>NC_135274.1:1382500-2755000 GCF_051311805.1 Agelaius phoeniceus | reverse complement strand
AGGGACACAGGGACACTGTACCTATTTCTGCACTTGCAAAGGCCTGAGGTGTCAGACACTCTGTTTCTGGGATATTAATAACTGCTCTTGCATCAGCTTTTTCTTATTGTTTTCACAACCCTGCTGGAGTTCTGCATGCTGCATTGCTTGTCGATCACACCTTGCTTTTCAGAAGAGGAGTGTAATCGTGTCCCAGTGACCTATTTCTGAATATGCAAAACAAGTTTCCTGCAGCATCAGTGAACTCCAGATACCTGACAGGGTTGTAAAATGTTTACTGGCTTTCATTAAGACTGTTCTGTAACACTCACATGGAGTGCCAAGTGCAGATGAATGTGCCAACATCTCAATCACACTGATAGATGCCCATCTATCACTACCCACCATGTTTCCACTGCATGTCAAATATTCACACTTTGCTCTTATGTTCTCTGCCTTCTGTCACTGACCTACATTTATTTGTAAACATTGCTAATCACCTGTTAGTTTGCAGCTTCTAGAAGAAAGGGGCTGTCACTGATCTGCCTGCTGAAGTGCTCCCAAATACACAGTCCTGCATCTTGTGAGGTGATGGTCAGAGAGAGGCTGTTCCAGCAAGGCTGGCAACTGGAAAGCTTCTGGAGGCTACAGACAGCTGTTATAGTTCAAAATAGCCTGAAGACTGCTTTAAGTTCTATTTTAGGAGTACAAAGCCTAGGCTGGGTGCTGAATTTAAGATCTCCTGTTCAGTGTCTCCAATTGTTTAATTATGTCTAACCAATTCAAAACAAGATAAATCATTAAATGAGGTTTCATTTGGGAGAGATCCAAGCACGTTCTTTCAAGAACAGGACTTGGAGTTACTGTGCTGTTTCCCACCAAGTAAAAATCTGATTGGTCCAACAGCTTTTAGGCAGTGCTTGCCTCATCCCTGACCTACCTTTGTGGAAATCCATTGACTTACTCAATATTTGAGTTGATGCATGACAGGAAGGGATCAGATCTTTCCACGAAAGAACTGCCAGAAAACTGGCAGTGACATGGCTAAAATAATTAATGAATAATTAGATTTATGAAAATATAAAAACAGGTTCAATACTAAATTATATAGGCAGAGCCTGGAACTGGCATTGATACAGATACTAGAGTATTTTTAGAAATAGCTAATCAATGCACAGTGCAGACTGAATATGGCAATGCCTCTGTGTGCTACTCTGGTCTTTGTAAATTGGAGATGACACTTTTGTCATGACTTACAATGATTTTCAATGTGGCATTTTTGATTTTTGACAATAAAAGTAGCAGTGTAGAAAATTATATATTATGCTCAGAGGGAAGCAAAATCAGTAATTCAGTCTCTGCATGCTTCCAGGGTAGTACCAAGGTTTATGGATTTTCTATTCACAGATAAAGATTATTTTAATATAAAGTGAGCATTGTGTGTCGAAAGTTTGATCCATTTTCTTAGGAGATTTCCCAACTTAAGATTTTTGTCCTCCTCTAAGGTACAGATCCATGAACTGCTGCCTACCAGATACACACATTTGCATGTTGAACTTTCTCAGGCATTGCTTTTCACTGATGCCTTCAGAACAGGACCTTTACCTTGTTAAAAGCCATCCTGAAGTCATAATTCTCAATGCAAATCTGTTTATTTCTATCAGACAAAATGTTCTGTGAGCCTCAACTAGCAACCCATAATGTGCAATCTTTTCTCCACGTTGAATCTTCCAGCCAACACACCTTTAGTTTCACTCAGTCTGTTTCTCATGCAGTACCAGACTCAATGATGGAAATGTCTGATGGCAGAGAAACTCAATTTTATGATGGTTAGAAACGCTTCCTTTGTTCTCCAGTTGCTTTCAAAATTTACAAGTGCTACCCACCAACCTCACAATAGTTGTGTTCTGCTGTTTTCTTTACAGAAACAGATGTGAGGAAGCAGTATGGAGCTCAAGAGAGGAAAAACCTTCATTAAATCCAGTGTGCAACATGAGAAAGTTCCACCAGTGCATGCAGCTCCCACCAACAAAGATGAGATGGGCAAAGACAAAAAGGCAGCTCTGGAGGGGAACCAAAGTGTGGCTGAAGTCCAGCTGGCATGTTTGGCCACACACAAGAACTACAGATTTTCTACCAGAGCAGCAAGGAGTGGAACTGGTGGTCACAACCTGGAAAAATCATCTGGCTCCTCCTACAAGCTTGTAAGGAAGAGTAAAACCCATGACTGCGTTGCTGAGGCAGACAAAGCAGAGAGCTGCAGCCCCAGCAGCAGGGCTTGTGAGGAGGGTTTTGCTGCAAAGGGCAAGGCCCGACTTGTCAATAGCATCAGCTTTTCAGGGATGTCCAGCTCCAGCAGTAAGAAGGAGTGTGTGGTCAGCCCCAGCCAGTCTGCTTGCAGCAGTCAGATGATTGATTACAGGAACTTTGTGCCACAGATGCCTTTTGTACCAGCTGTCGCAAAAACCATTCCCAGGAAGAGGATTTCCCTCAAGAGATCTAAGAAAGGGCTCAGAGATATATTTCATATAAGAAAAAATAAACCAGACAGCCTCTCATTTCTGGTGGAGAAGGACAAGAACCTGTCCTCTCCAGCCTGCAAGAGTGAGTTGTCTGGACGTCTTGCAAAGTATCTTTTCAAAACTGGAGAAGCTTGTGCAGCTGATTGCTTGTCACAGGACTGCTCAGACAGTGAACTGCAGTCTGACTCCTCCTACGACTACTGCAATGCCCTGTGTGAAGATGTTGCCTCCCTGAAGAGCTTTGACTCCCTCACTGGCTGTGGGGAAATCTTTGCTGATGAGAGCTCTGCTCACCTGGAGCTGGAGAACAGCAAAGACCTTCTGCTGAGGCGAAGCAAGCACAAAGACAGCCCTGGCATGGGCTCCTTCCAAGGTGGGGTGGAGCAGCTGGCCTCTCCTGGCCAGAATGAGACAGTGGAATTTGCAAAGTTTTGGGACAACATCAACAAATCAGTAAGGCTGCATCAGAGTGCTCTGTTTGAAAAGAAGTTACTGAAGATACCTGGTTCTGACCCAGAAAAGGACAGAAGTCAGGCTGCTGTACTGGTCACAGACCCCCAGGTGTCACCTGATAAAGAAGGTGACAATTCCAAAGCCAGCTCCACAGAAACAGAAACACCGAAAAGTGAAAACCAGGAATCCACATCCACGAGTGATGAAGGCTACTATGATTCATTCTCTCCTGGACAAGATGATGAACTGAAGGAAGCTCAGACCCCTGGTGTCCCAGGTAGATTTCCAAGAGACAGCTACAGTGGAGATGCCCTTTATGAGCTCTTCTATGACCCAAATGAAGTCAAAGTAAGCCCTATCCTTGATGATGACTTGTGTGCCTCTGAAAGTGTTTCAGAGCAAGCCATTGAAATCCCTTTGTCCATTTACAGCTTTCATGTTGGAGCAGAGGAGAACATGGCTTCCCAACCAACTCTAGACATCATTAGCCAGGGTTTTTTCCACAGCACATGGAAAGGCAAAGAATGTTTGCTAAAGCTGTGTGATACTGAGCTTTCACTGACCATGGGGATAATAAACTGGCTACGAAAACACTCGGGACTCATCTCCTCCCCTGACTCTCTTCAGAGTCCTCAGTCACAGCCAGAAAAATCTAATGATTCATTGATCCTGCCCAGTCACAGTCCAGAGCAGAAAGGGAGCACAGAAGCTCAGCAGGAGACACCAGGCAAGGGTGAATCTAATACATGTAACCTATGTGTGCCTTTGGAGGAAAGCAAACACGCAACCCAGGCCTCTTCAGCAAACATTGCTGGAAGAGACCGCAGCCTGGACTCCTGCCTGGACACATCTGATCTGGATTGCCAAGGAAGAGAAGGGAGTCACCACAAGGACTTATCTACAGTGCCTGGGACTGTGGAAACCACCAGATCATCAAGTTATGCACCACAATCACAGGCTAACAGAGACAATCTGCAGACATCTTCAACTGAGAATGAGAAGGTAGCAATTTCCCTGGGATGTGAGACATCCAGAGATAAAAACCCACTGCCAGAAAAGATGGACAGCGAGAGTGGCCCCCAGAGCTCTGAAAATCCTTCATTAGATGATAATAACGAAGTAGAATCATGTTACTCCTACAAGACTGCTGCAACCTCACTCCGAGATCCCCCTGAGAGGGAAGACAGAAATAAACCAATGTTTCACTCCCTCTCTGTTTCCTGTGACAAACCACTGCAGCCTCTAACCCTCAATCACTTCCAGAGCTACGTGAGCCCCACACCAACAGAGAGCAGCACTAACATAGTGCAGCTCTTAGAGCACTGTGTAACACAGGTGGCATCATTAAAAATCAGCTATGAAAACAAGCACCTAGAAGACAAATACATTGGGAATGAAATGAACAGTATCATTCATCAGATGTCTCAGTACAAAAACAAGTTATTGCTGCACAATGAATGCAGCTGCCTTGCTCAAATTCCAGAATATCCCAGTATTCCTAGCACAAACCAATACAACTATGACACAAGTTTCCAATCTAGCAGTCTTTATCATTTAAAGCAAAATGGGGAGCAAATTTGCTCCGAAGATCAGAAAAGTAGAGCAAAAGTCCTAGATGAGGTTACTCAAAGCAAGATCAATTTTGAATATGCCCAGCTGAATAATCAAGCACTCTCCTATTTAAAGGACTTCAGTCTCAGTCCAAGTGACTCTGGCCCTGACACATCTCTTAGTAGACCAACATTTTTACCTCTCTTTAACTCTGTCTGCTCAGACATAGCTGGTACCTTCTCACAGGGCTCACACAGCACAGCTGTCTGTCTGTCTGACCCTCTGCAGCCTGAGGAGGCCAAGCAGCGCAGCCCAGGGCCCTGGAACTGTGCAGAGAGCCCCTGCCATGGCCTGGCTGCAGGGACTGCTCTGTCCCCTCTCCTAGAGGCAGTGGCCCGGGATACAGCAGTGACAGCCAGGAACCACCAGTGACACCCTGCATGGAGAAGGTGAGTGCTTAGGGGAAGGGGAAATTAAATGTGAAACAATTCAATCTGTTCCCTTTTCACAGAGGGACACTTAACAGCAGAGGAAGCTGAGGGATCCAGGGTCTGTTGTTTATGCTGGGGGTCACACGAGAGGGCCAGGGATCTGCAGTGTGAAATCACAGTGCAGACATGGCCTGTCCTGCAGGTGCACAGTGTGCTGTGCTCTCAAGCACAGAGGAAAGGCCACAGTGCTGTGCTGGTGCTCCTAAGTGCACCAAAAGGATGGTTCTCTCTCTTCCAAACATGAAGTGTTTCTTCAGAAGGTGCAGTTTGTCTCTGGTCAAACTGTGCCATGGCAGAGCAAGAGCTGAAGCCAAGGCATTCTCCGCATGGAGAGCTTGACAGGCTTCTCAAGAGAGGGATTACAGGCTCTGTGCTGCACCTCAAGCTTTTGAAAATCCTTCAGCCACACTCACATAGCCTAGGGAGAGCCAGAATCTGCCCTGTACGAGGGGTAAGAAGCACCTTTGCTGCAAATCAGAAACAGCTGATGGAGCACATGGCAATTGTGCTGGTTCAGGTTTGTCTGTCACACGAGGCTTTAGGCCAGAGCAGGCACTATCTGTACAGAGCTCTGACTCTGTGCCAGCTGAGAAATCCTCTGGCCTCCAGCTGCTGAGAGGAATTTGTTGTAGCAATATGAAACTTGGGCAAATTCTCTGTCATGTGCCCTGCCAAATCTGACAGATTGGCTGGACTCTGCCCAGCCTTGGCCTCTGAGAAGGCCCCTTTGGAGGTGGTGGAACACAAAGAGGAGACAAGGGCCAGGACAGAGAATCAAGGAACAGCTCACAATTGAACAGAAGGATACAGGGAGCACAACATTTCTTTGGCTCTTGCTGCTCACAGCAGTGTGACTGCTCTCTGGTCATCTCTAAAGGTTTCCCAAGCAGCACAAACAAAAAAGGACAGTGTTTCTCTCTGTGTGAGGCAAGAACACCCTTCCATTTTCTGGGAGTAGATTCAGCCTCCTGCTTTTCTATTTATGCCATTGTGCAAATGACCTTGCCCACTAACAAGTCTCCCATTGCAGACAGGGATGTTTTTCAGGAGTCTGCATGAAGCTAAGGGCCAGAGTCTTCCATACCCTTAACAAACACATTGTATGTTATAATCTGTTCATCAGTAAATTAGGTTTTTCTCAAATGAATGAAGTGGTCTTGGGTTTTTTTCCATTTTTGTTGTAAACAATGCTGCATTTGTGGTGGTTCTGCTGATTAGCAACTCACCTTCTTGTGTCACCAGAATTTTTAGCAAAACTTGCCATCCAAGGACACACCACAGTCCTTAGAGCTACTAATCTCTTTTAGATATTTCTGAAATTATAAACTGAGTACAGATGAGGCAAGGTTTGTGCTTACAGCTAGTATATGTATGGAACCAGGTCTAGGCACAGCTGCTTGGGGTTAGGAGAACAGATCAATGTATGCATTGGCCTGATATTTTTATTTTGCGGTGAATATTAATGCACAGGGTACTGCTAGGAATATAGGCTAGGAATGGAAAGGAATTCTAATATTGAGGAGTGGAATGATAGAAACAGAGAAGGGAGCTGTGTGACTGTCAGGAGTGGTAACAGACTTTACACTGAGCAAGACATAACACAAGGAGACATTACTGGACCTGGGGCACATTCTCTGCATTGTATCAAGTGGCAGCTGCTGTGTGCCACCACGTGCCAGCACTGATAATACCTGCCATGGCAGGAATGTGACCAGGTCATGCTTTCACCTGAGTCCCAGAGAAAAGGCAATTCAAGCTTTTTTTCCAAGAGGGAACTGCTGATTTTTGATAAAGGTTTCTCAAACAGTAAAATGAATGAAATTTTAGAATATAGATGGGATTTCTATATTCATAAAGTGACTTTGAGGACTGGGCTCATTTTAAGGAATAATTTAACAGCAAGGCTGCCGTTTGTTAAAATTTTTTATGGAAAAATAATTTAGACAATAGTTAAAATGTCATTTAAAAGAACTGGCTGGGGAGACAGATCCAAACACTGGTGTGTGACTGGTTTTCCCACCCGATATTCTCTTGCCTGCCCATATAACAGATGGCCTGCAGATTTGCTGGAAATGTTCAATCTTTGTGACAATGACTCAGGGGCTTTGCCTCAGCCATGGGGGTGGTAGAGCAGGAGAGGCAGTGTACAAACATGGTGTCACCTCAGAATCCATGGAGACAGACAGCCCTGAGAAACACTCCTACACTGGACATGACTGTGCAAACTGCGAGAGCTCAGGCACAAAGAGTGCTCTAAAATACCACAGCGAGGAGCTGGGAGACAAGCGACAGATCCAGAGGTGGCTCCTGCTTTGTCCCTCAGATCAAATGCAGCCCCTGATCCTGCCATGGGTTTCCAGGTTTGACCTGAAGGAGGTGGGAAGGAGGTCTTGCCATTTGTTGCAGGGCAGAGGAAAAGTCCTTATCAAACCCATTAAAATATCCAGGTTTTGTCAGCCCATCTCAACATCTCCCAGGACCCACAGTAACAAACAAGCCCAATCTCTCTACTCCAAAAGGTGTTCAGGGTTCCCCTGGGCCATGCCTGGTCTCTTGGGCTTTGCTACCTGACCAGCACAGACACAGGACTGTGATGAAGAATGGTACAAGAAATGGCAGTCACAGCTCCTATTCCATTTCCCCCTTCCCTGGCCTTTTAGAGAGAAATCTGCAAACACCTTGTATTTGAGCTCACCAGGAACCCCAGGCTTCCTCACATGGGAATATGGAAGGCTTATGTATAAAGTGAGAATTACAGATAAAAAATGCAACGAAAAGTGTAATTTTCATTCTTCAGTATCTAAAGATTAGGACTTAAAAGTGAACACAATCCAACCCCTGAATAAAGAGAGGATTCCTAGATCTGTACATTCATGAATCACAGAAAACAAGCTGCAGAAATTTGTGATTTTCAACCACACGTTTTTCATCAGGAAATTTAATTTTCAGAAAGGAAGCACAGTCCTCAAGCAGTGCATTGGGAGGTCTTTTCCTGACTCTTAAAACCCCTGGAACTGACCAAACAGACAACACTGGATGTCATAGCAATTGAACACATGTAGAACAAAACACTCTCTGCAAACAGAAGCATTTCAGACCACTGAGCCATTTCTACCACTTAATGGGGTTTGAGCTGCATCTTCCATTAACTGGTAGATGTGACAGAGCAACAAAACCTCTTGTGCCCCCAACAATATGTGTTCACTTCATTCAAATGCTGAACTGCCACATTATGCACCAGTTGAAGATTTTGGATGTGTTTCAGTGATAGCCCTGAAAGGAGTGCATTGCAATAAGCTTGCCCTCAGGTCAGAAAAAAATACATAACTGTCAATCAAACAGGGATTGCTATAATAGATGGGGCAGATGTGGATAAAAGAAGACAGTATTGTATATGTGATTGCTGTTATCAAGGAACTGAGATTCAGAAGCAGATAAAATAGAGCCTAGGCACTGCAAAGTGACAGAGGAATGTGTATCTGATCCTCATCAGCTGAAGGGCTACTCCTGGTCTAGCAATTCCTGTAATGCTTTTTATTCCCTCCTGCTTCAGCTTCACTCCCTCTCTCTTAAATAAGGTTGTATTTCTCCCAGGCAGATAATTTCTCTATCTGATAGGCATAGAGAAGGCAGACTGCAATATTTGGATTTGGTAAAAAAGAAAAACAGAATGAAGTCTCATCTGTGTATAGGCACTTTTCTGCTCAAGTAGGGTATTATTTCTCAAAATGGTCAGAGAGATACCTTAACAGGTGAAAAAATAAAGGCAGAACCTCTTTGCACACAGCAGGAAAAGTGTATGGTAGCTTTTGAAGTCTGTTGTAAGAAATCCTCCTATTTCCATGCTCCCTCCATGGCATAGTAAAGGATGGTGTCTCAAGCTGCACATGATGAAATGTAACAAGGATACAGCACAGAGACAGCCAGCACATCTTCTGCACTGGAAATGCCTCTGGCTCTGAAATACACACCTGTATAAAGTCAGTTACCCAGAGCACGTTGCAGTGGGTATTGAAATCTCATCTGACAGCCCACCAGCCACGCACACACACTCCTGATCACGCAAATGCATCACAAGGTACAAACGTTGTGTTTGTCACACGTGGTACCATGGAAGCAAAGAGCAGGGAGACAGAGGTGACAGGTCACAGCCTCTGCTAATACATTTGAATCTTAGTCACCATGTGCCCAGATACTTGGGCTAAATGCTAAATTAAACGATTTTCTCCTTCATTAAATGCTGTTGCTTCTGGACTTGGCTCTGTCTCACTGCACTGTCTTCATGGTACTTTGTCATCAATGCTCATTCTACCCAAAATCAGAATTCTGTCAGGGGGAAGAAATGTTCTTGCCAGTGTACTTGCTAGAGGAGGGTTTTTCCACAGTTATCAGCATGGATAATCTCTTAAATGCCAGATGCACTATAATGTGTTTCATTTTAAAACTGAAGAAATTGATTTGCTGCTTTACCCGCTATTGCAGCAGGATGGTTTCCATGGATACAGCCTTAGAGGGACTCTATTTTCCCCCTGTTGACAACAGTACAGAAAGCTAAATTCTCATCTTCACTGCACCAGCGTGAATTTGAAGCTAGGGCAATGATTCCCAGATTTAACCCTGAGAGCAGAAGTTGGCTCCCAGTCTCCTTCAACCTTGAATTTGAGATTTCCAAGGGGATAACAATGGAGGGAAACAAAAAAAAAAAAAAAAGAATAGCAGCATGGTCTGAGGGCCAGTACATGTGAAACACACAATGCCTCTGTATGAGAAATGGGGAAAAGTCAAGGCAGAATGCAAACACACTAACTGCTCATTCAGAGGTTTAGTGTCTTGTCTGACATTGAAGTGCAAAAATATAAGTCAGATTTGGGCTACAGAAGTTTGGCTATAGAATTAGGGAATTGGGCCCTTTTTGTTTAAATCAGTTGTTTTCATTCTGAAAAAATCTGCTTCAGTTCAGGTCAGGAAGGCATAAGAGTGGGAAGAAGGGGAAAGGGAAAGCTTTGTATCCAGAGCAGGCTGCTTCTTTCATACAGGAGAGAATCTGGCCCCCTCTGGAATACAGCCATGGAGAAACACAATGCAAAGGAGATCCTCACCTTGAGAATGGCTGGAAGAGTCCAATGGCTTTATTTATACTCACAAGCCAGCAAGTAAAAAACAAGTAGGATGAAGAGGCTGGAAACCTCAGCTTTTTGGATCTCAAGTATAAAATATTTCATTCCATTTCCTCCATCGGAGAATGCAGAGGGGCAGAAACAGAGGCTTCCAGAAAACTCTGCATTCTACCTCTGCCAATGGGCTGCAGCATGTGTTTGGAAAAGAAGTATCAGAAACAGGGCAAATGGAGAATTTAGAAACCTGAAATAATCAATCTCCTATCTTCTGGCAACTAGCACTGTCTGAGCTAGACCTTGGCTCCTTCTGGGTGTCTGGGTTTAATGCTCCCTTTTCCAAATGCCCTTAAGCATAGGAACTTCAAAGCTTTCTAATTTCTGTTATGAACCTTTCATAGTTTAATGTCTTTAAGGCACCTCTTACAATCTTGTGTCTTTTGTGCCATACTTATCAGCTTTGCTTTGCAAAATTTAAAAAAATATTCCTTTTGAATGTTCTCCTTTTCTGACATCTATTTGCTCCTAAAACAGGCACTGTGCTTTTTGTCTAGCAACACTGCGGACATGACAGACTTTTTGTGATTCAGGGCAGAGGCTATGCCTCAGTACTTATGTCTGGGGTCTCTGTAAATGAAGACACAGTTCAAAGAGATGGAAAGCACAGAATTCCCCAGCATCAATAGATTTTTCTGTATTTTTCTAGAAAAAAAGAACACAAACCAAAAAAACCCGACCAAACAAACCCAACCCAAAAACAACAAGAAGAAAACCCCAAACCCAAACAGATAATTTTAAATCTGGCTTAATTAAAGATCAAAAATTTGATCATCCAGTGAAAGGCATAAAGGACCATTGTCATGAGCACTGGAGCACTGGGAGCCTGCACTGTTTTAATGAAATGCCCAAAATGAGCACAGTTCCCCATCAGGTCTTATGGAAGGCCATCCTGTTTTAAGTAAACTCTCCTATGGGTCAGTTCTTGCAGGAAGACTGGACTGTACACATCTGGTGTGGCAAGTTTCTTCTGTCACTCAAATCATGGGGACTGCATCTCTTTTACATTTGAAGGTCAGAAAGATATTCACAGTTTTTGGACAGAAATAGAGTTCAGGAGAGAGAGACACAAGGAAGTGCTGTATGTTGGGGTTTTCCTGTGGAGTAAGGCAACATTCTGAGCTTCTCTCTACATGCATGTGGCAGACCTGCTCAGGGAGAGCTTAAAAGATCTTGTGGCACTTAATAATAGTGTCAGCCAGGGATGACAACTGCACAAATGACACCAAGATACTAGAGCCAGCAATTTCTCTTTTCCCACAATCAGCTATCCTCCACCTTGGGGTGATTATATTGTCCAAGGAGAAACTGTCAGTCTGCAGGTCAGGATACAGGAAAGACTACTGGAGAACCATAAAAAGGAAGGTCCTCTTTGTCTTATAGAGAGCAAAGAAAGGGGTTTTCTCCATCTCCTCTTCACTAGTCTTCTCCAACTTCAATACTTTCCTTTCCAAATTGATTTCTTTCTTTCCATTTCTTATCCTTCCATGACAACTTTCCATTTTCCTTGCTCCAGACAGGCTCAATCCTTCCCTATCACATGCTTTAAATTCCTTCTGCCCCCTCTTGGAGACTGAACCCACTTCAAAACTCTTTTTCCTTTCCCACATGAGTGAAGCTGACAATTCTTGGCAGCTCATTACCCCTACCAGACAATTCTCCCCACCCTGAAGAGCCTGGAAACCCCTCCAGAGGCAAATCCTGCAAATGCCAGCCAGGTTCTGCTTAACCCCCCAGAACTTGGGTTCTGTGCTTTGCTCACACTGCACAGGTGCAGTCACTGAAGGATGTGGGAGGATCACAATCTATGGCCAGGCAGGATTAAGGAATTTTGACACTCCTTAACCCCTTTGTTATGTTTCTCCACCTCACAGCCAACAGAGGGTAGAAAATCAAGTCAAGGTGGCTTTGGGTCTGTGATACACAGCCAGGGAGCTGCAGAGAAATCAATGAGAAGAGAAATTTTATCTGACTTCAGTCAGATGGAGAGGGACCCTGATTTGCTGCAGGAGACATGAGGCACAAGGCTGCATCAGAAATTTTCACAGCTCCAGCTTTTCAAGGAGATTGTGTCCTCTGCTTTCAGCTGCACTTTTAGGAAAAATCTGATTGGGTGTTAGCCTTAATTAACCCTGGTGCAGTTGCATTTCTGAAATAGGGGAAGGTTGTATTTTACTCAAGCATCAAATGGGGCTTCTCAGCATCAGAAAAAATCACTGAGGAAAAGGAGCAGCTCTTCCATCTGTGTACTTTAAATAGAGGATGCTGCAATTTATGGCTCTTGGAGAAATAAAAGCTCCATTTCCTTCCTTAGCCATTCTGTCTTCTCTTGAACATACAGACAAGTAGGGTTTCACTCTGAAAAAAGCTCTAAATAGACTGTTGCTATAGCAACCAACTCCCTGAAACCCATTTATAATTAAGATAGTGGCCTAACCACCCAAAAAACACATCCTGCAAAACCCCCAGGTTTGTTGCTTCCCAAATAACAACTGTGTGTTTTTACAGGGAGTCCATCTGATCAGGACAAGGTTGGTTAGGTGGGATTGCAAGAGTGATTATTTCTTTGGAAGTGGTTTGCTACTGAGATAGCAAAAGGATGCCAGGAAACAGCAGGGTTGCAATGCAAGGCTCTTTTTTTGGCTAGATTTCTTAAAGCTTCAATCAATAATAAGATAGTACTTGAATCATCTCAGCTCTCAAAAGTACTCTCAACTATAATCTGTAAAATTTTGAATAATACTTACACATTTAAAAATGCCCTCAGCTTTTTTTTTCCAAAATTCAAAAGCTGTCTTACATTAAAATCATGCACTATAACTAATTAATAATTTTTCTGCTAGAAAAAGGAATGTCAGTTTTCCCATTAGTGTTTATTAAAGGTGATGAGAGTTAAACTGTATGACTGAATGCAATCCTTGAAACATAAATTAAGAATGGATGAGGTTATTTTAAAAATGACATTTGTTGCTGAGGGTCATATAATGTGAATGATAGAAATGTGAAATTTTTATGAGATTTTATAGACACAAATATATGAACAGGCACTTAAAAGGAAGATTTCTCTCTATAGCTCCCTTGACCTCTGAACTTCACATTTTATATTGTTAAAGATAAATAAACTGTACCCACCAGTCTCTCTAGAAACTGTAATGCCCTTGACCCACAGTGGTTCAATAAAATAGCCCTCCATCCATGCAAACATAAAATGCTGGGGCAGTTTACTATTTCTAAAGAAAGTCTAGTGTCTCTTGCAGCATGTTGCAAACTTACTCAATTAAAGGGCCATTAAGGTCTTAAATATTAAAAATAATCCAAATACAAAGCAAGCTTTGAAAAGAAGTCCAGAGCCCAGGCAACTTTCATTTAACTGAAATTAAATAAAATTAAGTCTGAATATTGAATGTTGATACTTCACTCCCATTTTCCTACTTTTTGTTTGTTTTCTTGAAAAAATGCATTTTTCTCTCTCTGTTTCCTCAATTATTCAATCAGCCATGGTTTAAAATTTTATAGACCAGTACTAACCTCAGAACCATGAACTGGCAAACCACTGCTCTGCAGTGTACTTTAAAAAATTCTGGATTTCATGGTGAGAAAAGAAAGGTTCCACTTTTCTAATCCCCTTCCACTAAACTATTGTTCTTTCTAGCTTGTTTTACCCCCATCAGTCACCACTGTCTGCCACAGCACTGTTCCCATCCTGCTGCTCCTCTCTGTGCCTTAACTGTGTTTTAGGGAAGCTGTATTTTTGTAAGGCCAAATCCTGCATCTCATTTTTAGCCTAACAACCAGTAAACACAATTAGCAATTTTTATTGATTGAAGCTGATAGGATACTGCTCTCAGTACCTGTGGGATTTTGTCAGAAATCAATTTCACTTATTGCCATCACGTACAAGCTCATGTGAGCCACACTGTGTTCTATTTCCCAGATCAGCAGGGTGGATTCTCCCCTGCACTCAAATGTGACCTGTGTCAGGAGGTGTGCTGTCTCCCTTGATTTGATAAAGAGAAAATGAAAAAATCTGTAACTGCATTAACTATTATTGGATACTATTATTGCCTTAATCCTGAATCCTGAAGGGAGGAACAGCAAAATGAGGAACAGCAAAATGACCTCAGATGAGTTTTGGATTCTCTACAGACAGACAGTTGAACGTCCAAGTTGCCCACACAGGCAAAACACCAAACAAACCCCAAAAACAACAAACAAAAAAACCTCATAATCCTAAAAACAACCCACATCCCACTTTCTCCATTTCTTTATCTAATGTAATACCTTACAGTCTATCAAAAGGAATGGGAAGTGAGGCAACTCAAATAAATGTACAGAAATCATCTGGCTGCACATAGACTAAAATTACAATTTTTCATCTAGGAAACACAATGATCTTTATGCTGAAAGTCAATCATTATATTTACCCATTTGATACACTTCAATCCTTGGAGATAAATACTTGTAAGGTACAACCAGACTCCTGTAGAATTGCACTGTAAAAACAGCTACTTTTAAAAAGTAGTTACTTTTCTAAAAGTGTCCAATGGCCCTTAGACCAGGCTTGGGGATTAAGGGCAGGAGAGAACCAGAGCAGCACAGCTGGGCTTCTCTTCACCTGTGCTGGGCACCAGGCAAGCCAGCAGAGAGCAAGCAGCCAAGGGAGGACACGGTCCCTGCAGGCCAGCACCCCTTGGCTTGGGCAGGATGCACGCTGTACACCAGCTGGCCCTTTTGGCAAACCAGGAGGCCATGGACTGAATTTGGAACTGGAGGTGGTGGCCAGCCCTGTGCTGAGCTGCAGTTACTGAGCTGAGCTGACTAAGGCAGGAAGTTACAGGAAGGTTACAACCCATGTAACCTTAGAAAAGGCAATGAAGATTTTTATGAAGCACTGGTACCTGGGAAAACTACCAGTGAAACGTTGGCAACGATCTTAGCAGCACAATTTGGCTACAGGCCCTTTGGTTGGACTTCTCAAGGTCACATACCTCTTTCCTGCATATGCCCAGGACACACACACAGTGGATAAAACAGTTGGTCCTCCTCAGCCAACAAAACACCTGGTTTTGGGTTCCATTGATTTCTTCAAGTGCTGACAGCTCTCCATGACTTGGGCTTTTCAGTGGGCTGGGAACACCTGGATGGTGAAAAAACCAAAGAAAAGATGGGCTTTTGTGAGAGCACTGCAGTAGGACCAAACATGTTTTGCATGGAAGAGCTTCCATCTGGCCTGGCCTGCCAGAGCAGCTGAGAAGCACAAGCCAAAGTTCTGGGAGAGCAGAACCCCAGACACAGCACATTCCCACGGATTTGCATCGTGAGGCACCTTGGCCAGCCCTGTGTGGGCATTGCTTAATCCCCACTCTACGGATCACAGAGCATGAGCTGTCACTGCACATCCACCGCTCCCTCTGACTCCATGCAGGGATTTGCTGGGAAGCATTGTTCCCTACAGAGCACAGGCCCTGCTCTGCCCTCTCACACTCCCTGTTCTCAATCTGCTCCAGTGCCCAGCCATGCTATGCTCTCCATGCTGGGCTGGGCCCAGCAGTCCCAGGGCTCCAAGCAGCCCAATTGTTTCATCACTGGGGCTGGTTCTATTAATAACTACACTGTTGGCCACTGGCATTTCTGATGGGATGCTCCATCCATGCCTTAAAAAAGAGCACTGCACGTAGCTTCCAATTAGCTGGGAAATGTTTTCTGCTTCTCTGCCTAGAAGGACAGAGACAACAGTAGCATTGTTAGCAATGAACTGCCACCTCCTAATGCTGAGTTACAAGAATTAGTGGGTTACTAAACTACCACTGACCTTCTTTTATTATTTTTCTTAATTAATCATGAAGGCTTTGAAAAATGCTATTAAAAAGATATTTAAAATTAACAGAAATTGGGAGAGAATGTATTTAGAATAGAGGAGTTTATTTGCACCTTTATGGTGCCAAACTATTGTTAAGTAAAAAAAGGGACAAGAATCCTAAATATGTTTTAGACTGACTTCCTCACCGCTCTGTAACAACCCTGTTCAGAAAAAACAGTCTTTTTAAAAAACCCTTTCTTTAGGCAATTGTAGACCCTGAGCATCCTCCATCAGGATATGATGCCAAATTTTCTTCCTTCTATTCATCAGATTCAACCTCTTCACAATCCTGTGCTGTGCCCTGCTTCTGCCTCCTCTTTCAGCTTTCTTAGCCCTGGTTCCTTTCTGCAGGGAGGGGAGGAGATGCAGACCTTTCCTGGCCCCAGGAAAGAGGCTGCAGAGAGAACAGTTTGTTATCCACCTCCCTCTGTCTTTGCTGGTGTGTTGTTTGGACACTAAGCCACAAGACTTCAGGAAGGTCTCCCAGGAAGGGACTTAGAGATCATATTCTACTGGTGCATCTGCTCTCCTCTTGCCTGTGTCTCTGCCTTGAAGCAGAGAGAATGTCTCACCTTCAGCCTGACCAGAGGCATTGTTGTCTCAATCCTGATTTTATTTATTCAGCTCAGGAAATCTATAGAAAGCATTCTGTTACCGAATGAGGACGTCATATGGCAATCATTCACAGCACAGGGATCAATAAACTCCCCCTGGCAGCAATTTATCACTCAGTGTATCACACAGCAATCCTCTGGGTGCTATAACTGAAGGCACAAAAATATAAAGTGAGCACAATGCAGTGAGGAATAATGGCCCAGTACAAACCACTTCAGAGGTGGAAAAAAATCCTTAATGAAGGCAGCCTTCTGTAGCACCCAGCAAGAAAAACCTCAACTCAGTTAAGACCTAACCAGCAAGAAAAACCTCAACTCAGTTAAGACCTAACTATTAATAAGTGACACAAATGCTGAAACCCTTGTTTTACTGTGCTTTCTGAGAGGGGATTCATGACTTTTTAGAGGAGCTAGTAACTCAGTCTACAGTAACATAAATATCCAAAGCAGCATAATCAACTGAAAAATCTACTAAATTATTGACACACAGAATATTTGTGGTTTTGAGGTATACCTGAAAAATCCATCTCAGTGAGAATTAAAAAATGTGTGTTCATCCAAAAAACCAGAAAAGTTCATACCTGTAACTTCAATTCTTTTCTTCACATTTCCACTTGTGCAGTTCCATTATTAGAGTATTGAAAAAATAATGGGTAAAGTCCTATTATTAGAACAATTTGCCAATATTTCAGGAGTGCTTTCAAATTTCCCTTTCATTAATTGGCAGAACTAGCATTTGCCCAGGTATAACTGAGAAGTAGAGATTTGACAATTGGGTTTTTATTAGGCAGTGGTGCTATTTCTGATTCTTTAGAAAAACTCAGTTCTGCTTTGCTGTGACCACTGTTTGATCTCTCTTCTTGAAAGTTTGAACATATAAAATTGTTATTAGTAATAGGCTAAACTCCCTTCTACTGAACCATGCTGAAGTTCAACCCAATGTTAGGGAAAAGCATCAACCAAACAATGCTGGCTAACAACAGATCTGATTTTGCCTAAAGGTCAGGGTTTTCTTCAAATCCATTTTCTCAAGATGGGAAGGGGTCAGTGGCGGGACTGATTTCTGGTTTGCACTCCACTGTCAAATACTTCTAATGTGGCAACTCTGAATCAGTTTATAATTTGGAATTATTTCTTAACTGCATTTCTGTGAACATAAATACCTAACAGCATGAAGCACACTGTATGTAGTCCTTCACTAATTTCTCTAACTCCTGTGTGGTTTATGCCATGGGAGCTAACTAAAACCAAAATCTTTGTGTTTTTATTACAGTTCCAAGTTTGGAAAACGTCTCATATCAATGAGGTTTGCTTCAAAGAATAGCAAAGTATGAAGGCTTAGACTCAATTTGTAGAAAAAAACCAAAACCAAACAACCAGAAATGACAAGATTCTGGAATTTCTTCCTAGTAATTCACAAGGCTGAACTCACACTTTCCATAATTCAAGAATACTTCTGAGTAATTCTGTTCTCATAAATGAGAGAGGAAGAGAGTTATGATCAGACAGATATGACAGACAGACACAGACTCCTGTCAGGGAGTTTTGGAGAGCAAGAAGGTCCCTCTGCACCTCCTTTTCTCCTGGCTGAGCCCCCTCAGCCACTCCTTATCAGATTTGTGCTCCAGCCCCTTCACCAGCTCTGGTCCCGTCTCTGGACTCACTCCAGCCCCTCAATGTCTTGTTGTGAGAGGTCCAAAACTGAACCCAGGACTGGAGGTGCCTTGGCAGTGCCCAGCACAGGGGGACAATCACTGCCCTGGTCCTACTGCCACACTGTTTCTGACATATGAAGGAATTGCAGTAAGATACCTACTGGTGGAACTGAGGTGTCATAGGATATCACCTTCTCTTCTTCTCCAAATTTTTTTAGAAATTTTGGCCATAAAATGTAGAAAACTTACTCCTGCTTACTGTGTCCTTTTAACCTCTTAAGTGACTTTCTGAAGAGGATGCAAATGGAAACTTGAAATAGACACAGGATTGAGTGATGATGTCTAAGTAGCCACTTTTCATCTTTTAAATAAACCAGGATGGTTGCATATTGCATAGATTGGCTTTTACACTGTAGGGGCCTTTTAGCTGATTCATCTGCAGGAGTACAAATGCTTACTAAACACAAATTATAGCTGTGGAAGTACTCTGCTTTATCAAGTAGAGTTCCCTTCCCCAGAAGGTCAGGAGCAAGAAGAATGCCATATTCAGCTGGTTGTGTTGCAACTGGGCACCCTTGGACCTAATTTTCCAGAGAGTGCAACCCATTCTATATTCACATCATTTAATGGACATGCAAGTTTACAATATAACGTGTCCTAATTTTTGGACACGGGGGGAAGGGCTACAAACAGCCTGTGCTGAGTTGTGACATGAAAACGGGTCAGTGATTCAATATTTTCTTACAAAGCACTGGGTGAGCAACGTTAACTGGCAGTAAAGGTGATAGTAAGTGACAGGACAGATTTTTAGGGTTGATTAAGGACCATAAATCCCCTGGATCCTCTCTTCAAAGACTCAGTGTGGCCAGGGAATACTTGGGTGGTGAGGAAAAAACATTCAACAGTATAATCAAAATCTGGCAACATCTCTGTCACACATTCATACTGGCCAATTTCCAGTTGGCAGAGCAACTCTATAGGGTCTGAAACAAGAGAGCACAGAGAAGCCTACACTGATGACTGAAAAAGAAGAATGCAAAGATGACACAGAAATACTGTCTTCTTCATTCAGTGCAGTGCTGGGCATAGTTCAAGTGCTACTGAAGAAAACTCAGCTGCACTTGTGCTCCTATCTTTTCATTTCCCTCGGGGCTGAGACTGCTTTCAGAGCAGAACCAGTAACCCCAGTAGCACCTTGCATGTTCTTCATCTTTGTCCAAGCAGGTCTGCCTGGATCCAAGATCTGTTGCTCCAGTACCAGACTCCTGGTAATAACTGTTGACAAAAAGACCTGCCAGACTTCCCACAGAAATGGTGTGTTTAACCTTTAGCATTAGGAGAAAGGTTCTGGTGTCCCAAGAGGAGTATGTTAAACCACAGACGGGTTTGCAGAGTAACTTAGCTAAAATGAGCTTTTCACCTGGCAGAAAAGCCAAGGATGGCTTAAGTTCTGTGGCACTCAGGACTACCAGAGTGTGAAGGAGGCACTCATTTCTCTTCTAGAAGAAGGGAAGTGAGCTCATCTCTCTACACAAAATCTGCCCTACTGTTCACAGCCCTTGTGATCTGTTGTACCCCATCACTGGCAATGCAAACAATTAAATCTGGCAGGAACCTAGATGTTACAAAGCTCAAAGGAAGTGATTTGGGCATTTGCACTTTGCCTACCCTGGGGTGTTTACCAAGGCACATCCTAGATGACTCACTGCTTTTCCTTCTTTTTTTTCTATAAGAGACTGCTATTGCATAAAACCCACAAAGCCATACAGGCAGTTCTAAATAACAGCATCATAAAACTTACAGAACTTACTACAGCCCAGGACAATTGCTGTATTTATGTCATGAACACTGCTAAACACAGCACAGGAAGAGTTCCTTTTCCCTTCTCCCTACCCCACGCATGGCTGACAGTGACGTTTGTCAGATTCACAGCCTCACAGTTAAAAAAAGAAGTTAACTTCCAAAATTAAATCACCTCCTTCAGCAATGTGAAGAGAGTCACTTATATTAGTTAAGATGTAATTTATATGCATCTCTCTCGTTACGTGTATGACATATACTGAACCTAAAAACAAGTTTTGAAAATAGATCTTTTTAATGCATACTAAAAGTGATAAATTCCTAGAATATTTGCCTTTTTATCCTGTCAGAGGCAACTGAGTTTCTTTAATAATGAAAAACCTGATCTGTTGCTGGAGTTTGACTAACAATGCCAAAAAAGGGCAAAAATACAACGCCAATACTTTAGCATCCTGCAAAACTGTCTTTTAAGAAACACTCTACCAGAATGGATCCATTCTAAACTGCAAGCTTAAAGCACTCAAAGACTTTAGCACCTTCAGTGCTTCATGAAGACTAAAATTTACAGTCTTGTGTGCCTAAATTTAGCTTTTAAAAGCAGATCCAAAATGATGACTCAGCTTATATATTTCAGCTCTATCTATTCCATTGGATCAGATTATCAGGCCATAAAACAGGGAAATTCTAATTACATGAATAAAAGAAATGGAGGAATATTCAAAATCATCCTGCTATTGAGCTAACTGCAGGCAACAAGGAGGGCATTAAGTAGATCAGTTCATCAATAATGGAATATGGAGACTTTCAGCACTAAGTAGGTCAGTGGTACATATTTCTGCTTTACCCTGGAATAGTCACTCAGCAGCCTACTCACAGTGAACTCCCACTGCCTTCCTTCTCTTCTTACCAGACAATCTTCAGCATCACAAAATTCACCAAATCCTCCCATCTCTGTAGAGAACTCATGATCTGAACATGTGTGGAGATTGGAGCTGGATGTTGAGGCTGTCATCCAGGGAGGTGCACTGAAATTGTTCATTCTCTGTCAGCTAGGCGTTTCTAAGGAAACTGTGTGCCTGCTAACAGACACAATTCCACATAAATCCACTCCTGGCTTCTGTATTTAATGGAATGGCTCCCATCAACAGATGTTGCAGACACTGTCACAAGTCCATGGGATTTTTTCAGAGATTTGAGTGGGTTCTAAATCAGTGCCTAAATCATAACATGACTAAATCATAACATTTTGTGGTACTTATATGAAGCAATACTGGTGGCTGTGTTACTTTTGATTCTTTGGCTAATAAAATACCAGCAGAAGAATGGAGATGCATTATTTTGAAAGTTCTACTTTTCCTTAGAAGCTGTAATATATTATTTTTCATTATTTCAGTTAAAGGAAATTTGCTCTTTCTTCCTCTTTTTCAAATTGTTGCCTCAGGGATGTAAGTAAAAAACTGCCCAGCAACCTGATACTTGCTGAATCTGTGCTGAAATTATTTCAAAGCTGACAGAAGAGGAGCTGTCCAGTTCAAAGCCAACATCATTCAGCCCTGCAGGAGGGTAGCACAAGTGGAAATGGAGCAGGAACTTTCTATTCCAAATTGTAGGCAACCATGACATCTAATACCTCCTTGTAGGAATTGTCTGACTTAAGATATCTGCAGCAGAATCCTCCACAGCAATAACCAGCCAGAAGAGCCAAAGGCTGTGTAGAAAGCCAACAGATTATTGATCCCTGAAAAGATTTAATGGGCAGTATTTTTACTGTCACCAAACTAAATAGGAAAAACAAAACCAGACAAACTATTATTTCTCTAGGACTGCATAGATGGTGACAGCTCAGCGTGGCATACCATGTACAGGAAAACGGAGGGATTCAATAAAAGCATAATTCTACAGAGCAGGTATTAGTCAGTCTGGCAATTTCAACTGTTAAATTACACTTCTTATTTGGGTTAGCATGGGCACCACCTAATACAGGACACATTAGTTGTTCTCTATTCATAAGTATTACTGAGAATATCATTAAAAAGTCTATTCCTATCTCCTAAACTCTACAAAACATTCCTTATTACTTCTGTTAAATCAAAACATTTATTTAAAAATTCATCTAAAATTAATAATTATTCTAGAACATAAACATTTTAAGTCTAATGTATTTGCCACCCCAGGGTGCTTTTCATTTGTTCTCCTCACTCTTCTTAACTGAACAAGTAATTTATGTGAGTAATGAAAATAATCTTATTGAGCAGCTTTTAATCTATTATTCAATAGCTAAAAGGAAAGTAAAAGTCACCCCTTCTATCAATAATTCAGCCTTGGTGCTAATGCAGCCATTCAGCTGCCCCCCTTACAAGGGCCTCATGCATTTTTAATGCATTGGCTCTTTGTTAGGAGGTCAAAGATGTGACTTGTGGTTAGAAACACAGTTACCAGGTGAGGGAGGGTCAACTGAAGAAAATATTCCTATTGCAAGTGAAACAAATTAAACTGGCAGGAGCATAAAGGAAAACTGCACAGTAGAGTCCTCACTGCCTGACTTTTCTGAGGACCAAAAAGATAAAGCCCAGCTGCCAAGGCTACCCTGGCTGATAAAGAGCTGGGACCTCTCAGTGGTGCCAGTGGAGCTGAACAAGCTTCAGCCAGCCTGGTCTGATGGGGTCATAAAGGATGTACCCCAGTTCAGCCCTCTCTTCAGGTACTGTTTGTTCCCCTACCTGGATCCAAATCCACCTGCTGGGACAGGCACACTCTCTCCAAAGCACCACAGACACAGGTCAAGGGTCTGATGACAGCACTATTTCCCTCAGAGCCAAATTTTTACCAGTTTGGATGGTGCTATAATTTGGATACCTGCCAAAACCAGCAAACCTGGGCTGCCTGGACCAGATCTCACCATCTAATGAATCCATGTGGTGGTGTTTACAGGGGTCTTAGGATGAGGGAAGAGACAAGGATTTGACTCCATGTTTCAGAAGGCTTGTTCTATTATTTTATGATATATATTATATTAAAACTACACTAAAAGAATAGAAGAAAGGATTTCATCAGAAGGCTGGCTAAGAATAGAAAAGAAAGGAAAGAATGATAACAAAAGGAAAGAATGATAACAGTGAGTCCAAGCCAGCTGACTGTGATCGGCCATGAATTAGAAACAACCACATGAGACCAATCCCAGATGCACCTGTTGCATTCCACAGCAGCAGATAATCACTGTTTACGTTTTGTTCCTGAGGCCTCTCAGCTTCTCAGGAGAAAAGAATCCTAAGGAAAGGATTTTTGATAAAATGTGTCTGTGATATCTCCACCTGATCTCTTTAGCTTTATTTCCACTGAGGCATTTTTGGAGAATTGCTCCTTAAACACCACAACAGTTTTGAAAGCCCCAGGGCATGGATGGCTTCCTTGGTCTACCTTTCTTGCCATGTGTGAATCAAGTACCTGCAAGAATAAGAACTTAGCAAGGCTTTTTTGTCTGCTAATAAATCCCTCTGAGAGTGTAATTTTCTCAAATAGTATGGTTTTCTTCTTTGGAAAAGATTAGCATGTCAAGAAGCCTCTTCAGGAGGATTCCTCCAATCTGAGCACAGGCAGGCACCATCTCTCAAGTTCAGAAAACTCCTGAACTGATACTAGAGAGACAGATGAAGTTTTAGACCTCTCCCAAGAAGAGGTGCATGTTACCCTGGCACCAAGCAGCTGCTGGTATCTTTGCAGGCCTTCCCATTCTATCAGACGGAGGTGTTCTGGTAGAAATTGAACCCTGCTCATGTGTTTCTGGAATAAAGTGTTCCTTCCCCAGTATGACACGCTGTCCCAATCAAGATTACTCCCCTGCTAAAGTGTCAACAAGTCAGCTGATCTTCTGTACTGGAAATGGTTCCATTTTATTTTTACATCTTTAGGTTTAAACTCTGCATGACCCAGCATGTTTTAGGACAGAAAAAGTAAAGGATTCGCCTTATTTCATCATGGCTCAAAATGAAGCCAATAAATTTTTATGTAATATTTGGCAATTTCTCTCTAGCTCTATTTATTGCTGTCCAGCCTTCTTCAATAAGAGGAAGTGATATTAATTTGTTACCGAGAGTGGAAGCATTCATTTTACATCTGGAATTGTTCCAGATGGAAAATAAATCTTGTTCCCCTGTGTGTCACATCACTGCTTCATGTAGATTTCCATTCCAGCAGAGCTTAGCAAAAACTTATACAGACCTATATAATGGTTGTTTACAACCAGAACACACAATTAGCCTTATGAATACATTAAGAGGTAAAAATGAGGAGGATTTTATAAGCTCTAAGCACAAAGTTGACCATAGAAAACCCTCAGGCAAAAAAAAAGTCAATTGCAATTTCAGTTCTGCAGGAACAGAGAGTAAAGATCATGTAACCATTTCTGTTGCTGCCATGACCACATATTCCAGACCTGAATGTCTGATTTCCTACCATTTACCCTCCTCCTCACATGTTAAATGCTGTATAAATCAGGATCAAGTTTTGGGGCTGTACTCCAAAGGACTAGAAATGATGTCTAGAAATGACAATGCAAAACAAACAGACACAGGCAGATGGAACAGTACAAGAAAAATGAGAGCACCCTTTGGCCCTTTAGAATTTGAAGTGTCATCGAGGTTTTCATACCTTTAGGAATGGACTTCCAAACACAAGAAGCCCCATGGAGCACAACATTACATTTCTTTATTGGAAGTGTAACAAGGAGAGAGGGCAGACTCTAATTGTTGATTAATCATAAACACCAATCAGTATTTAAGTAGACTAGGATACAACTGACAGGCTGAGATTGGCCTCAGATTCCTTGGAAGGGGTGTCAACAACCAAATCATGGCTCTTACAGAATAGGATAAATGAGGGAAAATACACAAAGCAACACGGGTTGGGTTTGCATAATCAAACAGAAAAACACTGATTTGGAATGACAGTATTCTGAGTAGATATGAACAGGCAAAACTGTGCTTATCAAGGCCAGAGGAAAGGCAAATTTTGATACCTTAGAAGTAATATAAACAGAACATGAGCTACAGCCTTAGACATATATAAAAAAGGATTTTATGCACAGAATGAAACAGATGCAGACACAGCCTGCATATGAAGACAGAGAATTTTGAGTCAAAGAGCGGTGCAGTGACTTGCAAGATAGTGGGCTGTACCAGCAAAAGAAAAAGAGCTGGCTCAGAACAATTAATTGCAAACATACTTAGAGCAGTTTGCTACTTACTCTCGGGTGCTGGGAGCTTGTTTGCTGACCCTAACTTTAGCCAGTCAGCAAATACACCATAGATGTGAACACAAAGATGACATAGGGTTCATTGCAAACCAGACTGACTGTGCCCTGCAGACACAGCCAGCTTGTACTTGGCAATCAGTGAGCCAGATGCAATTGGAACACTGCTAACTGCCTGTAAATGATGCATTTTTTAAAAAATCTGAACCATTTGAGAGACTGTATTGCATTCATTACCATTTCAATCAACAGCAGCACAATGCAGCACTGACGAGATTGAAATGACTATCCAATATAAATAATCTGAAAGGCTCTTGATAGCTGGGGCAGAGATTATTTACAGATTATTTCATTATAGGCTTCCTATTTGGCTGAGATTTTGCACATGTGAACTTGTCCCATGCTCCAGCCTTAGCTGGGTAGGCAGCTCTTTCAGTGAGAGAGATAAGAAAAGAAATAAGGTTGAGGAAGGCGTAATGGAGGCATGGAAAATTGATTTTCAGACTGTGACCTTGACTCAGAGGTTGAACATGAGCTGGGAAGCAGACAATGAGGACAGAAACAAGCTGCAGACAGCAGAGCAGCAAACTTTGCTTGGAATTAGAGATTCTGAGGCCTGTCCCTGCCCCCATAATCAAGTGCAGTAAGCATGTGATGATATTTAAACTTGCAGGGATCATATTTATCAAAGCACAACAGAGCTCACACACTGTTTCTCTCAGACATAGCATTTCAGAAGGATGTTATTCAAGCCACTTGAGATGAAGAAAAAAATGAAGAGAAATTTCTATACAATGCATCAGTTATTTTATCACATTCTGATGGTTTCATTTGTTCACATGCTCATAACATATTTAATTGAACTAGTTTTCTGCTCTGAAATTTTTTGTGATGGGTCTGAAGTAATACAAAGTTTTACAGAAACAATGAAATCATGAGGGAAGAGAACACTGGTTTCTGACAAACAACATGTGATGTAGTTAAGAAAACAGGGAAAAGTGGCTAGAGTGGTTTAAAATTTGCAGTTTGTCACTGAGTTATGGGGTCAGACACAAACTGTTCCGAACTAGAGAACAACCAAGGACCACTTGTATATTACAGGGCTGTTTCTCCAGCAAGAAGCAGTTAAAGGGGCTCTGTCCTTATTTTCTTTCTGTGCTTTTTCCGTTGTGTACTCAGGGAAAGAAGGAACTAGCAAGTCAGGCTAGGTCCACACTCAGAATGCTCTGTCAGCACAGGATCATGTATTATAATATTATGCAGTATATTATGCTGGCACAGCATTTCAATGCACATGCAGCTTATAACAGCAAAAAAAAGGTTTTTACAGTATAACATCTTGATTACCTGGAAGTGACAAGTTGGTTTTTATGCACAAGTGACTTCTGGCAACATAACTATTTGTCAGGTCACACCCCAGGTGCTGATCTGTGCACAACTCTGCCAGCACAAAATCTGTAGAACAGTCCTAGCCTTTGAGACATGGGGAAAACTCTACTCTACCTAGAAAACACTGCTTGGGCTTCTTAAGGCTTCTGGAGTGGCATATAGAGGTTGGAAGAGAACAGGGAACATGAAATAGATTTTTTCTAAAGTGCATTCTGACACAGACTGAGAATCTGCATTCCACAAGCAAACAAAACTGCACAATGTGCAGAGATATAATATTACAGCATTAAGGTCCTCTGTCCCTTACACAGAGATCCTCTGAGCTCACAGAGCACCAGCACAGCTGCAATATTTCTATGTGAGTGGTCAGTCTTCAACAGGATTCAAATCCAGCCTAGTAGTATTGGGAATTTCCTACAAAATAGAAATATTTCTGAATAGAAATAACAGTATTTGCTTTTGTTAGTGTGCAGTAGTGTGCTCAAGGTGCCATTCTGAAATGGTACGTGCTCTGAAACTGAACTTACTGGAAAATAAAACCCCTCAATTTTTAAAAAAATCCAGCCAATTCATGATTACAGTTTTTAAAACAATACTTTTTTGTGGAGAGTTTTTGCATATCTTGACAACACACCATTAAGATAGAATTTCTTTCTGTTCTGTGCATGCTGATTATGATCAATTCTGTTCTACTGTAAAATCTTCTAGGTAGTGAAGCATTTTTTCTATTTTCCTGGAAGCATATTTTATTGTTCCAGTAAAACTGAGTTTTCACAAATAATATTTAAACTTTTGAAAGGCAGCATATTCCCCATCTGAAAATTGTTCCATCATAAAATTCCCAGCTAACTGTCAATCTACACAAGCAGCCAGGGCAATTAGGTCTGCATGATAGCAGAGCTATTAAATAACCTTGGCATGAAGGTTACAGCAGTTCAATGACCAGGCTAGACAAAGAATGCTTCAGGGCATTCCCTCATGGTAGAGGCAGCTCTTGCAAAGGGCCTGCCTCAGTTTCCCATTCCCAATGTCTACTAAGTTAATCAGCTTTTTTTTTTTTGGGGTGGTGGGGCAGAGGTGGAGGGAATATAGATGAAGTCTGTATTAATCTCTTAACTGATATTGTTATTCAACTTCCAGGTCAGACTTCTTGACTTAGAATCAGCTTCTCCCGTTTCTCTTCAACTGCAATCAGCAGGTTTTCTCCAGCTTGGAGAGTCCATATTAGTCCCATCTTCCATCAGATACACGTTCATTTTCACTCATCCAATCGCTCTTGATTCTCAGGCTGACATAACAGGCATATCTTTGTCCCAGATGAGAGAAGGAGAAATCTTACAATGCAAGATTCTGCATCTCAAGCCCTTAGGGGGACAGTGGCCCTACATTCTAGCTTGCTCCTGACACTAATAACTCCCAAGACGCTCTTCTCTCTAGCAAAGGCTACATCAAATATTTTTTAAACTGATTTCCTTAGGCACACAAGCAATTGATCTTGCAAAACATCCCTTCTGGCCTTAAAGGCCCAGTGTTCAAAGTCTGTACAACGAGGCTTTATGAATTCAACTGATAAATGTCACACCAGAAAAAAAGAGAAAAAACATCAAATGTTTTTTGATTGTAGGAGGAAGGAACCGAGAGCTGGAACATCACATACACATCACAAACAGTTTTAATTTGCAGGTAGAATGGAGATGTCATGAAAACATCATAAAAGGGGAGCAGCTCAGGAACAGAGTTATTTAATAATGCCAGTAAGAACTGACATTCACTCAAACTCTATGGAATCTGCAGATGGAATGACTGTGCTGCTGCCTGGGAAATACTAAAAAGTCAGGGGTTCTGGGGACTTAGTAGGGATGATGATATCGGGACTTACAGGCTGCAATTGCCAGACAGTCAGGATGTGAACATTCAGCCACCAGACCTTCCCACGCCCCTGCTGCAGCCTCTCCTCTTCCCCCTGCTGCTGTTCTGCTGTGCCACCTCGTGCCCACCAGCTGACACTGCTGCATAGAACGGGACACCTGCACATCATTAAAGTCCTTCATGTTGAGCTTTGTGAGACCAGAGCAGTGTTCACCTGTGCCCACTGACACAGCTGTAAACAGGACACTTGAACACGGAACCTGCACTGTCAAAATCCTTTCTGTGTTCTGGTGAAGGCCAAGATGCTCACAGATATTTTCAGACTTTCAGTGATTACAGGCAGAGTTTTGAATTCATTGCAATTCAGATTGTTAGGTAAGACCTGCATGGTGGACGTTTTCCACAATTGCTACCAGAGCCATTGCACTGTCTGCTGCCCTTGTTCTCTGGGCTGTGTAGCAGCATGTCCCGGGGCCCAGAGCAGAGAACACACATTAAGAAATTCCCTGTCCTTTACCAACTTTGATGCTGACCTGTAGTATTTTGAATAACCACATGACTACCTCGTGTTTTTTACTTGCCTCACTGTAAAATGGATGACACTTATTTATTTCACCACAGTGACAGAGCTTTGGCATGATTTTTCACAGCAGATGGGGCTTTAGAGATCTGCAAACAACATTGTTTTAACAAACTGGCAGAAACACCTTTCTGATGACAGGGCACACACTGGGAGCTTCGCAGAGTACACTCAACAGAAGGAAGCACAGCAATCCAAACAGCTGAAGGTCTTTGCATTTAGCAGATTTTCGTAACATTTGTCCAGACAGATTAATATTCTTTGATTTTTCAGGAACTGCTGACATTCAGGTTACATGGGGACTCTCAGGTGCCAAACCCCTCACTTTAGGCAAGCATCCTGAATGACTTGGGCACAGTGAAGAAACTCTTCCTCTAAGCAAAAAATTGTAAAAATTGTACAACCTGGGAGTCAACCTGACAAACTCCTCACTGCAGTCGACCTGGCCTCATCAATCCTGTCATGGGAAGCCCAATCACAAAATCCATCTATTATATAAAAATGCTGCAGCTCGGAGCCAGCAGCCTGGGGCTGCTGCAGCAGAGCCTCAGAGAGGGCACAAGCCCAGGGGATGGAGCCGGAGCTCAGCCGCGAGGGGTCAGTGCTTTGCCGGCAGAGCTGCGTTTGGGCTCCGCGGGGAGAGCCCGCTCAGCTCCAGGGGATGGAGCCGGAGCTCAGCCGCGAGGGGTCCGTGCTCCACCAGCAGCGCTGCGCTTGGGCTCCGCGGGGAGAGCCCGCTCAGCTCCAGGGGATGGAGCCGGAGCTCAGCCGCGAGGGGTCGGTGCTTTGCCGGCAGCGCTGCGCTTGGGCTCCGCGGGGAGAGCCCGCTCAGCTCCAGGGGATGGAGCCGGAGCTCAGCCGCGAGGGGTCCGTGCTCCGCCGGCAGCGCTGCGCTTGGGCCCCGCGGGGAGAGCCCGCTCAGCGCTGGGGCGGACCCGCTCCCCCCAACAGCGCCAGAGGGGAAACTGCTTCATGGCTGCCCACTAACCCGTGGAAAAACAGCCCCCAGATCAAGGAAAACAAACTGTAGCAAGCTTATGAATATCACGAATTCCTGCGCTGGCCTGCCAAATACCGCTGCAGTATTTGTGTTCGGGATTCTCAGAGGATCAGGCCTCCTCCTTGCTCGGGAAGCGTGCCCGGGTCAGCAGAGCAGGCAGGAATGCAGCAATTGCCAGCACTGCGACACGGCACAAACTGGGGAGTCATTTCTGCTACTGCCTAGGGACACTGACAAGCTGGTCATGTACAGGAGACCATAAACACCAGTTCCTGAGTAAGAACATTGAGAAGTAATATTCTGAGTATTGAAGGAGTACAAAGATGTCTTATATTTCCAGTTACGTGAAATATAAAGATAGTAAGGGTACAATAACTATTTTTACTTAAGCGAGCCACCTCAGCACATTTTAAGTTTTTTTCTGGTTTCTGGGGTGACTTTTATCAGTTGAAATTCTAACCCTATTTTCATGCTTCAGAGCTTTCACTGATAATTGGGCAGGAGCAAGCTCCCACTGACACAGAGATGGCTTTGGTGACCAAGTTCCGCCCTGTACATCAGTCAGACTGCTCAGTCACAGCTCTGGAGCCTGCTCCTCACAATGGGCAGAGGTTGCAGCTGGCACAAGGGAATCAGGAGTGCAGCAAGAGCCATACTCTGAATTGCATCCATGAGAGCCTGTTAGTCCCAACACACCAGACAGGTCTGTCTCAGCTAATCTGATAATATTTTTAGGAGTTCCTTAGGCAGGTGCTTAACAGGAGCCATCCAGGGGAGGAGTAGGCGTATTCTTTCCTCTACTGCCTCATTCAACCTGGACTTCTTTACATTAGTGCCTTCCAACCCATGAAGAGAAATATTTAGATGAGCTTGAGAAAGAAAAGGACTCTGCCTGCAAGGGGACACAACTGACAGCAGAAACAGATTGATCTATCCTAATGTATTTGCTCTGTTTTAGAGCCACTGCTGCCTGTGACAGCAGCAGAGACAGAGATGTCACAGGAAAGGAACAGGACAACAACAAAGAAAGGGAAAGCTGAGAGATCTGGGCTGGGTAGAGGGGCAATGGGAAAGCTGAAGTTGGTAGGAGAATATGAATGCAAAACCAGAACTGATTGTAGCTTTCCACTTTTGGTTCTTTAAGTGAGATTCCTCTGCAAAAAGACTGGGAAACCATTACACTGCATCACTGGAAAAAATAATGAAAAACTATAACCACATTTTTAGAAATAGTGAGGGCTTTGGGGGTTGCTTTACTTATCTCATGAAAATTCAGAAGCCTAATGACAAAACTCCTGCTAAGGAAACACTTGCAGGAAGCTGCAGATGGCATATGGTGCAGAGTTGACAAGTTACTCTAGACTAGTTTGTCTAAACAACAGAAAATTCTTATGTCATAGCTAATCTGACCCTGGTTGCATTCTGGTGGTAGCTAGTTTTTATTTCTGGTTTTAGTTGTTTTCCTTCATTCACTCCCCAATATATTTTAAATAAAAACCTGAAACAAAGATGCGAACATTTAAGATGTTTTTGCTTATATTGCAGGTGCAACACTGAAGAATCTGCTTGTAGATACGGACGTACCCCCAACACAGCATAGCGTGGCAGCTCCATGATGCTATATCAAGACCAAAATCAACAAGGATTTCTCTCTGCAGATCTCACCAGAAGTGTTGCAGCAGAAAATCATGCCAGTGTGTTAGAATGACAGGCACAGTTAGGAGTTCTGGACAACCACACACCCCTGAAGCCATAGTTGCAGATGGCTGGTAACTAATACTCTTTTTTAAAAACAAAACCAAACCCAAGTTCAGTAGGATTTTGAAAAAATTCATGCCATGATAAGGTTTAAGAAAAAAATCATAGCATATATCTGTCATATCATGCCACACAACAAATGAAAATATCAATATATTTTTAAAATACAGGTATGTGCAGAATAAGCTTTCATTTGGGAAGCTGCTGTGAAGAGGTAAAATAGTTTTCTGTTGTACTGATTTTTCTTTAATTTTAGAGAAAAGCTTTATATATTTTATGGCAACCAAGCCACAAGGTTCTAGACTGCAGATTACACTGGTATGGCAAGATACTGCCTAGGAAAAGGTATTTTTTGAACAAACAAAAATATCAGGAAGCAAAACATAGAATGCCCTCTATCGTTCAAAAATAAGTGTTTATCATAGCAGAAGTGGTGAGTAGAATAATGAATTATATGTAAAAATCACCATCAAAAAGATAAATTGATTCCATTTTAAATGAGCAAAACCATGTTTTTAATATCCATGATAACAGCTGCACTTAACCTTACATGAAGCCTTCCTTTTCTAATTGAAAAGCTGTTCTCAAAGTACAAGATAAGATATGCTATTAATCCAGTTTACATTTTTTTGTGGCATTCTTGGAGTTAGTTTAACAGTCATTTTCATACCTCAGTTCAAACCTGGTCTTGGCTGTCTCATATTTTGAGGATAAATTGAAAAAAAAACCCCTATGCTTTGAAACCTGATGATTAAATGGTCCCCTGTAGTCATGGTGTGTTCATAGAGATCTTTACAATCTCCTTGTTAGTATCCTGCTGTGGACAGTATTTAGGGGCAGTATCTTTGCCCTGAGATTTGCTGTCATGGGGAAAAGTGAAAGAAGGACATGAGGCTGGGAACTGCAGCAAGGTAAAAATACCTTAGATTAAATGCCTGAATTTTGATGTCAAAAGTTAATTTCTACCTTTGATCATTAAGAATGTAAAGAATATATAACCACAGTATTTAAGAGATGTCTGCATTTTGCAGAATCTGGGTTTAAAATGCATGATATAGCAGGACTAGGAAGCTATAAATTGATATCATGTCCCCTAGCTATGGTGCTTTCTCAGTATTACCTGACACTTATGAAGAGGCGAGCTTCTCTCTCCAACACTCCAAGACTGCCAGCACAAATCAACTTTGAGAATGCACTCATTTTACCACAAGAATCTCCTGAAAAGATAGAATATAAAGGGTCTAAGACTCTTTTCCATGGCCCACAACAGTATTTCTGAAGACTGCTTTGAAGTTGTCATTTAACCTACAAAAGCCTGAAACGCCAAGGAGTTTGTCATACAGGCATTTTTCCCCTAGAATACTAAGTGACACATTAGAATTGAGCTAATAATAATAAACATAGGGCTTAATATTCCAGCAACAGACAGTCTGTACAAAAACTAGCTGTTCCTCACACAAGTGATCCCTTTCCTTTTGTAATTACCACAGTAGCCTCCTTCAGCTCACCAACATCTCTTGTAATGAAGGACAAGAGGACCTCAAGGTCCATGGACAGAATTTCTCCTCCTTGCAGCATACTGCACATCTCTTCCCTGGATTTCAGGTTGAGTAACTGACTTCATGGAGGAAAACAAAGGCAACAGAAAGAAAAAGTCATCTTGCTCTCACATAGCAAGGAGACAGTATTGTGGTGGAGACTATTATTTTTCCTACCCTACAGGCACAGAACAACAAATGATTTGTCCAGCTTTATTTACCTCCTGGTGTCTAGGTTCAGCATTGACATAAACAGCCTGTCCAGGTCCTCTGGATAGCATCCCTTCCCTCCAGCAAGTTGATTGTTCCACATACCTTGGTGTCATGGGCAAACTTGCTGAGGTGCACTTGGTCCCACTGTCCATGTTAAACAGGGTCAGTCCCAAAGCCAGCTGGAGGAATGTCACTTGTCACTCTCCAATTGGACATCAAGCTGTTGACCACCACACTTTGAGTGTGACCATCCAGCTACTTCCTTACCCACTGAGTGGTCCTTCCAGTTTCCAGTTAAAAGCCAGGGATGTCACGTGGGACAGTGTCAAATGCTCTGCACAGGTTCACGTAGGTGTGACTTGCTCTCCCCTTGTCCACTCGTGCTGTAACACCACCAAACTTCACAGAATGACCAGGTTGGAAGAGCCCTTCAAGACCATCAAGTCCAACCCAGCCCCAACAGCTCAACTAAACCCTGGCACCCAGTGCCACATCCAGGCTTTGTTAAACACACCCAGGGATGGGGACTCCACCACCTCCCTGGGCAGCCATTCCAGAACTTTATCACTCTTTCAGTGAAAAGCTTTTTCCTAATATCCAACCTATATTTCCCTTTGTCAGGCATGATTTGCCCTCAGTGAAGTCATACTGGCTGTCTCAGTCACTTCCAATGTTTTCCATGTGCTTTAGCACAGTTTCCACAATGATCTGTGCCATGACCTTGCTGGGCACAGAGGTGAGATTGACTGGTCTGTTGTTCTCTGGGTCTCCCTTTTTTCCCTTTTTAAGGATGGGTGTTATGTTTCCCCTTTTACAGTCATTGGGAACTTTACTGGACTGCTGTGACTTCTCAAATATGATTGATAGTGGCTCATCCATTTCTTCTACTACTTCCCTTAGGACCTGCAAATGAATCTCATCAGATTCCATGGACCTTTGCACCTTCAGGTGGGTTAGATGTTCTTGAACCTGATCTCCTACAGTGCAAAGCTCTTCATTTTTGCATCCTTGCCTTTGCCTTCTGTGGCTCAGCCAGTGTGGCCAGATCCTGTTGGTGAAAACCAATGAAAAAAAGTCTGAGTAACTCAGCTTTCTCTGCATCCTGAGTAACCAGGTCTAATGTTTCCTTCCAAACAGGGCTCATTAGTTCCTTAATCTTTCTTTTATCACTGATATACCTGTGGAAGCTATTCCTGGTGCCCTTGCTGTCCCTAACCAGATTTAATTCTATCAGGGCTTTAGCTTTCCTCACCTGATCTCTGTCTGCTTGGACAGTGCTGGTGAGGACAGTTTCTGTGTATTCCTACCAGACCACCTGTTCTTGCTTCCATTCTTATTAACTTATTTTTTTGTATTTGTTCAGGATCTTCTTGTTCATCCATGCAGGCTTCCTGGCCTTTTTACCTCATTTCCTCTTTTTTGGGATGCCTTTCTCCTGAGCTTGGAGGAGATGATCCTTGAGTATCAACCAGCTTTCTTGGACCCCTCTTCTCTCCAGGGCTTTACCTCATGGTATCCTACCAAGCAGATTCCTCCTTAAGAGGCCAAAATCTGCTCTCCAGAAGTCCAGGGTAGTGATCTCGCTGTGCAGCCTCCTCACACTTGCACCCTGACACTCTAAGGTCCTGGGTTCAATCCCTGCTGCCAAAAGAACAACTGTGGATCTGCATTACACACCATGGAAAAAATGCCTGTGGGTAGTCTGTTCTAGTCCTCCCTGTGGAGCTGCATGGCTGCTGATGCAATGTTGGGGAAAGCTCAAAAATCTTTGGGGCTTAATCTCCATTTAAAGAACCAAGAGAAAATTTCCCTCCTCGAGGCCTTATTAAATAAGGTGTTTACTAGGATTGTCTGTACATGAGTTTAAAGGAGAATCTTTAAATTAAACTTGTTATATTACCCAAGCAACAGCTCTAACAAATGAAGACAGGCTGGTGAAATTATTGTGAATTTTTAGTATTCACTGCATGAAAGTATTCAATTTCTCATGCAGCATGTAGCTGTGAGAACAGCTTTCTTCAGCCTGCATTCAGCCTAACACACTGTCATTCCCCTTTGGTGTTAGATTTTTTTAGCTTTTCAATGGATGTAACAGAAAATTAAGATAAAATATGAAGACTTTTTCAGATTTTTGTGGGTACAAAACTTCAAAGCAGCTTGTATGAAACTGTTCACCTACTTCTTGTCCTGTTTTTGCAAGACTGGAAGCAGCGAGTGGTTGTGTCCAGACAAAGATCAGAATAATAATTAAAAGAACAATATCTTTATGCTGAAGACAGCCTCCAAAAAAGGAAAAAAGGGGTTTCCCCCTCTCCTCATCTTATGGTTTATTAAAATGTAAAAAAATTGTTCTGGAAAAATTATTTAAAATATAACTATATTCCTCTCAAGACATCAGTTCTTGACATTCCTTCTTTTAATACAGAATTCATTGGAATTCCCAGCACAAAGACCAGGTACCTGAGTACCCTTAACAAACCCATATGTACTGCTATGAGTGGAGAGAGCATGCACCCCTTTAAAAGACTGCAGTGCAAATAATCTCATACTAGTAAAAACGTCTGGGAAAAGTGTAGGAAGAAGTACCAGACCCACATGAACTGTCAGGTAAGTGCTCCTTCCAAAAGCAAAGTATTAAAAAGGCAGTCAGGTATCCCAGTCAGATGTAAGGGATGGGAACTTAGCACAAGCCCCAGAGCAATACTTTGCCTCACTCACAATATTCCATTGTTCTCAGTAAGCTGGAGCATTTGGTGGCAGGATATTGGAAATGCTGACATTTTACAGCAAATGCAGAGGATGCACAATAAAGTTGCAGATAAAATGAGGAATATTTAAGACAGAACAATGTTATATATTCTGACTTCTACTTAAGGAAAAGAATAAAACTTCTTGATTGACAATGTATATGCATGGTACATATAAATATTATAATAATAAGTGTGTATACACATGCTTAAAAAAGGATTTGTGCAAACTTAAGTTCAAGAATAGGGAAGAAATCTCAAGCAGGTACCTTTTGAAAATATGAGTAGCAGATTAATAAAATTTCAGTACAAACATGGGTTATTATGTAACTAAGATACATGCATTTATATGCTGTTTAACCTATTTTGTTAACTATTTTTCATATATGTCATATCTAATGTACATATGCTTTATGTATTATATTTTACTTACCATATTCTACATTACATATTAAAGTCACTTGGATTCAATGTTGTTTGGTCTCTAGTCAATACCACATCATTGCTTCATATGACATTATTGAATTACTCTTTCCAACTCTGCAATTTCTTTATTCAGAAAAAAAACTCTCCTACTGCTTATGAATAATTCATTTTCTTTAAATCCCCAGCCTATATCAAATGGATAAAGAGGTAAAATTCACTTCTCTAATTTTTCTCCTCTGTATAGGACTGCCTTATCAGTCAATCAGCAATGACAGAATCAGAATATCAAGATCAAAATACTTAGTAGTCTTATCCTGATAGTCTTAGATTGAATATTTAAATTGATTCAGTCATAAGCATCTGTCACTCAATTACAAGGACTTTTAAAGTCCCTTTAACAATTTGCTTAATGTTAGCAAAATTGTAACCCTGCATTAATGCTCCTAAGTAGAAAATTGCAGAAAGGGAAGGAGAGAGCCCAATTTTTCCATGATGGAGCACCAATATAATGAAAGCTGGCACAACCTGAAATGCACCAGCAGTCATACAAGTGCAAGAAAGTACCAATCCACATATTCCTATAAGGGATCCTTTAGAAGGTGCATCTGGAGTAATGAGGAAGGCAATGATAATGAAAGGAACACGGCTCAGTTGATGCTGTGTTAAGAAGGAGCATCTTGTTTAATACACGTGGAGCAAAGAAAGGCATGTTGCTGTCATTGCAGAAATCGACAAAACACCACAAAACACCCGCCGGGCGGTGTGCTAGGGATGTGCCAGATAACAGCCCACGGTGCTCTTCGGTACCTCTGGCTGAGCACGTGTTGGCACAAGGGGGCTGCAGAGCCCTGCTCTGCTCTCTGACATGCGTGACTCCCACCCACGGAGCGCTCACCCGATCACGCACAAACAGCTTCAGCCTCTGCCACACACCTCCTACAAACAAACAGCCCCAGCTGTTTCCAGCTGAGCAGCTTGTGCCCCAGGTCCCGCTTCTATCACGGCACCCAGTAATGTGATGCACACACCTGAGCCTGTGCGCTCTGAACGCAGTAACTCGAGAGGCTCTGCCGCGCTGTAGAGAGCAAGGCTCGCCCCTCACCTCCCCACGGGGATGCTCCTCCAAGGCAGGCCCGGATCCTCGAGCAGCCTTGAACCAAATTACCCAGGGCCGTTCCACCACGGGGATTTACCTGCTCGGCACCTGAGCCCGCCCACCTCTCGCGGCATCTGCGTTCACTTGGCCGTCCCTCACGGCACCTGTGTCCCCTGCCCCTCACGGCACCTGTGTCCCCTGCCCCTCACAGTACCTGTGTTCCCTGCCCCTCATGGCCCCTGTGCTCACCTGCCTGTCCCTCACGGCACCTGTGTCCCCTGCCCCTCATGGCCCTTTTCTCACCTGCTCGTCCCTCACGGCACCTGTGTCCCCTCCCCCTCAAGGCACCAGTGCTCACCTGCCCGTCCCTCACGGCACCTGTGCCCCCTGCCCCTCAAGGCACCTGTGCTCACCTGCCCGTCCCTCACGGCACCTGTGCCCCCTGCCCCTCAAGGCACCTGTGCTCACCTGCCCGTCCCTCACGGCACCTGCGTCCCCTGCCCCTCACGGCATCTGTGTCCCCTGCCCCTCATGGCCCTTTTCTCACCTGCCTGTCCCTCATGGCACCTGTGTTCCCTGCCCCTCACGGCCCCTGTGCTCACCTGCCTGTCCCTCATGGTACCTGTGCCTGCCCGCCCCTCACAACACTCCTCGGTAGGACGCTGCTTACACCCACCTCATCCTACGAGGCCCCCAAATCATGCATGAGGACTAAACAGGAGGGATTGGTGTTCCTGGAGGATGGGCTGGGAAAGGAGCCTGAGGGTGCCGACCTTCTGCTCCTGTGAGAACAGCGGGGTCCCAGCTGCAGCCGAGTGGGCCATGTCCCACCTCCCTCAGCGCTGTGGGGAGGCAGCTCCCTGCAGTACCGGGGGGAGAGGACTCAGCTCTTCCATCACTGGAGGATAGGAAGGCTCTGAAGAAGGATCTGGATGCTCTGGATGGATGGGCTGAAGTCAACAGCATGAGGTACAAGATGGCCAAGTGCCACACATTCCCACAACAGCCCCCTGCAGCACTTCAGGCTGGGGACAGAGAGGCTGGAGAGTGGCCCAGAGGAAAAGGCCCTGGGGTGCTGGTCAATAGTGGCTGAATATGAGCGCAGGTATGCCCAGGTGGCCAAGAAGGCCAGTGGCACCTGGCCTGTGTCAGCAATGGTGTGGCCAGCAGGACCAGGGCTGTGATGAGGCCACACTTTGTGTGCTGTGTCCCATTCTGGGCCCCTGAATTCAGGAAGGACATTGAGGGGCTGGAACCAGTCCAGAGAGGGGAATGGAGCTGGGGAAGGGGCTGGAGCACAAGTCCCATGAGAAGCAGCTGAAGGAGCTGGGGGTGTTTATCCTGGAGGAAAGGGGGCTCAGGGGGGACCTTGTGGCTCTGCACTGTTCCCTGCCCAGAAGGTTGTGGCCAGGTGGGGGCCAGCCCTGCTCTCAGGGAACAGGGGGCAGGATGAGAGGACATCGCCTTAAGCTGTGCTGGAGGTTCAGATTAAGGACTAGGAAGAAATTCTTCACAGAAAGGGTTGTAATGGACTTTCCTGAGAGTTTGCGGAGTCTGCTCCTGAAGGTGTTTAAGGAAAGACTGGATGTGGCCATGGTTGAGTTGATAAGGTGGTGTTAGGCCATAGGTTGGACTCAACGATCTCAGAGTTGGACTCAAAGATCTCAGAGGTGTTTTCCAACTTTATTAATTCTGCGATTCCCAGGACATCACTGGGGAGTGAGTTCACCCCACAGCCCCTCTGGAAGGCTGCACAGGAACCCCTCAGGAGGGAGGTGGGGGTTTGCTCTAGAATGCCCCACGAGAGCTGGGCTGGGGTTAGGATCTCGGGTGCTAGCAGCGTGTGTTTTTCTGTGAGAGCATGTGTTTTTCAGAGATCCTGGGGATCTGCCAGCAAACTTCAGGGCCCTGCTCTGGCTGGGGCACGAGGGCTGTGTGGGGTGGCTGTGGGAGAGGCTGGGAGATGTGAGGTAAAAGGGCATGAGGCCCATGGGCAGAGGCCCAGCAGCATGTGTGAAAATGTGCTTGCTTTCCCCCTCTCCCCCAGCACACATAGCAATAATTTCAAAGCTATCTCAGTGCAGAAAAATATGTATTTACTGCCACTCCTCCACACCAAATCCCAGGGCACTTGTAATAAGTTTGGAGTAAGGATGAATGCTTGAGCAGGTGGCCAGAGGTCTCCAAAGAAGAGTGATACTCGCCCAGGGTGTTTACATCCTGCTATGAACTAGAATAGTCTCTTTCATGCCAAACCACAAGCTGCTGGTTGAAACCTGAGCTGAACTTCCTCGACGATCAGAGGAGTCTGGCTAACTTTCAGCACAGCCAGTTTTCATTTTCACACTTCTCCAAACTTGCTGGGACAAGAACCAAATGTATAAGCACAGAGTGAACTCCTGTTCCTGGGACATTGCTGACCCATCTCAAGCAGCATGTGTCGGAATATGCTAAAAAAAGGTTGTTTTCTCTGAAAAGTTTTCCCAGTTTGGCTTTTTGAGGCTTATGTGGTTTCTGCTGTTCACATAAACTGCAGTTTTGGTCATCTGCATTTAGGTAAACATGGTTTGAACTCATAGAGGCTTTCATCTGAGAGAGCCTTGTATCTTTCATGGCACCCAGTTTTTTCTCTTAATTGAAAAGCAAATGTGGCTTCAATGCACACAAAGGCTGCACATTCCCCAGAACACTGTGTGGAGATCTGCTCTCCTGGCTTTTCACCCACTGATATTGCTGATGTATCTGCAGGCATGCTGGCTACCAGGTCAGTTCCAGTGGATTTTTTGAATTCTCAGTGGATTTTGCACAGCCTGATCTAAGTCTGGAGCTTTACTGATGTGGGCATAGTTAACTAGCACCATCTTGGGTGCTTTTACATGTCACACCTTCAGTTCCATGCAGACAGATGTCTGCTCTTTATATCCCAGTGGAGGCTTTACTGGATGGCCATCCAGCAATGACTAATTCATGCAAGAAATAGCTCTAAATACTCCTGTGCATTTGTGAATAAGTATAAAGTGCTACAAAGCTCAGAGTAGTGTGCTGGGAAATAGTCCAGCCAGATGGAAACAGTCCATCAAATATCACAGTGCATCTCTTCCCTGTGCAGATTAGGGAGGCTTTTCTGCCTTCTTAGATGCTAAAATGTAAGCACAAATGTAAGCACTACTGCAGGATTGCTAGAAGTTCAAAATAATCACAAATATCATGTGTCCTTGACTTTCTTGGGAGGATTCCTCAGACAGTTGAAATATTCTCCTTAGGACTCCCCTGGAGCTCCTTTTAGGATTTCTGGTAGCCAAAATGCGTTTTTTACTCAAAACTCCAGTGCCTTTAGCCCTACAAATAGCAACAAATCAAAATCTTTTAGCAAGAGGCAGTGAAAAAGGCAGGAAAGACAACAGCTTCCCTGAAGGTTAGCTGCATCCTGTTTCCTTAAGGCATGCAAAACTTGGGTAATGAAAGGGGAGAGGGGATTCAGGCAAGACTGGAGGATGACAGGTTCTGGAGGTTCAAGAGAGCCATGAAGCTGCTGCAGAAACACTGGAAAGTGTATGGAGGACCAGTGCTGCTCGTGATGAAACTGGTACCTCCAAACAAAAGAGATACTGTATTAATGCTTCCCTCTGCATAATCAAGCAACTTTTGAGGAGCCAGGGCTCTTGTTTTAAATAGATTTCTGACCATCACAGTTGTGGTAGAAATATAGAATATTCTGAAATACAGATTCAAGAAACTTCTTTCTGATGGTGGGAGGGGAACCAATACCCTGCCAGTTCTGAAACTTGGCTTGTGGTCACTGGGCACCTGAGGCTGGTCACTGAGCAGGAAAGGACAAGGCTCTGGCACTTAATAAAGAAGTGAAATCCTCACCAGGAATGGACAGGGTTACATTCTGATTCCTGTCCTAAGCTCTCTTCTCTTGAAAGGATTTATCTTAGTCTCTCCCCTGTATCTAAACCATACTAATGAAAAAAATATCTTCCAGTTAAAAAATCACAAACAAGTAGAAAAATCTCCATTGTGCTAATGATAGAATAACTTGCAGTGAGAGGTGGCATGATTTAGAGTTATTTTTTGCAAATATTCTAGACACCATTTATATTAGTGCCAGCTTAGAAGTGTTTTGCTACTGTTTGTTGCTAGAGCTAAGTCTGATAAAAGGAATAATCACTCATTATAGGACTGAAATGGGCTATACACTGTTTTATTTGTACAGATTCTGGACAGTTTATAGGAGTTTAAAATGCTGTTTATTGCCATTTCAGTGGGTCATTCAAGTGAGCATTATAGAGCCTGTTACCATCAGTTACCTAAAACCTGCTTATATCAGCAACATACCTATGGTAAGTAGTGTAAATATGCATAGATTATGTAGATATAAACTCGAATGGTACTCTACATGCAATTAGATCTTTACTGTAAATCATTCTGAACTGGAGCTTTACTATGATACACAACCCTGAGATATCTGTTTCAGCTATACAAACCTGCTGGGGGAACACCAGGGCTGAGCAGTCAGCTGGGTAAAGTCAAGGTTAACTGCATTCCTGGGCTCTGAGATTTAATTAAAATTGCTGGAGCCTGTGGAGCTGGAAGTGTAATGTCAGTGCTGTGTGCTCTTCCCCACTTCAAAAATATACCATTGTAGAATCTGGCAGGGAAAGCATAAAGTTTAAACAATTAGTGAATTGTTTTTGTGGATTGACTTCTTAAGCTAGATGATCAGGTAAACTGACATCTCAATACTGTTACCATTTGCTCTTCATAACTGAAACAGTTTCTCAACTGCTTTGTGTCATGTTCCCCTGTGTCTGAAGAATCTGTTACCTTACATGTCAATTCATTAGCTTTTAGCAGCTTGCCCTTTGAAAATCCCATTCTTCTGAAATTTCTTGGCTTCCTCTCTACTGCCTCCAGTTATTAATAAGGAATTGTGACTATTTCAATGTCAAACATGTTTGATCTCTTAAATAACTCAGACTGTAGCTACTGAATGCTACAGTAATACTGAAGGTTTTTAACAGGCCAGGGATAAGTCAGGATGGCTACAAAAACAATGGCTTGAGGATTTTAGAAGTTACTTTCTGCAAAAGGAGCTTAGAGAGCTCCTTTTAGAGAGGATAATAGAAATAAAACCTGTGAGGTGCTCTGGGGTTTTGTTAGGGTTTTTTGTTTGAAGAGTTGAGTGGTTTTGTTTTAGTTTGCTTGTTCAGGTTTTTGTTGTGGGTTTTTTTGGGTGGGGAGGGTTGTTTGTTTCTTTAAAGGGGCAGAGCAGATTGTTAAAAAATCTCGAGATAGGGAAATATAGTCCTATCTAGAACTCTTGTAAGCAGCTGTTCTTCAGGCTGAGCAGAACTGAATAAGGAACTGGGTATTTGCTGCCAAGAGCTTACATGAACTCTTCTGGAGTGTAATATGCTTCTGCTATGAATAATTTTTAATTTAAAATAGCAAAACAAAAAAGCTGGACCCATTCTTCTGTACTGCACTTTGTCCTAACAAAGCTGGGGGAGCTGCTCAGTAATCGTATCTGGCAAGAAAAGCTATTTCCAAATGTGAATCAAGTCCAACAGAAAACAAAAATTTGACTTGTGACTACAGGCTGTGAAGGGAAAAATACTTATCCCAGTGTGGTGCTAAAATTAATTCTTCATAATTGCAAAAATTTCTCATCAAGTAATAATAAAAAGTTACTATTTGGAATACTTGTTTTATCTTAAGGTTTTGAAGCCATTTGAGGTACTGAACAGTGTGAAAACAAGCAAACCCAGTATCTGGACACTGCATGCAGACTGCTTTTTAACTCCCCTGAAGGATTCCAGACCATGGACCCTTAAGACTTGGTCCAAGTCTATGTGATTTATTGTCCTAAAATTGTTGAGATCTGCTGTCATGGCTTTTGCTTGGGATAGAAATGCTGGGAATGAAGGTGAATGCTGACTATCTGAAGGATGTAGTAAGTGGATCTTATTTTAACTGTCATTCCATTGCACTCCCAAGGTCGGAAAATAGCTTAGGCAGACTTGTCTTTGTTGGTTCATATCTCATTATTCTCATCACAAATGCCAAGGATTAGAGAAGAAATACTAGGGTTGAAATTATCTCATGCAGAAACTTCTTCGTGGTCAGAATCAAAGAATTGGGAAGCAACAAAAGATGAAAGTAATATGGCTGTGTCAGTATGTGGCAAAGTCATGTCCTTCTGGGAACAGACTAAGAGAAAATACCTTAGTAATATATGCAGTTTTCATCTGCCTCCACCCTTGTAATTTTCTCAGCTGACAATGTCCTACAAGTTTATAAGATGCCTCAGTCATCTGCTTCTTGACATTTCTTTGGTTTGACTTCTCCTTTCCTATCATTTTCTATGTCAAGTGTTCTTTATCTGTGTTTAAAATTGGCAGCAGCAGTGAGCAGGCTTTTGGCACGGCCACAATTGCTTCCAAACAATGGTAGTCATCTTCTGACCCCTGGGGACAGGAGAGCAGGCGGGAGCTCTGGGGGCTTCCTCCCCTTGAACTACTCTGCTTCCAGGCTTAGGGGTGAGGAGTGCTGGCTTGTCCCTGTGCAGGGACACAAGGAACTGCCTGCTGACATTTGGGTCCAGGAGTGGAACCCTAATCCCCTGCAGGTGGGAAAACGTGGGGAGTGCTGCTGAGGATTACTCACAAGTTGTGTTAGCAGAGTAAGCACCGTGTGGGAATTGCAGGCTCTTGTTGTTGACAGCAGAGGGATGTGGCCAGGAGGAGTGAGCACTGGGATGCTGTCCAGCTCCTTTGCAGTTTCTAGAGCCAGCTTGCCTTCAACACCTGTACTCAGGGTTGCCTGCAGGAAGAGAAACAATGTTCCACTTTGCCCTAGCAATCTATCTCAGGGAGGTTTGGCTCTCCAATTCGTTGTATTTTCTCCTTCTCAAATTTGTGTGAGCATGAAGAGGGAAAGAGTGGCAGCTGTACCCATCAGAGGAACCAGGTGAGCCAGACACTTTGCAAAATATATCAGACAAAAGAAACATGTATGATTTCTGCAGTTCATTTGCCTTTTCCTGTGGACAGACTGTATATGGGTGTCTAGCAATTTTGTTTTTACCTTTTGTTTTCTGAAACACCCATTCTAATAATAAAATGTATGACCCAGGAAGCCCAATTAAAGCCACTGAGATTAGGTCAAGGTGGTGTTTAATTTGATTAAAGACTGTAAGCATTTACTGAATAACTGCCATGAGATGCTTGAAGGTGGTCCAAGATGATGGAACCTTTGGGTGTTAGATCCTCTATATGTTAAAAAGGACAATGTTCCAAGATTCTGGAACTTTTGATTAATTCTTCAGCAAACCACACTGATATCTTCCTTTACTCCTCTCTATGGTGGGGGAAATAATTTGTAGAAAGTGTAAGTTTTTGCATTAAGTTACCAGTCAAGTTAATCCAATTCATTAAAATCATGCCTTTTAGCTGTTGCTGCTGTTGAATTTTGATAATTGAAACAGCTAAACCTAAATTTTTAGGTCTTTTAACTAAGAGTAGGCTAAAGGTCTTTGAAATTTTTCTTAATGTGCAAGTTTGAGCTGTCACAAGGAAGAGATGAGCTGCTTAATGTTTAACTAAAAATTACTTAGTTGATCACTTGCATATTTTCTTCATGTTTTGGCCTATGGAAGGCCTGCTCATTATTTCAGAATGTCTTGGCTCCAGTCCATCTGCAAGACCTCATTTTTCTTTTGAAATTTGTAGTCTTCACAAGCTTGGCATCTGTGATATCACAAACAATGAATTACTGTGGCTGCAAGTCTCTGGAATTAAAAACCCCTCCTCCGTAAGAACATAATTTCTTTTACAGAATTGGAATTTGTTCTGAGGAAACACAGTTGACAAAAAAAAGTTTTCTAAGATAACAGATTTTTCATCTTTTCATGAAGAAATGAACTGAAGTCCTGATGATGAGGACTTGCTCTTTAAATAAATGGGATCTTTCTCTTCTCTCTTGGCAACAGCAGGAGTATTCTTGTGCTGTATGACAAGGCTAGCTGGTGCTATATTTGTCTTGTAGCTGTACACACATTTGCAAGAGGTTGTTTAATAAGAGAAAGGCAAAAAGCCAATACAGTTTAAAGAAAGTTTATTCTACCACAGCCTGAACTTTCTGGGTTGGCTTAAATACAAGGCTACATACTTGTGGAGGATCAGGGAATATCATTATTGATATGAAATGAAAACTTTCCTGAGTTGTCTCTGGAAAGATCAGGGCTTTGTGGGGAAGGAGGGGGCCTGGGGGTGTGACACGACGGACGTTTTTAAAATGGAGTTCAATAGATGTTTGGGTGCATCAGCAGAAGAGAAAGGAAGACAAGAGGGTGGGGAAGAGGATACTAATAATGCTGGCAGTTGTGCTGTCCATGAAGAGCTGGATTTGGGACAAATGTACCTCACCTGTTTGCCTGAGCAGTATATGAGAGTGAAACTCACTCAGACAGTGTACCTGATATGCTGGCTGCTGTTGGAACTCTGCAAGGTAAGAAATTTCAGTACAAGTCTCTGATATTTTTAGTTAACTTCTTATGTGCTTAAAATACAAATTGATCAAAATCTCTCCTGAAGGATTTGAGAATTCACTGCTATGTACCATGCAGTTTCTTTCATAGTTTATTAGCAGCAGGAGCTTTGTAAATATTGATGTTGTACCCCAAAACAGGAGATCCAACAAGGGAAAATTTGTAGGGGCTACTCATGAAGTACTGCATGAAGCAATACATTAGTAATTGCTAGCCAGTTTATCTCTGTACACTTTTAGATAATTGCAAGTGTTTCAAAATTATTTTAGATTAATTTCCAGGTGCAATTTCTTGTCTTGTTCTTCGCTGACTTGCATTAATCTTTTGTGTTGGATGAGCACTGGAATGTATTTTAACTCTGAAAATGTGAACTTTATAAAAGTAAAGAATTGGATAGGGGTTTGGAACATTTTTCAAATATAATGGAGTTTTTGAAGTTGTTGTGGGACTTATTTTAAATTTGATCTGGCCACATCTAATAAAAATATTTTTGCCTAATGTATTACTGGATAGGAACAAGACAATGGAACAGGTATAAAAACTATAGTTCCTTCCATTTAATTCCTTGCAGAAAGCTACTGTAATGTTCAGATCCAAGCAGAGAAACACTGAATTCTGCAGAAGTGATACGATTTAAGGTTTTAGGTTTAAGCAGGGAAGCACTGAGACATTAGAGCTTCAAATGCTGCTGGTTCCAATGGTGTAACAAGGCTGTATTAGTTAATTTAGAATGTGCAATAAGTCTTTGTTTCTCTGTTTCTGCATTCAAATCTTACTGTGGTAGGCATGTAGTTGATGGGCAGATCATACAGATCAAAACAAATGTCAAGGCAATATTTACTGGCTGGTGTTTCTTCAGAAGTGTATGACTTCTGAAGAAGAAGGAGAGGAGATCCATGATGATGATGGGGTGGAGACCACAGGAGTGGGACCAGGTGGTGCCTCAGCAGCAGCAAGCCCTCTCTTCTATGTGCAGATTTGGGGCAGTAGCTACATCAGGTTTTTTGACAGCATAGCTATACAAAAATATAACATTAAAATGTAAACTGAACACTATTGTGTTATGTGTTAGATTGCTAGAGAGCTTTGTTTCCACACATATTCCATATTTGTAGTGTCTCTGCTCTTGTCTGTATGTAGCATTTATCCTGTGGTGCCAATTGCTTGCATTAGGGGGCAGATAGAGACCCTTTCATAGGACTTTTTCTGGTATTTTTTCTGCAGGGATCTTTTGTGAGGCTGACTGAAAAGGGGTAGGCATCCACACAGCTATGGGGGTGGAGTGAACAGCCCTAGTGCAGATGCCAGAGCCAACTTGTGAGGCAGAGTCCTGGTCAAGACACACTTCCTGATGGCTTTGAGGAGTGCTGATCCAGGCTGGGGAAGGTTGACCTTGTCTGGTTGCTGATGCATTTGATTGGTTCTCTTGTGGTTTGAACTATTTACAACCATTGAGTTTGTAGGTTTTAAGAGCCATGCTTATATTACAAAAAGAGGCAGAATCTCGTTTGTGGCTACAAACCGAGTAGTTGCTCTGGGTGTGTGCAACAGCTTCACTCCCCAGGACTCATTGCCTGTGCAGAGATATTTTGTATATTAATTGTGAAGTGTGCACAAAATGTTGAGTGGTCTGCACACAATGGCGTTGCACAACATGCATGAGTTATCCTATAGGCTAAATGGTTGTTCCATTTCTTTGTGGATAGTTTCTTGGACAACAGGAAGAATTTTTAAAGTACATAGGCTAAAAGACATGTTTCTATCTGTGATTTTATGTGCTTGCATACAGCCTTACATTTGCACAGTGCATTTAAGTGTTTCAAGTTAGGCAGAAACAACTCATACTACTATAAAGCAGAGTGAGGAGAGGTAATGTAGCTTTTGTTGAAATCACAAATTTCTTCAGAAAGCTTTCTGAGAACCTTACAATGCCCTGGGTAAGCCAAGAGGATAACTAAACCTCTAATTTATTAATGCTTCTTTCTTGCTGAGCTTTCTTAAAGACTGTTTAGATTTGAGACCCCACTTTCTTATTTCCTGACACTCTTCCATGACTTAAATCTCTTCCAAGTCCTAATCCATTCAAAAAGTGCTAATTTTTTTCTCCTTCCCCTTCACAGGAACAAAACCAGCACAGTGTTGCTTTTTCTCAGGTTCTGCATCTTGGCAGAACCCAGCAATGCTGCTGTAGTGGGAGGGAAGGGAAGGCCAGCAGCACTGGAATGGTGCTGCTGTGTTACAGAGGCACCCTTTGTAACAGCTTGTGTGCATCCCTCATACATCCAAATGTTTCCAGCTCTTGGCTACAGACAGGGCCCCAGGTGCTCATGACTTGGAAAATATCAGTGACTCCCTATAACTCCTTATCAGTGCTCCCCCAGACAGAATTCCATGTCCTTGTGTCAGGGGAGCTCACCCTTCTGTAAATCAACATGGACAGAAGGAGGAGAGACTGTGTTTAGCAGGCGAGAAACCAATCTGAGTGGGCTTTCCTGCAGTTTGACATGAAGTTAGTTACAAAATAATCAAATTCCACCAATGTGTCATGGGAACATGTGCAATAAGCCTGTCAGAGTTCAGGAAGCATCTTTGTAGACTGACATCTGGGAAATTTCCCACTCCTGTTTCCCTGAGGGAGGCTTCCATTTTCAGAGGTCATCATGACTTGTGGGGATGAGGGAAGAGACTTCAAATCTTTCTTTAATTCAGAATTAACAGAAATTTAGTTTAATTGATTCTGTTTCAATCATTTGCCATATTTCAGTAATATTCTGTACCTTTGAATATCAAAACCAGCTGGTGATTTCCCTGTTATTTATTATACCTCAAGCATTTTCTGTCAGCTCACCTGGTATTTTTTAAACAGTCTGAAATCTATACAAAAGGCAAAACAATGGTGAAACAAATCTGTAATTCAATTTATTGTCTCTGTATTTTTGAGTGCTGGGTTCTACAGAGCTTCCAACTGCTCTTGCTATGAACTTCTAAATGCCATGTAATGCATGAGAATGGATCCCAAGTGAAAGATTAAATCACTTTCCTATAGCTTAGGGCACAGGGGCTTAAATCTTTGCTATTCAATAGATGTATCACTCTGTGTTCATAATCTTGATGTCCTTGGCTCAGCTCATTGCCTGTAAAGGGAATAGGAAATTAGTTTGATTTTATTTCTTAATTTATTTTGATTTTTTTCTCCTGATTATAAACATTATAGGGGTGGACTATCTTCCTGTAATTAAGGGCAATGGTCAGCCTGTGCAACAGTATGGGATGAATCCTTTCCCAGGGAAAAGAGGAAATCTGGTTTTGCTATAACATGAATGAATTTTCTAGCCATTAGCCTGTGCTCACAAGGAAGTGTAGGGGCACTATCTGCCTTCTTTTGCCACCCCTTTGAGGAAAAAATGGGTGCAGGGAGCCAATTATTACCTCTTTCTTAGGTGCTGAGTTCTAAAAATCTTCAGTGAAAGTGTGGCCACTTCTGGAGGTAACACTTGTGTTTTCATAGCAACAGGTTGGAAGCTCTAAGACATGGGTGGTTTCTTCGGGAGAGGGTTTTCTCTGGATTCCAAAGTACAGCCCCTAAGGAAACGGTCCAGTGAAGGGGGGAAGATTATCAGATAAATCTTCTTGTAACAATTTTGTAGTGGTTGGATGCACTTGTTGCCTGCCAAACATGCTGCTACTCAGGTTCTAACACTCTCCATGTACTCTGTGACAACATATAATTACTGTTTTAAGCATGAGAATGTTCAGTCTGGAAAACCAAATTTGAGGTTCCTCTGTCTTTTTGAGTTCTTTTTCCACATGACTTATTATGGTCACAGGAAAATTTTGACAGAGGAAGGGGCTGGACCTTGATACACAGAGTCTGAGACAGGGGTTTAACCAGTGGACAGGTCACACTTGGACCAAGAATTCTGTGAGGGGACCTGGCTGACTCCCTTCACAGCTATTTTCCAGCTACCTTAAGTGTTTGTTGGAAATTACAAGGTGGGTGTGGTTTTGTTTGTTTGGTTGGTTGGTTTTGGCTTTTTTGTGGTTTTTTTTTTGGTTTTTTTTTTTTTTTTTTGGTTTTGTTGTTGTTGGTTTTAGTTTTGTTTGTTTTTATTATTTGATATACTTACATGTTCTTGCTACATCTCTAACTCCTTCCCAATAACTTTTGAACATTCTGGCCAATCTCAGCAAAATTTGAGTGAGGCAGAAGTTAACAGAGTTCACAAGTAGGTAGTCAGGGGGTGAAAATAGACTTAGCCAATGCTCCTCCAGGGGGAAAGGGTCCTTCATAAAACTGTCCCTTATTAAACATCAGAAATTTTGTAAAAAGATTCCATTTGCACACTGGAGAACTGCAGAGCTGTAGGAAAGAGGACTCTGTTGGGTCAGCTGCTTGCAGAAATGCATGTTTTCTCAGTAAAGTGTTTTTTGTTTGGCTATTAACGGAACTCCACTGAAGCCTACTGTTTGTCTTCAGTCCTCAGAGTAAAAGCCAAGAAGTGGCTTTAAGGAGTGCAACTTGAGACAACTAAAGAGGGATGTTTTGCAGAAAGCTTTAAACATTCCCTTCCCTCCCCTTTGGAACACTGACTTTTTAAGCTTTCAGCCAGAAAAATCAACCTCCTTTCACTCATTTGGTCAAAACTCCCAATATTTTATTCAGGGTCAGGCTCTGAGGGCAAACAGTCTGATTAGATACACTTAACTCCTAAAACATCATAAGCTGTTCTATGGGGCTTGTTTTGTTTAGGAGTAATATTTCTGAATCTGTTTTCCTTTAATTTATCCTCTAATTTTCTGGGTTCCTTTGGGCCAGAAATATTTAAGCAATCTGTTTTATATTGGAATAGTACTTGCAGTTCTGGGGAGAGCTAAGTGGGGTAGAGAGACAAAGCAGTGAAAATGGAAAACATCAGAGAGAAAATTGGAATGTATTGAACCTGACAACAAGCTCAGTTCAGCTTGGTTTCTCATTCTGGGCAGAGATTCAGCTCTTTATGGGCAGTGTCAACCATTCAGCATGTGCTGGGGACTTTGACTTCTTCCTTTCCCCTCTGCAAAAAGGCAGGAATTGAAATTTTTCCAGTATCTTTAATATTCATCAGACCATCTCCTGGATCCAGCTCTGAGTTACAAGTAGTGTGTTCACAGTGCAGGCTGTGAAAGGCTGATGTGCAGAATGATTTCAAAACATTCTTTATAAACCTGGGGAATGATTGTTGGAAAATCCAGCCACATCCCTTTTTTACAACCTCATTCTTTTAAAATTATCACACCTTCTTTTACATGGGAGAATGTGTTCAATAACTGCTTTTCAGTGTAACTGCCTTTCTCAAAAACCACTATCAATCAGAGCTGCATTATCTTCTTTATGCTGTTCATTCAAGCCCAGTTCCTGTAACAAACCTGCAGGCTTCTGCAGCGCTGCAGCTCATGAATCAGAGCAGAACTTTCTTGCTGAATTGTAATTGATGATTAGCTTCAAAAATTTGACTGAAATCCTGCATGACTAACAGAGTACACAGGGTGGATTAAGAACCTGTAAGAAGATAACTGAGAACAAATCACTTCTTGTGCACTCTGGAATATTTGATGCTCTTCCTAGAAAGTGTCTCATTATTACAGAAATCTAAGAAGGTGCTGTATTTTTTTTCTCCTCCTGATGTTTTGTGTTGAAGAAAAGCAGAACTGGTGTTGGAAAGAAATAAAACTTCTCACTTGATGCCTCAAGTGTGGTGCTCCAAATGTGATTATTTACATATCTGGATGAAAATTGGCAAATAAGGAAGAATTTGGGCTGTTAAAAGCCTTTAATAAGGTGTTTCCAGATAGCAAAATGTATAAAACCCCACAAGAATACTTGGGCAGGGTAGTTTTAAAAGTTAGCTTGATCACTCTACCATTCATGAGTAAGAAGTGAAATACAATTTCCATTTCTAAATAACAACAAAAAGTATTCTTTTTACACACTGGAGTTTGATAGTTTTGGAAACTTGCATTTGCACTGAGAAAGAGTTTGTCTAGGTGCAAAAAGGTTATTCTCTGGAGAGTCATCAACCTTCAATCATACTAACCCAAATTTCTGTAAAAATATTGTCGAATAATACAGATAATTAAAAACAAACAAACAAAAAGCAAGCAACTTTTATCCCTTTGCTTTTAATATTAATAGATATAGTGCATTTTTCCCTTAGTAAAACGCAGGTTTTGTTCTCTAGCTTTCTTTTTGCAATTGACTTTGTTTTTGGATGAAACCAGTGAATTTATTTGTAGATTACAGAAGTAGTATCATTTTGATTATGGTCATTATAAGTGGACTGTCATTTAGATTCTAGCAGAAGAAAATGCAGGATAAACCTTGGGAGCTCACCTTTTCTGTCTTAATGCAATAAATGAGATTGTAGTGTTGTGGTTTAGAAAACTTCCAGCTAATAGAGGAATCCAGACAGAATTATTTACCAGAGCACAGCTGCAAGCTCTGAGCACAGACCCAAGTTCACAAGCAAATTTTCAAGCAATGTCCATCCAGGTTTACCACTCCAAAATCTCTGATCCACACTCTGCCAGCAGGTTCTGCTTCTGCCAGAGGGGCAGTGCCACAGGATGTGCAGCCACCACACTGAACCACAGGGTTTAGTGTCCAGATGTGTTAAAGTAAGCTGAAGTCAACGCTGGTGTTTTCTTTAGCCATTTCTGCTGACTTTCTGTGCTAATGTTAGTGAGGCCAGCTAAGGCAGACAAGGTCACTATAACACCCAGTTATATGGTGCAGGTGGTGTGAATCTATCCCTGCACAGCACCTGGGAAAGCTGGCAAATGTGCTGCAAAGTTGTTTACTAAAACCTCAGATACTGATTAACAACATACTGTGGTGGCATGTATGAGACAGGAAATTAACAGGATAAAAGATACAGCTTTTTATGGCTCCTGCTGTATTTTCTACCTTTTCCTGGTAATTATGTTTGATATTATTCCCCAGAAAGTAGTATCAATACCCTATATTAAATTATATGGGAAAGAATGTCATAGTCTTTCTTATACTTTATGTGTTCTTTCAGAGGTAAACTGAAAAGAATTGGGGGGGGAAAGAAAACCTAGTATTTGGAAAACATTTTGTGAATGTTTCTGTGCTGCCAAAGCAGACAGATAGCTTTCATGCTCAGACACAAAATTATGGGGTGGGGCAGGCAGAAGGGATTAATGCTGTTTCCATATGAATAAGTAGGAGTTTTTTGGTATTATTTACTATAATCCTATTAGCACAATGGGCAAGCCTAGTACAGTTTGGTAGCCAGTCTCTCCCTGCTGGAAGAGAGACCAGGCCCTTAAGGTGTGGTGAGAAGAGCGTGGGTGATAAACTAGAATGTGCAAAAATTTCTAATGTCAATGCTCAGGAGACCGTAACTTTTATAATGTTGCCAGTTAAAGTTTTCAAATTGACATTTTTCCCCTTGAATTCCCAGCTCCTGGAGGCATGTGACTCCTAAAAAAAAAACAAACACATTTTCAGGTGCTGTAACTGCAGAGGAAATTTCAAATACCAACTTGCAGTTCCTAAACAATGAGTCTTTCATCCTTGGACTTGTCAATCATCTTTCAAGTGTTTTAGGGCTTGGATCAGCTTGTAAAAGATGCTGATTATAATAGCTGCTGGATTGACTTTTTTCTTTGCTGAGCCCAAATAAAAATTCAAAATGCATGAGTGTAGCAGTATTCATCAGAAAAGTGCAGGCTTTCATTTCACTTCCTACATAAATAGCTGGCCAAGATGCCCAGCAGAGAGCAAGTGCAAGGGGACTGACTTCAGCAAAATGCAATGGAACCAGGAGAAAACCTCTTAAAAAAACCCCCAAAAAACAAGAGAGAGAGATAGAAAGGGGGGAAAAAAGGAGAAAAAAAATTGCATTTTAACTGCTAGAAGCAGGCAAATTTGCACACAAGAAATCCTGGGAACTGCATTGGTCATAAATGGTGGCAGGTTTCCCATTGTCCATCAGGTCAGTGTTTGCCACTCTCCAAAGACAGTAACTGCCCGTTGAATTGTGAGGTGACAACACAGGTGGCACTGATTTTAAAAAGCGTGATCTCAGTGTGATCTCACAGAATTTCCAATCTTGCTAAAACCAGGGCTCTGTGTACATCTTTGTTTCCATGGATGTGTGCTCTTTTTCATCCTGTTTGCTTCCAAGCCTCTGTCAGTCCTAAGAGAGTGGAACCTTTGACTCCATGGTCCTGTGTTCAGAAGTCCTGTGTAGAACAATGTTTATTTTGTGTCAGGGAACACTAATATGGATTCCCCAGGGGAGCAGCAGTGGGGCTGGAGCCAGTGTTTGTCCAAACCCTGATCTCTGGAAGCACAGACTGTGCATTGATGTCCATTCCACAGCACTGTCTTCCCACGTGGGTTCAATCCAAATGTACATTTTCAATTCAGTAGAGTTCATCTTTTCTAGACTGAGAAATGTGCACAATCCTGTGTGAGCACACTGAAGATTTGGGTTCACTCCAGTTCCTGCTTCAAGCTTCCAACAGGGCCTTGGATAAACTGCTTCATCTCTGCATCAGCTCTTCATCTTAAGGGAAAACTTGCTTATTCCCACCAGCACATAAGCATCTCTTTGAGAGGAAGGATGTGCCTGTGTGCCTTGCACAGCAAGTCTGATTTGGGGAGCAGCCTGCAGCTATCACTACATTACAAAGAGCAGGTGGAAGAGGAAATGGCCTGCTCATTAGCAGGAGAGAGAAAGTCAAATTTGAATGATATCTGCAATTTGTAAGTTAAAAACATCCAAAATTAACGGAACACTTAAGCTTTCAAATTAGCTTTATTTTAGAGCTGTGTAATTAAAAAAAGGTTGCTGAGAAGCTTGTGCATATGTTTTTGGTTTTTAAAGTACCTTTCTTGGTGGTGCTCATGCCTTGAGCAGTTCCAACCTTTAATTACTTGTTTATTAGTGCATTTCTTCCACCCACACACACATACACTTGTAGCAACACAAGTCTTAGCAAGTCACACAAGTCAAGGAGTAGACACATCTGGAAACCTAATTTCTGTGTCACTTTGCCCAGTAAGTTTTCACTTCTGTGGAAGTGCCATCTTTCAGAGCACAGTCCCACAAGCAGGGCAGAAACAGGTGGAAATATTGGTCAGCTGGAACTTTCTTACACTGTCATTGCCCCAAGGACATGGGACTATCCCACATTCTCATTCAGAAAGTCTTTCCAAGAAAACCAAACCTACCTAGACAAGGTCAGGACCTGTGTTGTAAAATAAACACCAGCTGTGAAAAGATTCAGGGACTATTGTGTTAAATTATCAGAGAGAAGCCATTGTTTCAGTAGATTGAAGGAGAAACCCCGGTGCCTCAGGGTTATTTACATGCTGCATTTAATCCTGATATTGCTTTGCTCTTCTCCTGAGCAGCACCAGGAGTGAATTATCATCACATGAAAAAGACAAGGTTAGAGGCAGGCACTATTTTTATTTGCCAGTTCTTCAAGTTCAGTACAAAACTCAAGTGTCTATGCAATGGCTTATAGAGATAAAGTGTGCAGAATCAAAAATGTATTCTTCAGAAATCTGATAACTTAATTTGTTTTCAAATATGTGATCCTTGATGATATGAAATGGTTTAGAAGACATTAGTAGTGGTTTATTCTTTGTTTGCTTTATTTTCAGAATATCAGAGAGAGGTTTCTGAAGCTGTTTTTTTATGGTTTACTATTGCCACTGCAAAAATGGTAATTCTTTATTAAAAAAGAAACAAGCTGAAAGAACAGGCTAAAATGAGCATGGAGAAAAGTAGATAGTGTTGAAGGCTATTTTAGAAGAAATTTCAGGAAACTTCACTGTTCAGGGATGAACTAATTTTGCTTTAAATTAAAATCTATTTATTTGAACAAGTATAGCTTCAAGAATTACCTTTAATTGCAGATGGTTCTGCAATTCCTTCTTCTCCTTTTTATGAACCCCTTTGCAGTTTATCCTAAAGCTCTCCAGACCTGAAGTGCCTGTTCTAAGAGAGAGATTTTATGTGAATGTGTTAAAAATGGAGGCTGAAACTGAGGGAAAAGACCTTGCTGAGAAAAACATTCACTTCTCCAGAGAAACAGTGGTGCACTTGCTTCTAGGGAGAGTCAAAGCTGCCATAACCTTGGTGTGCAGCAAGGTGTGGTACATCTGTATCTATTTATCCATTCCTATATTTCAGACTAATAATTAAAGGCACGTAATGGAATCTGTGACCCTAAGGTTGGATTTACTACCACTGAAAGGGCTGTGATCCATTTTTCCAAGTTCTTCTATTATATTGTTTTCCATCTTTCTTTAAAAAGAGAAAATAGGTTTTCATTTGGCCTTGGAAAATCTTAAAGAATGTTATCAGATTATCATTACTTAAGTGAGCTTTTTGGGATGGAGGGGTTTTAGTCCTGTGAGTGAAGGATTATGCATAGACTATAGTGTTACTGTAGCTGAGGGTCTTCATCCTCATCTCAAAGATCATATTTTCTGTGAAACTCATGAAGTGGGAAAGGTCCATACAGAAAAAGAAACCTGGGAAAATGTGTATAAGGAATGGGGTTTGGGATCACTGTTTAGGATAGAACATCAACTGTACTTTTATAAGGCATCGGTATTGGAGATGGGCAAAATGACTTAAGGCAGAACCTTCAACTTGAAAGTTTTATTTTACTTTTTCCTTTCCAATGCAAAGTTCAAGCCAAGTTCACTAAAGTTTGTGAACCCTTCAGCAACACTTGAAAAAGTTGCAAGCCTGAAATTGTATGTGGTTTGGGTGCCAATCAGGATGGGTTTGATCCCAAGCCACTTGAAACACAGCACTCCGGGCCACATGTAGCTCTGTATTTCAGCCTTCTCTGCAGCCCAGACCTAGGCTTGCCCAGAGGGAAGCTGTGGCTGAAAGCCCTATGGATGGTGCCCACTGCATTTCTCATTGGTTTTTCACAGAAATGGTGAGTGTTGTGTACTTGTCCTGGATGGGTGGCTTGGGTTTCAGCTCAGCCAGAGGGTCATGATAGACACCCCTATGTCTAAACTTCAGAGTTGAAGGGGCAACGTGTGCATCTCACCCAGTTTTCCACAGGGACTTTTCTTCAGAACAGACTCCTTCCTGGTGAAAGCCAAAATAATTCTAAAGTGTGCCCTTTGGCTCTCTTCTTAGGCATTATTGCAAAGTTTTCAAAAATTAATCTGTAGAGACTTTTTGACCTGTAGAAGTAGATTCCTTCAGATAAATATAAAAGTTTTTTCAGCTCTATTCTGTGTAGTGCAAGGTCTGGGGAAAATTTCTTGTAGAAGCCACAAGTTGGCTCCTGCAGGTCTCAGGGACTTTGTGCCAGTAGCCACAACAAGGATACCTGCCACGATGGTAGGGTCAAACCTTTGATAATCCAGAGTGAGCAAATGTTGGTCCTGTCTGTGTTAAAGATTTGAACATCTGTAGAGTTGAATAGCTAGATAAGATACTGTTAACAATTATTAATACAGTAATTAACTGTTGTCATCTTATCACAGGGGTTCCGTACTATTGTCTCCTAATTGCAAAAGTTTCATACCTTCTTGGTATTTCTCATGGGTATCTCCTCAGAGCACTGACTCTTCTTCACAAAGTAGCCAACTTACCCCTACTCCCCTCTCAACCAGCCACCCCACTCTTTTATAGCCCTCTTTTTCTCATTGGTTACAGCCGTGCCCTGTTAAAGTCAGGGCTGTTCCTAATCTTTGATAATTGGCCCAGCTGCAAGTCCTTAGGGGTAAGATAACTTTCTACACTATCTTTATTTTCTTATTTTCTGTCCTCCCACAAGTAAGGAATTGTTATAAATGCTGAGAGGACTTTTAAAAAAGCTATTATAGAGTGACTGTATTTTGCTGCCAAGTAAGTAGTGCATTATTTTGTGAGATTGGGTATCCTTTCCTCTTTGTTACACTGAGTTGAGCAACCTTGAAACTCCAGCTAAACAAGTCTCCAGTCTTTCTGAATTTGTATGGAATGACTAATCTTTGGCTGAGAGCTTTCTGACATGGCTCAGTCTGTTCATGTCTTTTCCTGGCTTCCTTTCTTCTCTGTGAAGGGCAAGCTCATGAGTAAGATGACTGGGAAATAAGAGCCAGCAACTTTTATATAATGACATGAGGAGTAACTCTGCAGCTCTTATGGCAAGGTTTTAAAGAGTTGCCATGTAATCACTCTTTTCAGAGCCAGCTCCTCTTTGAGAATTCTTGGGATATGCTCTAAGATGCTAAACCCCAAGAGCCCAAGTGAGGCAGAGTTTTTGGCTTTTCTAGTGAGAAATGGCTCGGTTACCCCCCCATCACCTGTACACACTTGTCACTGGCTGCTCTCTTTTATATTGCATCCATTGTCCCTTGAGCAGTGGCCAAGCAAATGTGGGTATCCAGCCCTTTCTAGAGGCAGGTGCCTCTGTTTAGCTGTAATTACTCATCTGTGGACACTCTTCAAGTGACACAAGCCTGATAGTTTTCAATCTTTATGCAACAAGCATGCAGAAAAGAGCTGCCTGAATTTTTGCTTTTATGGTCTCTACCTCTATTGTAACTGACAATAATAGAGGCAAACTTTGGATGTGGAATAAATTTTTAGAACCAGGATTGCACAGTTTAGAAATCTTTCATTTTGCTGTTAAACTATCCAAATGTGGTCTTGATGTATGCGCTTTGAAGCTGTTTTGCTCCATAGTCCACATTCAAAGCAATTTGACATTGTTAAGTGCTATTTTTAGTGTGTTTTGATACAGGTCAACTTCTATTACATCTTCATTTCCAAAAATTACTTCTATTAGAACCCAAACAAACCTAAGACTGTGATTTTGCAGCAATGTAGGTTATACGTGCATACAGGTGGTCCACGGTAGAATTTACTACAACCCTCTGTCTCTCCACCAGCCTGTGTTCCCCCTTGCTTGCTACCTCTGTCTGTGCTTTTCTTCCCAGACCAGTCTCAGCTTCCAGCCCTTGAATGCCTGCCTGCCCAACCCACCTGGGTGTTGATTATCTTAAAGAATTTCCTTTTTCCAAGTTCTTATTTTCAGACATAAATACTTCTGTACAGGGTATGGATTACACATGTTCTGGTAGCAGATTCTGGACTTCTAAAAGCAAAGTTCTGAGTAGAAATGTTATATTCTGCTGGACTTAACTACATCCAAGGCAGTGCTAGTGCATTCTTACAAGATAAACAGATTTTTTTCTCAGAGAATGACTTGCACCAGGTACTGCCAAGCACTTTAAGCTGATCTGCTTAGCAATAAAGTGTTTAGGACTCACTTATGATCTGACACTAGAGTTTTCTAATGCTCACAGTTTAGGGAGTTACACCTGACATATCACTATGAAGTCAGATCATGGTTGGCCATTTATATAAAGTTAGCCTCAGAGAGCTTCCAAACTGAACTTTTTGTTTTAAAAAATTCTTTTGAATCCCCAGCCAGAGTGAGGTTTTCAAATGGGAGCACCACATAACATGGTTATTACAACATGTTTTAGAGGGTGTGTGATCTTCAAAAGAAATGGAGAGGATATTAAAGCACACACACAAACTGGGTACTGGTGGGCAGGTATTCTGCTCCCATCTTTTTTTTCCAGTGTGTATAGCTAGTTTCCTCTCCTCCCCCTTACATTGAGCTCCTCTCTAAGTAACTGCTTAGGTTAAGTTAGGTTTTCCTTTCCTGTTTTAACTGCTAGCTTGTCCCTCTCTTCATTTAACCCACCCTCTCAGAAAGAGTCCTGAATACATAAAAAGCTTTTGCAGTGTGCCCTGAAGCATGTCTGCTGATGAAGCACATACAGTGTAATTATGGATAGCACGATGCAGCATCATGAAGTGCCTTTGTTTACAACTTCTCTATCAGGAGAGTATAATGAATGGATTCACTGAGGAAATGCAAAAGCAGATGCCTTTGGCTGGCTCCTGTTGTTTTCTTTTTGGCAAAGACAGGGGGACGAATCTGCTCTGGGACAACCCCACTGAAGTCAGATGAGTTACACCAGGCAGAAACTGGAACTTTTTTCTTTTCTTCTTCTTTTTTTTCTTCTTTCCAATTTTTTTTAAAATTTTTGTTTTGTTTTGTGGGTTTTTGTTTGTTTTAAAGAACATAGTTTCCAGGTCTCTTTTTCCTGACTGTCCCAATTTCTCTTTCCACAGAAAGCCTATGAGAAAAGACTGTCTGCTTCTAAAAAGGTAGGATATCCTCTTAGTCACTAATAACTAATTTCCACAGCTGTGTACATTCTATATATATCAACCAATTGATGTAATAATAAAATTAATATCTAACTATTTGTATTAAAAAATACTAAAAAGCTAAAATCTTTGTTACTGGGTGGGACAGTAAGAACAGATTGTGCTGTGAGAGGGATGCAGTGCGAACACACAGCTGTGCTGCTTCAAGGGCATGAGGTGTGCTCAGAGCTGGCCTAGGCCAGGTATGGTATCACCTTGAATGTGTACTCATACCTGGCATGTACTGAGGTGTAACACTGGGCAAAGCTTCTGAGGGCAGGTGCCTGTGAAAGCACCCCCTTTCACATGGTGGGAAACCTTGAGGGAAGAGGAACTGTGGTAACTCGTGGTATCTTGTATCTTGGCAAGGAATAATCTTTGAAACAGCTTTATTCAGGTAAACCTGGAATTGCACAGTGTAATAACAGAAGTTAGCAGGGCTGCTGCTGCCTTCTGCCTGCTCATGCAGTGACCATACTTCTGGGGTTTTTTCTCCCACCGGGGGCCTGAATGGTGCCTCTCACATAAAACCTGCCATTTACAATTTGCCTTTTGCTGAGGCTCCCTTTGTGCTCACACAAGGCAGCTGGCAGGAGTGCTGACCTCCCTGGAGCAGAGCTTGCCAGCAGTGGCTAATCAATATTCAGTGGGGCTGGCTGCTCGTTTCAAAGCATTGATTATCTCTGCAAGGTTACTCCCCCTGGGTGTCACTTTTCAGTCTCTTGCCTGTACCTCCCCTCCACCCCCACTCCAAGCTCTCAAGAGGGAAGAGTGCTGGGATAGAAATATAGAAATGAGGTTCCCATTCAGGATCTGAATACTTTGTTGTCAGATGTCAAAACAGTCTTTCAAAAGAAGGTGACTTCCTCCCTGCCAGTTTTTTGTTTACGCCAGTTTTGTACTTTTAATTTCTGGAATACTTTTAATGATTACAAGCTGTGGCACTTGAGGCATTAGTTGTATTTGACTCAGGCAGGTTACACTAATCCTTGGTTTGCTGTGACCAAAGGAAAAAAACTCACATCTTTAGCACAGCTGTGGGTGACCTGTCTGACCTCTTGTGTGGAAGGGGAGAGCCATGATTTCCTATACCATGCTATTCAAGAGTAAATGAACAGGGAGACTCATGAAAATGTAAAAACGTGGCACACACCCCTATTTGCTGGTGTGCACTGCTCAAAGCACACCCAATTCCTCTTTTCTAACCCAAGGAAGGAGGTCAGTGAGGTTTGTGTGGCACAATACCTGACTAAAGTGTTTGGTAAAAATCATATCAAAGTCTCTCCTTTAAATGTGAATTGTCCAGTTAAGGCTGTATTCAGTCATTAATACAGCAGAAGAGAACTGTGAAATAAATCTGCAAGTCTAAACACTTGAATTCATTAGGAATAATAAAGTCCTAATGGATTCAAGATATAGACTGATCTATATATATAGGTGTATAGACTGATACTAAAGAGTTACTGAAGGAATAGTTTGATTTGGTTACTTTGATTATAAATATAACATTTACAATCACAGCAGAGATTACAGGGAAAAAGGCAAGGTCAGAGGTCTCAAAGGAGGGGAGTGGACAGGTGGAGCTAAGAGTCAGAAGGGTAAAAGAAAGGCCTTTGGCACAAAAGAATTGTATTCCTATGTCCATGACACTGCCCAGTTCAAATCAGTGCCCTTTGCAAAGAGCAGAAACTGCACTGTGCTGTAAACTGCCTGCATTAGCAGAAGAACTGTGCTTGCAGCTGATGGGTAGTGATTCAGTGTCCAGCTTCCTGTTTGTATTAGGAGATTGAAAGTCAGTAACTCTCAACTTTATCCTGCTCGTCTCTTCTCAGTTTGTATTTGAGGTATCACTAAATCCAATCCAGACACTCTGTCTGAACAGGAATAGAGTCAGCAATGCAAGGCAAGGCCCAGTGGGAGTTACTAAGTCAGGGAAGGTGAGCATCTGTTCTTCTCCTGCCCTTAGCACTGGGGGAGGAGCTGTTGCTGCATGGGGAGCAGGCTGCTCTCTGCCTTTGTACTGAATGCTCCTGCAGTGGCTGCCAGGTTCATGGAACAGCACCTAGGCCACACCTGGCCAGCACCTTCACTGCTGTGTCTTGGTTCATCCCACAGAGTGGCTGTGCTTTGTCAGGTGCTGATGATTTAGCCCATGTCCCCAAGGGCTTGTTCAGCAGCCAGCACTGTGACCAATGCCAGCAATCTGGTCCTGTCCACTGATACAAACCAAAGAGATCATAACAGAGATGTGAAAAAATGGCAAGCTGGCATTCACTGGGGCTTGTTTAGCCAAGGGGGTTTCCTGTCAGCTCCCCACCTTCCTGAACAAGACCTGTGACACAATGGACCTGCCTGAGTGCCAGAGAAAGTTTGTTTAATCATAATTAAGCGGTTAAAGTGAAAGTGGAAAAGGGAGAAACAGTTCCTCAGCTGACAGAGGGAGCTGTCCCTGGCACAGCAGAAGAGTGATTCCACATGCCATCCTTTTTCTCAGGAAGTACTTTCATTTTGGTGCTAGTTGTCAGCCCTCTGGCATTAGTTAGTGTTTTGGCTATTGTCTGTAAAAAGGCTGTGTTGCTACTAAAAGGAGTAGATCCCTGAGACATGGTTTTGTAGTAAGTTTGGAGCCAATGACATTTACATCCTGTTTGTCTTTCAGCTGTCTTTAACACACCTGAGATACACTTAAAGAATGAGGTGAAGGGCTAATATTATGCCATGGTTAGAGAATATTTTTATTCTCAAATATAAATAGTAGAGACTATATATAATATATATTCTAATATATAAATTCTATTCTATAGAAATTATGAGACTATTACAAAGGAAATCTTAACAGAGAGCTTACAGCTCCCACTCCTCTATTTGGCAGAACCTTCCTGTCCCATTTATATTTACATGACCCTGTAGCAATTACTGCAGTGCTAGAGGGAAGTACTGAATGCACTGTGTTTCTAGCTATAGCTGCTGATGGAGCAAAGTAAGTCAGCATTTTGGGACCAAACTGTTCACACCAATCACCAGCAAATCTATCTGATATAGCAGGAATATCTGTCCTGTATCTCTTTTCCACCTGTGCTTTAGGATAGTGAGTGTTTAGGGAACCAGAGCTCTCTTGGGGCTGCAGTGACAGCCTGTGGGTTAAAGAGTAGAGACCTCATTGTGAAAAACTGTATGAAACATCTCCAAAGAGACATGAAATGCCCCTGAAGCCATCTTTTGTGTTTGGCAAGTAAAATATAATTGGAGTACACTCACATTTCTCTTTCTGGAGTCTTCATTATGCTGACTATGCCTACGAACTGCACAGACATTCAAAGTGATAGAAAAGAAAGATTTCATGATGGTGACTGAGAATGTATTATGTTAAACATGAGAACTCTACATTTGTTTCAAGCATGTTTTTTTAGTGGAGAAGAAGTGTGTGTTTCTGTCCTGGCAACAAATGTGGAAGGAGAACACAGAGGTTAACTGTGTAATGACTTTTTGTAAAGTCCCATGTCAGTGTGGCCATGAGGACTAACTAACTGTAGGACTGACCTCCACCAGTGGCAGGTGCAGAGCACAAGTTTGTATATTCAGTGTAGCAAATGAAACATCCTTTGGAATTCACGAGTGTCAAAAAAAATTTGAAAGATCAAGAAAACTTTAACACTGGCAACAGTGTTACACTTGCATTTTTTAAAATCCCTCCCTCAAACAGATGTGAAGTAATGGCTGATATTTCTGGCTATGTGGATTCTCAGAGCAGCTGTAGGTCAGTGGCTGTCTGCAGACTTCAGACTGTTGTGGTGTAGGTTTAAACAAGGGATTCAGTTCACATTGGAGATAGCTGCAGCCCCTGAACACATATGGACCTCATTTTGTACAGGACTCCATAAAAAGCTTTAATACAATACTTCCTGTAAGTAATAAAACTCCAGCATCCAGAATTGTGCATAAGGCCAGACTTTTATAGCAGGTATATTGTATGTAACATACTGTTACATGTCCTGACACTGTTCTGTACTCACCTTTAAAAGAACTGGGCAGAAAGTATTTTCTGTAATCCTTGTCCCCAGGCAGTGGGCTGTGCCAGCTGTTAGTGCAGAAGTCAGCATTTCCCATTATAAACAAAATCTATGTCTAGTAGATAGAGATAAGCTCTTGTCCTGCATTACCAGACACTGTCTTTGATTAAATACTACTAAAAATGCCCACTAAATAATCTGCCTTGTGTGTTTGTAACCTGAATTATGGTAACAAAGGTGCTACAGATCCTTGTTGTCTTCCATTTTGAAGTTGTGCCAAGTATTTTCTCCTGAGTTGATGAAGTGTAGTGTTGGTTATTCTCAGTTTGCTGTCAGTACAAGCTCTGCAAACAAAGGGAGAATCTGGGCTCATTTGTGTGCAGTTAGAACTTGCTTTCCTCCTGGTACTTCAATGACTGTTGTAGGAAGAGTGCAGAGGTGGTATGTGCATCTCAGTTCACAACAGGTGCAATTGTTACCATGCAGTGATTACACATCTCAGGTATTTGCTCTGCAGTCAAGAGAATGAGTTTGTTTCATTGGTCAAATTTAATTTTAACATGACATTGGTATGTGATAAATTCACTTTGAGCTTTCTGATAACTTGATTAAACTTTCAGGGTAAAGCAGCACTTAGAAGATGACTAACCACATCCTTTGCAATGAAGGAAAAGAGAATGATAAAAAAGCATTTGTTGCTTTGTAATTTTTTAGTGATAAATAACAAACCTCAAAAGATAATGCTATCCTAACTCTCTATAAATTATGTGCTTTTCTCAAAGTTCAGGAAAGCACATAGTTTATAGAGGATCAGGACAGCATTATCTTCTCTTTTAAATATGCCTGTACTTCTTTGTATAGAGTTGTGGGTTTTTTTGTATAGAATTTATCACCATGGTGTCTGAGTGCCTTCTCCATGCATGTAGTTTTCCAGTATCTTTTTGTGAGGTAGAAAAAGGAGAGTGAGAAGTGAATACAGTGAATTATTTGCTCAAGGTCATTCAGCAAGTCTAAGGCAGAACAAGGAACTGAATGCAGATAACCTAACGCTCATATATTGTCTATCCTTTATTTTAGGAATGAATGGATCCCAAAGATTGAAAGAAAACCACAATATTATTTCCTATAGCTATTCTCAGTCTAGATTGACTCAGACCCAGGCTTTTCCTTGGCATCCATTGGAAGTAGCAGAGAAAAGGCAGATGTGTTCAACAGTGAGCCCCTGTTTACAGCATGACATTTGAGCTTGCATCACTGTTGCCTCCTTTTTGTTAGAGCTGTTCCTGTGCACTGTCCTCTTTGCCTGCCTGGTGCAGAGAATCACTTTCTATAGAAACTGGCTTGTAAACTGCTGGGCTCCTGGCCAGTGGGGACAAGGGGTTTGCCTGAGGGCAGCACAGAGCTGCTCCCTTCCCACACTGCTGCTCTGGCTTCCTGCAGCCATTTGGGAGCTGCTCCCCCTTGCCACCGTGTATGCAAACAGGAGCTGCTGCTCAGGGTGCTCCTCCTGAGCCCAGGAGCTCCTCCTGGTTCAGAATGGGAGTAAAATGCATTTCAGTATCCCCACTTCACATCAGCTTTGACATGTCTGTCTGTGGCTGTTGTAGTTGAGGCAGAGACAATACAGACCAACACACTCCAATTTCAGAAGGCTTCAAACTGGTTTTATTCTAGCATGCATGCTTTTTATACATTCTTACAAAACTCCTAAGTTTACACTTTGCTCATTGGTCAGGAGAGACGAAGTGCTCATTGGAATAGGCAGTTGCAGGTTTCTCTTATTTATCCTTCTTTCTTTCTTGGTTTCTATGTCAATGACCTTGGTAGAGAATTCTTTCAGGGGTAAACATGGATCCTCTTATCAAACTGCTCTCTGGCTCACAGAAGGGGCTGTAAAACCTCCTCCACATGTGGCACCATATAAAGAGCTTTCTTCCTGGGAGATGCCAGCTTATGGTGGTGGTTTTCTCACTCTCTAGAGTTTGTAGCAAAAGTGTGGAGGTCCAACTTGTTCATCTTTCCTTTGTGGTGTCCCTCAGTGGGAGCAGAGTGCATGGCCTAAAGATCCCTCATCCCCTCAGTGCTGTGCTAACCCGGGACACCTAAGTCATTCTTTTCTCTCTGCTTGAACTCAGTTCCTGTCTTTCTTCAGGTGACAAAGTGAAAGGTCCCTGGGGAAGTTGTGCTCCCATCAGGTACTTTACCTGATCCAGTATGATTTCAAATCAGAATTTGTCCACTAGTTTTAAATTTAAGTGGCATGTCACGATGCTGAGCAGTGTGACTGCACTGTACCTTGATCCTACAATTTCCACCTGTTGATCCAGTGACACAAAAATCTCAGCTTCAGTCTCCCTCTAAAATAAAACTGAAATTGGTTTGTGATTTACATTCAGGGAAGAGGAATTGCATTCAGAACAGTGAGGAAACAAATACCAGAAATTTCTCAGTTAGGTGAAATTGATGAATAATTTAATACTCACTCTCAGCTGCAGCTGGAGTGTCTCATGGCAAATTCAGGATCATAATTAAGATGCATAATCTGCAGGATGTATTGCTTTAAAAGTTACATATATGAAGTTATTAAACTACTATTTTCACCAGGTTTTCCTGGAGAAATATTTTCTGAGACTTTGTACTGTAGACAGCATGTAAAAATATATGAGGTACTTCAAATTATAATAAGGAAAACTTGAGCTCAGTTTTTGGAGGATGAATTGCTAAAGCACACATTGCATATTAAATTTGCTTGTTTGTAGCAAGAATGTTGCAGTTATCATCTATGTAATTATTCACACTATATTGCAAAGAGAATGAGGAATCTGCTTTCCAAACACAGATTTACAGTCCATTAAAGACTTCTGGTTTAGTGTACAGCAGGAGATACATCAGGAAACAAAGCTTAATCATCACCATCCAGACAAAAATATTTTGAAGGGTGGAAAGTAATTCAGAAGAGCCTTAGATGTGTTTCATTGTTGAGACTTTGGATTATATTTGATGTCACCACTTTGCAGCTCTGACCTGGAAGGTTCTGTGCAATCACCCGTATCTGGTGAGCATACTCATACTTTTTAGACCTTGTTGATGTTTCTTCATTACATGCTGATGTCTGCAGTTTATCTGTGTAAAAAATGAATTCAGACTGAGTTCTTGCAGTAGGCACTGCAGAAAATATATGAAGGTCTATAAAGTTGACTCTCTCAATTATTTGACTAAAAGAATTCCTAAGAATCCAGTGCTCTCTTCCTCCAGCACCTAGATTAAAATATTATGTATTGAAAATGGCCACTGCCCAGCCTTTCTAATTCACATACTAGGCACAACACAGACACTTTACAGATCATTATACACCACTTTCTGCTCTGCCAAGCTTCCCAGTATTTTATTGACACTTATTGAAAGTGAGTGCTCAGAGTTCAGCAGGATTTTCTTTTCCCATGTGGGGTTGGAATAGTTTTTATCAAAATCTGCATCCCAGGAGGGTACGGACTTGTTTCTGTCCTTATGTGCATACCAATCTATGAAAAGTTAATCCCTGCTAGTCCTGACTATCCCAAAATGGGCAGTGGGGGAATGCAATCGTAGCAAGGGTCAGAATTTACACTCCTACTCCTGAAATGGCAAAGGACCATCTTTTACAGTCCTGAAGAACTTGAAAAGTCACTTTTTAGAAAGGTTTTAGCTCATTCCTAATGAAATGAGGCAGCTGAGAGGTCTATGTCTGTTTGTTTCATTACACATACCATTTGAAATTATTGACAGTTTTTAACCAAATTTAAAAGAGAGGTAGGAGACTATCAAAGCTTTCTGCAAGTTTTATAAACACTGGCAGTTAAGTAATCAAGGAATATTCAAATTAGTGCTTTTACCAAGGGAACTCTCCAAATATGTGTTTTTAATGACAAGCCCCAACTGGTCAGTCAGCATTTCTGGGTGGGAACAGAGCTAATGGAGTGAAAAAGTGTAGATATATATATTAGGGGGCAAAAATCTGTAGGAAACCAGGCTTCATCAGCTCTGTCTCTTGGGGAACAAGCTAGTGTATAACAGAGCACTGAGATGCTGCATAGATGTGAAACCTCAGTTCCAGTTCAGCTTTTGTCTTTCAGTAAAAGAGTGTGATGTGTAGAGACTCTTTCAACATTTGGACAGTGGAGCTGAACAAAACACAGACCATTATATGCAATTTCTGTCAAGACTTGTGAATGGTCTGTGTTAGCCTGCCAAATGCAAATGAGGATTATCCATTCATTTAGTCCAAGAGAGAAAATGATATAACTTCTTTGGTTCAATTACTTTACTGTGACAAATAAACAAGGAAGAGAGGACTCCAATATAGCAAATGGTCAACTTCAGATAGCTGTAAGGGCTGTAGAAATCACACTGCTCTGATAATAATCCTATTTTACATTATTTGCTGAGACATAGTCCTTACATCTTCAAAGTGATTTATATGCTCCCCCCAGAAGTAGAAAATCTTGAAGAAGAATTGAGACCCAATTCTTCTTCTCACTTATTTGCCTTGGACTTTTAAGTCAAGGATATATTCATCTTGGTTGGAATGTGGGGTGTTCTCAAGCAGCCTGAGCAATCCTATTTTCTCTCTGATGTATTTTCAGGCCAGGCACTAATGCAGTTTTGTACATCTCTGTCATGAAGTAGAGACATTCCACTATTTCCAAATGCTGGTCATGGGGGGGAGGGAAAGGGATGTAGAGCTGAAAAGTGCTGGCTAGTTTCCAGCATGTCAGTCCCAAGCACTTTGCAGAAAGAGGCCACAAGGAAAGGGTTCAGCAGCTCCTCTGCACCTCAGCTGAGTGTGTGAGACTCACCTGAGGAGGTGATAAGGCTCTGGGAGAAAGGTGGGTGGGCTGAGGGGAAGCAGCCATGCATTTGTGGTTGCTGATAAGGTTGACCCTCTCAGAGATAAACATGGTACAGAACAGCTGAGCAGCCCAAAGCAGCAGGGTGGATGCCAGGCTGGTGCACTCTCCTGGCTGCTCTCTTGCCCAGGGGGCAGTCCCGTGTCACTGTGGGGGCTGAGCTGACAAGCTGTGCCTGTAACCTCCAGGCAGTGGGTCCAACTCAGCCCAGAGGCCAACAAACTGCTACAAAAGCAGGCTCTCACCTGAGTGACCTGCCCTTCAAGCTGGAGCTTTCTTGGCAAAATATCTGTGCTTCCTGGCAAAGCCTCATGTCCTCAGCAGCACCACATTGTGGCTGCTCACTCAGGAGAAAAACCTCTAGTGCATTATACAGAGAGCACTGACCTCCAGTACCTGTAGCTTCAAGCAGGTTTCATCAGTACCCTTTCACTGCAAGACTTAGTTTAGAAAATAAAAAATAAGATTTGTTACCTTTGTCTCACAAGGATGTTTTTTTGAAAGATAAAGGACTATTTTGGTTAAATATTTATTCCAGAAGCCTGATTTGGAGAGACACTTGGTTTGTGGTTCATCTTTCTTTCCCAACACTGGTGGGTTAGTGTCTTCCTCCAGATCTATCTCCAAAAATGCTCAGATCTTTTTGAAGGAAATGAAGTGGGGGCAGCTTGCCCTCTGCTGGCTGCTGGCACCCAGGCGTTAGAAGGAGCTCCAAACAGGGACTTTGGGAGCTGAACTCGTGATCTGCCTAATTCTGCTGGAATATAAACTGGTTAAACCCAGATGGGTGTTGACATAAAAGCCCCTTCTTTAAAGTGACTGCCATTGGAAGTGGAGTTGTCTCTCAGCAGCCAGCGTGAGCAGTAGCATAATCATCCTCTGACTTGAGCTTGAACCATCAGGTGTCAGCCTAGTTCTGTCTCCAGGGTTTTCAGTGCTGAGTTAGAGCAGTTATCTCCTTTCCAACAAGCTCCCTTTCTCTGCCCCACCATGCACACAAGAATGTGTTCCCAGTGAAGTCAACAGCACCTTCATATTCCCTTGGAGAGGAAAAATGAAGGGTCAGATGGGAAGTCAGTAATGACCAGTACTGCTTCCTGCATCTGGCTGTCTTTTATGAGATGATACAATGCACACAAGCTGTGCTCTCCTCCTGCTCCCTTGACCAGTTGCAGGGAAGGTGACCAAGGGTGGCACAGTGCATCCCAGGGCTCCAGTGTGCACTCAGGATAATATACAGCTTGTGCTTCCATGCTCAAACTTGTCCGCCCTACAGCTCCTCTGTCCTTGTGAGCTGGTTCTTCAGCTGCCCCAAATTTGTTTTGCCATGACCTTCTGTCAAAAAGAAAAGCTGTTTCTATAACCCTTATATTTCATGCTTTAATGTTAATCCTGAAATTCTTTACCTAAATCCAAATATGCATTGCTTTTACAATTTTAAAGGAAAAATACTTATCTTGGATCTTAAATGCCTAATTGCATCTGACTAAACAAGGGCCACCTTTAAATAGACCCCAGGAGGAAAAGATCCAATTGTTGACTTGTTAAACACCAAGTTAAAACAAAACCCTGAAGAAAGGGAGGGGTGGCAGTCAATGATGTTACAGTTGCACAGTGACTGATAGTTAGAAATGTGGCATACATCCAGAAGAGGCCCACAACAAAAAAGAGGGAACCTGGCTCTCATGGAGAGTGGGATAAGGTACTGCAGAAGCTGATTTGTATTTGCAAATGCAATTTAAGGACAAGTGTGTATATACTCTCTAGTTGGAAGACTATTCATTAGATGATATGAAAGAAAGTGAAGGAGAAAGTAATTATGATGACAAGAAAGAATGCAAAACACTACTGTAATTTTTCTTTAGCTCCCTGAAGACTGCGGGCTTTGTGTTTCAATGCATGAGCTACTGTTTGGCATGTTTCCTGAACCACTTTGTCTATTCACTTCTTGCTAATGTGAAAGTGCCCAGACTCCCTGGAAAGGCAGCTTTGTTGGAAACCTTTCATTATCAAGGATTAGCTGTTTGGTAAACCTGTGTCCCCTTTAACAGTTTGACGGGAAGTGGCGACTAATGAAGGGCTCATTGTGGTGCTGCTGTGAGTGTGGGACTGGAAGCTGTTTTATTGCTCAGCTTGCAAACCAGGGTCCTTTGTGCTCCCAAGGACTAAAGGGAAACTGAGTCATGCCCTTTGATTCTGCTGAAAACATGTGGTGAAAAATATGCTTTCCTTTCTTGGTGCTCTTGCCTTGTTTGTGGTCTAAAGGCTTTATGCATTTTGGGAATTTTGTTGATATGTTACAGAATTGTGTCTGTAGATTTAAAAAGGCCTGTATCAATGCCTAGGTACAGCTTACCTGAAACCTCTTCATATAACACCAGCATGAAAAACTGAAATAATACAAACTACTAAGTGCCTTTATCACCTCAGAGTGTAGTTGAAAAGCTTTTTAAAGAACTAAACCTGACATCCTCATCCCATCTCTAGTTGGACAGAAGGCATGGCAACCAAATAAAGGATTTACATCTTCACTGATAAACTTCCATATGTGTGTTACATCTCAAGAGAGATTTCTTGAAATCTTTTATAAAAGTAATGGACTAGAAATCATTTTGTATGAAAAACATCCAAGTACAACTTAAATCATAAAGAAATACTACTGAAAATAATAATCAGAGTCTGTGATGTCAAACAGGATTCTTTTATCTCTACAATAAATCTTTCTCATTGAAACTCCCACACCACTCATAACCCCAAGGATGCCCAGTGCCTGCAAATGCAAAGGAGCAAAGAAAGGCAGCTCTGTAAACCACATGGGCAAGAAAACAAAGCCCTACCCACAGCCCCAACCAGGCTCTGTATGTTTGGGGAGGTGAGTGTGGAAGCACCCAGGGAACTGTTAAAGGTCCAGAGACTGTTAGGCACCAGTGCTGTTGGGTGGAGGGGCCAGGTCAGTGTGGAACTGCTTGTTTTCAATTGAGAGAAGGTCCCAGGAATATGGCTTGGAAATTCTCTTCCCCTCGTTAAAGCTAAGCAGGCCAAGTGCAGGGAGTGTCCCTGCTGATCCAGAGCACAGGTGACACAAGTGGTTCCTGCCAAGGGAGGTGGCTCTGGGTGACTGTTATTGGCTCTGTCTGTGCAGAAAGGGCAGTCAGGTAACCCAGGGGTGTGTGTGTGAATGGGGGAGTCACAGAAGAGATTGTGAGCTAATGCTGAGTTTTGAACTCATTATCTGTCCTGCACTCAAAGGCTGCAAGAACACTCATCATGCACATAAATGTGTGTGGTGGGAAGTGGCTGGAGAGTGGCCAACAACACAGAGGATGCTGCAGCCCATATCCCATGGTCTCACTTCCCAAGCTGTGCCTGACCTCTCAGCTCCACACGGCTCCCATCCACTTGTACAGAACTGTGTGAGCACATAAGGACTGTGTAACTTTCTACTGGTGATCCTCAATAGTTTTCACTGCAAGCTTTTTATGTATTGATGCCAAAGTGGCATCAATTCCATACCATTCATAAAGAGAGGACATATGGTGCTCCTTTTATACATTTTTGGTGTAGGTATAGAAGGGAGCTTTAGGACCCCGGTTCCCAGCACAGTTCAGGGCTTTGTGGTGGTGCAGGGGGACAGGGCAGCACCAGAACACAGGACAGGAGCTGTGGCACTGCTGGTGACTGATGATAGCAGTGCAAACCAGGCTCTCCATCTTCAAAATTAACACTGCCCTGCCACACTGAGTTCCATTTGAGCTGCCCCCTCACTGCTGGGTCTTTTCCTCTGTCTTGCTTGGTCTTGGCTCTTTATTTCTGTGGGGATGGGGGAAAGTGTGACTGTGGTCACAAGGGTTTTCAGGATGAAGAAGAGATGAGAATGTTGACTCTATGATCAGAAGGCTTGATTTATTATTTTATGATATATGTTACATTAAGACTATACTAAAAAGAAATAGAAAGGAAAAGGTTTCTTCAGAAGCTAGCTAAGCTAAGAATAGAAAAGAATGAATAACAAAGATCTGTGTCTCAGACAGAGCAAGAGCCAGCTCTGCCATGAGTGGTCAGTAAATCCAAACACCCACAGGAGACCAATCATGGGTTTACCTGTTGCATTCCACAGCAGCAGATAACCATTGTTTACTTTTGGTTGCTGAAACTGCAGCTTCTCACAAGGAAAAATCCTAAGAAAGGATTTTTCATGAAAGATGTCTGCGACAGGAAAGGAGGAAATGACTTCCTGCCCCACACAGCCCAGCCCCTCAAATGTTTGTGTGCCAAGTTTGAGCCTATTGCTTGCTTACCTGTCCTTGCTGTCCTGAATGCTCAATCCTTCACCTTGTGAGACCATGACTTTTGCCTGCAGACCTGGCATGGCCCTGGACAGGGCTTCTATCCTGGTTTTTATCATTTCCTCTGTCATGGACTGAGCTTCTGTGGGCTTCCTGAGAAATGACCCCACAGCCATTACCTGTGTGCAGAAATTGTGTGTGGACTGGTGAGTGATTCCAGTGTAGGGCACCAAGCATGGAGCTGCCCAATTAAAGATTCCATTGGTCTCTCTGGAGATGAAATAGTGCCAGCATGTAGCCAAACTCAGAGAGAAGGCAGTAAAAAAAAATAAAATCTATTGAATTATTATAGTAATTACAACTAGAGAGCCCCTCTCTGATTAACATGGAGATTAACCTTAACCTTAAGGTATTGCAAACACAATCCTGGTCAGTTTTAGAAGTACTGAACATAAATACAGCAAGTGCTGAAACCCACTTGTCAGAAACCTGGTGACCACATAAAGAGAGCTGCTGCACTAAAGGGGGCTCAACCACTGTAGCTCAGCCTCAAAAACTCTCCTGCCTCTGGGCAGGGGGCATCTGCTCCAGGGTTGTTGATCCTAATTTGGTCCTTCCTGGCTTAAGTCACAGGTTAACCAAACACAACCAGCACCAAGATTTTCCTGCTCAGGGCTCTTCTGCAGAGCCTTCCACCAGAGGGCAGCTGGGGAAAGGAATGCGATGGGCTTGCCTGGCTCAGGATGAGAGCAGCTAATTCGATGCTAATTATTATGCCTGTAACTTCCTCCCTAACCAGATGCAATCCCCTTCAGCCATTTCCAATGGCATTATGCTTAGGGAATGCTTCCCACAATAAAAGCAAAGGCAGTGTTCTTTCCCAATTGCCCCAAGATCCATTCTCAGACGTAATCTGAGCTAGAAACAGTACAATTAGTTATTTGTGTTCCTGAATTAGCAAAAGACTAAGCTTTAAAAATCCAATAATGCCTCTGAATGATGTGTTTGCAATCAGTTTATCCCTGAGCTCCATTAATTGCAGATCTGGTACGTTTGGTACAATCTAAGGTGAGAAGAGCAGAGGAGTCAGCAACTTTTTACTCAGCACGGTATCTCCTCTCTCTGTGAACAATGTGGACACACTTTGGAGCCACTTCTAGATATAAAGAGCCTATGGTGAAAAACTATTGAAGGATCACAAGTAAAAATAAGTGACAGCTGCTGCCTGGTGTAGTCATACATGAAGAATATAGGGAATGGAGCAAAACTACTTGTGCTAAGTATTTATTTTACCTTTCTTTGTGATGAAAGAAGCTACTCAGCTACAAGACTTGGTATCCATTTGCACTACCATATCCCACACTCCCTGTGGCCATGATGTGTGCTTTAACTGTTACATCTTACAGATAATCACTGAAGACTGAAACAAAAGATTCAGTGTTTTTCAAACAGAGACAAGTAGCAGCTCTGACCACCCCCTAAGGACTAATCTCAGTCTAATTGTGTTTTTTCTTTTCATACTTTCTCTTTTACACTTTCTCTCATTTGGTGTCCCTTTTATTTATACTGTTACTTTCTCTGTTGCTCCTTCATCTCATGTGGAAGCTGAATTCAGCTAAAGTCAGTAAGATCTCTACTGCACTAATAGCAATTCTTACTGTGGAAGTGAATTGGACTTCAGAGAAGCTGCAGCTAGATGATGAATTGAAATATTATTTCAAGGTTTTCATGTCTCATGTTGTAAATGAGAAGCTACATCACTGTATTCATCTATCACAAAGGTAACAAAAACCTCTTAGTTATGACAAATTCCTCTCCCTCCAGAGATACACCCACGTTAAACCTGAATGTTTGTTATTTCCAAAGTTTTAATGAAGGCCTTGCATTGAACTGAGATTAGGGTATGTAGTCCCAGAGCTGAAGACATTCTGCCACTTGTTGCCTTCTTTTTAGGTTTAACTGGGAGCTTGACATTTGCATACCCCTGATGCCTCTTAGTTTGTGTGGCTGGTGTCTGATGGTCAGGACAAACACAGGAGACAGTTGGCAGGAATATCATCCCCAGATGAAAACAGGTTAGAGACAGATGGATTTGGAAAGAGTAGGGGGATAGGAACCTAAAAGAAAGAGCAGTTAACCTCAGAGGCATGCAGAAGAAGTGAGAAACTTGTTCCTGCCAGTTTACCAGACTGAGAAACAGCAGAAGATTCTTTCCTCCTAGAAACCCATGGGGTGCTCAAATGAGGCCATAGGTTCTGCAATGGCTGCCTGCTGGCAGGGGAGCATGGGCTGTGCAATTCTCCACCAGCCTGCCCTCACTTCTCCATGGACACAGGGCTCTTTTGGTGCCTAACACAGTTGCTTGCTCCCTCTTTGTAACCAAAAGACAATAATAAACTCAAGTCTTAAATGAGTTCTGTCCATCTCTGTGTTAAGTGAACCATGGGACTTGTGAAAATTCATTTAAGTTATATAGTTAAGGACTCTAGTCAAATACATAATGTCACACAAATCAACTTCATTCTGGTTATTCTTAGTGCCTGAGAGCCTCATTTTGCAACCAGTGATGTTCCTTTAGCCCTAGTTTCCATGAAGAGTTTTCAGTTAAATCAAGACAGCTTTTTTTTTCCTCATGGGCAAGTGGACTGAATCAATTGTATGGGTGACTCCTTGTTTTCTGACTTTTGAAAATTTCTTCCTCTATCTCTGCACAGGAGTGCCAAGGAAGTCCTGTAAGAAGGACTGTTGGAGAAACAGAAGAGAGAACTTCTGAGAAGACACAGTGCCACAGTGAGGTCAGAGCCACTTCTGTTTGAGTTGGGATTGTGCTTTCATTCATGGTATAGTCAGAAGAGCTCTTTGCAGGGACTGTAATCATCTCTGTTCTAACACTTTAAAGCAAATTCTGGCTCCTTTACATGGGGATATTTGAGCATCACAAGAAAATGTTCAGGAAAAAATATATTTCAACATGATCCATACCAGCTTTAAAAGTGGCCAGTTGTCTTTAAAGAAATTTTGGAACATCCTTCAGTAGAAAACTAATTTTATAGCATGATTTTTCTATCAAGCTCTGACAATACCAAATACACAAATGTAAGTTCACTCATTCCTCGTACATATTATGATATTGGATTATGATATTGAATTATATGATGGTACAATAAATTTCATGTACAAGTGTAACAAAAGTTAATTTATTGATTCATCTGAAGACAATGAACTTAAAGTTGTCCAGCCCTTCCTAGGATTGTCTCCCACATAGGTACAAAAACTACAGCTCAAAAGTTCAAAGCAGCAGTGAAATATTTTTTGCATGACTATGAGCTATGGGGAATTAGCTGTTGTTTGCATCTGTCAAACAATGAGATTCTAGAACTGAATCCTTTTTTTCATATTAAATTGAATTGGATAAGTCAGTGTCTCAAGCCTTGTACCTGGAGCCCTGTTTGATGCTGGTTTTACCAGTTCATTTCATTAATTTTGGTGGCATTATGTAGCCCTGTTTTATGAAGGCTCATAATGCTCCCAGAGCACTCACACCTTTCTGTGTAATTTGTGCCTCCACTGCCATAGGATGTAAGTGCCTTCTATTCTTTGTGTTTGCTGTTCCATTACAGCAATTCAGGGAAGCATAATTATCCTTGGGGAAAAGTTGAAGGGAGGTACAACATCTATGATACAGCTTGTCTCTCCTCTCTTTTCACATAATTGTTCTATTTAAAGCTTGGTGCAGTTCTTCCATCTTGCTTCTTCTCTGTTTCTTATTTACTACATCTCAGTTCTTCCCAAAGCCATAAAGTACCTCAGGTTCCATACATGTACCTTTCCTGCTTTCTCTAATTTGGCTTTTGTCTCTGCTGCCAAAAGAGTGGTGTAAAACTAGAGCAAAGTTTCCAAGGTATAAAGGATACTTACAAGAACATCTCATGTATTGTTCTTCTAATTTGAAATAAATGAAATTTACAGCACACAAAATGAATGTGGTGATGCAAGTGGGACCATAAAAGCCAGGGAAGCTCCTTTCTGCCATGTTCCCTTCCTGCCCATGGAAGAGTTCACACTCTCTGTAGCTAAAACTGGCTCAGCTTAAAAGGCAAATTCTCTGTCTGGGGAGGAGGAGGTCAAAGGGCTGTACCTGCACTTGTGTGCAGCTCTCCCAGGGAGTCTTGGGGGGACACTTGAGAAGTCCAATTTAGAACACAACAAAAAGTGAAAAAATAAGCTATTCACTGAATTCTGGGTAAGACTAAGAGGAAAGCCTTGTCAGCCAGTGCTGCCATTGGTCTGCTGGCCTGCTTATGGCCTTTCCTAGCAAGCACCCATTCAAAGTTATTAATATGCAGTCTCTTCATTTGAGCAATTTTCTCTGTCAGTTTAATACTTGTGTATATTCTCCTAAACTCAGGAATTTTGTGGTGCAGATGCATAAATGTGTCCCCTTTCCTGTGTTCTCCTCACAAGAACCAGAACATCAGACAACACCCTGGACACAATTACCTTTGAAAAGGCAGAATGGTAAAACTGGTTTCATAGAGTTCCTGTCTGAGAGAATACCACTCTTCAAGCATCCTGGATTTTAAATGTTTCTGCTGCTCCCTGGGAAAATAAGTAGTAAAACAAGCTAGTGTGGATGTGAAACCAGTTACAGAAATAAGTTACCTACACATAAACAGTCTTAAAATGTGGGTTTTTTCACATAATGAAGTAATTTCTGTTTGCTTTTAACATGAGAGCTGATGATCCTTTCCTGTTGGAAAGGTGTAGCGAGTGTTTGGGAAGGTGAGGGCCTTGGTGTTTCAGTAACTCAGCAGCTTCCTTTAAAACCTATCATAATTCAGCTCACTTCCTTTACCTGATCCAGAAGGTGCTGATTTACAAGCAATTTCAGATCTTGCAAACAGCATTGAGGATCCCTTGAGCTCAAAAGGAATATTCACATTTCTGGCATGTCAAGAGTGGAGAAGAACACTGCTTCTAGTGAAAGCTGCACACCATATTTTAAACTTAAACAGTTTATGAGTCCTGACCCCTGTTTGAAAATAGGGGTCCTAAAAGAAATCTGTGAAATGACAGCTGAGATCACCAGCCACTTTATAGAGATTAAAGAGCCTGTCTCTAGTGGTCCTGTTTCAAAAGTTTGGATTAGGTTTATAATCTCTGCAGGTCCTTTCTTCACAAAATGAAATTAGTTATTGATTCAAACCCATCATGGGCATTTATGGTTTACCAAAGTTAGGACTCATTGGAAACATTGCTTTCATTTATGATTAGAGCTCCCTAAGATAGCAAATTTTCCTGGAATAATGCAGATTATCAGTGGAACTCATAAGAAAATTTGTGTTTCCTGAAATCATATCTCATATCCTCATAGCCCTTTTATTGACTTGCAGGAAATGGAAAGAAAGGGCTTCAGCAATAACTCAGAGATGAGTCACCTAGGCTTCTGTGATAAAGGAAAAAGCTGTGGAGAAATTCAGATTGTTTTTCAATCCTCCTTTTCCTAGCTGTTGTTCAAGCAGATGTTACCTACAAAACCTGGGATCCTTGGAAGCAGAAACACAAATACTATTACTTAAAATAAGAATTGCATGGAGTTTAAATGGAACCAAACCAGTCTTGTGTGTGGTTTGAACTACTGGTATATATATAAAGAGCTGTGCTGCAGCTGCTGATATGAAAATGATCAGTGTATAAAAATGTGTAATACAGACAGCATTAACATTACCTTAATTAGAAGTTCCTTACTTGGAGATAGCAGCTAAATATGTTTCTTGAAGATTAAAAAAAAAAAAAAGCAGATTTATGCAAGGAAAGAGCTGTCCAAAGCTAAAATGATTTACCTGAGAAAGGGTCCCAGCATTACATGATTGGAGGTTATTTAATTTAAAGAAACAGAAGACAAAGATGTTTCCCTGTGTGGATGTAGGACCGTAGTTAATTGAAAAACCAGAAATTAATTTTCCCAGATCGAACTGGAAAGATCTAGAATTCATTTAATCCTGAATAACTTGGATCAAATATATGGAAGGCTTTTATTTTCTAGTACACAGTACTTCAGTACAATAGTTGGGAGAAGAGTTTCAAGTATTATTATTTCAATAGTGTTGTCAAGACATGAAGCAACATACTGCTTTCCTGGTCTGTCAACACTGTCCTAGGGAGTGTAAACTAAAGTGAACTTCTATTTGTAGGAAAGATTGTTGGGGTAGATTTTCCTAGAAACCAGCATATAGCTCAGATGAGAAAAAAAAGTACTAAAATACTGTTAGCACCAATTTGCAGTGAAGGCAAGATGGCAGATGGAGAGCACAGCAAAAAGGAAGTTGGCTGCTTTCCATGGCACTCTACAGCTTTCACTGTCCTGGGGCTGTGCAACTGGTTTTCTGTGCATGGAGCAGATGGGATCAACAGGCTTAATCTTGTTTTTCTTGATGTTGTGACTCACCTGAGCTTTAGTGTTTGTGATTTGGAGACCATGGTTAAACAGCAAGGGCTGAGAGGACGTAAGGATTGAGACACCCTGTAAGTCAAGGGACAAAATGAAGCACCCTGTAAGTCAGTGGACAGTCCAGTGTGGTCTGGTCCATAGCTGAGAGCCTGACAAAAACAGCTTTTCTAATTTGATAAATTCCACAAGCACATGGCTGTTTGCTCGCAACCATTTTCAATGTGTATCACACTCTGTAGGAAAGAACTGGTTTTGTGGGGAGCCAAAGGGAGCATCTGGCAGGCTGTGAAACTGGTAGCTAACCCTTAATGACTCAGAAGAAAGCTTTGTGTCCTGCCTTGACTTAAAGCTAAATCATAGACAACCAAGCTGGTCTCAGTCCAATTCCTAATGCCAGGCACACACAATGTAAAGCTTGGGATGCAGTGACATCTTCCCAGTTTGAAACGTTCACATTTCTTACCTAAACTGCACTTTTTGGGACAGCATTCTCCCTTATCCTGATCTGCTCTGCTTTTACTGCTGGTTGGAAAGAGATTTTTGCAGGTTATTTCTGCAAGACAGACTCAATGCAGTGGATGGGAGAAGTGATGATCAAAGCAGGTTTAGTGCTGACAGATGAACATGTACAAGCTTGAGCTTGCAAATGCTTAGAACTGCCTTGGTGCATAGGCAAAGGCAAATCAAAATATTCTCATTGTCTGATATACACACTGGGAAAAGTTTGGCCTATTATTGTAAAAATGTTTTAAACTATTCTTCATGGCTGAATTATTTTTTTTACTTTTGCCTTGAACTCTCAAAGGGATCTAAAATATTCTATAGCAGTGTTTCCAAAAGTAAAAAATCATGAATCCTCTACAATTGGCTCATTTTAGAACATAGATTTTCCAGATTTTCAGCTTCTTTTGTGAGAAAAAAACAAGGGTCTAGCCCGAGAGCCTCATCTTCCATTTTTTTACTGACATTGGTGTTTGGGTTCTCTGGGATGTGCAGACAAAATAACCTGGCAAATGTGAATTCATTCAAGTGTAAAATGCTCTGCATCTCTGACTTTCTCAATTGCTGAGGTTGTCCAGGTCTGGTTTTCCTCTCTGGAGATGTGGTAATTATTTTAGTTTTACCTCACTGTCAACTTCTCAGAGATTTTCATTTCTTGTTATGGAAGGCTCTTATGAAAAGGTTTCATAATGACAATGCAATTATTGTAGCTGCTTTGGGAAACCAGACATGAAGGGTTTTGTAGGTTGAAAAATGAAATTATTTTTTTAGCTTTCGTAGTTTAAAACCTTTCCCTGGGTTACTCTTGAGTACTTCAAGCTGAAGGACTCTGTTCTTGGAAAAGTTAAAACACTGTAAATGAAATTCTGTCATGCACGAGTCTCAGTGAGAACAATTAGTTGGTCAACCTAGTAAATTACTGGGCTGTTTTTTCTCCTCTGCTACGCTGAAATCCACCATTATTGTAGAACTGCTTATCTCAAAGAACAGAAATGGTTATGATATCCCTTTTGCATTGTCCCTCACTGTTTGTTGGGACATCCTGCCATTGGGCTCTTCTGGACAGGTTGTTCAGGTTGTTGAGAACACAGCATAGCAGTTGACATAAATTGTACCTTACTCAGTCTTGCCATTGAACAGTGAGCAAATAGTTGGAGTTCCACAGAACCCAGAAGAAAGAATGAATGTTTCTGGCCCTCTGGGTGTAGTAATTGTCTCCATTCAAGATAGTGAGAAAAGCTTTAGAAGCTTTCAGGAGCTGGGGGAGATGTTGAAATTTGAACAGCCAGGTTTATAGCTGTATATTGAGTGAAACATGCATATTAGTGAACATGGATCTCTGACAATTGCAGATGCCTTGGGCAAGATTTTGTCCTTCTCTTGAAGTCAGTGTGACAAGCCTGGGTATTTGGCTTCTTGGTATGTCACTTGACATGGCATATGTGAAAAATTCCCATCCAAAATACCTCAGATGAATGAGTCTGAAAATATATTAGTGTCAATTAACATAATGAGCTGTTATGGTCACCCAAACTGTTTCTGTTCACCCAAGCTTGCAAATACTTTACCAAACTGAAACTAATAAACCTGTCCCAGAGAGGAAATGGGGGAAGAGTGAAATTCCTGGTGGGATTGAAAATGAGCAGCATTACATGGTTATGATTAATCTCTTCCCATTCTACACGTGTGAGGCTTGTTAATACTCAGTGCACATGGACTTTGGTAATCTCCAACCATATCACTCCAGTGGATGCACAAATGCTTTAGGGCACAGCAGGCAGCAAATCAGCAGCAGAGCTGCACCTCCAAGAGCAGTCATTTTTCCCACTAAGAAATACATTGCAAATGTGTGGTACTGCTCAGTGCTAAGGGTGAATTCTTAGATAATAATGTAATACATATCAGCTGCAGCATCAACGCACACATGGTTAATCCTTGGAACACATATTAAATATATGATGGTGACTTGGAACTGCTCAAAAATAAAAATCATGATATTTTGGAGCCTGAGCCAGAGATCCCAACACATGGTGTGGTGCAGTATCAGTTCTGCAGCTGTAACTGCAACTTTTCAGTGTTGTGCATACCTAGAGCTTTATTTTTGTTTCACAAATTCATTCACTTGGTCTTGAAAGCAGAGCTGAGGAACTGATGGCTACAGGAGCAAGTGAGGCTGGCAGTCTGTGAGCTGCCCCCTCCCTTCTTTCTGCACTCTGCAGACCCAGCCTGCAGCAGCCCCTGATGTTGCAGCTGTCACTGCCTGCCTGCTGCCTCAGACATTTGCACTCAACAGGGTGCATTACACTTCTGTGACATGACCTAGTGAGGGTTGCCTGGGACTGTTCTGATGCCTGACCCATTCAGAATTCCAAGATGCTCAAGTTAGTGTGGTTTTGGGAGCTTTTGACTCCTACCCATGGAGGTGTTGCAATTTGCCATTTGTAGGGTGACTCAAATACCAGGTCTTGGCTTGCAATAACAACTGGGAGTAAGTTGCTGGAAGGAATTAATACTAGAACTGTTTGTCTTTAATTCTTGCCAACTGCCATGCCATGCTAGTAAAGAGATGTGTATTTCTTGTTTAATCTGCCATTTTCTCTCTGTAATGGACTGTTTGTGTCTGGGGAATTTACAGGAAAAGAGCTCTTGGTAGAGGCTGACCAACACCTGGGTTTTGCAGTGGTGGATAAGTGCCAATGCCAGCCAGGGAGGATGCAGCCAAGAGCTGGGTGTGCCCAATTCTTAGACATCCAGCTAGTTCTGTGGAAGGGTGGAAACATGTATTGCTTAGCTTCTCTGTTAATAAAACAAACTGCTGAGTTCTCTTTATAAAACAAACTGCAAGGCAGAGTTTTAAAGATATTTGTGAAAAAACTACCTACTCAAAAGAGCTAAATCTATCACGAAGAAATTGAAAATCAGAAAAGCCAGGAAATCATCTGGATGGTATAAGGCTGCAGGAAGAACACATGCAAGAGGGCAGACACAGTGAATGAATATTGCAGTTAGTCTAGGAGATGTATACAGTGATTTCTTTGAAGATTGGTGCCATATCAACAAAGCAGGAAGCAGGAAAGCAAGTTGGTCATCAACCTCTATTCAAGGAATACAGAGCACTATTGTTTCTTATGCCTCTATTCACAACACTTAGTGCTTACAGGCTCAAAGCCTTGATCTGCATTTATATTTTCACTGTAAAGTGTAGCAACGGATGACAATAATGCCATATTTGTCTCTGAATATACAATCTATTCTGTGTTATGTAGATATTGTCTATGTGTACATGATCTCATTACTTGGGCTAGAAGTGACAGCATACTAATGCATGTAAGTGTTGACACCTTGGTTGAAAATATGCTGGTTAACAAGAACAGCATTTACATGTTAATCAACGGAATAATTGTACCAAAAGTACAAGTACTTCAGGTTTTTTTCTCAGTTTTGAAGTATTTCTTGACTGAAGAACTAACCCCATCTTGAATAACTAACCTTGTGATGTCACCCACTCAAGAAGAAAGCTCTAGACTTTCTCACCCCACACCGATCAGCTGTGGGATCTCATCAGAGACACAGCAGTTTGTGGGAATTTCTCTGTTGTGTGTGCACTGTCTATTCCTGGAATGGTTGTCAAAGTGCTTTTCCTACAGACAAACCTGCCCATAAGCACTCTGCTTCTGCCTCACTTACTAAACTTTCTGGATTAGAAATCTAAATGTTATGAGCCTTTGAAATAGTAACATTGTCCTAACCAGAATATATCACCTAATAAAAGAATATTGTCTCATTCCCTGTCTTATTGAATCTCCCTGGAGGCTTTCTTTGATCAACTTCAGAACAGAATGGCCCTCAAAACAGGACAAGGACTCTGATCTGAAAGCAATCTTTTAGCAGCCTTGATATTGGCTGGCTTGGTTTTCATTCTCCCATCAGACTGGCAATACCTACTGCTGGGTTATGTCTCTGTGTGTCCATGTTCCTGATGCCTTGACATTTGACATTGCAGACTTATACTACTGCTGTGTCACTGCCTCTCACCTTCCTGTGGGTGCCAGCACTTCCTCTGTACTTGGGGGGATGCAAAGACACAGAAATGGATTTTATGTCCCATGCAGGGTAGATTTGGGGTGATGGCTGGGACTCTCATTTGTATGACAGTAATACTTCCATCCAGGCAGAGAAAGTTTCAATGGCACACTTGAATCTGATATAATGGTTGTAACTCTGAGACAGTTGTCATGAGTTCCTGAATAACTGAGAATAAAAATACTGGATCTCTGCTTCATTATGCCCTGTCATTTCCATCACCTTCATGTGATAAACACCCCTCTGCCATTCACCTGGCTGGGACATTCTGGACAATGGTGGGTGGAGAGGCCACTCATGCTGCTTCTTACTGTCTGACCAGCAGGACTTCTCTCCAGGCACAGGAGAAATCACAGAAGCCTACTTCTACACTGCATTTAGCTCTCCATCTTTTTGACTTGTTCAGAGTGTACTTAGGGTAGAATTATCATTTGGACCTCAGTAGTTCTACTCTGGACTTCCTCTGAACTCTGCCAATTCTTCTAGAAAATCTGTTTGGAATTAACTTCACTGGCTTTATTAGGGCCAAAGGCAACTCTTGACCAGTGGCTCATTTTATCTCTTTTCTACAAGGGATTTTTAAATGGACATGAATAAGATCTTTTCTAAATCCATAGCATGAGCTCCCTATTGGACTAGACTAAGAGGCATCTAACTCTGTGTTACCCATGCCTCTAGTTCAGAAAAGAACTCCAGAGATCCAACCAGCTCTGAATTAACCTTGCAAGATTCATAGCAAGGCTCCTGGGTCTCCCAGCCTGGGCTCAGTCTTGAGTGGAAGTATCAAACTGGAGTAGAAATATCTTCATCTTCGTACCCCTGTGTGTAGGGGCTTGACGAGGCAGAGACAGCAGTGAGTCCTCCTTTTGGCAGCACCAGCAACTCCCTATACATACTTTGACAGAACAAACTCCAATCAGGCTTTGATCCATGAGTTTTGATTTTTGCATGAGAAAATTTGATTTTTGCATGAAATATTTGATTTTTGCATGCTAAGATTTCCTTTATTGTTTTTCTTCAGAAGCTTATAATTCAAATCCTCTCTTAAACTGTCCTATCATTTAGAGCATTGTCTGAGGAGTTCTAAGTTAGCTGATTTCCATAAGAAATGGGATTTTGTTGGGCAATGGTGGCCAGTGTTGCTGGCCAGGGATTTAGTTTAGCAGCACAAATGTTCATCCAGCTGAGAGCTGAGGCTGTGGTAAAACGCAGAAATAGCTGTCTCAGCTCCCAAAAGCTCAGTTCCCCATTATAACCCAGAATCTCTTACCTTCTGTGAAGACAGAAAACTTAAATGCTTTGATTACAGGAGGGAAATTCAGAAGAATTTGAAGAGTCCTTGAACCAACATGTAAGGCTACATCAAGAGGTATATTTTTATGATAATGGTAATCAAATGAACTGCCTGAGGGAAAATAAGCAATTACAGTGGAGATGAAAGTGTCTGCCATGATCCTTCAGAAATTAGAATACCTGTTTGGTCACTTAAATCATCATGTGAAGATGCTTATGATGGCTGCCTGCAGCATGTCCCTTCTGCCCAGGTCGGGGTGACAGCTCAAAGCTTTCACTCTTGGAGCTTTTGATTTCAGATTGCAGTATTTCAAAACCTGAGAGTCTCTGGATATAAATTAATGTTCCACTGAACCATTTTTAATGCCTTATTTAATAGAGTATGGTTATGTCTTTACTGACATGAAAACAATGAAATCTCTAGGCTTTGTCTTCCAAGGGAAAGGCAACATAGAGCAAAATTGTTCCTTGAAGGAATCTTGCAGGGGATATAGTGCTGGTAGAAGAGGCAAGAAGGCAGGCCCAGTCTCCATCCTCACTTTGAGCTCTGCATAATGCACACAAACCTTGACACATTTGGCCTTTGCAGCCATAAAGCTGGAGTGATTTCAACATATTTTCCATCATTTAGTTTGGAAGTCAGCCTCACACAATCTACAGAATACTCAACCTCAGTCAAACCTCAACTCAATGTCAAACTCAGTGAATGTTACATCAAGTAATCAAATAGTTGAAATGAGAGGAAGAAAAGCCTTCTGTTAGTGCAGCAGTGGAGTTTCAGTGTCATTGGCCTGCCCTCAGAGAATCCTGGCCTCAGTGTTCTGCAAGCTTTAGACAGGTGGTTTTGGTTCAGGCACTCCATGGAGCTGCTCTGCTGAAGGCAATGTCACTTTAAATACTAACTTTTGGCTGTGGTGGCAAAAAGCAAAAAGGATATTTTGTTCTGAGTCAGGGATAGTTTTCAGCTGCTGTTCTTTATAAAGCAGAAAAGGCATGTGGATTTAGATAGTGTATCAGCAAGGAAAACGTCAACAGGAGCTGGCCTTGGGCACTTGAGGATTAACAGCTCTGAGCCTGTCCCAAAGAGAATAAATCCTCACTGACCAAATGAAACCTCAGAATCATACACTGAAAAAATGATTGCCACAGTTTTGCAAGTGAAGCTCATGGTGAGTGAAAACTCCTCACTCTGAAAATGGACATGATAGTAGGGAACTCCAGATTGTTTGCTTTTAAAGGGAGGGAAAAAATGTGAGAGGTTAGCTAGGAAAAAAGCCAGTCTATCAGCAGTAGGCTGAAATTCTGGAAAATATAAAGTTTTGGGCATCAGAAAGATTTTTATAGTTTGCAAATCAAAGTTACTATCAAGGACTTCATTAGATGTAGGATTAAGGGGGAAAGAAGATGTTTAAGGTGTTTGCAAATCAAAGTTACTATCAAGGACTTCATTAGATGTAGGATTAAGGGGGAAAGAAGATTTTTTAGGTGTTTGCACATGTTGTAACCCAGATTAAATAAGGTTGCAGGTGCTCTCTAATGCTTTGAGGTTTGTGTGTAGTCACAGTGCATGGTGGGTTTGACATGGGCCAGCTGCCAGCCACCCACCCTGCCACCCTCTATCTGCCCCTCCTCAACAGGAAAGGGGAGGAAATAAGAATGGAAAAGCTCATGGGTTGAGATAAAGACACTTAACCATTACCATTATGGGCAAAACAGACTCAGCTTTGGGAAAAATGGTGAGATATGATGAGAAACAAAGTGGAAACTCCTCCCCCACCTCTGCCTTGTTCCCCCCAAGGATGATGTTCCCTCCTTCACTCCTGGCTTCTCCAGCTCTCCCCTGACTGGCCCGAGGGAATTGGGACTGGGGTTTGTGTCCAGCACAGAGCAGCCCCCTCCCCTCTCAGAGACCCCAGGGCACCTGGTCCAGCCAGCATTTTCCAGGGCTGTAAAAGGATTTAGGTAGCTCCACAATGATCTGCTAAGATGCAGAATCACACAGGCCTGACTGTTATTGCAATTTTCCTGGAGTTTTGACCAGCAGAGTTCAAATTGTGTTCAAGGAATTGCAGATTAAGGGAATATTGTACAATTTGCACATCCTGTGTGGTGAATTAAATCAGCCCAAGAAATGCACCAGTCTGAGGGAATGGTCCCAGCTGACTTACAGAAGGAGCATCCTTATTTCTAACCCATGAATGAGTAAAGAATGGAAGAATAAGAGCAGTTGAACTTTAATTTCAGAAAATATAACCAATGGTAACGGGAGTCAAGTCCTTTGGACAATGGTCTGCTTTGGCATGTTGTTTGTAAGAGACATTTCTGTGTAAATTAGAAATACTTGTAGATAAAAATCAGGCAGCAAAAACTTCCTTTCAACACCTATAGATTCTTATTTAAAACCCCTAATTCAAATATGAATAAAGCTTTATTTTCATTTGGGAAAAATAAATGCCAAGGCACTACAGAGCTGGGCTTTTCTCAGTGGGCATTTCCCTGCTCAGAGTCTGATGTCAGGGCTTGGGCAAAGAATGTTTCACCTGAACCTTGTGAGCACAACCTGCTCAGTCAATACCAGGAGAGGCATGCAGGAAATAGAAGTGTACCTGCCACTTCTCAAATGAGCAGGTTTTAAAATAGTAATTTCAGATTAAATGATAAAAAGTATTTCAAAATTATTTAAACTTAAATATTAACAATTCAAAGCATTGAAATTTCACAAGCCAGGCACAGTTTCCTCCAAGGAGAATTTTTGAAAACTAACATTGGATTTTTAGTTGTTTTGAGACTTTTTAGAATTTTTATCTGGAGTTTTCCTTCCATAATTTGGGCCAAAAAAATCCTGACAAAGATTGCTGTGGGTCTATAATATTGATATATGCCTATATTTTAGAGCTAGGATTTAAGATAAAACACTCCTTTTGCCCATGAGATCATAAGAATTGAAAGGACCAAACTTCACTGAAGCAGTATTGCCATTTGGCAGGTGATATTGCATTTGTGCCTTATGTTGCAATTTAGAAATTATTGGCCTGGTTTCTAACAACTTGTAGGTGTATCATTCTGTGTGACTGTGAATATTTAATTCATGCAGTTCCCACAATGGCAGAAAAACTGTGCACATGGCCAATTATGGCTTCCTGCTGTGAAATATTTGATTTTTGCATGAAAAAATCTGATTTACATGTACCACCCAAACATCAGAATACCTGTGTGCAATGGACTAACCAGAATAGTGGCTGCTGGGGACTACAGAGGGGTTTGCAGTACAGCAAACCCAAAGCAAAACCCAAAGTAGGGCTGTGCTTAGGGGGTGCTGGCCCAGAGATCCTGCATCGCACAGGACAAGTCAAAGTGTGGCCACATTTCCCTTCACAGAGAAAAGCAAGGCACAACTTCCCAAGGATTTTCTGGGACTCACATTCTCTGAACCTCAGAGAAAGAAAAACCGATTCTTATCTCAATTGTGTTGTTCACAAGTGGAATGCATTGTGGAAGATTGTTCACCTGAAGGGAATTGGTGATTGGATTCTGGTGTGAGTGTTTTGATTCACTGACCAATTGAATCCAGGTGTGTGTGTGGGGACTGTGGGCTGACAGCCACGAGATTCTGGGCAGTTGAGTTGGGTACTTGTGCAGATTCAGTTTGGATGTAATGTAATATAGTATAGAATAATAAAGAACAATAAAGTAATGAATTAGCCTTCTGATAAGATGGAGTCCTCCTCATCATTCCCCTCGTGCAGGGTTGCCTTGCTTTACTATATCAAAGAGCAAATCCAGCCTCGGAGCTGGTGTTAGCTGTGGATGTGCACTGGGGCACCAGCCATGCTGGGGGATGGTGTTCCCCTCCCTCCCTGCTGTGCTGGGGCACTGCACATTTCTCTGTTTCCCTTCCTTGTGCCAGCAGCGTGGAGCATCAGAAGCTCCTCTGGAACTGCTCCTTAAAACACCTCTTTCTGGTGGCAGGATTTTGGTAGTTCACACACGGGACACAGCTAGATTAAAAATAAGTGAAGGCTTGCAGTGTCAGGCTGTGCCTGAGAGCTGCTGTACTGCAGAATGATCCCCCTCTGAGAACTTGCTTGCACTCTGGAGTTGTCTTTAATTCTCAGTGCACTGTGTGAGAAGGCTTTGCATAACTCTCAGTCCTGGCCACTAAATGTCTATAGATTCTTTGCTACGTGACAGAAGTTGCTTCTCTGTGCTGCTGAATGTTACTGAAGCACAAATAAATTTAAGGGACTTTATTGTTAAGCGAGAAAAAAGACGAAAGTGAAATTACATTTACTTTTCTGCACTTCAAAAGACTTGTTCTGCAATTTTTATTCCCTTTAAAGATAGCAACTAGAAAGCTCCTAGTGTGGGAGCCTTTGCTTTTAAAGGCTGCAGCAAGTGTAATACTGGGTGAACTTGGAGTTGGCAAAAGCAAGGGCTGGGGGGGATGTACGGGAACATGTGCTGTCCTTTGTAGTTCCAGTTCTTTTAGAAGCACTCACAAATAGCTTTAGTTTCTTTAGCAAATACAATGGCATCATTCTGGGCATGCCTAGTGGAAGTGTTCTGGGGCTAGTAAACTGTGAACAAACCTGTTTGCATTGCTGCACTGCACAGCACAGCACAGATAAGCCCTAATTGTTATGCAACTCCTTAGCATAAGCTCCTGGCATGGCTCATATGCTTCCCTTGTACTAAGACTGTCCAAAATAGCAACAAGAAAGCATGTAACTAAAGACACAGCAGGAGTGTAGGAATTCACCCAGGCCTTGGATGTTGTAAAGATTGAACAATTCTTCATTTCAAACTCTCCAAAATGCTAAGCATTATGTATTTTCTTCGGAGCTTCTTCAAGGTAAGCACTTTCAAACTTTTCCTGTTTGTTTGGTTTAGTTTTGTTTTGACGAGAGAGAAACTTGGATTTGAAGACTTTGGGCAGGAGTGTAGAAAGTAGCTTTCCTGAGAACTGATGCCCAGGAAGCAAATGCACTCACCAGATTTGCAATTTGCTTTGCTGTGTTAACATCTGATTTGTAGACGGTGCTTGTTTGCAGCTACCATAAAAGAGAAACACTTGTGGATTTGAAAGATCCTCATGTGATGGAAACCCTGAAATTTATGGTGTAAGCTACATCCATCAACTGGGAATTGTTAGCAGTGAAAGATGCATTTTATGAGACAAATCTTAACATCTGATTTTATTAGGACTTCCTGAAGTGTTTTTTATATTTTAAATGTGCCAAAATGAGCAATCGAACACTAACATAATTAAAAATATTTTAGGTACAAAGTACATTATAAATGGTTGTCAGTAAATGTAAGTTCATATGAAACAACCAGACAAAATATCTAATACTCAGTGGTGGGTATGCAACTCTCTGGGGACAGATTCTTTTTTGTCAGCCTGAGTAAGTTTTGTGGCAGAGGCTGTGCTGCTGCCTGCTGTTGGGCTGCAAGAGCTGTGTGAGATCTGAGCCCCAGCTGTGCCTGTCACCCTGCTCAGAGTCACAGCATGGGCTGCAGGTTTTGGCAGAAGTGTGCACTGGGAAATGCAGAGGTGATTTGGAGAAGTGTGCAGGGTTAAAGGAATGAAAGTTTAATCAGATTAGAGAATATTGGATTATTCTGAGATCTAAAATGTTAGAATTTGAAGCTCAATAGAGAATTATGCTAACCTAGGAGAAAAATACTTAAGAAATAGAATAACTGTAGTGAGATGAATTCCAGATTCTCATTGTGTTGTCACTTGCACATTTGCATGCCAAACTGCTTCTTGATAAAACTGCAGGACTGCAGCTGCAGTGCAAAGCCAGCAGTGAATCTAACACAGAATTGTTCTGTGGAGAGCAACTGTGTTGGAAATAAATATGAGGAAAAGCTTAATTTTGCTCCTAAGATATATAGCTGCAATTAGCACGTGCAACCACCTGATTGTTCATGGGAAACAAGTAGCACTCCTGGGGAGGTGAACCGCATTTTCTGCAGCCTTTCTTGGGGTCATTCTATAGAACTGATTATAAAAAATTGCTTACATTTGGTTTGAAAATATCTACTTAGTTTTTTCTGAATTACAGTGCTACTCTAAACACTGAATTCTTTGAGAGCTAAAAGTGAGGCACAGGAAAAATACAATGGGAAGGTTTTTGTCTGTCACTGGGATATGGCTACTGACTCATCATAGTTGCATACTTGCTGTTTTATCACATGACAAGCCTTGACTTTCAAAAATTTTAGCATAAATCATGCTGCTAAAGTGTATGTAAATATCCTCCTTCACATGGGAGGGTATACACTTCTCAGCACTTACAGGAGTATATTTCTCTATAAAGACCAGTCATCTACAGTCATCATTTGGAGAAAAACAGGACTGAGTAAAACTGTTAGCTGTCAGCTCTGTTATGATGATGACTGGATTCATCCTGAATCATTTCAATGTAGCAGCTTTGTGCCATCTCTGTTGGTTTCAGTTTGAGAAAGGCCAGTTCATTTCATTCTGCATTCATTGACTTAAATCTAACAGTCAGCTAAGCAGGTCAAACTAGGTCTGAAATGGAGGAAAAATTAACACCATTCCAATGCCAGTTTCTTCATTGTTTTCTGTTAAGTTTTCTTGAAATAGAAAGCTCTTAATTGAAAGCTGGCCAAATTACAGTATATCTAGAGCTGTGTTTTAGGGGTCCTGTGCACACCATGCTGCACTCTGATGTTCTTGTGACGTGGTAGAATGACCCAAATAGCTTGAAATGCAGCCTGAGGCCTCAGCTATGTATCTCATTAGGATTTTAGCTACTAAAATCCCTGTGTCCATGCCTGGGAACTTTAAAATATCACCCTCATCTGACTGGGAAAAAAAAAAAAAAAAACCAAAAAAACGTAGGCTGGGCCAAATAGCAATAAACCTATAAACCTGCCCTTGGCTTTGGGATAAATGCTGCCATGGGAGAGTTACTGTGGTGCCTCTTTCTTCCTCTGGAAGCTGTAGCAGCACCTTTGCTGATAGGAGGAGCAGGAGGAAGTGGAAATAGCATAAACCTGTAAATTATAAAAACAATTAAAAAACAATAGCATAAACTCCCTAGAGCTGGGGGCAAGACTGTGGGGCAGAGCTGGTAGGAAGGAGTTCAGGACCCTCAGTCTCCCCCTGTTTGTGTCTGTTCAAGGCTTTCCTAACACAGGACTGAGTTTGCAGCACACAACTCCACCATGGTGCCTTCCAAGCAGACACAAAATTGCATGCACATCTCATCTTAGCAAATTGATATGATGATAGCAAATCATCTTAGTTGATTGTTACATCTTGGCCAATCAAGTTTTTTGTCTCAAATAATAATCGATTTAAAGGCCTCATATTTTTTTTTTCTTTGATTCCAAGAGAAATGGAAACAGGTATTGGAGTTGTTGGCAATGTGTTACTGCATGTGTCTGAGCTGCTGGTTTTTCTCACTTATTTAAGTAATTCTCTAATTAAAATATTTCATGTAACTGTTCACTGGGTATGAAAATATTTGGTTTTGACTGAAAATATGCAGAAATCAAAGTGTAAGACCTTATTGAAGGAAAAGCCATAAATGGCTCACATGAGCCATAACTGGTTTTTTGAGAAGTGTGACAACAAAGTTTATGGAAGCAACTTCTTGCTTCCTTTAACTTTAAAACCAGAAGATGCTGATTAATACTGCTGGTTTTCATAATGATGACCACAATAAGAACCATGTTTTCATATGGCAGGGAGCATTTCAAAACAGGCAGCTTGTTGCAGTCATTTCCAATTCCTCTCTAATGCCACTGGTACTGCAGTAAACAAGGCACGGTGCAGATTTGCCGCTAATACCTTTAATGCCTCTAAAATAGTACACCTATTGTTCTCTCTGAAGCAAAGCTCCGGGCCACTAATACCAGCTAAACAGTTCCTGGCCACTTGAAAAGGCCAGTGTATGCCTCAGCAGGACGGCTGTGTCACCAATGCAGACAGAGATTTTGGGAGCCCTGCTGCTGTCATAGGAAGCAGCATTGCACAGCTGTGGAACATCCTACATTTCTATCAGATTCTGCATTCAAAGTCTTGGACATTTCTCTCTCCTTGGCCATAAATTTAATTTAATTCTGCTTAGAATTAAATGAACATCATTTAATGATTAACCAGGGAAAATCATCTCCCTGGTTAGATTTGCAGCCCATCCAGCTTTGACTTTGGATCTGAGCCAGACTTTGTTGGTTTTCTCTTTAAGCAATGTGCCAAACTTGCATTTACACAAATTGAACTGAAGAGTTTGTTCACAATTTATGTGTTTCTCTGAAGGAACTTTTGTTCTGACTTAAGAAATCAAGGACCCTATTAGTACTAGTTTTAGATCTTGCATGCATTTCACTGGTTATTCACCAATCCTGAAACTTTATGTTCCCACCTAAGCTTTGTGGTTTAGTTCCTTTTTGTGACCATCAGTCTTTTTCCTGGGCTAATCTTTGTTAGTCTCAGCCTTGGCACCTGTAAGATAACTGTGAAAAAATGAGCACTAAAATACTGTCTGGTTACTCTGCTGCTGCTTTTTCCCTTCAAGTGAAAGAGCAGAGATTTCTAAAACACAGTCCTGATTTTGGTTGGATCTGTGCCAGACATTTAACAGAGGCAGGGAGCCTGCTGAATGGACATGGCCTTGGAAAGTCAGAATGTTTCTCATTGAAAATGTACCTTGTTATCTGCAGAAGCTTTGGTTCTGTTGTGTGCACTTGTAACATTGCTGCGTGGGGCCATGTCTTCACTGTAACAGTTTTGGCTGAATAATGACTGTGGATGTTTTAGGTTTTGTGTGGATAATTCAGGTTTTGCCTAAAAATTAGTTATGAGTGTAACTGGAGCTGTTCTGAACATATGTTTATCAGTTGTTTGTGATCTAATCTTTATGATGTGGTGCATTAATGTGCTGTTCCAGTGTGCTCAGCTGTCAGGCAGGCAGATGCCACACAGGTATCTTAACCTGATCTTTGGCACCCTGTGAGTGTGTGGAGGTTCCAATCTCCTGGCCAGCGAGGTCACTCTGTACTCTGGGATTTCTGTGCACTGATGCTGCAGCTTTCTAAATAGCAACAAAAAGTATCAGGAACAAACAGAACATTTCAGCTGGCTGGGAACTGCTTTCTTGCAAAACTGGCTGAAGAAGACTGTCAGTGTTTATTTAATGAACTTCTTGTAGCATAAATTAAACCAAGAGAGCGTTGAGCTGGAGCTAAAGTGACAATCCCAGAATGTCAGCTTAGATCTTACAGTGATGTCTGCAGCAACTCACACTACCTGAGAAACAACTCTGCAAGTAATACCAGAATACACACCTCTTCATTGAAAACTTAAAGAGGGTTGCTAGTGTCTCATTTAATATGCAAAACAACAAATTTGAATGATTGCAGATATGGTTGTAAGAACCCCCAGGATATATTGGCATGTAGAATGGGTATTGCAGTCAATGCTGTGAGTATTTGTTCTTGCAAAAATACAAAGTGAATTTTACTGGAGTTTTTAGGTGCTTTTAAAAAGACAGCTGTTTTAGGAGCATGGATTCATGTATAAAATGCCTCTGTGAAGATCCTGCTTTCAGGGGGACTGAAGCAGCTGTAGACAAATACTTTTCAGCTGAGGTAATCACGAACTCTAAATTTTGCCCAAAGAAAGTAGCATGCCTTGACTAGAAGTGTTTTCCACTCAGACAAGCAATATGATGGCCAGAGTTAAATTTTCAAATAATATTTTTGATACAAGGAAGAATGGAAATTCACACATTTTATCCTTACAATGGCTTCCCTCTAAAAAACACTGGGTCCCAGAACTGAATTAAGTGCAAAGTGTATGGCAAATCATCAGGATTGGGAATTCCTCATCACAAACTGTTATGTGGTACTTTCTTAAACCAAAACTGCTGTACAGTGCATGGCAATGGGCAGTTTTCATGCAGAAAAAAAAAGCTGTAATGTGGGAAAGAATGTGATACCAAATGAGGGTACAGGAGACATCCACTTCTGTATCAAAAGCAAATAATTTGATGAGGTTTATCTAAAAGTTCCCACATCAGAAGATTAAAATTAGTCTGAAAAGACTATTGACTGAAAAAATGGATGAGGTTTGTAGTTACTGGGTCAGGAAACAAGATGTCAGATGAGCTCTGACTGTTTTAAGGAAGGAATACATTTTGCCTGGTAGAGGCTTAAGGACATACAAAGGAAAGCTCGTATTGCTTTGTATGCAAACTACCTGAATAATGAAAAGACAGAGTCTCTGAAGCACTCATGCATCTTTGAGAGTAATAGAAACTGGAATTTATGACAGCCAGGTAATTCCTGATTAACCTGCCTGCATGTATGTACATTAAAAGGGTGATGCACACACATTCTTCCTCATATGAAACATGGCTGCAGGAGCTGGGTTGTCTTCATCCTCAGTACAAGAGTGCTATTATCAGTCTAGGAGAGTGGAAACAAATTCTGTATCCAAATTATTAACATTTGCAATTATTACTTATTTCATTATATATTAAGGACTGTCAATTTTAAGGCAGGACAGATCCATGATTTACATGGCAGAGAATAGCCACTAAAATATAACCATGATTGAAAATGTAACAATGGTTACAATTCTAATGCATCCATTGTCAGGAATGAACAGATATATCCATTTGCTCAGACCTTTAACTGAGAATCACTTTGACTTCTTGGCCACCAGGATCAGTTGCATTTTGCACCTCTGTATGTGACAACACACATTGTTTGTAGCCTCCACAAGGATCATCAAGTCCAACTCAGAAAAATACCCCCAAACCCAAAAACCAACTAACCAACAAACAAACTTGGCCCATTAAGAGAGTACATGGGAAAAGTGATATCCAAGAGGGAAGAATGGTTTGCTTACAGGTAAAAGTGGAGGGAAGGTCCTGAAAGTCTTGGTCAGCTTTTGTGTAATCAAAGCTTGTGTTATGTTGAGATCAAGATTTCCTGCAAGGTAGCCTTTGGTGCCTTTTGGCCATTGGTACAGTTTCCCAAATCACCAGAATGATGACATTGATGGCTCTGTTCCAAAGAGTTCAGGCTGCTTGAGAGTCACAATTTTCTTTTGCCTTCAGAGGTGGAATCCTGCACAGCTGGAGTAGGTCTTGAGGCTGAGAAACTTCTAGCAACATTATTGAGGTCATACAGATGAGTGTGTAATTACTTAGATAAACAGAGTTTCAATTAACATGATTGCAATCTAGTAGCACTTAAATAGTGCTCCTTAAGAAAAGGATTTCACCCTGTACACAGCCTATACATGAAGAATGAGACTCTGTGTGATTAAACCACAGCACATAGTTAAACATTACCAGAACCTATACATAGCCTTAGGTTCAACTTTTGACCCCACAAGAGTTATTGCCTGAATGAAAATCCCAGGAGACAAGGCAGGAATTTGCATCAGATTAATTGCCAATGACAATGTTTTTGTGGTTTTATGCAAAATGCAAGAAGATTAAAATAATGCACAGAGCCTTGCAACACGCCAGGTCAGCCTTCTTCTGGCACCTCAGCCAGCTGGAGCTGGGGCCTCTGGAGGCATTGTGGATAATTAGCTGAGCTGCTTCTCAGCTGAAGCAGCATCTTTCAGATTACACACAGAAAACTAAGGTGAAATAGTGATTCTCTCTTCAGACTCCTCTCTTGGCAAAATTGAAGGTGGACATTCAGGCAAGCCTTGCTCCAGCAATGAATGACTCCTCCTTCTCCTCCTTCTTCTAACACTGCTCTGTGTCAAACCCCTCTGCTGAGCCAATTTTCTACACTGGTGCTAAATAGGTAGGGGCTAATGAGCAATCTGTTACTCTTGGAAATCTCCCATGGTAGGCATGCCACAGATACACTTGGCAGGTTGAGGAAACTGTTTAATTCTGAGTGAAATGCTACCTGCTCATATATGTGACCTCTCTGTAAAACAGAGCAAGTGCTCTTCCTCTTCAGTGCAGTCTCACAAGCATCTTTGCTTCCTGGTATGAACAAATTCTCCTTTTAAAACAGTTTTGTGGTCATGGAGGGCCTCAGCCAAGCCTTGCTTGCAGAGCATGGCTCTCTCTGCTGGCTGAGATTTAGCATTTTCAATAGACAACTTTCTGATCAAATTTGGGTTGTGGCCAGTTTTCAGTACAACTTCAACAAGTCTCTTTGTAGCAGGTGAGCATCAAGCCCTCTGTATTCCCTGTGGCTTATTAAAGAGGTCAAGTATAATAATTTAAGAAGGAAATAAACAATAGTATAAAGAAACCAAAGTTTAAATAAAAATATTTTTTTGAAAAGCAGCAACAACAACAAAAAGAATTTGATGTACTTTCAGATGAATATTCAGAAATTAAGGAATTAAGATTGGGTTAGAAAAGGGTATTTCTGCAGTTCTGGGACAGGAAGAAATTCTTTCCCTTCACCGTGTGTCCTATAGTGAAGGCAAGCTGCTGCAGTATACAGAAGGATTGAATTCTTGTCTGCTTCTCAAATTCTAGCTTATATTATGGATAAGCTTATATTATGGATAAGCTTATATTATGGATATATATATATATATTCCAATTTTTTTTTTGACATTTAAATGGCAAATACATGTCATTAAATGGTATTTGGGATATTCTTTATGTATTTTCATGAGAATTAAGTTCCATGAGTTGAAAGTCTTAGAGACCTCTATAGTAGGAATGGTATAAAATAATGGAAAGGCATTGAGATAATTTCAATCAAGTGTAAGGGTAATAATATCTTTGCAAAGTCAATCTTTTGTGAACAGGATCCCTCTGTTGTTTTCTTTATTCTAGATTTCAGTTAATCAAATGCCATAATGCCGTGGCAATAGAATCTTAGCAGACATCCCATGATAAAATATTCATTCTAGCTTCAGGAGACTCTTTTGAGACAGGTGGCTTTACATATTTGTCACCAATTACAACGGAGACAATTCTGTTTTCAGAGGGAGTGTCTGTTCAGGAGGTGCAGACCCTGCAGCCACCTCTGCTGCCCACACTGAGGGAGAGTGGGACAGTCAGGGATTGCTGGCCCAGCAAAAGCTGCTCCTGTGCCTGGGTGAGAGAACTGAGCCTGCATGGAGCCACTGCTGCCATGCCTGTGCTCCCACCCTGCTGCCACCCTGCTTTTGGCTTGTGTCTGCAACTGGAGCAAGTAAAATTAGTCTGAATTTTGAAATTAACTCTCCTGCATCACCATTTTATTTTATTTTATTTTTAAATTTTATTTAATTTTATTATTATATTTCATTCCATTTCATTTCATTTTGGAACAGCTGGCTGATTTATTTGAGAAGATATGTAAATGCTACCTTATTTCAATTTTGATTACCTTTGGAAGAATCAAGCTACTCGATCACTTTTCACTCATTTATAAAAAGAACTAGTTTTCTGATCCACAATAGAACATTTAATAATCCTGCAGGTAATGCTATGTGGCTCCTGAATGAACATGGAAATTAAAATTAAAACTTGTAAAATTCCCTTTATAAGTTTATAGCAAAGCTGGCCATTCTCGGCTGCTATAACAATATGCACACAATAATGTGTGTAAATATGTAATTACATAATGTATACACTCTTACATTGCTGTAATCAACCACTGCATCCAAACTTAGTTAAAAGTACAAATCCTGTCTGTCCATAGGAAAGCCAGAGCAGGGGCCTTGCAGTCTCACCCTGGCAGCTGTTGATGATGAGCAGCCATGGCCTTGCTGCACTCCACAGGCTGGGATTTTGTTTCTGGTTTACTGCCAGTAAACAGAGCTGATAACACCGTGTTAGAGGAATCAACCAGATGCCCGAAAATTTTGTGCCTCTCCCTCTTCTTCTTCGATTGTCCTCTCTGAGAGACAACTGCTCACTTTGAAAATTTAAAGAGGTTTATTAAACCTTAACAAAAATACATCAAAGGACTACATAAGGAAAAGGCTGCAGTGCTGGGAACTGCCCCTCATGCCCACCACATGGCCAGTGCCCTTCAACATGGATGCTCAGTGTTTTATGCCCCCGGGGTTGCATCAGCCAGCCCTGGCCCCTCCCAGAGTCTGTCACTCAGCTCTTCTTTGCCATTTATCAGTGCAAACTGCTTTCTTGTAACTGCATTGGAGCTCAGGTGTTGCCATGCCCACCCCCTGAGCACCCCCAAGCTTTTCCATTCCCACCTGCCCCATGCCAGGGACACCTGTGCAGCTTCTTTGTACCTGTCCTGGACAGCCCAGACTGTCTGATGGCAACAATACAGGGGGAAAGGGAACTGTGGGGAGAACAGAGGACATCTAAACTGCAATAACATAACTGTACATCACTAAAGCTTTTCTTAATATTCACACAATAGTTATCTTGTAATTGTGAGAGCCAATCATCTCATTATCCACCTATAACACCCTCCAAATGCAACAGCTAATGGAGAAGAGCCCCATGCAGAAATCAGATGATTTGCTTCTTCAGCTCTTTTTTATCTCACTGGGGAGAGCTCAGTGCTGCTGGCTGCATTCTGCCAGCTCGGCAGGTTCAGCTGGAGCCGGCGGGCTCGGGGCTGTGCCTGTGCTTTGTTCAGCTCCATCCCACTGATGCCAGGGGGTGTCTCTGTGCTGGGACATCAGCCTCTGCATCTTCCTTCTCCTGGCTCTGAGGAGCAAACTCCTGGAACATGTGCTGTACACAGCTCTGGAAGGAGGAAAAGAAGCCAGTCAGCTTGTGCTCCTAGAAGCCTTACTTGATGTGAAGAAATCATTTAAGGCTGTTGCTAAAATCCAGGGCCTGCCCTGCACCTGGCCTCTCCCTGGTAATGCATCACGCAGCAGGCGGTAAGAGCAGGGGCCCTCACCCCTGTGTTTGGAATGCTCTTTCCTTCCTGCCCTTGCTGGGTTGATACTTTCAGCTGCCCATCATTCAGGCACCATAAGGTAATATAGCAGGTCTCTGCTAGAAAGGCTGAAAGAACTGTAATAGTTGTTGTTTGCAGTGTCTTAAACTTTTTCTAATTAATTTCTATTTTTTGTCCGTTTGTTCTTGAACCCCTGTGGCATTTGTTTCTCAGCAGGACTTCTGAAATAGGCCAAATTTTACCTTGCTTACTGTTTATTTATCCAAATCATGATGAAGGCTTTTGTGAAAGCAATTTGTATCTGATCTTGGTGTATCATTCATAGCTTTCCTAAGGCTGAGTTTCCATGACAACTAATTAATAAAGATTAGCTTTTCTTATGGAGCGTAAGACTCAAGTACATCTTGTTTTGTGATGTAGATAATCTCTCTATCTTGTTTTGGAGACTGAGTCTTGTCACAGAGATGCCACGGGCAATCTGTTCTGATTTACAGCCAGACTTGGATGACCATTAGGGGTGAAATCTTTCAGACCGTTTTTATTTTCCCAGTTCTTGCATTTGTCCACTTGCTCATTTGTTTACCTGTCCTGGGTATGTGAGAGTTCCACAGCCTCTTTTGGTTTGAAGGACAGAGAAGGAAAACACACTTTTAAACTTTTGCTAATTTTAAATTAGCTGAAGAACATTCTAGATCTACAGGCAAATTATGTTATAACAAAGGTATTTAGTTGAAATACATGCAGCTATATTGCTAATAATATAAAAAGGTGTCATAATGCAGTGTAACATAATCCATATATTTCCTTAAAATAATTCTTAATCTATGACATACTTGCTATATCATCAAAATGTATTATTGGAACTTCAAAAACAGGCAGGATTCTGAATTGCTTTCAGTACTAAGAAGCAAATTTCATACTTAAACTTTTCTCAACTGTGAAGTTGCTGACAAGGCTGTTATTTTAGTTTCATGGGAAAAGGGAAGACAGGGATCAAAGCTTCCTTATTCTTAAGGACTTTTATGATCAACTGTGCTTGGGCAACATCTGCTGTGTGTTTCAAACACTCTTGAGTGACATTTTCCTGAATGGGAACCCATTTGTTTTTTTGTAAGGGTGAGCCAGGGACAATCTGATGCTTTACAATTGATTTTACTCAGATATTTGACCAAACTAAAACTCATTTTGTTTGCTAAACAAAGAGTTTTAGCAGAGGAAGGCTTTAGATGAAACCAAAGATGGTGTGCTTCTATCACACAAGAATATAACCTTTTTGTCCACACATTTCTTGTCTTTCTGGATCAAAACTCAACCAAACAAATAAGAATATCTTAAGCTTTGGGTTTGACCTCCCTTTCCCTTTCTGTCTGTGCCTTACCTTTTTGAATCAGTGAAGTACTTCTTGGCAGCTCTTGAGGTTATGTCAATCCCATGTTAAGCCATGAGAAAATTCTCCCAGTGAAAACAGTGCAGGGCTATGTAGGAGTGGAGCAGCTCTCCAGTGACTACTCAAGAATTACCTTCAGCAAAAGGCTTTGCTTCATCTTGACTTGTGTACCTCCTTATTGGGCAAAGCATTTTCACAAGTGAAATCCTTTTAACTGCTGACACTGAGTTCTAGACCTGTTGGTTTGGCTGCACCTTTCAGCAAGCCAGCAGGTACCTGGTGATGTGCTCACAATAGACTGAGTTGCATTTTATCTATCATAAACCCTTTGGCAAAAAGCCAGTCTTAAGAAGATCTGAAAAAAATCTCTCCTGAATAGATTTATTTTATCCTTCCTTTGAAAGAGCAAGCTTTCTCACTAGGCTTGCAAGCAATAAGCAAGGTCTGACTGATAAAACACTTTTCCACATGGCCTCCCTGCAGCCATTCAGTGCTGCATCCTATTTGCATGAACAGTGCCAAGTACTTTGGTGCCCTACAAATGAGGAGCAGGCCCTTCAAAGCTGAGACATGAGCCAAGACCACCCACATTTAGGAGGAAACCTGCATTTGCAAGCTGGAAATGAGCTGATGCAGCATATGTCATCATGGGGCAGTGCATTGGGCAGAATGGTGACGATGTGGAAGCTGGCCTGAAAGGCAGTAGGGAATGGGACTGTGAGAAATCCATGGAGAATCATGTCATGAACTTTAGCAAACTTGCCAAATTCTCTGCATCTGTTTGCTAATACATTAAATTCAGTCTCTTCTTCTTTGTATCAGTATTTAGGCACTACCAATAAGCAACTGAGTAGTAGCCAGGGTTGCCTTTATGCAGATGAGCACAGCTGGATTGTGTCCTGCAGGGGCAGGTGAAGCTCCACTCCAGAGCCTGTTCTAGCCCTGGGTTTTGGGAGGGGAGTGATGCCAGGGGATGCCATGGTGGCTGCAGGGAGGATGCCATGGAAAACAGCTGCAATACTAGAGAGAGAGCAGGGCTAATCAGCACCCAGACCTGGACCCAGCCCAGGGCAGGGCAGCAACAAATCTGCTTTTACTTCCAGCTGCACCCTGGATGGACTGTGCTCCAGCCTGTCTCATTCCCTGCTGTGCTCCCATTGCCTAAGCAATACCTCTAAAATCCCTCACTGGCCTGCTGAATATTTGCATGTCTTGCCAGGAGAATTAGATGTCACTGTAGAACCCAATTATCCTACAGGGAATTTAACCCCTCATTTATCTTAAACCTCACTTGTGGAACTGCAATGCAAATAGTGGCATATGGTCTGTCAGTCAGTTGTGTTTGGTCTGGGTTTGTGACACTGGGTCTGTGACACTGGGTCTGGGCTGATGCTCTGTGAGCTGTCACTTGAAAATACATGAATTCTACCTTTGCTTCACAGTGTCAGTCATCCCCCTGTTCCCCTCCCTCATACTTTCTGTTTCTCTTTTGATACATCTCTGCTGTTTTAAGGGCAAATTTCCACAAGTTTTTGACTCAAGGAATTTGCTGTTTCAAAGGAATTGATTCCAGTGCTTTGTGCAAAGAACTACTAGATCTGAGATTGCTGTGCAAGGCCAGAGATTGCTTTCTGAGTAAGAAATATGCAGGAAATGTTTGTTGTTGACAAGATGATATTCACTACTGTTCTGGAGAGCTCATTCCCAATATTTTGCACTGGAAATTTTACAGAGTTAGAAGTTCTGCATCAGATTGGTTAGAAGAGAGGCTTTTCCTCATTTTGTAGATGAGTGTACTTATTCTGCCTTTTCTTATGATGAGAGATACATAACTCCTCCAGCTTTAATCATTTTAGACTTTTGGAATGTGTCCTGCTTCTTTATACAGGGACCTTTTTTCAATCTGACCAGTTTCTTGAACAAAAGTAAATACACAGTTTTGGGCATGAGGAACTAATGCTAAGTTGAAGTAAAGAAAACATCTGTAGGCACAAGTATCTTGCTGGTATGAAATTTGACCCAAAGTTTGTTAAGAAAGAACAATTTCTCCTGCTGAACTATTTAGACAATTTACATATGATTTTCAAAAGAGACTATTTTCAGCAGTGGGGGACTAACAGGCCTCATTTCTATGCTTCGTTCATTCTCAGTGTGAATTTATGAACAGCCTAAATTATTTAAACATAAAAAGCTTTGACATTAATCACAACAAACAGCAAATATAAAAATTGCCAAGTGTTCAGTATCAACACCAATAATTGTTTCCTGCAGGTCTGCCACCTCACGTATTATCTCACCCTTCAGAATACCCTGTGCTTGCAACCAGGTCCTCAGATACCCTGAATCCTCAGGACATCCTCCTCCCCTGAGGACAGGGAGGAGCTGGATGAGGCCCTTGGCAGTGGGTGCTGCTCCTGGGTACTGGGACCACATGAATAGGTGAACACAGAATATGGGCATGTGGAGCAGGGGCCATTGGGCAAAAGGTCTTTGAAGGAAAACATCTTTTTCTTATGCATTCTTGTACAGCACTACTAAATCTAAGCGATGTTATTATCAACATTTAAAAATGTATTTATCATCTTTAAAATTGCAGCATATTTGCAGGTTTTCACAGGTAATATTTATGGAAAAGTTTGACATTGACAACGGAATTTCTCTATCCCACTGTTTTTTTCTGAAGGAGACTTTTAATCATGGAAGTAGAATAACCTTTGCTCTCTGAGAACAGTATTCATCCTATTCCAGTCGTTCTCATAAATGAAGCTTTCAAGAAAGAAGAAATAAGACTTTTAATTCTGAATCAATAGGGACCTTTTTTGCCCCAAAAGTAAGGGGAACAAAACACAAGGCTGTATTCTTGCAAGTGGGATACTATTAAACCCCACTGAAGCAAGAATTCAGCCTTGGAAACAACTGAACCTTTTCAGATCTTGCTCTTGGTCACTTTCAGTCTTTGATACAGAGGTATAACATTATTTTTAAATTATTTGTAAATATTTAGGGCTTGTTGTACAACATACACATTATACAATATGTACATTGTATATTTAAGCTGATTTCAGGAGAGTTATTTTTACCATGCTCTTGGAGGACAAGTCCCCAGACTCTGTAAAAGAAAACTTCAAAACTGTAATAATCTAAAGGAAGAAAGGGAAGAATTTGAAAACTACATTTAACTGCTTAAAATTACCAGAACTGTGTGTTTCCCTGTGCTGGCTTGTGTGTATGTTGTACTGGTGTGTTACCAGTTTCTTGGTGTCTATCCCTAGGGCAGAAGTTGCTCTGATGAAGTGTGATGTTGGTGCTCTGCCCCTTTGGGAGTTCCAATTTATGCTTGCCAACATGAACTCAATGAGTTCACCCTCCTTGAAAAGCTTTGTCTCCTTGGCAGCACCAAATGGGGAAAAGGTGTTGGGAATGCCTTTACAAGCAGAGAGCTGCTCTGCTTCTGCACATTCTGCTGCAGCCAAAGTTTGGGGTGACTGTGCCCTCTCTGTTCTTGCTGAATCATGGCACAGGCCTGGATACTCCAGCCAGCCTTTTCCTGCATGCACAGAAACCACTGGGCCAGCTCTGACTCTGGTGATCACTGAGATGATTACAAATAGGGTAAATGTAAAATAGGCTCTCATGTTTTGAGCAGCAGAGGACACCAAATCTACTTGTTGCTTTTGAATAATATGAAGGAGACTCTGACTAGATATTTCATGGGTGTTTCAATAGCAGATCATGCTCTTCAGGTACCTGGCTTTTAGGCCATCTCTCTCTTCTTGCTGTATAGACAAACAGCTTTATCAAAGATGACTTTTGCATGCTGCTTGTTATCAAGCATATCCCTGCAGGAGATGCCTGTAAAGGTTTTCACCTATATGAAGTCCTGTGGCTTAAAACATAACAGGGTTGGTAAAAGGGTTCTACTTGAAAAGCAATGGCTGCATTTGTTTTATGTCTACATCATTGCTCAAAGTGAGAAGTTCCAATATGCTCAGTGCCTTTTATTCTGTTGCAAAAAAAGTTCTGTGTTCCTCCTCTGACTTTAAGATCCTCAATTACTTTTGCCAAGAACAGTGTATTAAACTGCTCCTAATCCAGATAGCTTAAAGACAGGTCCTTAGAGGACACAGTGCACATGTGCTGGAGTTTGATGTACCAATTTGTGTCTCTTGGTCATGTTTTCAGTCCCACAGACAACCTGGCCTCAGTTTTGCAGCTCTGTGAGCTGGAAGTGTGTGACATATTTCTGTCAGAGAATCTCCAGAGAGGTGCTGCCATAAAGCTGAATCTGAACTGGTGTGTCCTGACTGGAACCCAGACAAGTGATGCACAGCTATTGGCACAGACAACACATGGAGATGAACGTGAAGTTCATCCTATGAAGTTTGGACAGAAATGTAAGGTTACTAATAGAAAGCACTGACAGGACTTGTATCTGAAATCCTTCTTCCCTCCACTTTGAAACTGAAGAAACAGTGGAATAATGTGATGTTTGGATTTTCATTTTTAGATTACTCCTTGAACTGTTTGGATTTTACAGTCAAAACCAAGGCAGTGGCAGCCCAGCTGCCAGAGGGAAACCTTCAGTGGGAGGTGGTATCCTCTTTAGGAATGTATCAGCTGCCTGTGTCCTTTGGGTACAATTCTTAATTTTATCCTTTTGCAGTCAAATTCCTTGCTCTGTTCCTGTTGTCAGGGGTGTTGTGGAGGTCTTTTAGGACAGCAAGGTGTTCTTAGTGTGGCCCCTTCAGTTACAGACAGCTCCCTGTGTCTGCTCTGGGTGGTTTGTGAAGTGGGATGGTGAGAGGATGGATAAGTGGACTCATTCTGAGTATAATGAAGTTTTAGCTGTTGGGGAATTGATGGGTTACAAATGTTAGTGATTTCAGTATGAAATAGTAGTAAATATTGGATAGGAGGTGATTCTTGGTGTTGCTCTGAGGAGCTGCTGTGGTGACCCTGATTGATAGAAGCTGCAGGGGCATATTGGTACATTAAACTAGCAGAGGCTACTTGGAGTAATCTACAAAATGCAACAGCTGAGACTTAATGGCTTCTGCTTGGAACAGGAGAAACTTCCACTGGAACAGCATCATTGATGGATCACTGCAGGAAAACAGAACTGTTTATGGGGTTGTGGAAGTGTCAGACTTTTTGAGGAAGGATAGACTAGAGACCAAATATAACCCTATGGCTGTTTTTGTTTAGCCTAATCTTTTAAAAACCCAATAGAGAAAACAGGCAGATGCTTCCTTTCTGGTTTGGTAAATATGGTAAAACCAGGTGATGTGTTGGCATAGCTGCACTTCTGGAACTCATTTCTGCATAGCAAAGCCACCCTACCTGCAGAAAAACTAGAGGGACAGCCCATTTCTGCCAGTCAAGGCAATAGATAGGAATCTGGTCTTAAATCCTGATGGAAGAGCGTCCCACATGGCAGCTGTCCAGACACAGTTAATCAAATAGCTAATTAGCACCATCATGGTGATCAAGCAGCTGATTTGACACAGAGCAATAGGCTGAAACTTTGAGTTTTGTTTTGGAGCTTAGAGAAGCTGTGAAAAAGCAAAAAAAAAAAAAAAAAATAGAATAGTTTGGAGGAGATCCAGGGGAACAGTGAGAGACAGGAAGTATCAGCTTTAGCTGCTCTGGGTTGAAGCCAGAGGAAGAGGTACTGTTCCAGTGCCTCCCTTGTGACAGAGAGCAGGGGTTTGGATGTGTGTGTCAGCCCATTCCTGAGAAAAGCACTGCAGAGCTGTGTGGGAACTGCTCAGTACCTGTGCAAGAGCAGTGATGACTGACAAAAATGTTGCAGTGGTAAAAATGGTGCTGAGTTGGCTTTGGCTGCAGAGCTGTCCCTCGGGTTGTGATGGAGCCCTGCAATCCCAGCCACTGGGCATGTGGTTTGCCTTGGGGCTCCTAACTCCCTCAGGATGCCTGAGGAAAAGCTTCTGTTACTTTCTGACTTCCTGCTGCCAGTCACAGCTGGTACAACGGGCACAGTGCAAGAAAAGAACAAGGCTGGGTCTGCCCATGAGAATGTTTTCTGTTTGGATTTTTGTCTAGTAATAGAAAAGAATATTCCTGCTGCTGATAAATTACTGGAAACCAAAGACTACATAGACTCTTACTTGGAAGACCCACAAAAGAAGTGAATCTGTCAGAGAAGTTGAGGAAGTGTTTTCTGGAGTACTGTTGCATAATCTTGCATGTTTTTACATGCTGTATTTTGACATACACTGTGCTTTAGATGATTATTACCGTGTTGAATTTCAACTTTATGCCCAATACAATTGACCTGGAGTTGAATGTTTGAGCACATGAAATTCTGCCAAATCACTTGTGACTTGCAGAGATCCAGTCCAAAGCTGTTTCCCTTCTGCCAAGCCCCATCCTTCAGTATGTCAGAAAACTTCATGTTTTTTACTCTTTTGGAGGGAAAGTTATTATCTCAGTAAAAAACAGCTGGGGGATTTGGGGAGAAAAACAGATACCCAGTCCCTTTGTCAGCTGTGACTGGGGAAGTCTGGCTGCACCTTCCTTTGCCTTACATCTATTCCCCAAGTAGCAATAATACCCATCAGGATTTGAGGGCAGTGGGATTCTGAGGATGAGCTCTGCCCTGAAAGCAAAGCTGTGCAGCAGCTGTTTCTGGCCCAGCTGGCTTTGGAAGCTGTGTGTGCTCACCTCTGCTGGGAGGCAGCTCCAGTGTGGTGCAGCCTGGAGCTAATGAACTTCTTGGGGACTGAGTGAGCATTGGGCTGTGTGGGAGCAGTCCCTGCTCAGCTTTCTAACCTGATGTCCCCATATGGGTCACAGTTCCCTGTGAAAACCCAACGAGGGCTCTTTGTTGACTTTTCCTTTCTAGGACCAGGGATATTACAGTCCTGTTTCATAAAGTCTGGAAATTTGTCTGTGAAGTTTTATGAGATGACTGACTTCCTTCTCAGCTGTGAGGGTGGTGAGGCCCCAGCACAGGGTGCCAGAGAAGCTGTGCATGTCCTCTTCCAAAAAGTGTTCAAGGCCAGGTTGGATGGGGCCAGGAGCAATCTGGTCCAGTGGGTGACATCCCTGCCCATGGCAGGGGAACTGGAACTAGATGATCTTTAAGGTCTGACCCAAACCTTTCAATGATTCTGTAGTTCCTCTATCTACTTTCCTTGGCCTCCTGAAGGGAGAAAATTTGTGAATTTGGGACAACAGCTCCCTTTCCCTAATGGGCTGGTCTCATTCCACACATAAAGTGTGAGCCTTTATGTGTGTGCAGGAAGGTTCTGCCTGCCTCTGTAGTGGGGGAACCATGCTGCTGTCTTTGCCCTCTGGAATCTACTCTGGGGTTCTCAAAAACAACTTGCTATGGCCAGGGCTTGCATTAATTTGTTCCTGTTTGTGTATGGATATGTGTTGTACTACTGATTGGTACTATTCTAATAGTGACAAAACCTGAGTCTAACCAGAAAAAGCCAAATATAGAACAAAGTACCAAATATAGAACAAAGTACCTAAGTTCTGGCAGGCCAAGAGCCCTAATGTCTCTGTAAGAGCCTCCCAGGACTTCCAGGGGTGATGAAAAGCTGCCACTTCTCCTCAGCATGAAGAAGGCTGGGAGAACACTAGCCTGGCAGCTGAACAGGGACTGAAGAGTTGCCTGATTCACTGCAGGAGGGGAGCAAAGAAGCCTGAGGTGGCCTGCTATGAGACAGACTAGGGATAAAGAAAATAGAGACATAGAGGGAAGAACAGGTGAGGTGAGATCCAGAGAGCCTAGAGCAGCTCCTCCCTAGCTGGGAGGGGAAGGAGGATAACGAAAGGATTGAGTGCCTGGTGTGACAGAAGGTGCCTTTTTCCTTCTGTGTGTCTTCTCATACCCTGGAGAGCAGCTCTGTCTCTGTGGGGGGATGGCTGGTTGTAGAAAGCTTGTGCTTTCCCCTGGGAAGGGCAAAAAGAGCAGGTTGAACTGTGCTTAATAGCTTCAATAAACAGGTTTTCCACTCTGGAGATTCCATCTGGAGCAAGCCAAGATAGGCTAAGATAGGATTGACTCTTGGCTTTTCCATGCATCATCAGGTTGTCATGTGGGAGAACCATCCAGTCCTGGAGGGACCCCAGCATGGGAACACAGCTGAGCACAAATGTGAGAGGGACAAGGGCTTTTCACAGTCAGTGCTGGCTTCCTTTTACTCTTTGGTCTAGAGCTCAGGTAGGGAAGTCTTTCAGGAGTGTTGTAGATGGATAATGAGATGATTGGCTCTCACAATTACAAGATAACTATTGTGTGAATATTAAGAAAAGCTTTAGTGATGTACAGTTATGTTATTGTAGTTTAGATGTCCTCTGTTCTCCCCACAGTTCCCTTTCCCCTGTATTGTTGCCATCAGACAGCCTGGGCTGTCCAGGACAGGTACAAAGAAGCTGCACAGGTGTCCCTGGCATGGGGCAGGTGGGAATGGAAAAGCTTGGGGGTGCTCAGGGGGTGGGCATGGCAACACCTGAGCTCCAATGCAGGTACAAGAAAGCAGTTTGCAGTGATAAATGGCAAAGAAGAGCTGAGTGACAGCCTTTGGGAGGGGCCAGGGCTGGCTGATGCAACCCCGGGGGTATAAAACACTGAGCATCCATGTTGAAGATGAACTGGCCACGTGGTGTGCATGAGGGGCAGCTCCCAGCACTGCAGCTTTTTCCTTATGTAGTCCTTTGTTGTATTTTTGTTAAGGTTTAATAAACCTTTTTAAATTTTCAAAGTGAGCAGTTGTCTCTCACAGGAGGGAAATACAGCATGCATGATATTAGGTCTGAAATGTTCTCCAGAGGTTCTGGTCCTATAAATTTCAAATGTGTATGCAGGTAAATTCTTATCTAAGTATCCTGAATCTCTTTTATGTCTGAATTGTTGGCTGTAGTCCTTGCATAGCTGTTGAACTTGGGAGTGAGATTTCTGGCATGTCTGAGGCTGGCTACAGGATTTTTCCTTCTCGGTACCACACAGTTCTAGGACAAGTTGTGAAAAACTCCAATCACTTGTTTTTAAAATTTTAAAAGTTTAATAGTAATAAAATTGTTATAAAAATATAATACAATTAGAGTAATAATAATTTGGACAATTTGAATTAGGACAATATGAGACAATAGACACAAAGAGTTAGAGATGTCTGGGTACCTTTTTCTGGGCAACATAAGCCTGAAAAGGACCCACGTTAACAGAGGATTAACCCTTAAAAGCAACAGCCTGTTTCATATTCATACACCTCATACATGATGCATAAATTCCATTCAAACACAGGATTCTGTCTGAGCAGTGTCAGCTTCTTCCTCTGAATCCTGACAGCGTCTTCAGGACTGAGCAAGGCAGGAAGAAGTTCATTTCTTCTGATAAGAGAGCAATAAATTCTCTTTCTCTGAAAGATTGAGATGTCCTGTGGCTGCTATCTTGCTGTGAATCCTTTCTTTAGGAAAAAAAAAAGTATCCTACATAGCATAGTTTCTATTTTAACCTTATGCTATAACCTAAATCTATATTTAAGACACTACTTAGGAGAATTAATACAGCATTACTTTCTAACACAACACATATAATATTCATCTTAATATTTGAGAAAAGCCAATCATAAAATACTCATTTTTCACAAAGTGAACACAGTTTTACTGTGTCAGAATAATCCAGTTCTCCACTTCTGCCTGTCAGAATCTGTAAGAGGGAGTGTAGAGGGAAGAGCATCATTTCCCTGATCATTTCCCCGGCGGGAGCTGCGGCCGGGCTCCACCTGCTGCTGGCCGGGGCTCCCTGCGCGGCGCCGCTCCCGCGCCCGCTCTCCGGGTAAAAACCACGCTCACCGAGTAAAAACCACGGCAGAAGGGAAAACTGAGCCCTTCCTGCCCTCAACTGGCTTTAGGGTTCTCCCTTGCGTGGGTGATGCGAATGTGTCGTGGTTTCTGCACATCAGTTGTCACCTGTATGTGTTAGGAAGATTTGTACCAGGTCAAGTGCCTGCTCCTGAAAACTGAGCTTTGGTTGTGAGCAGTCAGTCATCAGAGTTAAATTTTTGGGGTTTCTGCTACTGGGTGTGGAAAGATAAAGCTGAGTTCAGTATATTTTGAAGCATCAGTCAGTGGTTTTAATTAGTGTTGTTAAATAATATTGGTCTTAATACTGCTGTAGTTCACTGCAAGTATTCTTCAGAAGTGCTCATAAAACACTTGGTGCTGAGCAAAGGACACTCTAAAGAGTAAAACAGGTAAAATGAATCATTCTTTTGCTAGCATGATTTTGCCAAGAAGGAAAAATGTCCTTAAATGTTAACTATTAGTCCTTAGGGAACTCAATGAAGCTTGCATTACAGTTCAGGCTTTGTGCCCACTCACATGAGATGGGCTTTCCATTTTGATTTCTTATCAACTCTTTCTGCTGTCTCTGCATGGAGTATCAGGACTCTGGATTATGAGAGTCTGGAAGCTGTGTAAACTAGATTGATGCATTGAGCAATAAATGCCATTTCAGACCACAAAGTGGCAGCATAAGCAATTTTATTCTCTCCCTCCCTTGTTCAGGTTTGTTTTTTTTTTTTTTATTATGCTACATTGTGCTTTTAATCATAAGCAGAATACTTAATGGTAGCAGACTGGGCTGTATACACCACATCAGGTGCTGGCTGGACTGCTCACACATAGCTCAGGACTGAAATATTTTCAAAGCACTCACACTTGTTCTTCCAGTTCTGGGACTTGTTGGGGCAGAAATTTCTGCTTCAGTGCAGTTCTGGGTTCCTTTTGTGAGGGCTATGAGTGAACAGGATAAAATACTCACATTTAGTTTTCTTTGAGATGGACTTGGGCTTTGAATCCAGCTTTTAAGAAAGGAAAATCTGGTGCATTAAACTCTGAAGTACACAACATCCTCCAATATTGTTTTTGAAGAGGAACATCCCCTCTCTTCAACCCCACTCCCAAAACAGAGTATATGTGGAGTGGGAAAGGCTGAATATGCCTATCAATGGAGTTGACTTATGTTCCTTAAGAAAAGTTCCCTTTGCCTCATGCATTTTGTACCAACCAAATAACACATTCCAAAGCTGAGAATTAGGATATGACAGGTAGAATAGCAAACCATAAACATTCTTATTTTCTTACTGCTGTCTGCTCCCAGTCCCTTTCTTATTTTTCTGCTTTCTGAAGTATGAGCCACTTGTCCCTGGTTAAAGGACTTTTCCTCTGTCCCCTGTGCTGTCACAGTGCATTCCAGTCTCTGCTGTGACCAAGTGCTCCAGCTGTCCCTGGAGCTGAGGAGAGCCTGGGAGGAATGAGTGCTTCTGGTTGTGAACTGCATCACTCCCACCCCTAAGCTTTAGTCCTTATTTTGGAATTTATTTGAGAATTTTACTTTCTCTCTTTTATCTCTTGGTGCTTCAGCATATCCCCTTTAGACCTTCTCATTATCTCCTGAAATTGCAGAATTCAGACAGATAATCTTATCCCTTGTCCACGTCTCCAAGAGGAAAGGGGGCTCTGGGGCAGCCTGAACACTGTGGCACCCTCTTGGGAATGGTGGAGCAGCTGATCAAACACTACCACAGAAGGAATTTGGTTTTCTTTCCTGCTGCACTCATCTTACATTTCCATTTCTCAGCTGAACCTCTACCATTTATTTTATACTCTCCAGTCTAAACAAATATTTCAATTCAAGTGGTTTTAAAATTTGGTTTTGTTCCCTGAATAAATGAATATGGACAATTAATTATTATCATTTTAAAATAAACCACAGTTGAGGCTAGGATTGCTTTTTGTCCTTGACCAGCAAAGCTGAGTTTCTATTAATTTTGAGCCCTTGCCAGTGTAATTCTGTCACCTAAGAAAACCTAACTTTCAGAAACCTGGCTTTGCATAAAGAAGTTATGCAAAGAGCACCTTTGCAAAAACCCAAATTGGGAGTTTATTAACCACAGGAATTATGAGTTATTGTTGCATTTTCATGTAATCTCAAACTTGTGAGGTTTCCAAGGAACTGGGCAAGTGTCTTTGGGTACATACCTTTAGCTCAGCTCAAAAGTAAAATCACAGCTGCAGTTGTGGAGGATGAGAGCTGAAGGATGGCTTCCAGAGACCAGGCAGCTGCACTTTGCTTTTGTTCAGTTCCCAGTTAGGAACACACAGGTGGCCAAGAGCAAAGAGCAACAAAGAGAGCAGTCCATAAAGGTGGAGAGGACAGTGTCCTTCTCACCAGCCTTGAGAAGTTGCAAAAGCCCCATTTGGAGACAAACTTTCCATGGAAACTGCTGCTGGGAATGGAGCAGATGACTCTTCTGTTTCTTGAGGATGTGTATCTGTACTAAGCAGGGGTAAATCAAACTGCAGGGGTGCTGGCCTTACTTGTTCAGTTGGATTAATGTAGATCTGGTCTGTGGGTATGGTTCCCCAGAGCCAAAAATAGTTCCTGGCAGGCCTCATTCCAGAGGGATGGGAGCAGGAAGATGCCATGAGCCTCCTCCAGGGGTGCCAGCTCACTGACAGCCCAGTGGGGCAAAGCAGGCCTGAGTTCAGAGCATGTCACCTCTTGTACCATGCCAAGTGATGAGTCTGTGTCTAAGCAGTTTCCTCTGACTCATCACTGCTTTTTGTTGTAGGCTAAAGATAGTCCTTCATATAGAAGCTCAATTTGAAGATAAAAAGTTGTTTGCCTTTCTCTCTGGTTGCTTTTTAGCTTCTGCTGTTCATCTCCTAGCAGTTGTCACCAGCTGCTAGTTTCTCTCCTCTCCCATCCTTATCACTTTCCTCCTTGCCTTCTGAAGGGTTCACCTGGGAGGAACTCCCTCCATTTCCCAGTGCTGATTACACAGTGCTACTCACTGCCAAACACACCACATGAAACCTACTTGAAAATTACCATGGAGCACCCCCTCTGCATGTAAACATGAGGTACAAATGTGGGATTTTCTCTTTTAGCATTAAATCTTCCATTAATCATAGGTCTTCCTATGAAGAATCCCTGGTTCAGAGGCTCTGTTGTTTGACTGGAAATTGCATGATGAAACTCCTGAAGGGCAGTTCCTGTGATTCAGGGCTCTGTGCAGGAGTGATTGAGAGGCAGAGGCTTTGGGGACAGCATTTTTGGGCTCCATGCATTTGTGTGGTGTTTGTAAGGAATGGGTGGCTGTGCATATGGAATGTGGATAAAGCTGCTTAAAGGCCATGGACAGGACACAGCTTTAGATGTTCAGGTTTCAGAGAAGCCACAGAAATCTGTAGTAGCAAAAAATATGGTTTAGTGTGCCTTTATTTAAAGCAGTGGCAGCAAGAATGTAGAGGCACTTTAAAAAGTAATGTTTGCCAGAAAGCTGCACTCCAAACCTTCCACATTTGTGTTCAGGATTGAATTATATATCTGAGGTTTCTTAAAACTATTTCTGTCTGACAACAACCATTGTGTCTGAAGATCCTTTAAAAAATCTGTCTTATGCAGTAAGGGTAAGTCACTATTCTGGTAGAAGAGAAACTAAGTTGTAATAAATGCACTCAAACTCATTTTTCAATGATGCTATCAAAATTAGAAGCTGCATTTTGCATTGCAGACTTCAACCTTAAAAGTCTAAAATACAAGGACTTTACACAAAAAAAAACCAACTAAGGAGAGCTAACAAAGACTCATCAAGAATCTTTTGAAGAGGAGAAGTTATTTCCATTTCTTTTTTTTTTGACAGGGATTCAAATGTTAGCATCCACATTGGGATAAAATGCTTTTGAAGAGATTGAGAAGTAGCTGTAGTGCCAAAAAATTAATATTTCTGTAAAAAATGCTTAAGTAAATATATACTTAATATTGATTTAAGTATATACTGATTTAAGTAAATTTCTGTAAGTGAATATGTCTAAAAGTATGCTGTGGCATGATTTATAAAGTTCATGCTGTGTTTGGTTAGCATTGTGGATTCATTGTGGTAATTCACCTTGGATTACTATACAAGGGCTATAAATAAGATGTGCTTCCCTCAATGAGCTGTCCTGATTAATTATTAGTAGGGCAGTAATTGATTTGGCAATGTTTCCTGTTATTGCTGACTACTATCCAGTTTTCCTTGTGTTTGCATTGTTGAGGCTTAAAATTTGTATGACACAACTAGATGCCAAGTCAGCACATGCTTTCAGTCTGCCTTTATAAAGTTGTGCCAGGCTTCCCTTGCTTTTATAGGAAAGAAAAGAAATAATAGTTACATGGTTACTCACTGGGCTGGGAAGGTTCTCACACTCCTGTTTCTCAAGGGCTTTTTTCCCAAGGAGACACAACTTAAAGCACAGTCCTGTCTTGCAATACTGAATTTGGTGGAGTTTTTAAGGCTGCTTGAGAAAGGTAATTTTGTTCAGCTCTCAGTCTGTGAGGGTCCAATTGTCTCCTCTTCCTGTGCCATGCCCTCCCCAGCAGCAGGAAACATTTCAGCACTTACCAATGGATCCACTAAGTTTTCTGCAAAACACAATCCTGACTTTTATCTTCTCAATACTCTGGAAGCAGAGATGTTCTTGAAGCCTTTCTAACCTTTGCCCCAGCCAGAGAAGTCAACCAGGTCCTCAAGAGTGGTGATTGAAGGAGTGAGCCTTAATCCCTGGGCTTCTCTTGCACAATGGCATTGTTAGCCATGAAGAGGGAAAAGAAAGGTATCGGTCTCTGATCACTTAGGAGACACAAATCCCATGTACACATCAGTCATTGGCCTTTTCCTGAAAACTGCCCCTGGCCTCTGACTTCTCCTGGTTTGGGAATAAAAGGAATGTACTTGGATCTGGTGCTCTACAGGAAATGTGTTTCATCTCTCCAACTGTTGGCTTGGGGCACAGCTAAGATTTTTTTTTCCCTCAAATGAAAATAATGACCCCATACATTTCAGATATGTGAAACTTCTGATACCAGAATTTTGAGAAGAAATGTTGCAGGGTACATGTCATATCTTCTTATCTTCTGTGAGTTCTAGCAAGAACTTTACAGCCAAGGACTCGTTCAAAAATCCAACATCTGTGGAAATGAACTCTTTCAAGTTTCAGTTTTATCTTAATTCCTCATGCTTGTTTTACACCATATTAGATAAAGCTGACAGCACAAATTCTGCAGTTATATCTTAGATAAGGTGAGAGTCCAATGTACACTTGACCACACTGTTCTCAGAATCAGCCCTGCACTAGGGACCAGCTGGGTTCAAGTGGCTGCTGATCTTGCCATCAATCTGGTTAATTTTTATATTAATTTCTATATTAATATAATTCTATTTTTGGGTTTAACTTTTGTCTTGCACACTACAACCTAGAGAATATCTCCTAGCTATATACCTTACCCTCTTCCTCTTTTTTAATTTTTCTCATTCTCTTTTTCTTTCTCTCTCTTTTGACAATGCGAGATTTTTTTTTCCTGGGGAAACATTTAATAAAATTTTTGGCCTGTAGAGAGTGAAAGCAATACATTTTTTTCTGTTTTCTATAATGGGACACCCAATAAGGCTGAAGAGTGAAGCTCTTTTGTCTTTACCTAATGAAAAAAACCAAACAGGAAGATCTTCAGGTTTGCCCTCAAACCATTACCATTCATCAAAATACCAGTACAAGCACATCTAAAATATTCCCCTTCTATGAGCAGCTTTTGGCACTTGAATGTTAAAATCTTATCCCTTAATATTCCAATATTGCAGCCTTACTACAGCTGCTATGAGGACAGCTACCATTCCTTCATGGTTTTTTCCAGCTTCTTGACACCTAAAGTAATATAGGAGAAATATGTACAATGGAGGAAAGAGACAAGGATATTCAGGAGATCCTCAGAGCACACCCAGTAATGGTTATGTCTTTAAAAAAGTAATTCTACTTCTGTTATCCTCTTATTTCAAAGGGCAGTGAATACCAATGGATTTGCACTTGCCCTGTGTTTGTGTTACAGATAGAGGCATTATGGCATAACATGTAGCAAGCCAAGGTAATGCTGGAAATCTGGCCAAGTCCAGCTGAATTTGTGTTCTTTAAATTGCCTTGGGTCCCAGAGGAGAGGTTAAATCAGAACATTGTTTATCTCAGCTTGGTACAGAGAGTGGAGCAGTGAAGCAGACAGAGCATTCTGCTTTGGAAATAAGCCATATATTCCAGTGACTAATGAAAACCAAAGAGGGCAGGGGTAAAAGTAGCAATTAGGACATGAGAAAATGTGTGGTTTGTTTCAGAGTGTGAGGCTTCACTTGCACCTAGTTCAGTGCTGCAAGCTTGGTGCAAATGTCACTGTATAGTAACAAACCTGAACATTTGCTTTACCTGAATTTGTGATCATATTTCTAGCACCATACACATTTCAATTGAACACCTCCTTAAAATTGTGCAAGGATGCTTGGTAAAAGCAGGCCTCAAGCAATTTCCTCACAGTTCTTTTTTGGTTTTGTACAAGTAAAAGAAGGGTCTTCTCCTAGCCCAGGAGGTGTTTCAGCAGTGCCCAGCACTGCAGACTCACACTTTTAAGGTGTGCTCACTTCAGAAACTGAGGAGCTCCTGATGAGTAATGAGCAGGATTTTCTGAAAGCTTCTAGGCAGGACTGTTGGAGCCACAATCTGCCTGCCTCATCAAAGAGCCTTTCTAGTGAGCAGCATGCTCCTGGTGATAGCTCAGTGAAACCCAGCTGGTGGCTGAGGAGTGCTTCTCTGGGGCACTCATTTGCATCCAGTTTGCCATGCTGTCTGTCTCTCTGAGGTGTCTAACGAGCACTTAGCACACTGGGCCCAGCAGCCACTGAAGAACTGGGACAATAATCTTCTTTATCAAGGAGGTAGGTAGAAATAGAATTAATAAACTCCTCCTCAGCAGTAATTAGTGTTATCAGCTCTCATGCTGCCTGGGCCTGATCCATGATTTGCTTGCTGTCAGCAAGGGGCAGGAGGAAGGTGCATTGCATGGGAAGGGTGGCTCCTGTCCCCTTTGTCTGATGCAGTGCCACCAGACTGAATTACTGCATTAGGTTAACAAGTCATTTAACAGATACAGATCTTCATGGGAATGTAACATTCCTGGGAGCCAGCTCCATGTATTTACAGCCTTAAAACTGAAGGAATTCTTGCATTTACAAAATAGGTGAGGCAGGTTTCCAGTGCAGACTGTTGAATTGCTATAGTGCTGTAGCAGCTCCTGCATTTATAGCAAGGTAGGCATTTCTGAACTGTAACCAACAGAACTGATCTCCTCTTGTGCTGTGCTTGGTTGCCAGCTGGGGTGAAACCATGACAGCTGTGAATGTGGGAATTGTTCTTTCCAGGAGGTTTAGATCATAAATATTAAATGCTTTGATATCTTACAAGAAAATCTTTATGGGACTGCAATAACAGTCATGTTCTTAGCGTTACTGCTCCTCTAGTGAATATCACAATCACTTTGTGATGAAAATAATTTTGTGATAAAAAATTAATATTGCAAAAAAAATTAACAAGAGCACATTTGGAGAAGGCTGCCATTGTACCTGGATCTAAATAAACACTGGGATGTGGAATAAACAAACACCTGTCAGGCTCACAGAGACCAACTCTATAGTTTGCATTTTGCCAATTCCTTGTATTGGTGACTTCAGCTCACTAGGGACAAAGTTCAGCTCCTCCTGAAAACAGTGGGTTTAAAAAGGGAGGTCCTGACAAGATCTAGAGTGATATATGAGTACTTATAGAGAGTTCTATGTATATTTCTAATTTAAAAACATAAATTGTGCATCTCAGCAAAGCAGGACTTGTTCTTCAAGAATGCTGTGCATTGGAAACAATCTACAATTGCTTTGAGTTTGTCTGTTTTTTGGGCTGATTTGGCTAATCTGAGCTTTCTTGGCTTTAAGTCATTGGGTTTTCTGGTTTATATTCCAATACCACTGAGGTTTCACAGTTTTCACCTGATTGAGGGCATGTCTGAAGGAAACCTGCTGGTAGATGTGTGTCATGGCTAGCTCAGGTAACCCAACTCCTCTGTACCTGATTAAACCTGAAAGGACTGGATAAATGTTGCATTCTCAAAGTCTGGCAAGTACTTCACTCCTTGACTGTTGAATTCAGAAAGGCAATAAATGGGAAAAGCAGACAGTGAAAAATTAGTCTGTGCCATGAGCAGAGGAGTTACATACCTCAGAGATATTTCTTTATACTATTTAAAATGAAGAAAACCTTGATATTAGTCTGTAGATACTGTGTCATCCTGTCACCATAGAGACTGCAGTGATTCTCAGAGAATGAAGTACTTTGGAAGGAGAGGTCTGCTTACTGAGAACCTTGGAATGAGCATCTCTGAAAATCAACAGCTCTATTTCTGAAGGCTTAAATCTGTCACAGGGGAATATTTGTAATAATTTTGGTATGGAATCCAAGAGAAGCCTTATGCATTTTTCCACATCCCACAAATACAAGGGAGCTTTTGTCAAGCTGTGAAAGCAGCCAATACAGAAGCAAACTTTGGGCTGGGCAGAGCTTTTTTTGGTGCTCTCAAAGTACTTGGCCTTGAAGTTGCACTGATAGAAAAAGTTTATCTAATTGTAGATCCTGGTATAAGTTGATACAACAGGCTGCCCAGCTCTCTGCCATCTGGAATGTTACTGGGAGCCACAATAAACTGCAGGGTAGTAATTCTTTCAGCTAATGTCCAATGAAGAGGGGATTTGGCCTCATGGCAAATCAGACTCTTAATTTTAGTCTGAGACTTCTTGACTGAGAAAGCTCTGTTGCTATTACAAGTCACATGGAATCCTAACACTATTTACAGCAATGATCTTTTTCATTCCTGAGCAGGAATACATAATATCAACAGGGTTGGTTGGGAATGGACCATAAGGGCAATGATCTTGCAAATACTACTCATGTGCTGTGTCTTGGGACAAAAACCCGGGAGAGCAGCATCCCTTTCTCCATTGCTCTGAAATGTGCATGTACTGGCTGGATGTGATGGCATTTGGTACCAAATCTGTCTTCCCTGAGGCTACCCAACACTGGGAGCAGAGGCACAGAGACATTTCTTAAAATAATAGGCTTAGCTGATGTGAAACCCATATTCTGGCTTCTCTAATTATTGACTAGCTAATGCAGCAAGCTAAGATGGGAAATGGCTCAGAGCCTGTCCTGCAGAAGACAAAAAGCCAGGGGAATGTGGTCAGGATGGTTTCAGTGGTGCATTGCTAAGCCATTGAGATCCAAATGTCCTTTGGTTGTTGGCAAAGGGAAGAGCATTCTCCAGAGCCAAACTGCTTGAAGGACAGGCATCTGCAGTGCATGAAATACCTGGGGTTACTTGGCCAAAACTGGAGAAATGCTGCTAATACTACTACCAGCCTGTGGAAATGTGCAATTTATAACCAAGGGGACTGCACATACATCCTGTGACAACTCCAAATGAAATGGCATTTCAATCCACCTCCCAAAAGTAATTGGGTGAAATGGGGAAAGCAGATGAAATAAAGAGGATGATGAAAGAGGATAAAATGAAATCAATTAAAAAATAAGTGCAGATTTTTTAGTGAAATGTGCTGTGATAAAAAAATCCATGTGGAAATTTTCATGCCCAGCAGGTCCTGTGATGTACAAGCTAGTGCAGGATTTTCAGCCATTGTGACAGCCAGTCTGTATGACTTGCCCTTGCCTGATCATGTTATAGTCATGAGCCTTGTTTAGTATGGTCAGACCCCATAGAGCTGGAAATCTTTAAAAGGAAAAGTGTTGTTCTTCAATTTTCTTTCACAAACCTATAAAATCCTAGCACCTTATTTCCAGGGAGGGCAAAAAAAGAGCTGTGTCCTTGGTTGTAATCAGTGTCAGCAGATCTGAGTGTTTCTGGTTCCTCTAGTCCAAGAGTGATGTCTCCTGGTGGGTGAGCAAGTGTGGAGTCACTCTTGGAAAAGGAACAGAACTGGGTCAGCAATGACAGAGAAAATACCTCTTTATGCAGGGCAGCTGTAATTAGTGTTGAAAACTTCATGTTCAGTCACACCAGTGCAGGGCAAAGTAATGGTTACAGAAAGAAACTTGATAAAATACCATGTTTGTCATTCAAGATAGGCTTTTTCCTTCTTTGTAATGTGTTTGTTTATATTGCCACGTCAACAGAGGTCAGGGTATGATGGAAAGCAGGAACATCTCATCTGCTTGCTTGGGTTTGTCATGTGGCATCCTGGTTTGTAGATGAGAAGTATGAGAGAGGCAGCAGTGCAGTGTTTCTAACCTTACCCAAAGCTTTTTGCATGTGTCTGTCCCATCAGGATTGTTACCCTGCAGAGGCATGAGGTGGTTTAGCCATGTTTTAACAGTGAGGTCAGAGTAACTGAGGCTGAGGATGAACCCAGCCCTTTGTACTTGGTCAGTGCTGGACTGTCCATGAGCCCCAGTGTCCCAATGTCAGTGCCATCCCTCCTGGCTCCCAGAGCTGCTCCTGACCCTGGGAGTATTGGCAGTGACAGCCTCTGGGAACTGGGGGCACTGCTAGCCCTTCTTTCACTGGGTGATCACATCACCAGGATGTCCTGGGATTTGGAGTCAGACCCAGGTCAGATGGCACATGACCCACTACAGTGCAGAGGGGGAGAGCTCTTGGTTTGAGGAGCTCATGTAGTTCACACAAGGTCACTCTGCAATGTCTTTATTTCCTCTTAACCCCTGTTACTTTACTTGACTTTCCATAGTTCACAGTAAAAAGTTTTGCATATTCATTTTTATAGGCAAGTTTTCCAAAAGAGGCACCAAGATTCAGGTCTCCATGATTAAAAATCTGTCCTTAAATTTTATAAAGAAAGTTGCTTTTTGACATCATCCTATTTGAACTTGTTTTCTCCTTTGTGAAGTTAGAAAAAAGCAGCTGCAGTGGACAGGTGGATCTGTAGTGTGTTCCAGTTAGTTCAATATCCTGTCCAGGAACAGGTATAAAATTATGGCAAACATATTGTGAAGCTTCTCCTGAGCATTCTGTCTGCTCCTCTTCAGTCAGAGAGGCCTTTTAAGGAGGGTTGTTATTAAATGCAGGGCTGGCTGTCAGGAGCTGGCAATAGCTTTGGATTGCTTTGGACTGGAATGTTTGTTTTCAGAAGCAGAGCTGGGGGAAGGCAGTTGGGTTGGTGAGCTGCTGAAGAAAGAGGCAGGGGATGCTGAATCCCTAATTTCCTATCCTGGCTTTGTCAAAAGCAGATTCCATGGTGTCTCTGAGCTCCTTTGCTCTGTGTGAAAAGGGGAGTACTGATCTAGGGTGGAAAGAAGCATGGTGTGAAGATGCTTGATATGTTAAAGATTGTCTTGTTCAGTTCAGAAATAGATCTGTAACAGTAGGATTCAGAGTCCATCCCCTCTGCCTCCCCTCTACAGGATTATTCTTCTAGGTAATCTCATTTTTTAGGAAAGGAACCTTGTCTTCATATTCCTCCAATGGGCATGAACAGCAGTTTCCACTGAAAGAAAATCCTTAAAATGTTGTTGAAACTTCACAATACTATTATTAATAGTATATTATTACTATTAATGTACTATTAATAATATATCTAATACTGATATTAATATACCATTAATATTATTGTTATTATTATATAATATTAGTATTATCTAATCATATCAGTGTATTTCACTGATAGTTTTCTCCAGCTCTAATAAAGAGCTGTTATTAGGAGTTCTACTTCACAGCATTTCAGACAAAAGTCTTGTGAATACAACACAACTGTACACTGGAGTGCTCTGAGCAAAGCCATTAAGGCACTCTGGTATTTTCCATTTTTAGCTTTTTGGGATGTTTACCTTCATCTCCTTTTTTCATTTAGCTTCCTACTTTCAAGTCAGCTGGCCCCATAAAAACAGAGGACACTGAAAATTCTGAGTGGCAGAAAGTTATGCCCATGGGGTAATGTTTGGAGTTCTCTTATGAAAATAACCAAAATCTGTGTAACTACAGAATCACAAAACAAGCTGTGTTTAAAGGGACCCTCAAGGGTCATTGGGTCCAACTTGTGGCCCTGCATAGCACCATCCCCCAGCCACAATTAATCTCTGTACAGTAAATCTTATTGCTAAAAACGGGTCTGAGACTCTCCAGATTAATTTGAACTTAAATCCTCCTTTAATAAATTGCTGGGACTATACTTTTTAAACCTCTTAAAGTTCAAGTCTTTGAAAAATGCAAAAGGTTTTAAGTATTTCAGCATTCCACCTCCACCTAAGCTTGTTGTGTGACCTAGAGTTTACTGGAAAAGCTAGTATGTTCCTGCTAAGGGGCATGGTGAGGCAGTGGGCAGGTGTAAGTATATTTGTGAGCTTCTCCAGTGTTGCTCAGGAATAATTTTTTGGCCAAATAATTTCTTTTATGTTGCCATTATTACAAAATTGATCACTGCTCCTGACTCAACTAATGGAGTTGGCTGGTTCATTGAGAAAGGATATCTTAAAAATGTGATCAGCTTGGTCTGTGTAGGGATTTGCTGCAGAAAACCATTTATTCTCCCTGATTGCAGGATGGGGTGCACAGACCCCTCAGGTCTCTGGCTGGGATACACCAGACACCCACAAAAATATGAAAAAAGCCTAAAGGAATTTCTTAGTACCACACATATTCACAAACATGCAGAGCATCAAAGCCATCTTCTTTCTCATCATCTTTTCTGTAACACATACTTACAAGCTGCAGTGTTTCCTGTTGTACCTCCTGTGTGATTTCTGAAAAAAGCTGCAAAATTTCGGCAGCTGCAGACTCCATCCTGAGAAAGAATTGGTCATACAAAGGTGCTCCTAGGGTTGTGCTGCTCTTCCACACTGTGGGTCTGCTGTCTGTCATTGCTGCTCTGGTCCTGCACACTCCCCACACATGTCCTGGTGACATGAGGGATTGTTTTGCTGTGGACACTGTGCTGTTAATTATTGCAAGTAATGTGTGTAAAACCATTATATATAAACCATTTATATATTATATAAACCAATACTGGGGTATGTGTTTGATTTCCAGTAAATATTTGACGAGCTTTAGTTTTAGGGCATTCAGCAAACATTCCTAGCAGGGGAGACAGACTTTCCATATCATCCTCTTATTTCCTTCCCATTTAATTTTCTCTTTTACTCACCTGCCCCTACCCTTGTTGCCTGCATGGGAGGAGCACTGTATTTCCTGCCCTGCCAGACAGCCTGGGCTGGAAGGCAGGAGCCTTTTGGGTGGCAAGTTCAGAGGCAGTGGGAACACCATTGGAACTTACACAGCTGTGGCATTGAAGACTGGGGACTCCCATTGCATCTTGCTGGCAGTTTTCAGTCCTGGAGCTGTGAGATCTCTCAGGTTCCCCATGCCAGTGGCTGATGGTGAGATTTGGCTGATGCAGATGACTGAATCCTGAAGGTTCTCCAAGAACTGTTCTTTCACTTTGGATGTGAAAGCTCAGAGGATTTTTTACACCTTGATTTCAGCTACCTCCTTTGAAAAAAAAATGAAGAAGATTTCAGGGCACTTTAAGCCCACACAGAGTGTGGTTTCACAGAGGTTCCAGTTCAGGCAGAGGGAACAAATGCCAGGTGAAACTCTCACAACCTTTGCTTCAGCACTGCAAGAATTGGCATCAGCCTGTGCTTTTGGCTGCTGGCAGGAAGAGCAGATCCTGCATCAGCTGATTGACAAAGCAGCAGACCAGAGAATTCAGGAGCAGCTCTTGATGGAACTTGATACCTTGACTCTGGCCCAGGCAGTGGAGATGGGATCACAGATGGAGAGAGTGTTGCAGAAAAATTGCCCTGGGTTTATTGCAGTTCTGACAAAGCAGTGGGAGAACTTCAGCAGTACTAGTAAAATTTGGAAGATAAGAAACTTTAATTGCTGTAATCAGTGGTACTGCTGGAGACAGAGAAAACCTCTTGCCCTTACAACAAAATATGATCAAGAGAAGCAAAATCACTTCATCCCATTTTGTCACAGCCCAATGCCATCTGCAGCAGTTGTGAGGAGACAGCACCTGGGCTGGCAAGTGAGATGTCCTGCCACTACAAAAACAGCCCCCAGGAGAGTCAGGAACATGCAGGTAGGCTGCTGGTTGCAAAGGGCTGGGACAGAGGGACAGAAAACTCTACAGGGGCACCTGGGAGCTGGCCATTCAAACTGTGGGTCTGCTGTTTGTGCAGATCCCAACTCTCAGCTAAGTTGCAGTCCTCCAGGTGGTACTGCAGTACTTGAACACTTTTACATGCTTGACTTCTGCTTTTTCTCTTTTGCAAGACTTACATCTTGCATGAAGGCTTTTGGTGATGTGTTGACAATTGGAAGAGCAGTGTCTGCACTGGCTTTGGTGTATTGATGTGATAGCTGGAGGCTTCTGCTAAAGGACCTGGCAGAGAAGTGATGTTATAAATGAAGTTTTTAGATTGGTACTAAAGGAGGCTCTCCACTGCCTGAAGAAAATCTTCTTAACTCTTTATAACACGTAGGAATAGAGCTCACTTCTGTAAGAGCTTAGATTTGTAGAAATCTCCATGCTCCATAGTCACTGTGCTTTGAACTGGTTGTGTAATGGAGCATCAGATTTATACAGATATCTTTAAGTAAAGACCATAAAGACTGATATATAAGAAGGGGACGGGCCAGTGGGCATCATAGAGTTGTATCTGTATCTGAGGTACCTGTCAAATAAGATTGAGTCCAAAGAAGTTCTGCTGTAACATCTCTCTCTCTATGGTATTCTGCTCTATTCTAGCCTAAACTTCCTACTTCTATATAGTGGCAGAAGAAAGCAAGATCAGTTCCTATTTCTCTTTTTTCCTTTTAAAAGTTATTTTATTTTTTTATGTGTGTGTGCTTGGCTTGGTTGGTTGGTTTTCTTTCTTTTTCATTAAAGAAATGATTTCATCATCTTTGGTTCTGATAATCACCCTCTATTTGATCTCTCTTTGGTAGATCAGTGGAACTAACCATTTGTGTAAGATAATGTAACAGGGTTAGGAAGAAAGGAAACAATGATAAGGAAACTTGATAGAGCCAGATCCAATAAAAGGACAAAGGTGAGCAGAAATGATAGTAAAATAAGAGAATAAAAAGCACATTTGATGTAGAATTAGGCTCTTTTCAAACGAGGTGATCATCTCTGGGCTGCACAGGAGCAAGCTGAAGTAGCTCCTCTCTAAAAGACTAAGAGGAAATATTTGTGAATGGTTTGAAGACATTTCTCCCAGTGCTTCTTATTTTGTCCTTGCTGAAATCTTCCAGGAGCTGAACAGACAAACTGCATCCCCTCACAGCTGCCCTGCCTTCCCTAAGGCAATTATTTGTGATTAGCTACCATAATGTAATTAAATGTTTAGATTGTCCTAAACAATTGAATATTGTACCTATAATGCCTGTTATTAGTGCTATTCCTGACAGGTAATGAAAACATTATTGAGGCTAAAAATGTCTGATACTCTTTGTGTATTCAGCATTGAAGCAGTGAAAAGGCTGACTGAAGGGAAATGAGCTGTAGTGAGAAGTACTCCGACCTGAGGCAGTGCCAGCAGGATCTTCAAAGACTTGAAAATGTATGATTTGCATCTTTTTGTTTCCTTTTAAATGTCACTTGATCTGTGTGGTTAAGAGCAAAACTGAGCTCTGTTTTGTTAACCAAAGTTTGCAGCTTTTTGGATGTTCATGCAGGTCTGTGTGCCATTTTTCTTGAACTGACCTTAAGAGAGTATGAAATGAGACACAACTCCTGCAAGATTTTTTTTCTGATCTTGTGATGGGTGTTAAGCCAGTGCTGTGCCAAGCAAAATCATTAGGTAGGAGGCTATAGTTACTGTAGTCCTGATTCTATGGTGCTGAAAGCTGGGTTTTGGCTTAGAGGCATATTTCTCTGATCTGATAAGCTTTCAGATCTTTCTGTGCATTCAAGTTGGCCCTGGCTAGGGGAAGAATTGTGGTGTGGATTAAGTGACTGGATCTTTCTCCCATCTCACTCTGCATTCCTTGCCATGTGAAGTAATTTGCTGATTCCTGGGGAGATACACAGGGCAGTCTGGGGGCCTGGGAACAGCCAAGGAATGAACAACTTGATATAACCATACCCACTCTGCTCATTCTTGCTGCCCTGGATTTTCTTCTGCAAGAGCTTTTTCTCCTTTCTAAATGTTACCAAGTTGGAGTAATTCTGTGTCACAATTTATTAGAGCTTCTCTCACATCCTCCAGCTGTCTCTCTAACCTTACAATGTGGGAGGCCAGGTCCTCCCCACTGAACCAAGGAATGACATGCTCCTGTAGTTAACCTTTCCAGGGCAGCAGTTTCTGCTCCTTGCATTTCAAAAAATAAATTACTGCTTCATTGGTAAAGTCTAGGGAAGCCAAAATGAACACTTGCTGCAATCCTAGAATCTCCCTTGGTGGTAAATAGGCCAAGGAGCAGTTCCTCCCTCCTGAGGAACTAAATGGACATAATTTGTGTTTCTGAGGGATATGAAATGCTTTCTGCCAGTGGAAGAATCTCCACCACAATATACATTTTCTGTGACCCAGAGGCACAATTCACAGTGTAGGGCAGATGTGCCTAGGTGCACTGTGCCAAAGGATTTAGGAGGTGGACAATTTCTGTGCCTTTGGAGACCTTTTTTTATCATACTGCAGTTTCAAGCCTTGAATAAACAGCTTCAGTTATGAGGACTGGGTGGGATGTGCCATGTTGCACTGTGAGGTTTTCTCTTGGCTTAGCAACAGGGGTTCAGTTTTTTCTCATGTCACCTTTTCTAGACCTCTCCTCTCTGTGGACATTCTTGGGCCCTTTCTGAGCTCAGCACCTGATACATGGGTTGCCTGTAAATCTGGATTGCTGCAGGAGTTCCTTGCTCAGGCCTGTTGTTCCATGTCTTGTCTGTTACAACAGTGCATCCCTCCCTGGCCTGTGTATCATGGTAAAATAGATTAATAAGCACATACAAGACACTAATTACTGGATTAGAAGGAGCCAAAAAAGATCTTCTCACCTGTCCTACCACTGGAGATCAGCTCTCCCTGAGTCACTCCTGTCAGGTGTGTCTAATCTGTGCTTAAACACTGAAAGTGATGGTTCCATGCTATCCTCTAGGCAACCTGTCCCAGTTTTTCATTATCCATATTGTTGGTGGTTTATTGATTTTGTTTAACTTCAGTCTTGTCTGCTTCAATTTAAATCCATTAAATCTTGTTTTATTTGTCATACACTCAGAGAGAAGATTGCTTCCTTGTATCAGCAGTTAAAGACTGTTTTCATAGTGTACTCTCTCTCTCTGGGATGCACACTGTACTTTCAGTCTTTCCCCATGATTCATCCTACATAATCCTTGCTCTTATTTTGACTATTGCCACTTGCTCCACCTCTCCTGATGTAGGATACACATTAAGCTGTCTTGAAGGTTCCAGCTGAGACCTCACCTGTGTCAAGGTGAGGTTCCCTGTGGCCTGTAAGTGCTGTAGCTATTGCTTTAGCCACCTGCTAGAAAACCCCTGGAAACTGTTTACATGAGTGAGACAGGAGCCTTGTGGCAAAAGCACAGCTGGTAGATACACTGGAGTCACTATATCCAATCTAAATTAAACCAGGGGACATCACATGAAGTCAGCACTGGGGTAAAAGGTTCTTGAGAAAAGGCAGGAGCTTGGAGAGAGAAGGGGGCATTTTGGTCACAGATTCATCCAACTCCTGTGGATTTTGAGAAATAAGGTTGAGCTTATGTGACCTCAGTTCATCTCATGAGTCAGGAGATTTCATTCCCCTGTGCCTTGTCACTTAATCTGGCATTACAGTGCAGCTCAGGGTCTGCAGGTGTTGCCACTGTTACACAGAGAAGGAACAGAGGTGAAATCAGGTACCCAAGATCAAAGGAGAAGCAAGGCATCAGGCTGGATACTGAGCAGCTGCACCAGAACAAGGCACAGGAGCCACTCCCTGAGCCCCAGCATCTGAAGGGCTTGGGGTGCACAGGGTGCAGCACCCTGCAGCCTCAGTGTGTCAGGGCTGCCACCCGGGCACCAAAGGCTTGCTCTGCCCACTTGGGCATTGAAAGGACTTAACCCTGCACAGGACCAGGGCACCCTGACCCCTCAAACATCAGCTGCAGATCAGGCCTGGCGCTGATGCAGTTCTTGTGCCTCATTAAAATCCCTGTAAACAGCGCTTTTACTTCCTGTCGTGAGAGAAGTGGAAACAGTGGGCAGAAAATGTCTTTGCAAATGGCACAGCTTCAGGCAGCTGAATCTATGCTGTGCAACAGTGTTGCTAGCTAAGTTTTCCTTGAAAGTTGTTATTTTATATAAGCTGGCATGTTATTTGATCTCCTCTGCTTTGAAAAGCTCATTGAGCAGATTTTTCTACCACTCTGGAGACAGGAGGAAGGGAGTGAGCAGACTGTTGGCTCTGGAATATCCCGTGTCACCCAGCTAGGCTAAACTCAAATAAGGTGGGAGAATGCAAAGTTGTGCTGGATTCAATTCACTTCCTGAGCTCATGAGCAGGACCTAACCTGTCCTTGTCCCATGTGTGAAAGTCACCCTTCTTCCCACGTTCCTCATTTTTCTGCTGGCTCCAGATCTCATGTTGTCAGGTTTTAGGAGCTGCCTTTGGCTGCTCAGCCTGTCCTCTGAGTTTCTGTTTGTGTAACACTTGCAGGAGTCCAGAGCCAAATGCAGGGCAAATGTGTAAGAAACAACCACTGAAGGTCAGGAGGGGCAGCTGAGGAGGGGAAGCCTCGTGTTTTATGCACAGACCAGGAATCAACCTGAAGATGAAGCACATGACACAATAAGGAGGAAAAAACCTTATCTGACTATCAAAACCTAGGCTGACTTTGTTAGCAAAGCTTTTACTTAGAGCTATCAAGACCATGCAGTAATGGCATATGTCTTAGACTGACATATGAAAAAATAATGCTCCTGTTACTGCTGGCTCATGGTATGAGTGCATGTTTCACTGAGTGTCAGTGCTGAGGGCTAACTTAGAGCCCTGCTAAAATCACCTCAACAATGCAAAATATGGTACTATACTTTTCTTCCCTATTTGTTCTTTCTTTCTACTTAATTTTTCCCATTCTCTGCTGCCTCCACTTTGACATCATGCCTCCCTAAAATGCCATAGGAAAGAGTCTACAGTTGTGTTAGGGGCATTTCTGTGCTGGCAACCCAGAGAAGCTCCAGCTGATGTGTATATGCACAGCTTTTAGCCACATCTCTTTCCTTACTGTCCTGAGGTTTTCTCCCCTGTTTACACAGTATTCTGGGTGGGGAGCTCTCAAACCTTCATAGAGTGATTAGACCCAACAGAGAAATTAAAAGATACAATTAATGAGCAGGGACTGAGGTGGTTGAATGTCTGGCTCTGCTGCAGGTGCTCTGGTATGACTAGAGCAAATAATTTCCCCTGAACCAGTTAATGAACATAGCACTTCCTCCCTCTCCCCATTTCCCTCCCTCTGTCTTACATAATTAAACACCATGGGGCAGACACTCTCACCATGTTTATCCAGCACTATTGCTCATGGGCCTTGCAGCATCTAGGAACTCAGCAGGATGTGCCAGAGGAAGGGTGTTTGGAGTAATCATATCAGCAGGGCTGATAAAAAGGACAAGCATGACCACAGAAACATTAGTTCAAAAGCAAACAACATAATGAAGAGGGAGCTGCAGTGGCTGAGTGTATTGGGCAATTTGTGGTGATGTGTCCAGTGATGGCAGGAAGAAGTCAAGAAAGTCAGGATTTTGTATCAATCACTGCCTTGCATTTCCTGGGCTTCATGTAGGCCCTTTCCTTCAGAGTCCTCTTTAATTAACACTCTGATTTATAATTCTGCTGATTGAAATCTTGACTAAACAAAAAACAACTGGTTCTAAAAGTGGACTGAGTAGTTGGAGTGGTTATAAGATAAACAAGCCATATATCTCATGACCTTCAGCTTCCAATTTCACTGCAGTTCCAGTACTGAACACTGAATTGATGACAACTGAGGGAATATCAGTGGATGTCTTGTGGCTACATCTATATGCACAAATACACTTGGGATTTCTTGAACCATTGTCTTCGGTGGGGTCTTTTTTCTTTAGAGGAGTTTGCCCTGTCTATAAAATATTTCCTGCCTTTATACTCCTGTAAGTCAGTAATCCTTCTATAATTTCTCAACAGCACTCTGAAAAAAAACCAAACTAATTGAGTTTGAAAAAGGTAAATATGTCTGTTCTAAAGTGTAGTGACAAAAATGTAGTTGCAGCAGAGTTGCCATGGAAGGACACACCATCACAGCACTTGCTGCCTGGTCTTCTGGAGCAGAAGTCTCCATTTCTTTCACCAGGAGTCCTTAGGATTCCCACTCAGCTAAGGGGTCAAGCCTTTAAACACTGTGAGGGGAAGCTAACTGTGGATGTTGAGTTCATTCAGTGCAGAGTAGCAGGTCAGAATGACCTTTTAAAGAGTATACAAACTTCCACTGCTTGATGGATGTCAGTACTTGAGGCTCCTGAGCTGCAGAGCACCAAGTTCAGCACGGTGAAGACAGTCCTCCTGTCTTTGGAGGACTCACACAGTTTCTAGGTAGGACTTTTGGGCTGTGCACAGCTGAGTGGGGCCTCTGCCAGACAGCTTCAACCTCCTGTAAGAGCAGAAAGGTTCATGGTAAAATTCACACAGAGACAGATGGACTTTTGCTTCATGATTCTGAGGCAGGACCTTCCCTTTGGCCAAATGTGTTAGATTTCCTTTTGGTACAAAAAGTGAGGCTTAGTCTCCCATTTCATGAGAGCAGCCATACTCATATCTTTACACTCTATCTTCTACATAAACTTGTGATTATCTTTTGCTGGGACAGAACTGAGTTTTTCCCTATTAAAATAAAAATAGAGAAAGGGTGTGAGTGAGGAGGAATGTTACCCTGGTTTTATAAGGCAAGCAAAACATATCCCAATTGTCATGAAAAGATAACCAGCCATCTAACAATATAAGCTTTCCATGTGTTGAAGGCAGAAGCACAATGAGGCAACAAGCAATATCTTCCCTTGAGATTTGCCAGCAGAGGGAGTGTTGCAGTGCAATGGTCACAGATTGTATCCTAGAGCAGGGAAAATGCTGGAATCTGAATTTTAGCTGTGTTCCAAATTTTATTTTTTATATTATATTGCCATATTGACCAAAAAAGGATCTTTTTATATTTCAGAACAGTAAAATATTAATTATTATACAGTCGATACTTTACATTTCAAGAGTGAAATGCCACTACATAGCTAGTACTGTGGCTAAAATGTAAGATTTCATTTGGTACAGATCAGCTGTCATTTTGTGAGAATAAATCTACAAATATTTTCATAATAGTTACGTCTCATATTGCTGCACTGATGAAAAAAATGTATTTCTGATGCAAACTGCAGCTTGTAAAACTGAATGGAAGAAATAAACCAGAAACATGAGACACAGAAGCCATGAACTTTTCAGTGTTGTGCAATAATTTTGTACAAATAACCTATCTTGCACACTTATCTTCTGCTTAACACAGGAAACCTTTATGCCTCCTCACTGCCTCACCTTTTATCTGCTGGGCAGTCCTACGTGTCTGGAGCTAGAGCTGAGGGGTTTGGTGATGAGGCACTGGAATGCAGCCTGTGTTTATCAGGGCACTGAGTATCTCTGTGCAAAGCGCTCTGCCCAGGCGCCTCTGCTCCTCTAGATGGCTCCCAGATCCCACACTCTGCAATCCCCCACACCTTGGCCAACATTTCTGCTGAGCTCTGTGTGGCAGCAGGAGTGGCAGTGTCAAAGGGGAGATGCTGCTTTTGGCTTTGGGTTATAAAAGTGGTTTTTTTTATAAAAACACTACAAAAATGGTTTTATAGTTTTCTCAACTTTGTTATCAATGGATAATGAGATGATTGGCTCTCACAATTAAAAGATAACTATTGTGTGAATATTAAGAAAAGCTTTAGTGATGTACAGTTATGTTATTGCAGTTTAGATGTCCTCTGTTCTCCCCACAGTTCCCTTTCCCCTGTATTGTTGCCATCAGACAGCCTGGGCTGTCTGGGACAGGTACAAAGAAGCTGCACAGGTGTCCCTGGCATGGGGCAGGTGGGAATGGAAAAGCTTGGGGGTGCTCAGGGGGTGGGCATGGCAACACCTGAGCTCCAATGCAGTTACAAGAAAGCAGTTTGCACTGATAAATGGCAAAGAAGAGCTGAGTGACAGCCTTTGGGAGGGGCCAGGGCTGGCTGATGCCACCCCCAGGGGTATAAAACACTGAGCATCCATGTTGAAGGGCACTGGCCATGTGGTGTGCATGAGGGGCAGCTTCCAGCACTGCAGCCTTTTCCTTATCTAGTCCTTTGCTGTATTTTTGTTAAGGTTTAATAAACCTCTTTAAATTTTCAAAGTGAGCAGTTGTTTCTCACAACTTTAGGTTGGGATTGGTTTGTTGATAGAACTGGAGAAGCTGTGGGGTGCAGCAGACCCACTGCTGGGGTGTTTGCCTGCTCTTGCAGTCCTGCACTGAACAAGTGTGATATGACAGCACCGTGGTGGAGGCCCAGGTCCCCTCTGGGGCCAGGTTAATCAGGGCTCTGAGCAGAAACAGAGCACTCCAGCTGGTGGTGGGTGGGAAGAACACACTCAAGTTTGGGATTCGTGGTGCTGTTATGATGTTCAGATATTTCACTGATTCTGTGCCTTGTTTTGCCATTGGATCCAAACCCTCCCTCCTGCCCTCTCCTGGCACCACCACCCCGAGGGATGGCAGCTGCCAGAGCCTTGCTCACCTAGTCCTGCTGATTTTGGACTTGTTTAACCATTTGGAGGCTTCCCAGAGAAGGCACTAAAAACAACAAGAGCAGGACATGCAGTGGATGTCCACGTGTTGTTTCCTCGTGCCAGGAGTCATTAGCATCATGCAACTTCTCACAAATCTACACAACTGGCTTTGAGAGATTTTTTAACTGCACCTCTTGGGAACAATGAAAAATCCATCTTTTGTTCAAAAGGGGGATATATTGTTTAATTGATTTCATATATAAATGGTTCTGTATATAAAATTTTGCCACTTTAGATTGAGAGCCCTGCAAACAGTGCTATTGCTGTGCAAAGATGATTAAAAAAACATCTGTGTCACCCAACTGCTTAGTGCCAAAATTACTTTTGGATGCCTATACATATCTGCACTGGAGCAAGAACCTCCTGGGAAGTTGCTTTTCTCATCCATCTGTGAATTTTGTTTCCTCTTGTGCAGTTAAGATGCAAATGTTCGTGTCCTGCATCAAAAACTGAATATGTTTTGCAAGGAAAATGCCATCATTCAGTGGTTATAGAGCACTTTCCCCAGTACCTGCAGAGGCTTTCATTCCTAGTGCCTTTCAGAGTGCCTGTCAAATTGCCTTTTATGCACAGAGCAGAATCAGTGTGAAGGTTCAGAACCTCTGCTGACAACAGCATCCCTGCTCAGCAGTCCTCATCAAGGCACAGTGCTGCATCTGCTCTTCTTCATGCTGCTTTACTCTTTATAAACATCTGTAGCACCTGTAATATCCACCAAAACGACAGGCAATTCAAAAAAGGGGTTTTCTGCTGACTAAGAAACAAAAGTTCTGTTTGAAGTTAATGTCTTTCAATCTACTTCTTTCACATTAAGTGAAACAAGGTTTGTTTTCACAAGGCAGCAGTAAATAAAGGCAATTTAACAAAAGAGCTTGCGTATCTGGATTTGATCAGGAAGATAATTTGAAGCCTTGGGGACCTTCTGTGGCTATTTGACATGATGTTTTCTATGTGGTTTCTAATTTGAATCTCTGCTAGGTAATTTTTTCAGCCACAGTTGATCAGTGCAGAGGGATTTGGGTGGGTTGCAGCTACTGCACTGTACCCTGCACTGTCATCTTGTGTCTGAAGTCCTTTCCCAGAGGCAGCTTTTTGAGGGGTGGTTGTGTCATCATTAATTTAAGAGCCTTTCTCAAGTTCTGTGCTTCTGTGTTACGTGAACCCTGAAAATCACAACTCTGGGCATGAGGGAGGGCTCTCCCAAAGAATTTTATTTACTCTTCACAGAATAAATCTTTACATGCCAATTCATTTGCCACACAGAGTTCCCCTGAGGTGGGCCTGTGTCTCTTTACACCATGAATAACCCAACCCCTGACTGGCATCCAGTTTGCTTTAAGGATTTCTGGACAGGCTTTGCATTAACTTAACTCTGAAAAAGTGCAGGTAAGTTGAGGCCATTAATTCTCAGTCTGTATGTCCTCCCCAGATATGTGTGAAGGGCTTTTTTGTTATAGCTCTGTGGTGACTGAGGTAGTGTGGCTGGTTCCTTGGGATGGCAGTTCCATCACTGCCAGGAACCACTTCTGACCTCTGTAACAACACTTGGTGTGAAGGGAACACTTTTTGTGCCATGTTTGCTTTAAATCCAAGAACATCATTTAGTTCATGAAAAGCCATTTCTGTGGCTGTTCTTCTGGAAAGGCTTGGTGGTCTTAGATCTTTTGAGGCATTTCCAACCCGGTGAACATCCAGGTTGGAAATGGAACATCCAAGGAACATCCTAGAAGTAACATTATCTTGGGCAACCTTTTCCAGCCCAGCTGGAGATACCCTGAGGCCAGGCTCCTCCCTCTCTCTCCAAGACTGTCCCTTTCAGAACAGAGGCGTATCAAAGTCACAAAAAGGAGAAACTGGGTATTTCAAATGCTGTTTGTGTCCTGGTACTGAACACACCTTTGTTTTTTTCCTCTTTGCCCTCAGCTCAGAATATCCATAATGACAATAGCAGTTCCATGACCAGCACTTTTCAAACCCCAAGGCCACCTAAGTCCCTACATGGCTGTAGAAAAATCTCAGCTTTTTACAGCTCTCATTACACAGAGGCTGGATGAGTTTCATGCCAATGTATTAGAATATTAATTGTTTAGAATATTAACTGTTTAGCTATCATGGAAAGTTAAGAATTTAACTGAGTCAGGATCCCTGGGAACAAGGAGGAGTTCCAGAGACTCAGTCACTTCAGTAATTCCGTTATTTTTCAAACATACCTGACACAAGTCAAACTAATACAAGTGACCCTAGACAACATTACAGCTGAAACCTGAGGCAGCTGTATCACCAATCTTACAGCACTGAAGGGAACGCTTTCATTCACTAGTTTTGTCTATCTTTCTTTCCTTTCCCGCTTTTTAAGTGGCAGAGTTCAGAGCACACAGCACTCTGCAGGATGAGACCTCCTGTAAATGATTCCCTCCTCCCTGCCCTGGGAATTGCACATTTCCTTTCCCTGATGTGCAAGCACTGAGCACAGAGCACTGGCTTGCTCTCATCTGTTAATGGGAACTGCATTTTAGTCTTATCCCATTGCAAATCAAAGACATTGGGCTGTGCCTTTCAGTCAAACAAGGTGTAAATGGAGATTTATGAAATGTATATTGATAGCAACTCGAGAGTTGTTACCATCACCTGTGGAGAAAACAATTGTCTGGATCCTGTGAAATACCAACTGAAATGCTTTCATGTTGTCTTGGCTTCAGGGAAAAACTGTTCTGATGTTCCTTGAGCTGGAAATGAGGTGATAACTAGGGTCAGGTCCAAGTTAGTGGGAAAGCAAGTCAGCCTTGCTTAGGGAACTTGCATCCAAAGTAAAAGACATCTAAATGGTCAGATTCCTTTTGTGGTTGTGAAAATTAAGGATAAAATCCTTCATTGAAAGACTAGTTGAAGTAAAACAATTTTCTGTTTAACCTCTCCTGCCAAGTGTTAGGCAGAGAAAATTAGGGAGACACAATATCAGAGAAACTCACTATTGTTGCGATATCATATTATGTGAAAAAATTATTCAAATATCAAATATGGAGAAAAAATTATACCTGACTTTCCCACCAAATGAAAAATGTTCAGAAGACAAGAGTGACTTGGCCCATGGGAGCAAATGTCACATGTGAGGACAACCTGGATGGGAGGTATCTTCTTTTATGGAGATAAAGGTCTTCACCTCACACATCAAAGTCACAAGGTTTCCTTTTTCTGGTGACTTTAGTTTGACATGATTATATATGGCTGCATGTAATAACAGCAAGACAGATCTGTAACTTCAATTTCATCCTATTTTCTTGGCACATTTCAGAGATGGTAAGAGACATGCAAGAGAAAAGCAGCCAGGGGAGCTTTGCTGTGTTTTGTGTATTGTTTGTGAAGTGTGAAAGCCTTATTTCAGTGCTCATTTTTCACATTTATTCCAGGCCCTTGTCTTCCAAATATTTATCTGCTCTGAGATTGAAGAGATGTATAAACAAGCAACCCTGTCCATGGGTGCTGAGGGTTTTCTCAAGCTTTCTTCCCAAGAAAGCCCATAATTTGTCTTTTGAAATTCTCAGTGTAATCTCATGGAAATTAAAGGCACAAGGGCTGTTGTCTAATGGGCAGCCTGGCTCAGAATCACTGCTGCACAAATACTCAGTTCCCAAGCCTGTGATTGTGTTGGGAGCACAGGGCTAAGTCAGAGCCCATTGTAAACCTCTCCTTCTGCTCTGACTGAGTCCTTTAAACTCAATTTCTGCAGAAAAATCCCAGTAAAACACCATGAGAAGTAGTCCCAGAAACCCTAACAAAATCCACACAGTACAGGTTGGGAGGAAATGAAACCACGTGTGACAGAGCACCTGGTCAGAGCACAGTCTGGGCTCCCACAGACACAGGGAGACCTGCAGAGGGCACAAAATGCAGGTTGCTGGCCCTGTAGGCATTTCTTCCTGGGCATTAGGGAAGTTCAGCGAGCTCACAAATGTCAGATTTACCAAAGGTGAGCTCTAGGCCTCTCCTTTGGCAGAGGACTTGGCTAGACTTGGTGGAAACTGAACCTTCCACATCCTCTCACTCCTCAGGGCAGCTCCATCCCAGGCTCCATCTGGCAGCCTTGGCCCTGCCAGGCTCATCCTGGCACTGGCTCTCATCCTCAGCAGCACTGGGGCTTGTGTTCAGTCCTGGGCTCACTGCAAGGCTGCTGGTTGGCATTACTTGGGGCCCTTCATACCTAGATGTTTGTTCCTTATTTCCCACAACTTCCCCCAGTTGTGGAGGCAATTGTGGGGCCTCTGTTTCTGCTTTAAATGCATAATTTTGTATTATACCCATTAAAAATAATGAATTTGGGAGGGGTCACAGCATGGATATCCTGACATAGCTATGTTTAGAATTATAGATGGAGCATAAGAGATTTCTGCCCTAATTTTTTTTGCAATTTAATTCATAATTATCCTTTAGCACAGTTGGGCATCTTCATGACTTTGCTTCTACTTGCCTGAATAGTTTTTATCTGAGTTTCTTGCCATCTGTAAGTTTGTGTTCAGAGCAGTGTTGAGGAGGCAGAGCTGGTGCTGCTGAGCAGCTGCTGCTGCACTCTCTGCTGTGAGAGCCAACTGCTCACACAGTGAAATGCTGCTCTGAGCTGCTGCTGCTGCTCACTCCTGTCCTGGGGACACTGGCATTTGCCATTACTGCAGGACCTCAATTACATTTGTCACTGATTGCACACAGGAAAGGACACATTGCTCTGCTGGTTATGGGACTTGTGTTGCCACTGCAGTGCAATTTGATCAGGTTCAGAAGTGATTTTTGGACTTGAAGTACTGAATTCTCCTCCTTGCCTCCTCCATTCAATTTCTATTCTCCTTCTTCTGCCAAGAGAAAATTCTTCTTATTGACAAATTCTCATTTGGAAATAACTTTTGTGTCTTTCTTTTTCCAATTCACATGCTATGTTTTGGAGTCTAAAATCAGAAACTCTATGACACTCAAATCACAACTCTTTGATGTGATTTGCAATTTGTCCTCCCATATGAGGATTCACATTCCTCTGTGACCCTGGTGAATGTGATGTGCAACTCAGGCTAAAGGACCTTGTGTTCTAGTTTGGTGGATGCCATTCACTTGTGGTGTTTTTTGGGTTTTTGTTTGGTTTGCTTTGCTTTGTGTTGTGTTATTTTTTTTTACTTTTAGGGAAGTCTTTCATTGTTCAGTATCTCAGTTTTCAGATTTTAAAATATGCCAATCATTGTTGTGAGGACTGTCCCCAAAACCTGGGTAAAGAGGCACCCAGCATTAGGGTTAAAGGCTGCCATTTATATTTATGGGGCATCTCATTCTAGATGTGAAGGGACTGAAGCTGAAATCAGCCAAGTATCTCAGCTGGGTGCATTTGTAGAACTTCTGACAATAGCTCAACCTGAAGCTGACAGACAGCAAGTACTATTTTTACCTCAGGAAACTTTGAAGACACTTTGCTGTGACTTCATTTTCCGCTTCAAAGTTGAGAAATGTCCAGACTTCTGTTGAAGAAGACTGAGGCTCTGCCAGGGTCAGCTGTCAGTGACAAAAATATTTCCCAATACTGACAGTGTGGTTCTAATCCCTCTGCTCAGAGATAATGATTTGGGTGTACTCTGATAACTGATCCTGGTATAAGCCTTCTGGAGAATGAGATTTAAGACCTTTTTCACCTTTGGTTCAAGTTTTGGTATGGGTAATACCTGATTACTCAAGTGCAGTTATTCTGTATATATTTATGCCTCTTATTTATATATATGTATGAAGTTATTCTGTATATATTTCTGTAATGCAGACACTAATATTTACTTCCCAGGTTTTTCATATAAATCTCCTCCCCAGGTTTGAAAATGTGTTCATTGGAGTTTCTACATCTACTGGCAAGGGATGATTTCCATTTGATGTAATTGAATGTGAAAAGTGTTTTGGTAATGGGCTATGAAAGATATGTCCAAAAGTAAAATTTTGGCCTCTGCAAAATTACATGTGAAAATGAAAAAGGGGTTAATTAAGAAACACTAAGAAAAAAAAAAGAAGCAAGAAACAGAAAGACCTCAGGACCATCAAGAAGTAAGACACAGAGTATAACTTGCAAAGACATCAGTATGTATTGAATTAATTGTGTTCTGAAGTCCCTTTTCTAATAATAGTTCATGTCACCCTGCTGCTGTGGGACATCATTGCTAAATCATTCTTTTTTCTTTATTCACAGACCCCACAGCCAGTTGAAAACTACATCAGTGAAGGAGAGTTTGAAGACGATCTGAGTTCTTCTACCCCGAGCACAACGGAGCTGGAGGTCCGTGGATCCAGCCAAGAAACAGATGAAGATTATTTTGAAACTGTGTCACATCAGAGTGGATCTTTGTCAGATGTAAAAACTGAGCCTTATGAGAGTGCATCAGACACAGAATCCCTTTCCAGTGACATAACTGGGAATGCTTGCTCGGATTCAAACTGCCTGTTTACTGAAAAACCCCTCCTGTGCTGTAATCTTCCCAAAGAAAAGGCAGAAACCTTCCAGGAACAGAAGAGCTCCAGGCAACCAGAGTTCGCCCAGCCTGTACAGTTAGAATTGTCCTCCAAAAGAAAAGAAGCACCCAGCAAAACTGAATTTTGCATCCAGTTTGCAGAGTTAGAAGGTGAAGAATTAGGTGATGAAGAGCTAACATTATCCAGTGATATTTCCACCACAGAGAGCCAAGTCTATGAAGAGAGCATTTTATCACAGGCAAAGAGAGAGTCTGTAACAGCACTGCAGAGTAAGGCAGAGTTAGAAAGCAGGGAAGTGCAGTCCTCTACCAACTCAGTACTTACAAAAAATGACATTGCAAGACTGAAGGAACACCCTGCAGTATTTAGCATTGCTTGTTTCAAAGCAAACTCAGAAAGTTGTTTGATTTTTCCTGAGGTACAGCAGTTTTCCTTCCGGTCAGATGCAGTACCAAGCTGCAGTTTGCCTAATCTTCATTTTGAAACAAATGGGCCTAACTGTAAAAGTGACACTGAGACACCTGACTGTAAGTGTGAATTAGAGTCTATGTCCAGTATAAAATGCAGCAGGAGGAATTCAGCTGACAGTGAGGACACTACAGGTAAAAGGATAAAATATGGAAGTACAGAAACCATGTTGACATCAGATTCACTCTCCTACCAGAGTTGCTTCAACCCAAAATCCTGGCTACCACAAAAAAGTTCAGAGATTACAGAAAGTAAAACATGGCACAGTGTACCTGAAAATATCAGTGCTCAAAGGGAGACAGAATGTGTGGTGAGCTGTATTCACCCAACAGACAAATTTAGATGGTCGTGTTCCAGAATACATCTTCAAGAGCTGGATTTTGAATACACTTGGAAAAACTTAGGAAGGGTAACTGTAAGCCCTGAAAAGGCTATAGAAATAGAGGGCCAATTTGGGATGAAAAGATCTCTTCTTGATACTGACACAGACTCAAAGGTGTGTCAGGTTTCTCAACCAGCAGCCTCTCCCCAGTGCATCGATTATTATTTGCACTCTAAATCAGAGACGTGTGGCCTTAGCCCAGAGCCAGCTGGTACTTGTGCTGACAGCTTAACATGGAGTGATGCTTGTGAGGACAATCCAAACCAAGAGGAGACATCCTCTTCCCTGGATTGTGATCCAGGGATCATAGATACTGAGGAACTTACACAAAACAATGAGTACACAGCTGAACAAGATCTGGAAGAGAGCAGATTGCCATGTGATATTGATACTGAACTTACACAAAACAATGAGTGCACAGCTGAACGAGATCTGGAAGAGAGCAGATTGCCATGTGATATTGATACTGAACTTACACAAAACAATGAGTGCACAGCTGAAAGAGATCTGGAAGAGAGCAGATTGCCATGTGATATTGATACTGAACTTACACAAAACAATGAGTGCACAGCTGAACAAGATCTGGAAGAGAGCAGATTCCCATGTGATATTGATATTGAACTTACACAAAACAATGAGTGCACAGCTGAAAGAGATCTGGAAGAGAGCAGATTCCCATGTGATATTGATATTGAACTTACACAAAACAATGAGTGCACAGCTGAAAGAGATCTGGAAGAGAGCAGATTGCCATGTGATATTGATACTGAACTTACACAAAACAATGAGTGCACAGCTGAAAGAGATCTGGAAGAGAGCAGATTGCCATGTGATATTGATACTGAACTTACACAAAACAATGAGTGCACAGCTGAACAAGATCTGGAAGAGAGCAGATTCCCATGTGATATTGATATTGAACTTACACAAAACAATGAGTGCACAGCTGAAAGAGATCTGGAAGAGAGCAGATTCCCATGTGATATTGATACTGAACTTACACAAAACAATGAGTGCACAGCTGAACAAGATCTGGAAGAGAGCAGATTCCCATGTGATATTGATGTTGAATCAGTCACTGGTGACACTGAGTGCCCTGCAGCTTCTCCTGCAGGTGTTTCTGCTGGGGTGGAAAGCAGAGACTGGGACTGTTCTGTAAACTGTGTTTCCAGTAGTGAAATACAGCACACACATTTGAAGGAGAATGGCCTTGAATCTGAGCTGTCAGATACAGAGATTGTGGCAGGAGAAAGATGGGCAGATGATTCTGATTCTTCTGATCTTGGCTTTGATTGGAAAGTCCTGGAAGCTGCAACACGACCAGATGGCAGTGACAGAGGGGCAGAGCATGGAGAGTCAGTGCAGCAAAATACAAGTTGCAAAACTGGTGCCTTGAGGAGCCACTCAGAGCTAGGAACACATGAACATCCTACTCATAAAGGAAAGGATGAAGAGAGTGTCTTGGCTGTTGAAAGGACTCTCAGATCAGATGATATAAGGCAGGGAAGGGATTTAATGACTACTCCAGAATTAAAGCCTGCCCTAATTATAGTCTCTGTGGAAGAGAAAGGATTACAGTCCCAAACACTGAATGATAACCTTCCTACTGAAGTGGGAGCTGAAACATTGGGAAATGTAGTGAGCAAGGATTTGATGTCCCCTTATACTGTCAGTAAAGCTCATGGTGAGCCAGCGAGAGTTCTGAGTGAATGCTGTAACTGTGAAGAACTAATTCTGGCCACCCACCCCATTCCTGGCAGTGCAGAGGTACTTTCTGGTAGGGATACAACTGAAGTAAAACCAGAAATTTCAGAAGAGAAAAGAGAGAAAACAGAAGTAGTTTCATCCTTAGGGCTCACCTGTAGTAATTCTGCAGTAGCAAGTGCAGAATTGGAATTCAGGGATGATGCTGTAGCACTAGGCAGTGATACACTTCCTGAAGAAATTCAGACAGATCCATTTGAAAAAACACTTGTAAAATCCCCCAGTGGAAGCAGTGTGGAGCTCTCTGAGGATGAGCACTGCAGAGCAAGGCCACTGGTGACTGGAGCAGTGCCACTGGAAACCAGCAGCAGTGTAAGCAGTGTGTGCCAGGAAGGTGGTGCTGGTGTCAGCCCTGAAGGGCCCAGCACTGTAAAATCACAGGGTAGAGGTGGTGTGATGGCCTTTGAGGAAGAGCCCTGCAGAACAGAGAAGGGTTCTGAATTTGGGAGAGAACAGTTAGGAAGGTCAGGCTTTAGAAACCTTGGAAGAAGCAATGACCAGGTGTCTAAGGAAGAGGAATTCAAAGCACATGGAAGCACAGAGGAAGGTTTGACTATTACCAGGGCAGTGACAGTGGAAACGAGCAGCAGTGTAAGCAGTTTGTGGCAGGGAGATGGTGCTGGTGTCAGCCTTCATTGGCCCAGCATGGTCTCTGAACAAGCAGTAGGCAGGAGAGCAAAGGAAAGCTCAAAGGGCTTTTTTTTTAAGGGCTCAAAGGAAGAAACAGGTGTTTGTGAAGAACCCTCTCCTAGAGAAGGAAAGGAGACCTCTCCTGCAGAAGACATCTCTAGCCCCAGCAAAGACAGTGCACTCAGTCTGGATGTGTCTGATGTCTTTGATGAGTCTCTGAACAGGGAGACCCACAGCACTTTCATGCTGGGCCTGGACAATGTGAGCACCTGCAGCACTAACAGCGAGGAACTGGATGAGAACTCATCCCACATCCTGGGGAGTAACAGCAGTCTTCATAAAGCTGTACAAAAGCCAACAAAGAATGAGTATAGTGGGAAATCTTCCAGGTTTTTAGTATTCCCAAAAATGACATCTTTCAGGAAAACTAAGCCTGTCTCATGGGAAAATCAGGGAAGCAGCAGTATCTTTGGCAGCAAGGTAAAGATGGAAGAACTGGATGTTGGGAAAGATGATGACGACACTGCAAGTTTACTGTCTTTCAAAAGTTGTTCATCTGGTTTAGTCTTCCACAGGAAGGAAAGCTACACCTCTGAGTACTCTGATGATGATGATTTATTTTATGAGAGACCTGCAGGATTTTTCAGGTTGAGCCTGAGGAAGGCCTCTGGCTCTGGTCGGATACTGATGGAAGATGCAGATCGACAAGTTTCAGGTTCATCTGAAAACAATGACAGTGAACCTGTGGAGCATTCAGGGATTAGAAAATTATTCCCTGAAAATGAACACAAAAGAAACAAAACCCCTGAGGGTAAGAAGTTCAGGACAAGGTTGGCCTTGGCCCACAAATCCCTCTCAAGCTTATTTGAGTCCAAATGTCCAGAAAAGGAAAACACTGAGCAAAGCTCAAAAGCGTCAGTGAAAAATGAAAAGGAGAAAGTCAAACTTCGCCAGAGTGCCTGGAAAGCTTTTCTAAAGAGCAAGGAGGCAGATGGACTAAAAAGGCCTGTCCTAGTAAGTTTGTCATCCACACAGGAGGGTCTCAATGCAACCAGTGGCCATGTGTTAACACCACTAGAGCAACAGTATAGTTCCAACAGACACACTTTTTTAAAAACAGAAACAGATAATGGCTCTTCAACAGACTCCAACTACTTTGACAGCTCTGTGGAGCCTCTTGATGTCTCTTTACCTGCACGTATGTGGAGAAGACGAATCCAGTCCCATGACTTGGGTATCAGATACTCACAGAGTTCAGACTGTGATGAACAGCAGGAGGTTCTGAGCAACAGTTTAAATACTTCTCTAGAGGAATACTGGATTAAAACTCCATTTAGCCCCCCTGACTTCCAGCTGGCATTTAGTCAGTCAAGTCCATCATGTCCCCAGCTCTCCAATTCTGATGGTAAAGACATGCCTTGTAGGCCCATGAGTCCCAAACCTCAGAGCTCACGATCCACTTCTCAGCACAAGAACCTTCGCTACCCCGGGCGCGTTTGCGCCGCTTCTATGATCTCTCTTGGGAACAGCTCTGAAGTGGAAAGCAGTCTGGAGGCTCCTGAGAGGCCAAAGACACTGAAACCCAGAGGGAGTCTCTTACACTCGCTGGACGACTTCCAGAGGGATGACAGTGGCATAAGCAGTCAATCCCAGATCAGCTTAAATACAGCTTCTTCCATTACTGACATGCTCCGAGACGAGGTGAGCTGTTGTCAGGGAATGACCAGGGAGTGGTTGGGTTTGCTCTACTATGGTTTAGGAATTCAGTGAAACTCTTCAATGGCTCAATGGCTCATTGGTTAGATGAGTGCAAAAATATTCCTCTTGGTTTAAGACAGGTAGCACTCATTCTTTCTGTTTCTGTTCAAGACTGTATGAATTGATGTGCTCTTAAAGGGAGGATTTGCTACAAAAACCCAAAGGAATGGAGCAATCACAACACCATTAAAGATTGTACAGACATCACCCTGTGTTATCTCAGTTTTAAGCTGGGTTTTACCCCTCTTAAGGCAGAATTCAGCCTTGTAACTGGTGTATAGTAAGTAAGTTTCTCATTGTGAAAGGCAACAAAGATATCAAGTCCTATGGCTAGCAGTCACTTTTTAAGAAGTAAAATCACTTTAGACAATGAGTAGCTGTCTTTAGAAGTACCATATGTCTTCTGCAGTCACCATAAGTACCTTTTGGTTGCTACTAGAAGTCCTCTTTTGCCTTTTCTACAACAAACAGAAAAAACCTCCCAAACTGCAGGCTCACGGTCTCCTTTTCATGTTGTATTTTGTTCTAACCCAGGTAACACATTAAGTCCTTTGCACAGGCTGAATCTCAGGGAACAGATTGGATCTTCATGAGGAATTTTGTGATTGGCTAAGATTTGTATAAGCAGAGACTTCCTCTGTCAGTAGGCTTTTAATCCCAGAGAGGATTTCCCAAGTTGTAAGTGGCTGGGAGCTTAGGAATCTCTTTCAGTGGCTAAGCACAACCCCCAGAGTGACTGAGACTGAGCTGTAACTGAGATCCCAGAACATGCCTTGACCATGCTACTTTTTCACTATTATTGCTGATGAGTTTTGACATTAAAAAATGGGAGAATAATTTTTTTGAGCAGATTGTCAGAGGTGGTACTTGAGAGAGTGCATTAACTTTTGCATACCCCAAGCAGACAATTTTCAGAGGGTTCATTCATCTGAAGCAGCCTGATCAATTCATAACAGCTGAGTGCTGCTTGTGTTCAACTCAAATGAGCCTCACACAGCTTTTGCTGCTGTTGCCTTTTGCCTCTCATACCTCAGCTTACATTAAGCCTTTAACATACCATCCAAGATGATCTTATCCTGCCTTTTCTCCATACTTTTTTACAGAAAGTCCCTATTTTTTGTATAGAAACAAAGATAGGCAGAACCATCTCTTTATCTAGCCAATTTTTGAAAACCTCCATTGCTGAAGGATTCACTGCCTCTCTGGGAAACACATTCCTTGAGATTTTTTTTTTCCTAATGCCCAACAAGAACTTTCCAAGCTGCAGTTTTTGGCCACTGTCTTGTGGCCCTGTCTGGCACTACTGAGAAGAGCTGGGTCCCATCATCCATGTAAATACAAAATTGTTGGTGACTGCTCTTACACTGCCTTTAGTGCTCTCTTATCAGCTTGAATAAACCCAGCTCTCTCAACCTCTCCTCGTATTCCCAAATGAAAGTGTTTTGCTTGATTGGCTTGGGGTTTTTCTCTAAAGCTGTCTGGAATCCAAAGAAGTGTTTGGGTGGCAGTATGAGAGGTAAGAGCTGTAGTATCAGAATTGCAGGGGGGAAAAGGGGAAGAGAATTAGCTTTATTCCCTTCTGTGCTCAGCTTTATTTTAAAATATTTTGTTTCATGGGCACCAGGTTAACCTACAAACTTAATACTGCACACTGCATTCCAAACAAGAGACTGCAGCCTAGGAAAAAGCAAGAGACTTGGACTATACACACTGTCAACAGATGAAGCCTCTCAGAGGATGAATAAAATCATTGACCTGTAAATTACAGCTCAAACGAACATCTAGAAAAGAGTGTAGAGATGAGGCATGTGTAAAGCCTTAAAAAGGCAAGACTAGATGCTATAATGTAAGCATTAGGAGCAAATAAATAATTACTTAAATTGATTGCTAGATTAAATTATTCAAAGAAAACCATAAAAAATTTAAATGGTATCTAAGACATATAAAAACAGTTTCATTTTCCTGATTCTTCTGGAGGCTGCAGAATATGATATCTGAAATTGGACAATGCAGCTGGAACCTAGAAATTAATGCAAATGTCCCAGATTTCAAAACACAACATCTAATCTATTAAAATAGATAGGGCTTTATTTACTTCCCTTTTCATGACATTGTGAAATGAAGTAGAATTGCACCCTGGATTTTTTAAGCAAAGCTGTATTTTCAGGAATCTCTGAAATTACAACAGACACTGGGCAAAGTGTACTTGCAGTGTTAAATCTTTCCAAAATAATTATCATCTATATGCTAAGGATGGCCTTCCTTATGTATGCTGCTTCCTAAGGAGACCATAAAATTCAGTTTATTGGTGAATTTGAAGAAAAGTCCTTTTCTGTTCCACATGAGTAAAGACATTAGTGCAAAACATATCTGTAATAGTGAAGCTCTTGAGCTCACTTCCCACTGTGCCCTCCAGGGTGGGGATTTGTATTTACTCCCCAGCCCCAGCCAGGTATTTTTATAGCTGTGTCAGCATTATCTGTGTTAGTGCTGTGCCAAACTGCACTGGATCAGCTCACCCTGGACACCTCTGGCTACCACTCAGGTAAGTCACTCCCCTGAGCCTGGTGGAGCACACACCAGCCCCTCTCTCATTTCCTGCTATTTGTTAACATTGCCCAGGTTTCATGTAGGACAAAGATTTTATGCTGCAAACAGCAAGACAGAACCATTACCAGTTTGCCCATCTGCCAGGCCCTTCCCTACATGTTTAATTAATCTGTTCATGGCATGATTTTTTTTTTTGCATAAATTGTGTTACTCATCAGGCAAGAGCAAACTGTCCTAAAATGTCCCATGTTTGGAATTCACATGTTCTTCTCCTTGCTCCTGTCCAGTGAGGTGGGGCTAGGCACAAAACACCTTTTTCACAGAATCTATTCTTTCTAGACTGGCATGTCTTATGAGGGGAGAAGAAGAATTGACCTGGAATTGTTGGTTAGTTGAAAATAGAAAGGAAGTGGCTGCAGTGGTTTTAGGGTTGTTTTATTTGGGTTCTTCAAGTGATCTGTGAGAAACTGGACAGATAGTATTGTCAGGATTTTTTTTTTGTCATGAGACTCCTGAGTTCACTCATTCCCCAGGGTTGTTATTGCCTACCTTAAATATTATTGATTCTCACACTGATGCTACCTGGAGTAGTAGCTGGTTGCCTAAGGGCACACTTGATTTCAAGTTGTTTGAGTATAAAAACTGTAATTTTGTGCAACCACTCAAAGGGGAGTGAAGGGCAAAGCTCTGCAATTCCTTGCTCTTGGCTCAGCATCAAGCAAATAAAATGGATAGTGTAAAGAGCACATTAGGAACCACAGGGCTTAATATATCAGACCTGCAGGCATCTACAAAGCCTTTTCACATCATATAATGAAGTGCAGTTGGAAAACCAGAAACAGACAAGAGGTCCTTTTTCTGTTTTCAGAGACATAGTCTGTCTTTGTAAACAATATTATAGAGACAGAGGGACCTAAATCCTGATGGAATGTCAGTGGGATATGCCATCTGAAATGAGGGTGAACAGGGCACTGTCCTGGGCACAGGGAGTGTATATTGTACCCTCAAAGGACAGCAGAGCTGCTGCTTCTGGGTGGAGTGCTCCTAAGTGTTTTCTTCTGAGTAGTTCTGTGGCTGAGTAACAGAACTTTGCCATCTTCTGTTCAAACTGACTTGAAGCGAACAAAATTTCCATCCAACAAACCCTGTGTTTTCACCTGCAGTTTGTAAAACAGGAGTCTAAACAGCCATGTCAAACAGCAGCTGGAAAGAGGCCAAATAAGAAATGGGTTCCCCATCGCAAAAGGAGGCCCCCCCGGGTCCCAGCGTGCCCCATGGCCACCCTGGAGAGCAGAGCCCGCACGCCCTCCTTCCCTGCTCCCGAGGAAAAAGCCAAGGAGATGCCAGAGAGGAGGAGGAAGAGACCCAAACCCCTCTATAAGTGCTTCAGCTTCGATGATGTTTGGATGGAGAGGAGTCAAAAAAGGAAGCTAGAGAAGGAGACACAGCCAGAGGGAGGGGTTCAGTTGCAACATCTCCCACAGGACCCCTCAAAAGTAAGAAGCTGCACGCCGACCTCCTCGTTCTCTGGCATTGTCTTCCTCTCTGCTCAGGCTCTTTCTCTCTGCTGTCATCATGTTCCTGTCCTTACACTTTGTCTGGTACCACTTCTGTCAGCATTTCTGTGGGCCTGGTACTCTGTGGAGACTGCAGAAACACCAAACTGGCCCTTAAGTGATAACATCTGAAGGTGGTGGGTTCCTTAGCTTCTGAAATCGAACAGATCATGCCCTGTGAGATGGTGGGAATAGAATGCAAGAGAATCAGGTTGCTTTGTGAGCTGAGTGATGGGGAGGGCAAGGAGCAAATCAAAGTTTCCTTAAATCAATATAAATTAAACTGATGAAATCTCATTCTGTGCCCTGTGGTGTTGCTGTATAACTTTAATAACAGACTTTAAATTAGACTTCCCTTGTATCTGATGCCAACTCCACAATTCCTACTGAAACAAATTCCTGCTGTGAAACACTCAAGAGAACATTGCCATTGGATTTTTAGCTATTAATATTCTCCTCTCCACTGAGGGAGACTTTTAGTTCAGCATTATGATTGCTTGTGAAAAACTTTGTGGCTGTTGTGACTCACACTGATGGCATCTGTTACTTTTGGATCCAGAGCTAAGGTCTGTTCCCTTCAGGGAGAGTCACAAATCTCTATCCAAGAGCCAAAATTAGCCTTAACACATACAAAAGGACTTCTGGGGAAAAAAGACATGAGATCAAGGGATGCTCTATGAAGCCTCTCACGATGATATTGAGAAAGTTTCTGATCAAGCTTGAAATCACATAGCAGATACTCAAACAAAAGCTTTCCTCAGGGGTTTTCCTTTTTGGTCTGTTCTCTGTGTTTGTTTCCCTTTCTCTCTGTTGTCCTGGTTGACTGACTCTTGTTGTTATTACATTAAAATGACAATTTTGGAGAGGAGATGAGGCCTCAGTAGTCCTATCACCACTTCAGAATGTGCTTGAGCTTATGTGCACAGATAGTTCTGTGAATGGTGAAGGTGAAACATTGGCTTGCCCAGAGAAAACCTGATCACTGGGAGAGCTCCCATCAACCTGACAGACACCTGGGACAGCAACCCCAGAAACAGGGGCTCTGAAAAACTGCTCCCTGTTCTCCCCTTCTCAAGGAAAGAGACTAAAAATCTGGGCTATTTTATATGTGTTGGGCTCTTCAACACAAAGTGTGGCCAGTTGCTGCCTGGATGAGTGCTGGATATGATTCTCTGATGTGTTTCCCACTCTCAGTTCAGTGAGGATGCTTCCCTGGCTCAGCTCCATACTACCTATGTGATGGAGACAATGAGTATTGCTCTTGAGGTTTGTGTATGTTAGGATAAAATAATTTAGAAATAAATGACTCGGGTCACTTCTCTTCCTTGGCTGAAGTTCTGAGTGCTTAGTGCTGTGCAGGGATGAGGCAGGCTAGTGAAAGTGACTGCCTGGCTTACACAGGGTCAGGGATTAGCAGAAATCAGTGAAATGTACTAAAAATATTTCTCACAATTCCTGGACAAGCATGGGTAGTGATGGAAATCCAGCCCGTGCTGCAGGGCATGTGGGCCAGCACTGAGCCCATTAAGGCTGCTAAGAGCAGTGACCAGCTCCCTCAATAGCTTCCCCTGGAGCCATCAGATCACACAGCTTGAATGCTGTCTGCTTTGCTGATTGACTGCACATTTGGAGGCTGCCAGAAAACAGCTTCTCCTTTAAGCATTTCCACCCTTATTTTCTGGTGCAAACTCACCTCTAAATTGCAATCAGCTGCACCATGATTTGCAGCTGCCCCTGTGCCCACGAGGCCTCTCTGAACATCACCTGCCTGGGGGCTCTTGGACCTCAGTCAGTTTTTTGGTTCATTCTTCTCTGGCAGCAGGGTGTAGGTAGGTTTGGGGTTTACTGTTTCTGTCCATTTGTGTTTTGTAAGTTATTGACACTTTAATCTTTGTAGGCAGACCAAGAAAGCAAAATGCTGATTTAATGAGAGGACTGTGGGGATTCAAAGTCTCCTTTTTTATGCCCATATAACTGAATTTCTTGGCCTGTGCTTTTTATTTATAATAGTAATCACACAGTTTATTTTTCATATTATTTTATTCTGTCTTTGCAACGCTCTAGTCCTGTAATAGTGCTGGTTTATTCATACTCCTAAGTGTCTTGGGAGTGCTGTCACAAGCTGCACTGTTTGAGGGCAGTTTTAGAATGATGCTGAATCCCTTTTAATAAGAAGGAACAAATTATCCCAAAAGAAGCTCTCTAAGATGTTCATTGTCTGTTGTGGTTCTGTGACTGCAACAAGGGGACTGTATGGAGCTTTGGAGAGCTGAAATTACAAGTCTGATGTTTTCTGACACAGCTGCCTTGGGATGTGTGGCTTCTGTTGTGACAAGTCACATTGTGTTAAGTCAAGATCAGGTCAGCCCTCAAGGAGATGTAATGCTGCAATATTGGGGAAACAACTCAATGGGGCAGAGCAGAGAGGAATCCTTGCTTATTCAAGTGCTGATTTCTGATACCACTCTATCATTCAGATGAATGTACAGAGAAGAGCATAATGGAAATATAAGGCTACTCTGAGGGCTGGCAATTGGGACAGGGAAAATGGACAAACAATCAAGAAACTATCTATAAGCTAAAAAAAACCAAAAAAACAAAACAAACCCAAAACCCAAAAACACTTAAAATGCCAGTTCCAAACAATTCTATATATTGTGGATATTTTTTTGCTTAGGCCCAGTAAACTTCTCCACTTCCTTAAATGGGTACAGCTTGTGTAAATTCCCAGTCAAACTCAAAGCCTGACCCAGCTGTCCCTTATAATGAGATGCTGCCAGTAACAGCCTGAGCAGCTTCTGATCTCAGGCCTTAAAGTCTTAATACAGTGCCCACCCCAAGGGGAAGAAGACAAACATAGCTGTGGATGAATCTGTGTTCTTTTGCTTGTCCATAGGCTGTGCCCTTCAGATGATGGTGGGCTTCAGGCTGTAGCCTGGGGTCCTCTTGCTTCTTTTTAATGCAGGAGAAGTTCCCTCACTGGAGCAGAGACAATGCCCCAAACCACTGCCATATGGAGTGCTGTAATGGCAATGGGCTCTGGTTTGGGAATTATTCTTGCTCTGAACTGCCTGTCTATTACCTTCCAATGCTTTCCTGTTTTGACAAAAATTTAAACCCTGGTTCTTAAACTTGATGCCTCTTGAGTGCACAGCAATAGAAGCACAGACATGGCTTCTACTTGCATTTGTTTGAGGACAGTTTGTGCACTGCCAAATTAGAGAGATTCCTAAAAGGCCCATCAGGGGTTTATACCCAGACAGGGTATTGTGCAAAAAAAGCTCTTTTATTTTGAAAGAGAAATGAGAAGCAGTGAAAAACAGATCTTTAGCTCATTGCTCTGAATATGACTTCTGCAAATCTGATTTTACCCCATCCAAAATAAGAGAAAATGAAGTTTTGTTGTGTAGTACCATGGTTTGAGCACTGTGGATAACTCAGATAGATTTTAAGATGGAAATGAATACACTTTGAGGAGGGAATTTCATGAAAATGTCTCCCCCTGATGTGCACCTGACAAGGCATGGATACACAACAGAGCCCCTGCCAGGGACTGAACTGCTGTGCACAAAAGCATAGAAATAACCTCTGGAACCTCTGGCAGAAAATACAGGAGAGAGGACCTTTACTATGGTCTGCTCCCTCATTCCTCATCCTCTCCCTTGTAGGTTGTACAATCCCTGCCCCATGTAGCTAACACTGCTGAAAATGCTTCTTCTCATGAGTTAGGGTTGTACAGGCCTGCCTTCCATGCCATAGGAATCAAATGATGCCTGTACCAAAACTTGCTCTGATGTCCCAGGAATTAATAATAATAAAGCTTGCAGTTGTAACAGCCCTAGGCCAGGGTTCTGCTTTCTAGTCTTAAACAGAACAATAAGGTAGGGCTTTCTACCACCTTTCATGTAAATAACTTAGACTTTACCCTTGACATTTTCAGAGCTGTGGCCCAGTAAGCTTGATTTTCACTGTCACCAGAAGAGTGTGTGCTCCCACTGGATCTTTGCTGTGACTTTTCTAGAGAAACAGGCACTGCTGAGTTTAATTTGAACAGGATTCATGCTATCCCTCAAGAGATAGTGATTTGTGTTCTCTTTGTTTTAGGAAAGTTAAGTCCAGGAATAGAAAACCAAACCAGGCATGGAGCAGCAGCACTCTCAGCTGTGTGAGCACTGTGTGCTGGTTAGTTTGGGAAGGAAGGTTTGGCTAATGGCCTTTACCAGGAGAGGTTTCAGCATCAAGGCTGGTCAGCAGACTTTCTGCTGATAGGACATGCTGTGTGCTGGTAGAGAGAGGGAAAGACCCTAGCGATCTCCTTATTTCAAGTTCCTGGCTCAGTGAAGGATGGATATATTGTAACTCAATGTCAGTGGCAAAAGGAAGGGGCAATCGTGATAGAGGTGAAAAACTGGCCCATGGGAGCAGTGCTTACTGACCAGCTGATCTCCCAGGCACTGATGTTTTCTGCATGTGGCAGCCACGGGAGAGAAAAGAGAGAAAAGGAAAAAAGGATAAAAGCATACCTGCAGCATGCATTAATTAACATTCTGTATTAGAGGCCATGAGCTATGTGTATGTATCTCTATGTCTTCTCCTTTAAACCAGCAAAGTTAGTAACTCAATGAGATCTGGCATTGGTATAGAGCTTTCAAAGTTCTTTTAAGTTCTATAAGTTTTATAAAATCAATCAGCCAGGTAGAGGAGAGTGTGAGAATTCTTACTTGTACCTTTAGCTGACGAGAAAAATATTGTTATCCACACTCTGTATGGCTGGTACCAATAAATCTCTGAAGGGAAAAGCTTTAATTTCATGTTAAATACCAGAAGAGGACCTATTAGTCACAAAGCTTCAGGAACAGTTCTGCAGCTGAGGGGATGACTCTTTGTAGTAAAATGAAACCCCACAGAAACACTACATAGAGAGGAGTGAAACTCTCTGTGAATGGAGGTGTGTGTGGCTGTATGTGAAGTATGAATCTGTTCTCATCACCTTGCAGTTTTCCTTGCCTTCTCACTGTTTTCTAACATTTCTAGCCACAGTCATCCATGTGTGTCCACTAACATGCTGCTTACTTACACGGGCAGGTATCAGAGGTGGGAAGAGGTGCTCTGGGATGAATGCTGGGCATTTAACCAAATGTTTGTTGCCTTTGTTTTCCCTGTCCTGTTGCAGACTGGAATAAGTCCATCCATCACATCTCCTGTTGCCTTTGACATCCTGCCCCTGAAGCTGCATTCCTTTTCCAAGAGCACCCCGACAGGCCTGGACTGTGTGGGCTGCAAACGGCGCATCTCCGCTCCCAGTGCGTACCCTGGGCTGGGCTGGGCTGGGTGGGGGGCAGGAGAGAGTGAGGCTCTGCTTTACTGAGAGTGATGAGCATTGTAACCTGATCACGATGATTGCTGCATCCACGTCTGAGCAGAAATCTGCTTCAGAGTGGAATCTTTCATATGCTTTCTCTGCTTTAGAGTGGGATCTTTCATGTGCTTTTCATATTCGGGTTTGTTTTCTCCCTGAGTGGATGAACAGGGTGCTGTTTAAAGGCATGGCCAGCTTTTTAGTGAAGAACAGATCACTCCTTGCAGTGATAGTGTGCTGTAAGGATCCGTGCCTGGCGGGCTGTTCGGCTGCTATCCAGCAGCTATGGACCCCAGCCCACACGATCTTGCATGGATGAAGGTGAAAGATGAGAAGCACTCTTCTCCACATGGGGACTAAGTCCTAAATCTATTTCCTTGATAGGAGACATCAGATCATCCAGCTGACCCCCAAGATGGAAAAGTGGGCGTCACCTTCTCCCAGGGGGATTTTGAGCTGAGGGGAAGGGGGACGGAGGAAGGGCGCAACAGCCGATGGGATCCAAGTGAGGAGGGGTGAGGGAAAGGGTAACGCAGGCAGAGAGCACCAGCACTGATGGGGGAAAAGGGGGAAGACCCTGTGGTGACAGGATACAAATCATGTGAACAGTGCAAACTACCAAACACCCAGTGCAAATAACTAAATAACTATTTAGTGCAATACAACAGTGTGCCTGATGTAGAAACAGTGTGTTGTCTCGTGAGAACTGTCCCACCTATGATGATGTCACCTCTATCACACTCTTGAATTAGATTTCTGCAGATGAAATAGACTCTGCCTTGTGTTTGCTGGAGAGCACTACAGTGGGTATGGTGAGATTCCTCTCAGGTTGCTAATTAGGTACTAAAGCAACTAAATGAGCCTCTAGAGACAGAAATTTCCTGTACTTTAAATCCCCCTAAAGAACAAGTATGCTGTGTTTTCATGAGGAATGCACATGAAGTATCATGTCTGCTTCATTTCCGATGACTGACACTTTCTCAGAATTAAAATGTAACTTGCACAGATTATTAAACTGTGAGATGTATCTTTGCCAGGTTTTTAAATTCTCCATCTGACAGCGCCTGCCCAAACACTGCTGATATCTCTATCACAGCACTTTGGGCTGGAATAAGGGAAACAGAATGCAGAGGAGTTGTTTGGTGGTTAGGAACCTAGCCAGGAAAAGCCAGCCACAGTTGGGTGCCAAACTGCCATTTCTGCCTCAGAAGGTCTCTGTACCATCGATTAAACCCTGCTGGAGTTACCTAATTAAGGGACAATAACATTGTACTAATTACATCAGAGTTGAATGGTCATAGTATTTTGTCAAGCAAAACTGGTTTGTTTGTGCAGCTCTTGCACAGAGTCATGAGGCTTGATCTGGAAATAAGAAAACTATTTATTATTGTGGTGTTGAGAGCCTTGCCTTTGCTCTCTCAGCACTGAGGGCTTTGATCACTTGCTGTCACAGGCATCTGGTGCTGCCCCAATGCTTAGGACCAGCTCCCTGGCTGAATTAAAAAAGCTGTAGCTTTACTCCTTGGAAATCCCACATGGAAACCCATCACTGTCAAGTTGTCTGTGTATCTCTGACATCAGCTGAAATCCCTGAGCACTGCTGTCATAGAAGTACATTCTGAGTCACAGCTGAGACAAATTTCATGGTAGTTCCCAACTGGGACATGAGGGAGTTAAAAAATATGTATGAATTTCTGAGGGTGAATAGGGGAAATAAATGTATGCAGACTGACCAGCTGGCAGTGCTTTAGGTGTTTATATGCTGTCTAGAAATGGGGCCTGCAACCTGAATCATCTGTGATTCACACAATATTCCTGAGATAGGTACAAGTGAGTTTCTTATTGTGACCTAAGAATTTCTGAGTAAATGTAGCAAAACAAGTGAAATCGAGCAGAATCATTTTCCCACCCCCAAAACCATGCTCCTGGGAAAGGAAACTGGTGGAGAGAGGAAGCAGGGGCTCTTCTCCCACAGCCATTTCTGTTAGCTGCTGCATGTGGGCTTCATTTGAAGCATTTTGGAAGAGATGAATGTGGGCACGTGTCCTGCCTGTGGTAGGATGTGGATGAGAAGAAAACTGCAAGTTACTGAAGTGATACTCTGAGGCTGATGGATCAGTTTTAAGATTGGCTATGTCCTTGAGGCAGCAGTAGTGCAGCAGAATGCCTTCTTTGGTTCTTGTACAGATTTGTCGTGATACCTGTTGTTTTTGACAGAGCTGTAGGGCATGTAAAATAAATATAAAATAGTCAATTAATTTAATCTAATTTTAAGATTTCTAACTCCAAAGCTGCAGCTGCTTGTATTAATGATCCCAGTCTATGTTGTAGTCATAAAAGACAGTGGATATAAAAGTATTCTGCAATATCCAGTGCTACTAGATACTTCCATGTTGAAAATACGAATAAATTTCCCACTCCCAAAGTCTGCACCTCTTCACCTTGTGCAGAGAATGCTGCAGAGACTGGGAGGGATGGAGGATGGAGACCTCTCTAGTTCTGCAGCGTGAAATGATGGCTGGGATGGTCTCAGCCCAAAAGGTGCCATGCACAGCTCTCACACCCTGTCATGCACCTACCCGGGGGCTGGGACAAGAGCTGGGGACAGCCTGGCTATCCTGGCTGGGCTGGGTGCATTTTGCTGGAACAGCATGACAGACAGCAGAGAAATTTCATTTTAGCGCTGGATGTGCTGTGCCCGTCCCGGCGCTCCCCGCAGTCGGATCCCCCGCTCTCACTGCCTTGGGCCCTGCTGGCAGGGACGGGCAGGCTGAGAGCAGGGACAGGCACTGCCCGCCGGGGCCTCAGCCCGGGCAGGCCCTGCGGAGCCGGGCGGCACCGGCAGGTGGCTCTGACCGCTGTGGAATCACGGAATTCACAGAATGACCAGGTTGGAAGAGACCTTCCAGATCCTCGAGTCCAGCCCAGCCCCAACAGCTCAACTAAACCCTGGCACCCAGTGCCACATCCAGGCTGTGTTAAACACACCCAGGGATGGGGACTCCACCACCTCCCTAGGGCAGCCATCCCAGAACTTTATCACTCTTTCAGTGAAAAACTTTTTCCTAATATCCAACCTAAATTTCCCTTGGCACAGCTTGAGGCTGTGTGCTCTGGTTCTGTCAGTGCTGCCTGGAGAAAGAGCCCAACCGCACCTGACTGTAACCACCCTTCAGGGAGCTGCAGAGAGTGATGAGGGCAGCCCTGAGTCTCCTTTTCTCCAGGCTGAGCACCCCCGCCTCCCCCAGTCGTTCCTCATAGGGCTGCCCTTCCCAGCCCCTAAATGTGGTGGGCCAGGCCAGGCTGTCCCCAGGCCGGGCCGGGCTGTGCTGGGCTGGGCTGTCCCCAGGCCGGGCCGGGCTGTGCTGGGCTGGGCTGTCCCCGGGCCTGGGCCGGGCTGTGCTGGGCTGGGCTGTCCCCAGGCCTGGGCTGGGCTGTGCCGGGCCGGGCTGTCCCTGAGCTGGGCTATCCCTGGGCCTGGGCCGGGCTGTGCCGGGCTGGGCTGTCTCTGAGCTGGGCTGTCCCCAGGCCGGGCCGGGCTGTGCCGGGCTGTGCTGGGCTGGGCTGTCCCCGGGCCTGGGCCGGGCTGTCCCTGGGCCAGGCTGTGCCGGGCCGGGCTGTCCCTGAGCTGGGCTGTCCCTGGGCTGGGCTGTGCCGGGCCGGGCTGTCCCTGGGCTGGGCTGTGCCGGGCCGGGCTGTCCCTGAGCTGGGCTGTCCCGAGGCCGGGCCGGGCTGTGCTGGGCTGGGCTGTCCCCGGGCCTGGGCCGGGTTGTCCCTGGGCCAGGCTGTGCCGGGCCGGGCTGTCCCCGGGCCGGGCTGTCCCCGGGCCGGGCTGTCCCTGGGCTGGGCTGTCCCTGGGCTGGGCTGTGCCGGGCCGGGCTGTCCCTGAGCTGGGCTATCCCCGGGCCGGGCCGGGCCAGGCCCAGCAGAGCCCCCGGCAGGAGGGTGCAGCTGAACCCCCTCCAGCACACACGGGCACCCCAGGGCAGTGAGCTTCACCGTCCTGCTCAAACATCAGAACACCCGAATGGTTGGGAACAGCTTTCTTGGCTGCACACACGCTTCAGTCGGGAGTGTTGGTGAATATCGAGTGTCTTTTCCCTTTAGTTCACAGAATTCTGGTTTTTAAGGGATCCAAAAGGATCATCAAGTCCAACTCCTGGCAGTCCCCACGAGCCACAGCATGTGCCTTGTCCAAATGCTTCTTGGACTCTGCCTGGCTTGGTGCTGGGACCACTGCCCCAGTACCCAGCCACCCTCTGAGTGAGAAAAACCTTTCCTAATATCCAACCTAAACGTCCCCTGACACAACTTCAGGCCACTCCCTCAGGTCCTGCCACCGACTGTTAGAGATGAGAGATTGTTGTCTGTCCCTCTGCTTCCCCTTGCAACAAAGTCTGACTGCAATGACCCCTCCGTCTCCTTTTCTGGTTGTCTGGTTGTTTTCTGGTTGTCTCCCATGTCTTCATTTGTACCGTTCAGTCTGTTCCTTACTGCCAGGTTAGGAAGCAAGCCACTTCCTAAGTAGGTATGAGAATACTTTTCTGCTTTTTAGCAGCCTCTGGAGACCTTTTGACACAGGTATTGCACCAGGAAAGGGGTGGGAGGAAGGGCCTAATATGTACTGGAGTGAGCAGTAGCAGGATAACGAAGCTTTGGGTTAAAGCAGTGGACCAGCATGTTTGTCTTTTAGGCTATGAGACCTATTTTCTCCTTCCCCATCTCTCCTGAGTCTGATACTTGTTTATTTATAGACTGAAGACTGCCTAAAATTGGGGATGTTGCTGGGAAGCTGTTTGGACAGTGGCTGCAGCTGTAAGAATGTAGCTGCAACAAGGCTGAAGCCAGGAGAGGGGCAGTTCTGGGTGTGAGAGCTACCAACCCATGGGACTAGAGCAGAAAGAACATTCAGGGCAGATGCTGCCATTTCTGAGCTTTTCCTTAGGGACTTTCCAGCAGGAGGCAATCCCAAGGTGACACAGTGACAGACAGACACAGAACTGGAGTTTCTTGACATCCCTGCTGTCACTGCTATCCATGCCTCTCAGGCAGAGACTTGCCTATTCTCGTGCCAGCTTGTCACCCTTTCCCAGATGTTTCCCTCAGTCTGCCTCTCAGACACTCTGAAACTTTTGAACTGGGACAGGGACACACACATGACCATAGACCTCCAGGGTTTGTCATATCCTCGTAGAGGGAGGAACCTGCAACCTGTGTATTACAAGATAGGTTTGTAGCTGTGCTAGAACAAATCTCATACCTGTAGTATTTTAAATCATTGTCTAAATGCAGATCAAATCTTTTTGGCAACTTTCCACATGTCTTGTCAGATTGGAACAGCCTCAGATCTTTGAATTTTCCATCAGATATCTACAAGAGATGCCCTGGAGTTAGACCACAGAGCTGTGGTTGGCTGTGCTGAGCAGAGAGGCATGAATTCCCTGTGCTGATGAGGAACATAATGGTGGCCTTGGAAATCCTGCAACAAGAATAGGCAAGCCAAGTTCTCAAGGGCTGAATCTTTTGTGGATAGTCTGGAAAACAGTGACCACTTAGTGATACTGAGTTATCCTCCAGCCTCCCTGGTGTAGTGGAAAGTATTTCTCAGAGGCAAAGGGACTGTTTGTTTACTCAACATCATGTGGACATCTTTCATCTTCTTTTCCCAGCTATAGATGTGCTGTTAAACTCACACTTGGCAACAGTTAATGTGAAGATGTTTGACAGCCACTGGAGAAATCTGTTCAAGAGGGAAAATATTAGCTCAATAACAGGACTTCATTATGTCTTATAAATATTTAGCAGTCCTGTAGTTCAGCAAAATAGCAAGCTGAGTTATTTATTCCATTTTTGTCATTTTAGCTCTTGAAGAAAGTGGTATGCAAGTTCCCAGAAGTGCATCATGGTAGCTGTAGCATGAAATGTCTGTTCCATCCCCATTAACTAGAAGAGTATAATTGAATTTAAGTGGCTAAAAAATAATCACATTGCCTACTGTATACTTTTCACTTTGTCTCTTAATCACAGAAAGATTAGACCCACTATGTCAGTCTTGGTTCTGTTTAACCACAGCCACAAACATTTGCCCTCTGTGAGGTCTTTGATAATGTGCTCACTCAAAAGGTTTCATCCAGTCTTAAAAGCAGAGCCTGGTAGTGGCTGAGTTCCTGAAATTTGTCTTAGCAAGTTGACTGGGATTGTCTGAGGTGAAAGATTTAGCATACCAATAAAAACCTTCTGTGTGGCAAACAGAGAAGAAGAAGGTCCTAGGAAATCCTGAATGATTCTGGTAATTACTGTTCAAAGCTACAAGATTACAGGAGAACCCAGCAGAGGCTAAAAAATCCAGCAAACATTTAGGATCAGGTTGTCAAAGGCTAGCTTGGCTATCTTTACCAGGCTGTGCAGTGAGATTCTTAATCTTTAGTTGGAGTCAGTTACTGCTACATCAACCTTAGATAACTTCTTTTCTAATGTCACAGAAGAAAGTCTCCATGTAGATTTTACAACAACAACAACAAAAATCTGTAGTTGGTGGAACCCCTATATGATGGGTTGCAGTCTTGAACGCTGACAAAATTTTTGCTTTCCACAATTTGGCTGTGTAGAATTTTTCTTCTTTCCACAGAAAGTGGAAAGAAAATTCTTCTCCAGTGCATTCCTACAACAGACACACATACATGAGGATAATTAGGACTGAATTGTAGCCTCTCTTTAGCACCTCTGCTGTCTGAAGAGCTGCACTGCCTTTCTTCTTCTCAATGCCTTGTTCTCCAAATCCACAGAACAGCTGCATTTGTCCTTGTTGTCAATGTTTAATTTACCTTCCTCTGATTATTGTGATCAAGAGGAGTTTCTCTCCAGTTGTACTTGAATGCAGGCAGTTCTGGAAGAATCAGATCAATGCAGGAGAGTGATTCTACTGCAGTCAAATCAAGAACACATTTCCATTTCTCTGTTAGGAAGTATTAGATATTTTGGTTCATTCAGAAGATAATTGAAGGAATTATTTTGTTACAGATCACTAAAAATGTAATTTTTTTTTTTTTTTTTTTTACTGCTGCAGAGACCATTATTTTAAAGAATAGCTGAAATATTTAAGTTGGTTCAGCATTATTCGGTGCTTTGTGATATTCTCCAGTGATGGAGTGTGGCATTTTTTTCCTTTTAGGAAATACTCAGTAAATCAGAAGTCTTACTGCACTGAAATAACTCTGCTACTGCATGGATAGTGAGGCAAATTCAAAGGGGTCTCTATTGCAACAAGCTGTGATGGCCTTATTTACTTTGCAAAGAGCCACCTTACATACAAATTGTAAAATAAGCATTTTCAGTTCTTGTGTGAAATTGGGCTCCTGGGTTTGGATTTGGGTGTCTGGAGCCACGTTCACTCTCCATGTGACAGGAGCAGTGTGGGGTTTTCCTTTGTGGCTGTCCCTCTCCCACATGTGCTGAGGGAGCTGATCTCCTCCTTTGCTCCAACCCTACTTGCAGTCTCACCTGGCTAAACTCACCTGGCCTGGGCAATCCCACACTGAATCAAGCTACTTCTGGTCTTACACTCTTTTCTTCTGCACAGGGTACAAACCATGTGGCTGCTCTTCAATTATTTTGGTAGTTTGACAGATCTGCTGTGTGCAAGGTCTTTGAGCAGAGTGGCAGCCCAGGAATGTCCTTTATTAAAAAATCTCTGTGGTGCCTCAAAGCTCTTGTTAGAGTGTACAGGTATTTCTGCATTCCCAGGAAAGTGGGATTCTTTCAAGATCCTTCTTACAGGGATACAGGGATTCTCCTCTTAGGTAATGAGAATATAAAACTTCCTAGTAAATGGTAGTTGGGGATGCTGTTTCAGTTGGGACTGAGGTCTCTTGCAAAGATCACACATGGAAATCGGGATCATACCAGGTCTGCAGTCTGGGAGTGGATGCTAAATGATTTTTCAAAACTCCCAGCTGCAATCTTCCCAAATCTCAATCTGTGTTTTTCTGGCTTTAATTTCATTTTGAATTCTTTTTCCGAGTACTTACAAAAATAGTTTTTTAATAGCAGCAGCCACATCCAGTTCTAAACACGATTAGTTTATATGTTAAATCCTTTCTGAGTTCTCAGGGGAAGCAGATAACACAAGGTCTCTCTCACTCGGGCATTTTTAAAACGCATGAAATTCTACTATTTCCACGTCTTTATTTTTAATCTGACAGTCCTGCTAAATTAGGAGGAGAGATCTCTGTCTCACCCTTTGCTTCCTTAATGCCTTGAAATCGGCTTTAATAAAAATCAGCCTCTGGAAGCTGCGGCCGAGCGCAGCGGAGCCGCCTCGGAGGGAGCCTCCTTAGCGGACCCCTATGATGTCAGGATGCACCGAGGCGAGCGGAGCGGAGCCTCGGGATCCAGCGCAGAGCTCCGCCGGCGCTGCCCGCTCCCGCTGCCCTGTGAGGGCTCCACCGGAGCCTCGGGATCCAGCGCAGAGCTCCGCCGGCGCTGCCCGCTGCCGCTGCCCTGCCCGGGCTCTGCAGAGCGCTGCCCGCTGCCCTGTGAGGGCTCCGCAGAGCGCTGCCCGCTCCCCGCAGAGCGCTGCCCGCTGCCCTGCCCGCTGCCCTGCGAGCGCTGCCCGCTCCCCGCCGCAGCCCCCTGGAGCCCCCGGCTCCCCCTGGCATTCGCCCGCATGAGGACCCAGCAGTGCCCCAGCGAGTCCAGCGGGGCTCACAGTGCCGAGAACTGCAGCAGCAGCGGCAGCTCCGGGCTCTCGCCGGGCTCGGATTCAGACAGCAGCGGGGTGGTGTGTGGTGGTGGTGGCATGAGAGGCGTCCTGTCCAGGTACTGGAGCTTGGAGAGTCTGCACTCTGCCACAGGTAAGGGGCTCTTCTCTTCCTTTTCTTTTTTTCCTTTTTTTTTTTTCTATGATATTGCACTGACCTTGAGAAACCAAACCTTCTGAAAAAAGTATATAATTTGGAAATGCAGTATCTTCATCTGGAGAGATAACCAAAGCATTCAGTGTTTGCTAGCTATACCCTCTGTAGACTTAAACCTAAACCAAAACAGCACAGACCCTTAACAGACTTCTTAAATCAGGAGGGAAGAAATAGGGTTTTAATGGCTTTGGAAACAGTGTGTAGGCTTCTACCTGATTACAGCTGTTCTTGCCTATTGGAACATTTCTCATTTCAGCTTAATCATACAGAGCTGAACATTAGAGTTGATATTTCTCTGTGTAAATTCCAGTGCAGAGAGTATCACTGCCTCTAGAAAATGCCCAGGCAAGTGCTGTGCAGCAGATGAGAGCTAGGTAGGGTTGCACTGCTGTGCACTGAAGGAGGGAAAGGCAGTTCCCTGAGCCAGCTGCTCAAGTTCACTTTTTGCTTTCCCATCCATTATTTAAAGTCTTTCTGAAGCAGAGATCTTGGAGGCATGTTCATGTAGCCTGGACCTGTTCTGGCTTAGCCTGTCTGGATTCTGGTTTTTAGTTACTGATGTGCCTGTTTAGGGTTTGAATGCTTGAACTGCAAGCATAGTAAAGAAGCTTTCTCATTCCCATCTGATCCTAGCAAAGGATCCTGGCAATGATGTTACTGGCCAATGACTGCTGAGCTGTTCAGCTGTTGCTGTTTAGAGAGATTTTTAATAGAGCTGCAGTAAATTAGTTCTTCTCTTAGATAAATTCAGACAAGTGCCTTCAAGGCCACCAGTGACTGCCATTTCCTTAGTAAGAATACCCAGTGCTACCAGCTAGAATCAAGGCTTGGGAAGAATTTAGGGTGCAGTTCTGTGTAATCTGCTTTAGTTGTGTGTACTTTTAATTATTGGAAGGTTTTATCGTTCCATCTGCTACTGTAGATTCAGAGCTGTTTACTAAAATCTCCATTGCAGCTCTGGAGTCTCTGCTGAAGCATGAGTAACTGCACAACCATAATCAGGAAAGGGCTACAGCAGGGTGGCCAGTCTCCCTGACCTTCCACCCTGCACACCCACCTTCCAGGTGGCCAAAAGCACAGTACATCCTGAGAGTCCAGGGACAGGACAAAAGCTGAGGTGAGATCAAGCCATTGGTGCTCTGTTTTCAGGGAAGACCTGGGCTGCAGGTATTAGATGAGGTGCTTTTGCATTCTCAGTTACATCTGCTGGCTGTTTTCTCCTGTGACAGGGAGTGCAAATTAACCCCAGCATGCTCTGACATTGGCATGAAGTGTAAGTGTGGCACAGGGTCTTTGTGCAAACTCTGCTCAGAGTTCTGGGGGGTTGCAGCAGTGGCTCCATCCCATCTATGTCCCAGGGTTTGCAGTCAGCTGCCCTCCCTGGAAGCATTCTTGGGCTTAATCAGGTCACTTGAAACAAATGATGTACAGGATACAGAAGAAGTGAGGTTGATGGCAGAAGCAGGCTCTGAAATTGTCTGTTTTTCTAAATGCGCTTTCATTTCCACAAGTCTTGTTCCCAAGGCTATGAGGCATTGGTGTCATTTTGTGGATGCTACATGCATTTAGCAGGAAATACAGAGATGAGAAGAAATAGAACAGAAAATGGGATGGAGACAGACTGAGGACAGGGAGAAACCAAATTAAGTTTCATAATTACTGTATTGATATAAAAATACAATAATAAAAGCAGATCACTGCATTTCAGACTCCTTGCTGCCTGTGTGGTTGGTGTCTTCTCATGGTAAAAGATTTCTGAGCAGTTTGTCTCTAACTACTAACACAATTCAGGTCAGAATTAGTATTAAACTTTGAGAAAAATGGATCACTAGGAGGAATTTATTTTGTTTTGATTCTTCTCTGTCAGAATTCTTCTTTGGCTTAAACTTAGGAAGTTGTGGTAGAACTGCTCCTCTCCACCATCAATTGCCTGTCTGAGGAGTGAGGCAGGATTTCTTAAAAGCTTGTGCTAAATAACATTTTTGAATGTAAAATTTAATACACTGTTTAAACCAACCAAAAAAACCCAAACAGAAAACCCAAGGAAAAAGAAAAAAACCAGCAGGAGCAGTAGCAGCTGGCAATGCATGAGAGAAGCAGTCAGTAAAATGTGTGGCAGTGTCCTCTCCTCATAGGAGCAGGGAGTCTCCAGCTCCTTTCCATGTGATACATCAAGGAATTAGGGGGGAAAAAGAGTACAGACTGTATGGAAACACTAGGAAGTTGTATTAAAAAAGGTCTAAGGCATGAGTCAGTCCCTCTCCCTGTCTGAAGGGATTCTGCATGTCCTTAAGGCTGCACAGGTGCACTTGGCAGAGAGGGTTTTGCTTTTTGCCCTGTGTGTACATCACCTTTTCTTTAGGGGTCTTTATCCTGAGTCTGTTGCTGTCTAAGACTTCAGGGAAGATTAGAAATGAACCAGATTTAAATGACTGAAATGTGGAGGTGAAAAGAAGGTGGGAGGTACGATTGGAATGCATCCATTGGAGTTTTTCTTTTAGATAATTTAGATTCCAAGGAAGTGAAGAGACAGAGATGTATGTGTGCTTATGTATGCATACATTTGACAGTGTGTGATTTCAGAAATACAAACTGACATCCCCTGTGTAGAAAAAACAGAGTTTTCTGGGGTTCACAGGAACAAAAACTGTCTTTGGTTTGTGGTTTGTTATCTTCCTCTGCAGTCAGTAATGAAATATACAATTCCTTTTGGTTTGGGGTTGACCTTGTTGTAATATATTGATAAAGAGGGAAAGCTAAATGTGACAGTTGAAAGAGAGAAGACCTGTTGCTACAGCATAAACTTCTGTGCAAATGCTGCTTGAAATACAACTATGCAAAAAAACCCCATGGTTCAGGCTTATAGGAAGTGAAAAAAATCGACTGTTTTTTAGTATCAGTGGCATTTATGGTCTAAATGTCAATAAACACTACCTTACACGAGAAGGCCCTTCTCCCTGAAGCTAAAAATAAACATGAAAATAAGGAATGAAATAAATAAAATGAAAATAAGGAATGCTTTATTCTTCTCCATTTGAGGATGCCAGAGGACTTTGCAAGCATCAGTAACCCTCACAGAGGACCCAAAAGACTTTCAAAGCATGATTTAGTATAGATAAAAAGGTACTTAGATACTTAGACAGTATCCTTGCTATTTTTAAATACTTATGAGCAGTGTCCAAGTCCGGTGCAGGTCCCTGAGAGAAAAGGACTGGGAGCTGGGGTGGCTCAGCAATTCTGAAAATGGGGCTGTGAGTATCTCAGCTGGCCAAAACCCCGTAAGGCATCCAGATTAAAAGTCACTTTTAGTGCCAGTGCTCCAGCCAGTGATTCAGAGGCACTCTGGGTGCTCTAGCCCTGGTTTCCTAGGCAGGACTTTGTACCCCAGGGCTGCCTGTATCCCATTCATCACTGTTGTACAACTCCACTGAAAAGTTTTTCCTTTAGGATGTTTCCAGATTCAAGCCTGTGAACAGCTCTCTTTGCCTTTCCAGCTCCTTTGTTGCAGGTCCAATCCTGAGCTCATTAGCACTTCTGTTTATTCTTTTTCTTGTCCAAGTTGGGAAGGTCTGGAAGAGCAAAGAAAGGTAGGGACAAAGGGGGAATCACAACCTGGAGGACTAGTGGTTGCCATAGTTTCCCTGGGATCCTCTGTGTATTTGTGCACATGTAGCAATTTAATTGTACAGGCTCCACTTCAGTGAGCCTCTGCACAGATTTGTGGCTCCTAATATGCAGATATGCTCATCTACTGCCCTTGGGAATATGGCCTTTAAACAAACAAGAAAACATGAAGCATGGGTGTGGAGGGGTTTTTTTCTTCATTCAGAGCTTAAAAAGAAAATTGTGGGTTTTTTAGGAAGGTTTTTTCCAAGTCATTCATTTCATTGTTGTGGCTGATGAGAGAGCCAGTAATAGAGCTGTGGCAAATGCTTTGAGTCTTTCTTGTTTGGCAAGAGATTTTCTTTTGAGCATTTTCTTTTTCCTTTTTCTTCCTCTAGCCCTGTCTTTTTGGTACTGATATCTTCAGCTGTGTTCATGGACTCCAGTGCATAATTCCACTGATCCTTCTTTCTCTAGGGTCACTCAATCAGCAAGAGTTAGAGGTCACACAAGGGGAGATTGATTTAAGGTTCAAATTGCTTCAGAATGCATCCAAAGGAGAGCAGGAAGGGAAAAAAGTGAGTGCCTCAGAGCATCCAGTGCAGCATCTCCAGGTTGTGTTGCACCATTACCTTGGCAAATCCTGAGCTAGGATATTTCAGCTGGATTCATGGCTTGCACTCCAACATGTGCCATGTGTTCCCTCATATATCTCCTGTCACCTTCAGAATAACTCCCACTCATCTTCTGAACAATAATCAATGGATTTAAGAACAAACAAACAATAATCCATGCTAAATTCACTTGGGTTTCTTTCCTCTGTGTACATTAATTTGTCGTGGTGACTGTATGGTAAGGTTAAACCTAAGGGCAATCCTGAACTTTTGAGGAAGAATTACAAGATGCACATCTCTTGGACGTGCTTTTTTAGTGCCCTAAAGCTCAAGTTAATATTTCTTAGTTGAAAATACATCTTCCAAGTAGTGTTGAGTGTTGCTGAACTGTGACTTGGCATCACATTTAAATAGTGAGGGCATCTATATTAGTAAGTGGTTGAGTTCATTCCAGTGAAGGGAATTTCAGTCAATGCTAACTGTGTGTAAACTTGGCCACCTGACACATTTTGTACACTTACAGAAATGTTTTTTTCAGTGAAAAGTATCCTCTAGCATAATGTTTTCCATTAAAGGGAATAAAAATAGTGTTAATATAGGTAGGAAGTCTAATCAGGTTTCCGTACCTCTGTTTGCAGCAGAACCAGATTTTGTAAATTCAGCTACTTTGGAGTTCTAATTACATGTTAATGTATTGGGGGTGGTTCTAGTTGATTTTCCCTTGAGATTTACTTGTGTTGTTTCAAAAGGAGTAAATGCTTATTCTCATGTCCCTGTGAGGCACAGATTAGCACCTGTGACTATCAAAAATAAACATTCCCATTTTTGCTGATGCTATGTTTGCAGCAGGGAAAGATAAATCTTTGGAACACTGCCTGTGATACTTCCCCAGGTGTCACAGGTACACCATCCTCATCCTTTGCCTTCTCTGCCTTCAAAACAACTCCCATGAAGAACATTTAGGTTGTGATCACTGTTCCCTTTGCTGAGGAATATGACAACTTCTAAGGCTGTATTTTCTCAAAGATTCACTTATATTTAGAGTAGTCTTTCAGACCAGCACTTTCCTGGGATTTATCCCAGCTTCAATTGCTGTATTTTCCTGTATGGAGTGAAACAGCTTTAAGCCACCTGATTTCAGTGCTGCCAGCATCAGAGCTCTTGCAGCAGGAAACTAGCATGGCCCAAGAGAGTGAAGGGAAGGGGAATGAGGAGGTGCCATGACGCTTACCTGACCCTTCCTTTCTTCTCTGCCTTTAGGCAGACACCCAAAGGTTGGCAGAAACTTGACCATTCCTTTTCATTTGTGTTATCTGGGTCTAGTTCATGTAGGTAAAAAACCCAGCAAAAATAGATGAGAGCATGGGCTGGCAAACTGTCTGTGCCCAGTGCTCACAGAGAATGTGTGTACTTGCTGCCTACACAAGATGCAGCTTTGCCACGCCTGCTTAGCAATGAGTTCAGTTAAACAATGTAGGGAACAATCCTGCCTGTCCTTTGCCATTGGGATGTGGCCTTTAAATTACTAAGCTTGTCTGTAACTGAGCTTATTCCCTACTAAGGTCCTGTTCTCCAATTCTTCTGGACCATGAGAAGTGTCTTTGAAGGATTAGAGAAATATAGCCCTCTTCTGAGTGTCAGTAATTATATGTGGAGGCTTCTAATTTAATTAGAATCCTGTCTCATCTCACAATCCTTTTGTGGCCTGGTGTTTGTTAAACCAAGTAACTTGTTCAGTGATTTGTTTAAAAGTGCCAGGGACAAGCTGGATGTGCTGGACTGCAGAGGACATTGGTCTGAGCAGGCCCAAAGTCTCAAGATGAGCTGTCTAATGAGTGCCTTCAGTGGCTGTGCCATTCTCAAAAAGCTGCTCCTACAAGTGTGTGTCTGCACATGAAAGTGAGACAGTAGCCTGGTGTAAGCTGAGAGGAACATGGTTTGCACCTGGTTAATGGCTTGGATTACATTGTGTGAACATCCAAGTGTTGGCAGCTCTTACTACAAATATCCCTGGGGGTGTATTTGCCTAAACAGGTAGAGAGAGAGCTTTGCTGCTGTTATTCTCAGTCCCTGCTAGTCAAGGAGCAAGAGATTCTCTGGACTATGATGTTGGCTCATAAGAGCTCAAATAAACCTTTTCTTTTTCCTTTTTGCCATGGAGTACAGAGTAATTGCTTTGCTGGAGTAATTGAGCCATTTCCAAGTTGTGCTGTATCCCAGGGAGTGCTTATGGATGCTCTAATGCATCACCCCACGTGCAGCTGATTCCTGCACTCCGTGGCCTCCAGCAGGCTGAAGGCTGGCAAGTGGTCATAGAAGAGGAGGGAAATCAAGTGCTAAAGGCAGCTGAGTTTTGAATATCCTCCTTGTTCTTACTCTGTTGAATTATATTTTATCCCATGTTTAAGTGAAAGTGTGTATATATATATATATATATATATATATATATATATACACACATACATACACACACAGATATAAATATATACATACACACAAGGTTATTAATTAGTTATGTTTGGAACATTACTCAGTGAGGTTGCTCAAAAACAAGCATTTCTAGGTGTGGACTCTACTTTTTTTTTTTTTTTTCTACCAATGGATAAGGTTTCTTTCAGAGCCCATCTTAAAGGATCTGATAAATGCCTAAATAATAATTTGAAACCCATTTCAAATTATTATTTCAGGTGTACTGTTAAGGTACATGGTACCATCCTCTTGCTTTGGAAGATAAATTACATGTGAGTATTTATAAAAGAACTTGTAAAAGAAGTTTTTGTGTCAGGAAGATGAGGTAAATGAAGAACTTTCATTTTTTTAAAATTTTCTTTAAAATACAAAAAAATTATCATAATGGAATTGGAATGCTTTGTGTTGAGAATAAAGGAAGATAAGACTAATGATGTTTTCAAAACAGCTGGCAGAGATTTATTTCTATGGGGGAGTGAAATTGCAAGAGTTTCCCTTTTGGCTAATGGAAATAGTTCCCATTAGGTAGTTTTGAATTAGGTACTTTTCTTTTTTTTTTTTTTTTTTTTAATTGAAGTGTCCCTAAAAATGCAGGGAAAAGGCAGTGAGCTAGGAAATTCAGTGTTAACACAAAATGATCTGTTGGAATAGGTAGGATGGAGCTGCTCTGCTCTCCCTTGGCCAATGGAACCTTTCCAGGCCAGGTGTGAGGAGCCCTCAGCTCTTTGTGAGCCACAATCACACCCAGCTGGGGTGTACATGCAAAAAGACAAACTTGGCATTGGGAAACTGCAGTTCATGGGGTGTTCCAACAGGCAAAGGAAGCCACAAGCAGGGCCTGTGCATGTACTGGCTGCAGCTCCCTGTTCTGGGAGCTGCCATTAACACTATTCTGCTCCCTCTAAGGTCATTCTGTTCCCTATTGCAGGGATCTTTACAAATGCCAAGGCACATCCGAGTTCAAAGGAGGAGAAGCTGTCTACATAATTACTGAATCTAAAGAAACCCATGCTGAGCTGTTTGGGAGCTCAGGGCTCAGCTGTGGCAGGAAGGTGCAGCAGGCAGTGAGAATCAGCCTCACCTGCTCAACCCAAGGGCTGCTGGAGCTGCTCCTCTGCTGAGACTTCCCCTGCTGGCCCTCAGGGTGATACCTTGGGGTTTAAGTTTTTCTGTTCTGTTTTGGTGTGCAGCTCTTAGCTTTATATCAAGTGTCACTGGGATCTTTGCACAGGATAGTGGAGGCAAAACAATCCTATTCTAGCTGGAGACTCAAGGACAATCTCCTCAAACTGCAGGCCCAAAGCATGAACAGCATGAAAAGAGGAGGGTGGGCAGGCAAGCAAGGAGGGTGAAACTTCATCATTTGAAGCTCTTAACTGGGCAGTTAACTCCTATATGCAAATGGACTAAAACCTATAAAAATGTGAGATCTCATGACCAATACCTCCTTGCTCCCACCTTGGAGCCCCCCAGGGCAGAGCCAGGACTGTGGCTCTGGTACTGCCAGGGTGTGGCCTCTGAAGGCACCCCAATAAATATGAATAGATCTCCACTTTATTGCTCTGAACTCCTTCCAGCCTCTGCTCCAGCTCCTTGAAGCATCAAGGGAAGTGACCACTCTGTGTGACACTGTCCCTGCTCTGGGACACCGTGACCACCTGTGTGCCACTGTCCCTGGTCTGGGACACAGTGACCACTCTGTGTGACACTGTCCCTGCTCTGGGACACAGTGACCACCCTGTGTGATACTGTCCCTGGTCTGGGACACCGTGACCACTCTGTGTGACACTGTCCCTGGTCTGGGACACCGTGACCACCCTGTGTGACACTGTCCCTGGTCTGGGACACAGTGACCACCCTGTGTGACACTGTCCCTGCTCTGGGACACCGTGACCACCCTGTGTGCCACTGTCCCTGGTCTGGGACACAGTGACCACGCTCTGTGACACTGTCCCTGCTCTGGGACACAGTGACCACGCTCTGTGACACTGTCCCTGCTCTGGGACACAGTGACCACCCTGTGTGACACTGTCCCTGGTCTGGGACACAGTGACCACGCTCTGTGACACTGTCCCTGGTCTGGGACACAGTGACCACCCTGTGTGACACTGTCCCTGGTCTGGGACACAGTGACCACTCTGTGTGACACTGTCCCTGGTCTGGGACACAGTGACCACTCTGTGTGACACTGTCCCTGGTCTGGGACACAGTGACCACGCTCTGTGACACTGTCCCTGGTCTGGGACGCAGTGCAGCTCTGGAGAATCACAGCAGCCCTCTGTGCTCAAGTGGCCAGGTCAGAGTTTGTCCAAAAATACACTCCTCAGTGTTCAGAGGTGAGCTGGGTGCCAGCTGGGAGGTGTCACCAGCTGGGAGGTGACAGCAGGGGGCTGCAGGCAGGTGAACAATCCCAGAGTGAGGCACTGGGCTGTTCCCAGCCCTACAGCTGGCAAGCTGCTCGTGGGGCTCCTGTGCAGATCCTGCTGTGTGGCTGTGTTGAAACTGTCACAGTTTCTGCCAATACAGAGTGACCTGGATATGAGAATATCAGCCTGGATGCTGGAGCTGTTGTTTGAAGCCCTGGCTTGGCTCAGCTCCTGCTGACTCTCTCAGGGCCCTGTCCCTGAGCAGAGCTGTGTGTCAGCTCGAGGTCACTGATGGTACATCCTGCTCAGGGCAAAAACCTACTCTGCATGCCTGAAAGAAGCTTTGACAATAAACCTTTTAAGAGAGTTTATTATGAAAACACAGCGTTACTAATACCCCCCCAAACAGTGGATTTGGATCAATTTGAAATGTGGCATTCTTATCAACCTTAAAAGCCTGAATAAATTAAAAATATGCAGAACCCATCTCTACTGAAACTTGTTGATTGGATATGTCATTTCTCTTTGGAGAGCACAAAATAATTTAATTTGGGCTATTTTTGGTCCCAATTCTGAGCTTCACCACAATCTCTATGCTGTCACAAATCTAGGGCCTGGCAGTCCTATTTCATGCTGTCTTACTGTCAGTTCTCTGCCCAGGCTGAATTCTGGGGGTTGGTCCAGTTTTCTTCTGTGAATCCATAGTCACAGTTGGTATATACAATGCTCACCTGTGTTCATGCTGCTTTTTCTGGCTCACTTGAGAGCACACACTGCATGGCTGGGACTTCTGTTTGGCCCCCAAATGCCACTTGGCCATCATTTTTGAGCCACTGGAGGAAATCTCCAAAGTCATTGTATGTAGGACAGCCTATGCATCTTTTAGGCAGCCACTTGTGATTGTCTGATCCAGATAACTCCTCTGATCTGGAGAACTTGGCTTTCAGAAGGAAAAAAGTACTTCCAAGGCTAAGACAAAGAAATGTCACAGTGTTTCAAGCCTGTGACTTGACACTTGAACAGAATTATTTAAAAATACACTGAATTAATTATGTCCAGGTCATTAGTCTTGATTCATCTGAATCATTCTTGATGTCTCCGAAATCACAAATGTAGATGAGTGTGAGCACTACTGCATCAAAGTCCTGAAAGGCTGCTTGGCCAAATACATGGGTTTTTTCTGAATAACAGTGGGACCTGCAACCTGGGATTCTGTCTTCCTCTCAGGTGCTATCTTTCTTTCAGTTTTCATTTTTGAAAAAGGCACCTTGACTGCAAAGACTTTTCCAGTTGTAATAAGAAAAAACCAGAGGATGATTTATGATTTTTTGGGAATATAGGGAAGAGTAGAACCATTCTGTGCACTTGTCAGAGGACCAGGCACCCATTCTTCTGCTTTACACTTCTTTTGAGGTGTTCACTGACTTGCAGTGGCACCAGTGCTTCAACTTTCCAGCTGACTGTGACCCAATTCCTTTATCATACCAAGCAAAGAAGGGGCAGCTCAGCAATTCCTGAGTGCTCAGAGGAAGATGAGTCTTGGCTAGGTGCAAACTGGAAGCAGGTGAGAGCAGGAGTAACTTCTTTCTGTTACTTCCCAAACTTGTGACAAATATTTTTAATGGGAGCTTGGCTTGTGTGGTTTGCTGTGCTGGCTGGAGCATTGATCCTTTTCCCTCTCTGATCCTTTTCCTGCTCTGATCAGGCAGCAGGGAGGATGGAGTTTCCCCCTGCCTGACTCTAGTTTGCAAGGAAGCTGAATTGCATGATTGACACTGATTTTCTTTAATCATATTTGAATTTCCAGAGTCCTGGAGAGCTGAAGCATCCTCTGCCCTGGGCTACTCCTGAAAACTTTACCTGCTGTAGAAGTTTCTAGTTTTGCTTGAGGGCTTCTAAACAGCCTGAATCTCAGAATGCTTTAGGCACCCCTGTAGGCTGTCTAGTCCTACTCCAATGCTCTAACCAGAGTAACCTGCATGAGCAGTCAAGTTTGAATATATCCAGGAATAGACTCTGCAACCTCTTTCAGGCTGTGGCTACCCTTAGTGTAAAAAAAAGTTTATATTGGAATAGAATTTACTGTACTTTGGTTTATATCTATTTCTTCTTGTCCTTTTATTGGCCACCAGATCAGAGTCCAACTTTGTCTTCTACACCTCCCTCATGAGGTACATAGACACATTGTTCAGGTCTCCCTGAGCCTTCTCTTCCCCAGGCTGAAGAGCCCAAGCTCTCTCAGCCTCTCTGTGTATGTGCCTTAAACACACCTGACCTTTAGCTGGACCACTCCAGGAACATCCATATGTTCCTTGCAGTGTCATTTGCACTGGAGTCCTGGCTGAGTTGAATGTGGTGTGTTTTTCTGGACTCCTATCACCTTAATGGTCAGCTGGTATCACATCTGTAGCTTTATCTGTCAAGTGCTTTCTTTGGCAAGGCAGGTAGGGAAATAAAAGTTTCTGAAAACACAAAGCAGAAGCAAATTTTTCCTGCCTTAATCCTGAGGGTTTGCTGACAGCTGGATCATTGCAGGATTCACAAGTTGCTTCCTATTGATCAGCTGAGCACAAAGCTGGAGAGGAAGCTTTGAGGAGCCAAGACAGGTCAGAGTGGCTTGGTTGCAACAGATATTGCAGCTGATGGTTCATTAGTGCCTGTACAGTGTTTGCTGCCTAAATCTCTGAAACAGCATTTAATTCTTCTAGGGTATGAATTGATGGTATTTTGTATGTTTGAGGTGGGGTTTTGTGGCCTCTTGCTGCATGTTTCTGCACTTGCAGAGCTTGCCAGTGGGACATGGGGTGTGAGCATCTGACCAGTGCTGCTTTTGTTTTCCTGAGAGTAATGTCAGATAGCAGCTGGACCATGGCCTCAGGCATATGTCAGACCAGCCTTTGGTGCACATGTGGGAGGGATCTGGTTGTACAAATAGTTTATGCAAAGGTGGAGCCTTGTCTGGAGGATCCTTAGAAAGCACTGAGGCTGTGTGCTCTTCTGTCAAGCCTTGTATGTGGTTTCTGCACTGTGTACAGACTCATTCAGTCCCTCTATTTATAGCACTCCAGAAGTAACAAGTCATAGCACAGAAGGGATCTGCCATATTGGGCACAACAGCCTACAGTTTTGTGCTGCAATACTCTAATTATCAATCCCAGGAATCTGTGTGAGAGGCCATTGTGCTTGTTAGAATGAGCCCTTGTGAGTAAATTCCCTGGATAACCTCATTTAAACACAACATCCCTTGGTTGTGAATATCTTTTCTCATTGCTCAGCCTGTTGTGCTCAAAGGGTTTTGATCTAACAATTTCCTTGGACAATTTAAAGCATTGCCATTAAAACAGGGCTTTCTCCTGGAAACACTGATCTCAACTGCTTTCCTCTTGACAAAGCACCTGAGGCAGCAAGACTTTGGCAGTTCCTTGACACAGACTCTGGAAGTAGATAGGAATGCTGGGAGGAAAGGGGTTTTGGCAGTCACTCGCTCTGTGTGCTCTCTGTGGCAGGCAGGCACATTACCTACATTCCTGCTCTGTTCTGCTCTCCTATAAAACCTAAATACAGGGGGGTTGTGTGGGTTGCTAAGTGCTGTCTGTAAGATAATCAAAAGGCAAACAGAGCTGGGCCATAGACCAAAACATTGCTCCACGTACCTTACAAGGGCCACAGCAAGAGTTTGAACTCTGCTGCAGGTTGGAATTTCCTGCTCCCTGCATAGCTCTGATTCAGGATCCAGAGCCCTGTGCTGGAAGTGTTTTAGTGGGCCTTAGTGGGCCTTTCACTAATTCACTATGTTAAATGTCTTGATGTTAAAATGCTGGGCAGTTCACACTGTGGTTCTAGATCATCATTGTGCTGGAATGATGTTACAGTGCAGCAAGAAGAGCAAGGTTTTGTCTTATAAACTGGACTGTGTCCCAGGCCAGGCTGGATGGGGTCCTGGGCAACCTGACCTAACTGGTGGCATCCCTGCCTATGGCAGGAGGCTGAAACTAGGGGAGCTTTGAGGTCCTTTCCATCCCAACCCATTCTGTGGTGATTCTGTGGTAAAGCAGCAGCTGACACAAGGACCTCAGGTCATGTTCTGCAGTGGGAGAAGCTGCTTGCAGTGCTCTACAGGAGTCCTCCCTGCTGTGTGAACCTCACTTGGCTAGGGGAAGAAAAATACTGCTGAAACCTTCTGAAGTGACTTAAGTTGTCTTTGTTTATGGGAGTCTTCTGTCTTTAAAGCAGGGCTGGTGAAATAAAATGAGCATATGAACCTCAGCTTTTTAAAAACGAGGGTGGGAAACAGATTTTAAACCTTTCTTCATCAGCAGTTAGTGATGAAGAACAGCTCAGCTGTTGGGCTCTGTGTTGGAGAGCTTAGGGTGAAGGCAGGCAGCTGGTTCCCTGCCTTCTGCAGCTGGAGAGGCACCGGGGGCAGAAATGAGACTGAGAGAGCACTGCTATCCCAAAGGGCCCTGTTAATTCTTCTCTGAGTGTTTACCCACAGCCATCAGGAAGGAATTGGGTTTAAATGCAGTGAGCAGAACACCCTCTAGTCATGTGTCTCTTCCTTCTCTGTTTGTTGAAGTCCAATGTCTATATTTGGCACATCCTAGGCTGTTGTCATGGAAATGGTTGTATTGACACATCCACGGCAGAGCAGCTTTGTTCTGTACTGAAGGATCAGGACGATGGGTGAGAAAGGAAGAGGCCTCTTCTCAGCACTCAGGCATACATAATATTTGTTCTTCAGCTTCTTCACTCCAGTTGGAAGGCACAGAGCTGTTGAATGAGTTGGTTTGAGCTAATATTGAAAGGATTGTGTGGGACAATACCCATTACTTGGACACAGAGCATTACTGAACATCACAAAAGATAGGATCCCACATAGCTGGGATCCCCAGCTGGATCCCCAGCTCCAATAGCTGTGTGCTACTGATTAGCACCAGTGCGGAGCACAAGCATCTCTGCCCAGTTGTTTTACCCTGCATTTCTAGTTTGTGGGAAATCTTGTGTGTACCTGCTATTTTGAAAATGGTACAAGAGAAGACATCCATTTGAACATTGTAGCTGGAAATGTCAGGGACTGAAGCCAGATATTTCCCACTTATCAAAGGGAAAAGAGGAATATTTGAAGAGTTAATGAACTTAGAGAGAAGAAGTGAGTAACATTGGCATAGTTCATTCCTAGTGTCCTTTCTGCTGCTGCCAGGCCACCCTGCATTTTCTCCAAGATGGATCCTCTGCTGTGAGAAGGGGAAAGAATAGAAGAAAGAATGTTGGATCTGTTTGCCTCAGATCAGAGTGTTTTCACAGCCTGTTGCTACAGGGAGCTTCTCAGCTTCGTGCCAAGAAGAGTCAGAAGATAAGGAACTTCAGAGCAGCGAGGGAAGCCACATCCTGCATCTCGGAACTGAGCTCTGCAGGGTTCTTTCCTCCAGTGCCTGGATCTGTGGGAGGAGTTCCTCCCCCTCCTGTGCATCTTGAACGTGCTGGGAGATTATTTCAGAGCATTTCATCAGACACTTGGTGGGTTTTAGTTCTCTGTTAAACGTGCACGTGGAGGCTGGTATGTGCTTAGTGAAAGCCATGCTGTTTGTGATGCAGTCTGTGTCCAAAAATCCCCCCAGTCTGACTGCAGAGAAGGAGGGTCTTTTCTGGTTGCCTGGACAAAAAGCTGCACTGCTCACAATGGCCTGGACAGATGAAACAGAATGCAAGCAAAGGCAGCTCCTGTCCTGCACTGTAGCACCATGGGGTTTAGCTGGTGGTTGCTGCTACCTGTATCTTATTCCCCAATAAGAATCTCCTGTGGAAAGGCTGCTTGGGGAGGCATTCAGGCAAAGCAGTCAAGTGCACAACACCCCACATTCACCAGGACTAGCTCAGCCAAGAGAGGCAGGAGGGCCTGTGATATGGTCAGTTCCAGTGAGGTTTATCCCAGCAGGATGAAGGGAAGCCAGGGAGAAAAGATGACACCATGTGCTGTGCACAAGGTTAAATATGGGAGGGCACAGGGGTGGCACAAAGGGCATTGCCCTGGCCACCAGGGCTACCACAGCCAATGAGGGAACAGGGAAAGCAGAAACCATGAGAATTTGGGACATATGGGGAAGGGAACTGGAGTGGTTCATGGTGTTGTGCAAGACTCCATGGGGAAGTCCTTTCTGTCTGCCTAGGTGGGGAAAACTCAAAGGTAAATCCTTCCAAGGCAAGGCCCTGGGGATTTCCTGAAGGGGAAGGATTCCTCAGCAGAGAAGGAGGCTCTTTTCTGGTTGCATTGACAAAAAGCTGCACTTCTCACAATGGCCTGGGCAGATGAGACAGAGTGCAAGTAAAGGGAGCTCCTGTGCCTGCACCACAACTGAACTCTGGGTTCAGCTGCACTCAATGCACTCCAGGTCCCCCTGTAGGAAGGCAGAGCAGGACTTGCCCAGAATCCACTCCTTTTAGAAGCTTTGATGAATTTAATCTTTTGAGATTTCAGGAATGTTTTTTTGTTGATCAACTTCCCAGATACTGTTGAATATGAGCAATACATGTAAGGGTCATAAATGTATTTGTAATTAGTGCTTCCCAAACTCCAAGCTTTCTAATTGCCATTGCATATTTGAATTTTAAAAATATAGGTAAGCAGAACAAAAAAGGTTGATTTTCTTTTTGTAAGGTTTGATGCAAATGTCTGTTTCCTGGTGCTTTTATTTTGTATATATAAGAAGGGAACCAGATGGGAAGGATTTTCATTTTGTGTAGAAATTTGCAATGTTAAGAACATCATCTTAATATTTTATCTGCTTATATCTGTGCCAGCTGTTCTGCCTGAGAAAGCTGCTGCTCCCTTCAGGGTTCTGTGGCCCTAGCACAAACTGGTCACCCTGTAAATACTGGCAGATTAGAATTACAGAACCTGTGCTATTGCATTGACAAATGCAGAAGCATCAGCAGCAGCAGCTGGTAACTTACTGTTTATCTCTGATAAAGCCAAATACTGAAAAATATTCTGTAAATTTGACCTTTAATTGTGGCAAGTGAAAAGAAAGATGGTCAAGATTTATTATTAGATGCCATTATCTAATTACTATTAGGTGATATGATTTATTATTAGATACCACTAGTTAGATAAAGTGCATCCTAATTTCCACTCCTTCCCAGGAAGGGAGTTCTCTTGAAGAGTGATAGCATATCTGTATTGCTGCTCTGGGCACAGTGGGTGAAAGCCTTGGATGGCTTTTGTCTGCAGGATATGGTTCTGCTTGAATAATGGAATAAACAAAATATGGGGTATAATTAAAACAAGTTCCCAGATAGTTTTTCATGTTAGAAGTTTGGGAAGACCTCAAGAAGAAATATTTTCCCTTAAAAGCCATTTTTACATACATTTTCTTGGAGCAAAGTGACTTTTGCAGATAACCCTAACCAGAGGTAATCTTTCCAGATCAAGGAACTTCAACCAGGGAAGAAGTGTTGGTTGCTTTCAGATCATCTCTCTGGTGAACTTTTTGTATGTCAGAGTGCAATATAGAGAAAACAAAAGTGTTCCTTTTTGATTGGGACCACCTCTGAGGCAAATACCAAGTGACAGCACAGCAGAAAAGGTGAAGGATTCACTGGAAACTTTGATATATATTCTGTTGAGCTCTACATTGCCTTTGGTAAAAAGAATGAAGGCAGTTGGCAAGCTAACCTTTTTATAAAGATAACAAAGGTATAGAACTGGTGTCCTTATCTGGCTTCTTCCAGGGGAAGTAGAGAGAAATCTCTCCTGACACCATGGTGGAAAATTTGATGTGGTGCAGAAGCAGAAAATGCCAAATGCAAAAATGTCATCATCCCTATTGCAGGATGCCAACTTGGCTAATACAGGAAGTCCAACTCTGTTATTTAGCAGCATGAGGTGTTTGACACACAAACTACTCTGTGCAGGCAAACCCAGCTCAGTTCCACTCTGCAGCTCCCCAGTCCCTACAGTGTGTTCCCCTGGCACCAGGTGTACCCAGCTGGCAGGTGGTGGATGGCTGCAGCCATCCTGAGTTGTGCAGGACCATTTCCATCAGCCAGAATTTCAGGGCTGGGCAGCCTGTTCATGAGGAGCAACAGAAAGCTTTGTAATCAGATTCACATAAGCAATTAGTTCTGGCTAAAACAGGTAAATGTTTTACTGTCTTGTTTTGGTGTGACCTCCCTGTCCCCAGGGAATAAACTGACATATTCTGCAGTGCCCACAGCTTGTGACATGAGTGAGAGAATGGGATTTGGTGTCTGCTTGGTATTTCTGATTGAGAAGTTAAATGTGCAGATGATGGTAGCAAATGCTGAAGGTGTTGGTGTTTTAAGGTGGGTGCTCTGGGTGTGGAAGAGTAACATGTCCTGGATCTTTGTCAGTGTCATGTTCTCCCCTGCACTGTCCAAAGTCTGCTCCTTCACTGGTGCTCCCACCTTTTCTGCTTGCATGGCCACTCTCCAGTGAGTGAATTTCCCAGCTTCTTGAACACAATGATTTCTTCATCCTGCCACCCATCCATCACCAGCCTCAAACAGCTCTGTTCCCTCCAAAACTTTCTCCATTATTGCTTTCCTATTTCTAAGCATCATTTCACATGCTCCTGATCCAACCTGTCATTTTGGTTTGAGTTTTTTAAGGTACGTGGGGAGAAATCCCTCAATTTTACTGGACTCCTGAAAGCTTTAGATGTAGAGGTGAATTGTCCCTGTTCTCCAGAAACCTCCACCTCTGTTGGAGAACCTTAAACTCTGTGTAGGTCATCCTATAACAAACCTATGGCTTGGCTGCAGGACTTGGCTCACCTTTCAGCACTCTGCCTCTGCTCCATGAACAGCCCAAGGCTGTACCCTCTGTGTCTGTGTAGCTGCTGCAGATTCAGGTTTAGCTAAACTGTCAATAAGGTAGAACTGAGCTTTGCTGGGTGGAGATCAGACCCTTGTCTCAAAGTGGATCCAATCCTTGTGTTTTACAGCTTTCAGGGTAACCTGCTCCCAGCTGACTTCAATTAGCTTCTGCTTTTCCAAATGGAAACCTTAGAAGTGTGCTTGGAATTAAAATGTAGGTATTCCAGTGGGTCTTACTCTGCTTGTATTGCCATGAACTGAAATCACCTCCTGCAGGAAAGAACAGTGTGCAGGTGAGAAGATGTTATCTCAAGGAAAAACAAAGTTTCCAAACCAGTTGCATAATATAAAGTGACATTGAAAATTAAAAGCTAATTTGCCTGCAAAGTTAGCTCTGACTCACTAGAACTTGCTCTGCTCAACTCTAAAACTGTCTAAAATAGTGATTTTCACATCAGGTGTCTCAGCTGCATTCCAAGATCCTCATGCTCTAGAAGGGGGTTGTGTAATTAGCTCTTCTTATGACTGATTAAATCAGTTTTCCTCCTTCAGCTGCTGAATACAGTTGTTGATAAGTGGCAGTTGTGATACACAACATAAGCTGGGAGTGTCTCTTACCTGCACTCTCTTCCATATGCACTGTAACTTTCCATAAAGCTCTTCATGCCATCTTTGATATTCCACTTGGAATCCAATTTTAATGCCTTTGCCTTATAACCACAGGAAGTAGACCCAATTTAGCTGTTTGATGTATGGATCTCCTATGGATCTCCTGGCTTTCAAGGAAAAGCATTTGAAATTGGTGACTTGCTCTGTGAACAAGTAATTAGTGTGAGCTATCAGGAAGATAAATTAGCTGCATTTCAGTGCACAGAAATGAAGACTTTCTGTGGCATCAACAGGAAATACCAGTGGTTTACAGTGGGCAGCTTCTCAGTGTTATTTTAATGCAAATAGGCATGAGCTAATTGGTCAGGGATAGAGGGAGCTCCTAATTGGAATGTATAAAGAAGAGGCAAACATGCAGAAGAAAATTTCCAGTAGAGCACTTTTCCACTAGGGAGGAAACTGCAATGTTAGGCTATACCTGCTGCACAGCTTGGCCTGCTTCCAGTGGAGAATTTTGTAATACACAGATTTGATAGACAATCGGCATTTCTGCAGTTAATGCCAATTTATGACTTAAAATAATCTTACCTCTGCTGTGTGACAGCTGTTGCTTGTGAGACTGGGTCAAGTGAGGACAAACCAAGGCAGCAGGAGGTTTGTGTGACCCAGCAAGGGTTCTGGGACTGGGATGGGAATGTCTCTCCATCCCTGGAGGTGTCTCTCATCCTGTGCCCCAGGTTGAGTGGACATGCTCGCTGCCAGGCTGGCAGAGCTGCCTCTATCCCTCCCACAGTCCTGCAGGCAGAGGCATTTCACTTCTGGCAGTGCTCATGCAGAAAGGAATTCAGGGAGTGGTGGGTATCCATTTCACACTTGACCAGGCAATAAATACAGGAGGCAGCACACAAAGCTGTAAGTTCCTGAGGGGGCCTGTGCTTCATTTATATTGATGCTATTTTCTGATGGCAGACAGAAACTGTATCTCATGTCTAAAATGAAGCATCCACTTGTAGGTTGAATAATTGGTGGTTTATTAGTGATAACAGGGGATTGATGCACTGGGAATTCAGTTCTGCCCATTTGTGTCATATTCCTTTGCTGGACTTCTGCATTTTGTGCATTCTCTCAGCAGCAGAGACTGTGAGATAGTGAAAAATGTGGGGTTTGGTTTTGGGAAATTTTTTTGTCTGAAAAGATAAGACTTTTCATGTTGTGTTTAATGTAATTGCTTCAAAATTGTCAATTAGCCCTTACAAATGATGGAATTAGCTGGTCATTAGCTTTTTATGTTTCCAGAGGAAGAACATAGTTCAGCCCCTGGGGTTATGAGCCAGTGGATGGATGTCTTAGGTGCACTTCAGCTAGACCACAAAGACTACCACTGCCATGGAAAATCCTCTGGTATTTCCTGGCAGCTGGCCACTAGTGAAGGCCTTGAGCTAGATAGCTTAGGAGCTTTAAGTAAAATGAAGTTGGATGAATCTGGTCCCTAATCCCTGTTTACCTCAATGTTTTCATCTGTGGTTTGGCAGCTTCAGTTGCTGTGCGTGCTAAGGCTGAGGTCTTGCTCATTAATACTGAAAGACATTGAGGACTCTTATTTTCCATGCATGGTTTTCCACAGGTTCCAGCAATCTGGAGACTAAAAGGATTTTGGTGCTCTTGCTGGGGTGGTGGATCTCTGTGTTAGGGTCTGTCTGTGCTGGGGGGAGGATCTGTCACTCTTACTGGTTGTGCTGTATGACCTTGGTTGGTGGGAGATGTAAACCCACCTGCAGAGGTGTAACCTTTCCGTGAGGTTTGCCAGGAGCAGGAGTGGGGCTGGAGCTGCTGAGGGGAGCCCACGTTTGGAGTGAAATCTGTTCCATCTGTGACTGGGAGCATATGGAGTGCCTTCCCTTCTGTGTGTGCTCAACACATCAGACATCAGCACTTGGCTGTGTTCATGCTCTGCTTTGTTTGAGACCATGGGCAGCCTGGGCTCAGCCCTGGGAGAGTTCGTGTTCAGACTCAAGTGTTTATTATTCCTTATCAGTAAAACAGCCTCACTACTCTGAGTTCTGCAGCTTTTCATTAGAAGGCACAAAATGGCCAACAATCTCTTGGTACAAGGTCTTTTAAGACTAAACTGTCCAATGAAGAGCTGACACTTGGATTATTTTCCCTTTGAACCCAAGAACTGTTCCCACAGAGCCCCCAGTGCAGACTTTTCTGCCCAATTCCAAAATGCCACCCAAACCCATGGAGAAGAAGGAAGAAGAAGCATGAAGAAGAAACCCAGGACAACACCCTGTGCCTCCATCCTGCTGCCATCCACAGCACACTAAAAACCCCAAACCCTCAATTTCTCACCCAGTGATGCACCTGCACTGCTCTCTATAATCTATTTCACACTTTTGTGGGTTCCAGTCTATCTTGAAGTCTGGAAACTTTCTCCATGGATGAGGGTCAGAGTCAGTGCTGGCCTGGGGGTCAGGGCAGCCCAGAGCAGACACAGGAATATTCCCTGTGGTGCCCTGGGTTTCCACATGGGAGGAGAGACAGACAGACAGGAGGACTGCAAAGGGCACTTGGCCAATCAAAATGGGCATCAGAACTTTTGTTGCAAATGGGATCTTTTGTCTAAGCAAGAACAACAATCTTTGGTGCCTCTTTTTATAGATGCCAGCTGAACTCTTGAATAATTCTGTGCAGTTCTGCTTTCAGGGGAGTAGGAATGTTTAATGATAATGACTCTTACCTGAGGAACTGAATTGAGAGCATCTCTAAAATGTTAGCTTGATGCCTAATATGGAATGCAGAAAAGGGCTGTAATTCCTGAGCCCAGAGTAGAGATAAAAGAAGCTGGAAGCATTACTCTCCTAAGCCTGTGTGACAGCTTTTTTCTATTTTATTAATGTTTACTTTAGAAACAAAGATGCACTTGCTCAGTTTGCTCATTTTCTGCGACTAATTTATGTTCTGAGTTCAGCCATACTATTTTCCTTACTGCTATGGAATTTGGTTGTATTAACAATGAAAGAAAATTCCAGAGGATTGATCTAGAGAGAGACATAATTTATGGAAGGAGGAAGCCCTGTGAGACATCTTACCATGCCAGTTTTCAATAATAGAAGTGAACTCCTCAGCTCTTTTGTCCAGATGTCATGGTAGACAGACCTCCAGAACTCTGGCTGCAGCAGTTGCAGAAAACAGAGTTAATCACTTTGGCACTTGGCAAGCTAATTTACTACTTGACTCTGAAAAATAGGGAGCATGGGAATCTTGATGCAAAGTATAATGAGGAAGAAATAACTATGATGAAGTAAAAATTAATCAGCTAACTCAAACCTGCATTAAGTTAATATTTTTGAGCAAATACTACAGACCAACTGCATTGTTCAAACATTTCAGGAAGTGTGATATAAATAAAAGGCTCTTACTTTGAGGAAATTTCATTACTGTATAAAAAAATCCATTTAGCTAAAGGTGACAAATACCACTTGTGTTTTCCCCACTTTTTTGAAGAAACTGTTCACTATGAAAACACTTCATTTTTCATTGCATGTTGTTGTACAGTGACCTAAGAAGAGTTAAGGGCGCAAGAACATGAGAAGTTCTGGACCCAATTTGTACATCACAGAGGGAGTTACTTTAAATTTAGAAACTGGACAAGCTGTGTAAACTACTTGTGCATTTCTGGTTTTGGTTATTTGGTAGGTTTGCTTGGATTGCACAAAAATTGTTCCAAGTTCTGTCCTGCTCCCATCTGTTCTTGGCTCTGGTCAGCTTCACTGGGAGCAGAGAAATGTGCAGTTAGATTCTGTTTGTGCAGAACACATCACCACAGAAAGTTTTGGGTTGGTTCTTATGCCTTCAAATAAAAAGACAAGATTCTCATGTTTATATTTTACCCATGAGCCTGAAACACCTCTCAGTGCCATGTTTCAGGATAAAGGACAGTTTTTATCTGCCCTGGGTCAGCGATCACCAAGTTTTTATTCCTGACAAGGTTGGCTAATTGGAAGAAGAAAGCACTGCACTCAATTTTAGGGTAAAATACTATTCATATAGTGTTTTATAGTCAATTATTATTGTCAATAATTAATTATATAGTCAATAATTCATATAATAATTGATATAATTGATTATATAGCCAATTATTATTGTCTATAATTGATATATCCAAGCATTGTAACATTACCACTGATGAAAATTAACAATCTGGCCTGTTTAAATAAAGATTGGGAGAATTCAGTGCTTCTAAGTGTGATTTTACAACAGGGCTTTAAAACATGATTAAACAAAGATAACTTCCAGTGTCTGAGGTGGCAGTGAAGGTTTGGAATGTGATCATCTGCTGAAAACATGAGTAGATTTCTTCATGTGTAATATGAATTAATCTGCAACATATCACTGTCCCATGAGGGAGTTAGGTCTGTAAAATGAACCAGGAGAATATCATCTGCTAACTACAAAGCTCAGACCTTTCTCACTGAAGGCTACACGGATGCAGCTCTTGGGGCAGAGCAGGATCAGGTGGTTTTGTCCTGTGCCTGCTGCAGGTCACAGCTGGCTCTGGTACCATTTATGGAGCAGCCACTGGGGTCAGTTGTGCAGGTGGATAAGGAAGCTTTATTTAGCCATTGGTGTGGAGCCTGCTCACTGTCAGCCCTGCCCTCAGGACCAAGTGCCCACATCAAGATAGACACAAAGGGGGGGTTCTTCTTGTCAGACTCCAGAGGACATTTTTCAATTCTTCCCAAGAGGTTCCTTCCTAAATAGGACTGAAGAGCTTCAGGCTCTTGTAGACAGCTCAGATGGTTTCTGCTTTTGCTCCACCTGCTCTCAAAATAGATGGTGAGCACTTTAAGGGATTTGGCAGCCTATCAATGTTTCTCAAGTGCTCACTTCCCATTGGAGCTGAAGGTGCTGTGTGAGGACATGCTCTTACTAACCTTGAATTGAAGTGATCACAGCAGGAACATGAACTAACTCACTTTAATTCTTTGTGTTCTGTGTGCATTCCCTGTGCCTATGGCTAGGCAGCAGCTTGTTGGCTCTGTTTCCTGTCTTGTCTTTAATCTTTTCATCCAGATTCACTCTCTTTCATTCTTTAGTATTTTGATTTCTCAAAGAGAAAGAAAGGCCTCTCTGATGAAAGAGTTGGGCATGACCATCCTTTTAAGAGAGGAGAAAAAGAAAAAGTGAAGTATTGTGTAGCATGAGTGAGCATTTGCTGAACAACATATGATTCAGTGGCACCAAGTACTCATGGTTTTATTGTGAAGCAGAATGAAATTCCCAGTGGTCACAGTTCAGAGCAGCAGAAGCCCTGATAGGAATGTGGTTTTTTTTTCCTGAGAATTTTTCTATGTGAATAAATTCAGTTTGCATAATGGAGTGAGGAATACCTCTTTTTTTAACTGACCTCTTTTTGGCTTCTCAGCTTCTTTCACTGTCTGCTAGCCAGAGACAAGTCCTATCAGAAATTCCCACAGTTCTTTGCCCCTTTCATTCTCCAGACACCTAGAAATCACTTGCTATTTATGGATTAGTGCTGGGAAGAAGTTATCTGGGGAACTTGAGAGTAAGAGGGTGCATTTCAAACTTACCTCTGGATCATGCTGCATACATGTGTATTGTCCAAAACTCCCAAAATCTGTTCTTATATCCTGGGTAATGTGCAGAGAGCAAGAAACAAGAATTGGCAAATACAGTATAAACATAATATAATCAGATTTATGGCAATTCTATTGGAATCCTGGAGTGAAATCAGAATTTCTACTTTAACATCTGTAGCTATACTAGAATGTGTGTTTGAGGAAGAAAGCAACCAGCCATTTTAAACTGGATTCTGATTCCTGCACTAATTCCTCAAGCTGTCAAGAACCATACCTGCTCTCTCTAAATAATGAGGGAGAAGATTATAGAACTATGCTGTGATCACTCTTCTACTCTTGGTGTTGTGCTCCCCCCATCCTGTCTGTGTTTCCCCTAGCCCTGATCTTTTGGTGAGGTACAGAAACAGAAAAGCAGCATATGGTGCTTGAGACCATATTTTATTTTCTGAACATTTGATAAACATTTAGTTTTCTTGGTTTTTTTTCTTTTTTCTTCACCAGAAAAACATTAGTTGATCATGTTTGAATCCGTTTGCCAAGACCAGTTCCTTGGCACATTTCAGATGTGCCAAAGAAAAACACATTGTCTCATCAGTCTTTGCTTGGTACCAATCTTTAATCTACTGAGCAACCCTTTACTGCACAGCATTTTCCATGAGATGGTGATTTACTTCTTGAGTCACTTATTACTACTTTTTTTCCCTCTTGGAATGTATGCTTTGGCTCTTACCTTTGACAGTTTCAATCTGCAGTGTTGTTCTGTAGCCAGAATGTTTTCATCCTCTGCTGGGTGACGGGTGGTTCTTGCTGGGTTTCTGGAGAGAAGTGCTTTAGAAACCAAGCTCACCTCTGTGTGCCCAAACTCAGGCACTCTCTGTGCCTCCTGAGCTGGGCAAGTCCAGTCCAAACTCATGGTGCTGCTTAGCATGTTCTCCTTGGAACTTGGAATTGTGCGTAAGGCACACAATCACATTTATAGTGAGGATTTGAGGTATTTTTGTTACTCTGGAAATTACACATGGAATGTAGGTCATGATTTCACAAAGAAAAAAATGGGTTCAAAGTCTTGCTGAAGCAGAGGGGGTCCCCTGGTGCTGTAGGTGTGCAGAATGATCTATCCTGTACATGCCTGTAGTGGGATTGCAGCTCTCATGCACACAGTGTGAGGAGATTGGGGTTTATGATCGGAAGCCCTGACCCTGTGCTGTCCATACCCAACACTCAATGGCCTTAGGGGAAGTCTGTGATGCACAAGCAATGTGGGTTTGCTGCCAAGTGCTGTAAAATGCAGAGATGACAGCTCTGTTCCACAGAACACAGTCCAGGAAGATGCAGAGACATCTTTCACATGATGCTGGTGTTCTCCTTTTGGGCAAAAAGACAACACAGACTAAGAAATCCAGTGCTAAAGGGGGCTGAAGGGTTTTATTGTCTTAAATATAAACTTGTATCTTCCCTTAAAAAAACAAAACAACAAGCATGGAGTGTTTGTATAGTTTTCTGGTGGTTTGTTTCTGCCTTGGTGACTGAGGCTTTCTGCTAAATGGGATTGTTGACTGTAACTTATCAAAAATCAATTAACATGATGTGTGAGTTCCATAACTTCCATCCCTTAGTTACGAGCACTCTTACTTTTTAAATTTTTTCTGTTTGTCAGTAACATGGGCTTCTCACCACAGATTGAGTTAAATTGATTAGGTTGTTAATCACTGAAATGATTTTGAGTTGGAATAATTTGAATCAGTTTCCCACACAGACTGCTTCATCACCAAGTTTTGAACAAAAATCCATTAATAGCACAGGCTGTGGTAAAGCAAGGACAATGTCCTTCCTTGCCACTTCTCTCTTAGTAGGAAAAAAGAGATTTTGATGCATAGAATGGTTGTCAGTGGCAAACAGAATAGGGGGGGGGGGGGTCTCACAAAACCCTGAGATTTTGTGGCTGTTACAGGCTGGTCAAACCAGTGCTGACTTTCAGCTGAAACAGAGCTCTTGGAAACACTGAGGCTAAAATCACTGTTTTTTCTTGGAGGAGAAGTTACTGGGGAATAACTTTCAAGTCTGTCCAGATATTTGTGAGCTTTGGGTTCTGGATTTTGTAGCGACTATGGAAGCAGCACATAGAATTTTCCAGAGGGCTTATTCTGCAAAACCAAGCTTGGGTCTGGGATCTATCTTTCAACAAGGTCCTTCTAGTGGTGGAAGCACTTCTGCTCACAGTTGTCATGAGTGGAATGAGTGATTCTGTTGGAGGCTGGATGCTGAGCAGGCAGATTTAGGGCTGCTTTTGGGGCAGTGTGGCTGTGTGTGCTTGGGTATCCTTCTCTCCACCCCAGCACAATTGGCCTGGGCTGGTACCTCGAATGTTTTTCCTGCACACATCACTAAAAACACAGTTCCAGAGGCTGACTGCACATCCCTTGTTTGCCTGTCAGATGCTAAAGGGAATTTGTGGAATATGAGCTTCCTCTGGGACAGACCTTCAGGCTGAGCATGCTAATTAGTACTGCAGAAAAGGGAAGTCTGAGGGGAGCTGCTCAGAAGGAGACTTTTGAACTAGGCTGGCTTTGTGTTTTGATTCTCTGGAAAAGAGCAGCTTTTCCATTTTATAATACTGTTAGTAGGGAGAAGTCATGCTTGTGCAAATGGCTGCTGTGACTCTGTTGGCAATGATGTCTCTGCTCTGCTTCAGACAAATCCACCTTTCTGGAAGTGGTGTCTGACCCACTGCAGCATGTTAATAAGACTGATGGTGGGAATGGAAAATGTTCTGTTGTCTATACAGGCTAAAAGATAGAGTCAGTTTGGCTTCAGACTCTTCTTTTCTTTGCACTAAACAATACCTCAACTTCACTGGCTGATTTCCACACATTGGCCATGAATCTGTCATTTTCTGTGCTGACATAAAAGCAAAAAAATTGGTTTGGACTGTCTTAGAGGTTAAAAATTAATTTAAACAATCTCTAGTGGGTATTTTTGTGGCTGCTTTCCCACACTGTTGCCCATCACAGCAACAGACTGCTTCAGTAATTGGAGAAATTCTTTGCTTTATGGGGCTGAAATGCTCTTGCAGGTTGCTCTCTTTTGCCAGGTGGTGGGTGTGTGCCAGTGTGAGTAACTGGCAATTAGAATTTCTGCATCAGTGTCTGTGCTGCCTTCGTGGCACATCTCAGTGGCACTCCAGCAGTACAGAATCCAGAGTCTTTGCAAGGCTGTACACAGCTCATGGGGTGGGGATAGAAGTACCCCTCTTCTCTTTCAGAATACCTCTGTGCTGATTGGTTTGGTTTAGGGAACCAACAAGTCTCCTGACATAAATCTGAAAACGTGTTAACAGCTCAACTTGAGCACCTGTTATCTTAAATTAGACAGAAGAAAAAAAAGAAAGAATGCATTAAAACAAGGAAGTGTCAAACTCGGTAAGAAAATGTAAAGTTTTGCCTAATGAAAACAGCTATAAAGGTTTGGACAGTGTAAACTTTTTTAAAAAATAAATTGAGAGAGAGCTTGCTTTGAGGTATTAGTAGTTAGTAAAGAGCCAACTCATAATGTGAAGACAAGCCCCCTGCCAGACAGCTAAATTCAGGCTTTGTCCTTTTAATATGCCACAGCTACCTCACCCTGGAATTCATCATCTGAAAAGGGAACATGGATATGCTCTGGCCCTGGGCCAGCTCGCATTTCTTCCTCAACTAATCAGGGCTCTTTATGCTACATGGTCAAGTTTGGCCTTGGGTTAGTGTCTTGGTACCTTGATTCATACCTTTGTTTCCTGAATTATGGATCCATCAAAAACCTGTTGGTTTCAGCAAGAGCAGGGTAGTGTCCCACAGAGCATATCAGGCCACTAGCTGGTGGGGAAATACTGCTACTACAGTGAAACATTTGTGAATCAAACTTATTGCCTCTTTCACTAGGTGGTGGTATCCAAGATGTCCACAGGGAACAATTTAGTAGTTCATCTGTAACTGACATGAACATTTTGTGCAAATAGATGCCTAATCTGATAGCAGGCTGGCAAACAAACTTGAAGGGTAGCTTGGTCAGCAGGCAGAAATGAATACCAAATATTTTCCTTGCTGCCTCCCATATTTTTTGAAACTTCAGAAGCCAGAAATGTTCATTGGAAATGTACATTAAAATGATCCCCAAAGTGGATTACTCAGCTATTTCTGGAAGAACACTGCAAATTCGTTTCTGTTGTGCTGTTGGCCTCCTTGAATCACTATTAATTAGGAAATTTAGCTCTTTAGCAGGCTGCTTATTAAATTGAGCTGCAGTGATACAGACAAGTAAAGGACCTCTTTCTATCCTCTGCCAAGATAGTCATACATCCTGGGGTTGTCATGAGGAAAATCCAGCCAAGCTGCCAGTTTCCCTTCCTCTAGGGATGACGTGTCACATTTCATTTGACTACCTGTCTGTTACAGTGGATCTCTCCCTCCTTTCCTTTTAATTTTAGAATTGTTTATCTCATCCTTTTTCAAGGCGAGAGTTCAGCCCAGCAGTGCCTTTTGACTTGGTCTGTGGGCTCTTAATCAGTCAAGTATGTAATTCAGTTCTGTCCTGAAGGCACTGCTGGCCATAGTGTGGAAACTGAAGGCAAGGGCAAGAAGTTCCTAGCAGTAGCATCTCTGTAATCATAAACACTGTCCCAGTTCTACAGATCTCCTGAACTTTGATGTTTTTCTCTTGTGAAACTTATTTAAGCTAAAGGTGCCTTACAAAGTGCTTCACTCTCTCCAGACACAGCCTCATTTCTCTGACCCCATTGAGGAGAGGTGATGGTTTTTACTGCACTGTATTGATGCCTCAGGTTTCAGCTTTTATATTTCTCAGATTCTGGGCTGCTTTAGTGTGTGGGTCTGAGCTTCATATTAGGGGATGGTGAGCTCTGTGCACAGAGCAGGGAGACAAAACAATTCCTGCTCCAGCTGGGCACCAGGGACAACCACACAAATTTCAGGTCTAAGAGCATAAATAACAGTGGACTGAAGAGAGAAAAACAAGCAGGGTGGGACTGCATGGGCTAAAGGTGGAATTGGACAATGAACTGCAAGATGCAAATGGAGCAGAACTGATCAAAGGGAGAGACCCCGTGCCAGTCGTGCATTTTGTGCCCATTTTGGTTCATCTTGGGTGCAGCCCTGGCTGGGCTCTTGTGCTGCCCAAGGTGGATCCATGGAAGCCTTTTAATAAATCCCTGCTTTATTTTTTAGCTCCATGTAGACACTGTTCTAGATCAGCCTTCACAAGACAGCAGGATGACCCAGTTTGCTGTTTGCTTTACCTGAAGTTACATGATGATGGAGAAGGAGTTTTGTTGTTACTTGACTCTGTCCTGTTTGATGATAAAAGATGCTAAAGGAAAAGAAAGTTCCAGAAGAGCAGTTTAGAGTCATCTTGGTGAAAATAGCTACTGGTTGTTGGCTGAGGTGCTGTGGGAGAGGATTTGCACCCTGTTGTGGGGTTCTTTGTAGCTTTAAGTTGGGAAGTCCCTTCCGTATTCCTTGCTGGCCTATTGCTAGGAAACTCTAGCGCAATATTTCTATGCCACTATCTCCCCAGCTTATTCTCTCTGTGAAAGAGAACATTAAAGATAAACTGATGTTTCTGTGCTTCAGAGAGTGTAAGGCTTGTGTGATGGTTGGCTGCTCCACGTCCTCCTGAGCACCAGGGGAAGGCTGTCTTGGAGAAGTGAGGAGACAAACACAGGGCTGCAGTGAGCAAGGAGTTAAGTTTCATTTCCCACCTTCCAAGTGTTGAATTCCAAAGCCCTTTTGAACAGAAACTGCAACATGCTTGCATTTTTGCTTGCTAAGCTGTTCTGATATTGATCAAATTCTGTTCTTGCATTCACCATCTTACCTAGAGAGCTGCTGTGCTATCTCTGAGATGGTAATCTTTTCTACCAAGAAAAATCCCCACAAAACCATTTAACTTTCCATGTTCTCTTGTTCTGAGCTAGAGCTATTTTTCCTGGAAATTTAAAGCTCATCTAGCAAGTTATGTAGGTAGGATTTTCCAGCTGAAGAATATTAAAGGTGTGGTGTGCTTGTGACCTTCCGATCCAAATCACAATTTAAAGCACATCAGGGGGATTTGAAATTTGGTTTGTACAAAAGGATTCTCACAGATTTGTGGCCTACTTTGTTTTCACCCTTACATTTGCATCATATTTACCATCAGTATATGAGAAGCATATTAATTATTATTGGTTTTCATTGAAAATTAAAATTAAATCTAACATAATCTTTTTTCTCCCAAATTCATTATTTGAGTTTTCTTGTAATTTTTAGCTTGGGATAACTTTGGGATTTTCTGTCAGATTTTCTTGTTTGACTTTCAGTCTTTGAGAGATATTTGTATCTTTCCTTGCCAGACTGAAATACACATCTGAGATTGTTACAAACAGCTAATCAGGCACTGGAATTCTTCATACTATAGGAAGCTGCAGTCCCAACATTAAATTGTGCTTTCCTTTTGCAAGACTTACCAAGATTTGAAAATGCCTACAAAAAAAAAAAAGGGATATTGAAACTAAACATAATGTGGATTAAAAAATCCCATGAATTAAAATCCTCTGTTTAAACAACAAAAAGCCTTAAAATCCTTAGCATGAGGAGACTGCATAATTGTCTTTAGAGAAATGCAGCCCTTCAGTGAGTTTATTATACTGAGATCACAAGGTTAGCCAGTGCTGAGCATATATGAATAAAAAACAAGCTGACCAAAGAAAAAGGATAGGGTTTGCAATAAATTCCAAATTGCCAGCCTAAAAAAACTAAAACTGTGACTTTTTCTGTAAATTTGGGGCAAAAATGTCCCTCTGAACAAGGACACTGATTAATCAAGGCTATATAAGATACCTAAGGAAGTAATGTGTAGTCATATTTTTTTCTGCTATATAACATACCTGAAAATGTAATGTATAGCAATATTTTTTCCAAGCAAGTTTCAAATGTTTTCAGGCAGAATGTTGTTTAGTCTTCCATTAACTCCATTAATTCAGTAGATGCTTGCCCTATTCAAAAGGGAAATCTCAGCTCCTTGAAAAACAGATTAGTGTGTCCAGTCCAGCCTCTACCACGAAGGTATCACAACTGCTTTGTTTCACAGAAAGGACTCAAAGACCTCTGCACATTTCATATGCATGAAAAGTTTCCACAGAGTATCTTCTCACCAGCATTGTTCCAGGTGAGCACAAGAGGAGGATCCTGGCAGACAGGTGATGGTTCTCCTGAGACAGAAAGGGAGGCAGGAAGCTGTGTCACAGGGCTGATCTTTAAGAGAGCAGAGGAATTTCTCTCCTGGTTCCAGAGCTGGGCTGTTTATCATGTGTATGGATGGGGCAGAAAGATCTCTTCAGCTGGTTCCTAACAATACCTGTGTAACACTGTGAGTTCAGTTTCAACAGTGGAACTTCTGAATTCATTCTGCCCTCCCTCCCCAGTTCTGCCTATTGCTTTCACACTAGTAAGGGGAGAAAACTAACATCAGACTACAGACATGAAATCTTTAGTAGTCACTTTTTGTGTGTCTGGCACTCCTGCTTCCTCCTGTTCATTGCTGAAATCCCAGAGTGGTGTTTGTTGCCTGCTGGCTGCAGTTGGCTGGCCCAAAGTTTTGGGGATTTGTGCACCTCCAAAACTCAGCATTGCATGGATTTGTTGTTCAGGGTAGCACAAAAGATGATGCTGTGCTCTTGACCAAATGATGTACAGCAAAACTCTTCAGTGACCCAAAGCTAATCTTTGGCTTTCCTTTATATTCATACTGTCAGTTCTTATCTGCTGTTTCTTCATATTTCCACTGTAATCAATCACCTGCTGTGCTCATCTGAATTTGTTCCTTGATACAAGAAGCTCCAGTCTTTAGCTCTCTGCTGTGTTTCTGCTGTATGTTTTTGGGACCATATTTGGACACTGGCCAGGCTGCCTGCAGTAGGTGGGAGTGTTTGGTTACAGCCTTAGTAGCTCGGTGACAGGCTGCAGCCTCTGTTCATCACTCTGCTATCCAGATGCTTATCAGCTGCTCTCAAGCTCCAGCCCTTGTTTGGCTGCACTAATTAAGGCTCCATTGTTCCCAGGGCATTGCTGCAGCCCACAAGTGGGAGGGAGGCCCACAGCAGCCCCAGTGTGCTTCTGTTTGCCCCCCACGCAGGCTTTGGAGACAAGCAACTCTTGCCTCTTGTAGAGTTCAGGAAAAGTCTCCTCACTTTCTGCTCTGCTCTCTGGGGTAGCTGTGATCCTCAGCCAGGAGCCTCACAGCTAAAGGCCACCTACCCCAAAGGAGCTTCAGGTAGGCTGGGAAAGCCTTGCACGAGGGACAGGCAATGGGAGGACAGAAAGACAAATTGTCCCACTCTGTGCTGTTGTAGCCTCACCTCAAGTGCTGGGTGCTGTTGTGGGTGCCACAATAGAAGGAGGATCTGGAGCTATTAGAGAATGTCCAAAGGAGCTATGAAGATGCTGAAGGGCCTTGAGCAGAAGCCATTCAAGGAGCAGCTGAGGTCACTTGGCTTGTTCAGCCTGGAGAGGAGTGAGGGGGGACCTCATTGCAAACTACAACTTCCTCCTGAGGACAAAAGGAGGGGCAGACACTGGTTTCTTCTCTCTGGTGACCAGCAACAGGAGCTGGTTTCTTCTCTCTGGTGACCAGCAGAGAGGTGTCAGGGGAGATTGGAGCATGGAGGTGTCAGGGGAGATTTAGACAGGATATTAGAAAAAGCCAGAGACTGGCTGGGCACTGCAACGGGCTCCCAGGGCAGTGCTCCCAGCACCAAGCCTGACACAGCCAAGGAGTGTTTGGACATCACTCATGGCCACATGGAGAGTGACTCTTGGGGTGTCCTGTGTGAGGCCAGGAGGTGGATTTCTTGTGGGTCCCTTCCAACTCAGGTTATTCTATGATTCTATGACAATAGATGATTGGGACTTTTCCCTCTCCTATCCTTTACAAGGTAGAGCTCATCCAGTTTCTTTGAAGGAAGCAAGACAGAACTTCTGGGTTTGAATCAAACAATGGAATGGTTGTAGCAAAACCATTTTGAACATAAATGTTGTCATGCAGGAAATGCTTCACGAACTTGGATGAAAAGCTGAGAAAGATTCCAGTCTTGCATCCCTTAGTCAGCCAGAAATATTATATCCTGGGGTGTGTTAAAGGACAGAGCTTTGCAGGCAGGAGTTACAGCCCCTCCTGTAACTTCCTCCTGCAGAAAGGAAATTTGATCAATTCAATTCAGACTAGAGAAACAAAATGGCAAGAAGTTCTTACTTCTTTCATCTTTATTAAATTCTGGAGTATATTTCCTTACAAGACTTAAGTGATCGTAACATTTATTGCATTGTATGCAAAGTTGTTTAAAATACTACTTTTAAAGAATCTGGAGCCCTACTCTGGCATTTGGGAATATCCAGATTCCCCTACAGTTTAATGAAGCTTTGCTGCACACTGTCCAGTAACCCTTGACTGATAAGGGAGTTTATGTGTCTGTTATTTGGGGGTGCCAGGACAGATATTTGAATGTCTCACAGTCAGAAAGGCAGCCCAGGCACAGCTGAGCACAGAGCACTCTTGGAAGCCCCTGCCTGTTCACTTGGCTCCTCAACATTTCTTCTGTGCATGTGGAGTTGATGCCTCAGGTTTCAGCTTTTATATTTTTCAGATTCTGGCTGCTTTAGTGTGTGGGTCTGAGCTTCATGTTAGGGGATGGTGAGCTCTGTGCACAGAGCAGGGAGACAAAACAATTCCTGCTCCAGCTGGGCACCAAGGACAAATGATCCAAATCTCAGCCCAAGAGCACAAACACCATGGGCTGGAGAGAGAAAAACAAGCAGGGTGGGACTGCAGGGGCTAAAGCTGGAATGGGACAATGAACTGCAAGATTCAAATGGAGCAGAACTGATCAAAGGGAGAGACCCCGTGCCAGTCGTGCATTTTGTGATCATTTTGGTTCATCTTGGGTGCAGCCCTGGCTGGGCTCTTGTGCTGCCCAAGGTGGATCTGCTGAGGCCTCCTAATAAATCCCTGGTTTAATCTTTAGCTCTGTCTGATCTCTGTTCTAGAGAAGAGCCTTCACAAGGTATCAGAGTTAACATCCTGACAGCTCTGTGCAAGGGTTTGGAACGTGCAGCAGAGCAGAACCCATCTCCTCACAGTGTTCAGCACAGGTGTAAGACTTGAGTTCTTTGGTCATGAAGGGTTTTTCTTGTTTAGTTTGTTTCAGTGCTGACAGATCCTTCATTTGTCATCTTTAGTTAATTTTAAAATAAAATACAGGACTATCAGGGACTTGCTGTGTCTTAGAGTCTCCAATAAGAACAGTCCTTTTTCTCTTATAGCTGGGTCTATTCTATATTCTATATTCTATAACTTATTTTCCAGCAGTGTCTCTAGATTAACTAGATTGTCCTGCTTTTATCACTCCTGTTTAGGAGGCTGTTCCAGGAGCTTACAGCTCTGAGAGTTACAAGCTCCTGCAATGAAAATGTCTCTCCAGTCTTAAATTCCCTTCCAGCAAGTTTGTACATGTTTGTCCTTGTGCCAGAGCTGTCCTTCCACTTGAAAAGCTTCTCCCTCTCCATGCCCCAGTTGTGTAGGTGTTTCTCTTCAATACACCCCTCTTATTCTGCTTATCACAGGGGGCCCTCCATGTGCCAGCAGAGCTGGTCTTTGTCCTTAAAGGTTATTCCCTCAAAGAAGGATACTTGTACTTTGTGAATTTTATGCCTGCAGTTGAAAAGAACCTCAGCTCCCTCTGACCCATGGGAGTTCTCCTCACAGCATTTGTCCTTCTAAACTAAAACTCCTCCATGTGGGACTTCTCAGACCCCTGTTGAGGTTTGTGTAGCAAAGAGAATCCTCAGGTAACACACAAGCCAGATGTTCAGATGTTTCTAAGTGAAAAAAGGCTTGAGTGGTAGAGGGATGGGAATGTCACCGTCAAGCAATAATTAGAACTGCCAGCATTTAGTGATCCTTTTGCCCTGAAAATACTCCTACCATTGCATTTATATCATAAGCACAAATGTCTTCCAGAAACACTGCGCACAAATGAGATATTTTGTTAAAATATCTGGCATCCTCTATCTTGCCTGCTTTTCAGACAGTTAATGTCAAATTGAAGATTTGAAGCTTCTGGGTCCTGTATTAATGGCCCTGCTAATTCTTTAGATTCCTTTAAATTTGTTTATGTCTGTGGAGGCTAAACAGAGTTGATGATTAAAGAGACTATATTGCAGCTTCAGCTGTATAAGGAATAAAACTGAATTCCACCCATTCTAAGCAGGTCTTTGGTTAATTGTGCTGAGATCAGCATGGGACTAACCTAGGAAGTCAATTTAGAACAAGTAATTCTCACTCAGTGATCAAGATTTTGCTTATTATTGTTTCAGCCATCATGTTTAGGTGATTTATTTGAACACTTGAGTATAAATTTTGCTTTGATTTTTTAAAAATAATATTATTAATATGTGTAGCATGATTGAAGCAGGAAATCCCCCTTAGCAAGAATGGGATGTTGAACTAATTGTTGGCTAATATGTTTGCATTCCTGTCAGATAACAGCTAGATTTTCAGGGTCCTTGGTTTTATGGACAGATCCCTCTCTTGAGACAAACTGACTTGCATTTTGCTAAAAAACTTGAGGTTCAGCTGAAATGTAAAGCAAATCTTCTGTGTCTTCCAAGGTAACATGACATGAATGTTATAGGCTCTATAAAATAACAGGGTTTGGCTCTTTTGTTTTGAATTTCCTTAGTGTGTGTATGCTATTGAAGGAAATCTCTCTCTTTGTTCTCACTCCCATGTTCCTCCTAAGAGGAATGTTTTTATAGCTGGGATCCTGAAGATCTGAAGCAATGTCAGAAAAACAGAAAGCACAGGCTAAAAATCATCCTAACCTCAGTGATGGCCTCAGCCTGGAGCTCTCTGCCACTGCTGCTCTCAGGTGTTTGCTCTGCTTCTGATTTTCAGGCTCTTTCCCCACGCTTGGTTTGCAGGAGAGGCACTGCTCCTTTCAGCAGCAAACACAGGTGGTGTCTCCTCCTCATGTGTGCAATAAAGTTATCTATCCACAACACGTATAAGGTTTGTGTTTTACATACACCAAGGATTGCCACAGGAAGAACAGTCTGTTAAATTACCTTGGAGGCTTCTCTTGTGAGCCCAAATCTTTGCACATCTAGAGTGAGGCAGCTTTTAGACCAGACTTTCTAAGATAAATTTTGAGTTTCTGTCATTGCCTCCCCTTCCCAAAAACCCATAGGTGAGACTTAAAATTTAATTTAACAAAAATCCATAGGTGAGACTTAAAATATAATTTAAAATACAATTTAAATAATTTTAAAGATAATATAATTTAATTAAATAAGTTATAATTTATTTGTTCCAGATGAGGATAATAAAGTCATTTAAAGTAAAATTTCCATGCTTTTCTGTTACTCTGAACTTGAATGTTTCTACAGTCTCTTGATGCATTCACTAAGTCTAGAAAAGGGTTCTCCAGAATTTTTTTTCTCTTTTATGTTTTGTTTTCTGGTTCATCCAAAGTTGCTTAAATAGCTGGAAATGTGGACAGCCCAAGCTCAGAGATGCTGAAAGCATTTGGAGTTCCCCCCAGTCAATCCATAGCTGAGCATGGGATGCCAGAGTTGGTCTGGTGCTTGTTCCACATCTGTGAGGCCTCCAGGATGGAAGGATTTGCAAACTGGGAAGTATGAGATTCCAGCTTGGAGAGCTTTCTGTGGCTTTGGGTGGAGAGAGGACTTCTTGCCAGCATGAGTGCATGAGAACAATAACATCCTGGCCTGCTGGAGGAGCACATGCCTGGTGTGCATCAGGAAGCTGCTGCTGCTGCACGTCCTGAGCCTGGCTGCTGGCAAGGCCCTTGTGCTCCCAGCAAAACCAGAGCAGCCTCCTGCCATGGCTATGGGTTGAAGGGACAATGTGCAGGCTGAATTACAGAGAGTTGATCCCATGGGTATTTTGAAGCACAAATGTATGTTCTTCTGTCATCCCACCACTTGATTTTGGGTATTGTCTTCCTCCCCTGCTATTTTCTTTCTCTGTTGTAATTACTGCTGAGAATGTGACCCAGCTTGCTGGCTTTGGTGCCATGCCCACTTCCTGTGCAGGCAGCCATTCTGGGTGGCTGATGGTGATTATTAACAAAAAAGCAAAGCTGAGCTGTGCCCAGCAATGGAAGGACCACCAAATGCTGCAAGCACAGATTTTGCTTCCTTTTTGCAAAGCATAAATTCAGGGGTTTGCTGCACCCTTTCATTTGGTCATACCATGTATATGGATGGTCCCCCACGTGGGCTTCCTTCTGCAGCTTGAAAAAGTGCGGCCAAAATAGCAAATTTTAGTCCATTGCAATGGTTGTGTTGCAGTAGCAGTGGATCCCTGCCAATCCACAGCTCCATTCCAGCCTATGCAGTGCAGGCAGCAGAGGAAACTCTGCCCTGACAAATCTTTGAATAGTTGGGCTGTATAGCAGGAATGTGAGTCCTGCTGCTGACCTGCTGCTGACCTGATCAGACAATAACCAGATCAATAATAATGTAATCCTCCTGGCCAGACTTCTTGCACAGTTGCCTTTTCATTTAATCTATAGCAATAAAGCCAAGTCTTTGCCTAGGTATTTTTATTAATAGTTTTACAAGCAGAAGAAGAGTAGCCTTAGGCAAGTCTTTGCTATCTGCATGTCTCAGGACATTATAATCTGAAAGGATGCTGTCATGGCTGATAGCAGTTGTGTAAGATGATTACAAAACCAAGGGAGCTTTCAGGCCTGTTTACAAAAGCTATGTATGCTATTGTGGCTTCCTCCCAGTGGTGAGAGCTCCAGGAGTCATTTTACTGTGGAGCACAGCAGGGGAATTGGCTGAAATGAATATTTATTAATTTATTATTTTTATTATTTTGTTTAATTTATTATTTTGTTTAATTTATTATTTATTTATTTATTAATATTTATTCCTATTTGGGTGTGATTGCAGGTAGTGACACGGGTAAGTTAGTGGAGCACCAAAACCTACAAAAGTAAGAATGAGGAGATCTTCCTTCAGTTTCAGGGAGATTACCAGCAAATGGCTTTGCCTGGCTCTGCTTTCCACTGTCAGCTTGTTCCCTTGTGTACTCCCACCTAGCAGAGGGTCTGTGTCCCTAAACTGCCTGGTGTTTAGAGTGGTGGTGAGATCAGTCCCTTTGCATTCTAGTAACACAAGGAGCTATTCAAAGCTTTTCTTTTTGAAAAAACCCATAAAATTCCTGTAACAGTTTTGGTACATGCTCATGCTGTGCACCTTGTGCAGCAAAAAGTAATTGTATTCTTGGAGTAAGCAGACAGTAAAATTGTTTCCAAGGGCAGATTATGGACAATGACTAAGATGTGACTTGTGTGGAGCTTTGTTTTAATGACAACATATTGCTGCATATAAAACACATACCTGGAGGTGAATTCATAGCCTCTGGCAGCAGCCTCTGAGAGGTTATTGCATGCTCAGGGTAACCAGACAGGAACAAAAATTTTTATCTTGAGTTGGCCTCTAAGCAGCTTTGGGATTATATTGAAAAAGCTCTGTGATGCCTGGATTTTATGCATTTACATTAAACCCCAACAATTCCAGGAAGCATCTGAGTTCTTGTGCTGCTGATCACTTGTCTTACTCCTCATTAAAGACTTCATGGAAGAGAGAAAAGCTGCAGTAATGGCATAAATCATATGAAAAAGTAGAAGAATATCTTCCTCAATTATTTTTAAAATTAGTCTGCAGCTTTTCTGGCATGTAACTCCCATTCTTTCAAAACACAGCTTGCTTAAGCAGGAGCAAAACACTGTAAACTACCACATTTTCCAAGCTCACAGTCCCCACTTGCTGTGCTTGGTTACACAGCCATAGTGAAAATGGGAGTAAATTCCAGGGCAAATAGGAAAATAGGGCAGCTAAGGTTGTGTTTCCAGGGCCTGGGGCTGGCAGGCAGGCTGGATTTTGTCCTGGACTCTGCTGTGGCACAGTAGGAACTGGGATCCACTTACTTGGGCTGCTGAGCTCATACTCTCTTGTGACAAGTCACTGGTTTACAACACACAACTGCAGAGTTTTATAGACTAAGGTGAGCAAAGGATTCATGGTTTAGTCTTTGATGTTGAATTTCAGTTTGTTCAGGGCCTTGATTTACAAGAACTTTAGATGGAGTTGGGCATTTCTTTTTTTCCTGGAAAAATCTGTGGATGGAAAGCTCCAAAGTTAGTTTCTACCTGTCAAAACTGAGCACTGTGAAGGACTTCCAGGGTATTTACACATGAGCAGAGATGCCTGGGTGGGTTAGATCTTCACAGCCAGGTTGTAACAGGGTCCTGTCACAGCCTGGCTAATCCACCTGGCTGAAACACTCAATTGATGTATCCTTGCTCCTTCTGGAGCTAGGTCACTGTGGGCTAATTTGGATATTGATCCTTCCAGCCTTGAATTAAAATTTTAAAATCACCTTGTACTTCCTGATGCATATTCTGTGACTGTAAGGTGAGCCTCTCCCCTGAATTAATAGCTTTGTTCCTGGCCCTGGCATCTTCAGTTCTGCTGGCAATAAGATATTTGGTGTGATACAAGCCCAAAAGGCATTTTGTTCGCTGCCTGTGTGCTCTGCCCATCCTGGAATTGAGGAGAACATTAAAATGTGTGCATGCCCAACTGAGCTCTTAACTGGTCCCAATTATCTGCCTCAGCTGAGTGGCTTGTATAGAAGTGGCTTCAGGCACTTGAATTCTCTGGTCTCTACTGACATGGTGCTGTCAGAGTAAAACCAGCAGGAAGGTTTATTGAGAGATGAAAATAAAAATTGGAAATTTTTAAGAGCAATTTCCTAATGGTGCTTGAGGTGAGGTTGGAAGTCATGCTCTGACTGCAAAGGGCAGCTCTCAGGACAATTGGCTGGTGAGCAGCCACATGCTAATTGGAGCAAGACAGAATTTCCCAGTGCAGCTGTTCTGTCCTTGTTTGCACAGATGAAAACCACCCAGAGCAAACCTTGCTGGCCAAAGTCTTTCAAAATCCAGTGAGAGCAGCAGGCTTGGGAGTGTGGTGAGCTGCTCCCTGCTCCCTTGGCTGGAGGCAGGCTGAGTGGGAGTATCTGCTCAGCATGAACCCCTGCCCTGAGCATTCCTCCTTCCCTGCTGAGCCCCAGTGATGCTGTGCTGCATCAGATTGTCCTAATCCCCTTCTTCCCATGTCCTCTTCCCTCTGGGGGCTGGGCAGCTCCCTGGCAGCCTCTGCTGCAGCTTAACCCAGAGCATTAGTGCTCCTGTGATGGTATTTGACAGGCCTCATGTTTTATCTAGAGGGGGAACTTTCACCAACACAAATAATAACATCTCAATTTTTGTTGCTGGTGACTGAGGGCAATTAAAAGCTAAATGTCACACAGCAGTGTAGGCTGCACTTTCCTAGTGAAAATATGACATGGTGATTTGGTGGCAGCAGTTAATTAGTTTGGGCAAATGATCTCTTGCTGTGGATGTTTATCAGTGCAATCACATTTATAGTCAGGCTAAGGGGGTAGAAAGCAGGGAAGGGAATACTCTGCCCTTTTGCATTAGGGAGAGCAGATCATTGGGCACTGTGATCTTGCAGGGACCTGGCTCTGCGCTTTTCTCCTCAGTTCTCTGCTGAACAAAATGCTCAGCAGCAGGACTGTCTCCTGAAGGTCACTGAGCTGCACACAACAAGAACTGACAGGTCTCTCTCCAGGATCTGGCTGAGCTGCAGTAAGTAAAAGGAAATGAGAGACATCCAGGTTGAGCAGAGCTCTCGGGAGGGATGCTCAAAGTTCAGACCAAAATGGGTACCAGAAATTGCTTTCTGTGCTCAGTGCACATGGAGAGGCACAGTGAGTCAGAGGACTCCCAAACCAGAGCGTGGCTGTGTCAGGACACGTTGTGCTGGGTTTGCAGAGCAGGGAAATGTCTGGCACTTTCCTCCTGGAACAGCACTGAACTTGGGTGAAGGCAGCAACTGCTCCTGGGGCCCAGAAACACACTGCCCTCAATTTAACTGGATTTCAATGAGCTCACAGCAGATGCATCCTTGTTGCCCATTCTAGTCTAAGATGCACTACATCAATCCACTCTATAATTTAAAATAAAGCTGTTCTGAACTCCTAACAACGTCAGTTGAATGTGCTTAGCTTGAAGCATGAAGCAGTGTGTAGGCTGACTTGTTAAGTGCATGTGTAGTGGTTTAAAGGAGATACAGAGCATATTTTTGGGCACCACAATGAGAGTGCTGTGGGATGAGTTGGAGAGGATCCAGAAGAAAGTAATGAGAGTAATTCAGGGCATGTGATCTACAGAAGAAGTTTGGATGATTTTAGGTGTGTGCAGTAGAGGAGAATGGAGGAAGACATGAATCTTGAAATGCCTGTAGAGGCTGTCCTGAAGGTGACTATTTGATACTTATTTATATGTTGGGGATAGTGAGGGGGGAGAAATCTGTGGCAAAGATGTTTCTGATTGGATGCTAGGAGAAGCCCTGGAAAAAGATTACCTGGAGAGACTGTGAAGGCTCAGTCAGGAAAGGTCTTGAGGAGGAGATTGGGAAACCTTTCTCAGAAACTACTACTGCTGTTGATTCAGGTTCAGAGCAGATGAACTGGCAAGGAGATTTAGTGGGGGTCCCTTCCAGTCTTGCCCTGTGTAGACAAGGTCAGGATGAACACTGGGCTACCACCTATGCTTTGACCTGCAATTCAAGTAATTGGCTTCACTGATTTTTTTATTTCATTACTGCACAGTAAATCACTTTGGTTCCATTCCAATATTCCTTTTCTCTAGTAAAAGCTGGATTAAATCCTTTCTGCACAGTTAGGAGCACACTTATGTTTCCAAGATATTTATTCCCTACTAATTTATGTATTCAAAAGCCTCCTGTGTATTTGTATAGAATGAAGATGACTTCACAGGCTCCCTCTTTCCACTTTCAGTGCCATGTTGTGTGGATGTTTGAGTTGTGACAATTGTAGACTCAGTAGGGTACCTGGAAGGTCTCATAGGTAATTAAAACTATGTGAGTCATGTAGGAAGAATTGGATCAAGTTTGGTATTCTAGGCAGCTCAGTACCCCCATCTTGGAGAACTTATTTGTGGTGACTCTCCATTCTGTTCCAAAAATGAACAAAAAATATCATCCAAGCATAATTTAGATATGATAGTGTTGAACTGTTTTACTGGCATGGTCAGTTCCTGGTTTGTGAGGCCCAGAATGCAGATGCCAGACCTTATCAGGGAGTGCTTTCAGCAGCAATGTGCAGAATTCAGGCTCAGTGCTCAATGGTACATGTAGGTTTTGGGGTTGTCTCACACTCTGTCTTCTGCTTCTGTGCTACATCTGTGTTTTCTTGCCTTTCTGACCCCATTCTTTTTGCTGACACAGGTCAGCAAGTACTGAAAATGGTATTGTGTACCCACAGGGAATGGGAATTCCAGATTCTGCTTGATGCCTCTGGGGCCATTTCCATGTCCCTGTTAGCTCTAAGAGCTGCCTTTGCTTCACCCTTGGTCCTCTTAGAGCAGAGATAACTGGGCAGGGATTGAAGGAGATGTAAATCAAATGCTGGACCAAAAGAAAATTGAAGCAGTCCTTCAACATCTTTCTCATCAGAACCCAGCACAGGATGTTTGTGGGCCATGGAAATACAATTTACAAGTTGTTCTCTCAAGCCCAAATTTGCCTGTCATTCCTTGCTGGATAAATGCAAGACATTAGTTAGAGGCTGAAGAGGCTTTTCCACTGGTCTAATTGTTTCAACCTGCTTCTGAAATATATTTATGTGCTTTCAGATGTTGTTTTTAAAGTCCAAATCCTCTCTTATTGCTGCAATGGAGATGAATATCCATCAGGTTGAGGCAGCAAGAGGGAATCTGCCCCTTCTGTACAATCCTGGTGGTGGCTCTGGGGCTGGGGACGTGTTCCCTTCCTGGAATGAGGGCAGGGAAACAAGCAGAGTGTCTTGCTGGCATCACCTTGGACAGGGTGTCTGCATTGCTTGTCCTCCTATCCATCTTGGTCCTTCTCAGCTTTTTCCACATCACCAGAAAAGTGGGATTATTTGAGTGTATGGGCAATAACAGCTCCACTCACTGATGTCAGAAGTATAAATTAATAACTGGGGGGAAAAATGTTTTACATCATGGGTCTTTTTTGGGAAAGATAGATCTGTTATGAGATGAAGCAGCCTGGAACCTCCCTCCCTTTGCTAATGTTACATAAAGCTCTTGCTGCTCATGTTCTGCTGGAAGACAAGGTCCTCAGCTGAGCCCACTGAGCAGACTTTCCTCTCTTGCTGCTGACTCCTGTGTGATCTCACCTTTATGGTACCCTAGGGATAGTGTCTGCTCTGGACTCTTTGCACACTGTATAATTTTGGGATTAAAAAATTAACACTGTATAATTAACACTGTGTAATTTTGGGATTTTTTGTCTTTTTGACTATTTGTGGAAATACCTGGAATTTCAATGTAAGAATTTTTGCCTAAGACTCCTATTTCCACATGACCATTTCTGTGAGCATGATGAAGATACTGACTTTGTGCCTAGCAAAATACTGTCAGGAGACTGAATTAGGTGCAAATTTCTCTTTTTCCTGCAGTTTTTTCCCAAAGGGAGATCTAACCTGAGATTATTCTTAGGAACAAAGTGGATGCTTAGTTGAGGAAGTAGCATCAATTGTGGTGAGATTGAGTTCACACTATTTGCATTCCCCAAGGGAGAGGAAAATATTTGTCAAGTCCAGGAGCTGTCTTCACACAGACCAAACTCAGCTCTCCCTAGGGTTTGACAGATTTCAGTGGTTCTGGCAATAGCCAAGGCCACAGGAATCCAATGTGTTCTGTACACAGGGATGCTGCAGTGCTGTCACCAGGAGAGCAGAAACCTTCTCCTCATGATTTCCAGATCAGTTCTCCAGCTGTCATCATTTTGGAACTGAGAAAACCTACTGACTTCTTCACCAGCCCCAGCCTCTTTTTTGAGTCCCAGACCCCATTGCTTGGAAATGTAACATCTTCACAATGTGCTTCTCTCCTCCCCAAAGGCTGGATGAGACTGGAGCTGGCTGAAATGTGAAGCTGTAGATTTAGTGGTGGAGTCATTGGAACTGTGGTGATCCATGACTGTGGTAGCTGAGTGTCAGCCATTCCAGCTGCCAGTGCCCAAGCCCTCTCCAAAGTCACAACTGAAACCTGTGGTGATCCCAACCACTGCAGAACATGAGGAGAAATGATGGTTTCAGGTGAAAACTGCTCTGTTGTGCCTGCAGTATGGAGGAGACCAACATGAAAGGATGCTATTTTGTTGCTTTAGACTGGGAGCACTAATTAGAATTGAGGTATTAATCATACCTTTTATCATCTCTCTACAACTACCTTGTTTAGTTGTGAATTCCTCTGTTCTTTTTGTCCCTCCCCTCTAGGATCAATCTGTTCCCCATTAAAAGGGATCTGTGCATTTTTCTCTCCCCTCTGAGGGAGCTCTCCAGCCTTTATCAGACTGGAAATGCTGCTCTGCACTGAAACCAGGCAAGCACCGTTGGGCCTGCTCTGATTGCTTTGCTGTTGACATTCTTGAGATTATGCAAAGAAGGATCTGTGCAGTGTGGTGAAAAGAATGAACCCAAACCTTTAAGGTTGCTCTGAGGTTAGTAATGAAAACTCATACAGCTCAGAAAATGTGCCTTGGTATCAACTGGAGGCAGTGCTGTGTACAGAGCAATTATTCCCAGGAATGACAATTTCCAGTTCAAACAAGCTCAGACTGTATTTACAGCAGAGGGATGCTGGAGTCAAGGGGATTGTTTAACTTCTGATACACTTTGATGACATTTGCTCCGTTTCCAGCAGCAAAGATAAGCAGACGCCAGGAACAGGGTCTAGAAATGGCAATTTCCTGCCCTCAGTGGAACTGCACCTGCTGAGTTCACACACGGCCTTGAGGGGAAGAATGTCCCACTTCTGGAGCCTGGCCTTTGCATTTGTGTTTGAAAGGAAAGAAGGCAGACAGAAGAGTAATTAATCAAGGTTTGAGGAAACAGGATTGTGAAGAGATTTATATCCCTCATCTCTGTGTATAATGGCTCTGTCAGCTGCACGATGGGCTCCTTGGAGGGGCTGCTCTCTAATGGGGTGGGCTTTAGAGCTCTGCTGAGGGTGGGGAGGTTGCTACAGGTCCCTATTACCCATCTTTTGGTTTTATTCAGGAGAAGAGGTGGTCAGCCCAGTTTGTTGATACAAGCAAAGAGCTAATTTGTAAAGATTCCTGAGTTTGCTTTGGGCCAGTGTGTGAGTAGAAGGGTCAGAGCTGAATGGTTGAAGAGTGAGTGTCCTCTGCACTGTGTGCCCTGGTGCTGTGCAGGCTGCAGCTGGTGGCAGTGCTGGCTCTGTCCAGGCAGGGTGGGGGACAGGGACAGGTCTGTTCATCACTGTGTGCTGCAGGGCAGCATGGCCCCCAGGGCAGGTGACAGGAGAGCTGCAGCCCAGAATGCAGCATGCCACACCCCACAGGCATCCTGAGGGCTATCTGGCATTGCTGCACCCAAATGGCCTTGTGCACTTGATGCCTCAGGTTTTAGCTTTTGTATTTTTCTGTTTCTGTGCTGCTTTAGTGTGTGGGGCTGGGCTTCATGTTAGGGGATGGTGAGCTCTGTGCACAGAGCAGGGAGACAAAACAATTCCTGCTCTGCCTGGGGACCAAGGACAAATGATCCAAATCTCAGCCCAAGAGCACAAACAACGTGGGCTGGAGAGAGAAAAACAAGAGAGATGGGCTGCATGGGCTAAAACTGGAATGGGACAATGAACTGCAAGGTGCAAATGGAGCAGAACTGATCCCAGGGACAGACCCTGTGCCTGGCCGTGCATTTTTGGAACCATTTTGGTTCATCTTGGGTGCAGCCGTGGCTGGGCTCTTGTGCTGCCCAAGGTGGATCTGCTGAGGCCTCCTAATAAATCCCTGCTTTATTCTTTAGCTCTGTTTGGTCTCTGTTCTAGGTCAGCCTTCACAAGGCATCAGACTAACAAAGCATTCTCAATTTTTTATGAATTTTACAGCATGCTCAGCTTCCATGGTCCCCACTGTGTGCTACATGCCTCACTCACTGATTTTAATCACTAGAATAAGCCTCTTTTAAAGCTCCTTTAGAATAAATCAACACCACTCACTGTTCCCACCTGTCCCTGAAGATCTGATTTTACAAAAAATGAGGAGCAGCAGAGCAGTATCTCCTCTAGCTGCTCTTGGGAAAATATCTGTGGCTGTTGAGGGGAGGCACAGCAGCCCTGTGCAGGGTGAGCCTTGCCCTGCTGCTGTTTCCCTCCTCTTGGGCTCTCCAGCTCACTCTCCACACCCCTTACTTGTCAAGTGAAACAAATGTTTTTGGTGCTGAGAGCACTGGTCACTGTCACAGCAAAGATGGATGGCTTTCCAGGATGGATGGACATCATCTGGGAATTTGTTTTAGAGGTTGGGGTAGGGTTTTATTCATATCAGAGGAAGAAATTTATATCTTTTGACAGTAGTCTCTTGAGGGCCTCTTTCCTTTATTGATACTTCAGTGTTGTCCTTTGATGTAATAATCCTGCATTACATAGGCTGTCACTCAGAAATGATGAAGTTGGGCTTTTGGTGCAGGGGAATACCACCAAAGCTGAACACAAAAATAATTATTTGAATTTATGAGACAGAGACAGCTATACCTTAACTTAAAGGAAGATGTTTCTGCACAGAACAAGTCATGATGAATATGAAAATTAGCCAGGAGCTTGGTCTTACAGAAATATGATCTAAACTGACAGATTTTGTGTTTACACTTCATCCAGGCCATGCGTCCAGCCAGTTTAAAATACACAGATAGCATTCAATAGCAGTGGCACTGTGGAATTCAATGTTTTAAAATTTGGCTAAACACAGGGAAGATCACATTTGACACACCTGCCCTTGAGTGAAAGGATTATTGTGCTTGTTTCATAAATCCAAACAATTGATAAGGAATTGCAGGTTTGTTAACCAGGGCAGTGCATTAGAACACACAGAGGCTTGCTCTGAAGGGATGTTCCTGTTTTAGCCTGGGTGTATTTTGCAAACAAGCTCCCCACTGGTGTCAGATTTGCAAGGATGGCTTTGCTGCAGCCAGGTCTCCAGGAGAATGTCCCTTTTCTGACCAGTGCTTACATACAGCTGCCTTTGGCTGTGCTTCATTCTTCATCTCCAGCTGGGCACGGGCTCCACTTCTAAATTAGATTCTAAAGCTCCAAAATATTCTGTGTTGCATGCAGTGATCTGGAAGTGGTAATGTGTCATTTGGAATTCACAGTTCAAAATGCATGCTTAGCATCTCAGGCTCACAATTTGCTGAAATGCTGATCTGCCCAACTCTGCTGTACTGATTTCCTTCTCCAGGCCCACAGTAAACATCCTAAGTGATGGATTTAACTATGAAAGGCACCCTGGCCAATGTCACCTTTCCTTTTAAAGGGGCTATTAATAATGGTTTTGAATGGAATACTTAATGGATTTCAAGAGGAATAATGTTTTCCTTGGAAGAGTTTTCTTGCTGTAGGCTGAGATTGCATCTGACACATCCAGCCACAGTTCAGACCTGGAGCTGAATGTTGTGGAAGAACTCTGAAATGAGGCACCTTCTCACACCAGTTTCCTAGGAAACTTCATTTTATTGAAAGCAAAGCCTCCTTTTGTTCCTATGATATTAGAAAGTTTATTGAGATGCATCAATCAGTAGGCTCAGTATCTTGAGGATAATTCTTTAAATCTGATTTGCAGTAATCTATCATATCTGCATCCCCAGACTCCCAGGGAACAAGTGCTTCACAGTGGGCAGCCCATAAGAACAAATCAACAGCATAAGGCTGTAAGGCCTGTCCTTGAGTTCTTCAATGCATTTAATAAGAATATCACTGTCCATGTACAGTGATATCATTGATATTATTTGATTTTATTATTTGATATTATTTCAGTGCAGATTCTCTCACTTTCACACGTTTCACTGGCAGGAAGGTGTGGAGCCCCTGGGGAGGAGAGGTGTTGGGGGCTGGCAGGTGTGGGCTGCAGCTGGATCTGCTGTGAAGGGCACCCCCAGCCAAGCCCTGAGGGCAGGAGACTCATCCAGGGCACCTCTGGGCTCCAGCCTTCTTGCCTTGGTTTGTGCACCTGCTCTTCAGCACAGCTATTGATGATTAAAACCAGCCAGTCCTGTCTGGCAGCAGTTTGTGCTAACAAAAGTGTAAATATGCCATGTCTGAGTGGGTTTGGATTTCCACCTTGTCTCTGTCCAGCAGGTCCCTGAGCTGATGTGGTGCCCTGCTGTTCTGCACCCACCTTCCACTGGCAATGCTCTTGTGGCTTTTTCTACTCAGCTATAAAAACTGGATTACATTTGGCCATGTTCAGCATCTGTCCTGTAGCTTGCTCAGAGCTGATCACCCAAATCTGCTCTAACTAACACCAAAGATTTCCCCTGACTAATTCAGAGCCTGGCTTTGACTCCTTTCTGTAACATTGTGTGATTCAAATGTATGCTGCAAAAAGCCTGATCCCTTAGCTATTGTGGCACTTGTAGTTAAATAATATTAATCCTTGATTTTCTGTTTTCCCCTCAGAAATATTTGGTAGCTTCATCTCAGGGATTTTCTTAGAACTCAGATTAAAATATAAACTGGGACAGAGGGATTTCCTATAGGTAAAGCAGTTTTAAAAGTATTTTTTAATGAAAATATTGTATCCCCAGCATGAAACCAGATGAAGACTGGTCATGCAAAATAATGTCAACAAAACAATCTTGCTGCCCCTCGAGACTTATACTTGATAATGCACAAGAGCAATTGAAAGTCTTCTCATGGCATTCATTTTTAATTACTTCTGTGGTCCAAGGTCATAGATATAAGCCACTTGTCAGCCTGGATAGCTTCACCAAGATAAAGACTAAATTTATGGCATTTATGCAGAATTCTGGGAAAAACCAAAGGTCACATTTTTCAAATTGAAGTGTTCCAAGTTAGCCTCTTAAACGTGTCCTCAGACACTTGGATAAACAGCCTGCCTTCCCCAAGTGCCAGCAGAGGCTCTTTGTGCTGCAAACAGCCCCTGCCCAGTGCCTGTGCCACTCACCAGCCCAGGCTGGGGCTTGCAGGCCTCCTCCAGGCTCTGCTGATAGTTTTACCTTAACCAAAGTGGCCACATTGCCAAGGCTTTAAATCATTATGAAAACAATTCTTGATTTTTAATGGTTCAAGTTATAGTGTGGATGATGCCATTATAAGAAAAACCTGTGTCTGTTTTTTTTTCCATGCAAAGTTGGCATGACCAAGTGGAACATTCTAGAGACTATTGTGATATGAATTGTTTGACATCCTAGTGACAATTCTTCATAAAAATTATCTTAGCCATCTTTAGTGTGTTTTTTCAGGCCAGTAAACTTTGTGTGTAGTGGAATTTTCTTGTTTCTAGACTGTGACTTAGAAGTGAAGAAATTTTTTTGCTTTTTGGCAACAAAATCTTTAGCAAAGACTTAGCTACCAAGCTCTTGGTCTCTTGAGGATGTGCTTGAATGTAGAGACAGAATAAAAATGCAGAATCTTTGGAAATATGGGTTTCATTTTTTATTTTTGATGGTTTGACAGCAACTTGTGTTCACTAATTCCTGGCACTTGGAATGTGTGAGGCAGGTCCATCCTTGAGAGGGGAGCAGAGCACAGATGTGAGGAACTGCATGACCTGTACTAGGTGACATTAGTCTCAACTGAACTCAGGACAGCAGTTAACGTTTGTTTTCTGAGACCTCCAGGAAATAAAAGTCAACCAGAATTTCCTGCAGCAGGTCTGTGTTCTTTGCTTTGTTTAATAAAGCACCAGGTATAAGAAAGGAGGCTCTGTGAGAGCCCAGGATAGCTGAATTCCTACCATGCTCCTGTGAGTGCTCTGAGGAAGTTGTTTTAGAGGTGAAGCAAATCATCACTAAATCAATAGAATTAAAAGAGACAAGGGCAGTGTGAGATTTGGGACATAACAGCACTTGCATGAAGAAATCACCAATTAAGTCTTTGGAAAGCAGCTGCAGAGGCAGGAGGGACAACAATTCCTGAGAGAATGGGGGAACATTTTCTGTTGGAGGTCTTTATTTGAGGGCTGGTGATGACTAATAATATTGTTCTCTCTGAATTGTTTAAGGTCTTTCATTTGCATTCTGGAAGAGAAAAAAAAGAATTAAAACAAAGATTTTTGGAATGCTTGAGTATGCACCAGGGCTTTGGTTCAGATGAGCACAGATTAGGTGAAGGCAGAGCAATAAGACTCAGCAGCAGCAGGATAAGTGTGGCTCCTGTGTTTGCACATTCCCACAGGCAAATTTCATATATTTGTGCAAACAAAAGCTGAGAGAAGCCCAAAGGTGATTCCAGGGGTGATGCCACAGTAACTATGCACTGAAAGAGTGGCAAGTTGAGATCATATAGGGGAGTCTGTGGGAATAATCTTTTAAATAAACAGCTTTTTGCCAGATTGCTGATCTTCCAACTTGTGGGATGTGCTATAAGGTTTTGAAAATCTGGAGCTGATGCTCTTCTAAAAACAAACAGATAAAAACAAATAAATTCCTGGAACCTTTTTGACAAAATCTCTTCCAGTCCATTTTTGTCAGGCTTGTCAGCTGTACTAACACTCTTTGATGCTGCTTTACCTTCCACGTTTGCTGAAGTAGGTGTTGCCCACTGTAAATAACTATTGTTCTGGTTTCCTGGCCCATTTGCTTGAATTTCCTCAGTTTTTGTTACATTTCTAGATAAGAATGGGTGGATATGGATGCAAGGATGGAGCATTTTCAGCTTTGCAGGTGAGCTGGTGGCTCACTGAGGACTCTGCTGAGCTGAGCTGCCTCTGGTCACGCTCCAGCAGGACTGTGCTGCTCCCCAGGCAGCATTTTGGGACGCAGTGCTCTGAAGAAGGGACAGCTTTAGTGCTGCTGGTGGTTTTCACATCAAGGGAGAGCAGTTTGGTCTGATTTTTCCTCAAATGTAGCAGGCACAGGGCTAAGCAGCAGAGTGGAATGGACAGGTGAGAATTCCACATGAGTTTGGAGTGTCAGTGCTTGTTACCTGTTAGAAAAGAGAAAAGCAATCATTTCAGTCTTCACAGAGGAAATGTTCCAAACATGATGGTAGATTGTCTCACCTAGACACACACACATCCAAACTGCTTTAAACTGCAGCCACTTCAATGAATAAAAGTCATTTTTGGGGCAGTAAATGACATGCCAGGTATTTATTCCAACCTGCACACCCTGCCAGGGATGTGCTAAAGAGTGTGCCTGGATAAGGATTTGTCTGCTGGCTTTGATTGCTGCCATTGCCTTCATGCTTAGATTGTCATAGGGCTTAAAGGACTGAACTGAAATTGGCCCCTGTTGTGTTCAGGGCTGTCCAGACATAAAGTAAACAGCATTTGCAGAGATGTTCATCTGCAAAACCAGAGCAAACAGTCACTCTGGATGAGTAATCTGACCTGAGCAAACAAACAACAAATATGTGGAGGAGGAGGACGTGCCTGCTTTTTTCCAAGTCAGTAGCTGTGATAGGAACAAGGCCAGTGAATTAATAGTTTGTGTGCAGTACAACAGAGGCACTTCTCAGCAAAGGATCAGGCTTTGGATGAAGAAAGTATATTTATGTGATTTCCTACCTGTTTTCCCCACTGTGCCCACTCTTCCTCAAAGCTGGTTAAATCTCTGCCCCTCTCCCAGCTGTGCCATCACTGGAGAAGCCAGGAGGGGCTGGGGGCAGCTCTGTGCCCCGTGTGTGCCCTGTGTGTGCCAGGGCAGAGTGGGCCAAGCTGCACGTGGTGATGTGGGAGTCAGAGCTGCAGAGCCATTCATAATCCACCTCTCTCTTCCCCATAATTATCTCTGCTACCCGAGAGAGCTGAGAACTCCCTTAAGCCTCCCTGCAAGTCATTTAGATTCTAATTGGGATTTAAAAACTCTTGAAACCTGAGTGGGTGGCTCAGTGCATTACTGCTGATGAATGGTACCCTGGGTGATGTGCCCAGCAGACCCACAGAGGATCTGTGCTTGGTTTCCCACTGAAGAGCTGTCCTTTTTTTTTTTTCAAGCATAGATTTGCTCTTTACCTCAGCTAATTAGGAACTGGCTTCATTCACAAAAGAAATTCTGTTTGTGGCACTATACCAAAATGTTAATTCAATTTTGTTATGTTGAATCCTTTCCCTTCTTAATGTTTCTTTGAAATGGAGGGGATGAAGCTTGCTTACTTAAATATTTTCTGTCTTTCCTTCCCAATCTGTGATTTCTCTTTCAAAGATTGGCTTAACATGGTTTTGTAACCTACTCAGAAATGTCATCCTAATGACCTCAGCTCTCTAGGCTTGGTTTTGAAGGACCAGGCTCCTGGTGATTTTCTGTTTTGTTTTGGTGTTTTGTTTTATTAAGTTTTTTCTCCTCATGAAGGTCACCCTAACTGGTCATTGTTCCCCTGTTGCTAATTCCCTGCCTGATTTCCCTCTCCCTGTTAAACTGGCCCACAAGCATGAGCAGAATACTGAGAGAGGGTCCATGAGCACAGTGAGAGCTGCAGAATTGCACTGCTGGGGCAGGGCTGGGATGACATCACTGATGGATTTCACTGTGGCAGCTGCAGAGGGACCTCTGGACCAACATCTGATAAATGAAGCACATAATTGAGAGCAGGACTGGTGGAGGCTGCAGCTCTATTTCCAAGGACAAAAGGCTTCAGCAGCCCCAAAAGGGTGAAGAGGAAGTAGAGAGGCTCTTCTCACCTGGGCCATGGAGTCTGGGTGTGGCTCCCAACCCCATGCTCCACTTGTTTATCATCTTAAATCTCTTGAAGTGCTTCCTGCACAGCTGCACTGAGCTTTCCTGTGGGCTGCACACAACCACAGCAATCTCTGCTCACTGAGGCAGAGGGGATGATGTTGTTAGCTCTGAATTAATTTGCTCTGTGAGTGTAAATCAGCCTCCTACTGTTGTTTTGGTGAATTATTTTAAATGTAAATGCTGCAGAGACAAATGAAATGGGTGGATGTGGAAAAAGCACACTTGAAAGAGAGAATTCAAATACAGGAAAAATTGTTCCCTTTGTCAATATAATGTGCTTTTAATAAACTATGGATGCTCTTGGCTTTCCAAGCTGTCTGTAATCATCATGGATTCCTATCCCAGCCTTGCCCCTAAAAGCTGTAGACTGTAAATCAAGTGAAAACAGATAACCAACATTTTGGGAAAGTGCCTGCAGCCCATTTTCCTTCAGTCCTGGGTCATTGTTCAGGCTTGTGACCCAGACACACGTCTGGAGCTCCTTGCCACTGGGGAGCTGCTGGGGTTTATTCCAGCTGAGACATAAACCTCTGTGAGTTTGAGAGAGCTCTGTTAAGAGACTGTGCTAAATTTGGGGCTGTAGTGTCCAACTCCTCCAAGGAAACTATTGTAGAAATTTATTCTGTGAGAATCATTTTCCACTGAGAAGATGGGATTATATTCCTTTAATTTTATTTTTTTATGGGGGTAGGTGTATGTAGTTTTTTGGGTGTGACTTTGATTTGGGGTTTTGTTTGAGCTTATTCTTTTTTGATTGTTTGACAGCAACTTGTGTTCACTAATTGCTGGCACATGGAATGTGTGAGGCAGGTCCATCCTTTGAGAGAGGAGCAGAGGACAGCTGTGTGGAACTGGTGACATTAGTCTCAGCTGAACTCTGGACTGCAGTTAACATTTGTTTTCTGAGACCTCCAGTAGAACATCTAATTCCAACTTCATCTTCCCACCAGTTTGATGAAGAACACAAAACCTTTTCTCTGTTTTCCCCTCCCTGCCATCCCTGTTGGTGGTGAAGATCAAGGCTGTCCCAGTGCAGCCCCACTGGTTTGCTCTGCAGTGTCACCTGGGGATTGTGCAACCCCCCCATGCAGGCAGCTGCCCTCCATTGACCCAATTTACCTCTGAGCAGGGTGGCAGTGAATTATTCAGCTGTGGCTTGTCTCTCCCTCTGGGCACTGAGTGCTCTTCCCTGTGAAGCACAGAGCTGGTAACAGCTCCAGAGGCTTCCTGGTGCCATGGAGAGCTCTGGAACTGTGTGCCTGAACCTCCTGGAGCTGCTTGGCATCACCTTGCAGCAAGGCAGGGGCACAAGCAGAGCCCAGGCAGGACCCTTCCCACTGCTGCCTGCTTACAGCTGCATTCCAGACCCTGTGGGGAGGTGGGAGCAGGGTCAGCCCTTCCCCTGGACCATCTGCCCAAGCCTCACTTGGTTTGCACAGAACCCTTCCCTTTGTCCCTGAATGCAGCCCAAGTGCTCTGCCAGGCACACAGAGCACCTGTGCCACTCCCTGCTTCCAGTGACATCTTTTGTATGAGTTTCAAAGCTTCACATCCTCAAGATAATTCTTCATGGAGTCAGGTTTTTGACACTTTTTCTGTGTGGATGCATTCAAAAAGAGTTTGTGTGGCATCCTTTTGTGAGCTGTTCTTGCTAGCATTATCCATCTGCTTTTGTACTGGAATGACATAAATCCAAGCTTGGGCTAGGACTAACAGCAGCAGGAAACAGTTTTAATTCTTGCACATATTGGCTGTAGTACTAAATGTTGGTTACTCCCCCTCCCTAAGTTCCTGTGTGTGGGACTTGTTGCCATATTTAGTGAAATTTATCAGGACAGAGGTATAAATATGAAGAAATCTGCTTGAGTTAATTGATGCTTGGCTTTACTTTTGTTGTTCCTGGGTGTGGCCTGACTGCCAGGCAGGGCCAGGCCAGGTCAGTGTCCCAGAGAGGCCAGGCATGACTGTGCCACTGAACTTCAGTGTCAGACAGAGATGAGCACTTGGGGGTGGCAGGAATGAAGCACCTGAGTTATGCCCTGTGCAGTTTCACGGTGTCCAGCCAGTGCTGTGCTCTGGGCAGGCTGATAGCAATCCAGCAATCTCTGCTAACTTGTCTTCTAAGATTTTTGTATAGTGCTTGCCTCTTTTCTACTTGACCTAGTTTATGCTTTGCACATTAAGTCAGTTCCTACACTAAAAGCCTTCACTCTCCTACTCCTTGATGGCTTTCTAGTGCATTGGGTCACCATTCCAGACTACTATTTTATTTATTTGTGGTCATGTCTTTCATCTAACCTGCTTCAGAGCAAACACTTTTTTTCATGAATTGAATTCTTCCCTGCAGCATTAGTTTGGGAAGATGTGCAATGGCTATCTTGGGCCATTCTTTCTCAAGGATAGAGAACTTTCTTATGCCTGTGAAGTATAATTTTGGTGCAATATGTCTTTTTTTGCCAGCAAAACTAATCCCAAATGCAGTAGCAGGTCTTGAGACAGCAGAGAATTGATGAGCTTGGTAAGATCAGAGAGGAAAAACAGATCTCTAGTAAAAGCAAGCACAGCTTTCAAGGCACTTAGCAGAGGTATAGAGCATTTTAAGTAACACAGATAAATACCTCCCTGGAGCTTTTGCTTTTTCATCTAAGCACAGATCAGAGAACAAATAGGAAAGTGTGGGGGCAAAAAACAAAAGCCTTAAAGATGCCAATAAACATTTTTCAAGCTGAAGGTTACTTTCAGCAGTGAAAATAGCAGAAGATGTGTAAGGGGAAAGCAATGAAGCCATGTGTAAAATAAGGGAAAAGAATGAGATCAGAGGGCTGAAGAAGAGTTTTGAATTAAGTGACTGCTGACTTGCTTCTTATAAATGATTTATTTTTATTTGTTCTTGAAAAACATTTTTAATTTGTTTCTGTGCTACACTAACACACTGGAAATTACTATCAAAGGTTTTTCAGACAGTGTGTGAGCAAAAAGTGATACCTTTAATGCCCTTGAATTTAGTTTTAAAAGTTCCAGTAACTCTGCATGATATGATAATATCAGTGGTATTCCAGCTGGTTTTGAGTTTTATATTAATGGACTAGGTCTTAACCCCAGAATTGCTTTATATGCAATCTATACTACTGGCACACATTCAGTGCAGAATTTCTGTATAATGAACATGTGAGGTGTCAGAGCAAAGCTAGGGGAATGCTTGATTTTTGTGTGAAATGTCACTTAAAGTTGAATGGTTGGGTAGTTCCATACTTGCTCAGAAAATTCTGCTTTAATCATAAGCTCATATGCACCTCTGTGTCCTGAACTGCCATCAGTACCAAGTGCAGTCCCAGCTTCAGACAGTCTTTGCTGTGTTGTGCCTATTTATTGAATTCAAAGCATAAACAAGCAAGTATTTAGTTTAAAAATAGCTCATACTCATCATTTTGATGTCAGGTCACTGCATTGAACTGATAGCTGCTACCCTGAATTTCCACCTCCCTGTAAATAGCAGAGATCAGGTGGTGCAGCCTTAACAAACCATCCCAAGTACTGAGAGTGTTGATGGGGACAAACTCTGCAGGTCTGGCTGGAACCTCTGTCAGCATTTTATTCAGTGCTAATGTGGTGCAGCTTTGGCTTCAGGTAATTAATAAGCTAATAAATCATGGGGTGCTTTTTTTGACCCAATGGCACAATTATGTGCATAAGATGCACTTGCATTATAAAGAGAAAGGAGGGCTCAAGACCAGCTTTGTGAGTCTCTCCCTATTAAAGCTCTACAAGGTCAAGCTCAAAAGATTTTTTTCACCTGTTCTGCAAAACTTTGGAGGGTGACATCATGGAACTGGCACAGCCAAGACTGTTGCCAGGTGTGCTGATAGCAATGTCTGTGTTTTCATTTAGTTTTACTCCTGTAGCCATGTCAAGTCCATTTACTGAAATTACAATTTCTATAATATTCTGTTGTTCTCTGCACTGTGTCTGTGTAGGTGCTTCATGCACAGGAATCTTTGTCAAGCCCACTGCTTTGTCATGGAAACTGTTGCCCTGGCAGTTGCTTATCCAGATGAATATGTCAGCATGTGGTTTCTGTAATCACTGTCATTTTCCACAGATTTGAGAACAGAAGGTTCAGTTCAGCAACCAGTACAGGGATGGGATGAATGTCACACATGGCACTGCAGGGTATTTGCTAATACCTCAAGGAGACTTTAGGAAAAAGGTCCTGCCCATGAAACAGATGAAGTGACACTTTCTTCTGTGCAAGGAGTATAAATGCCACTTTTTTATTTCTATCAGGCTTGAGATTTCAGTGTTTGCTGCAGCTGCAGACTGTGAACCCTCCATTATCTGTAGCTCACTTGGGGCTGTGCTGAGCAGAATGGCCTTCCTGTGGGAATAATGGATCATTCTGGAGCAAACACCCTTTTAGGCATCAAAAAGGTTTCTCAAATAAGTGTGTGGAAAGAAGGTGAAGGTTTTTCCCAAAGGTTGAGATTTCCTTTGGCCAGATAGGATTTGGTAAATCATAACCCTCAAGGTATGAAGTGGCAGACATGAGCTCTTGTTACCTAGTCCAGTTTCCAGCGAGGTCCTAATAAAATCACATTTGTGCCATCATTGCCCTGTGCCCTTTTTCAGACCTTGTTTTGCTATTCTTTCTTGGTCTTTCCTTTGCAACATGCAGCAGTTGTCGAATTTTTTTTAAATCATATTTTCCAGTCTAGAAAAAGACACAATCATTTATGGGGGTTAAACATGAGTGGAGAAAAATTCTCTGAAGAACAGGTATGCATGAGGGTGGAATTCTATCCCAAAATTTCCTACAGTTTCCTTGTGTTTTTCCCCTTTATGCTGCATTATGGTGCCCCTTGCCCCAGTGAGCTGCCATCCTGTTTCAGTGCTACTGAGGCAGCACTGATTTTTTTTTTTTAAGTTTTAAGGTTTAAAGTTAGTTATATATTTTGATTTATATTGATGGATAAATAATTTTTGTGTGTGTTTTACATGGGTAATTATTTTAATATTATGAGCTAACAATGCAAGTTTTTAAAAATTATATGGGTTATTTTTAATGTTTGATGGAATAATAGGTTACATTTTATTTTTGTAAATGAAAAAATATTTTTTGTGGCAATTGAAGAGAAATAGAATTAAATGTAGATGAAATTTTAGAAGTGTTAAATTAAAAAAAGGTTTTATATATAGAGTGATGTGGAGAAATATATGTTATTATTGATTTTTTTTTTTTTTTGAATGCTGTGCTGTATGCCAATATGTGCATTTTGCTGTTGCAGTGATCACTGATGGGGGCCTGGACAAGACAGCCCTGACGGACGATGTGGGCAGCGAGGAGGATCTGTACGAGGATTTCCGCAGCTCCGCCCACCGCTACGGCCACCCCGGGGGCGGCGGCGAGCAGCTGGCCATCAACGAGGTGGGTGGGTGTGCTCCTGTCCTGGGGCCAGGGCCTGCTGGCCTGGGAACGTGGCCAGGATGCTGGGTCTGACCCTGGGACCATGGCCAGGCTGATGGGTCTGACCCTGGAACCATGGCCAGGCTGATGGTGCTGGAACCATGGGCAGGCTGATGGTTCTGGAACCATGGCCAGGATGCTGGGTCTGACCCTGGAACCATGGCCAGGCTGATGGGTCTGACCCTGGAACCATGGCCAGGCTGATGGGTCTGACCCTGGAACCATGGCCAGGCTGATGGGTCTGACCCTGGAACCATGGCCAGGCTGATGATTCTGACCCTGGAACCATGGCCAGGCTGATGGGTCTGACCCTGGAACCATGGCCAGGATGCTGGGTCTGACCCTGGAACCATGGCCAGGCTGATGGGTCTGACCCTGGAACCATGGCCAGGCTGATGGTGCTGGAACCATGGCCAGGCTGATGGGTCTGAACCTGGAACCATGGCCAGGCTGATGGTGCTGGAACCATGGCCAGGCTGATGATGCTGGAACCATGGCCAGGCTGATGGTTCTGACTCTGGAACCATGGCCAGGCTGATGGTGCTGGAACCATGGCCAGGCTGATGGGTCTGACCCTGGAACCATGGCCAGGCTGATGGTGCTGGAACCGTGGCCAGGCTGATGGTGCTGGAACCATGGCCAGGATGCTGGGTCTGACCCTGGGACCATGGCCAGGCTGATGGTGCTGGAGCCATGGGCAGGCTGATGGTGCTGGAACCATGGCCAGGCTGATGGGTCTGACCCTGGAACCATGGCCAGGCTGATGGTGCTGGAACCGTGGCCAGGCTGATGGTGCTGGAACCATGACCAGGCTGATGGTGCTGGAACCGTGGCCAGGCTGTTGGTTCTGACCCTGGAACCATGGCCAGGCTGATGGTGCTGGAACCATGGCCAGGCTGATGGGTCTGACCCTGGAACCATGGCCAGGCTGATGGTGCTGGTGCTGGAACCATGGCCAGGCTGATGGGTCTGACCCTGGAACCATGGCCAGGCTGATGGTGCTGGAACCATGGCCAGGCTGATGGGTCTGACCCTGGAACCATGGCCAGGCTGATGATGCTGGTTCTAGGACCATGGCCAGGCTGAGGGGTCTGGTGCTGGAACCACAGCCAGGCTGCTGGTTCTGATTCTAGAACCACAGCCAAGTTGCTGTTTCTGGTTTTGCTAACCACAGCCAAGCTGTTGGGTCTGGGTCTGGAACCACAGCCAAGCTGCTGGGTCTGGTTTTGCTAACCACAGCCAAGCTGCTGGGTCTGGGTCTGGAGCCACAGCCAAGCTGCTGGGTCTGGTTCTGGAACCACAGCCAGGCTGCAGGTTGTGGAGCCACAGCCAAGCTGCTGATTCTGCTTGTGTAACCACAGCCAGGCTGCTGGATCTGGGTCTGGTTCTGATAACCACAGCCAAGCTGGTCATGGCACAGCAGATGGGGCTTTAAATGTCATTTACTGTGGGCACCATTTACAGCCTGGTGACAAAGGGGCTGCTGCCTTGTCCCCAAGGCAATGCAGAGCCACAGGGCCTCTCCTCTTGGGTGTTGTTGATTGAGAAGTTTAAAAACACTAATGAACTTGTTAAAAACGTTATTGAACAAGTTCAGATTTGGAGTGTGTTGTACTGAAAGCATAATGGAAATGTTGAAAAAGTCCCTGGTCTACCTGTTTCTTTTTCATAGATAAGGAGGGTGCTAAGTTTGATACAGGTTTGGTCTTTGCTGTTTCTTCCTGCTCCCCAGTATATTCACTCTGGGGATAGGCCTGTCTATTGAAATAAATCACACAGGACTCCATTTTCTTCATGGTGGAAAAAGCCCATTCTTTATTCACATATTCACTCCTTTTTATACAATTTTACAGACCTTGTGTGTCACTCCAATTGGTTACTACTTTTCTTGTTTATTACTTTATTGGTTAGTAAAAGGTATTTTACTTGTCCATCAAATCTCTCTACTCTTAAATACTTTACATGTTTTCTTCACTGGTTCTCACGGGATAGATTTAATGTTTATGTAGGTGCTAGTTGTTTTTCACCTAGGAATAGATTATGTTAAGGAACTGCTCACACCAGGATTGCTTTCACATGGGAATTTGTAAAGTGCTAGCTTTGCTTAGAAGAAATGACAGGCTAGATATCCATTTAACAGAACAGGCCTGATTTTGTGAGGCCTTTCTTTTATAGTTTTTCTACCTTACTGCAACACCTGTCTTTTAGCTATTTTCTTTTATAGTGCTGATCCTGATTAAGTTGACATCAGCAGTTTAAAAATGTACTACTTGGTCTAAGCAATGCCATGAGCACCACACACTAACAGATCTAAGATGGTTTTTCTGTAAAAGTACTATTTTTTATCTTGTACATTAGAGCTGGCGTCCTGCTACACACAGAATGCTTTTTCTGTGAGGTGAACATGAAAGTGTGGAGCACGTTCACCACATGAGTGATCTCTTGAACTCCTACACCTTTTTCTCTTTCCTCTACTCATGTGTATTCCTACACATGACCTTCCCAAGATGAGAAGGCAGGGATGAAAGAAGTATTATATTTTCTTGTGCAATACCTTCTCTAACTGAAACTGTGTGGCTCAGTGTGTGTGTTTGATGCACCCACTGATGGTGTTCCTGGGGTCTGAAAAAGCTCCAGAAAGCTGCACAGTGAGGGCAACAGCTTTTCTTCAAAAACAACAGCAGCAAATGCTCTTCCAGCAGTTCTCCTGCTCCCACTGCTCAGAGCCCCCACCTACAGCCCTGGGTGCCTGGGCTAAGGAAGGGAGTTGCTTTATTTTCTTTTCCTATTGCTTACATCCAGGGGTTATCAAACCATGGCCAGAGCCTTTTAATTTGAACTCAGCAGTCTTGGGCTGTTGTCACTGGCAAGAAAACACGAGCAGAACACCAGAGAATCTTGAGTTGTGTTCTTCCATGTTTACCTGGTGTGTTTATGAGAGTCCCAGGCACCACAGGGGTCAGACCCAAAGCATGCACTGAGTCTGTGGGAGGAAGATTCTGCTTCCCTTCCACTCAGGTGCTTGCATCAAATAGGATATGCTCTGTACCTTCCCTTCCCTTCCCTTCCCTTCCCTTCCCTTCCCTTCCCTTCCCTTCCCTTCCCTTCCCTTCCCTTCCCTTCCCTTCCCTTCCCTTCCCTTCCCTTCCCTTCCCTTCCCTTCCCTTCCCTTCCCTTCCCTTCCCTTCCCCTCATTTTTAAAATCAAGAAAAAAAAATTGCCAGCAGGTCTCACCATTGTGCATGTGGTGGGTGTTTCTTTCTATATTCATTACTATTGAGAACAATTGCTTTTCTTTCATTTCTTAAAAGTTCCTTTTATTAGAGTAAAATCCCCTCACTTGTAATCAGGAAAGCAAATGGCTGTGTCCAAAGCAGGTGTAATTTGTATAATCTATGAAGTCTATGTGGGGTTTTGTTGGCCAGTTGACTTGAAAGAGGAAAGATTATTTTTGGCTTGTTCCCTAGAATCTTGCCTGTTCAGGAGCCAACAAAACTGTAAGAACAAACAGTTCATTATTTACTTTGTCAACTGGTTCCTAGCAGTAATTAATCCATCACTTGGTTCCAGTGAGCCTCAGCAAAGCTTCCCAGAACAGGAGATTACAGAAAAGCACAAAATCTCTGCAGTGAAGCACTGAATCTGTGAGGTGGGAATTCCAAAGCAGCAGACATCCAAAGTCTTTGATATATTGATATATCTCAAATAGCTGGTAGCTGGACAGGCTTCTCCTCATCTTCCCTGCTGCACCAAAAGGTGGCTGTTGATTAGCCCTGAGTGTTTTCCATAGTGCTGGGAGTGATGTAGGGTGAAGATTTCAGTATTCACTCATTCAGTCACATTTTGTGAGTAGTCTCAGCTTTGTTTTATTGTATTCCAAGCTGCATTTTATTGGTTGTGGATAAGGAAACTATGGTAACCACATTATTCTTAGCCTTCTTGGAAGAAACAGCTTTCAAATAAACAGAGAAGGCTGAAATACATTTTCAAGGCTGTTGGCAGACCAAATGTTGCATTAAAGAACAAAACACCCAACCACTGAGTTTTAGTTCATTTTGGATCAAGAGAAAATGATTATGAAATAAAAAAGAAACCTTTCATAAAACTAGAATAATTTATTGGCAAGAACACTAGAGGGATGAAAGAAAGCTGGGAAGGTTGTATAGAGCCCACCTAAGAAGATCAGCATGAGAGTGTGTAAGAGCCAAAAAAAATCAATCAAAAAGTAATAATAAGGGTTTGGGATGAGAAAAGAGGCAGGGGAAGTAATTTTCTTGGGGCATCTGTTTGACATTCTTTCAAATGCTTCTGTGATGCTCAGGAAAAGAGATTTTTGTGTTTAGATTGTACTTGGTAGAGTTTCCTTTGTGTTTGCTCCAGATAAAGACCCCGTCCTTGTATTTTATTGCATCCAGAATATCACTGGCTAAAAATGCAGCAAGAGAAAAATCTGTACTGCAAATGCATTGTGATTCTGTCCTTCCAGTTCTCCAGAAATGTTATGTATAGCACAGATCCAGCTTCAAGCATCATGTGTTAGATGCAGTGTGAAGTGGAGAACAGGAGGGATTAGGCACACACAAACCTGGCTCTGGAGTGACCATGGATGATAAGCTCTCTAGTTTTCCCCACTAAGTATTTGGCCTGGGTGAGGAAGCTTGGACCTCTTTGCTTGGTAATATCTGAGGTGTTCTGAGGGTTTGTTGTGTCCTGCTGTGGGGAGGGTCTGTCACCATCATATTTTCTGAAAAATCCTCTTTGTCCAGGATTCTTCTCCTGGGAAGCTGAGAAGCCCCAAAGAAAAAGGAAAACAATATTATCTCATTTGCTTCTCCTGTGTTTTGCTGCCTTGGAATGTGGTTTGGAGATTGTTTATCCAACATGTGAATTGTTTTGACTTAATGACCAGTCAGTGTCAAACTGTGTCAGACTCTGAAGAGAGAGTCATGAGTCTTTCATTATTATCTTTTAGCCTTGTGTCTGTATCCTTTCTCTATTCTTTAGTAAAGTTTTAGTATAGCATTCTTTAATATAATAAAATGATAAATTAGCTTTCTAAGAACATGGAGTCAGATTCTCAGTTTCCTCCTCCATCTGGGGACCCTGAAAATACCACAGGGCCCATGCAGCTCCTGCTTTGCAAGAAATGCAGTTGCAGTTCAGCATGGCCCTTGCAGCCCTCCATGAACAGCACCATGCCCCTCTTGTGAAAGCAAAGCTCTGAGTGTTCAGAAAATAACAGCACACTCCCAATTTTTTCCTTATCTCTTATGGCTCTGTGCCTGATAAGTCTGGAATTTGGTATGTGAAAAGGCACAATTCATTGCTTCAGCAGGCCAGGATTTTATCTAAGACATGTAGCCACTGCTGCCCTGTGCTTTAAAGTGACAATATCATAGTGTCCTACAGATGTTTGAGCTACCCCATGGTTGTTGACAAGATGCAATTAAGCTGATTGGTTCCATCATATATGTTTCTGATTTAACAAAGTAATTAGTCCAGGAAAGTGTTCAAAGTGGCACAAACAAAGCAGCTGCCATGCACCCAGGGCAGCAGGCACTGTGGCAATACTCTCTCCATCTTACTGAGTGTCTCAATCATTGCTCTGGTGCTGAGCTCTTTGATCTGTGCTGGGTTCACCCAGTGCTTCTCTCAGATCAGCAAATTTTAAACAAGACAAACTTTTGAACTGTTGGGGTTTCTTAAAGGAAAAAAACAAAACAAAACAGCAAAACCAAATCAAACCCCTAAACTCATAAAATATTAATGCAGATGAAATCAGAACAACTGATTTTTATTTTGTTAAACATGAATAATATCCTTCATAGCCTTTTTCACTGCATTTATCTTCATTCTAATTAATAGAAATCTCTTGTGTACTATATGAAGGCAAATTTCATAAGACAGAAACCTTTTAAATTAGTGCCACAAAATATTGCCATTCCTTTTCTTTAAACGAGTGCAGAATAGATTGCAAAATCTGTGGTCCCCACAGATTTCCAGACTGAAAACAGAATGATTGATCATATGGAAGCAATATATAACATTCTTGTGTCATCTAGGAGAAGAGATTTATTATCACTTTTGTATCTTAATGTGAGTATATTGCTAAAGCAAAAGAAACCAGTTAACAAATACCTGCCAGCATCCATTGAGTTGTTTTTTGGGTTTTTTTCCCTTCTGGAGGACCCAATTCCTGCTTTTGTGTCCCACGTATTCCTGCAGCCAAGGTTGACAGCTGTGCTCCAGAAGCAGCAGATATGATTTATTTGCAGGATACAGTATAAAGCTCAGTGCTGTCAAGGACAAGAAATAATGTTCTCCTGAGGACATAAATCTTTACTGGATCCTGGTTTTTGGTCCCAGTGCTTGTGTAACTTTGTTAGGGCTTAAATGTGAGTGTTCAGAGTATGGAGCCAGAATTGTAACTTCTTTTGCTGCCTGGTGGATTTTGTTTTTAGAGTTTTCTGGTCTGAAGACTCTGAAGGTTGTTTCAGAGGGCTTTTTGCAATGGATTTAAAGGAAGTCAGTATATTCAAATGCTCTATGCAATTATGTCTCATCAAACACCAGGATCAGTAGCTAAGTGCTCCCAGGGGTTTCCAGAGCCATATTTCTGCCTTCTACCATGGGCAGCTGGGGCTGCTCTGAGCCTTTTCTCAGTCCTCCTCAGCACTGGGACTTGGGCATCCCCTGAGCAAGGGATCCTCCCTCAGAGGCTGAAGATGCAGAGAATGTGATGGAAGCCAGTGTAGCTCACTCAGCACTGAGGAAAGGCTGTCTTGAGAGTGAATGTCAGGGTTTTTGGAAAGGTGAGAGAAATGGGATGTGCTTTCACACCTGCAGTCAGGCAGTGAGCCCTTATCCATTCAAATGCTTGTTCTCAGCCATGGGAGGTGAGGGCAGGTAGCTCCCCTACCATGGGGCTGGGACAGAGACTCCACAGGAGTTCAATCCACACAGAAGCATTTCTAGAAAATATTTGGCTTTTTTGCTGGACCATGCTTTCTCTGAACACCCCAATTAATCCAACACACATTAGGAACAAATAAAAAACCTCCAGGCTTAGCATGGGTTTTGAGTAAGAATAATGGGGGGCTGTTAGAGTTTTAACTCCCAAACCAAAACTCTGTGGTGTGACAGTGCTGCAGGTGTGTGGTATTTTCAGGGTCCCCCGTCGTGGGGAGGAAAGAGTGAATCTGACTCCATGTTCTCAGAAGGCTAATTTATTATTTTATGATATTATATTATATAAAAGAATGCTAGACTAAAAATATACTAAAGAATACAGAAAGGATACTTACAGAAGGCTAAAAGATAATAATGAATCTCATGACTCTTTCCAGAGTCCTGACACAGCTGGACCATGATTGGTCATTAAGTTAAAACAATTCACATGAAAGCAATCAAACAACCACCTGTTGGATAAACAATCTCCAAACACATTCCAAAGCAGCAAAACACAGGAGAAGCAAATGAGATAATATTGTTTTCATTTTTTCTCTGAGGCTTCTCAGGAGAAGAAATCCTGGCAAGGGGATTTTTCAGAAAATGTGACAGTGCCACAGGTGCAGTAGGGAATGTACCTCTTTCTCCAGCAGCACTGACACAACCAGAGCACACAGCCTCAAGCTGTGCCAAGGGAAATACAGGTTGGATATTGGGTAAAAGTTTTTCACTGAAAGAGTGATAAAGTTCAGGAATGGCTGCCCAGGGAGGTGCTGGAGTCCCCATCCCTGGGGGTGTTTAACAAAGCCTGGATGTGGCACTGGGTGCCAGGGTTTAGTTGAGCTGTTGGGGCTGGGCTGGACTCGATGGTCTTGAAGGTCTCTTCTAAGTCAGTGATTCTGTGAATTCTGTGAGTGGGTATGGTCTCAGGGAATCTGACTCCTTCCAGGAGCCAAGCTGGAGCAGCAGAGCAGGAGAGGCAGCCTCTGGCTTTCACCTCTTTGTGGGAACGGGTGTGCCCCACATGCACACAGACGTGTTTGAAGAGTGGGAGGGGCTGCCCAAACTTTCATCCCCAGCTGTAAAACAGAGCTAAATACATCACTCAGAGGAGATAACTGGAGACAGTGTGGTGGCTTTGGAGCTCTTACATCAGCCCTGCCAGCTATTAGATTGTAAAGACTAACAGCTTCTGTTAACACTTGTTAATGATCTCTTGTGAGTATTAGGGGACTCCATAAAATGTCTGGGTTTTGTCTGCATTAAATGTGTTCCTAGTTACTGGGGTGGAAAGAGGGCCTTGGCTCCACAAATAGTATTCTCTTTGGAGAAAAAATGATCCAAGAATGTTTTAACTCCTGAAGTAACTTGTGCCAAATCACCCCAAAGACTGCCTGTATTTTATCCAGTGTGTCCATGGGTTCCCAGAGCTCTCTTTGATTCTCCCCACCACTTAAAGACAACATGTTGTGTTTACAAGAGGTCTCTTTACCCTGAAGATAAATGCTTTGGCATCCCATTAAAAGGGCTCCTTTAACCTGTGACACTGTGTCCTGTAGGGATAAGGGCTGTGTTGCAGAAGGTCTTGGCTTCCTGCCTGCCACTTTCAGCTCCTAAGGGCCATTTCCCACAGTGCCACTGAGATCTTCAGTCCTCCCATGGGGCAAGGCAGGCTCTAACCCCTCGAGGTCCTCATGGTTCTACCTGCTGAGGGCTCTCCCCTGCAGCTCAGGGTCTGTGCCATGAAGCCAAGGAAATGTGCAGCTGAAGGGGAGTGATTTCACCATCCATGTGTGAAGTGGAAACCTTTCAAACCTGCCCTCTCTCTGATACAAAGAAGGAATTTACCCTGTCCTCAAGAGCTCCTTGTTTGGCTTTCAGGGATCTTGGCTTGGTACCTAACTCTCCTTGATGGGAGGAAGGGCATTAAAAGCACTGTGATATTTGCAGCCCTAAAAAGATTTTAGTTCAGAAGTGTAATAAACTGCTTGAAACGGGAGCCTGACAGTGTGCAAAGACAAGTCTGTTTTGCAGCGTCTTGTTGTTATAACTTGCTCTGCCAATGTCTTTATTTTAAAAAATAGGTGTGGGGATGTCCATACCCCAGTTTAGCAGTTCAAGAAACACCTGGGATGGATAACAGTGCAATAACCAAGTGGATATTGGAGTACAAAGATTTCCTGAGAGCAGGGGATAAGGAAGGAATGTGAGAGAGTAGGAATGCTGGGTAGTGTAGAGTTTATTGCAGAGGTTATTCCAGGCTTAAGTGTTTGCATGGAGACAGGGAAGTGAATATCTCTCATTTTATACCATACTTATCTCAGGTTCCTCTCAGCATGGTTTTGATATCAGAACATTTCTTGGATTTGTTCTCTTCTCCAAACCCTGATTTGGAGCAGCTTTTCTCTGCAAAGAATTTTCCTATTTCTCCAAAGACAATTGATCCCAGTGGTGGAAAAATAAAATCCCTCCTGACTCTTTTGACCCTTCAAAGAGCACTGTTAATCCCTCAAGAGATCTTCCCCATCAAGTAGGGGACCAAGGCCCCCTGTCCTACACTTGGTAAGTTGGGGGCTGAGTTAGCAAAAATCTGGCCATGGTTTAACAGAGTGAAGGCACTGACATATTCCTTGCAGTTTTATTTTCCCACTCTGGTGAAAGCAGAAAGATCAACAGCAATAACCAACTGCTCAAGTGCCAGCCCTGCTCCTCCTGAGGCTTGGGGAAGGTCCCCTCCCTCTGGGGCACTGGGGGCAGCCCTCCTGGGTGCCCTGGAAGAGCCAGGTCACTGAGCCTCCCCCTGCAGCCAAAGGAGGAAATGTTCCTGCAGTGACCCCGGGAAGGCTCCAGGGCAGGGAACAGAGCAGCCTTTGTCCCCAGCCTTTGTCCCCAGCACTGGGGCTGTCCCACACCCCCTGTGCCACTGGTCAGGCTGTCCCCAGGCCTCAGGGGACATCGAGCTCAGCTTCTTCCTTCAAGTTTTGGGTTACATGGAACAGTGACCTAGAAAGGTGTTGTGGGGCTTGTTTTTGCAGTTCTCCTTCTGGCTGATGTTATCTGGGATCTCTAGAGAAGATCCTGTTTCTGGCTGTTCCACTGCCTGGCAAGTCTCTGTGGCAACAGGTTTTATGAAATGGAGGCAGGGTGTGGGAGCTCTCCAATCCAGGCCCTGTTTTTTCCACATTCCTCTGTCCCTAAAGCATGCTGTGCTGGTAAAGCAGAGGGGCACCTTGTTCATTTACTGCTGGGGCTTGATAACCCATACTCACCTTTCTGATTATCTCAACAGCCACTCACCAGGTTTGCATCTGAGCTGTGTCTTAGATTCTTACTCATTTTTGGGGCAGTTTTGGGAGAACTGCCCATCAAGGTTTGATCTTCAGGGTGTATTGTTCTGCTGCATTTTGTCAGCCTTCTGGCTAAAACACAGGTACCAGGGGAGATGTCACCTCAGAAGGCTGCTTGATCAATTAAAATTTCTGCCCTGCTTTTTTGTCATGTAGGACATAGGAATGCCTAGCCTGATTCTTATACACAGCTTATGTCTTTTATCCTCTTGTGGCCTTTCTCATTCTCATGGAACCTGTTCTCATCTATGGAGCTTATTCTTCTCCCCAGCCCTCCTGTGGCTCCTTTACTTACATCAGAAGGCAATGAAGGAGGGCTCCTAAATTAACAATTCTACAGACCAGCCTGGAAGAATTTTAGAGACCTGTCACTTGAAAGCAGTTTCCCTATTTTCTGCCACCTCAAGACTGGTGTATTCTGTGAGAGGTGAGTATGCTGAGCAGTAAGAGAAGGGTCAGAACACGGCTCTGCAACTAAATGCATTATTTTAAAGGTGGCAGGTAAAGGAGCACTGTACTTGTAATTTTATAATGTGTGGGCTCAACAGATATCTGAGACAGCCCAAAACTACATTGCTTTCTTGTAAACCTCTGTACAGCCAGAAAGAAGGGGAACTACTGGTCTAGAAACAACCAGAAAAATAAAGCCTGTTCCCCTCCCCTCTCCAGCCATCTCTTGTAGGAACTCTTACAGGAATTATCTGTTAATGTTTTTCCAGCTTTGTCCATAGGCATCTTCCTCTACTCCATGTTCCCATGCTCACCTTGTCACTCACCTTGTCCTCTGTTTCATCCCCTCCTCATGCACTTTATTTGTTTCCCTGGCTTCCTGCAGCTTCCTCTGACCTCACCTGCTTCAGGTCCCACAACTCTACCTGTGCCTCTTTCCTCTCTACTTTCCTTGACTTTTCTAGGGATAATTCTCTGACTGTTTTGCCCTTATTTCTCTCTTCCAGCCCACACAGTGCCCAAATCACCATTCCTTGTTATTCTATGTTATCCATGGCTGTCAAATTTTCAGCTCAAAAACAGGGTATCACAAAACCAAAAAGCATTCCAGTAATTTCAGGAGCCCAAACACCTCCTCTCTCAGTCACTAAGGATGTCATTGCCAGCATGTCTGTTCCTCTGCCCTGTAACAAGAGTGGTGTGCTCATTTTCTATTCTGACCTCTATTCTGACTTCCTATATATTGCATTCAGGCTCTTAATCTTGCTGGTCTCCAAGATGCAGCATTTCCTTTCTTTGCATCAGCCTTACTACAGACCCCATTCAGCCTGTGTTTATTTCAGAGCATCATTATTACAATATCCTCTGTTCTGTGTCCAGTTTGTACTGAAAATATCCACCTTCCTAGGCCACTGCATGGGCTGTGCCAGCCTGTATTTGCTTCTCCCTGCTTGTTCCTTGCTTTGCCACATCTATCCTGACATGCTTGGTTTTGTTTCCCAGGCCATTGCTGTCTGTATCCCGTATCCCGTATCCCTCTCCTGCTTTCCCAAAATCCCCAAAGCATGTCCAGCTCCAGCCCAGCACACCTCCTCAGCTGCCAGGGTGTGTGGGATGTGTTGTGTCAGCACCAACACCTTCCCTTGGCACTGGAGCTCCAGGTCATGCTGGTAATTCCCAGATGCTTCAAACATGTGAACAATTGCTGTTGCTACTCTTGAAAATAAAACTTGCTTTGGGAGAATTTGGAAGATTTTCTAGATTTAGTCATGTCTGAAAGCAAAAGACTGGTTGCTAAGCAGACTGTCTCTTTTTCTTCTATTTTTTTTTTTTAATTTTTAATTACTTGTAGTCATGGGTGGCCAGTCTGAATGGCTGCTTTTCTTGCAGTCTCCCATTGGGGTCATGTTTTAATTTATGCACTCCATAAGGAAATGGTCAGACCATTTTCTTTCCATTCAGAGTTATCTCGTGAGTCGTGGTACTCCAGCATAAGAACAGCTTGTAAAGTTTTGGCAGCACTGCCTGAGGAATCTGCCCAGGGAAGAACTGGCTGTAAAAGCTGAGTGGGCTTAAACCATGTAGAGCTAGAGAAAGATGCAGTGGGAGTAACTGTGCTCTAGTAACACAGTGTTACACACTGTAAAAATTCAAAGCAAACTCTGACAGACTGTTTTCCATTTTAGAAGTACATGTTCATATGCAGCTGAAAAAGCTATACTTATTCTGATGTTGTCTGGCCCTGGCTCAAAAGGAATGCTGTCCTTTTGGGGGGTGTTATCTGCAGTGTTACTGAGAGCTAACTCAAGCCATAGCAGGGTTGAGAGTTGCTTAGTTTGGATGTTGGGAAAAGTGTAATTGTGGGAGTTAAGGAAACTTGATTTCCTTGGGATGATTTGCAGGTACAACTGCTTGCCCCTCTCACAATTTCACTGTCAGCCTTTTCAGCTGCTGAGCTGTCATCCACTGAACATCCACTCAGCCTGGATTCTTTTTTAAAAGATGCATTTGAAATGGTTCATCACACCAGTGTTATAGATAGAAGCATTTTTATCACCCAATTGAAAAAATAAAAATCAACAGAAGCTTCTTCCCTAAGAAGTTCTTCATCAGTTCTCTGTAATGGAAAGGGCAGTAACAATTAGCTGATGTTTATGTCAAAGAGAAGTTGAAGGGGTAAAAATGTCCAGTCCTGTGGAGCCAGGTGAATGTGGCTGTTGCAACATTAAATGTTTCTGGATGTGCTGAACATGTTCTCTTCCTCTGCAGTTCTTTATGCCCAGCATTCCAACAGCCAGGGATGGCACCCAGAGGGACAGGGGAATTCACATTTGTGTCTGTGCCTTCAGTGGTGCAACAAGAGAGAGGAAAGCTGCCTCAGAAGGTGTCCTCTTTAGGAATCCCTTAGGGAAACTTATAAAGGAGTTCACATTTGCTGTGATTTACACTCACAGTGCCAGCAAACCCTGGAGCTGCCTGCCTGGTGTCCATGAGCTCTGCCCTGAGCAGGGGCAGGAGCTGTCTGTGTGTCAGCTGGGCCCAATCCAGGCTCACTTCTAGCACTTGTGACTTTGTTAAGATTTAGATAATATCCTTTTCACCTTGTTGGAGGGGGAGTGTTGATAAATGACCCAGTAAGAGCTCTTTTTCTGTCTATGGACATTCAGAGCATGGTTTATTAGTGCCTACAATACTAATGTATCCTTGCCTTTTAGAGGAGTTGAATTGTGTTTTCTTGTACTTGTAGCAAGCACATTCCTATTTGTGACAAGCCAAGAATTGGAAGTCCTGGAAATGTGCTCCAGTATGGTGTGCAGTGTTCTACTTGGACCTTTGCTTTCCAAGCCTGCTCAGCAGGAGAGAGGGGAAAGGTGCTGAAGGAGGGGCTGGTCCCCCACAACACTGCTCTTGGTGGCCTTGCTGTGGGACAGGAGCTCTTTGCTTTCCCAGCATGATGGATCCAGCTCCACTGCTTGTCTGCTCAGTTATTTATCCCTGTTCTAGTGGTACACCTGTGCTGCTTATTGCAGGTCTTATTTCTTCACATCTGTGTGTGTGCCTTGCAGTTCCCACTACAGCTGTTATATTGTATTTTCTGGGATGTCCCAATGAAGGCAGGAATGATGGGTCTGACTCCATGTTCTCAGAAGGCTAATTTATTATTTTATGATACTATATTATATTAAAGAACACTATACTATACTAAAGAATACAGGAAGGACACTTACAGAATGCTAAAAAGATAATAATGAAAACTCCTGACTCTCTCCAGAGTCCCGATTGGCCAAAAAGTGGAAACAACTCCCAGCAGAATCCAATGGAACAATCACCTGTGGGTAACCAATCTCCAAACACATTCCACATGAGCACAACACAGGAGAAGCAAATGAGATCAGAATTGTTTTCCTTTTCTCTGAGGCTTCTCAGCTTCCCAGGAGAAAAATCCTGGGCGAAGGAATTTTTTCAGAGAATGTGAATGCCACAGTGTTACAATATTGAAACACCCTTTTCACTGATAGACACTGGGCTTCTCTGTGTACTCCTGGCCTCCTAAAAATCACACCTAAAGCAGGTGTGATTTTTAGGAGGCCAGGAGTACACAGACAAAAAGCTTAGGCCTTGTGTGCTGCGTGGTGATGAGTAAGGACTGGACTATATTTAGCATCGTTTTAGTGAAAAATGAAGGCATGTCTTTTGTTCTCTATTTTATCTAATATTAGACTGGGGGTCCTTGAATAGCTCATTCCCTGAAGCCTTGGTCACTGAGCAGCTTCTGGGACTGCAGCAGGGCTTTGTGTGTGTCCGGGCCTTTGAGGCTGGGATGTGCTCACTTCTTACTCTCTTTGAGTGGCAGCATTATTCCCAAGGTGCAGTCCTGGCTGAGGATGGCTCTTAGAAGAATGAGTAAAAGGAAATTATTACAATTGCAAATTAGATTCCAGTGGAGATTGTGCAACAATTATTTGAAATATGCTCCCTCAGTGATAGTTATACAAAGTGAGCCCTGCTGTATTACAAGCCATGAGGTAAAAGTTGCAGCTATTTCATCCTTGCTGGTGCCACCTACCACAGAAGCAGATATCTGATCAGTGAGGAATAAGAATGAGTCTTTATTTCCATGATGGAAAAATGCCACATGATGTTTAGCAGGGTGCAGCAGTAGCTGGTGAGCCCCCCAGTGCAAACACTTGGAGTTACCATGGAAGTGACTCCCCCATGCAGAGTCTCTGCCCCAGACCTTGGGAGGGGATTCCCTGTGGGGGGGTGGAAACAAAAGCCAGGTCACAGCTAGAGTCACTCTGCAGCTTTTGTCCTTGTCCAGTTTCTCTTCACTGAGGGGTCACAAGGGTGAACACCACTTAACATTAATTGTGCAATGCTCCAAGATGTACATGAGGCAAAAGTGTTATTTGTGCCCAGGCAATGCAGTGCAGGGGGGCACTTGTGTCTGCACATCAGAAGAGCAAAGGAACATAGCTGGGCCTTATGTGTTTCTTAGGTACCACAGAGTTGGATGAAAATGTACCTTCCACCACAATTTTGTACCTTTTATCCCCCCTGCAATTTCTTTCTGCCATGACTTCTTTTTCCAGGGGGGCTCATAACAGTGTCCAAGAAGTGAACTGCTTTACCCTTTCACATATCTTCAAACTTTCTGTGCTTTCACCCCCAAATGTTTTAGTATGTTAATAAGTGGCAAAGATTCCAGGAGACTAGAGGAGAATTCTATCATGGATTTTAGAAACTACCCCATACCCTGCAATACCAACAGTGTAGCTCTGCCAGCCCTGTTGAATCACTGGAGTTTATCCATTTCTTTTCAGTGTAACTGCACTTTTCAGTGCTTACAGAAGATAGTAGTTGCTGTGCAGGTTTCAGAGAAGTGGGTGTGATCATGCTCTCCATTCACCATAATTAGCTTCTCCTGAAGATCTACATCCCACCCAAATCCTGCTTGGTGGCTTATGTCCAAACTCAGTCAGGCATAAAAAGCCTTCAAAGCCAGACAAGATTTGCAGAATGCCCAGGAGTTGAACAATGCAATGATGCGAGTCAACTGTGGACTTGAAGAACGTTCAGGAAATTGAAGTCTGCAAGCTTTGAAGTGTTCTGCTGTGGTGCACATGGAAGGGAGAAAGAGTTTTTTAAAGCTTATCAACTTTAAAGCTGGTTATCAGTCACTGCAGGCCAAAAACCTCAAGCACAATGAACTTGGGCAGCCGGTGGATCCCAGCAGTTTGCTCTGTTTGTGGGGTTTTCCTGCAGGTCTTGAAGCTGCATTGAGAGCACAAGACCTCATCCTGTACGTCATTCTCCTTGTTCTACATTTAGGCTAAAGACAAGGAGATTTGCAGGATCTTTGTGTTCAGAAACAAGAAACTGAAATAATTTTTAATTTGATTTTATTATGACTAAGAAAGACAGAAGCACATGGAGACATTGGAAGTTTTGGCTGCCCTTTCTCTATAGCCCCTGATGAGGTTGGTGCAATTTGGGGAAAAAACCTCCAAAAGTAAAGGAAAGTACCACTAGCTATAACTCTTAAACTATTTCCCATTTAAATATCCTACCTGCTGTTTTCCAGGAGCTGTACTGATCCCCAAGAAACACCACGGGCTTTAATGTGCTAACACCTGAAAAAACCCAGTTTTTTGTTAGTTTGTTTCTTAATTGTGAGAGAAGCTGAGAGTGTTCCATTTGTACCCAGGTAGTGTGGCTGCTCCCACATGGCCCTTCCCAGAGATGGAGGCCACCAGAGGTATTCAGCAGTTGTTTAGGGGGGGACCTTGTGTTCTGTTCCTGCTCCTAGGAATGTGTGTGGCCATGTTGGAAATGCGTGTGTAAAGTGCAGAGTCATCCTCTTGGATAACTCCATCCTCCATCAGCTCCAGTCTCACCCAGCCCTAAATCCAAGGTCTGGATTGAGCCCATTTCAGTATCAGGATTGCTGGATTTGTATTTCTCAGTTTCACAAGGGGGAATGTGTGGTGTAAGTGAGAACTGGAAGATGTGAAGCTGCCTGCTGTCAATGAAGGATCTGAATTCTGAGTCCTCCTCCTCTCCTGGGAAGTGATTGCTGCTGGCTGTGGAGTAAGAGGTGGGCTCTGCATTGCTGGCTAGAAGAAACAAAAGGGCTGCAGTGGACTTAATTTCGATGAAAAATGAAGGCATGTCTTTTGTTTTCTATTTTATCTAATATTAGACTGGGGGTTTCTTGAATAGCTCATTCCCTGAAGCCTTGGTCACTGAGCAGCTTCTGGGACTGCAGCAGGGCTTTGTGTGTGTCCGGGCCTTTGAGACTGGGATGTGCTCACTTCTTACTCTCTTTGAGTGGCAGCATTATTCCCAAGGTGCAGTCCTGGGCCTGTGCTGGGTGCTCTCCATGATCTATCCCTGATCCTTCCAAGGAGGAGTGCCTTTTCCCTGTTCCTGGCCCAACAAGGGTGGGAGATATTAGCTGGGGCATCTGTGAGTGCACCTGAGGCAGGGCAGCTTGGTGATCGGTGAACTTTGCAGTCCAGCAGCAAAAGCTAAGTTCATAAAAGCACATTTAGGGCTCTGCAAAGCTGAATAGAGGTTTTGATTGCAGATATGTGGAGATTTGCAGTGACTCAGGCCCACGGAGACGTTGGCAGAGGGAGCCAAGTCCTTCAGACTTTCTGGCTCCGGGATGCTGCCGGGAAGCGAAAGGCAGAGTCCAGCAGAACCTGCTACTGCTGTGTTCCCGGGCAGAGGCAGGGCTGGATCTGCGGGGCTCCCGGGCAGAGGCAGGGCTGGATCTGCGGGGCTGCAGGGCTGGATCTGCTGGGCTCAAGGGCAGAGGCAGGGCTGGATGTGCTGGGCAGAGGCAGGGCCGGATCTGCTGGGCTCAAGGGCAGAGGCAGGGCTGGATCTGCGGGGCTCAAGGGCAGAGGCAGGGCTGGATCTGCTGGGCTCAAGGGCAGAGGCAGGGCTGGATCTGCTGGGCTCAAGGGCATAGGCAGGGCTGGATCTGTGGGCTGCCGGGCAGAGGCAGGGCTGGATCTGCTGGGTTCCCGGGCAGAGGCAGGGCTGGATCTGTGGGGCTGCCGGGCAGAGGCAGGGCTGGATCTGCTGGGTTCCCGGGCAGAGGCAGGGCTGGATCTGCTGGGTTCCCGGGCAGAGGCAGGGCTGGATCTGCTGGGTTCCCGGGCAGAGGCAGGGCTGGATCTGTGGGGCTGCCGGGCAGAGGCAGGGTTGGTTCTGCAACCCCCCTGCCCACACCCCGCACCTGTTGCTGTCTCAGGTGCGCGGGAAGCCGCCTGTGCCCTTACCCGAGCAGGGCCGGCCCCACCGAACCGGGCATTCCCTTCTGGCCGCACTCGGCTCTTGCTGGGCCGCCCTGAGGGCGGTGGGAGGATTTAGAGAAGCGTCGCTAATCCCGCGCTGACCCTCCTTAAGAGGCTCCTCACAGGCGGCTCGCCCCGCGTTGCCAGGGCCCGGTGTATCCTGGAGACGGAGCGCAGCGAATCGCGGCGCCGCTCTCTGGGAAGCCGACACCGCCGCCGGATTGCGGAGCTCCGCCACAAGGAACCCGCTGTCCTCCTGCTGCCGGAGATGGCGACGGCTCCGTGGGCACAGGGGCCGCGGAACGCCGGGGATCTGCTGACAAATCGGCCCTGAGCTGAGGGGGCGTTCGGCACACGTGCTGCGGCCGTGCCGAACCCTTTGGACTTCTGCTTCTGCCAGCTGCAAACAGCTTTTGTTCACAGCCCTCTGCCCCATCCTGCCCTGGCAGGCACTTAGGCTCTTTTATTCCTTTTTTAAAATATTTTTTGCTGAAGCCATGGCAAAGGTCCCCGACAGAAGCAGGCACAAATGGAGTGCGCTTCACACTTTCCTCCGCTGCAACATGAACCCGGAGACCCAGCGGGTAGTGGTCTTTGTCATCCTGCTCTTCCTCATCATCGTCAACGTGGTGCTGATGTTTCTTTTGGCATTTCACTGAAGGAGGACTGGTGCATGGGGTTTTCCAGGACTGGGCAACAAATCAGCAGGTCAGCTTGTCGTTGTCTGCCTCTGGTCTGCTTGTCTGCTGTCACGGTGACTGTGTGTCTCAGAGTATTCCTCCCGTGTTTTTAATCATCAGCTCCTTCCCCACCCTGCTCCCCTCACTCTCCTCCTGTCATCACTTGTGCCTTGCGCTTTGGATCCCAGGTAAACAAGAGAAAGGGAGAGAGATAACAGAGCCAACTTGCTTAATCATAACCTCTCCGTGGCACTAATCAGCCTTGATTCCTAGCCATGAGGATTCCGTGCCTGCACGTAGCACTTGTGAGCCCTGGAGGAGCCCGAAGTGGTGCTGCTTTGTTTGCAGAGGGACAGCCATCCTGTGAGGAGCCCTTGCACAAGGACCAGCTACATGTAAACACCTGCTGGAGAAGCTGAAGCCTGTAACGCCTCCGCTGCTCTGTCACTGTGAGCACTGCGCTGTGCTGTGCCATGAGTAATGCCCAATTAGCCAAAGAGATTGATTAATAGAGTCCATCAGCAATTCAGGCTGAATAATCGCTGCAGCAGTGTGGAAGAAGGGTTTTGTTGGCTTTAATCCCATTTCCTTGATGATACCTCAGTGCTTATCAGCTGTATGTATCAAAATGGCTGGCACAGCCATGCACAGGACACTGACTGCAGGCCACTGGCTCCCCACGGGCTGGGACAGCCGTGCCCAGCGGGGCAGCAGCTCCAGGAGAGCTCCTGTGGGAGGGTAGGAGGGAAGGGCAGCGAGGCAGCCTGCCCCATGCAGGCCTGCTCTGCCTGCCCCATGCAGGCCTGCCCACCTCTGTGATGTTCCCAGCACCCTGCCCATCACAGCACATCCACACTGGCATTGGCACCCAGTGGAGCAACCCTCGGCTTGATGGTGATGGAGGAGACCCATCCCTGGAGGAAGACAGACTGGAGAGGAAGGCACGGTGCACTGTTCTTAATGACACTGCTTGCTTTTGTGCAGAAGACTGCAAAAGATGCAAGCCCTTAAAATTCAGCAGGATCCTTCATTTTGTGTGTTAGGTAATCTGCAATTTAAGTACAGCTTTCACAAGGGCAGTGTGTTTGCTGGCACTAATGGTTGAGGCTACTGCAGTTCTTTCAGACCTGAATATTTATGGCTCCTGGAGTCTGATCTGGTGTTGAGAAAGGCTGGATGGTGGTGTTGTCTCTGTCATCATGAGTGATGTACTCTGTATCAGTTATTTATGTGATTGTGTAACACATTAGTGTCGTACAAAACCACGTCACTTTAGCACACAGAGAATGGGATTTGTACCTGTGGAGCTCCTTTCTGTCACACCTGAGGTGCAGAACATCTTTTCCCTGAGAGAGAACTCTCTCTTGCAGTTCTGGGTGTGGGGCAGCAGCAGGCCCCAGCCCCCTGCAATTCTCTGGGAATCTCTTACGCAGATGAACAGTTTTGAATTATTAAAAATCTCTAACTAGGCTATAAATTCTGTTATCTAGCCATTGTGATAACAGCCACCAAAACCATCCAGTCTATGTCATTTTCTGAAGTCACTATGAAAAAACCAAAAGCTAACTACAGCTCACAACTTGGCTTTCAAACAAATCTGTTTTTGCTCGCCTCTAAACTTTACTGAGGTCTTAGTTTCAGCTGGAATCAGAATGGAATGGCACAAGGTAGAGAAAGGATTGTTTCCTGGAGAGGCCAAGTGAGTGATGGGAATGTATGCCTCGGTCTTCAAGTGGCACATGAGGGACCAAAGTACAGCTTTGGGCTCAGAGGTGTTAGTGACAGAAAGCTTTTGGCAGCTGCCTATGGAGGCAAATCCTGTACAAGGTTTGAGCAGGTTCTGAAAGGGCTTGAAGTCCAGAAGCTCCCAGCCCTTGTCAGTGGGAGCAGTGAGAGGCCTCAGCATCGTGGCAGCCCCTGCTGAGAGCTTGGACTGCCAGTTATTGCTGTTGTGCCTGCTCTGTATCGTAAAATACTGCAAAAAAACCCTGATGTTAGATGAGAAGAGCAGTTATTCACATGAATGTGTAGCTCTGAAGAGGAGCTGGAGATGGGCTCCATTCATAATCCCAGGGCTGGGCTCAGTGGGGCAGCTGGGAAGCTGAGCACACGTGTCTGCCAGCCTGGGCTGAGCCTGGGTTCACAAGTGACTCATGCTCTTGTTCAGCTTGGTGCCACGGCCCTGAAATGTTCTTTGGGAGGCTTTTGTCACTGAACTGGAGGCTGTAGCTTCCTGTTCCACTCTGCCTAGGAAGGGACTTCTTTTTATTTATTGTCCTGTAAAATTGGTTAGCACGGAGCTGGTCTTGTGGTGATGGAGTCACTCACCCTCTGCTACTGCTGCATGCTCAGTTTGGGGATGCCTTATTCCTGCTGCTTGCTGGAGGGCTCTGCTAGGTTGGGGGTACCAAACCTGGGAAGGCCTAGGAATGCAAATGTGAGTTTGGGCACTTGGTGCCTCTGGGGTGCAGAGCTGCTTCCTGCAGGAAGCATTGCAGTTGCTGATGGAAAGTGCCCCAGCTTTCCCCAGCAGCAGGAGGCCTGCTCACTGCTAGAGAACGAAAGGGAAGAATTGTTTCTTTCAAGGACTCTGGGGAGTGCAGGGGAGTGAGGAGAAAAGTGTGTTATAGGAAAGGGTAATGTGCCCTCTGGTGAAATTGCCTTTCCCTTCCCTTCCCTGCTTGGGGCAATTTGCATTACTCCTGCTTAGGACAATTTTGTACCAGAACAGTTGGGAGCAAAAAAAGTAGAATTGTCTTGCATTTAAAAATTCTGGTAAGAAAAATATCAAGATTACAGAGAACCCTTTGGAAATACATGTTCCAGTGCTGCCTACCAAAGGTGTTAGCTTGGGTTGCTATGAGCCTGGGAACACTTTTCCACTTAATGTTTGGTGAATTTTAATTTCCTCTTTCCAATGCTTGGCTAGATTCTTGATACCTGACTAATGCTGAAGTGTCTGTGCCAAGTTTTGTTATGGGGACCTCAGTGTTTTCCTCCTTCCTCAGCTTCCCCTACAGCTGTATGCGTTCAGCTGGAAGCTGCAGTTGACCAGTAAATGTTCATCAGCCTGGTGTTAGCTGTGACTCATTCAGTCCTGCCTCACATCTTGGCTGAAGAAGCTGCAATGGCCAATAAAGCCCAGGAAAAACAGAGCTGGTGAAGGACCCCTGAATTGTGTGCAGGAGCTGTAGGTGGTGATAGAAGGACAGTGGAGAAGGAGAGCCCTGGGGACAGGGAAGAGGCTCTGACATTTCTGGCAGGTTTCTAGTTTGCTCTCAGTGCACTTATTTGCCAGGAGAGCTCTACAGAAGGGCTGGGATTGCCTTCCATGAGCTCCAGGCCCTGCCCTGGCACTGGGGCCACAGCCCCAGGAAGGAGCAGCTCTGCCAGGCACGGGGGCAAGGCAGCAGGGGAGCGCTGTGCCCCCTGCTCCCTGTGCCCCTGGTGCTCCCTGTGCCCCCTGCTCCCTGTGCCCCCTGCCCCCTGTGCCCCTGGTGCCCCCTGCCCCCTGTGCCCCCTGCCCCCTGTGCCCCCTGCTCCCTGTGCCCCCTGCCCCCTGTGCCCCTGGTGCCCCCTGGTGCCCCCTGCTCCCTGTGCCACCTGCCCCCTGGTGCCCCCTGCTCCCTGGTGCCCCATGTGCCCCCTGCCCCCTGTGCCCCCTGCTCTGTGGAGTAGGGCATGGCAGCCAGGCCCTTGTGTGGCCACTGGACATCTTCTCCTCCTTCTCCTCCTTCTCCTCCTCCTCCTCCTCCCTGGGTGCAGAGTGAGGCTGTGCCTGCACTCTTCCCATGCCCTGTGGTGCTCTGTGAGACAGGGACAGGGACAGGGATGTGCCCTGAGCCCTGCAGGGACAGAGTCAGGGATGTGCTGTGTCCCCTGCATGGGACAAGTCCATCATAACATTAAACAGGCAAGAGCTCTGCTTCTGCTCTGCTTTGAGCCTTGTGAGAGCAAAGAGCATCTGTGAACAGGAGAGACCAAGACATCATTTCCAGAGGGAGATCTGGGCTTTAGATTATATCTTTGCTTAATTTGTTCTCCCAGGCTAAACTCATTTCTGTGGTGATATGTGGTATCTGCTGTCTTTGTGATTTATTCTTGGAATCCAAGGCATGAGCTGGGCAGATAAGAAACACAGTAAGTACTTAGGATGATACCATCAACAATTACTTTTAATTACTCCTTCCAGTGTTTTGATTGAAAAGAAAATAAAAAATTAACACACAACAAAAGAAGCCACATTACACAAGTTAAAGAAAGATTTCTAGAGGGAGAGTACTTGTTATTGATGCTGTCACTGGCCTTGTTAACTCCAGAGTGTGCTGCAAACTGGAATAAAATTATGTCTTATATGAATCTTTGTATGTGTTCTTTGGCCAGGATTACTCCAGGCATGACTCTTGGTGTCACATACAGTGCACCCACTCTGTCTGTGTTTGGCAGTGGCAGAACTGGAACTCAAAGAGGTGGTGTGGACCTGTCTCACAGCACAGTGGCTTTCCCTGTCCTGTTGTGTGCATGCAAGCTTTCTGCATTTGTATTGATAAATGTGATAGCTCACCTGTGTTGGAGGTGCTGAAAGGAAAATGCCCCCCAAAGTACCAAGAGGGTGTTGGTCAACCTTTCAGCAGAGGAGTCAGCCAGGTGAAGGACCAGAGAGAGGGAAATTTGGGAGTTTGCTCTCCCTTGCAACTACCCAGGAGGCCTGGCCCCTCTGGAGCAAGGGGCTGGGACTGGGCTCTGGTCCTACCCATCCTGCTGCAGGTCCTGTCCTGTCTTCCCCTTGTCCCTCCCTGGAAAGAGACCCTGGCACAGCCCCTTCCAGCCCCTCCAGAGAGCACCAGTTTCACTCTGGACACCTGAATCTCTGCTGTCCCTTGGTGGCAGAGCAGGCACAAGGGGGGAACAAGGGCTGCCTTCAGCCCCCTCTGTCCTTCCTGCAGCCCCTCCTGCCCAGAGCTGGCCAAAGCCAAGGTGACACAGGGCCCACAGCTGGAACCTTGTGCAGTGCTGTGTCTGTTTGGGATATCAGCTCAGGAATGGGATCAGTTGCTGTCTCTTGCTGAGCTGGGCTGGTTTGTGGTTCTCAGTACCTGAGTGGTTTTGTGCTGCTACAGCTCCAAGCTGCACAGGCACAGCAGGGCTCCACTGCTTGTGCTTGTTGCCAACCATGATCTGGTCCCTTCCTGGCATGTTGGGTATCTGCAGTGCTGTGGAAAATGTTCTATGGAAATAAAAACACTGGATAAGGCATTGGGTGAATCCAAGCAGCTACAGGGGCATCTCTCAGCAGCAGCCCAACTCAGCTTTCCTCACCTCAGCAGATGAAATGGTTCCAGCAGGAGATTAGGGAAAGACAGGCTGCTAAGGAGTCATGGCTTGGTATTTTTAGCATCCCAGTTCACACCTGTAGTGCCCAGGAGCCAGCACTCGTTATAATAAGCATAATCTAATTACAGAGTGAGAAGATCTGCCCTGGATGCCAGGAGAGGAGTGCTGGCAATGGCAGGAGCCCATCACTGCCTGCCCTACCAGAACATGCTCAGCTGAAACTGAGCTGCCTCTGCAAAACCACTTTGTCCTGCTGGAAAACCAGCCAGGATCACTCCAGGCATGACTCTTGGTGTCAGGGCTGTGCAGGGAGTGACAGGAATGGGCACTGTGCACACCACGAGGTGTGGGATTTCCTACCTGGACTGAAGGCTGTGGTGGTGTTTGAGGGTCCCCAGGACGAGGGAAGAGATGAGAATCTTTACTCCATGTTTCAGAAGGCTGATTTATTATTTTATGATATTATTATATTAAAAGAAAATTATATACTAAAACTACCCTTAAGAAAGAGAACGGAGACATCAGAAAGCTAGAAAGGAAAAAGGAATGAATAATAAAATCCTGGGACTGACCAGAGAGTCTGACACAGCTGGCTGTGATTGGCCATTAATTAAAAACAATTCCCATGCTGGGTAAACATTTCTCCAAATCACATTCCAGAGGAGCAAAACATGGAGAAGCTGAAGCTTCCCAGCTTCCCAGGAGAAGAAATCCTGGCAAAGGGATTTTTCAGAAAATATGTTGGTGACAAAAGGCCACTGTGGCAGGGCTGTGCAGGGAGTCAGGGTGACAGGAATGGGCACTGTGCCCACCACGAGGTGTGGGGTTTCCTACCTGGACCAAAGGTGTGCCCTGCAGGAGGAGCAGCAGCTGCTTTGGTCTCCTGAAGCTAGAGGACTTGTTTGCCATGTGCTCTTGGAAACAGGAGTGTGGTTCTATTTCAATGTTTAGGCCATTAAATCTCCTCATCCAGGTGGTGTGGCTGTGAGACAAATGAAGAAAATGGATATATTCAAAAGCAGAATAGTACAGGGCCTCAGAAGATCCCAGGAAGCTGCTGCTTCCTGAACGTCTCCTTCACCTAGCACAGGACACTTCCAATAGGAAAAGGTGTTATTTGGGTTGTTTTCTAGGGTGTACAGAACTTGAAGAACCTTCTCAGGGGCTACAAAAGAAATGACTCATTTTTATATTTACAGATACTAACCAAAAACAAAGGCTTAGGCAGCCTCCTTTGCCTGACAGTGAGACATTATCAAGGTCTTTTTTGTTTTTCTCCTCTGTCATTCAGATTTTCCTCTGCCCCATTTTCAGACAATAGGACAAGCAGCAGTTCTTAGTTCTGTGAAGAAAGGATCTACCCAGTGTGTGTACATGGCAAAGACATCACCAGGCAGGGTATGGGTGGTGGTGGCAGGGGTGGAAGTTACAAGTTTTATGTCACCAAAGCACTGCAGGGTTTCTTTCTCAGGAAAAGGTGAAGAAGGAAAATGGGTACTGAAGTGTGCATGGTTCTTTGAGGCAGGGAGAACATCTTAGAGCCACATCATGGAAACTGATAAACAATCTGTGCTGGCCCAGCACTCCTGCCAGCACCTGCCAGTGCTGTACAGACTTTGGCACAGTTTAATGCAAGGGAGATGTTTTCACAGGAGACAGGAGCAATAAAAATGATTTCAGCATGTTTTTGCAGTGGGTTCCATTGCAGTTAACTCATGCACACACATGAAAAGGAAAGCCATGAACTGTGTTTGGGGTTTGAGGCTGATGCTTGGATGATTCAGAAGGGTTTGTTATAGCAATGCAATTTGTATCTGCTCTTAAATGTTTTCTTTAACCTTATTTGTAAAACAAATATAGATTAATTTGCCTTCAAGCTACAAGTGATTCCATAACTTGCTGTATCTTTTGGGGGAAGAGTCAGCAGCAGGCAGAGAGCCTGTGGCCTGCATGGCTCCTTTTCCTTTCCTTCTTCAAGGAGCCAGGGTGCAGCATTTATCCTCAATAAATCTGTGTGGCAGAATAGCTACAGCTGAACTGGTTTGGATACATTATCCTGAGGGATCTGTGGAGTATATTCCTCATTTGTGCAAAGAAATAATGATGAAAGAGAAAGCAGAAGAGGAGGTAGATAGGAAAAATCCAGAATTAAGTAATAAGAGAAATGGTGGAAGCAGGAGCTGTACTGCAGAGAGGGAAAAGGAGAGGAAATATCCCAGGGGAATGTGCTGGTGGGAGTGCACAGAGGAAGGGTGGTCCTGCAGCAAGGGGAGAATGGGGAAAGCATAAATGACAGAGAAATATGTTAAATATGTAGCATTAAATACAATTTTCTGATGAAAATAATTTCTACTTGGGTGTCTGAGAAATGGCAGTGTAAAAAAGCTGCAACAGCAATCACTCTTAAATGTGTGAACAACCAAACAGAAACATTCTGGGCCATTTCCATTCCCAGGATGTGCAGTTAAAATCAGGGCATCAGAAAATGTAACAAATTGTGGTAACCAGCTTTGCTTCATCCTCTACAGTGAGTGCAGACTTCAAAACTCTTGGTGAGGTCAAGTGGGGAGTCAGGCAGTCTGACACAATGTTCATCTACAGCCAAACTGCAACCAGAAACTACAAACTTTGTAGCTGTGTGAGCCCTAGGTCAGAGTCTTGTTCCAACCTGAGAGTTCAACCCCAGGCCTTGCACCTCTCCAGTCTTTGAAACCAAGGACAGCAGGGGAAGGGCACATGGACAATTTCCAGGTGCTTTTCTGGCAGCATCTGGGCTGCCTGGGGTAACTGGGTGGGGAACTGGTGCCTGGGGTGAGGAGTGAGGGGTGGGAGGGGAGTGCCTGAGCCAAAAGTTAGAGATCTTAAACCACTTTTAAGCCTTAGAGTATTTCAAGCTCCTTAAGCCACTTTAAGGCTTTAGATGGGTTTAAAATGCTTAAAACACTGTAGGGCCTTAGATGAGTTTAAGCTGATTTAGAGCTTTGGAATGACTTAAGTTTTGTGTCTTTAAGGAGGTTTTGAGGTCCTTTGAGCTCTTAATTGCAAAGAGCTTTTTGGACATTTTGAGTGAGGATGTGGCAGGTGCCTGCTCCTGTGACCTGTGCTCAGGGACTCCTTCTATCCCTGCTCAGCCAGGTTTCCCTGGCTACACCTCCATCCTCCTTTCTGGAGGGAAGAACAGCATGGCAGCAGTCAGACATCCATGTGTAGGGGTGGATGGTGCTCCAGATGGGTGTCCCTGGTGAGGGCTGCTGCTGTAGGATGGAGTGTGTGGGATCTGCTCTATTGAATGTGTGAAATGCTGAGGAGGCCCAGCCAGGAGAGGAGCAGCCCTGCCCCAGGGGACATCCCAATGTCCCTGTAATTACTGTGCTGGCAGCTGCTGATTTTCCACCTGAGTGCCAGTGTTGCTGCTCCTCGTGGGATGTAGCTGTGCCTGCCAGGTTAGCAGTGCCAGGGCTCTCTGGTTTAAGAACAGTTTGTATCTGTGGGTAGTACAGATAATCAGCATTTCCTTGCTTCTGTGCTTTTCCCTCATGCTCTAATGCTCTGTGAGATAAATGTGGCCACCCTAATGCCCAGGTCTGTGGGCCCAGTGACACTTTTACCTGTGACTTGGGCATGGCCTGGCTCTTTGCCTTGTGTGCCTTCCCAGGTGTGTTTAAGGCCCTTGGTGGGCTGTATCCAGACAGGATGTGTTTAAATGTCCTTGAAGGACTTACATTTACTTAATCTTTTGTAAAATCACCTTTTGAAATCACAGCCTTGGGCTGTGGGGCTTCCTGTAGCACAGCTCAATTATGCACCACAGGGAAAAGGTCCTGCTTTTGTCCCCAGCTTCTTGCCTGGTGGTTTCACTGGGTGCCCAGCAGCCTGAATCAGAAATGACCTTTTTGTGAGCCTTCAGCTCATGGCCACCCTCCATCCACCTGTCTCTGTTGCAGCTTCAAGGTCTCATTAGCTTGTGCTGGCCTAGAAACTTTTCCCACGTTTGATTCCTGCTGCTCTTTGTGCCTTGCCTGCTTCTCCTCCCTCTTTCTGAGTCATTCCTGATATTTGGGCTTCTGACCCTGGTGGAAAGGGCTGATGTTTTCCTAAATGGGTCTGCAAAGACCTTCTTGAGGAGCAGCTCATTTAGTCAGCCACTTGTGATAGATATTGTTTGTGTTACATTTAAATTTCTGTTGCCATTTTGTCACCCTGTCACTCAGTGTTGTACCTACTTGTTTAGAAAGAGTGAAAATACATTTCACTTATACCAGAAAATAAATGTGTTATACACAGAATTTTCAACAAACCTCCTCTGGAAAATTGCTTGACAGGTTAAAATGGAAGCTGCTTTTCAGCTTTACTGACTGTACATGTTACCAGCTACTGCAGTGTGCAGCTATAAAATGTGACACACACAGAACCTGCTGCAGAGGTACCTAAAGCTTTGAGAAGGGCTTTGCTCCTGGTTTTTCCTTATGCCAAAACTTAGGGATCTTAGTTCCCCAAATTAGCAGGCTCCTGGACAGACAGGCCATGGGAGAGTGATGGATGGAATCCTGAGGGCACTCCCAGGGTCAAGGTGATTTAGGTGTGTCACATTCACATTCTCTGAAAAATCCCTTTGCCCAGGATTTTTGTCCTGGGAAGCTGAGAAGCCTCAGAGAAAAGGAAGACAATTCTGATCTCATTTGCTTCTCCTGTGTTGTGCTCATGTGGAATGTGTTTGGAGATTGTTTACCCACAGGTGATTGTTCCATTGCATTCTGCTGGGAGTTGTTTTCACTCTTTGGCCAATCAGGGCCAAGCTGTGTTGGGGCTCTGGAAAGAGTCAGGAGTTTTCATTATTATCTTTTTAGCATTCTGTAAGTATCCTTTCTGTATTCTTTAGTATAGTATAGTGTTCTTTAATATAATATAGGATCATAAAGTGATAAATGAGCCTTCTGAGAACATGGAGTCAGATGCATCATTCCCTGCAAATACAATATAGGTGTCCTCCTCAGCTGCAGGTGACTGTCCCCTCTCCTTCATAAGGACTCTCCTGAGTTATTTCAGCCAAAAGCAAAATGGTGGAAAGCAATTTTCAAGTTGTTTTCTTTTGCATTGTAATAATCAGCTCCCCCATTTTAGGTGAGGAACTGGGAGGTTCTTGCATCGCTCTGGGGTTTGAGGGATCCCCTTTAATGGCACCCAAGGATGTGCACCCCTGGCAGGCCTTCTCAGGCCAAACTCTTCACTCTCAGGTTCACTCAGCACCAAGCACAGCTCTGCCCCCTGCACTCCCCTCAAGGCTTCCCTGCCCCTGCAGCTCTGCAGATTTCACAGCCTCTCCCTGCCTGCTGCAGGGGGGACCCTCCTCCTCCTCCTCCCATCTGCTTAAATCACTTCTGAGGGGGAATCAGGACTCAGATGATATCAATAAAAGGGAATAATGTAATTAATGCCAGTCATAATGGTTTTGTGGAAAATAGTTCTTACCAAATAAATGTGATGACAAATGTTGAATGTTTGGTAAATGGAGGCAGCTGTACTAGATGTCACATGAGGAGTTTAACTACAGGCGCTGATTAAAAAAGCAGCACTGTGGAATATCAGTGTAGCACACTTAGCTGGATTAAGATCTTTGTTGACTGACATTTTAGATTTGTTAAGGAGAATCACTGTCAAATTAAAATATTTTGAATGGAGATCTGCAGTGCTTGGTAAATGCCTGAGAGTCCTCCACTAGCCTTAATCAGTCTCAAAAATCTCTGCTGAAAAATATGCAGCTTCCAATGCAGGCAAAGGGCAGCAAATGCAAAGGGCATGGCTTGGCAGGGGCACAGAGCGTGGGCTGTGAATGAGGCAGTGACACAAGCCCTGCCCACGAGGGGACGCGGGCACAGAGGGCTCCTGGTGCCCTGGCACGTGGGCAGAGGAGCAGCAGGGAGCACTGAGGTGTTCGCTGTGCCTGCAGAGCTGGCTTGGTGGTTCTGGCACCCTGCAGGCAGGCAGCAGCAAGTCCAGCCCAGCAGGGGCAGCCCCAATTCCTGCCTGGCAGTGAGGGAGGCAGGGAGCCCCGGGGCTGGGTTAGCTCATCATGCTCAGAGAGGTGAGCCCTTCCCTGGGGTGCCTGTCTGCCCACCAGGGGGATGCTCTGAGAGCCAATCCAGATAACTCCTGCAGACTCAGTGCCTGCTGCTCAGATGGCAGGGGCTCTGTGAGATAAATTCCATCTCTGGTGCTCGTCATTAGACAGTGAAGCGAAAAGTTTTGAGAGGCAGCAAGAGCAAGCTGTCAGGACAGCAGTGTGCCCTGGTGGCTAAGAAGGTCAATGGCAGCCTGGCCTGATCAGGAATGGTGTGCCCAGCAGGAGCAGGGAGGTCATTGTGCCCTGCACTGGGCACTGCTGAGGGCAAACCCTGAGTGCTGTGCCCACCTCTGGCCCCTCAGGTGGGGAAGGACCTTGGGACACTGAGCACATCCAGAGGGAGCAGCGAGGCTGGAGAGGGGCTGGGAACACAAACCCTGAGAGGAACCCCTGAGGGAGCTGGGGGTGCTCAGTCTGGAGAAAAGGAGACTCAGGGCTGCCCTCATCACTGCACAGCTCCTGAAAGGTGCCTGTGCTCAGCTGGGGCTGGGCTCTTTCTCCAGCAGCACTGACACAACCAGAGCACACAGCCTCAAGCTGTGCTAAGGGAAATACAGGTTGGATAGCAGGGAAAATTTTCACAGAAAGAGTGATAAAGTTCTGGGATGGCTGCCCAGGGAGGTGGTGGAGTCCCCATCCCTGGGTGTGTTTAACAAAGCCTGGATGTGGCACTGGGTGCCAGGGTTGAGTTGAGCTGTTGGGGCATGGGTTGGACTCGATGATCTTGGAGGTCTCTTCCAACCTGGTCATTCTGTGATTCTGTGACAATTTCAAAACTATCCCATGGGTTCAGTTCAAGGAAGAGGCCAGCTTTGGGTTCTGCTCATATTCAGAGAAAATAGGTATTTGTGTGAATGTAGCACAAATGTGGGGCATGTGTGTAAGTAATTTTTTTTTCACTCCTCTGCTGTGAGAGAGGCAGGGGAGAAGCTCTGGAAGCAAAGTGACTACTGAAGGATCTGGAGCTGTGGGAGGGCTTTGCCTCTGGGGTCAGGACTGCTGCAGGGCTGAGGTGTTTGGTGTGCTGCAGCAGTTCAGCTTCAGCCTGTTCCACACAAGTTCAGGGAGGACAGGCAATGAGCACAGGCTTCATGGCAACCATTTTAGCTCACCAGGAAGGGCTGGGTTCAGGTGCTCCTTGTGGAACATGTCTCTTTTAGGGTCACAGAGCTGAAAAAGAAATTCCATTCTATTGGTACCTTCTCCCTGATCTTCCCTTTTCCCAGTTCTTTTGATGCTCCTGGGTTTATTTTTTGGCTCTGCATGATCCAATGTATTTGGCATTGTCAAGAGAAAGTTATTCAAATTTTATTCAAATGGAAACAAGTAGCTCAAAGATAAATATTTCCTGAAGGCATCTTCATCCCTCCTTCTGTAAATTGCTGAGATCTTTCATCTCTGTTAACATTGCCTTGAGGTCCTGTCCAAACAAGACCAGGACATACAAGGTAATTATGTCAAGGTGTCCAGCCTGAGACAGACAGGGACAAGGGGCTGCAGTGCCAACAGCCCCTGGCATGGGCCTTGGCATGCCAGGTCTGTCTGCCACACAGAATGGGCTTAATCTGGGGCAGCTCTGTGCACCAGCCCTGGCTGTGTCTCCTCCTTGGCAGCCTCTGTGTAGACACTGCTTGGAGGAGCCATCCATCAATCCTCCCCTCCATCTGTGCCATGGGAGGAGCTGCCCTGATGCCTTAGGATTTCAGCTTTTATATGTTTCAGATCCTGTAGTGCATCAGTGCATCACTCCAAACTCCACACAGAGTGTGAGTTACTGTCTTCACATTCTGGCAGACAAAACAATCCCTCTGGGTCTGGACCCAAGGACAACCCACAGCCTCAGGACCCAAAAAGTACAAAAAAGTGAATGGGTGGGCAAACTGGGGGTAAATGACTTCTTTAGCTGAGGCTGTAATTGGAGAATTAACCCTGATATGTGAATGGACCAAACTTATAATTGTCTAAAAAAACTGGTGCCCATTGTCCAGCTTGGGTGTAGCCTCTGGGAGGCTGTGACTGCCCAAGGTGAACCTGTTTGAGGCCTTTAATAAATACCCACTTTATTCTCTGAACCTTGTCCAGCCTCTGTTCTAGGGAGCCCCTCCAAGGCCTCAGCTCCAGTGCCTTCCCCTTGCAGCAGGGAGGGCTGGAACAAGATCTGGGACACACAAAGGCCAGGGCAGTAACAGAGCTGCCCTCGATTTTCAGATCCAGGCATCTGGGCTAGTGCTGCCTTTGGGTAGCAAAAGCTGCTGTCTACAAAGTTAGATGTTTCTATAAACAAAGAGAAAAGTTGATTTCTGATTGTTTTCCCCACTGCCAGCTGCAGGAGCAGCTGTGGGATGGCTGGTTTGCATTCTCTGACTTTTCCCTGCTCTACACTTGTTTGGGCCTCTTCAAGAGCATGTACTGAGTTGTCCTTGACATACAAAGCCAGCACATAAATGTTGTTTCACATGGAAATTATTAGTTGTTTTCCAAATCTTGCTTTAATTGCAAAGATCAAAGGTTGGTGAGCTGAGCCCTTTGAGCTGAGGAGGTGCTTGGCAGGGTGAGCATCCCCTTCCCTCCTGCCCCTCTGGGAGCCAGCAGCTCCCTCTGCAGAGCTGCGCGGTGCTGCCACCTCAAACTCATTTTGCCAAAACCCTGTGACCTGCTGGTGTGTTTTATCCTTCCTGGGGTAGGAGAGTCCTATGGGAATAAATCACACAGGACTCCATTTTCTTCATGGTGGGAAAAGCCATTCTTTATTCACAGAACTCCTTTTATACAGTGTTACAGACCTCGTGTGGGGCTCCAATTGCTCAGGAGATTTCTTGACAATTACTTTATTGGTTAGTAACAAGTTGTTATCCTCTATTGATTGGTCACTCAAACTGTGTATACCTGCAGGGAAATTGTTTGTAAAAGATAGTTTTCATTTTTCTATCTGATGATGCAAAAATAGTTTATACAGGTACAAGTTGGGTTTTTTTTTACCTAGGAATAGATTGTTATGTTAATGAACTGCTCACACCAGGCTTGCTTTCACATGGGAACTTGCAAAGGGCCAGCTTTGACAAGGCCAGGCAGTGATTCCAGGAGAGCAGGTCTGGTATTATGAAGCCTCTCTCTATGATTTCTCTCCCTTACTGCAGCAGTGCTGCCCCTGTCTCCCTGTGGCAGCTTGCCCTGGGGAGGATGGGGCAGTGCTGTGCCCCCAGCTGGGCCAGCTCTCCTTGCTGCAGTGCCTGTGGCACCCTGGCTGCTCCTGTGCCATGGAGGTGCCAGTCCTGGCTCTGAGCTGCCCACCTGTACCTGCTCTGGGAGAGGAGGGGCTCTTGGCCTGGGTGTGGTGGGTGTTTCTGCCCAGGAGCTGGACTGGACACAGTGGGAAATATCAGTAAAAGGCACAGCCTGAGCTGGGGAGAGAGGAGCAGAGCCCTGATCCCTGATCCCTGCTCAGCACCCAGGTGTGCCCTGCCCACCCTGGGGTGCCAGCACAGGAGGAGCTGGGCAGGGAGGGTGCCATGGCAGCCTGAGCATATGAAGGGGTGTGCAGTGCTGCTGTATTACAGTAATTGAGATAATCCCATGAACAGATGAAATATTTTTTTGCTCTTTATTTCATGCTTTATAGATCATTCCTCCTCAGAAACATGGTGTTTGTTGTCAGTTATACAAATCCTGGCCTGTTGTTCAGGTGTATTTTATTTACTCCTTTCCTGAGAACTGGCAGTGCCAGGCTGGTGATCCCACAGTTGTGACTTCCTGTGTTTTCTAAGTCATATCCACAGTATGGCTGTTGTTGACTAGAGAAAATGTAAGATATTAATATTAATGGATGGATTAAAATACCAGCTGAGGATTCCCTCCCCAGCCCTGTGGATTTCAGTGACTCTGAGTAGAACCATGTGGCTCTGTGAGCTGAGTGTGTCAGCCCTCTGTGCTGTGAATGCTGGCTCAGGCTTGGTCTCTTTTCTTCCCATCACATTACCAAGCTGTGACAGTGTGGTACTGTGTGGCATTAATGCCTTCACATCATCAGTGCTCTGTTGTGTGATCATCTCAGTGCTAGAGGGAGCCCCTTAGTCTCTCTCTGGACATGGCCACAGTGTGTGACAGCCTGCACATCACACTCAGAGCACTGATCCAGGCTGCCATGTTTGAACCCACAGAGAAGGAATTTTGTCTGAGAAAGAGCCATGTTCCCTATGTGCTGGTCACAGTTTGGATGCCACTCTTCTGAAGGTTCAGCAGGTTCTGCCATTTCCTGAGCAGCAGCCATCCCTTCCCACAGGGATGTGTAGCTCAGCAGGGCGTGGCAGCAGCTGCTGTCACTGCTGTGTGCCCAGCTCTGGCAGTGAGAGCTGAGTGTTCAATCAGCTCCCCTCCCTGGGGCTGCCCAGGAGCTGGGCTCCAGCCACCCCCTCACCCTGTACTGCTCTCCCTCCCTGGGGTGCTGTTCACAGGGGTCCCAGGATGAGAGAAAAGATGAGAATCTTGACTCCATGTTTCAGAAGGCTGATTTATTATTTTATGATACATATTATATTAAAAGTATATACTAAAGTTCTACTAAAAGAATAGAAGAAAGGATTTCATCAGAAGGTTAGCAAGGAATAGAAAGGAATGGAATGAGAATAAAATCTTGTGACTGACCAGAGAGTCTGAGCCAGCTGACTGTGATTGGCCATTAATTAGAAACAACCACATGAGACCAATCCCAGATGCACCTGTTGCATTCCACAGCAGCAGATATTTATTGTTTACATTTTGTTCCTGAGGCCTCTCAGCTTCTCAGGAGAAAAGATCCTAATGAGAGGATTTTTCATAAAAGATATCTGTGACATCTCCCTGCAGCAGGAGGAGCTGGGCTCAGCTTGTGCTGTGCACAGGCACCAGTCAGTCCCTGCAGTCCCAGAGCAAATGGATTGCCCAAAGCAGCAGTAGAGCCCTTTGTGAGAGTGGCTACACCATCCTCACCCAGGGCCCAGCTGCTCTTCTGGAGCTGAAATCTGAGAGCCAAGTCTGGAAAAATACACTTTTACATCCACTCTCTTCCCTACTCTAGTTGTCACTGCTTTATGTTAAAAAGCTACGACCTCTAAATTACTGAGGGTGCACTCAATCCCCTCATCCAGATCATGGATAAATATATTTAGAGAATCCTAGAGTATCCTGAGTTGGAAGGGACACACAAGGATCATCAAAGTCCAACTGCTGGCCCTGCACAGACACCCCAAGAATTCCACCCTGTGTCTGACAGCGCTGTCCAAACGTTCCTGGAGCTCTGGCAGCCTTGGGCTGTGACCCTGGGGATCCTGTTCAGTGCCCCACACCCTCTGGGGAAAGAACCTTTTCCTGATATCCAGCCTAAAGCTGTCCTGCCATAGCTCCAGGCTGGTCCTTGGGTCTGTCACTGGGCACCAGAGAGCAGAGGGGGAACACTCACCCCTGCCACCACCATCATCAAAACACTCCCTCACATCCAGGCTTCCCCCACTGCCTCTCCTTCCATGGCTGCTCCTTCTGAAGGGTTTATGGCCACCCCCTGCAGCACTCCAGTTGTGAGAATCATCCCACTGTGGTGGCAGCTGTATCCCAGTTTTCCTTCCACACCATAGCCCTGGGCTCCTCCTGTTTGTTTCCCATCCTGTGTGCATTAGTGGATGCACTCACTTGGGCTGATCCCACCACCTTTTGGGGGAGGAGAGGCTCTAATTTCTACATGACCATTCTGAGGCACTTCTGTTGTTTTTAATACATCAATAACCCTTTTGGCTTTGCTGCCACATGGATCCATCCCCTATTTTCACAGATACACACAGCATCCCTGCACTGCATCCCACCTAGCTCTGGCTACACTGGCTGTGTAGATAAGTGGGAACCTCTCACCCTCTCCTTCCCCATCATGCTGTTATTTCTGTCAGAATGGAAACACTGCATTAAGCTGTTTCTGGTTCAGTGCAGGGCCATTTGCTATCCAAAGGCAGACTGCATTTCAATTTGCTTTCAAATGCCTCGTTAACCCTCTTCTGATTTACTCAGCTGATGATTGTGCTGAGTTCTTTTCCAATGTGCATATCTCCTTTGTGAGAGGCAGCAGCAGTGACCCAGAGCAGGGGAGAGCTCTGGGTGACTGAGCAGCCAAGGGCCAAGGGTGGCCATGCCCTGTGTGCTGTGGTGTCACTGCTGGGACACCTACCAGGGACATTGGCTTTCCTACAGCTTCTCTCTTTCTCCTGTGTGCCTCCCATACTGTCCTCCTGTTGTCTTCCCATAATTCATCTTTGCACCATTTCCCTGGAGAAAAACAGGCCTTCACTGCCACTCCAAGTGGCCAAGTGCTTTTTGGCAGAACTCCAGTATGCACTCCATCTTCTTGGGAAAACCTTTGGTGTTCAGGCAGTCCCAGGCACACTCAGGCCCTGAGAAGCCTGTGAGTGTGCTCTGGAGTTGTGGAAATCCAAGGGACACTGTCCTGATAAACCAATGGCATCAGGCACTGCTGCTGTGGTGGCCAGCAGGCCCAGCCCACAGACACCCCTGCAGCAGCACCCAGGTGTCACCTGGGCACCCCACAGCTGAGGTGGGGATGGTCAGCAGTGCTACCAGGCATCACTGAGCTCAGAGCTCCCTTGCAGCTTCCAGACACGTGGCTTTGGTTTTGGTTTTGTTTTTTTTTAATTGTTGGGGGTCCTGTTTTTCCTAGAGCACGTAGTAAATAACTGTTGTTCCTCAGTATAATTGCTTAAAACTCTCCAGGAGTCTTATTTTAAGCATCTTAAGTGCAACGTTTAACCACCTTACAGGCTTCAGCTGCCACCCATTCCAGAGTAGCTCTGAGGCCTCTGAATGCTTTTTCACAGAATCACAGAATCACAGAATGACCAGGTTGGAAGAGACCTTCCAGATCATCGAGTCCAACCCAGCCCCAACAGCTCAACTAAACCCTGGCACCCAGTGCCACATCCAGGCTTTGTTAAACACACCCAGGGATGGGGACCCCATCACCTCCCTGGGCAGCCATTCCAGAACTTTTTGCTGTCTCTAAATATTGATGCTCAAGGTTTTAGTTGAAGGCTTTCCAAAGCAGAGCTGCAATGGCAGCACCAGAGCATCCTCCACAAACAAGGTACCACTGAGCCTTGTCATGGTTTGATGCTGGTGCAATGCCAGTGCCCCCATATATAAAATATATTCTCCCCAGTGGCTGCTGTGAGATGTGACCAGAAATAGAGCAAAGCAGGCTCCAGCTTGGGAATAAAGGAAAGAACTTTATTAACTTACAATATGAAAAAAAGGAAGACAGAGAAATCAGAATGAAAACCTTCCAAAACCATTCCTCCTCCTCCCCCCTATTTCCACCACCACACAAAATAGAACTTTAGATTCTCAATCCAGTTACCACCCCTCAGATAATCAACTCTCATTCATCACCACCCTTCAGATAATCAACTCTCAGTTCATCAAGGAGAGAGGAGTCCCTCTTGTACCATAGGCTTCCCCAGGAAACACAGTTGAAACCTCTTTCACTGACAGGAAACAGCCTTGTTTGCTGGCTGAGGCAAAGCCAGCAGGATGAAATACCAGAATTTATGTTTTTATGGTGGTAAACATAGTGTGTGCCAGTGATTCTGAATAAATGCTGTTGATAATATCAGTTCAGTCCTTAAAATAGTATTGATTTGATACAGAAAATGAGTTTGGGCTAAAACTAGGGATTTTTTTTTCCTGCCAGACCTTCTAATTATTAAAGCATCTTATAAAATTTCCTTGACACTTAATTTTTTTTAATAATTCTTCTGTACTTAGGTGACTCTGATAAGTGGATCATCTTGATTCTCTATTACTGCAAGGATCAGTAGCAGCTGAAGATAACAGACTTTGGGGCACAAGATGCAATGGGCCATTATCAGTTCTTTATAAAGAACTGATTTTTCTTTATTTTTAAACGAAAATGAAACTTCTGTGTATGCAGGTTCATACTCTGACACAAAGCTCCAGCCAATAATTCTGAAGGGAAAAAAAATGCAAGTGAAGGCAAAGCAACTGCCAGCCTTGTAGCCACTCCTCATTGCTCATGGGGCACAGAGGTACCAGGACATGTGCCAGGGCTGCAGCCAGGCTGGCACTGGGTGCTGCTGCCCTCAGGGACTGACACTGTGCCTCTGTGCCCACAGCTGATCAGCGATGGCAGCGTGGTGTACGCGGAGGCGCTCTGGGACCACGTCACCATGGATGACCAGGAGCTGGGATTCAAGGCCGGAGATGTCATCGAAGTGATGGATGCCACCAACAAGGAGTGGTGGTGGGGCAGGATTCTGGACAGTGAAGGCTGGTTTCCAGCCAGCTTTGTTCGGGTAAGATCTTCATCTTTCCTTGTGCCCTCTCCATGAGCAGCAGGTGTTTGTCCTTCCCCAGGTTTAATGTTCTCTGGTGACTCCAGAGGACTTTCACTGCTAGAGATGGTTCAGCATGTCTTGTTTGTATTCCTCTACAAGGGCTACAGTACAGGGTGCCCTCCTGGGCTGATCCCACCACCTTTTGGGGGAGGAGAGGCTCTAATTTCTACATGACCATTCTGAGGCACTTCTGTTGTTTTAATACATCAATAACCCTTTTGGTTTTGCTGCCACATGGATCCATCCCCTGCTTTCACAGAGATACACACAGCATTACTGCACTGCATCCCACCAGTGTGGAGAAGTCCCTCTACAGGAGTAAATCAGGGCAAAAGGTTCAGCTCCAGACCAGAGCAGAGCTGAGCTGAGCTGAGCTGTGCCAGCTGGGGAGAGCAGAGCAGAGCTGAGCTGAGCTGTGCCAGCTGGGGAGCTGCCCTGTTTGCTGGTTTGCAGCCTGGCTCCTGCTTTCCCATCTGTACATTGGCTGATTTGTGCCCAAGCACATGGCATCCACTTCCAGGAGCAAGCAGCGCTCTCCTGGAGGAATCCCTGATACAGATCCCTGGATTCTTCACTCCAGTGTCCACTTAGACAATAGAGATGAGTGTGGCACCAAAGGCACCTCTCTGCAGCTGTGCTGGGGCCAGTGCAGTGCCACAGCCAAAGGATGCACCCACCTGACTCACACATGCACCTCCTCAGCCCCACCAGGCTGCTGGCACTGCGAGCCAGGCACTAAAAAATGGAGGAGAAAACCCCAAGAAATGTCTGGGCAGTGATCTGGGGCAATGTGAGACACTCAGTTCTCGTGGGCCAAGGCTGTCCCCTGGTGCCAGCTTCAAAGCCCACACAGAAGAGCTGTGCAGAGCAGCCCAGCGCCCTGCAGAGGCTCCATTTCCAGCAGAGCTTTCTGAAACACATCAGGGCAAGCAGGGGGAAAGCAGGAGAGTGGGAGGTGGTAACTGCTGTGCTCGCTGTCCCGCTGGGACGAGAAAGGCTTTTTTCCTTTCTCCTGCCTGGGACTGTCGCTGTGGGTGCCTGACAGCTTTCCCCAGCTCGGGGCAGGCTCCTCAGCGCTGCAAAGGCAGTGAGGTGCCTAAGGGCAGAGATTCTCAGCCCTTTAGCTCTTTATCCAGGTCACTTCAGATCACAAGTGACCCAACACCAGGTGGAGCATGAAAGGAGGTGACACGAGGTCATCCGGTGTCTGTAGCAAAAGTCCTTGCAGAAGTGGGGCGGTTTTGAAACGCTTTGTTATAGATTGCAGGGGATAGTCTCAGCTGCATAATTAATACAAACAGTGGAATGTTTTGCAAATAAGATTACCAAGACCTCGGCACTGCTTTTTCTTGCAATGAAAATACAGAATTTTTTTCTTTCATGTTACTGATAAATTGAATTGTCCTGGCTGGCAAAAACATGTCATCTTAGAGTAAAGCAGACAGTACTAGGCACTGGGGATACAGAGTAAGAAATTCTTTTAACAGAGGAATCCCAACACTTAGTCAAGCATCCAGCTGAAGATTTCCTGCTAATTACCACTGGCTCAAGCTCACTGCAGGGAGGGCTGGTATGTCTGGAGGCTCGGCTCAGACTGCAGGACTCTGTCACTCCACATTTGAGTTTCAGGCCGAGCTCTGAGTTTAAGAGCTGCCGATGTCCTGCTCACAGTGAAGGAGAACCAGGGTTGTACATCTTGAGGGCTTCAGCAGTGAGTGAATTAACTTCAGCAGTGAGTAAATGTAATCTGTGCCTGTGCTGGCAAGGGAGGGTATGCACTGTGTTTTATATGTAGGTGTATTTATATCAAGTGGTAAATTATAGAGCCTAGAAGAAACTACATTAAAAGTTTAAAGCAGTTCTGTGTCACTGTACTAAAAATTCCTGTAATTATGTGTGGTTTATCTTCCTAACTTTAACTCCTTCTCTGTGCTGGGATGGATCCTTTGGGTTGTGTACAGAGTATCCCCAGGGCACTCAGCAGTGCCAGAAAAGGAAGCCCAGAGTGGAATGCTGCAGTCCATGCCTGAGCTGTGTGGCAGTGTCCCTTTAGCTCAGATCTGTGGCAGTGTCCCTTTGGCTCAGAGCTGTGTGGCAGTGTCCCTTTAGCTCAGGGCTGTGGCAGTGTCCCTTTAGCTCAGGGCTGTGGCAGTGTCCCTTTAGCTCGGATCAGTGGCAGTGTCCCTTTAGCTCAGGGCTGTGTGGCAGTGTCCCTTTGGCTCGGGTCTGTGGCAGTGTCCCTTTAGCTCGGATCTGTGGCAGTGTCCCTTTAGCTCAGATCTGTGGCAGTGTCCCTTTATCTCAGAGCTGTGGCAGTGTCCCTTTAGCTCAGGGCTATGTGGCAGTGTCCCTTTGGCTCGGGTCTGTGGCAGTGTTACCCTTTGGCTCGGGGCTGTGGCAGTGTCCCTTTGGCTCGGGTCTGTGGCAGTGTCCCTTTAGCTCTGGGCTGTGGCAGTGTCCCTTTAGCTCAGGGCTGTGGCAGTGTCCCTTTAGCTCGGGGCTGTGGCAGTGTGTTATCCTTTAGCTCGGGGCTGTGTGGCAGTGTCCCTTTGGCTCGGGTCTGTGGCAGTGTTACCCTTTAGCTCTGGGCTGTGGCAGTGTCCCTTTAGCTCAGGGCTGTGGCAGTGTCCCTTTAGCTCGGGGCTGTGGCAGTGTCCCTTTAGCTCGGGGCTGTGGCAGTGTGTTATCCTTTAGCTCGGGGCTGTGTGGCAGTGTCCCTTTGGCTCGGGTCTGTGTGGCAGTGTCCCTTTAGCTCAGAGCTGTGTGGCAGTATCGCTTTGGCTCGGGTCTGTGGCAGTGTTACCCTTTGGCTCAGGGCTGTGGCAGTGTTACCCTTTGGCTCGGGGCTGTGTGCAGTGTCCCTTTAGCTCAGGGCTGTGGCAGTGTCCCTTTGGCTCTGGGCTGTGTGCAGTGTCCCTTTAGCTCAGGGCTGTGTGGCAGTGTCCCTTTGGCTCGGGTCTGTGTGGCAGTGTCCCTTTAGCTCAGGGCTGTGTGGCAGTGTCCCTTTAGCTCGGATCTGTGGCAGTGTCCCTTTGCTCGGATCTGTGGCAGTGTCCCTTTGCTCGGGTCTGTGGCAGTCTCCCTTTAGCTCGGATCTGTGGCAGTGTCCCTTTGGCTCGGGTCTGTGGCAGTCTCCCTTTAGCTCGGATCTGTGGCAGTGTCCCTTTGGCTCGGGTCTGTGGCAGTGTCCCTTTGGCTCGGGTCTGTGGCAGTGTCCCTTTAGCTCGGATCTGTGTGGCAGTGTCCCTTTAGCTCGGATCTGTGGCAGTGTCCCTTTAGCTCAGGGCTGTGGCAGTGTCCCTTTAGCTCGGGGCTGTGGCAGTGTCCCTTTAGCTCGGATCTGTGGCAGTGTCCCTTTAGCTCGGGGCTGTGGCAGTGTCCCTTTGGCTCGGGGCTGTGGCAGTGTCCCTTTAGCTCAGGGCTGTGTGGCAGTGTTACCCTTTGGCTCAGGGCTGTGTGGCAGTGTCCCTTTAGCTCGGATCTGTGGCAGTGTCCCTTTAGCTCGGGGCTGTGGCAGTGTCCCTTTAGCTCAGAGCTGTGGCAGTGTCCCTTTAGCTCAGGGCTGTGTGGCAGTGTCCCTTTAGCTCGGGGCTGTGGCAGTGTCCCTTTAGCTCGGATCTGTGGCAGTGTCCCTTTAGCTCAGGGCTGTGTGGCAGTGTCCCTTTGGCTCGGATCTGTGGCGAGCAGAGCAGCGGTGCCCTCCAGCCGCTGCTTCCCTGTGCCCGTGCTGTGCTGCCCTCTGATGGGGGACACCGAGAGTCCCACACCGCCCTGCCGGGCTCTGCCCTTCTTCCCCAGCTCGGTGCTCACGGGCAGCTGATCTGCTTCTACTGTAGCAATGAAGTCTCTTTAAATAATCCTGGGGAAGCAGACACCGAGGGGCCATCTGTTACTGACAGTGTGAGAACAATGTAGTAGTTAAAAAACCAACCATTTACTGGTCCTCCCCCTCCCCCCCCAAAGTGTTCCTTCAAGTATTTAAGAAAATTTCAATTGATAAACCATTTCTGTCCTGATTTTATATGTATTATTCCTAAAGGACTCCATATTATTCCTGTAACTCCTGTGCACTAGAAATGCCTGCCTAAACCCACCCATGTCAGGGTGGGAGCAGCTGCCTTGTGCCCTCCCCACAGTGACTGTCTGGCCTCAGCCTCCCCGGGGGGAAAATGTTTCCAGGCAATACACACAGCCTGCTCTCACCTTGCCCAGCCCAGTGTGTGTCTGCCATGCAGCCCTTCCCTGGCAGAGGTGTTTGGCAGTGGGAGCAGTGAGCATCTTGTGCCTGCAGCTGCGGGTGAACCAGGATGAGCCCATGGAGGATTATCCCCTGAAGGTGGAGGGGGGCAGAGAGGAGGATTCCCGGCGCTTTGGGATGGGCCAGACCACCAAAGACCAGATGAGGACCAATGTCATCAATGAGATCATAAGCACCGAGAGAGACTACATCAAGCACCTGAAGGACATTTGTGAGGTAAGGACTAAAGGGGGAAGGGACTGTAAGAGCTCCTCTGAAGGATAATGGACTGTGTCCCATGCTTGCCCAGAGAGGCACCCTAAGCAGGTAACTTTTCTGAAAATGAGACTGGATTTTCATCAGTTCTGCTGAATGCCAGTATATGGTCAGAAAACAGAAAACAATTCATTACAGCAAAATCCCAAATGCCTCTGCATTTGAAGCACTCACTTGTGCTCTGATTAAATGGAATTAATTGAATTTCCCAAGCCAGAGAAAAATAAATGTCTAGCACTGCTGTCCTCTCTAATATATGTTCTGGGGTAATATAATCAGCATCTCCAGCCTTCAGGCAAGCCATGCTCAGACCAAAACAACTGGGGATGCTCAGCCAATTGGATCCTTTACTGTCAAATATGCTGAATATTGTGCCACCTCTTCTAAAAGAGATCCATCCTGTACACTGGGGGAGTGAAGGCAGTTGGAATTTTTGCAGGAACAGAATTCTCCACTGCAATGGTACAAAAGTGGCTCCCAGCAGAGGCAGCTGGGGCAAAGAGCACACATTTGTAAATACAAACAAGCCTCTCCTGCTGCAGAGTCCCCCTGCCCCTCGGAGCTCTCCTCTGCTGGAGTCATTCGGGCAGCTCCTCTCACAGACACCAAACCAGGTCCTCACCTGGACTTAACTGGTCTGAATCTACCAGTGCTGGGGCCAGAGCACCTCACTGCAGACACAGAGAGGCTTTTTCAGCAAGAGAGAAAGGAGCTCTGTGACTCCTTCAGCAGCATCACCCAGGGCTGCCATGAATCTGTGGCAGCTTCTATTTGTACCATGTTTAGGGTAACATGAGAGGAAGTAATAGTTACAGATGGGTCCAGATCTGCAGGAAGGGAATGCAGGAACCTGGTGTACACTGAGTGCAGTCCTTGAGGCTTTCTGTGCCACAGAGCAGATGCCCAGGAGGTTTCCAATCTGGTTTTCTCCAGGGTTACATTAAGCAGTGCCGCAAGAGAGCCGACATGTTTACAGAGGAACAGCTGAAGACAATCTTTGGGAATATTGAGGACATCTACAGGTGCCAGAAGAAATTTGTTAAAGCACTAGAGAAGAAATTTAACAAAGACCACCCACATTTGAGTGAGGTTGGCTCATGCTTCTTGGAATATGTAAGTAAATTTGACTTCATGGGAAAGGGGTAGCTGAGCATGGATTGAGCCAGAGGATTTGGAAATTGATCTGACAGAACTGAAGCTTTCTTAAAAAAGACCCATCCAACCAAACTAAATTCCACCACCCTCTATCCCAGCCCTGCTCAACCACTTCCCAAAGAAATATCCTGTAGCTTTTGTGGCTGTGGAAAGAGCATTTTCAAAGCACCTTATATTCTGAACACTATAATCCCTGCCAGCCCTTGGTACCTCAGGGAAAATGTAGGAAGACTCCAAAATCTCGAGCAGGACTGAGTTTACAGTAATGGTATTTTGAGGTCAGTGAAGGATCAGCTGTGACTGGTGTGGGCACTAAAAGCCCACATTCAGCTGAGCCCAGAGCAGGATGTGTGGGTATGTCTGGGTCTCTCAGATGAAGCTGTGACACACTTTGCCAGCCCCCAGCTTTAAGTCTCTGGGTTTGAGAGCCTGGGGAGGACACAAATGACCAAACAGCTCCAGTTAGAGGATACAAATCACCAGGAATCTGTGGCAGGGCATGGCCTGAGGGACAGGGCATTAACTCCCTCCCTGTGCCCTGCAGCAAACAGAGTTTCAGATCTACTCCGAGTACTGCAACAACCACCCCAACGCGTGCCTGGAGCTGTCGCGCCTGGCCAAGGTGAACAAGTACGTTTACTTCTTCGAGGCCTGCCGCCTGCTGCAGAAGATGATTGACATCTCCCTGGATGGCTTCCTGCTCACCCCCGTGCAGAAAATCTGCAAATACCCCCTGCAGCTGGCAGAGCTGCTCAAGTACACCAACCCCCAGCACAGGTAGGACAGTGAGGGGCGGGGAAGGAGCCAGGATGCTCCCATGGAAATGGGCTCGTGCATGGAGGGCACTGGCTAACTGCAGCCAGCTCAATTCTTACAGGTTACCTCATAGAAACCTGGAAAAAAGTATATTTATGTAATTTTATAAAGTATATTTACATAATATATAATATAATGTACAATATGCTTATATAATTATATAACACAATATTATAATGATATTGTACTTATATACATTTATATTATATTAATATAATATAATACAATAACATAATATTATAATAATATTAACTTATAACTTATTATAAGTATATGATAAAAGTATATTTACATAATTTTCCACTACAGCAGCACTCAGCTTTCCTGTCACAGATCGAGAGTTACAAGGTCCACTTTATATAATGGCCTTTTTCTATTTTATTTGGCTCATGTATCTGTAATACCAGCACATACGTACTTTGGAGCTTGTATTTGTCCTGGTTTCTGTCCATGTTTCTGGTGGTGGTGTTGAGAACTTTGCCTCCAAAAGCATTGGTTGAATATATCCCAAGGTGCCCATACAGCTGCACTTCCCCAGTGGGAAGTTGTGCCCTGCAGCAGCCAGGCCATGCACACTTGGTGCCCTGTCAGTGCCAGCTCCAAAGTCTCCAAATCCACCGCCCACTTTCAGGGTCAGGGCACTGCCTTTGGCTCAAATAACTGCCACTTAATTAAGTGCCTGAAAACATGAAAAATCTCTATGAAAGTGTTGGTATCGGTCCACTGTGGTTTGACTTAATTTCACCTTCCTAATTGCAGCCCTGGTGTTTCCAAGAATGGTTTTAAGCATGTCTTGTTGCTTAAGGAAGTGCAGAGATGTTTGAGAGTTGCCTTAGAGCCAAGTTGTGCAGCTCAGCTCCTTCCCAGCAGCTCTGAACTCAGCAGAAGTGGCTGGTGGCCACAGATGGTGTGTGGGGGAGGGCAGCTCAGCCTCTGTCCTACCCTGCCAGATAAACCATCAGCTCATGTTTGAAACAAGCCAGGCACTGTTGGACTGCTTCACCTCTGCACCACAGACCAGTCCCTGCATGGCACAGCAGCATTGTGAATGAGTTGTATTATGCTGCAGAAAGAAAAGGAGAACCTGCAGGTTCTTCCAGCAATTCCTATTTACACCTCTGTAGCTAAATTTGATTACTTAGCCCTTCCCCAGAGGTGGCCTAGATTTGTTACCAGACTCAATAAACCCACACTGTCTCCCTGCCCAAGGATGACAGGCTAAATTCGTAGCTCCCTGCTTATGTGCCTCCTTTATACATAAAGGGATGGGATGTCTGGGATGGAGCAGCTTTCCTGAGCAGACTCCCTGGAAAAAGAGATTTTCAAAAATGTAACACACTATTGTTCTAATCAACATCTAATCTGTGCCTCAGAACCAAGGAGTGTCTGAGAAGCTGCCAGAGGAGCAGGGACAGAGCAGCTGGGACAGACTGCAGGTGGAATCCTGCTTCCATCCCCAGCTCTGTGCCACTGCTCTCCTCTGCAGTGCAGGTACAACACCCCAGTGCCATTCTGCCAAGCCTGAGGCTGTGGTGTTGTGAGGGCTTTAGGGCGAGGTGGGAGATGAGAATTTGACTCCAAGTTCTCAGAAGGCTGACATATGATATGATATGATATTATTCTACTAAAACTATACTAAAGAAAGAGAAAGGATACAGACAGAAGGCTTGCAAAAAAAGGGATCATGAAGGTTCATGACTGACTCCTCAGAGCCTCGACACAGCTGGCTGTGATTGGTCATTAAATTAAAACAATTCACATGCTGAGTAAACAATTCACCAAATCACATTCTAAAACAGCAAAACAAGGAGAAGCTGAAGCTCCCCAGGAGAAAAAGTCCTGGAGAAGGGATTTTTCAAAAAATATCATAGTACCATGAGGCCTGTGTCCGTCCCCAGGGATTTCAAGGACGTGGAGGCTGCCCTGAATGCCATGAAGAACGTGGCCCGGCTCATCAACGAGCGCAAGCGGCGGCTGGAGAACATCGACAAGATCGCCCAGTGGCAGAGCTCCATAGAGGACTGGGAGGTAGGGGACCCCCTGCCCAAGGAATTCCACATTGCTCCTCTTCTGCCCTTCCTACAGCTTCTCTCCACAGTGATATCTCGCTGTCTGCCCCCACCTCAGCTCTCTGATTTTTATTTAAACAGTTATGGTCTTTTAGTACAGCTGAGCAGGTCTGGCATATAACCCAGCTAGAACAGCTGCCTTTGCATATTCCCTGGGATTCTTGTTTCCCTGTTTTTCCTTGCAGAATGAAATCAGCATGTAGGTTAATGAAATTCTATTATTTTTCTCTTGCCCCCCATTTTATCTTGAGTGAGTTCAAACTTTCAAGAAGAGCAGAACTGCTCCTTAATTCTTAGCATGCCAGGTTATTGTTGCAGAAAGGCAACTTCTGGCATAGTCACAGTGGAAACCAAGGTTCCCTGTAGGTTCATTAAAAAAAAATTGCTAAATAAAAGAAACAAAATACTGATTTTCTAAATCCTGGACTCAATAAACCCACACTGTCTCTCTGCCCAAGGATGTCAGGCTAAATTCTTAGCTCCCTGCTTATATGCCTCCTTTATGTCTGGGATGGAGCAGCTTTCCTGAGCAGACTCCATGGAACAGGAGACTTAAAAAAATGTAACACACGATTGTTCTAATCAAATTCAGGTCCCACCCCCTGGGTGCCAGGGGCACAGTGTCTCCCTGATGTGCCAAGGACTGTCCTCCAGCACAGAGTTCTCTCATTCCCACACAAGTTCTGGCAGCAGGAATTCAGGCTCCCACTTTGAGATGAGGCTGAGACCAACCTGTTCTTTGTGCTGTTCTCAGGGAGAAGATGTCCTAGTCAGAAGCTCAGAACTCATCTATTCTGGGGAATTAGCCAAAATCTCCCACCCTCAAGCCAAGAGCCAACAGAGGATGTTCTTCCTCTTCGATCACCAGCTTGTCTGCTGCAAGAAGGTAACCATGAAACCTGGCTGCTGCTGTGCTGCTGGATTTAAGTGAGCTCTCTCTCCACCCCTTTGTATCCTTAATTCTTGCTGGCCTCACGTGCTCCTGGCACTCTGTACATTCTTTCCTCTGACGTCCTGGGGTGTTCTGTGCACCTGAGCACAGCAATCAGCTACTGGCCTAATCTCACAGCAAAAGAGGAAAGCCCTGCACAGCTTCTGGGGTTATTCTGTACAACTCTGTTATGAGTATTGTCACACAAGTTCTTTTAAATACTTTGTTCTTCATCTGAACTTCCACCTTAGTGTTGTATTCAGAGAAAACTGCAGGTTTGATGAACAGCTGTGGGCCTTGGCAGTCAGTAAGGCCATGCTAACAGCACATGTAAGTCTGTAAGTACAGCTTTTTTTCAATAAGCTGAGTAATAACAGAAATCTTCCCTCTTGGAGCCAATGAACAGTACCTTCCACTGGAATTTCAGAACTGAATGTGCCAACTATTTTTTGCATATTCCACAGCATGCAGGTAGCCCCAGGTAAATTAGGTATGAAAATCACTGTCCTCAAAGTTACTTTTCATTGTCAACAAAAACCCAAGAGGTAAGTAGTATTATTTTTGCTTTTAACTGGAACTGAAAGATTCAAATAGTGTTTTCTGTCAGAGGCCTAATGAGGATTTGGGATCATGTGTAACACCCAAGCTTCAGGGCAGCACATAGGCCCCAACACAGCCAGCAGCCAGAACAAGCACTGTGGTTCCCTGCAGTGCCCACAGCAGCTCAGCACTCTGCAGTTCCACAGACTCAAATCCAGTATGAGTTCTTTGACAGGTCTCTGATGATAGCAGGAAGGGTAAATTCCCCATCACACCCAAGAAGAGCCCCATGTGTTGTGGTCTCTCTTACAGGACCTCCTGCGCAGGGACATCTTGTACTACAAGAGTCGGATCAGCATGGATGACATGGAAATACTGGATGTGGAAGATGGCAAAGACAAGGACTTCAATATCAGTGTGAAAAATGCATTTAAGCTGCACTGCAGAGACACTGAGGAAGTCCACTTATTCTGTGCAAAAAAGCCTGAGCAGAAACAGCGCTGGCTGAAGGCGTTTGAGAATGAAAGGAGGCAGGTGCAGCTTGACCAGGAGACAGGTATGGAAAGAGCAAGGCTGGGAGACTTTTGTTTTTTAATAATTATTATTATTATTATTGGTTTTTCATCCTTTTTTACCCATTGGCTAATGCCTGAGGAGTGAAAGAGTGGGGAAGGCAGCCCATGCTCGAGGGCAGCTCTGGGCTGCTGTATTACATTGTGAATGAATCTGTGCAATTAAAAAACTGCAAACCACCATAAGCCATCACTGCAGTTTGTCCTCAGGGAGGCTGATGTGTCTTAAGGAGTTCAAGCAGGGCTGACAAAGTAGTAAATACATTACATACAGGGTCCAGAGCAGTATGGAACAACTTCAGTCAAGGGTTCTCACTGTCCAAGAGTGTTTGTGTTGTTTTGTCCAAATCCTTCTCAATTCAGCCTAGTGTGATCTGAAAGATTTCAGCCACCAGTGGCCTGGAGTGGTTTCTTCCCCCCAGTGCAGCATGGGCTGAGGGCAGGCAGCAAAGCCTGCAGGGGGGTTTGTGCAGCCCAGCACAGGCTGGGGGAGCAGGTTGTGCCCCCCAGCCTTGGCAGCAATTGTGGCCTCTCACCTCAGGCATCTGCCCACCCCTGTCTTCTCCTGAGGTACCAAATGATGACCTGCTGCTGACAGAAATCTGCTTCATCTTCCAGGCTTTTCCATCACGGAGGTGCAGAAAAAGCAGGCAATGCTGAATGCCAGCAAGCAGCACCATGCTGGGAAGCCCAAGGGTGAGTCACACCTGAGCACAGGAACACTGGGGGAATGGGGGGTGGCTCTGTATTTACTACACGGGAAAGGCTTCAATGAAGTGACGTTAACAAACTCTTGGGAAGGCCAGATGGTGACAATCTGCACTACAGTTCCTGGTAGATTCAGATGGCTGGAGTCAGTCATTCCTACTCCAGGAGAGCCACTTTGCACATAATCAGCACTCTGCCAGAACCCAGCAGCTTCTGCTCCACGGCCAGTGCACAGCATCTCCCTAGGAGCCAGGCTTTCCCAGCAGTGTGGCATTCCCTTTGGCAAAAGGCAAGGTTTGTAGCAATCCCCATGGTGCACAGAGGGCCACAGAGGTCTCTGCAGCAGGGACTGTTCCTGCCCGTGGAGGATGCTCTGAACCTTGGCCAGGGTGCCAGGGTAGGTACCATGCTTGGGCAGAGCTCTTGGTTCAAGCTGCCAGAGACAAGGACAATTAGCAGCAGCCAGGGGAGAGTGAAGTCAAGCAAAATAAAAGTTCCTGTGCCCACAGCACGGTGGCTGAAGACAGCCCTGTTGCTGCCACCTTCCCCTTCTCTCTGCTCAGAGGAAGAGGTGTCACCTGGTTCCTCTGAACCCACAGAGGCAACCACTTCCTCTCGGTGGTAGCAGCCAGCACTTAAAGCTCAGCCACATCTCCTGAGAGCAAGCTTGGCAAAATGTCAAAAAGGGCCAGAAATAAGATTTGGCTGCAAACAGGGGGAAGTTTGGAAGGAGGCCAGACCATGCCAACAGAGCAAAGCCCTTGGGGCACAGCATTAGAGGAGACAGCACAGAGCAGCCTTGTCCTCCACACAGGCACTGACCATTCCTAGTCAGAGATCCAGCCCAGGAGGCTGTAACAGGCACCAGCAGCACTTGCACAGCAGCTGCTTCTCCCAGCACAGCCAAAAGCACCAGCTAAGTTTGTCACCAGTCATGAGCTGCAGCTCTCTAGCCCTGCTGTCGTGCTGGCAGAACACCTGACAGCTGTACAGCACATTTCTGGGCCTTCCACATGAGCTCTAATCCTAAAAGGCACTGCTGAAAGTAAGGATAAATTGAAGGAAAGGTTACACTAAGACAAACCCAATTCACAGCCCTGCAGCTTTAACGGGGAGTGGGGATGGCAGTAGAGTGGGGGAAAGGAGCTGTGTTTGACTAATGAGACAGAGTAGAAATCCATTTTGATTTAGGTGAAATGTACATCTTTAAGTCTGTAGTTTGAAAACATAGCTGTTTAGTCTGACTGCCTGTTCCTGTAGAAAGCCTAAGCTCAGAGAGAGGCTGTGCTTCAGCCAAAGGACAGAGCAAAGGGGGCAGACAGAGAGACTGCTGTGAGAGCAGGTCAGCCTGACCTAGGAATTCTTTTGGCAAATGTCACACAAAATTTGTAAAAATGAATATGTATGAACCTATTGTGAAATTTCATACATATGGATTTGAGAGAGAGATAAAAAAAAATCTAGAGTTCCCAGAGGCATGCATGTCTTTTGGAGAGGAATCTCCACCTGTGTCCAGCGCTGTAATAAACTTCAAACATACCAGCTTTACAACTTTCACAAAGGTGTGGAGTTTTGTTTGTCTCCACAAAACACTAACACGCTTCCCATCTCCTCCTCCTCCTCCCAGCTGTCACCAGGCCCTACTACGAGTTCCTGCTGCGGCAGAAGCACCCCACGCTGCCCAGCACGCTCCCTCAGCAGCAGGTCTTCATGCTGGCAGAGCCCAAGCGCAAGCCCTCGAACTTCTGGCAGAACATCAGCAGGCTGACGCCGTTCCGGAAATAGGGGCAGCAGCCCCTGTTTGTGCCTGAAGCCCTTCTGAGAAAGCACTTTATCCCTCTGCTGGCAGGTGGAGCCCAGGTTCAGCCAGCCCTGTGCTCACAGAGGATGGCACAGGTGCTCCTGCCTTCCCTATTTATTTTGCAGCCCGGCTGACCCGCTGGCTCCCAGGTGAGGCTGAGTGCAGCGGTGCCACGGAGCCAGCCCTGCCCTGCCCAGCAGGCACAGCTCCAGGAGCACACAGCAGGGAGCTGGACAGGCTGCAGCCCAGAGATTTACCTTGTCAGCTGTACTTGGACTCACTCCTTCCCGCTGTGCCCGCCACTGCTGGCTGGCAGCTGCCACAGGCCAGGGCAGCCCATGGACCCGCTGGCCCCGTGGCCGCTGCCGCGCTCAGAACAGCTCAGAGTCCATGGTGAGGAGGGATGAACCTCCTGCTCTGCCCACCCCATGCCCTGCATTTCTCAGAGCTGTGATCCTCCTCCACGTGTCCAGCTAAGTCAGCAGCCTCTGCAGGCCCTCAGAGCACAGTGAGCACTGCACTGTGACCTCCTCCCTTCCTTTAGTCCAGCAGCACCGGTGAACGGTGCCCCACATTAAACTGTGCCAACCTGCAGCATGAGTCAAGTCGAAGAATCTCTCTAGTGGGTTTGAGTTACATAAGTTAGAGAAAAATGTGCCTAATTAATACCATACTCAATTCTTTAGATTCTCGTCTCTCCATCATTCTGCCATATTTCCTGGCCAATGAAAATGCTCATTGTTTGTAATGTGTTTATTTATGGTAAAAATCAGAACTGTGTATTTTGTAAGTCTGTAATTGTTCTTGTCAGATGTTGTTAACTTGATGCCTGTTTTGTCTGTTTAATTTTTCTTTTCTTTTTTTTTTTTTTTAAAGAAAGGTCAATATTTGCAAACCTAGCTCCCAGAAGTCAGAGTCTGCTGTTCAACTCTGCAACGTCATTGTTATGCAAACTCCCACAGACCCTCAAATTCAAGGAGTGTTACTGACACTTTTAAAAGTGGAAAAACCACTTGATAAAGGCCTAAATTTGGCATAAAGAGCCTCACTTTAAGTACCCTAGTTTCAAATGGTGGCCAAAAAGAATGAATCTAAACCTTGGTTAGCAAAAAGAAAGATTTGCCTTACCATAGTGAGAGTTAGAAGCCATACTGACTGAATTCCCTAGATTAGGAGACATCCTGTGACAGTGGAAGGAAGACACTGGCTCATTCCAGCTCAAGTGTGAGTGAGCACTAACTGTCTGCAGAGCTCAGAAATCCAGTGTTTGTTGATGCTGTAGCTGACCAAAGTCTGGTCATCCAGGGATATCTGAATTCAGTAGCATGTACAAAGTCCTTCTTGCACTATATCTTCCCCCCAGACCAGGGGCAACATTTAATTTCATAAAGAAACTTGTAAAAGTGACTCTCAGCCTGTGTTTGTCTCCAGCCCGTCTATCTGTGTGAAGCTGTTTCTTTCCAAAGCCACTGTGGGGATTGTGCTCTTGCAGCTCCACCAGGGGCTGCTCAGCCACAGGGGCCCTGCCAGAAGGTGACCTCAGAGCAGCCATCCCAGCTGTGGGGACACAGGGACCCAACCAGAGGGGTCACTCTCTGCTCTGGGGAGACACTGGGTCAATGCTGGGGGGGAGGGGGGGCAAAAGGAGAAAAATTTAAAATACTCTCTAAGAAGCCACTGAGATGAGGCAGTTACAGCAGTATTAGCAGAACATACACAGACACCAAGAGACAAAGACATGGGGACACTGAAGGACACCCAGACACACTGAGGCACTGCCAGGTGTGTGCAGACACCCATGGGGGGAGATGGTGACCAAGAGACCCTGACACACACACACACACACACAGAGCTATGTCAGCCAGCTGCAGCCAGCACCACTCATTAACAGAAGGCAATTGTCATTTCTGTGTTTACCCTAAGTGTCTGCACCCTCCTTTCCTTATCCATGGCATGTTTGTTTTGATTGGCCAGGAAGAAAAGCTGTTGGCACTGATATTATCAATTTTCTGAGCTTATCATCAGCTTTGTAGTAAGTGGAGGGGGGTAGAGGGGTAGAGGACAATCCTCTCCCCAACACAAATACAGGATCACACCCCACACTGAGCGTGGCCAGCTGTGACAGGTTGCTCATAGCTTTGTCCAGTTGCTATCTGGATTCTCTTAAGGATGGAGATTCTCCTCAAAGCTCTTTACATCCCTCTCAAAACCACTCTGTCCCCAGTGTGAAGGAAGTGCTGAAATCTATTCAAAGCTCCCCTTGCTGCAATGTCTGACCTGGTCTTAGGCAGAATGTTGCTTAATATACTCAGCTTTACATCTACAATGAAGGCACTCTGGTAGAAATCCTCACCTCTTCTCCCAAGGGAAATGGGGTGACTGTGACACAGGACCCTGGAGTGCAGCAGCTGTGAAGTGCAACAACCCTGCCCTTCCTCCCCATTGAAACACACACAAGAATTGGCTATTATTATTACTTGCCTGTGTAGCAATACTCTGAGCAGTAAATATGCATCCAGTGGTTAAAATAATCACATCATTTATCAGCTCTTCCAGAACTGGCTGCACCTCTGACCAGTGCACACAAAGGATTTACAGAGACACTTTTTTTACAGACATTTCTGAAGTGCCAAACCAGACTTCTCTGGCCAGACAGCATCCCAGTCAATGGGCAGTTAATGACTTCTGGAAGAATTCTACTCTCCACTGGACTATCAGTACTCTCTCTAAAAAGTGTCCTCAGTTTGGATTCTAGTCTTGCATGCCACATTTGGAGCTAGGATCCAATCCCCTATGCAAGACTGAGATCAGGTAAAAAAGCTGCTCACACAAAGTGATGGAGTTACAGCAGCAGCACAGAAAACAGGTAAGGCTCAAACCCATAAACTCATTTTGCTCAACATGCCCACCCCACAGACTGCTCTGGAAAGGATTTCATCACAAAATACCATCCCTACTTTAACAGCCAGCACCACCTCCCAACTCTCACCATAACCCTCAGTGCTTCCTGAACAAACTGTCACAGAACAGGTGGGACCTCCTTAGGTTTAGTGATCAGACACTCAGAGTCATCTCATCCCCCAAGTTATTCATTAAATGGCAAAGTGTACTCGTGTGTGAGATGGTAGCAGATTAGCCCAGCCCAGATTTCCCTGCTGCACCTCCATTTGGGCTGGAGTGGCTCCCATTGTTCTGCCAATGGGCAGAACTGGGGTGAACCCGTGTGTAGGCTGGACTGGGCTGTGCACAGAGAGCAGATCCCAGGGCATCAGCTAAACCTGGGAGAATGGGGCTCCTGGCTGGCCAAGAACAGCTCTGGCAAGATCTCTGAGCTAAATGGACAAGAAGTGCCAGTTCCACAAGAAGTGTCCATTTGAACCATGAAGAATCAGAGCTGTGAGATATCAGGAACTTTTCTCTGGAGCTGAACTTTCAACAGGGGCCAGGAATGCAGATTTGTGTACAAAACAAACTGAAGCTCCTGATGTGAGTCTGAACAACACCAACCCTTCTGGATTTTAGGGTAGAACCAGTTGAACTCCACGGAAAATCAGTTCTGCATTGAGGCACATGAAAAGGACAAAGAGATTGTGTCAGGGGTGATTTGGGTTTTTTTTTAGGGGTGTTGGTTCTATCTGTTGCTCTCCTACTGTAGATATCCATTTAGGAAGCTTCTTGTGAAAACAGCCATGATTCTTGATTACCTAAATCTGCCCAGATTTCATTTGGTCAAATAAAACACAGAATTATGTAAAGGATGTCAATCAAATGAAAGATGATTTCCTGAAGCTACCAGTTAAGTGAACCAGTGGCTACTAAATAACATAGTCTGTGCTCTGACCAAATAAAAAAAAAGGAAAAAAATTATTTTAAACTATTAGTTTAGAATATCTGATTCAGGCACTGTGGGTGTATACACTGTTCAAGTCAGCACAAACTGTCTTTGTGCTATCTCAAAGTAAGAACTAGGTCAGTTCCCATGGAGAGAAGAGTTCCCCCAAAGCAGCCTTTACTGTCTCTCCTGTTTTGCCCATTCCCTGAAGGACAGGGGGTGTGAGCTCAGAGGAGCCCCCTCCGTGTCCAGCAGAGTCCTTGGATCACCAAGTGTACTGCAGGAGATTCCCACTGTGCAGGACACTGCTCTGCAGAGCAGCACAGCTCTGTCATCCAGGAGCCAACCATGTGCCAGCCATCTGCACCTGGGCGTCCCAACAGCTTCCCAAAAGCACCTGACAACCAGGTCACCAACAGGGATAACTCAGAATCCAAGCACCTGCCAGTAACAAAAGAATCTCAGCTTCACACTGAGAGCACTTCATTTCTTGGGATGCCAGAATGACAGAAATTAGTGTTTTTTCAATGGAAAGGCCTTTTCACCTGATGAGTCAAAGTATCAGGCTGTGCTCCTCCAGATTCACTGCAGTGGAAGCACACCTTCATGTAACAGCATCATTCAGAAAGTCTGTGGCAAGACTGGTATGCAACCATCAGAGTTTTGAACAAGTACTGCACCACTGCCCTCCCAGACTCTGAGCTGCAGCACCTGGCAGGTGGGGCAGCACCCAGCAAGTGCTGATTCCTTCTTCACTGTTATTACTTCAGTTGTTTTAATTCTCCTGTCGAGTTCCACATGTACCTGCTCATGAGGGTTATGGGCATTGCAAAGCCCATCTGACAGTGAGTATGGTACAACAGCAACTGCTCAAGCTTTAAGGAGGGAATTACTCACACCTCACTCAACTGCTGGAGCCTCAGCCTGTGCCTGCTGCTGCTGATGTTCTCTACCACAGGGGGAGGACTCACCACTGCAGCACCACACTGGTACAACCCAAAATATCAGCCAGGATGTCCTGTACCAGCCACCAGCAGGAACTCCTGTCCCAGAGCTCCCAGCCCAAGCAAAGCTGAGGCTCAGGCCTTCAGGTAAGTAATGGGTTAAAGAACTTTGATAGTGGATAAAAATGAACTGAAAAAACCACAAGTGTTTTCAGCTGATTTTAAGCCCCTGAAGATACAGTGGTGCTCTTTCAGCTGGGCAGTGTGGGGAGGGAATCAATCTTCAGGCTGCAGTGACCCACCAGTGCAGCTCCTGTCAGAGTGAAGCAGTGCAAGGTGCAGCCAGCAGTGTGACCTGGCACAAGCCAGAAATGCCTCCAGGACCACAGCTCCAGGCAGCAGCATGGAGTCTGCTCCTCTCCACTGCCAGGCACACAGCTGCAGGCTCTGCAGAAGCCAAGGTGCTCCTTCCCAGCCTCACAGCAATCCCAGCTGCCCTGCCTTGCCATGAACACCTCACACCTTATTTCTCCCATGTGTCTCACACATGTCCTCAGCCAGCTCCATGACTCAAATCCCATGGCTTTGGCAGTGCTGGCACTTCTAGGAAAAATGCAGGCTGCTTGTTCCTTTTGCTCAACACTCCTGTCATCTTTCCCCCTGCAACTACACCCCTCCTCTCCCCACGTCCTGAGCTTCTCTTTTGCACAAGTTTGCCACCAAAGCAGCTCCCTGTTCACAGCCTGTGCAAATGAAATACCTGTGGTACTGACCCCAGAGCTGTGTACCTTTGTTGTGACTGCCTACATTTACACTTGTGAGATGGGAAATAAACAAGCTATCAACTCTAAGTCTTGCATCATTCTGTAATCCTCCCAAAAAGCATTAACTACTGATTATAGAGCAGCTATGGAACAGCATTCTGCTTACAAGTTCCTTCTATCCTTCCACACCTACTTCTTTCCCTTTTCTCCTAAACAGCACCCACCCATTACCCAAGCTGGATAATAATTTATGGCTTTTTTCTTTAACCTCCAGTAACCTGAAATAATATACTTGCTATCTATATCACACCATCAAGAAAAACCTTATCCACAAATACAGCCACGTGTTCACTGAAGCTGAGGGAGCTGCATTTGAGCTCAGCTGGGCACTTCACATGATTACAATTCCTACAAGGCTGGCAAAAGCAAAACTTGGGGAAGGTGTGTTCCCCTTCCCCTGTCTGAAGCATCAATTTGCCCACATACTTTACCTTTCTTGCCCAGAAAAGAAAAAGCTATTGTGAAACACTACAAAGTAGATTACTATAGCCCAAAAATGAAGGCCCAACTGTGGTAATTTAAGCTGCCAGCTGAGCTGCTCATTGTCAAGTTCCTTCTGTCACATTTGGATTGGAAGGATCTCTTAGCCCACCAAGGACTACAACTGGGGTTCCTGTCCCAACAGTCTCCCCTCTGCATCTGCAATTCTCCCTGTGGCACAGCCCAGCTTCCCACAGCTGCCACAGACTTCTGGCTGCTGTTTAAAAAAAACATTACAAACCTAAAGTCATCACATGGCCTCCATTCTATTCTGGATGATTAAGACAGGATAGCTAATAGCCTGATGGATACTAAAATAAAATCCTGGAGTGCACTTAGCCTCCTACACACGAGTCAGACATTCTATCCATGCAATTCAGCAATGCTGACATTTCCTACACAAAAAAATCCCAAAATCCCATCTAAGTAAGTACATCATTCCTGATTCCAAAGGAGATCACCAATGAAACTTTCTGTTACCTGACTTTGTTTACAGCAAGCCACAGGGTTTAGAATCCAAAACAAGATGTTAGAAACAGCAAGTTTTGGTTTTGCCCAGAATTAGTTACAGGAAAACTTGAAACTCAAAACTTCTTGCCTGATTTCTATGAATCACTAACTGAGCACTGGAGGGGGCTCTGGTTGTTCTCAGGTGTTCAGAGCTGCCCCTAAATGAGGGAGTTGTTATCTCCACAGCAAGTGGAGCCACCTGTCACTGAGGGGAGGGTAACACACATTACCTACACTGCCACTGCAAAATCCAGCTGGCAAGAGGGAGAAGTCAAAGCATTACTGAGCCACCATTCTGGCAGTTCTATGGGTACATTTAGAACCACCACGACAGAAACTCAACCTAGAGACTGAAGAACTCAGTACCACGTCCTTGCAGGTGCTGAATCCAGTACAAGGTGAGGTTTGACAGCAGCAGACTCCCAGAACAGCTACATCAGAATCCTTCTAGCCTGGGAGGGATCAGCACCATTCTGAAGAACAGCTTTTCCCTTTATAGCATCCCAGATTTCAGCAACCCACTGGTTGAGGAGTATGAATTTTCATCAGCTGCAGTGCTCTGCAAAAAACACTCCCAAACCTATCTACCTGTAACATGAAAGCAATCCCAGGATAACTGACCAACAACTAGCTTGAGGAAAAACACACTGAAAAAAAAAAATCTGTCCATGGCATCCCTTGTGCTCAGCTACTATTTTAGAAGCTCAACTACTTAAAACTACCTGTAGCAATAATCCTGACAACGAAACACTATTCCTGCAGATTGATGCAGTCACGTTGCACCTTCCTCTTCCACATGTGTTGCTTTTTTCCAGAAGGTTATCAGGTAAGTTATTGTTATTTTTGGAGACCTACAATAAATGAAAATAGCCAGTTAGTTCAAGCAGCTTAGTTGTTCCCCCAGAGCTTTACAACCACCCACACACTAAAGAAATAGGATAATTACCCACACTTCACACCTACTCAGCTCCTTTCCTTCTGGGGAACACTCAAGACACTGATTTCTAACAGCTTTCTGCTCAGGGCTGTCACCTCTCCAATCAAACAGCACGGCTTTGGTATGAAGCAAATGCTCAAGTATTGTCAAATTTTACATCTGTTCCATTTCCTTTGTTTTAAGCTATAAAATAAAACCTCTCAAACCCCAGAAATGTCTCAAAAGGGAACAAGGCAGGGTTGAACATCTTTACCACACTCTCAGACAGGACAACTTAGGGCAGCTTAATTCCCCACTGGGGAGCCTTGGCCACTGTGTTCTGTTAGGCATCAGAAAACCTTACTGAGCAAAGGCACTCATCCCATTTCAACATTTTGCTTTGCTTCCATCAATCACCAGATTCCAGCAGCTTAAAGAGTTTAAATGCACCATACTGTTCTCCAGCACAGAATGTTTTCTGGAAGGATGTCACCAAAAACAGTAGGAAGGAAACCACAATAAGCAACACAAGTCAATCTTTATTGAAAACTGAAGTATTAATACATAACAATTCTTGTTACAATAAACGTGCTTTTAAGAATTTAAACTTGAGCTCATCTACTCATTGAATTGCATAAAAAATAAAAAAGTATGAATTTTCACAATTGAACTGGCTCAGAATGGAATCTCCACTCTTTGTGTTGATGCAATAGTTCAATGCAGGAGTGAGTGATGCCTTAAAACTTATTCTGGAAGACAACATTGACCTAAACTTAAAAAAAAGTACCAATACAACTGTTCCTAAGACAGTTTTAAAAAAAGTCATAAAAAGGAAACCTGTGTCTATTTCATAACAAACATGGAGAACTATTACTGGGGCCTCTTGTACTTCCATTGCATGCACTCACTTTTTTAGATCTTAGGACAGGAGGGCAGCCAATAATAGCATTACAATTAAAAAAACCCACTAACAAATCCCTTCTACTTAAAACAAGTCTGTACAGCAGCCAGCTAAAAAAGCTTTCCCAGTTTGCCTGCTAAGTGCCCAAAAGTCACAATCAGTTTAGAAAAGTCATGTTCATTTTCTTGATGTTGAAACTTCAGGGCCCATAAATTGTCCAGATGTAAAAGTCACAAATGGACCCCTACTAGGAGTGAAATTCAGATGTTTCAGTGTTATATGCAACCTGCACAAGAAAAGGTTTCTTGTCCCCACTGTTGCTCTTCCCTCCCTGGTGCCTACAGGACACCTTGCTGCCCTCAGCACCCTGGGCAGAGGCTGCAGAGTGCCCAGAGTCCTCCCAGCAGACGGGAACCAGCTCAGCCCTGGGCCAGCCCTGCACAAACTGCCCACCCTGCTCCTGCCAGGAGCTGTGGCATTCCACCTCCTCGTGTGAGGGGCTCTGCAGGAAGCCTCGAGCTGACACAACACAGGATTAGAAACTGACACTTCTGAATGAGAACAAGGTGAGCGAGCTGAAATGGCCGTGCCTTTCACAGCCTTCCCAAAGGCTGCCTCCCAGGGCTGAGGAGGCTGGACTGACACAAGCTGGGGCTGTGTCCTAAGGAGCACTGCACAAACACAGCCCAGGGCAGCCATGGAGCAGGCACGGCCACAGGCTCTGTGCCACGCCTCCAGCTCCAGCTGGAGCATCACTATTGCTCACCTTCCTAGGATGGGAGGTTTCACACACACAGGAGTGTGCTAACACGCAGTTCCCAGCCCTGGTTTGACCCTAGAGTTAGGTGGTGGTGTCAGACTGATGTGCTGACCTATTGGAGCAAACCCACGGGAGCAGTGTGGAGCACTGTGCTGAATGAAGCACTGGGGAGTGGTTCCAAGTCAATGCTCTTGCCTTGCTGGCCAAGGAGCAGTGAAGGCAGGACCCTGCAGGAGAGCAGCCCGTGCTGAGTACCCTGGAGCACAGCTCTGAACCATCAGCTCTCCTGACAACACCCAGACACCGTGGTACTGGTGGGTGCTGGTTTGCCTGTTGTTTGGTTAGCTTTATCAGTGGATGGAGCGATACAAGGAAGAACTTCAATGAAAATAAAGGACTTTTTCACCTACAGCTGCATCTAAGCATTTAACTTGCATAGTACACTCAAAATGAAGCTTTCTTGAGCAGCAGTCCTGCATGTCTCCTAGAAACTCCAAACAGGAGAGGGTTACAACAAGCATAAGCAACATCTAGCAGTAGGTTGTCTCTTTTCCTTCCTGGTGTTCAGTACCACCACCACACTGACTAGGGCTATGTGGTTTTGGTGCCAATTAGCCATTTTTCTTTCGCTGCTGCTACATTTAAAAGACATTTTCATCAGCTGTTACTGACATAGGGAATACCTTGGTTTTTAAAAAATACTTTATCTAGACGCAACACTTGAAATTTGAATTAAAAAAAAATTCTTGGACTTCTCTTTGTTATTGCTGCAACAGTTATTTTCAGTTCCAGGTTTATAGTAGTACTTTTGTTTTAATCCTATAAAGCTGCCATAAAAGTTTTCTTTTTTAAAGAGAAGCTTGATCTGAAATGTCTTTACTGCACTAGCTCTTTTAAGTTGCTGAGGAGCTTTAGTGCAAACACATACTGCATTTTCATTTATAAAGGAATTCTAAATAGGGAATGTTATATAAAAAGCAGGAGAGAATGTTTCATAAGACCCTCGCTGTGTAAACGCCTATTTAATGATGTACAGTTTCCCCCACTGCAGTTTTATATCCATGCTTTCTACTATTTGCAACAAAATACCATTGAGATAGTTATATATACACATATTCCCCCATCCCCCTGCACTGTGCTTTTGGTTACTTTTCAGAAGAACTCCTGGAGACGAGCTCCAGCCTCCCAGTAGGATCAGAATCGCTCAGGACTGGAAGGTGCAGTACCTTTGGAAAAGGTACACTTTCTCCCTCCTGGATGAATCCCATCATGCAACTTAGAAAAAAAAGTGCTCAAGTAAGTGAGACTGCCTAAGTGTTATGGAATACTACACAGAGCCCAATTCCAAGATGACATTGAGGAATCTGAAGTTAGAGCAAATATATAGGAAGTTATATTCATTCCTTGACTACTTCTCTATTGCAGCATTCATGGAAGTTCTCTCCTATGACTTTAGTTCATGAGGATGAGACAGGAGACAGCAAAACTTCCAGCCTGGCCCTCACAGCTCCTCCTCAACACAGCACTGCTCCAGCCCTCAGCTCCTGGTCAGGACCACGCTCAGGACGAGCGCCCCGCGCTGGTGCTCACTGTGCTCTGCCACACCTGACTGATCACAGCTGCAAATCTAACACACACATGGAATTGTTACACACACTGAACAAAGCAGTACACATTCAACTAACTTTGTCTTGGATCATTTTCTGCTCCATATAAAAACATATGGAAATCCCTAAGCTGCAGTAAGTGCTCATGAGTAAGGTTGAAAGTACTTATTCCAACAACATAGTTATGTTCAAGGCATTAGAAATAAGGGGGCCATCCACTGACAGTGATTCATGCAAAATAAACCTAAACTTTATTTAAAAAAAAAAAGGGTACAAAATACAGAGAGTGCTTACTGAAAAAAATAAAGTTACTGAAGGCTCTAACCACCAATGGGGTACGAAGGTACACAAGCCTCTCACCAGGGCAGAGTACTGGGATGGCAGCACTAAATCAGCACTGATGCTACCCCAAATCAGCTGCCAAACCTGTACAGGAGCAGAACACCCCAAACAAAGCATAACTAAGATACACAACTTCAAAAAATTTAATTCTGAATGGAAGTTAACCTACGAGAACAAGACAGCCTGATATACCTCTGTGTAAATGCTTAAAAGGGAACAACATTTTATATCCATTTACTGCATAATTTATTGCAGGCAGAATGTATAAAAAAAAAATTGCATCTTTCTGGAATTGTAAATCAAGCAGGTTTAAGAAGAACCTCGGTTTTAATGTGCAATATTCAAATTTAAAAATTTAAAATCTCTCCCATAACAATTTTGGTATACAAATGGGTTCCAAGGCTAGCCCTTTATCCCCACAGCATTTGCTTTGAGGTACTTTAAAAATTGAAGTTGCAAGAAAGAATATCACAAATGACTCATTGCAATGAAATGCTAATCTGCAGTCGAGTCTTATTTTACGTGCTTCCAAGTGCAATTTAGGAAGTTAAAAAAAAGAAAATACTAAGAAAACACATCAAAAGGCTGTAACCAACAAATGGCTCCTACTTCAATTACAAATATTTTCATGAAAAAAAACCAAAATGAAACTGCTATTTAAACCCTCTATATTCTGGCAGCCCTACTACAGAGTATCCATAGTCCATACTGCAAGTAGATAATAAGGAAATTGTGTTAAAATGATTTGTTCCCCTTTAACATACTCATCAGGCACACAAGCTTTCCTCAGAATAACATGCAGCTGAACTCTGTTGCAGAAAGCCCTTGCACCTCTTAAGTTTCTGGAAAGCAAGCTGGATCAACTGCACATATGTTTTCAACTGACTACAACATTCTTTAGGAAAAACAGCACGAATTTGCTCAACTGAGAACTAAAAGGAAGAGTTTTTCTATCAGTCTGTGTGGCAGTCTCACTTTGACACATCTTGCATTATCTGAAAGATAGTACTGGATAGAAATCTCCCCAGGACATGCTATTCATTCTGCAGGTGATGCCACCTCCTACTATTCCTAAGAGCCAGTTTTGCCTCAAGGAAGTTTGCCTTATTTACTGGCACACACAGCATTACCTCTGTCATTTAATTCTGATCCTTAAGAGCATCTGTATAACACTGATTCCATACAATGAAAATGAAAAGGTATGAAGTAAACTAATGGTGTGCGGGATGTCTACAGCTTGTCTGACTCATTTTCCAGTCACTCCAATTTATTAGCTGAATTTGAAAAGAACACATCACTTAAACAAAAATATGCCCCTTTGAAACTGGCAACTCCATCAACCTGAAACAGGCTGAAGCACTCATCTAATGTATGTTATGGCATTCTAGAAAGAAACTCACTTTCATGATTCTACCTTGTCAGACCCTGCATACATTACAACAGTGCATTAGTGATACAAGTTGTAAAATACTTCTCGGTTCCTTTGGATTTGCATATGATGGTTTTTGCATCAGTCACTGCAGGTAGATTGAGCAAGCTTTGTTTTTGTGTTTTAACATGCATTCAACTAGATATGGATCAGAATAAATTTATACTCCCTTTTTATCATTATAATTAGCTAAAAAATTGCAAGACAGTCCACAAAACAGGATTTGCTTTAAGACTAACTGCTGGAGTTCCAAGATGTAAGATATGCAGCACTGGAAAATCTTCAGTGATCAGGAATTAGTAGTGTTTAGCCAAGTGTTGAAAGCATTCAGAAGGAAAGTCCTGGTTGGAGGCATGAGGGCTTCAGCACCAACTTTTAAACCTCAATTGCTTGATTGCATATCTCCCATCTTTAAACCTACATTAAGAGGGGGAAAAGAGTGGGAAATACTCTCAATTAGGTGAAATACCATTTGAGTGTGGCAGAACACACTAACATTGCATGCACCACATACACCAATAAATGCCAAGTTTAAATAATGTTGCCCTAGCAGTTATCCTGCCTCATTTTGAGGTAAGAACACACTACATGGACTTGTAGTGTCCAGCTCTGCTCATGTCCAGTCCAGCTTTCTGTCAGCACCACCATTGTTTTTAAGGTAGAAGATGGAATACTAAGAAGGTATTTTGTGCTACATTTAATTACCAGCAGTCATGAGTTTATTAGCAGCATAAGTTTCACTTCTTGTATTTGTGTGGTGTGAGACTCTTGGCTGAAATACTTCATGAGAAGCATTTTAGATCTGCAGACAGCTGTGTACCATCACAGCAAAATGAGGAATGGCTGCTACATTACTAACTTAAAGGGAATGGTCACCTGCAATATCAGAACTCTGCACTTCTAACTGCTGAAACAGAAATCCAGAAAAAGTTAAAACAAAGTTCACTTTTGTCAAAAACTAAATGGACTAAAAGTGAAAATTTCAAGTTCAGTTGGTCTGACAAGTCACTAATTCAAATGAAGCTGTTTTCAACTTATGCTAAAAATAACCAAACGAACTAGAAATTAAGTGGGTATCACAAAAACATGAGTCCTTTTGTCAGTTTGACACAGATTACACCCCCCAGATCTATCCCACTTTATAGCAGATTTCAAAATGAAACTCCTTTTCTAGAAGCCCACAATCTAAATTTTGGTTCACACTAAAAATGCTTCTTCCATGCTGACTGCAAGAAGTATGAACTGATACCTACCTGAAACACATGAAACACAGTGAATATATGAAATTATCTCAAGGTTATCTCAAATCATCTCAAGATTTCAGCAGCTTGTGACAAATATTCACCCTCTGAGCAAGGCAAAACACCTTGCATACATATTTAGCCAATCACAGATAATTTGAGTACAGAGTCAAATACATTCAATTTAGGAATCACAGTACTGCTGAATTGAACAATTACCAATGATTCCAAATTACTGAATATATTTAATTTCAGATGTATTTCATTAAGGCCAACTTAAGGCTCATTCTTTCACATTTGACAATCACACATCATGAAAATGATTCATGACTTGTGAAGACACAGACCACTCAAGAAACCCCAGCAGGATTTTTGAGTATTCCTGCTCAATTAGAATACTGCAGAAGCACCCCCCCATTGCAAAATGTCCCCCAGAGAACCTGAAATGCTGTTGTTTGTAAGAAAGATTACCTGCTTTTAATGCAACTTACACTGACTGCCAGGATGATCACCACTGTGGGGGCACATAACTATAGGTTGGTGTTCCTGGAGCCCGATACGTGGGCATAGTGACTGGATGAGGGGCTACTGGAGTTGGGGAATGAGTTGTCAACAAAGTACCTGGAATGAAGAGAACAGTTTTTCAGTAAGCAAAAATTCTACAAGATAGGAAAAAAAAAAAAAAAGGAGAAAAAAAAAGAAGAGGGGAGAAAAATTGAAGTAATTTTAAAGACGATTACAACTTACTCATCTTCAAAATTACCAGAATTGTTTTGCATTCCAGTCCCAATCTTCTTCAAACCTTTATGTCAGGGCGCCATTGTAGCCCAGTGGATGTTTAGGCCCATGCATACAAAGATATTCAATACTCAAAAATAGCTCTAGCAGAAACCCTGCAACATAAGCAACTCTTCCCACAGCAGGCTTTATATGCCATTAAGAATATTTGATGGTAGAGATAACTTGACTATAAATCAGAATAGATTAGCTCTTGTTTGCATTATTACAGATAGGCTTCTTCCCCACTAATGAAGGACGCTCTGTTTGTTAGTGACACTTAACTCCTCTAGTTTTGAAGTTTCTCAAATTAAATTATAACTTTGACAGGATAGATACCAGAATCTCAAAACAAACTTATGGCTTCTGTTTATTAGATTTTTAAATTAGCATCCCTTGAGTGAATGTGGAGTTTTCTTTGTGAGTTACCCAGGGAGTAACAAAGCATGACATCCCCTCAGCAAACACTCAGAGATGACACTGAATCTTTGATTAAACACCATTCTCTCCAAAACACTACCACCAAATACTGTGGCAATAGGAAGGTGACATCCCCAACCATTTCCCATGACACAGAGGACCTGCAAGTAGTACAAACACACAGTGTTGTATCTCAAGACAAGGAAGGTCTGTGATATGAGGGGTGAGCCCAGAACAAGGCATTTTCCTGAGCTCTAAGAGGTGCCTCTTTCAAGTGGCACAGAGAAATGCAGTGGGAAGAGAAAGTCCCACTCTTGACACTGATATAAGGAGAAACAAAGGGTGCAAGAGTAAGTGATATTCCAGATAGACATGAAGAAAAACTGCTGTCCCATAATACTAACTCTGGAAAAAGGATGTGGTACCTCCATCCTTAGAGGTGATAGGAACTGCTGAACAAGAACAAGGCCTGACTTAGCTGGACTCACTCAGAAGTGCACTGCTGAGGGCACACCCTGAGTGCTGTGCCCAGCTCTGGCCCCTCAGCTTGGGAAGGACCTTGGGACACTGAGCACATCCAGAGGGGGCAGCGAGGCTGGAGAGGGGCTGGGAACACAAACCCTGTGAGGAACCCCTGAGGGAGCTGGGGGTGCTCAGCCTGGAGAAAAGGAGACTCAGGGCTGCCCCCATCACTCTCACAGCTCCTGAAAGGTGCCTGTGCTCAGCTGGGGCTGGGCTCTGTCTCCAGCAGCACTGACACAACCAGAGCACACAGCCTCAAGCTGTGCCAAGGGAAATACAGGCTGGATATCAGGAAAAATTTTCACAAAAAGAGTGATAAAGTTCTGGGATGGCTGCCCAGGGAGGTGGTGGAGTCCCCATCCCTGGGTGTGTTTAACAAAGCCTGGATGTGGCACTGGGTGCCAGGGTTGAGTTGAGCTGTTGGGGCTGGGTTGGACTCGATGATCTTGGAGGTCTCTTCCAACCTGGTCATTCTGTGATTCTGTGAAGACACACGACCTGCACAAGTCCTTCTGAACCGACATTTGCACCATTTTGTCAAGTGCACCTGTGGCATCACATTTTGCAATGTAGCTGTGCTCCTCCCAGGCTCAAAGGAGAGCTGCACTGAGAAGAAGGCCTGGTGTGAGTGCACCCACCTGCTGACATTGCCATGGTGGTCCCAGCCACCATGCCCATGGTGACCCCGTTCCCTCGGGGCGGCGGGATCGGAGCAGGGTACATGGTTGCTGGCATTCCATTGGGCTGCACGACTGTGGTGTGGTGGATTACGTGGGGTGGTGCTGCATACAAAGGCTGTGTGTAGTAAGTGCCTTGCTGTTGGAGAAAAAACAGTACAAGAAGTAATTACAGTGTATCTGTAGATAAATGATAGCTTCTTTCACAAATGTATCATAAAATAAAAGTATTACTCTAAATGCAACGAATTTACAGAGCAGAAGCTGAAACATTTATTGTAACTATTAAAATAGTTTCATTTGCAATTTAACATTTCATCCCTTTTTAAGGCATTTAGGATAACATGTGAAGTAGGGACCTTAGTAGCTCAACCATAAGGGCTCATTCATTCCCTTCCTTTTGATCCCTTTCATATATTAATCCATAACAGAACTTTTCATTAATTCACAACTTTTTATTCAGTTGCTTTTAGTAAAAGAATCCAATATTTTTGGCAAATCCAAGTACACAAACCAGACTGAGTAAAACTTGTTACATGCTTATTAATCCTCTTCAGCTAGTCTTTACATGCCAGGTGAGTTTCCACTACACAAAGAAGGCCAACTTTTCCCTAAAATATCATATTTACTGAAGTGTCTTAATTCTATCCTTTGTAATAGTTTTCAACAGCTTCCCTAGCATGAGACTTGGTAAATCTGTGAAATAACAACAGAAACTTTGTAAGAAAAATTATAATTTTTACAAACAAAAAAAACAGGACACTGGTAGTTATAGGATCCAGCAGGTTCTGATTAACTGCTGAATTTAGTGTCTCTTCAAAAAGTGAGCACATTACCAGTAAGTGCTGAGTAACTGTCAGGCAAGAGAGGATGTAAAACTGCACACACACTAAATCACTGTACTAAGAATTCTTACAGCAGGCAGCTAAACATTCTCCCAGTGCACAAAGAAATGAATGAGATGAAAAGTTCAGAGTTCCCAGAGAGATGCCAGGGACACAGAGGTGCCCCCAGAGGCACTGTGTGGCCCTGCCCACGTACCTGTGCATACGGGTTCTGCTGGGGGTAGGCACTTCGGACTGGGTACACAGCAGTCTGGTAGGGGTTGGGTGAGGACGAGTAGGGCGGCACTGCCCCACTGGTGGGTGAACAGGACACCTTGTACGGGGTGCCTGGCGTGTAACCTGCAACAGAGGAAACCTGCAGTCACACTCTGAGCATGCTGCTTCCCAGAAGCAGCTGCAACCATTTTCATACTCCCCAGCTCCATAAGCTTCATGGCTCTCAGAGTCTCTGCTGGCCACAGTGACTCTGAGATACGTACAAGCTTCTTTTCCCAGCCCGGCAGTCGAAGAAGGAGTCAGGATTCTTCTGTTCTGGTTCTCAAGGTTGTTTGCTGTTTCTCATCTAGAACATTCTTTCTCTGACCTGCTGAGATCTGTGTGGCAGGTCAGACAGAGGCACACTGCCCACCTCAGAGGTGGTGCTATCTTTTTATCCTAAAAACTACATTATTTACCGTAACTTCCTAATACCTATCACCTATGTTAGACAGTGAGCTTCTACTCTAAACAATCTAAAAATGCCACTGTCACAGCAGAAGATGGAGGCCAAGAAGAAGGAGAAAGACTGAACAGGCCCAGATTCCTCTATCTTGCCTCCTGAACCCCATTCTAAAAACCTCAAAAAATCTATTTTTCACCCTGTGATAAATACATTATCATTCTACTTAAACTTTCGTGGCTTAAATCCTCATATAAGGTTGGTAATTTTTTCCATGGGTCAAGATCAAAGGCAGAGGGGTCTTGGGCTTTGTGCCAAGGTCTCTGAGCCCCCTGACAGGTCTCAAGTCCTCCAGGGCAGTCAGAGGAATTTCTTGAAGAATTTCTTGAAGTACTCACATGGGAGTACTTCATTGTAGCTGTTGGTTTGAGGGATCCCTGGGGAGTCCCTGGGGGCCCCTAAGCTGGATGTTCACTGGTAGCAGCAGGCAGGCCAGGAGACCCCACATGGCTTTTGAGGGTGCTGATTAATGAGGGTTTATTGGGGGTCCCACCCCCAGGAGCAGCAGGGTTTCTGAGGGGGAGAGAGGGAGAGCCTAGGGGGAAAAGGGCCAAGAGAGAATCTGTGGTGTCCCCCCACAGCCTAACAGGGAGATTCAAAGTGGGTGCAGAATAAGCCTTGGGCCAATGGAATTACAGATCCATGGTACTGCAGGGGAGGATCACAGGCTTGGAATAAACTGTACATTTTCAGGGGGTGAGACACAGCATGCCATTTAACAAAAATGTAACACCACACTTCCATTTAGTCCCAATATCCAAGCACAAGGTCTATCATTTGCCTAATACTGGCAACAGACTGGAAACAGTATTTGGCTGTGTCAACTAAGCATGAAAAGGTAACTGTGTACTTGCACCACTTATTTTTCAAGTCTGTGGATACAGGGCAAAAAGCACATTTCCATAATAACACATTAAATACCAGGATGTGGCATATTAGGGAGCACCCCTGCATAGGGGGACTTGGCACATGTACCAGTCAATTCTCCACACACCCCTAAATCATACTGGCAATATACAGTAGCAGTCAACAAACCTTCTGTAGGGGATAATACAGCACAAGAGTAAGAATTTCAAAAGCCAAAATCATCTAAAAACCTCATGATGGATTTTCAGAGAACAGAGACAGAATTTGCAAGCTCTACTTCAACTTACCTTTATTTCTGTTTGTTTTCTGGTATTTTCTAACTGGCTAAAATAAACATGAAATGCTATACCTTTAAAACACAAACACTGCAAAGTTCAGTGCAGCTGCAAATTCAACCTGGAAGGCACTAAGATCCTTAAATCTTCTTTTTGAGTATTATAAATGTAGACATATCCTTAAACATCACTTAGGAATTGTTTTTATACTACAGTAAGACTTCAGATACCCTCAGAATGTGGTTGGCATTCCTATTACAAGGCCCCCAAAATCAGCCTGCCTTTGTAAATGTTTGGAACTGTGGAATTTTTAGAGGGATAACTGGCAATTGCTGGTTCATACTGCCCAAAGACAGCTTTTCCTTAATTCCTCCAGCCCTCACCAGACAAGGTCTCAGGGTCAGAAAAAGTGCTTGAAGAGGTATGGAGGAGACTGTGATATACTGATATATATCTATCTATACATAATGTTTATACATCTATTTTCTATAATATGTATAATGTTTCTGCATGCTACACTGCCAAGATTATTCCATGGCCAGTGGGAATATGAACACCTCAGCAGCAGCATCCAACAGCTTTAACATTCAGGGATGTTAACACAACAGGCATGATCTGGTCTGGAGAAAGCATCAAGGCCCTTCCTGTGCTGCTGTGAAAAGATCTTGGATTTCATGCAGGTCTCTACCACACTGGGAGACACAACATCCACAGGTACAATTTGTAATTAGTTGGAATTGAATAAATTAGTACCAGGGCAGTGCAAGAAAGAACAGACACTTGGTAATTATAGAAAAAAAAAGAGTATCAGAGTAGAGATCAGGTTGATTTTAAAAACTGCCTGGAATGGGCTGACTTCAATACAGAGAACAGATCTGAAGTTGTACAGCAGAGAGAATTTGTGGCATTTGTGCTGTCAAAAATCAGCCTGTGCAAACAGCATGGTGACACATGACCTTCATTCTTCTTCAAGAAGTCTGGGCTTCTTTGCAATTTCATGACACCCTTCAAACTAAAAGTTGCTTAGCTAACAAAGAAATAGGTTGACTGTTTCTTTGTAATAGAATTTCTACCTTTAAAAAAGCTCTACCACAGCACTTACTCTGAACTCCTGCTTTTAGAGATCCTAAGTATTTCACAGATCCAGCATGCTGAGGAAGTAACTTCTATTAGTATGGAGAGCTATTTGTGGTGAAAACCCCAGCTACAAAATGCTGAATGTGAAGAATCACTGCAACCATGTCCTCAGTGAAGCCCACTTTCATTCTAAAAACCCACTGATGCAGCTGCACAGGCAATTTCCCTTTCATTCTTGCAAAGGCGTAAATCTGCACAAGAGGTATTCTGCCATTGCATCCATTTTTTCTTCTCCATAATATGGAACAAAGACCTTAACAGTAAATGACAGGAGAAGTCAAAACCACAGTAATTTAAGACAGTTACCTGTAAAAAAGCACCCTTTTGTAACAGCAGTGGCACAGCACATTCAAATACTGCTGTGTAGTATGAATTTACAAAAGCTTTGATTCTACAAACAAGCTGTTACATCAGAAAGGTTAAAAAAAGATATAAAAACATCCCAGCTGTTAGGACAAAGTACTCTAAGTTGTTATCTGCCTGAATTAGAGGTCTGTACATTTTGAACTTTTGTTCACAGATTGAAGAGCAGCTAAAAATGAAAGCTATTCTTAGCTCTGAAATAAAAGTGTACTTCCTATTCAACAGCAATAAAGACTCACAGTACTAGTTTTTAAAAAATTAATGACATTCCATGGCAGAAAATGATTTTTATGCATCTTTATTTATTTCTTTTTCTTAGAAGTGCAAAGGTTCTTTCTTTGACTTTGGTATATAGCATGAGATATATTCCAAGATTAATCAATGCAAACTAATATTACAACATGACTAAGTCTAACAGGTCCAGAATCTTTGCCAGAATTCCCATGGTTTGTTCAATTGATTCCATGCAGCTTTTCCTCAGCTTCCTGCAGCAGGATTTACAAAGTGCAGCCTGTACTAGGACTGGAGCTACCTTCAGTTACCTGCTCCTAGCATCAAAGCCTGCAGCTCCTGCTCAGCACAGCTGCAGGACACACGCAGGGCAGCACAGAAGGCAGTGAAACTGAGAGGCCTGACAGAAATAATCAAAATAATCAAAGCCCACGTGGGGCTCTGCCACCTGAGCAAAGGGATCCCCCTGATGGGAACTGCTCTCCCTTGAACATGGCTCTCAGGGTGAGCTCTGGAGCAATCCAGTGCAGATGCAAGCTGGCATCACCAGGTACGATACTGGCACAGTGGCAATACCCAGCCATGGGACTGGATTTTTTTAGTTTCTGCTATCTCTAACATTAATCTGCCTCCTTACTTTAAATTCAAGGCCAAAGACAAGACAAAGTGCAAGCCTGCACTCATTCTGCCTCTAAGCAGCAAACTGAACAGTGACAGAGGTTGTACCAACAGAATCCCACACAGTTCCAAGGAAAGCTACACACTTTGAACAGGTTCTGCAGGCAAACATTTTACATGAGTCTTTTGTCTCAGTAATTGCTGCTACACCCTGAAGAGTCTCCTGGTAGTTAATGAAGTCCAACCATTACAAACTGAACTTCAATACCAAGCAAGCTCCCACAGCATAAGGTTCCCAATTTCAAGCAGTATCCTTTCCTACTGCCAGAAATTACACAAGGGCATTCAGGGACAGATTTGGTTTTGTGCCACATGTAGCTCTGGAAAACTGGCATGATACATGGAAGTGGAAGAGTTCTGAGGATGCCCAGCTCTACATTAACAAAGCAATGTAAGGAATTCCTTCCTATACAAAATAACCATAGGGAGAACACTGTTGTCTCAGCATGTTCCTGCTTTAAGTGGAAATTAAACACTACCAGTTTCTGTTTTGTTTCGAGGACTAGCACATTAAAATCATGTTTTACTAGTGAAAGCAGAACTACACAAAAAAAACTTTGGTGAGTGCCTTGTTCTTGTTTGTTTTCCCACTCCCCTTTTCCTAGGCTCATCCCATTCCCTTCCTTAAATGACACCCATGGAAGTGCAGTAACCTGAGTCCTTGCCCTGCATCCACAATGTGAATTTATCCAGCAACCATCAGCTTGTGCAAGACAATCCTAAGGGCAGAGAGAAGCCAGCAAGCTGAACTTGGAAAGATACAATTTAAGAAAGGGATAAAATAGAAAACTTCTGAGGATAACAGACAGAAGAAAAAACAGGAATCTGAAATGACCAGAAGGATGCAAAGCAAGCAGAGCCATGAAAGAAGCAGCGAAGAGAAATGCAATGCAAACCTCAAGAATCATCTGGAAATACAGAAAAAAACAGCTAAAACCTCAGGTGTTCCCTTCTTGAAAGGTGCATGCAGTATGACTTAAGATTATAATATTTTTAATTTATCAGATGATTCCTCATGAGTCATGTTCAAGGCAATATAAAACTTATCCCACAGTAGCAGTGTTGTTGTGAGCCCCTACAGCTTTTCCTCATTCTTGCCTCTAACCCCTGGCAAAGGCCAGTCCCTGCTGTGAGCCCCCAGTCCCACATACCTGTTTGGAAGGTAGGATTTGCTCCAGGATACATGTTGGGGGAGTAGGCAGGAGCAGCCGCTGCATAGCCCATTGGGAAGCCAGCTGGGAGAAAGAACACACCACAGTTACCTTCTAGGCTGACTTTACTCTCAAAGCTCCACTGCACATGCTTTAACTGAGGCAAGCAAACAGCCTTCAATCACATCTCCTCAAATAAAACATTGCAATCTTCCTCTGCCAAGCCCCCTGAAGATGAATGCTAAGTGAAGAGAGCAGCTATGGTTTCACAAGTCCATTCTCTCTTACAGCCCTCTTCCAGCCATCTCTGTTGGCCAAGTAACTCTTAAGTTAGTTGCAAAACCAGGTTTTGTGTAACTGTCCTGCACTCCTCCTCCTGGTGTGACATACAAACAATGCCTTAAGATTTTCACTTTTGTGTTTTTCATGTATTTGTAATCCTGCAATTCTTTACTTTCTAGCTCTAAGCTCCATATAGAGTATTAGCTACTGTCTTTACATTTTGGTCAGAAAAAACAATTCCTCTCCAGGCCTGGCAATCAAGGACACCTCACTGCCTCAGGCCCCAGAGATGGAAACAAAAGTGAGTTGGGGGCAGCAAACTTGAGGCAAAGATTTCATTACCTGAAGCTGGAATTGGAAGATGAACCTCCAATATGCAAATGGGCCAAACTTATAAAAGTGTGAAAACCTGTGAGCCATAGTCCATTTTGTCTGCCCTGAATACCCTGGGTACCTTAAGGCCCTTCAATAAATCTAACTTTTTATTCCCTTAACAGTCTGCCTTCTGTTTTTAGGTAGCCCCCAAAAAGGCATCACATAGAGTACTTATCTGAATGGACTTTTTCACAGAAATAAATCCCTAGAAGTTAGAGTGACTCTGGCTCTCCAGATCAGAGGTATCTCAAGTAGAAAGTACAAAGCAGTAGCAGCCCAAATTGCTTGCTGACTTTGACACATATTTGCTACTACACTGGGTATTAAAGCAGCTCCCCAGGTTCAGACACACACTGTGACAGCAGTAACGAGTGATTCACAGAGGCACTGGCAACATGACAGTGAAACACTTCTGCACCAGAGAACACTGTGATATACTCCAGTGTAAGGCACAACACAGCATTAGCAAAAGCTTGTTACCTGAAAGACACAAAGCTTGTTCAGATTAAGTGAAATTTCTGAATTAATCATAGCTATTAGTTTTCCCAAGAACCTATTTACATTATTCAAATCTGTAAAGCCAAGTAATGTCTGTATTCAGAAAGATGGAGTTCCTACCACATTCTGCTCTCTACTTAGAAAGATTTCAGCTCCTTCAGATAAAAGGCAATTAATATTTGCATACCCACTGTCAGACTCAGAGCTCAGTTTTAAACTGCTGTTCAAATGTGAAGGGTTTTTATTTCACTATGAACCCCAGAGTCCTCAGCAATTACTCCCAACAATAAGAATTACTTAGCTCAGGACTATATATGCTAACCCAGTTTTGTAAAGCACTCTGTAAACATATCAAGTGACATACACTTGGCACTACTGTGAGGTGGTCAGCATGGAGAAGACTAAGAAAAGCCTTAGGCTTAAAAATCAAAGTTAAAAATAACATCTCCAAGTCGTAACAATTTTCAGAGTGTAAATAGCTCTTCAGTTTTCAAACTCCCAAGGTGCTGGTGCAAAGCTTTAGTACAACTTAACCTTACTCAAACACACTACACATCTGCAACAGTGTGTGTGGGAAACATTTTCAGTCCTTTCTTTCTTTGTTCACAGCTTTAGGTGCACTGAGGAGCACTGAGCTACACAAGAAACAGGTCATTTGTGGAAAATGTAACTACAACAAGCAGCAGTTTTAGCTTCCACAAGGAACTTCCATCATATAGAACATTTGAATATTGATTTCTTGCTGCTGCAAAACTATCCAACAGCCTAAAATAGGTGTAGTATAATATAAACAGTTATTAAATATGCAACAGCTTTAGAAACACATTGCCTTTCAGTAATGCATTCCACCTACTGCTGTGTTCCTCACTTTCTATCACCATGCAACCCATGTAAATGCAATGATTTGGAGTGGAGAATCTGCAGCTTTTAATTTAGGAGAAGCAAAGAAGAGGGAGTTAGTCATGCAACATTTAAAAAAAAATCCTAAAATGCAATTCTACTTTTCATTTTAGAGAATGTGCTTTGTATTTATCCCACAATCTTAAAGCTTGGACCAGGCACTCAGCAAACTATCTAATGGAGTAACACATCATTGACTAAGCTGAATTTAGGGGTCAAAATTGCATGAACTGACACATCAACTGCTGCAAGGGAGAATTCTAAGTAACCACCTTGTAGCATGACATTTAAGGCACTTCTGCAACAATTCTATTTCAATTCCAGATATTTCAGTTATGCAGAATGGCAAGCAAAGTACTTACATAATTAAAAATATAGTCTAGTATATATAATAGTAGAATAAAAGACTGGAGATTGTAATGTTGTTTAAACTGCTATTTATGAATTTACAATAGTATTTTGTCCTAAATAAATTAAGATACAACTTAGTTTAGTATAGACAAAAGCCTCAATGCAATATGTAGATACTCATAAGTACAAATCCCAACCTGGCTAATATAAATCTGAGTTTAGAAAATGAACAGAGCTAAAGATATGAAGTTATAGTCAAATAATCCATAATAATCTTTATCTAAAACAAAGGAAAGGCTGGAAAAAGCAATCCATTATAAATACAGAAATTACTGTCCCATACATTATATTAATTAGTAAGCCTCTGCTGCTTGCCTTGTTATAAGATTACTACAGCCTTTATAACTCAGAGAGTAAAACCATCCTGCAGGACTTATGGTTACATAGTGCCAGCTTTATAATTTATTACTGCACCATTCCAGTCACTCAACACACCTAAAAACATATAAACACATTTTGTGTTTCCCTTATAAATACTGTAGAAATCAAGGGAGGTACACTAGTTTGAGGAATATGAAAAGCAAAAAAAAAAAAAAAATTAAAATGCTTTTGAGACAATCAACCAATAAGCAGAATTCATTCATGCACCACTGTTTAGAAGGAGGAACAGAGAAAAGTAGAACAGGAAAACGAATTTTAGTGCATTACCCAAGGTGAAAAACAGATTTAGGAATGGTAAATACCACTAGGAAAATATAGTACAGCTACCAAGAATATAAACAGTAGCAGCACAGAATAATTTTTGCCTCCCAACACAGACACCAACTAAATCATAAAACTGCCTCCCTGTAAAAGCTAAAGAAGTTTGACTTCTTATGAAATGCAAAGCTGAGCAGAAAAGACCCTGCAGCCTCTCCCAGGATGGAAACTCCCTTCTGTCAGATAACAGAAAAAAAAGACAGCATCAAGACATGCTGCTTGAAATGTCTCCCAGAGGCACCCAGGCTTCTCTTCAGCCTTCCTGGAAAGTTCTGTCCAAATCTAATTTTACCTCATCCAACTTTTAGACTATAGATACATCAGGAATGAAGCCTCCTTGCACATACATCAGGAGATGGGGGGGTGGGGGGGAACCTAATGAAAAACTGTACGTCAATGAGAAGCAGATAAAACAATAAATTAAATGTATTTCCGTTTCAAAAACATTTTCTTGGTGCCACCTTTGATGCCATGCTTTGGGCAGTGAGAGAACAGACAGCATGAACAAGAATTAGAGGATAAAAAGGTTAACAGTGCCAGTCAACTGGCAGCAGAAATAGATTGCCTCCTCTTCTTGCAGGGCGTAATTATTAGAACTCCTAAAATAAGCTGCATTGGAAGAGATACTGAAGTTAGAAATATAACAGAAGAAATAACATCACTCTTGAAATGTCACTTTTTAAATTTAAAAGCAACCTCATCCCAATCCCAAAACAGATTTACATGAAGGCATTCATAAGTGACTTTTTCTTCTTGACCATGAGCAAAGAGCAGTGTAACCAAAACTCGGCAGAAAACGGAGCTGCTTACCTGGATAACCAATTCCTTTGGCATTTGCATAGGGAACCCCAGAAGATCCCGGGCTATACACAGGATTCATGATTTCAGTAACTGAATCAGGAAATAAAGAAAAAGAAAAATAGGATTTACTTAAGTGTAGGCAAAGCTTGAAATTGCAACAATTAATATGAAACTGGAAACAAGGAAACGTATTGGAAGAAAATGTAACAAATGAAAAAGCAGCAATTCCACCACTTCTCAACATTAAAACTGTAGCTACAGGCAGGAAAGAATCACTGCAGGAAGAAGTTTCAAAGCATCCTAAGCCTCAGTCAGCCAGAGAATGTCTCAGGAATGAAACATTCCCTGTTGTGGAGCACGCTTTCAAAATATTTCCATAGGCCAGAGCTCCCCCGTGGTGCGCAGATCCAAACCCACTGCAGGGGTTCTCCTGTGCCGGACTCCTCTCCTCCTGCCATCTGTCAATCACTCAGCACCTCCCTGCCATTTACCAATCACTCAGCTCCTCTCCACCATTTATCAATCACTCAGCATCTCTCTGCCATCCACCACCCTTGCTTTCTTCCCAGCTCTTTCCTGAAGCCTCTAGCCAAGGGATGCAAATAAATCCTCATGGTCTGTTCTTACTGGCACTTGGAGCCTGGCATTCCAGTCCTTTGCCAGCACTAAATTATCAAACATCCAACTGCTACAGAAGCAAGTGGCAAAAGGCTCTGTGCATTTAGAGACCAGCCCACATCTCTTTGTTTACTTCCTGCCAAGTTCCTCAGAGCCTGTGACAAGCCAACAGTCCTGTCCAGTCATTTCTGAATGATGCATTCACACAAAACCCGGGCTCCTACAGCCAGCATCACCCACAGGAATAAAACCAAATCCCTTTTCAAAAAGAACTCTGTAGGCAAACACCAAGGAAACTAAAATTGCATTGAAGATGCTTCTAAGTGCCTCATACAAGAATACTGTTTGCAACCACTATTCCAGTATTTTAGAAAAAAATCCTTCATATTTAAAGCTCAGTATCTTCAACCATCTGACTTTCTGCATATATAGGCAGACATACACAGATCTCCCAGGAGAGGTTTTCATATACATAGATCTAGAGGTTTCTATACACAGATCTTCACAGGGGAGGTTTCCATTGGGTATTTGAAAAAGGTTCTGCCCCCACAGGGTGACTGGGCACTGAACAGGCTCTCCAGGGCAGTGCTCACAGCACCAGGCCTCACACAGCTCAAGGAATGTTTGGACAATGCTCTCAGGACATGGTGGAATTCCTGGGGTGCTGTGCAGGGCCAGGAGCTGGACTGATTGTCCCTGTGTGTCCCTTCCAACTCAGGACATTCAATAATTCTTCCTGCAAGCACCCAAGACAGACAGACACTCTATGAAACCAGACTTTCTTATTAACTGCTAATAGCTGACACCTGAACTTCCTCTTCTACACCTTGAGATGCTGTCTTACTTAAACCAACTGGGTGTTAAGCAGTTAAACACAGTTTAGGGAAACTTTGTAAATGAAATTTATGAAACAAGGAAGTTTAATTACACATGCACTACCTTAGTTACAGGATATGCTATGGCAGGAATCCAAGTGGAGTTTATCAGTATAGCTGCACTGATAAACCCAGGGTAAGTGACTCTATAAAGCATAAATAGTTTGCTTTTTAAAGGAGCACTAAAACCAGCTCTGTGCCAAGAGAATTAGCAGCACCTGGTAAACAACAGATATAAAATTGCCATTTGTGCAAAATTAGGAATCAGGAAGCGCTGTCAGAAAGTTCATAACCAGGTTTCACAGAACACTCCAAGTCAATATAAGATAATTAGAAGATTCATCATGGGCTTCCTCCTCTCACTTTCCAACAGTACTACTTACACAGAATTGCCTTTTTCATTCAGATTCATATGTGATTACACATCAAGAAAACAGAATCCACTGAGCTACAAACCAAACAAGCTGCCATTTACATCACTCAGGATGAATAAAGCTCCCCAGAGCAGCATGTTTTAATCACCTGACCCACACCTAGAGCCATTTGAAACAAATCTCTTTGAAAATGTTCTACAGCAAGCTATACTTCAAGAATTTAAAAAGTGCCTAAATATAGTGCTATATATAGTGCTTAAAGTGCTATATTCCACTGAAGCCCTGTGGAGTTTTAGCAGCATTAACTCTGTGCCATAATCAACAGGTGTATTTTGCTGGAGCAGCATTTTCTTTTAGCAAGGCTGCTCTTTTCTCCCTTACTTTCTTCAGTGTACTCTTCTCCCTCAAGTACAACTCTCACTTACTTGAAAACTTTCAGTCTGTTCCCTTTATATCTCCCTGCACTTTCTTCTCACGTGCATTTCTGCTCCTCTTTCAGTGTTGATTTTGTCTGTAAATTTACAAAATCCTTAGGGGCTCAAGCTTCACTTTGGTTTCAGCATTTCCCAGTTACGGGGTTAAAGCCTTAAGGAGATGGATAAACCTTTCCACTCAAATAACACAGTGCTCTCCCACAGCCTCATATCCCACAAATGTGCTGCTCCTCCTTGCAGTCCCTACAGCAATTAGGAGAAAAGACTCTGGAACCTTCTCACCATTCTGAATGGCACTGAACAAAAAACTGTCAGGTGGAAAACCAGCAAGGGCCTCCTGTGAATATTTAGGCTAAATACACAAAAACATCCCAACTATTAGAAATATCAGTAGACAAGGACTGCAGAGCAACACATGGACATACACTATGGGAGATGGCCTTAAGAGGAGCCACACAAAAATGAAGAGGAGGAGGAAATGGATAGAAAATGTCAGACAACACAGACCTGATCTCAAAGGAAGTACAGACTGACAGAGAGGAACTCCATCTAAGTAAGGGGGGGAAAAAACCCTATAACACTGGTAGCTTCAAGCTGTTCACTTCCACTGCAAATGAATCTGTGCTTCCAACTTCTCACACACAAATTAATTCAACTTTTGGTGGGACAGGGATGTACTTTCACCACTGACAGACAAGTCAGAGCCACCAGCCTACACAAAGTGCTCACAGTCTGTAATGCAGACAAAATGTCAGACCACTTCTAATTAAAAATAATTATTTTCAGGTCTGCTCTGAAGGACCCAACATGTGTAAGTATAATTATGTAGTATTACCCAGTGGTTGCAATCATCCCACTCTTACCATAATTTGACTTGGAAGGGCATCTGTTACACTGAGATGTGGAACCTTGCAGTCCACTTCCCTGGAATGCTCCAAGTCCACATCAAACACTAGGGAGGACTGGTATAAAGGGAACCCAAAGAATTCGTGTCTTTCAACTGCTTTGTTGGCATTCCCTCCAAAGCATTCTCATGTTAATGAATATGCAAATCAGTGTCTACAGTGCATCATCTGTATATAAATTGCACAGAGCTAACTGTATATGAATTCCTCTTTCAGCTGAAATGAAGGCAATCATACTTATTAAAGATGCTCTGATTAAAGAGTGCACAAGGATGCTGGGAAGTGCAAACCTTCACCTTTCACTCTTGCTAAAGCCAGGCAATCAAGCTGAGTTCTCATCAGGCCTGTGAGATCTCATCTTGGTGCAGATACCAGGACAACCATCCTCCTCTCAAACCCAGGTTTTGGGAAGCTGAGCACAAAGGCCAACTGCTGCTAATGCTGAACTCTAGCACTCCCAGTTGGATTTGTTCTGCACACAGCTTTTCCTGCTACACCCAGGACAAGCATGCTTCTAGGGAATCTGCTTTTAAACATCATCTCACAGAGATGAATCTAAGAATCCACAGATCAATGCAAACACTGTGAGACAGACTGCACATCCTTTGCAACACATGCATTTTGTTACTCCTGATTTTCACATACCAAAATAATAATCTACCAAATGCCATTTAATGCTCTTTTGATGACAATTCCACCACAAGAGTTGGGGAGGAATCACCAAACACCTTGACTAAAGCACACTACTGTGGCCCAGTAATGCTTTCCTTCTAGGATCTGAAGCAGACTCACACACACCAAGCCACTGCAGTGTTTAACATCGATCCTTTCTGGAACACTTTCAGAATGCCATTTGCCATGAAATTGTACAAATGACCCAATTTGCACTTGCTAAGTTACTTACCATCTTAATAACACTCTACATTTTACCCGTTTGACTTCCAGTCAAAGCATAATACAAGTAAAAGACATAAGAGCCTGGTAATGTGAAAGAAGTAATTTCCACTGCTAAGTAACAAAGAAAATAGTTCATGACACTTCAGCTCTTCAAATAACTGACAATTAAAGTCTCGGTTACACTATGTTCTGTTAAACCTTCAGCCACCAAACAGGCCATTGGATGCAAATCCAAGGCCGAAAAGCAGGTACTTTTCTCAGAATTAGTTAAAAAAGAGGGGCTCATGCTATAAAGACCAAGACAAGGCACCCCATGCTGTTCTGGTACAGGCAGGTAGCACTCAGGTCCTTCCATTCATCCAAAGACCTCAAAAGCAGTCCCTGAATTTCCCAGGAAGGAGGAGAAGCCTGTTCAGAGCAGAGCAGAGGTTTGTGGCAGCCCAGGAGAGCAGGCACTGGAATCAGTGCTCAGCAGGCACTGGAATCAGTGCTCACAGAGCTGGCAGGCAATCCCTGCACTGGGACCCCTCACCAGCTGAGCAATAAGCTGCCTGCCAGGATCCTGGGCTCTGATGGAGGAGGTTTGGATAAAGGATTGCTGGTTTCCATCTATCAGCTTGAGAAAACTGAGACACACCCCCAGATGGCCAAGACCAGCTCCAGTGCAAGGGAGGGAGCAGGACTGGACAGTGACAGCACAGACTGAGGATGCAGAGCCACAGCCAAGAAAGGACAGTTATCAACTTTGCTCAAAGCTCACACATAAAGTAAAATACAAAGCTGGAACTCTCATTCCCATGCAAGTCTTCCTCCCCTGCTTGAGTTACAAGATGCTGTCACAGAGAAAGAATAAGACACCTCCAAGCACTCCATGTTTTGTGTGCATGCCTTCTTTTTTCCTAAGCCTAAACCCAGGAACGGAGCAGTTCAGGCTTTGCAATCCTTTCTAGTGAATACAACTCTCACCTGCAAGCCTGATCTACCAAGGGTTTGTTAGGGTTTTTTTCCTATGTAGAATACACCTACATTAACACCAACACTGCTTGTGCTCGGTGTCAGTAAGGACGGAGACAACATGATCAGATGTGAAAGACTCAACAGTTTCATGTGTCATTCACACGAACAAAACCCACACAGAAAACATAACACAAAGATCCTGCTTGTGATCCAATTTCATTTGTACATTGTGGCATTGCTCTAGTCTTCAAATTATCACAGAACATTATCAAAACCTTCCTTTCTTCAAAAAAACCGCTCTAACTTATGGAAACGTTAAACAAACTGCACAATATTTCTCAAGGTCTATAATTTCTGTTGTTGCTATGGCACAAGGGGATAGAAGTTGCCAGCTCCAATCCCTGCATCTCCTGTATAACTTCGAATTTGCAGGTATTCTCATCTCAAACAGGTCCTCAAATCACCAAGTCCTTACTGTAAGAATCATAGAAGCATGTCTATCGCCAAATTTAGGGAGGTTCATCAACTACGAGAAACAGAAAAAAATCAAATTGGAAGAGTACAACTTCACTACATGAAGGAATTGTATTTAGAACTTGCATTTAGCCCCAGAGCTCTGCTTCTTCCTAAAACCCTAGAAAGCATTTTTTCATTGCATTAATTTTCAATTTATTCCCTATTATTTTCTGAAATAACATGAAACTGTCACAAACCACAACGGACACAGAATTTCCAAAAGCCTCCCGAGCCCTCCTCCGTTCCAACCTCAGAGTTAAAATGTGTAATTACCACCCCAAACGCCCAGGAAAGGCTGAATTCTACCAGCGTGGAACTTTTATGACACTGACAATTATACATCTTGCAGCAAAATCGCATCAGAGCAGACAGAAAGTCTGCTCGCAGGAGGGAACACGCACACGGAGATTCAAGAACAAATCAAGTTTCACAGACGTGAATGTAAAAACCCACAGATAATGCAAACACCGTGAGACAAATTGCGCATTCCTTTGCAACACATTTATTTTCTTCCTCCTGATTTTCACAGTCGTGCAGAAACACCACCAGAATAAGATCTGCCCTGAGAGCTGGCTGGCTGCCCTCATGGAACCCTGACTTTTTACCTCTCTCACAGCACTGATTTCACCATTTGCCCGCTGCTCCTACGGCTCCAGACGATGCAGAAAAGCACGGCAAGCCCCGTTAGTACCTCCTCCCTTTCCGCCTCCCCAGAGACCGCCGAGGGCCGAGAGGGATCGGTGCCTGCAGCTCCCGAAGCCGCGGGCACACACGGCCCCCGCACGGTTCCAGCACCGCTCCCGCACGCAGCCGCAGCCCCGGGGCGCAGCCGGCCGGAGCCCTCATGACGCCGCGCTCCGTTTGCACCGAGTTCGCACCCGGACGATGCCGCGCTGCCGCCAGCGCCCGGCCCCGCCGTGCCCCGAGCGGGCCGGGGAGGCCGCGGGCCCTGCGCAGGTACCTGTTACGGCCGGAGGCGGCTCCCCTCCGCCGGGCGGGCCGCGGCTGTCCCGGGATGGCGCAGCGGGGCGGGCCCGGCGTGGCCGCCCGCGTCCCCCCCGTTCCCGGGCCCGCACTCACCGTGAGCGGCGGCGCTGCGTGCGGGCGGCGCGGCGGGCGCTGGCTCGGCCGTGCGTGCGGGTGCCCGCGCCTGCGTGCCTGCGTACGTGCGTGGGAGCGTGCGCGGCCCCGCGGGCACGGGACGGGACGGGAGGGGGCGGCCGCTCCGCGCCGGCCGCACCGCACAACTGCGCACCGACCGCCCTGACGTCACTTCCCCCCGGCGGTCACGGGTGCGGAAGGCCGGGGCACGTGAGGGCGCGGCCCGGCGCCATGGCGGGCGGGGCCAGCGCGGCCCGGCCCCTCAGCGAGCGGGGGAGGGGGGGATCTGCAGCTCTGGGCCCGCTGTGGGACACAAAGGTACCGCCATGGAAAGTAAATAGGTCAGCGGAGTGGTCTCAGTGCACGTTTCAGTGTCGCTGCGAGCCTCAGTGGTTTGCTGCGTAGTTCTGTTAAAGCTCCTGGCAGTACAGCTCGCTGGCTCTTCCCTCAACCTTGGTTAGATGCATAAAACCAATGGCCTGGGGCACAGCAGCTTGAAGAAAGTGCTTGTGTGGCACGCAGTGAAGAAAATGAGGCTCTCTGGCACGGTTCTGGAAGTGCCATCTAGTTTTCAGGTCTGTTTTTTGAAAAAAATCCGCTTCCATGAAGGCCTCTCCAAGTCCTGTGGAAAACGCGGTTTGGGAGCTGTACAGAGCTTTGTGAGCTACTCCTTCCAGGGGGTTCAGTGTCCTAAGGATCAGGGACCTTCTGCTGAGGGAAGAGGCAGAGCCTGAAGGTCTGTGTGAACTGAAAATTAGGGAAAAGAGGGTTTAATCCTGAAAGCAGGATTGAACAGCGCCTCCAAGGGTGCAGCAGCCCAGTAAGGCACTCCTGCTGAGACATGGGGTCAGGGCCTTACTGGGCTACTGGGCACGCTTTATGACTTCTGCAAGCTGTGGAGCTTTTTTCCCTGAAAATCACTGCCATGATGGGGACGCCTCCTTAAAATCCATGCTTCCCCAAGTTTTGGTTTGCTCAGCAGGCAAACCCAGGAAAATTTTCTAGAGGTTTGAACTGCACCAAGCTATGTACAAAACTCAAACAGAAGTACATGGCAAATTAAAACAGGTATGATTTATAAGAGATTTATAATTTATATTTCTGACTTATTCTCCATTCTCCAGGTGATGGATGCAAGCCAGCCCTACAAGTGTTACACCTGCCTGGCTCTGTCAAGGTCATCCTCAGACAAAGCACTCAGAGCTCCCATCTCAAGAGATCTAAAATTGAGCTTTTGGGTGCCTGCTGAGGATGGGCCAAGGCAGCAGGGAGTGGCAGGTGAATTTAGCCCAGAGCCTGTGGGCATTGCTGCACATGGCAGCACAGGAGAGCCCAGGGACAGCTAGGCAGGATTGACATTGCTGCCCCTCAGAAACCTGAGTGTGTCCAGAGGCTGGAGAGGGGCTGGGAACACAAACCCTGAGAGGAACCCCTGAGGGAGCTGGGGGTGCTCAGCCTGGAGAAAAGGAGACTCAGGGCTGCCCTCATCACTCTCACAGCTCCTGAAAGGTGCCTGTGCTCAGCTGGGGCTGGGCTCTGTCTCCAGGAACTGACACAACCAGAGCACACAGCCTCAAGCTGTGCCAAGGGAAATACAGGTTGGATATTAGGAAAAAGTTTTTCACAGAAAGAGTGATAAAGTTCTGGAATGTTCTTCCCAGGGAGGTGGTGGAGTCCCCATCCCTGGGTGTGTTTAACAAAGCCTGGATGTGGCACTGGGTGCCAGGGGTGAGTTGAGCTGTTGGGGCTGGATTTGATGATCTTGAAGGTCTCTTCCAACCTGGTCATTCTGTGAATCCTGTGAAGACACAGACCTGGAGCTGCACACACCTGTGGAAAGGCCCAAGCAAGCCAACACTGCCAGTGCCCAACAGCTGGTAAAGAAACAGGACTTTATAATGTCTGAGCAGAGGGGATTTGTCCTGAAGTCAGTGCAAACAGCACCACTGGGTCTGGGGTGCTCCTGGCAAGCACCAGACTGACAGCACCACAGAGGGGCTGCTGCAGGACAGCAAATCCATCACTGCTGCTCCTGGGCTGCACAGGAGCACAGAAACAGGGAGGGCCACGCTGGCATAGGGCACCACAGCTGGGGACAGGGTAGAGCTGAGTGCCCGGGCCCTGCTGGTGTCCCTGGGCTGCCGAGCAAACCACAGATGGGGATAAAGCAACACCTCCAACCTCAAGGGGAGACAGTGAAAGATTCCAGGTCATGCTTTGCTTACAGAAGGTCTCAGTACAACCAGTGGAGGAGCCCTGGGCAGCCCACCCAGGTCAGCCTGGCACCCAGAGGGATGTGACACCCCTGGGGTTACAGGGGGCTCAGGAATCATTGGTGTTTCCTGTGGTGTTTGTGAGGGTCCCCAGGACGAGGTGAGAGGTGAGAATTTGACTCCAAGTTCTCAGAAGGCTGATTTATTATTTGATGATATTATATTATATTATATTATATTATATTATATTACTGTACTAAAACTATACTAAAGAAAGAGAAAGGATACATCAGAAGGCTTCACAGAATGAATAATGAAAACCTGTGACTCCTCAGAGCCTCGACACAACTGGACCATGATTGGTCATTAAATTAAAATAATTCACAGGCTGGGTAAACAATCTCCAAATCACATTCCAAAGCAGCAAAACAGGGACAAGCTGAAGCTTCCCAGGAGGAGAAGTCCTGGTGAAGGGATTTTCCAGAAAATTTCATGGTGACAGTTTCCCTCACTTAGGGGTGTGCAGCACCATTAACACCCCCACCAGTTACCCACTATGAAAACCACAGGGCTGCTGGTCTTTGTGCCAGACAGAATTCTGCAAACTGTTGTAAATTCAAGGGTAAGTTCCAGCTTGTCTCCTGGTGTAATTCCATCCATCACAACAGGAAATATTCCAGCCCAAACAAAAACCTGATCCCAAAGAGATGACAAAGCAGCGCTCTGAGCTCTTCCACCCTGGCAGCACATTCAGAAGGCAATCTCTGTCTGGTTTGTGCAATTATTAGTCCAATCTATTAACTATAGATCACTTGTATGGTGCACAACCCCTGTCAACCAGGCAAATACACACATATAAATGTGGTTGGAAAAAATTATAGTAAAATGGATATTATTGTTAAAAATGAATAAAACTGGAGACCTTCTGATATTTCCCTTGTGCAGTGTCATATTTTCAGTAGTACAATGTAGAAGTGATAATGTTCTCTATAGGAGAAATGCAAATTGATTCTCAGCTTGCTGACATTTATAACAGGTAGGGCAGCTTGCACTTTTCTAATTACCCTCAAATGTCTCCCTCTCATTGTAACACACTTCCCAGAAATGTGAGCTGACATTCATCCCTCGTGCTGCTCACCTGCAGAGGAATGTTGCAGTAAATGGCAGCTGCAGACAAGAAGGGTGGTGCTGTTCACAGGGGTCCCAGGATGAGGGAAGAGATGAGAATATGGATTCCATGTTTCAGAAGGCTGATTTATTATTTTATGATATATATTATATTAAGAGAAAATGCTATATTAAAGCTACAAGAAGAGAAGAAAGGATTTCATCAGGGGGCTATCAAAGAAAAGGAATGGAATGAGAATAAAATCTTGTGACTGACCAGAGTCTGAGACAGCTGGACTGTGATTGGTCATCAAGTAGAAACAATCCACATGGACCAATCAAAGATGCACCTGTTGCGTTCCACAGCAGCAGATAATTATTGCTTTTCTTTTCCTCTGAGGCTTCTCAGCTTCTCAGGAGGAAAAATCCTAGCAAAAGCATTTTTCAGAAAATATGTCCATGACAAAGAAGAATGGTGCCATTAATAGCTCAGCAGGAATGAGCAGGAAGGGGACTCAGAAACAGTGCCCAGCACTGCCATGCAACCATTCTGGGTGTGGATGGTCTGAGCAGGAGGAGAGGGACCTGTCTGGGGATGATGAGAGGCCACCACTGCTGCAGTGGCACCAAAACCTGCTTGCAGAGGTGTGGGTGTGGAACCTGCATCTGTCTGCTGGGGCTGGGAAAAACACCAATCACTTGTTTGTAAAATTTTAAAAGTTTAACAGTAATTAAATGATTATAAAAATAGTAATATAATTAGAGTAACAATAATTTGGACAATTTGGATTAGGACAATATGAGACAATAAGAACAAAGAGTTAGGGACAGTCTGGGTACCCTTTTCTGGGCAAAATAAGCCTGAAAAAGGAGGACCCACGTTAACAGAGGATTAACCCTTAAAAACAACAGCCTGTTGCATATTCATACACCTCATATATGATGCATAAATTCCATTCAAACACAGGATTGTGTCTGTGGGCAGTGTCAGCTTCCTCCTCTGAATCTTAATGGCATCTTCAGGACTGAGCAAGGCAGGAAGAAGTTCGTTTCTCCTGATAAGGGAGCAATAAATTCTTTCTCTGAAAGATTGAGGTGTCCTGTGGCTGCTCTCTCCGTGGGAGTACCTCGTTCTGCTCTTTAAAAAAAGTATCTTACATAGCATAGTTTCCATTTTAACATTATGTTATAACCTAAAACTGTATTTAACACACTACTTAAGAAAATGAATACAGCACACCTTTCTAACACAACACATATAATATTAGTTTCAATATTTGTGAAAAGCCAATCATAAAATACACATCTTTCACAGGGGGACTCAATTTGCAGTAATGAGGATATGAAAACAAAGGTACTGCAGGGAATTGTGCCATCTACACTGAGGTGATACTTGCTCCAAAATGATTCCCTGTGTTTTGTGGGATTTTCCAGAGTATTTGAAGCCCCCAACATCCCACTGTTCTGCACTGCTAAGAGTCTGGCTCCCTTGGAATTGCTTGGACTGCTCAGGAAAGCCGTGCATCTCCAGTCCCCTGGGGGCTGCCTGAAGAGGCAGATCCCTGCCTTGGAACCCCCACCCAGTGCCAATGAAACCTACTGCAACACTGACATTTTCATCCATGTAAAGTCTTGTATGAAACAAGTAGTTACTTAATTACTGTCTTTTTAGTGCTTCGTGTGGTGCGTTTTGGTGGTTTTTGTGAAAAACACCTTTACTTCCTTGTGAAAATTTTAAAAGTTTAATAAAGGACAGTAGGAGACAGAAATAAAGGGTTAAAAATGGCTGGGTGTTGGGTATTTAGTTAAGAGTACACTTGTTAATTTAGAAATACTTTTTGTATATTATTTTTATTACATCAGTTTGCATAAAATGTATTTATCAATATATTAATAAAACAAATTTATCAATAATTATGCATAGTAAACTTTTTTCCCAAATTAGTTTACATATTCTAAGAACTGTTTAGTGAGGCTCTTTTTTTGTTTTTATTTTCTTAGAATATTCTTTGATTGTGGTTTTAGTTTATTTTTATCACTTTTAGTTTTTGGGCCTTGGTCTACACTGTTTTTAGGCAGTGAATGTTGGTAGAATATCTGTAGTAGGTGTTTTCTTTATATGCTTATTGGATGTTATTTCATTTAAGTAGGTATTTTAATATAAGTAAACTTGTATCAGCTATTTTATTAAGTTTAATTAACAATAGAAAGAAAAAGTATATTTTTATAATAAAACATTATTTTCTAATGTAATACATATAGAATCTATTTTTATATTTGTGAAAAGCCAATATTATAATAAAATATATATAATATATAATATATTATATATTATATAACATATAACATATAATATATAATATATAACATATAATATATAACATATAATATATAACATATAACATATAATATATAATATATAATATATAATACATTATACATTATAATATGTATCTATAACAATTTTGAATGGTACTGTCTGTGTATTTTAAACCCATGATACAAGCTCTAAAGGAAGCAAAACTTGTAGTTAAGAATGTGGAATGGAGATGTGTGGAGGCTCATGTTAATTCAGGATACATTTGCATTGCTTGTTCATATTGTTCAGCACTCTCAAGCGGCCCTGTATTTAAAAAAATATCCCTAAGAACTGGCAAAAAGGTAATTGAAAAGTAGATTTTAGGCAGTTTTGATTGTCCTCAATAAGACTGGTGAATGCTATAAAAGTATTCAAAAGCATTTCTTATTTTTAGCTTCTTCCATTCCTACCCCTTTCTTCACCATCCAGGAGTTCCCATGCTTTTCCTTTTTATTTTTCTTTCCACAAGCTCAAAATGACACCTCCTTAGGCTTTATCACTCTTCTTCATTAAAAGTCTTCAAAAATGTCTATTTTGATCAAACCCTTTGGGTGGCAAACACATTTCAAAGGGTGGCACACAGAAAAGGAAATATGCAAACTCATTCTGATTTTTTGAGAACCTCACTGACCCATCAGCCACATAAAAATAGCTCAGGGTGTTACTATCCCTCAAACTTGCCCTTTCTCAGGAGTGGACACATTGCCTTTTTATACAAGTTGAATTTCTGTATGGGACACGTGCTTTCCTCTAATGTAAAATCCCTCACAGGTATCTTTGTGAGGTTCACAAAAGCCTCTGAAAATAGCAGTCCATGTGGCCACCAGCTGTGGCACAATTCTAACTCACATCACACATGATTTATTACTCACCAGAACCATTTCTTTTGATTCTGTTTTATGGGCATCAGAAGTATTTTCCCTCAGCACCCCTCCACACAGTGATACACAGGGGCTGATAACAGGCACTCAGCCTGGCTCTTAATTCCCAAACACATCATGATAAAAGTAACTCATACATGCAGTTAATTCACCAGACAAAATACCAGTTCCATCATACTGAGGATTGAAAATGTGGGACGGAAAATATGGTAAGAACTTCATCCTCATCCCTAACATCCAAAAGCCAGGGATTACAAAATTAAAGACAGAAAATGAAACAGATCTTGGAGGGTATGTAAATATCACTGTGTCATAAATAGCTCAACTCTACTCTGTGTATCTGTAGGATCTGTTACTACACAGATAAATGAATCTATGAGGCAAAATCCTTGATTTCCTGGTTAGATTTCTTTTGCACTAATTGGAGACAGATTTTAAGCCATTGTGTCCTACTGATAAATGTGTGAACAACTTTTGCAGACAAACTATATAGCTGCTTAAAGATTGAGAAAATAATAAGGAAACAGATATTTCTGTGTTTCTATTGTGAGAGGTTACAGCAAGGACCAGAGCCTTGGGGCATTTAGTGAGGCTTTACAAATGTTTGTTACTGTTGTGATTTATTTTAATGATGCAAACCTTCAGCTACATCTTTGCTGAGTATTGTTGGCAACGCTGTAATAATCTGCTTTAGTTTCAAAAGCAGAGACCCTTCCCAGACCTGCAGGCCATCAGCAGCTGTTCTGGCACAGAGAACACCTGCTCAGATTTTATAGAGCTCTGAGCCACCCCATGCCCCTACAAACAACACTGACAAATGATTTTGTTGGAATTTAACAATAAAAATCCAACATAGAACTCCTGTAACTAACAACTAGTCAGCTCCACCCCCAAATTCAAGATAAGTAAACTGCAACAGATAAATGTTTAACATCATTCAGTCTGGTATCAGCAGAATATTTGACAATTCCCAGAGAGTGTTATGGAATACTACATTCAATTTTCCCCTGTATTTGCCAGAATCAGGAGGAAGAACCCTAGCACTGAGAAAAGGATGCTAATTTGTATTCCCTGTCACTGATCTATTGCTGTTTATTTGATGCCAACACTTTGCAAAAGACAAGAGAAGCAAGGTTAATTCAGTGCTGTGAAGAAGAATAATGTTATCATTTTCACATATTAAAGAAAAAAATCTACAATTTATGCTTCCTTTTTCATTTGTTCACTACTAAAGTGGATGAGTATATTTAATCTAACTTATGTTTAAAGTAACCAAGCCTCTTTTCTGTGTATTTCTCCATACACCTCAACATAAATGACTTAAAGCAGGAGGAAGTTGGGAGCTTGCAGAATCTGCTGAGACAGATCCCAGATTCTGTCTGTGTTCAGCCCCCTGGGAAGCAGGTAACAGAACTCCTGCAGGAATCACCCAGAATTAATGTGCCTCACTTCAGGTGTCTATCTGCAAAAATTAGGATTATTTCCTAGAATGTGAAAGGGAAAAAAAGAAAATATTAATATTTTTCTAGTATTTCTAAGTTTTAAGCATGTTTCAAATAACAGGCATTTCTCATTAATTAATTTTTGCACAAGGGAACCGTTTAACTTTGGTTAAACAAACCTGCAAGGACTTTTCTGTTGCTATTTTTTCTTTAAAATGATGTCCTGTTGTGAGTGAGGGCTGTGTTCCAGAGTCCATGGGTACAACCAGTGACCTTTTAGGCAGGATAAATGTAGGAAAGACAGGTTTCTCTGTGGAATAGCTTTAGGATCGTGGCCAGAATGAACTTCTCTGGCCAAGTGCAAACTGGGAGGGACTAGATGCTGAGTAAAGCAACTCTTTGTTTAATTCCTCCTGTGCCCAAGGAAATGGACCTTTGTGTTTTCTTTGGAAAAGAAAAGGGTTACATCAAAGTAATCCCCCACTTCATTCTCCATTTCTCCTCGTGGAAAACAACTGACAAGATTCCAATACAGACCACTGAGTGAGATCAAACCCAAAAGCTGAATTCTTGGTGTTTAATTCCATAGGAAGAGGTGTTCTGGGGATGTAAGGTGGATGGGGTAGAAATGGGAAAGAGGCTTAAGTTTGCAAGGGATGAGATTTGAGATATTCAGGGAAATGGCTTTGTTAAAAATGCTCTGTGTCCTTACTCTGGAAAGCCTTTAAATACCTGTTTAATGTTAACCAGATGTTCAGGTCTCGCAGCAGAGTCCTGCTGCTGCTCTCTTACTCCCTGTTCTGTCCCCACTGCTTGTCCCCAGTCTGCCCTGGAGCCAGGCAGAGGCAGGAAGGCATCAGTGTCATTCCATGCTGGAGCAGCACATAGGAGTTCTTATGGACCAAACTGGGCTTAGAGCAGATAGAAACCCCAGCAAATTCCAGCTATGAATTGTAGGAAATCTAGATTGTGTATATGAGAGATAAAAGTTCTCAGAAGATTAAAAGTTGGCCCAATTTGGGATAATTCTTAGTAGGACAAGAAAAAGCTCTCTCTGTGACAGCAAGGTATCATCCATGGTATGATGATATCATCCATGGTATCATCCATGGTATCATCCACGGTATCATCCATGGTATCATCCAAGGTATCATCCATGGTATCATCCATGGTATCATCCATGGTATGATGATATCATCCATGGTATCATCCATGGTATCATCCAAGGTATCATCCATGGTATCATCCAAGGTATCATCCAAGGTATCATCCATGGTATCATGATATCATCCATGGTATCATCCATGGTATCATCCATGGTATCATCCATGGCACCATCCACGGTATCATCCATGGTATCATCCAAGGTATCATCCATGGTATCATCCATGGTATCATCCATGGCACCATCCACGGTATCATCCATGGTATCATCCAAGGTATCATCCATGGTATCATCCATGGTATCATCCATGGTATCATCCATGGTATCATGATATCATCCATGGTATCATCTATGGCATCATCCATGGTATCATCCATGGTATCATCCATGGTATCATCCATGGCATCATCCATGGTATCATCCATGGTATCATCCATGGTATCATCCACGGTATCATCCATGGTATCATCCATGGTATCATCCATGGTATCATGATATCATCCATGGTATCATCCATGGTATCATCCATGGTATCATCCATGGTATCATCCAAGGTATCATCCACGGTATCATCCACGGTATCATCCACGGTATCATCCATGGTATCATCCATGGTATCATCCATGGTATCATGATATCATCCATGGTATCATCCATGGTATCATGATATCATCCATGGTATCATCTATGGTATCATGGTATCATCCATGGTATCATCCAAGGTATCATGGTATCATCCATGGTATCATCCATGTTATCATCCACGGTATCATCCATGGTATCATCCACGGTATCATCCATGGTATCATCCATGGTATCATCATGTTATCATCCGAGGTATCATCCATGGTATCATCCATGGTATCATCCGAGGTATCATCCATGGTATCATCCATGGTATCATCCATGGTATCATCCATGGTATCATCATGTTATTATCCAAGGTATCATCCATGGTATCATCCATGGTATCATCCATGCCCAGTTCCCAGACTTGCTGAAAAAGCTGTAAGGATCCTGTCCATGAAGGCAAACTGTTCTTTTCTTCCATAGCCACATTTTTGGCTACAACTGAAAAAAGTTAGTTGAAACTCCAAAAGAAATCTCTGGAATGTGAATTGGGCCGAATGGGACTCAACCTGAGTGACCTGGACTTGGCAAGATTGTAAGAAGTTGAAAAATAAAGATCTATAATGGGATGTGCCATTGCCAGAAAATGTTCATTATGTGTTCGTGCATGTACAGACCCCCACACATCTGTATTATATACAGATGTGCTACTGCATCACTGAAGATTTCTTACACAGAAATATCCCCAAAAATTATCTATACTGACAGAAAGATTGTAAGAAGATAAGAGTTGGACATTTCAAGAATGTTAAAATTGTAGCAGAAAATGTTCAGAGTGGCTGTGAAGTTAAATGGGTAGTTGCTATTTACAAATATGATGATTACATACTGTTACCATGGAAACTTGAGATGGAAAATAAAAAGTGACTTTAGCTTCATCTTGAAACTGCCCTGATTGGGAGGAGAACAATAGCTGACATTCCTCCAGCAGGAGGCTAATCACCCCTCTTGAAGAATGTACAGCATGTTTTTCTGTATTTTTAGCTACCATGCAAAGTTTTGAACCTGCAGCCAACTGAAGCTAAGGCTTGGATAAGAGACACATCTGTTATTAGAATCACAGCACAGTATGATTTATTCTTTTTCCTACTCTATTTACTGAAACACTCACTGTTCAACATTTTCTCTTCTAAGACTGCTTCAAGTGATTTTGGGTCCTATCTAAGCCCATGGCCTGGTAATTCTCCCTAAGTACATTTTTTCATTATCTGTGTTTATGCTTTGACAAGATAATGAGTGAAGCATGCTCTAAGGATGTGACTCATTTCCATCAAAATGGGCTTCCTGAGAACTACCAAAGAGGCAGGGACATGACAACTGGCCCTGGACATTTTTAGGACAATTCTAAATGTGAATCAATTGCTGATTAATAAAAGGATATATATACCAATAACTGAACAGGTTATTCCTAAATAAAATTTGTACCCAGTGAGGTGACTGCAAGCACTGAGGCTGGAAGTCAGAAGACTGCACAGAAGGTACCACCTGTCTGTCTCTTGGGCATCATTAAGTGCTGAAAAAGCCCTTCTGAGGCAGCTGCTCAGAGCCAGGGAGGTGTTTGCTGACAGCCACTCCTGCTGCACCTGTGAGATGTGGGGCTGTGAGTGTACCTGCACTGGTACCTGCACACCAGTGGGGCTGGCACGTTCAGTGTGTCACACATGGAAATCAGAGGTGGGAAGTGCCATTAAAAATGGGATTCCAAGAAGGGCAGCAGACCAAGAGCTGCAGGCATGTGGATGGACACAGAAACTTTAGGATGAGTTTTTCAATTTCTCTGATATTACCTTTTCTTGTATTTGCAGGGTGCCCTGGTGAAGGCAGGAATGATGAATGTGACTCCATGTTCTCAGAAGGCTAATTTGTTATTTTATGATACTATATTGTATTAAAGAACACTATACTATACTAAAGAATACAGAAAGGACACTTACAGAAGTCTAAAGGGTTAACAATGAAAACTCCTGACTCTTTCCAGAGCCCCGACACAGCTTGGCCCTGATTGGCCAAAGAGTGAAAACAACTCCCAGCAGAATGCAATGGAACAATCACCTGTGGGTAACCAATCTCCAAACACATTCCACATGAGCACAACACAGGAGAAGCAAATGAGACCAGAATTGTTTTCCTTTTCTCTGAGGCTTCTCAGCTTCCCAGGAGAAAAATCCTGGGTGAAGGGATTTTATCAGAGAATGTGAATGTGAAAACCTTTTCTTGTTTATACACTAAGTTTGTTCCTTTTGTTATCTACACCAGCTTACAGGCCAGTAGTTCATTTTATATGGACACACAGAATCTAATTTACATCAGTTGCAATTTTTGCCTATTTAATTGTAAGTGTTGTTCTTGCTACATGGGAACAACATTTGTAGAGCTGCTGAACTTGTATTTTTCTTCTTTTGGGGGATGAATACCTTTCCAAAAGCTTTGCTGTTTGACAACTCCTTTGTACTCCTTTGGCTTTTTCACTTTTCACAGTGTTTTTAGAGTTCTTCCGAATTATTAAAATTAACACCAGTGAGACACTTTCAGATGGCAGTGATTGTACACTTCTGCTCTGATGCGTACCTGTCTCACTCCAATACACATTTGAAGCACTTTAATGCAGAAACATCCACTAAGATTAATAAACTGAGTTTCTAGTCCAAGTGCTTGCTGTAGAAAAGCAAATGACAATTATCTGCCAGACATTTCCATGACATTTTCAAGAGAAAGTGAACATTCAGTGTGTTCTTTGCACCTCCTCTGTGCAGTGATTTCCATTTGCTGATCAATACACTGCACTTGGAAAGTTCAGGCAATCCACTTAAGTGCTGACACTTCCATGACAGTAATAAGGCCCTACAGAGAACTGTTTTCTTCCAAAACTACTGCCAGAACTTTATTAGAATTAGGAGCACATGATTGCCACTAAAATGACTACACAGCTCTTCCTTGTGTTCCATCCCTGTCAACCTTGTCTCTAAAACCTTGCTTGGTGCCCAGTGCTGCCAGGCCTGGTGGCATGCAGGGCCAAGCCTGTGTTCCTGTAACACCATTCCCAGCAGCAGCAGGGATCAGGTCATGGCTGGGCATTGGCCCCAGGGCAGACATGGAGCAAGCACAGGGAAATTGAACTTAGCTATGCCTGCCTTGGACAATATTGAAAATATTTTCCTTCTCTGTGCAAAGCCTGAGCCACCACATTAGTGAGCTTCCTCTCATTAATTACCAATCTCAAGTTCCCCAATCTAAATGCAGCCTTTATCAGGTGAGCACATTTCCCACACCACACTCTGCAATGCTTTTTTCTTACTGTTGAGCAATATCCAGGGAGGTACTAGATACTGAAACTCCATTCAGTGGGGATATTTTTCATTATTTATTCAGGTCCAGAAAACATTTTTTATGATGAAGTTAGGCTACCCTTAATGAAATAGCTCATGTTTATAGCCCTCTACCCAGGAAAATGCAGTTCTCAGTTGATGTCTTTGTTACCAAGTGCTATTTTGCATTGTTTAGTGAATAAGCAAGGAGGGACATTTCACTGAGACTGATCCATAAGACATTAATTACATAAAAATACTGTGTTGTTTGTCTTGATATAAGCAATATTTTCAACTGCATTCTCTGATCTTTGATGTTAAACTACCACACAAAACTAAGAGTTTTTCCAGTCTTCATGGTGCCTTGGATTTTACACTGCAATTTCTGAACTTCCTAACTGACATGTTAAACATCTCAGGCAGAAACTCTTCCTACAGCTATGGAGCTAAGTAGTGCCTAGAGTACAATTCCTTGTACCAAGTAAAATATGTCACATTTCAAGATAAAAACAGAACATGCCTGCTTTTCCAGAGGTTTCATGTGAATAACTAATGTGTAAGGTCTGCAATTACAACAAGAAAGTTTCTGTATCAACCAAGGGGTTTTATGCCTTCTCAAACCTCTGGAGTACGTTTTGCTGATATCAGTCTCTTTTCTCCTTTCCTTTCCTTCCCCTTCCCCTTCTGCAGGAAGGTGTGGTCCTTCACACCTGTGTGAAATGCTGGCTGCTCTCATCAAGTTTAACACTGTCTGTTAGTAAGTGCTGCTTTCTGTGGGGGCCTTGACCTTCAATTCTTTGTGACTTTCTGATGCTCGTGTTTTTGTTCTGGGTTATCCAGACTTTGTAAATTGGTCTTGGCATGAAAGTAGTGCCTGACTTCCATAAACTGAATTCTGGGCTAGGTGACTCTTTGGTGGCTCTATCAGAATTACTTTGCTGATGGGTTAATGGTACATGTTCAACCCTGCCCGTCTCTAATAAAATTTTACTTTTCAGCATAGGTAGTTTACAGGATTTAACAGCTGCTCTCTTTCTACAAAGTCAGCTTTCTAAAACTGTAAGTTTGGGTGCTGAACTTTAGATGAACCTATTTCACTTGCTTTTCCTACTATCAGCCTAAGAAGTTATCTAGTCACAAAAAAATTATTACAAATATTAACTACATCATACCACAGTAAGACTTATACTTCTTTTAATATACAGAATAGTAATCAAATGAAGACAATTCTGTAGCACCACATATTGATGGAATGTGGCTTACAAGTATCATTAAAGTTCTGTAAACAGTTTACTAAGGAATTGAAGGCAACCCAATGCAAATGGATACAATAAGCTATTCACAGCTCTGTATTGCCTTGCCCTTCAGAGCTTTGCACTTGGGCACAGGGACAATGCTTGGAGTGGAATCTGCGTTACTTGATGTTTCTTAACGGCTAAATAAAGCTCTTCTAAACTGGATTATGTTTGGTATTCTTTCTAACATCCTTCTTCACTCTGTAACCCATACCTGAGAGGGGACATAGGACAAAGCTCTGAAACATCTCTGAGAAACTTCAATTTTGTTTGAAAAGGAAAAAAAAAACGCCAGAACAAATTCATAGCTCTGATTATCATGGGCTTCCTGCATTTCTGCAAGTATCCAGAAAATACCAGATACACCCTTTCTAAACAAGCTCTGGGTTTGTGACCTCGTGGTACAAGTCTGATCAGTTCCAAGGAATTTCCCCTGCACTTTCCTCCCAGTTCAGCTGGCTGACCTCAGCCCTCACAGGTTTTTCTCTCTGCCAGTGCAGAAGCTTTCTGCAGCAAAGATGAAGAACAAAACAAACCCTGCAAAAGGGAGATCCTCATGACAGACACAGTGGCTGCAGCCCCTTGGTTGGTGCTTCAATGCAGCCCCTGTTCTGCAGCTGCACCCCTGTGCCCACATCTGCAGCCCTGAGAGGCAGCTCCAGGCCATGGCAGGGCACAAACTGAGGCAGCCTTTGAGGGGGGCAGGGAGAAGAGAGAATGCAAATACCCTGATGCTACAGGCACCTTGCAGGACTTTAATGAACATGAGCCTCAGGCAGGTACAGGTTTTTAAGTGAATCAGAATACAAGGCTATATAGTCAATTATCCCCCTATACATTTAAATAACTTTGAAAGAAGTCCAAAGCAAATATGGACAAGCTACTGATAAGCACATATTGGTATGCTGCATATCCTCTGGGGGTTGTATTTCCACAAGTTTTCTATTAATATAGGCAGTCAGGCACTTTTGAACCCTTGCTGGCTCATAACAGCCACGTCTCAGCAGAGTTACAGCTCCAGAAGTGAGAGCCTTTCTCTGCACAAGCCAGTTGTGATGGGCTCTGTTAGACTGGATCTGTTCTTCCTGGGAAACTGAGTTTTTAAAGGAACCAGGAATGTCCCAGCTGCAGCAAGCAGCTTCCATATCCATGCTGTTTTCATAGCACGGCATGTGACGAGTGCTGCAGGATGTAAATCAAAAGAGAATTCTGCTCAGCTGTCCCCATCCCCTTGAAAGCTCTGTTTATCCCTGGTGAACTGAGTGCACTCAGTGTATCATGGACATGAGAATAATTAGGCTTCTGTCTGCATCCCTGCAGCGTGTACCTCGCTCCGTGCCAGTCCTGTCAGCTGAGGCTGCAGAGATGATTCCAGCAGTGATGTTGTTTCCTTCAGCTTGCTGGTATAAAGAGTGACACCAGGAACCAGATACTCCCTTCTTCCCTATCTGGCAGTCTTTTGATCCAGGAACAAATGGGAGTCCTATTACAACTTGGCATCGTTTTTGCCTCCATTTTGTGTGAAACCAAAGAGCTCCCAGGAGGTCAATGAAGGTTTCTGATGAGAGCAAGTGCATGGAGGCAAACAGAAAAAATCCACTTGCAATTAATGGGGATGTCTCTGCTGTATTTCTGTTACAGTTGCATTAGCTGTGGAGATGATGTATTTTATTCCCACACAAGCTTCATGAATGAAATATAAAAGAAAACTGACAAGTTCCTAAGTAAATTGTTGGGAATGCTTTCTATTTTCTCATTAGCAAAGGGCTTTGCTCTGGCTCCTCTAAGCAGCTCCTTCTGTCATCATTGGCTCTTGAATGCAGAGCACAAGGGCTGGGGGTGAAAGCATTAGTGCCACAGAGGTGAGAGCATTAATGCCATGCAGAGATGAGACTGGTACAAACAGAAGGAGGATGCAAAGCACTTGGCACTCAGCTGGGCTATGGCAGCAGCCAGCCCCCTCAGATGGAAGCTTCCAAGAATGATGATTACAGTGCACAAGTGCTACAGAATTCAACTCAGCAAAAGGAAAGCACGTGAGACTCAAAGATAATTATGAACATTTAAATTATAAACATTTAATACAAGTATTAAAACCTTCCAGCATTTTTAATGTACCTATACTTTTCCTGGGACAAGCATTATTTAGGTTATTGGGCAGAGCTCTGTGCTACTGCAAAGCAATACAATATTAATGAGTATTATACATAGTTCTCAACCCTTCCCTCTCCCCCAAGGAAAGAGCAGGCAGATCTTTACCCAAGCTTTGAGAAATGACCCAGTGGTGAGGGTTGGAGGCACAGTTCAGGCTGAAGCCAAAGCTATCTTTAGTCAGTGACTGCATGAACCCCATGCTCAGCAATCATCTTGAACCACATTTTCCAAACATTCCAAGATACTGTGACAAACTCTAGGTCCAGGATGTTTTTACTCAGTGGTAAACTCCTCACAAACCTACATCAGGAGAAGGATCACTTTAGGGTCTCTGTTTATTCAATGGCACCCCTGAAAAGTGAAGTTGAAAAGAAGACACTCCTAAAAATCTGAAGCTGAGATGGGTGGAGACAATCTCTGGAAAGGCCTTTCTGTCTTCTAGAGGGAATCTAACAAAAGTACTCTGTCCCAGTGCCTAAATGAAGTGTCTGAAGTTTGATGGGATGAATTAGTACCATGTAAGTGTTTGAAAGGTGCCTCAGAAAGTTAAAGAGCAGGATGATGTACCTCCTTGGATTATTTATAACATTCATTCCTAACTGCTTCTTTAGGTACTTAATAAACTGGCAAGTCTGCACTTCCAGCTACACAAATAGGGACAGCCTGAGGAAGCTTCCAGGAAATCCTATTACACATTATACGTTGGCTGGCTGGCTTCATTGAGGCTCTGTCAGCAGTGGAATTACCACATTACAGGGGCTCAGTGGCTGGCAAAGAAAAGGCCACCATGAAGGGACTCAGAAATGAAATGTTTCCAGATTAGTGATTTTCATGGATTTATTGAATCTGAAACCAAAGGCACACTCAGTGCCAGACTTACAGTAGGGCCTGGCTGAGCCCAAACCCCAGTGTGTAGAGGACCACACAAAACACAGCAGAAAAAATTCAAGTTCCACAGATCTTACATTTTTCTGAAGGTTTGTAACTTTTTTTAGAGTCAAGTGACACTTGAACAAAGAATATTTGAAATATGCTCTTTGTTCTTATGTCTTTGGCTGAAATAATTTCTTTGAAGACATGGGTGTTGGCTGAATGTTATGGTGGTTGGAAACCAGACAGTGCACCTTGAAATACAGACACAGCTGACAATAAAACCACAGTGCAACCACAGTCCCTGAAATCACTCTATCTGCTTTTCTTGCTTGCATGGTTTTGGAACACAGCTTTCTGCTTTGGAGCCAACTTATTAACCTGCTCCAAGTAAATAAACAGCACCTTATCTGGAGAGATGGTGTCAGAGATGGGTTGCATTAACCCTTTTTGTACAGCTCTGTTAAATAAGTGACTGGAGGAAGGGCTGCCTCTGTGTACACACACAGACACACCCGAGCTCTGTCCTTACTGTGACACAAACAACAGCAGAACTTTCCATTTCTGGCTGCTGTTAGAGCATGGGTCAAGTCATGCAAAGAGCTTTCAGTGTGTGCTCTCATTTCTATACAGATGAGGTTTTCAGCAATTGATCCACACACTGTTAAAATCAGCTGCATATTGGCTCTGTGCCTGGAGCTTAATTGTTCCCATCACTGTTATCTGGTGAATGCTTTCTGCAAGGTACAGAGGAATTGTCAAGTAATTGTCTCCAAAGCTTTTGTCTATGCAAAGAACATATGATATGGAGACTATTATCCTCCTGGATTTACAAACTTCTGCAGAAACAGGCATTCTATAGTGTATTTTTCACTACATTCTAATGCTGGTCTGACACATGAACATGGGGAAATACCTTCATGTGCTTCAAATGGAAATCTTCACCATTTTCATTTTGTTTGCATTTTACAATTACCTGCAAACACTTCCAGGCCTGACACAGTAAGGAAGTAAGAGAGAACATTTCTGCTCTGATTCAAATCCAATCTTAGCAAAGTTTAGACTTCCAGACACTGCTGTCATGTTTGTGGTGAGGAAGAGAAGGGATGTTTCTTAGCTCAGCCTAGGCATTTACTTCCATCCTTTGTGCCTTTCTAGAAAAGGCAAACCTAGGTGCAGGCTGGAAGGGAAGTACCATGCACTCAGATTTATGTATGGAACATTGCAGCTTGATATGCAATCTGTACTTGTGCTCACATGAGTAAATTCTCCTGATTGCTTCCTCAGGTGCCCATCTCCTCCTAACTCTACAAGTTGAATGCTGGTGCTAAATGTTGAATTCTCTGCTTTAACTCTTGCAGCCCACAGGTCTAGAAGGTCTTTGCTTCAGCATCTGTGTATGTGCAAAATATCCAGTCCCAGAAGTGAGAGTGGAGGTTCAAAAAGAACAATTGAGAATGACCATTCAGAAGACCTAAATACAAAGGGGTAGATGAAGAGAGACACTTGTGAGACACATTTCCATGCTGGCCCTTTCCTTGTCTGGCAGGAGAGAATTTGCTCCTGGCTTGTCTTAGCAGCAACAACTGGCACTATGCTGCAATGTGGTCAGAGGGCCTCAGTGGGAATACACAGCTGGGCAGAAATTATTCTTAGCAAAGAATTCTGAGTACCTGGGTTTGGGCATGTGGAATGCACTGGCCCTCTTACAGGGCCCTGGTTCTGAAAAATAACTGTGGGATTTCCTATGGTCACTTGGAAAAAAACAGAATACCTCAGCAGATCTCAGCTGTAAAATAGAATTCCAGCAGTCAAGCAGCTCTACTCCTAGCCAGAGCTCCTGCTGCTCAATCAAAAGGCATGCAGGGGCTTCTGGGAGAGGCAGGAATTGGAGCCTGTCCTAGGAAAAGCAGAAATCAAACACAAGCATGTCCCACACATGTCAGTGCAGCACAGCAAGCTAATTCCCAAGAGGCAATGGACATTCATCTTCCACCTTGTGTCAGTGTTTTAGTGTCTGACTGCTGGAAGAGAAGGGAAAAAATATGGGGCATAATGCAAAAGCCTCTGAAGACATGGTGATTTCTACTGATTCCAGTGTTTGGCAGGTTGGGTTTAAGAGTTAGGAATTCAATGTGCCTTTGAAGACAAATACAACCAGGTCTTCAGAGTAAGAGAATTGACTTTTAACTCACCAGTTCCAGCAAGCTTCAAGAATGAAATTAGGCATAACAGATGCCCCCTCACCAACAGTTCTTCCAAAGTCCAAATCACAAGCAGCATGTAACTGAAAATAAGGTTAAAAAAATAGTCCTAGACCAAAATATAGATTGGGAGCTTCTCTTCTGGTGGCCATTGGACTGTGGCAGTCTGATGAGGGAGCACAAATATTTGACAGTTTGGCAAGGAGAGGTATAAATCTGTTTCATCACAGTGGCACAGACTTTCCAGGTGACTGCATCTAATTCTTACTGCCCCTGTGCTTTAGTCCCTCAGTGAAAATGAAATATAATTATTCTTTTGATCTCTTCTTTCCTTGACATGTCTTTCTTTTGGCTGTGACTGTAGATCTTTGTGCATGTAGCACTCTTTACATACTAATGGAATAGTACAGGCAATGTAAAGTAAAGGTGAGAGTCAGAGCTTAGGTAATTCAGAGGAAATGCTCCCACTGATGCTGGCTGGCTGACAGGCCCAAACACAGTTATTAATGGGAACAGAAATGTTTTCCTTTTTCTAGGTTTTTCTTCTCTTCCTCTTCAGAATGGCTGCAAAGAGACAGGAACTTTTCTGCAATTTGCAAAGGATCTAACCCATCCCTGATAATCCCATGCCTTTCAAAACTGCCTACAAATAAAAGTGAGATCCAAAACTCTGTTCCTGCCAAACAGGCCACATCAGTGACAGTGAAATGGCTTTCCAGTGGTGTGACCTGCAGGGATGTCTGATAAGCATGTGGTCTTTCTCCTGCCAGTTTGTTTTTAATCAGATCTGAACAATGGAAGCTGACAATGAAATCCCAGAGTCTCACCCAGAAAGTTCCTCAGCTTTTGGCTGGTCTTTTTGTTTGTCTGCTGTTCTCAGTGTACTCTGCAATCTGCTTCCAGAGAGCTGCACTGGCCACCAGGAAGCTGCAGATGCCTCTTATTTGAACATACTGTGCTGTTTCCTCTGTAATAAGTGTCTGAAGAGATCACTTCATGGCAGAAATGAGGTGTCTGGAGTGCTGCACGAACTGCAGGCCAGGAGGAGGCAAAAGAGAGCAAGAATGGTTTCTGTTAGAGGTCAAGGAGCTCCTCTGCCTTTGCCACAGCCTTCTCATGCCCTCGGGCAAGTCTCTCACTCCTGCTGTCAGTATGCAAGAGCTAATCCTTCTCAAGCCTTAGCTCACAAATTTTTCTAAGAAAATACACTTTTCCTAAGGCATTTGAGTCCTTGAGTTGCTCTGAAACTGTTTCTCAGTTCTGTCAACATATCTGTTGCTCACATCACCTTTAGCAAAATCCAGTTCTTAAGTTAATGGCAGCTGGGAAGACGAGAGGCACAGCCATTCCTGTGTGTCTGCAGTCCTGTGTGCCCTGTGAGCCCTGCTCCAGCAAGGTCATCCCAGAGCACCTGTGGCACTGTCACATTTTCGGGAAAAATCCCTTTGCCAGGATTTCTTCTCCTGGGAAGCTGAGAAGCCTCAGAGAAAAAGGAAAACAATATTATCTCATTTGCTTCTCCTGTGTTTTGCTGCTTTGGAATGTGGTTGGATATTGTTTATCCAACAGGTGATTGTTTCATTGGTTTCATGTGAATTGTTTTAACTTAATGACCAATCATGGTCAGGCTGTGTTGGGACTCTGGAAGGGGTCACAGGTTTTTCATTAGTATCTTGTTAAGCCTTCTGTAAGTATCCTTTGTCTATTCTTTACTATAGTTCAGTATAGCATAATAATATAATATAATATAATATAATATAATATAATATAATATAATATAATATAATATAATATAATATAATATAATATAATATAATATAATATAATATAATATAATATAATATAATAATAAATTAGCCTTCTAAGAACATGGATTCAGATTCTCAATTCCTCCTTCGTCCTGGGGACCCCAAAAATACCACAAACTTCCTCAACCTTTCCATGTAAGAGATGCTCCAGCTGATGCCTTGTTGGGCTACCTAAAAACAGAGGCCAGACAGAATTAAGGCAATAAAAAGCAGTTCTATTTATTGAAGGGCCTTCAGGTACATTTAGAGCAGACAAAGCCCCCCAGGGGCTACACCCAAAATGGACCATGGCTCACAGGTTTTCACACTTTTATAACTTTGGTCCATTTGCATTTTGGGGGTAATCTTCCAATTCCAGCTCCAGGTAATGAAGCCATGTACCCCAAGTTTGCTCCCCCCAGCTCACTTTTATTTTACATTGCTTGGGGCCTGAGGCAGTGAGGTGTCTTTGATTGCCAGGCCTGGAGAGGAATTGTTGTGTCTGCCCAAAATGGGAAAGCAGCAGCTCACACTGTGTGAGCTTAGAGTTCACACTTAGAGTAAACACTGTGGAGTTTAGAGTTATACACTAAAGAACTGCAGGATTACAAATAGATGAAAAATATATTAAATATATTTAATAAAATAAATAATAATAAAAGTTATAAATACTACTAATAATTAACAATAAATAAAACAATAATAAAATATAAAATATATAGAATATATATAATAAAATATATTAAAAATAGAAAAGCTAAAATCCTAAACCCTCGCAGTGCCCAGATTATTAGCACATGCTACAGTCTGTGGTGCTGGGGTGTGAGCAGTGGCCAGGTTCAGCTGGAGCAGAGCATTTGTGCAGCCTGCAAGCTCACTGCCCATTCCACACACATTATACACTGCTTGGCAGTTCTGTCTTATGTTTTGCTGCATGGATACATTATATTTGGCAAATTTGAGCAGAACAAAACCCAAATCAATTTAAAAATCTGTGCCCTTCACTTCAGCTCCTGGTGTGTAAGACAATAGTCCTGCTAGGAGAGCTGGCTGTGCTCAGGAGGGAAAGCTGCGCTCTGCATCCTGTCCAGGACCTCCCCAGGAACCCCTTTCAGCTGGGGACCACCTCCCATGTGGCAGCACCACACAAACTGATCATTTCTGCAGGTAAAATCTGCCAAGGAATTTTGATCATGGGTGCAGATGAATTACCCATAGAAGAAAGCCAAGAGCTTTTCCATTGGAGACATGGAAGGGTGTTGAGGCAGTCTGCAGAAAAATGTTTCCAAATCTATGATTTACCTTTCTGCTCAGGACTATTATACACATGGCTAAGAAAATACAACCTTCTGGAAAAACAGAAATATGTTCTTTTCCATCTCTCTTTCATCAGGGAAGCTTTATAGGCTGGGTACAAACTATTGAAACCTGGCTTAGTTTCCCAAACAGTTAATCAAGCTTGCCTTATTTCCTGTCTTCTTCCCTGCTATTCTCACCTAATGCTTACTTTCAAGTTGCCCATAACCTTCATATTTAAGCTTTGAAACACTAATAAGTAATAACCATATAAACCTTTTGGAGTCCTACATCTTTGAATTCCTTATTCAGGTGTTCTCCAGCAGCAGCTCTCCTGACCTTTTTGTTGCGAGCAAGGATCTTTGATTGAATAATAGTTTTCTTGATTTTACTACTTTTCATTTCATTACCTTGTAAGCAATGCTGATTCTGAAAAAAAAAATAGCCTGATTGAACATGTGTTAGTTGTAGTAATATTAATAGCATTAATTATAATACTTAATAATGCTGGCATGTATTTTGTTTGAAATGCTTTTTCTTAATGCAAATGTATATTCTGCTTGGTTTAGAGTCTAATTATATTTTATGAATCAAAGTATGAAATTTGAAATTCAAATTTCAGCTTAAGACCCTCAAATAACTGTGAGAATTCAAATGCTTATGTTGGTGGCAATCAAAATTTAGCATGTATTGAAGAGATGTATTATGTCAGCTGCATTATGACAAAGAATTAGAAGTCACATATGGCTCCATTTTTTGAAATCTATTTGCCCAAATAGCAATTTCTAGGGTGTTTAGAAATTTAATTTGCCAATTCAGTTTTAACTGGCATGTTGTAACTACAATGGGGAAGTTGAACTTCAGCCTTGGTTGCTTTGATTCAGGACAAGAATGGGAGTAAAAACCTGAGGGTTTGGTAAGTCTTTAATGTTCCAAACATTTTTTCAAAATTATTAGTGAGGGATGAATCTCACATCATGCTTTGGAAGTTACCAGACTGACAGTGCAATTATGAACAGGCTGAACATTTGAACAAAAGCCTTCACTTTCACACTTCACTGGCAAATGGCTTGAAAAGAAATCCCCAGTTGCAATAGTTTTCATCTAAATATTCTCCTTCTTTTGCTCAGGGTATTAATACTCAGGCCTTCAGCTCTGCAGCACAGCTAATTAGAAACTCACTGATCAAAGTTTCCTCAGAAAATGAGGAACCCAACATGTTTAATTCAAAAGATCTCAGAATGATAAGCCTGAGAGATGTTTGCATGTGTTTGCAGCATGTGCATGGGGTGCTGGCAGACTGAAGATCTGATCTTTTCTGATCTGTGCCTCTGTCCTGCTGCCTCAGATGGGATTTGTGTGGCACTCACTCCCTGTGGCTGGGTTCACAGCCCTGCCCAACTTTCCAGGGAGGGTACAGGACAGGACATGGTCCCAGACAGCTCCAAAACAAAGTCTTGATGCTCTGCACCCATGGAAATAATTCAGCCAGGAAACACCTGGCAGGTGCCTGAGGAAGTTTAAAATGGTTTTAACCCTAATATGAAAACTAAAGTTTTATATGAACCCAGACAGCCAGTGCTTTGAACACGTGCCAAAAAGGCAGCTGTCCCCTTGTGACTGTTCACCCAGGGCAGAAGCTGCTGAATTCCCAAATCCTTGACAGGAATATTTTTCATTCCAGAAGAAAACTGCTCCCTCCCCCAGTGTAAAGGTTGTCTTGCCTTCTACCACCAATACCTCTGTTTCTGAAAATACCTCTCATACCTCAGTTTCTGAAAATACTTTTTCAGCAATGAAAGGTGACAGTTTTAGCCTCTGAGAAAGGACCCTACATAAATAGAATTTGACCTACACAAATCTCGTTTATTGGTGTTTTCTGAAACCTGTTCTGTTCACAGATAGATGATCTGTTTTTGTCCCCCCTGTTCTGCCTCCAGCACTTTTCTGGTCCTTCAGAGATACATGAAAGCAAAGGCCACACTACAGCCTTGAAGTACAGGGCCACAGGCTTTCTATGTAATTTCTAGTTAGAACTGCTCTTGTGCTCAAGAAGAGATAATAGATGGGTAGGAGGAATTTGACGAGCTTGTGACAGATTAAGTCAAATTGTAACTATGATGAATATTACTTCTGTATTATCTAGGCTTAAAGAGATTGAAGCAAATAAATTAATGATTTCTTTTCTTTTTACTTACAGTTGTTATAATAGTGGCATTCTGTAATATAGTGTTATATAGTATAGAAAAATATAGTATAATAAAGTAATTAATTAGTCTTCTGATAAGATGGAGTCCTCCTCATCATTCCTCCTGGATGTCAGGGGCAAAAATATCCACTATAGTATTCCCTCCTAGGCTGCTAGGATGAGCCTGGGAAAAGTTCTAATAGGAAATCCCATCAGTCAGGGGAAATATCACATCTCCATAAGAGGTTGGTCTCATTTTCCAGAGTAACCATCTCATACATTTTGTGTTACAAATGGAAACACAATTTGAACGATGGAGTTAATAAGCTGGTGTGAAAAACACCAATCACTTGTTTTTAAAATTTCAAAAGTTTAATGATAATAAAATGGTTATTAAAATAGCAATATAATTAGAGTAATAGTAATTTGGACAATTTGGATTAGGACAATATGAGACAATAAGAACAAAGAGTTAGGGATGTCTGGGTACCTTTTTCTGGGCAGCATAAGCCCGAAAAAGGACCCACGTTAACAGAGGATTAACACTTAAAAACAACAGCCTGTTGCATATTCATACACCTCATACAGGATGCATAAATTCCATTCAAACACAGGATTCTGTCTGGGCAGTGTCAGCTTCTTCCTCTGAACCCTGACAGCGTCTTCAGGGCTGAGGAGATGGGAAGAAGTTCGTTTCTTCTGATAAGAGGGCAATAAATTCTTTCTCTGAAAGATTTAGGTATCCTGTGGCTGCTATCTCGCTGCCAGTCCTTTCTTTAGGAAAAAAGTATTCTACATAGCATAGTTTCTATTTAAACCTTATGTTATAACCTAAAACTATATTTAACACACTACTTAAGAAAATGAATACAGCATAACTCTCTAACATAACACATGTAATATTCATTTTAATATTTGCGAAAAGTCATAAAATAGGCATTTTTCACCCAGAGTAACCATCTCATACATTTTGCGCTAGCAGTGGAAGCACAGTGTGAGCGATGCAGTTAACGAGCCGGGCTCACGGGGCATTGCCCGTGGGTGCGGGCAGCGCTGAGCCCGGCAGAGCCGCGGGGCGCGCTGGGCCCGGCGCGGCTGTGCTGCCTTATGTAACCGGTCCCAGGGCCCGCCGGCTCTCCCGGCCCCCGCTACTGCGGGCCTGCCTGAACAGGGCCCCTGCCGCTCTCTGTGACATCAGAAACTGTGGAGGAAAAGAAAAAGCCTGTGGAAAGAACCGCTTAGTGCCGTGAGGCCGCCCCTGTGCCAGCCGCCGGCCCGGGCACAGGCGATGGATTTAAAGCGCCGGCAAAGCGCGTGTAGCGCCGGCCGGGGAAAGGCATTAACGGGACGGGGTCAGTGTCCCGGCTCAGCCTTCCCCAGCGGACCGAGCCGTGCGGGCTCCGGGCGCGCTCCCCGCGGCTCCGTGCCGGGCCGGGCGCGCTCCCCGCGGCTCCGTGCGGGCTCCATGCGGGCCGGGCGCTGTGGCGCGGCTGACGTCAGGCGGGGCTGGCGCTGCCCGCGGGCGGAGCGGGGCCGGCGGCGGGCGCGGGGAGCGGCAGGTACGGCCGGCGGCCGGGCTGGGGCAGGGCCGGCGGGGAGGGGGCCAAGGGGGCCGGCTCCGGCGGGCGGCCTGACCACCGCCAGCCCCGCCAAGGTCAGCGGGGCGCGAGCCCGGCCGGGAGCGGCGCCGGGGCCCGGCTGTCGGCGGCGGGGAGGGCGAGACGCGGCTCTCGGGGCAGCCCAGGCCGGGCCAGTCCAGGCCGCTCCCCGGCGGGCAAAGGCGCGGAGGGCCGGGGCTGCCGTGGGGCTGTCCCGGGGGGAGCGAGCACCACCGGGCAGGGTTGGGACGGAGCCGCAGCGCCGGGAACTGGCTCGGAGAGCACAGACGGCTCCGGGGAAAGGGCCTGCGCAGCTGGGCCGGAGCCAGGCGGCTCCAGGAATAGAAAACTTGCGCTGTTGGGAGCGGGAGGGGCCGGGCAGGGTTACGTTTAAGCACCGTGCTTCCTGTGCTCTGCCCCAGTACGGAGGGTAAAGGAACCTGGGCAGTGTGCGGGCACTGCTGCTCACCGCCCGCTCAGCTCCGGGGCTGCCGCTGCTGTCCCAGCCCGCCCATGGACACGGAGTGCAGGGCCGGGCCCGCTGCTAGCTCAGCTGGGGACTACAAGCTGCAGGGAGAAGCACTTGATTTATTTTAAAGTGTGTTTTATCAGGAAAGGGACTGGAACAGACTGTTGGATATTCCACATTATATTCCGTGCAGAAAACTGCTGTTCCAGGGAGCAGAAAGGAATTGTCCCACTCCTTTGCTGCATCTACTCCTAACTCAAGTTCAGTTTAGAGTGCTACTATTCTTAGATTTCAGTCACCAAAACACTTTTATTCATGTTGGTTATTTTTATTTTTATTATTAATTTATTAATAAATTTATTAATTTTACTTTTATTATTAATTTATGTTTGGTTAAATCCCATTTTTCATATTGATGGCACTGGGCTGGTTTAACAAGCAAATACTATTCAGATGCAGCTGATCTTGCTAGGCTATCTTCTAGCTCTGCAAATACACTTTTAAACATCATGTAGGAGGACTGTGAATACTGTAGAGGACTTCAAATGAGCCCTTGTGCTTAAAAAGGACAAGGAAGAATATCTAATTGTTTTTGCACCTCCTACTTTAAGTGCTGACAGATTTTTCTGTGTGATTCCTTGCTCTCTTTCCAGAGCTGACGTTTTGGGCACTTAAACTCTGAATTGGGAGAGGGTATTTGCTGCTTTGGAGGTTACATGCAAGGTGCTGTACAGCTGCTGAAGCCCCGTTTGCTCTTGTAGCTTTAGACAGCTCTGAAACATTCTGAATGTGAGACTTTGTGAGCTGTTCTGTAATCACAGGCAAAACTCAATTTGTCAAGAGAGAGGTTTTCTTCTTTGGTTCTTCCCCTTTTTGTGTCTAAGTTAAATCTAATTACGCTATTGTGTAACAGAGTTGGTTTAAAGGTAGCAACAACATTCCGGGGCCTAGCCTAGCACTTGCAGCAGAACTGAAGTTCATGCAAATTCTTTTTTGGCTTGTAGACTGGGAAACAGCCTCCAGAAATAGTGATTTCACCTTATTGGGCAAACTGTAGGACATGGAAACACCGTTAGAGACACTCTTTTCTGTGAAAATGAAGAGCAAGTAGACTGTTTGCTTGTAAAGGAGAATCAAGAGGAGAGAAGTCTATGTTGGGGTGGTGGCAGAATGAGCCTTGGGTCCTTTGTACTGCTTTGTTACTTTGGAAGAATTAATTGGCTTCTATTTCTGGATAGGGGTGACAAGAGCATGCTCAGACCCCAGAGCAGGACCAAATGGCCACAATTAAAGCAGGACAGGAGTCTGGTGCTCCTTTTCAGAAGTGGGCTCTCAGCAGAATCTTTCTTTTCCCAGCAAGCTGGTACAAAAGTCAAGAATAAGGGGTTTATTCTGTAGTACAGACTTCACCTGCCGTGGTTCTCACCATCGTATCCAACCTGTGCAGGAAGTGGCATTCCTTAAATATGAAATCCTGATGGTTATATCTTGTGTGCTTCAGTATTTGCCCAGTAATCTGAAGAGGACACAGCTACCAGTAATATCCATTACTTGATCCTTAGTATGGATCCTTAGTAACTTCATATTTTGCTAGAAGATTACAAAACTCTTTTTTTTCTCTCTTCTCCTCAGCTTTAAACTCATTCTTCTGAGGTTTGTCTGGGAAAAGTTCCTCTGTTTACCAAATCTACTATGCCACCTTTTGCCCCCTCATGCCCCCCCTTTATGCTGCCACAAGTAGAATTACTTGTTCTTTGTTAGGTTTCAGTATCATTTCTGTCTCTCATATCTGTCTCTCTTACAGGCCCCACAAATAATTTCTCAAAAGTAGCCTTCTCAGGGGAGGCTTAAAATGCTTCTGTTCTTCCTTTTCTAGTTCAATTGCATCTGGACAGTTGAGTTTTTATAATCTCTTTTAAAACAATAATCAGAACACCATTAGGCTGTAAAATAAAACCTCATTTTCCAATATATCCCATGTTTGATGTCTTTTTTCAGCATGCTCATAAACCAGAATGCAGTGGCCGAGTACTTAATGCCACGTGTGATGACTTGAATTTAACACAGAGTCCTTGCCATGCTATTTCAAGCTTCATTTAAAAGCTGAGGAGAACTTAAAATCTTGCTTTATGGGCTCATCTTTTACTTACTTTAATTCTTAGAGTGAGCTAGTAATGATTTGAAAGAAATACAAGTCATAAAAACAGCTTTCTCCTTCCTTTTTAAGATTAAACTGTTTCAGCTGTTGTTTTGACTCGACTTTGAGCCAGTGAATGAAAAACACAGAAGAGGAAGTACAGAAAAAAAAAAAAGAGAGGCAGGTAGAAGTGCTTGGTAACTTGAGACTGCAGAATCCAGAATGTACACGTATGCAGAGAGGACTTTAAAGGAACTGCTGGTGAGTCAGGAAGCAGTCATTGCAGTCTGTCTCTTCCCCATTTTCTAAGAGCAGCCCCAGGAGGGTTTTGTTAGCCAGTTAAACATCAAGGTGGTCTCTGACAGTCACGCTGGATCACAGCAGTTGCACCTTTGTTACGTCCTACAGCACCAGTTGTGCTTACTGAGTATCTTCAGCTGGGATCTGCTGCGTCTCTGCAACGTGAGCTGGGTACCTGCAGCTCTGATAGATGGTACTGAGCTGCCTCTTTTTAATGTGTTATTGTGAAATACTGAAAACTGCTTTTCTCCCCCCTCCCCCTCCCTCTTCTGCCCACTAGATTAAGCAGCAATGGCATTTGTGAAGAGTGGATGGCTGCTCCGGCAAAGTAAGTCATGGGTCTTTCTCTTCCTTCTCTCCCTGTTCACTGGGATTTCTTCAGAAAACATCACAGCAGCTGATGTTGGAGTAATTCCCAGGTTTTCTTAAAAGAAGTAGTTCTGTGGGTTGTTTTTGTTGGGTTTTTTCCCTTTTTACTTTAAGGACATGTCACATAATGACGTGTCATGACGACATTCCCACATGACCTTTGGGTGCTCCAGTGGGAAACAGGATATAAATATAACTGAGGTGTCTGACTGGCATTCAGCCTCAGATGCTGCTCTGTAATTAGTACTGTGTGAGTGGGGACTTGGACACTTTACCTGACACCTCAGCTTAGTGTCTTTCAATTAATCATGCCCTCTGCTTGTTCCTGCAGCAAGTTAGAACACAAGCATCAGGTTATGCACTTAAAATAAAACCAGTTTTGCTTTGAATCCTAGATAAAATATGGCACCCAAGTCTCTAATGTTCCCAAGTGGGGATGTTGTAATACAGGATTTTGCTTGGCACTTTAGAATGTTGTTTTGGGCAACTGTGAAGGATTTCTTGGTTTATTTTTATTAACTTTAGGACAGAAATATTTCCCAATATGTGCCCTCAAAAGTGACTGTGTGATTTTTAAGGTACTATTTTACGGCGTTGGAAGAAGAACTGGTTTGATCTGTGGTCTGATGGCCGCTTAATATTCTATGATGATCAAAGTCGCCGTGATCTGGAAGATAAAATCCACATGAGAATCCACTGTATCAACCTCAGAGTGGGGAATGAATGTCGAGGTAATAATGAAACCTTCAGGATTTGTGTATCCAGAGATTCTTTACAGCTTCAGTGCCGCCCAGCACACCACACACAGCACTGCTGCAGATGTAAACGTGTCCAAAGTGTGTGCAACTTCACTGGTCTTGAATCCCCCACCTTCCAAAAAAACTCAACCCCACCAACTCCTAAATTGCTTTGGAGATATCCAGGGCATGGTATCACCATGTGATAGGTTAGGTTAGGGTTTAATAGTTCCTGTTAAAACTCAGGGAGGACAGTGTACCGTGCTGCAGGAGGATGGGATGTTCTCAGCACACTGTGTGTCTGATACAGAGCTTTCCTGGTGTAACCACAGTGCTGGGTGGACAGAGAGGCAGGGCTGGAAATGGGAAACCTCAGCAGGGCTGTGTGTCTGATACAGAGCTTTCCTGGTCTAACCACAGTGCTGGGTGGACAGAGAGGCAGGGCTGGAAATAGGAAACCTCAGCAGATGTTTTTCCTAAGTTCACTTCTGGCATTTGTTAGTGCTCCACTTGGTGCTGACACAAGGGAGGGACACAAGTGCTGGACAGTACCATTGCTAAGTATGGATGGGTTCTGCTGTGAGACACTTGCATTGTGTAGGGAAGGTGTTCAGAGCTGCTTACTTCCAGGACACTCTGAGGAGTAAGAACAGGTTATTTCCTTCTGGGGCTCTGATGCCACGGAAGGCAGCTACAAGTGGCCCTAGTTTATTTTGTCCAGACTTGCTTAAACTGACTCCTTTCTTGTCCATGTGCTCATGTAGTGCTGTTTATACTCATAACTCATGTCTGTTTTTCTCACTCAGATTTCCAGCCTCCAGAGGGGAAGCAGAGAGACTGTTTACTGCAGATTGTTTGCCGTGATGGGAAGACAGTCAACCTCTGTGCAGAGAGTGCAGATGACTGCCTGTAAGACAGTCAGAGAATAATGCTTTTGCTGCTTCTCCCTCTTTTATCCTTCTTTATCTCCCTCCCTAGTTATTTTCCTCCCTTCTAACTTCCAGAGAAATGTTTTAAGAAAGTTTTCAAGCAAATGAAAGCAGGTTTTCAGTGACAAAAACCCCAATATATCTCCTAGAAGTTGTCTAGCTCATGCAAACTAACTACAAGTTAAGTCACTGAAAACACTGAAGGGTGAGGAGGAGTAAAGGAATCTGATGAATATGATCAATGCAAGACTTGCTAAACAGATTTTTTTAAACTTTTGCCATTCTTCAAGAGCACATGATGTGGCATTAGCCCAAGGACATCCCAGTAGCAATAGGAGGAATATTCCACTATTGTGACCTCTCAGCTGAGCTGGGCTGTGTAGAATTAGATAACTCCTCTAATCACTGTTTGGCAAGAAGTGTGTTCCATGGAGCATGCTCCCAGGCTGTGGCAGGGCAGGAGCTGGGTGAGGTGTTCCTGCCTCCTGGCAACTGCAGCAGCAGCAAGGCCCCTGCTCTAATCAGCACAGATGAGCTGTTCTGCTGGGTGCATCCCATTACCTCATCCTGAGCATGACTGCATATTTCCTACCTGTTGTGCTTGCAGCAAGGACCTCCAAAACTGCATCCATTCCTCCTCTTGTTCCTCCTTGTTCTTTCTCAGCTCTGCAAAGAAAGTAATTATTTCTTAGTCTTGGTGTAACAGTTTGGTGCATTCATTTGAGTGTCTCATTAGGCTTTGACAACATGCAGTACCTAAAACTCTGCTCCTGCAGTACCTCTAGTTGCTTACCTTGTTTGTTGGATTGACCTGAAAGAAAAAGGTGGCATTGATTTTTATCAGTGTTCCACTAACCAATGGGTTTTTTTTGCAGGGCATGGAAAATTGCTCTCCAGGATGCCAGAACAAACACAGTGAGTGTCCTACCTAGACTTTATAGTGATAGAGAAGCAGCACATCAGTGTTATGTGTGGTCCAGCAGTTGAGTTCTGAAATCATGTTCCATCCTTCTCTGCTAGAGAAAAACAGGGTCATGAGCATGATAGTAAAGCTTGTTGGTGGGGAGAAGAATGATTCTCTGGATCACAGACACATCCTTGCAGCCAAGTCCAGGCAAATACATGCTGTGTGGAAAATAATTATTTTAGGGAATGATTTCTCTGGGTGGAAGTGAATGTTTGGAAAGTTGGTCTGTGGGCACTAAGGCTGTGGGCAACAAGCAAGTCTTCTGCAACCAGCAAAAATGAACTTTTCACTCCTAGTGATTGTTGCCTCCCAGGTGGGTGCAGTGCTAAAGGAAGCTTACTACACAGCAGCTGTTGGTTAATGTAGATCCATCCCACTGTGGGATGCTTCTTGGCAGAGCCATAGGGAAGAGTGAGATGCTTGGAGGGGAGTGCAGGCACGCTGAGGAGGAGTGTATTACCTCAGCATTTTCTGCAATTTGTTTTTCCTTTAGACTGCCTTCCAGAATACTCTGCAGCACTAGCTTTCCTTGGATGACTAGGCTGAACCAGCCCAGGGGAAATGCTGTGTTTTGTAGAAGCTTATCTCAGTTTCTGATGGGTCACATTAACATTGCCACTGTACTGGGGCATCTGTCAGATGATATAACTTAGATTTGTAGATACCCAAAGCAAACACTTGTCATGGCAAAACTACCCCAGACATGACTGCTCTGACTGCAGCCATGCTACACTGCCTGTGGCCTTAAATGAGAAGTCAGGGATTTGTCCTCATGCAAAGGGCACAACACTCATGGTCTGTCTGCTCTAGTTTTAGGGGATTTATCCCACCTGTGTGTGAGATGGTGGCTCCTGGTTTCAGGAGCTGCTGTTTTCATGCCTCTGACACTGCTGCTAGCCTTGATAGATGGCTCAGAACGTGGCAGTGCTGACCTTGGTCAGCCAAGGCAGACCCCAAGGCTACTCAAAGTGGAGCAGGGAGTCCTCTACACAAGTAGATACATAAATTAACATCTTCCAAAGCTATTAAAGGTGTCCAATGAAGACTTGGACTAACTGGGATGTGGGTTTGAGTCTGTAGGTGTGTGACACACTTTTCAAAATTTCCAAGCATCCAGCAGTGCCTCCTAATTTCCCTGGAATAGTGGGGTGATCACCTTAGCTTTGAGAACTGCATCATTTACAGGTGTTTGCAGGCTTGTGCATGGCTTGGACAAAGATCCCTGTGGCAGGGCAGAACACATTTACTGCTAAGATGTGAGCAGATTTCTCAGCTGATGGAAATACCACTTCATACAGTAACAGTGTTTCAAGCAGTGAAACTCATGTTTCACCATGAGTTTGACTTAGGATGTAACCATATCATGTCCTCAAATGCCATGATTTCATCAGTCCAAGAGATAATACAACACTTGCTGTTGATTTATTAAAATGTTCCCTTGTGAATTAAAGAATGGGAGCTGGCTTTTGCCTTGGAAAAGGGAATAAGAGCATCACTGTAGATTTTGGATATTAGGGACAAGAATACAAAGGTAGTGTAAGAAATCTCAATTGTCTTTGAGAACTTATTCTAAATGGACTCAAGTGTTACCACCTCTGCCTCAGGTACCACTTTTGGCTACTGCATTTGTTTCCTTTACCTGCTTCTGCAGAACTTGGTGATACAATAACTCTAGGGTGCCAGGAAGCAGCCAGCTTAGTTGTGAAGATTTCTTTATCTGAAGACAGAAAATGAACAGGAGGGTAATTTCTAAATCTGAGGCTCTGGACTGGTGGGAGGAGCCAGGGTGCTTGCATGTACACATATGCATGTCTGTGGCACACACACAGGGAAAAATTTGATGGCTCCTTTCTGTGGCTGATCAGGAATTTGTATTCTCCCAGGCCCAGTCTCCAGGTCCTTTCTTTCTGCAGCCTTTTCAAGGAACTCACTGCTTTCTTAACACACAGTGTGGCTAAAGGTTACTGTCTCTTTGTGGTCATTAAGTTTTAATCCTTAGACTGCTCTGTCTGTCTGTAGGAACAGGTGATAACTGCTCTCTCTCCTTGGTGTTTAGGGCTATGTGGGATCTGATGTGATGTATGATGAGACAGCCATTTCCTCAGCCCCTCCTCCCTACACAGCTTATGCCACACCATCACCTGAGGTAAGAGTTGCAGTCAGGAAGCATTAACATGAGTGAGGCAGCAGGAGCAGCCTCCTTCAAGCACTCACAAAGTGCTGCATTGTATTCTTACACCCAGCTTTAAAGCTTTTACAACAGCAGAGAGTAAGGCACTATCAGCCTATTGCTGCTCTTATTTGAGATGGATTTCCTTTGAAAAGGATGAGGCATGTTTCATTGGAAAGGGTATAAAGGGGTGGCTGCTCAGTGAACTTGAAAAATAAAGCTTCTGAGAGACAGGGCAGAATTTATCTGGCTGATCTTCAAGTATAGTGGTCATGCAGCTTCTAACAGAAGGAGGTGTAACTACACTTTGATGTTGTGCAAGAGCTGGAAAGGTGTAAGATCAGAAGTTTTAGAAATGGGCTGTAGTGACTGGAGCTGCCACTTTTAACACATAAGGATTTTGTTGTACCAAGATGTCACAGCAACACAATAACTCTAGTTCCTGGATACACAGTTCTTTTGCAGTGAAGGAGCAGCTTTGGGACCAAATCAGGATATGTTGGGGATTTCTGGATGTGTTTAGTGATGTGCAGTAATATGTGAGGGGATAGTTTGGAGCACTCTTGCTTGTTGCACTATCTGCCCCAGCCTCTCACTCTTGTTAAAAACGAGTTGTGGTACTGGGAGCTTCCTCTGTGCAGCCTCCTCTTTTGGAGAAAAAAAATTCTTCTAAAGCATTCAGCTCTAGAGCATTTGTCTTTAATCTGACATTTGCTTGCAGTGTACCCTCTTGGAGGGCTGGCTGGAGTTTTTTGGGATTGGCTGCTGCCTTCCTGGCACTTCTGAGCTCCCCAGAGAGCTGTTGTTGGCATGAAGGCAGAGAGGAGAAGCTGGCAGGGCTGCTGTGCCTCTGCCTAATGAACCAGGCCCTGCCTCTGCCGTTGCCTGTTGAGGAAAGGAAGAGAGCAGATGCTGCTTAGGAGTGCCCTCTTTTTCAAGCAGCTGTTCTGAATCCATTCCAGGGAGTAGATTGGCTGTAGCGGGACAGCCTGGATACTTTAGTGAAAGAAATGAAGGCAAATTGAACAGTGTTCTTGACTGGATCCATAGCAGAGTGTACCTGTGTAACAGCCCTTTTTCATTTCCCCAGGTTTATGGCTATGGCTATGATCAGTACAATGGCGCGTACCCCCCGGGCCCTCAGATCTTCTATGCCTCCAATGGACAAGCTTATGCTGTGCCCTATCAGTATCCATACCAAGGTAATCAGCACATCCTCACCTTCCCACAGAAGCTACTTGAGGCAATCTTTCTGGCTTTAGCTCTATTAATCACCATCCTTTACCAGCCACCACTCCTGTACATGGAGAAAGAAACCTGACCTGCAACTGGAACCCAGTCCACTCACCCTTTCACAACAGAGGCAGTGCAGTGAAACTGGAATTAAGGAATTTAACCTTCCCAATGTGATCTCAGCATAGTTACATTGCTTTATAAACTCCTTTTGAAGCATACAGAACTCTAACTACAGCATATTTTCTAAGGAAAGGTACAAGAGCCAGAAGAAGATGTGATTTTGTGATTCAATACTCCATATTGGGCATTGATGGAACTTGTCATTCATCTGCTGCTCTTAAACTTAGTTTAATTATTTAAATGCAAGTTTCAATGGTAAATCCACTCCCAGAACAAGGTTGTACCTGGTTCCATCCCTGTGTGCTGGAATTGCTGTAATTGCAGCATTTCAGCCACATGAAATCTCCTGGTGCTCTGTTCAGGTTTGTATATTCAGGTTTTCAATCCCAAAAACAGGAAGCAAAGAGTAAAACTGTAGGGTGTGCTTTTAATCAGTCACCTTAATTTAGGGTTAGTTTTGCACAGAGCCCCAGTCCTACAGAACTGGGGCTTTAGAGTTGTACAGTAATAAAAATGAGAAAACATGTTCATGATCTGACTCTGCAAACAAGAATCTCTACTGAGAACATTTTATTTCAGTTTTGAGGGAGATTTTGTTTTCCATTTGACATTTTTCAGGTTATTTCACTTTTTCCTTTTCCATTTTTTGTTATAAGGGAGGTGCATCAGCCTTAAAAGCTTTTAAAGTTTACTCCATATAAGTTACTGAAGTCTTAGATACAAATGGTACATATTCAAACACAGAAGAACATGTGTTCTGTTGTTTCTGAAAAGCAGTAGCTTTTTAAAAACACAAGAACTGTTTTTAAAAACTTCCAGCAGGCCAAACCCTTATGATAACAATGCAGCATCAAACTCCCCTCAGTAGTCTGCTAGTGTGTTAAGATACTGGTTACTGGTTGGGCACAGTAACCAAAGCTCAATGTTTTCCTTCACCAGGGTCACTGCAACTAAAACCTTAGGGCTCAGATTCACCACAGCACCTCACTGACCCCTGTACCTTTCAGCTCTGCTGCTCCTTCTCTGCAGTGCCATAGTCCTTCTTAAGGGATAGAGTCATGCATTGTTCAGAGTCAGTGGAAGCCTTTCTGAGTTGTATTTAGTTGGATTACTTAAGAATCTGTTACAAAACACCATTGTGAGATTTTCAAGAATATTTACTCTGCCTGAAATGTCTGGGAGGGAAACGAGTACTGTTATGTTTGCTTTGCAGCTAGGAGCTGAATCAGAAAACATGACAGGTGAAGCTGTTACAAGTCTGTTTCAGAGCAGGGCTCAGTCAGTGGCTTCTTGAGTCCAAGGTTAATTTCTTACTACTGGCCAACCTTCATCTGAACAGAAATGTAGCAGCTGTCACCACCTCACAGATCAATCCAGGATGTGAAGGCTGAATTGCAGTAGGCAGTAAATGTAAATAACTGATGCACAGTTTCAGACAAATGACTGCTTGAGACCTGCCAAAGATTTTTTCAGGGGGAGGGGGTAAGGGGGAAGAACTAAACTGTTTGCCTTAACTTCAAGGCTGAATCATTTTTAGACCCATTTCTTACATTAAATCCACAAAGTGAATACAAGTAATTCATAGGTTCTTTGCAGAACAATGTTCACTTTTACATTTGTGATGAGTTTTCCTTACAGATATTAAGTAAGCTGTTACAGGGCTAGAAGTGTTCCTAGGATTGCCCTTGGATTTAATTAATGTGGAGGCTGAATCCAAAGCAGAAATGTATTCTACCTGTGCAGCTGACAAAATATTAGTATTCATTTGAAGGAAGAAGGTGAAAGAGCAGCCTGTTTTGAAATTGCAGTGTATGGTATTAAGATACACATTTCTTTTGCTCTCCTCCCAACAACCTCTGATTTCCTAGGACCTTATGGGCAGCCCCCTGCAAACCACGTCATCATCCGAGAGCGTTACCGTGACAGCGATGGAGACCTTGCACTGGGCATGCTGGCTGGAGCAGCAACTGGAATGGCTCTGGGATCACTCTTTTGGGTCTTCTAGATTACCCTTTCCTTATCTCTGTAGTTCCAAACCCCTTTATTGTGTGCAATAATATATTGGCAATGTTGTTTACTGTTAAACTTTGAAAAATGCAATAGTTATTTTTCAGTAGTGACATCTTAATAACTGATTCTTAACTGTCTTAATGAGAGTTTAAAGGCACCATTTAGTTAAGTGGTTGGAAATGGCATGTGCTGCTTTTGAATTCTGGTCTGATGTTCAGAATTATAAGGATCAATGTGATGTGGTAGCAGTCACCTGCTTTATGAACAGACTGTTATTGTAAACACCATAGGAAAAAAGATTATTCTTTTTAGGGAGGGGTCTAAGATCTAATTCAAATAAGAGGTTAATGGGAGTCCTGCATTAGTGTACATATACTACTGGCTTTTAAACATTCCCTGGAAAAACATAGAGCTCGGCAGAGATTCCTTGGCATTACACAGTCTGCCATGCTTGAGGGTTTTTTTTTTGTTTTCAGACTTGCCTGCAGATGGTAGTGTGTTTTCTTAGGTGCAGCCCTGTACCTACCTCTCACACCATCCAGGTGAAGTTGTCTCTGAGAATGTATGAGCAAACCACTAGGAAGCAGCAGCACTCCTCAATTCTTTTATTCTCCCAGAAATGTGAATGACCAGTGGCAAGGAAGAGCAGTGTTTGTTGTTCTAGCTCCCTCTTTATCCTGGATGACTCTTATGTGGTCAGATGGAAGTACTGGATCTTTAGCTTTGCAGGTGTCTGCAGAGCAGCAGCCTCAGACACTGCAGCAGCTGCATTGTTAGGAGCCAGCCATTGTCTCTGCTCCTCACTGCCATGGCTCTGCAGAGGCTGCAGGAGGAGAAGGAATTGAGCAGCCCTTGCTCTGTTGGGCCTGCCAGCCCCTCTGCAGCAGGAACAGGAGGGGAGAGACAAGAACTCCAGCAGACCTTGCACACAGGCACTTTGATATCAGCTGCCTTGCCAGGGCTAGGATAAGATGCCTGCCTCAGCCACCAAGGTTTGCTGAACCAGGTTCCTCATTTGCAAGTAATATTGAGCACAGCTGAGCCTGGGTTTGTTGTATGTACATTTCCACCTCACATTCAGCAGGTCTCCTCTTCCCTCCATGACTTGTTGAGAAAAACACTCCGAGGAACCTGTCTGGCTTTGCTTGTATGTGTGGTTTCTCTAGAGTGTGCTGTCCCCTGGAGTGCAGCTGTTTTGTTTGTTACATGGACTGTTCTAATCTGTGCTGAGCTGTGCTTGGCAGAGAAAGAAAGCTCTGAAGAAATGCATGGGCTTTCTTGTTCAGGTAAATGAGGCAGGGTGCCTGAGTTGAGTTCTTATAGTAAGAGGACTTATTTTTATACTTCCACTCTTAGCTTCCTGTATTTGCATACTGTTTTAATGTTAAGTCTTACTTATGCTTCCATTTAGAAGAAGGTTAATTTCCTTATGGTTCACAGGGTTTCATGTCAGGAAAGATGAAAATAGATGAGAACTTGCACCTATATAAATTTAGCTGAAGTCCCAATCTTCTCTATTTCATCCTAAAATTCTCTTGGTTCTTTCCTACTTATTTAAGCAATAGAGGTGCTGGACAAGAGTTTGGGTAGCAGCCAGGGGAGGCACTAGGCTTTCATGAGCCTTAGGACTAACTCAAGCAAGTGGAATCACTGGAGTTAACAGACAGATGTCACTGTGGCTGCTTTACTAAGAGTGGCCTAATCCAGGGAAGGTAAACTGCCTTCAGGAGGCTGGCTCTGAGCTGTACAGCAGTGTGCAAGCATGTCCTTTCACAGGTTAACACAAGCTGCACGTGTTCAGCCAGTCAGATGTGCTGAAAGGACATTCTGGAAGTGCAAAAGAGGACTAAAGGGAGAGTGTCCTATTGCTAATCCAAACCAAAAGAAATTGCAGTACACTACTGAAGCTCTCTTAGAGACCTTGAGGTCAGAAAGGGATGGAATGTAAGTGGACAAACATGTCTGCCCTTTTGAAAAGCCCTTTAGGAGGTGAGTTTGATTACAGGTCTGTGCTGCTCTTTGGTTTGTGCTTTGCAATAGCGAGTTCTGCAGAATGCCTGCATCTGCTCCTCTTCCTCTGTGATTCTTAACTTGTAAGGAGTAGGGGAGAGTAAAACCACTGAGCATCATATGATTTATTTGAATTTCCTGATGATTGGGAAAGGATAACAAAAAGTGAATCAGCTGGTTTTTTTGTTTTGGTTTGGGCTTTTTTTTTCAGAAGGACTGTTAGTCACAGCAGGGGAACATGTCTGTGTGTTTTCAGGAGATAACTCTGTCTAGGTTCCTAGTTTCTTCAAGTGAAGTATATAAAATAAAGATCATTGATTGTAAAACATTCCTGGGTTGAAATTCAAAAGAAATTATCTTTTTAAAAGTTCAATTTGAAGTAATTCTTCATTAAGAAAATAACCTTACACTTCTCAATGGAAAAACACACTTGAAATTGAAGCCAAAGATTGTAGTTTCAGCTTGGAAATAATGGGCTGCTTTTGTACAAAAATCATGAAGTATTTTCTATCTCAGGAGCACAGGCATTTAGAACCCAGAAAGCAAGTGTACAAACTTGTGCTAGAGCCTGAAATCAAGAGCACAGTTATCTCCCTGCAGGTGCTTGTAGCCTTTCTGATCTCACTGCAGAGAGGTGGCAACATCCTGGTGCACAAAGCAGCAGCAGGGGGATTGTCACCTGAAGTTCCCTGGTTGTTGAAGCTCAGACTTGCTTCCTGAATTCGTGCCTGTGTCTCCTGTTGCTCAGAACAGGGCAGAGCTTTGGTCAGATGCACAGGAATGTCTGGCTGGATGCACAGTCGTGACTCAATAGCCTTTCTCTGCACTTCAAATATCTGCAGTTGGTGTGGGTGCTGCTCTGAGCTGGAGATGGGATCTGGGGCTTGGAGGGACAGCCGTGCCAGGTTTTGCAGACCACTGATACCCCAGTGATGGGAAGAGGCAGCAGGGGTGGCAAGATAATTTTCCAAGCAGATTGAAATGATTGTTTCTGAATGGTGCTATTCATGACTATAATTCCAGTTATATTTGCATAGTACTCAAGCACACATTCCTGCTTTGGGCCCAACACTTAATCCCTCTAAAGCTATGGGAGGTTCAATGTACCACAGTGGCACTGTTCTTGTGCAGTGTACACTGTCAGGGAGGGATAAATCTGTTGTACAGCAGTGCCAGTCTATTTAGAATAGAGGAGGTCACAAGTCCAGATGTTCATCTGGGAGTTGTTACTATTGGGCTCACAGTTATGGATGGATAGAGCCAGGCTTCCTGAGAGCGGGGTGGGAATGCTCAGCTCTCTGATAAGTCTGACCACATTAAAGAGGTGAACCAGGGTATTCTTGGTTCCATGTGAGAACATAGCTGTTGGCTCCTTTTGTTTGAATTTGAGGGAGAGTTAGTCTCTTCCAGTGAGTGGTAAAGGTTTATGGACTAGGGAGGGAGGAGGGAGGGGGTGGGCAGAGTTTCTGTGCAGAACAACTGCACTGACTGCCAGCAAAGACACAACCCCCCAGTGCTGAAGCACGTTCTGAGCAGTGTCCAGATGGAGCTACCCTGCATGTCATCCAACCCTGGCTTACTTTGTTCTTCAGTGAAGATTCAGTAGGTGATGGACCCAGCTGTGCAAGTGGAGTGGAGGAGAAAATTCACACCCATGTTCCTCAGATGTGTTTGTGCTTTTCCTCCTCAGCATAGCATAGGACTGTGTAAGTCATGGAGGGTAGCATGCAACAAGTTTCCCCTCCAGAACCTTTATGTTCTTGTGCACTCCCTGTCTTTACTGCAGCTTTTACTGTATGTCCTCATTCTCATTATTAATTTATAGCAAAATAACCATAGCAATAAAAGTCATATTTAGTGTAATTATTTTGTCTTACATGTTTACTAGCCTTTATTCAACTCTTCTCAATTAGTTGGAGTGCAGACAGCTCAGGCTGATGTACCTTGGGCATCTCAGTTACCATTTAATAAGCATGATGTAAGGTCTGGGAAATCAGCAAAGCAACTCCACACTAACACCACTATACCAAGATTAGAATTAATACCTATTTCTTTCTAATGGAGTTGAAGGCTTTGACTCAGAAATATTTCATCTTGGATATATGCAACACTGATCCAGATTTACCATTTGACATTGTGTTATCAACAGATTTGTACTGTTTAGTGTTAGACTAAGCTGCTTGGAGCACAGATGTTGCTCTGGGCAAAATGCTACTGGTTGCTGTATTGGTATTTCCTGTTTATGAATTGCTTCACAGCAGTTGGGTACAATCAATAAGTTTGCTTTGACAAAGACACTAAATGACCACAGCTAGCTCTACCTCCTAAAGGCAGACAAGCTTGCATGTTTGCAGGGAATTAAACTTCTAGTCCAAAGGAGCACAGTACATTTTGTAAAACAGTATCCCTGCTTTGTGCACATTTTGTTTTTACTGCTGAGGGGTGGTGGGTTTTTAGCCTCCAAACTGGGGAAGGAATGAAAACAAAACTGCTATTTCAACCCATCAGCTAATGTCAGAGTATGCAGTGCTTTTTTCCACAGCATGATATGTTGACAGTGCCTGTTGTGTCAGTCAGCAGTTCCATATGATGGATTTACTAGCACATCATGTATACCTAACCCTACCCATCCAAGCCCACTTGTACTGAAATTCTCTGCACCAGAACAAGTTAGGGAATTAACTGTGAAAGGCTTAGCAGCTCCACACCTTCCTGAGCTTCCAACAGCTTAGAGAATGGGCTTTGCCTCTGCTCCTGCATTCCCTCTCCTCTTTGTGGTTACAAAAAGCAACTTCCATAATTAACTTGGGTTGTATTCTTAAAAGTACCTGTATTTGTCCCTCTCTCCTGTTGCAGTTCTATTGCACTGCACTGCAGTGAGCTCAGTGTTCCCTGAATTTCGGTGGAGCTGAGAATGTCCCCCAACCCTGTATGCTGTGAGCAGTCACTAACCACAAACCAGAGCTGGTCCCAGCTGGTTTGGAGCCTCCCAGGTGCCACAGAGCATCTCACTGGGTTTCAGAGTTTTTGAGGCATCTCTAAAAGGCTCCAGGACTCACAGAGCACATAAAAACTCCAGTGTATCTGCATTAATAATTTCAAGTTTAAGAGCCATGAGATGATTTTTAAGGTGCAGGTTGGAAAAGTTTCAGACCAACAATGCTGGGCTTAACCTGACTGCCTATGGTGGATGTAATACTGATTCTACCCAATCCTCCAGGTACTTTATGTACCAAGATTAGCCACGCATTTTGCAAAGTATGACAGGTAAAGTCAAAAATAGTGACCCCTGATAAGTCCCGTACCTCACCTTTCCTGAGCTCATGGATGGCACCCAGCTGGTTGGGACTATCGATCTGCTGGAGGGCAGGAAGGCTCTGCAGAGGGATCTGGACAGGTTAGATCTATGGACCGAGGCCAGCTGTATGAGGTTCAGTAAGGTGAAGTGCCAAGTTCTGCTCTTTCCCCCTGTAGCACTACAGGCTGGGGACAGAGAGGCTGGAGAGTGGCCCAGAGGAAAAGGCCCTGGGGTGCTGGTCAATAGTGGCTGAATATGAGCCCAGGCATGCTCAGGTGGCCAAGAAGGCCAGTGGCACCTGGCCTGTGTCAGCAATGGTGTGGGCACGATTGTCCCCCTGTACTCAGCAGTGGTGAGGCCACATCTCATGTGCTGTGTCCCATTCCGGGCCCCTGAATTCAGGAAGGACATTGAGGTGCTGGAACCAGTCCAGAGAGAGGAATAGAGCTGGGGAAGGGGCTGGAGCACAAGTCCCATGAGAAGCAGCTGAAGGAGCTGGGGGTGTTTATCCTGGAGAAAAGGGGGCTCAGGGGGGACCTTGTGGCTCTGCACAGCTCCCTGACCACAGGGTTGTAGCCAGGTGGGGGCCAGCCCTGCTCTCAGGGAACAAGGGGCAGGATGAGAGGACATCGCCTTAAGCTGTGCTGGAGGTTCAGACTGGACATTAGGAGGAATATTTTTCCAGAAATGGTGATTAGCCATTGGAACGGGTTTCGCAGGGAGGCGGCGGAGAGCCGGTCCCGGGGCTGTGTGAGGGCCGCCTCACAGCCGGCTCCGGCGGCCGCGCTCCCCTCACGCGGCTCCGCCCGTAGATGGCGCCGCGGCCCCGGCGATGGCGGCGCTGGGCCCGGCGAGGCTCCGCCACGGGGACGGGCACGGGCAGCACAACCCGTGGGGCTGCGCAGCCTTTGCAAGCCGCCTGCTGATCAAAAGCAGTTTTTCATGGGAATGCTGAGGCACACGAGTGTAATGAAAGGCATTTCCATGCTCAAATCCCTAGCTGCTTCGGCTGAAGAGCTGTTGATGATAAAGTGACGGCGTTTTTCTCGTGCTGGAGGTGAAGGGGCATTTGGGCCGTCCTGCCTGTTCTGTCAGGCCAGCAGATGACAGGTCCGAGCTTTGGGCAGCCCCCAGGCTCGGAGCCCCTCAGAGCAGCCCCCAAAAACAGGAGAACCCCCCCAAAACCCAGGAGCAGCCCCCCCCAGAAAATAGGAGCAGCCCCTAAACAAACAGGAGCAGCCCCCCAAAAAACAGGAGCAGCCTCCAAACAGAAGCAGCCCGGCACAGGAGCAGCCCCCAAACAAAAATGAACAGCCCCCCAAAAAACAGGAAGAGCCCCCAAACAAACGGGAGCAGCCCCCCAAACAGGAGCAGCCCCCAAACAGGAGCAACCCTCAAAGAAACAGGAGCAGCCCCCCCCCCCCCCCCAAAATCAGGAGCAGCCCCCAAAAAACAGGAGAACCCCCCCAAAAACCAGAAGCAGCCCCCCAAAAACAGGAGCAGCCCCCAAACAGGAACAGCCCCCATAAAGGAGCAGCCCCCAACAAACAGGAGCAGCCCCAAACACACATCAGCAGCCCCGCGGTGCTGGGTAGGTGCCAGCAGGCCTTGAGCAGCCTGGCAGGGACTGCTGGCAGAGCACAGGAGGTGAAGGAAAGCTGGTGATTGATAATCGGGGATCTGGCTTTTCCCTACCTGTATTTAACACGGGAAGATGGGCTAGGAGCCCTGGCCTGGGATTAGGATGCTCTGGGTCAGTTTTCCCAGCTCTGTCACAGGCTGTTTGTGTGATGTTGGGAAGAGCCACTTAATGTTGTCACATCTCACTTCTCACTTCCTCAAAAGAGAGACAGTGATGCAAAAGGAACAGACAAGTTCATGAAAAGCTGTAAAGCTGTTCCACTCTGTGCATGCACTGAGGACACAGCAATATCAACCTGGGCTGACATTTTCAGAGGCCTTTGATATGATCGTAAAGAACAGCAATTAACAATGTTTAAATTAGAAACAGCCTAGAATACCGAGGGCAAGGGCTGGCAATTCAATAACAGCACTGTGGTGGTGTTCACAGGGGTCCCAGGATGTGGGAAGAGACGAGAATGTTGACTCCATGTTTCAGAAGGCATACTTATTATTTTATTATATATATTATATTAAAAGTAAATGATATATTAAAACTATACTCAAAGAATAGAAGAAAGAATTTCAGCAGAAGGCTAGCAAGCAAGAAGTGGAATGGAATGATAACAAAATCTTGTGACTGACCACACAGTCCGAGACAGTTGGACTGTGATTGGCCATTAATTAGAAACAACCACATGAGACCAATCCCAGGTGCACCTGTTGCATTCCACAGCAGCAGATAATCATTGTTTACATTTTGTTACTGAGGCCTCTCGGCTTTTCAGGAGAAAAAATCCTAAGGAAAGGATTTTTCATGAAACATGTCTGTGACCCAGCACCATGTTTCTTTACACACAGAATATATGACATGAAAGCTGGAAGAGATTTTAACCCTTCCTGATCTAAAGCAGACTCAGTTCCATCACTCTGCAGCACATGCAGGAAACTCAGCAGCCCAAGCCCCAGTATGGTCTGTGGTGCACAATCTCCCCCTGATGCAGGCAGACGGGGCCAGCAAGACTGAGCATTATTCCAAAGTGGGGAAGGAAAAGTAAAGAAACATAATTGTCCTTAGATGGATATTTTTAAAAGGAAATGCTAAATTTCAATCCATGTTTCAAGCTCACTTTGTCTATCTAGATGGGAAAGATCAATTTAGAAAGTGCCTCCCTTCAATTCACAACAGCATAAGCAACATCAGCATTTCATTTATGTTGTCATCCTTCAAACTGCTGCCGAGCACAGCAGATGGAGATGCAACTGTGTCGTTCACATCAGACCATGCATGACTCTGAGTACATTAACTGATTGTCTGGAACTTGAGCCTTTACAGTACTTTATGTGCTTTTGCAATGACTGGCTGACAAGGAAGGAGAAAAGGGAGACACAGTTGTTCTTTAACTACCCTGAAAAATACTGAGGTTGCCATTTCACTACCAGAAATTTCTCCTGATGTGCAAGGTCACTATAATGCCATGGGATGGCATGTGGCTTGTACTGAACCTGCATGTGCAGGCTGATAATGTGGGGCCTAAAGAAAACACATCTGGGAAAAAATCCCTCCCACCAGCATAGGACTGTTTGTCTGGACCTAGAACAAATCCTAGTCGTGATTTCTCAATCAGCTGCTCAGCATCACGAACCACTTACAATTTCTTTGTGCCTAAATGTGACTTAACCATCTCCCAGTCCCAATAAAGTTCCTGTTCCCAGGAGCATGATGTGTGTATGGTCTTTCCAGACTGGTTCTGGCCCTTTTTACATCTTCCTCATTAAATCTAGGCAATCAATCTCAGATTTGGATGGCTGAGAAATAATCAGGAAAAGAGCCCTGGCTTCCTATACTCCTCCATAACTTTTCTGAAATATATTCTATCAACCCAGCATCACTTTTTTCCCCCAAAACTTTCTTGAAAGATTATTCCCAAAGTTCACACCATAGCATCCAGCTGAGTTAAAGCAAAATTGTACATATACAGACCAGAAGAATCCTCTTGAGTCAATCAATAGCTATATTTCTGACTGTTTTAAAACCAATTGTTTCAGATGTCACTATTCCAAACCAGGTTTTGTCCTGATCAATACCTCTGACAGCTGTTCAGATAACCTACCAGTGGAACTAATTGCTGATAAAGCTATGCACCTATGCTCAGGCAGGCTAAGATGTGTTTTCCTTATGTAATTGCAATAGAAAACCTCAGATTCAACCCATGCATGCAAAACACAGCTACTTTCTGGGATAGGCATATTTGAGTTTAGCAGAAAAATCCTACTTTGGTGCTTTCTTTGTCCTCACCACAAAAACAAAACCCAGAAATATTTCCATTATTTCAGCTCTGTCAGTGTGCTAAATTGTAGGCATGGAAATAACTGTATTGACTTGAGTGGCGTGTACTGTGCATCCTGAAATTTTTGTGTTGTTGGACAGGACAACAGTTTTCTAAAAACACAAAGCTCCCAAGAATACATTAGTAATTTGTGGGGGAAGTAGGGGGAACCTTTCAAAATGCTGGGTTCATCAATAGGTGGTGCAAAAGAGGCCAAAATCTGCACCAGTATAAATAAGCTGAGCACTAATGAACCCACATACCAGCCCACTCCCTGGTTTTACAGCTAATGAAGGCTCCCAAAGAACCATTTTAAGTTAAGGAAATGCCTGTGCCATTAACAAACCAGTCTGCTTCTCCCTTCATCAGAATTATTACCAAATGCTTCAGAAGTGACCCAATCTTGTGTTTTGCAGAGGCATCCATATACTCCTGCATGCACAGAGTCCCCCACAGATGTTGCAGCACACTGCATCATATTTTAATGGCACAGGGGGAAAGGAAGAAGTTCAGAGCTGTGCTAGATTGTTACAGACACTGTGGGCAGGAAGGAGAGAACTTGGTTATGATCATATTCCTGATGCCATAGGATTTTAGCTTTCATATTTTTCAAGTGTATAAGTCTAAAACTGTCTAAAACTGTTAACTGTTTTCACATTTTGGTCAGACAAAACAATCCCTCTAGGCCTGAAGCTCAAGGACACCCTATAGCCTCAGGCATCAAAAGCACAAACAAAAGTGAATTGGGAGGGAGCAAACTGGGGGTAAATGACTTCATTAGCTGAAGCTGTAATTGGAGAACTAACCCTTGATATGTAAATGGACCAAACTTACAATTGTCTGAAAAACTGGTGCCCATTGTCCAGCTTGGGTGTAGCCTCTGAGGCTTCTGACTGCCCAAGATGAACCTGTTTGAGGCCTTTAATAAATACCCACTTTATTCTTTGAATCTTGTCTGGCCCCTGTTCTAGGCAGCCACTCCAAGGCATCATCCCAGTAACTCTGAGCAAATGAGACATGGTGGAGTGATTCCAGGGAAGGGAAGTGTCCTGTCCCAGCACTGAAGCAACTGTGAGTTCCAAATATCGCTGGTATAAGCACTTGGAAGAGCATTTTAACTGAGATCTCACTGCAGATGAAAGCCTAAAACTGACCACATTAATATTCAGACCAGAGCAGATGAGTTTTTCTGTGGATAGTTCTCAAAGGACAGCTCTCATGAGGACCTTGCCTGCATTTCCAAGCAGGAGCTTTCACTCTTCTTCTGAGAATTTACCATGAATACAGCAATTTCTTTCCTCTCCTCACACCCCAGAAATGGAAACACCACTTTTCAGTACAAAGTAGACAAAGATGAGACTTGAATGCACCTATGTGAAACAGCAGAGCACTTCAAGCTGCCAGGGACTACAGCCAGCACCTCAGAAGAGGGAGCATTTTAATCTTGCAGAGTCAGTATTAACGAGATTGCTATTTGTATAAAATAGCTCATTTCCCACCCTGAATGAAACAGAGGCAGGAGCAGCCCCAAAGCTTGGTGGAGCTCATGTCTGAGTCAGGTATGACACAGGTGATCATGTTCAGGGAAACCAGATACTGTCCACAAGCTCTAAACTGGACCTCAAGTGCTGGCTCAAGCCTCTGACACACGCACTTTGCAGCCATGGTTTTACAAAATGTATTAATTAGTTTGAAACCTTTCTGCATTCCACTCTCTGCAGAGGTTCTCTTTATAGTGGAATTTTCTACCTATCCTATATGAAAATGCAGTTAATACTGCAGCAATTGCTGTGTCTGAAAGAAAACCAGTAATTCGTGTAGATAATAATAATAGTAATAGTAATAGTAATAATAATAATATATTCAACTAGCTGTCTATATCCAAAATCTGGTTCTACTTCTGTGACATCTGAGTCTTACACTGACATATCATGAGCAGCCCACCAAGTGCTTTACTTTGCACAGAAGTGACTGCATTGGTATGCTACCAAGGTCTGCAAAACTGCAATTACATCAGCCTTTAAACTGAGAACAACGCTTTACATTAAGTGGTACCAATTACAGAGTAAGTACCTGATGCTAAGAAAAGTGACTGTTATATTTATGTGCTTATATAACTAACAGATTGAGTGAGCTCTTGCCCTTTGCTTATCTGTTGGGCTCTTATCATTTCAGGAAATGAGAATCTACCTCCACGGGTGATCTCATAAGGCAGGAAATGCAGATTTTAAAGTTAGATTGCTGATAGGCCTCTTGGAATAGGAGCAGAGTGGAGTTCTGTTGTTGTGCTAAAGAGAGTTCTCAAACTACTGTGCCCTGCACTGAACTCCTTTTCAAGGAATCTGAAGGGGTTCTGAAGGGAATCATGAAGGGCTGAGATTGGAAGGCATCTCTGGAGATGATCTGGTCCAATGCCCTGCTCAAAGCAGGGTCAATTAAAGCAGGTTCCTCTGGGCTGTGGCCAGTCAGGTTTTGAATATTTGAAGCTGGAGGCCCTACAACCTCTCTAAGCAATCCTACTTCAGATTTAATCATCCTCACAGTAAGAAAACTGTGTCTGTGTTTAAAGAGCTCCTAAAATTAGCAACACAAGCACCTGTGCTGTGGCTCTACCCTGGAGAAGCTACCTGAGCTACTGTGTTATGTCAGTGACAGTGGCACTTGTCAGCGAGGGTGGCCTTTACGAGTGCAGCAGAATTACAGCCCCAGCACAGACTGAGCTGTTTGTAACCCTGGGCCTGTTTTACTTTGTGCACTGAATGAAAACAAATGCCTTCCAGCTATAAAGGCCTCCAGACTATACAGAGTTCTCAGATTTTAAGTACTGGTGGTCCACTCAAACCACCAGAGCTTCAACACATCCCTCTTTCCAAAAGATACTGCAGGGGCTGGATTAGTCTCTTGCAGAAGGGATTGAAGCAGTACAGAAGCAACTAATGTTGTAAAAGCTATTTAAGTATAGCTGGGGGGTAGGGACCTTAAAATGCCACTCTGATTAACCCCTACCAGCTCAGGGCCACTTTCCCAGGCCCTGTTCCATCACAGGAGTATGACAAGCAACAGCACCCACTCCCTCCCCTCAGCTCTGCTACAAGACAAATCTTGTTTGTTCTGCAGTTCTTTATGACCACTGGGTATATGACTTTGATACTGAGGTTTTAAATCCTTTTTTTTCTGAAGATTATTTGAAGCAGAAAGATGGTTCAAAGAAGGAGGAAACAGAAGCTTATGTGCCGTGTTGGTTGCATGCCAAGAGTTGGGATATTCCTCTGCAGAGGCCAGCCAGCATTTGTGTTATTGTCAGCAAGTTTTCTGCAAATTGCTGTGCAACTACTCCAAGTCACAAGGCACTGAAGCACCAGGACCAGCTCGGTGGTCAGGTCTGTGGCCATGGTTATGTCAGTTCTTTGGAGATGATGGGCAGGCTTTCAAAGCAGAGCAGGAGTCCTGCTCTGCAAGTCCCTGCCTCTGTGTCTTAGGTTACAATGGAAGATGTAACCAAAAGTATGTATTCTGTCACCATCTCCCTAAGCTGTTACAGCCAGGTGGGGCAGTGTTCATTGTGTCTTCCATGACTCATTCCTGATACCTCCCTCCAGGGGATACCTTCTGTTCATGGGCCATCAAGTTTCACTGATAAAATTCCATCATCCCACTGTGAGATTCTCTGCTCAGGGGAAGGAACCAGGCATTCCTACCTGGTTATAATCTGAGGTTTGGAACACCAAAGCCAGCCTTCACCTACTGCATTGCCAGGGAACAAGAGCTACACAACCACAGCTGGACTTCAGAGGAACACCAGACCTTTCTACAGGATCAACAGGACAACATCTATCCCTCCAACAGGGCTGCAGCCACCATTTAATGGGACTGCTACCACCACCCTGACCAACAGGGTGCCAGGTTGTATCCTGACTCTGTCAGTTTAAGCCAGTATTTTCTGCCTTTATTTTAATTTTCCTATTAAACTGTACTGACTTGGAATCTCCCACTGGTTTGTTTTCAAACTAGTACACTCAGCTACAGCAGGGGCTGAGAGGATCCAAAAACCACCAGGAGAGTTCTGAATATCAGTGTGACACCCACAGATCACCCCCAGTACCGGGGCATCCTGCAGGAGTGACCTACCCCTGTTCTGGGAGGGCTGTGCTGGATGCAGGAGGCATGATGATACTGGCAGGAGATTAGGTACAAAAGCTGCAGGTGTGCCACTGACACAGGAGGAGCCTCTGGAGCTGCAGAGGTAGGCCAGGCACATGCAGGCAATTTGTGCTGTCCTGGGGGGCTCCTGAGGAAGGGACACTCTTCTCATTGTAGCTGTGACTTCACTGGGCACAGCTTTTCCTCACAAACATAAGAGTTGTGTCAGGTTGTACAGTGATTTGTGTTGGGGTTTCAGTTTCCTGGACTATGACATGCATCAAAGCCACAACCAGGCATCCTGGGGCCATCAGTCAGAGCTCTGAACCACACATAGTTTAAGATGAGAAATAAGGAGACGGGAAATATCCCTGATGGCCTGTAAAACCAAAATCAAAACAGAATAATAATGAGCCCAGAACACAGAAGAGCAAGAGCAAAAGGAGACTAGAAAACAGAAATAATCAGTGCTCTCAGAAACAAAAGCACCAGGGACAAAGGCAACCAGCCTGGTGTTGGTCTGTTTGGACAGTGGTCAAGGAAATGAGTCAGCCTCACAGCTCTGCATTTCACATGGCTGGGAAAAACTTTCTTGGGCCCTTGGTAATCACACTCAGCTTCTTCATGCAGGAAACAATCTAACCATCTCCCTCTGCTACGATTTTGATTCTTTTTCTTTGACTTTCCACACATGAAACTCATTAAAAATAAGAAAATATGAGGTTTGACTGTGGTGGGTGAAGGGAACAGCTGGAGTGCATGTGAAATAGCAGGTCTCTTCTGATTCAGAATGCTGCACCACAGGAGAGCAACATAATGGGAGCTACTAATACAGTACTTTAATGATGAGAACCCCCGTGCAACATCTGACTGTGTGCATATCCATACTTTATATGCTTTGGCAATTCTTGCTTAAAATCCCACTTACAGCTGACACTGTGCTGATCCTTTGGTTATAGACTGGAAAAACACAAACCTCATTTGAAATGAAGGGAAGAAAATAATGACCTTGCATAACAAAATCATTCTACACTGAAGGGGAAATCTGCTTTACTACTGGGTCCCAAAAGACAGAAAAATTACTAGACCAGATAGCACTGTGTAGGTGATTAATGGTAGAGGTGCTGCTGTCCTGCAGTCACCTGATGCCCAAACTGCTGAGGATCTCAAAGAAGTCAGGATGCTCTGTCCCTAGAAGCCATGTCATTAATGCCAGTTTCAGAAAAAAAAAAACCTACAATCAAGAGATTCTCCAAAGACCAAATTATTTATCCTGTCAAGCAGAGGAACATGACTGTATCACAGGATAACTAATATAACTAACATAACTAGTACAACCAATATACTTTTAATTTCAGTCTACAAGTCTAGAGGTCCATTTGCAACTACTAATTCAACAGTCCATTATAAACAAGCTCAGTGTGTTCAGGGCAACAGCAATGAGGCAGCAGTGTCCAAAGTTGGGGCAGACAGACCAAAACCAACTTCAATGCCAGTTCAAACAGTAAAGACAGAGTAGTGGGAAGTGCCCTTTCCCCCCAGTGCTAGCCCATTCCTCATCCTAACAGGATATCAGGAGCAGCAGTGCTCACCCTCTACTAACTCCATCCAATGTGATATGTGTTACAACACCAAGATTAAAATACAGCTTACAATAGAAGGCAGTGTTTAGTTGTTTCCTTGTGCAAGAAACTCACTTATCCATTCCTGAGGCTGGCTGGTGGACTTGGCTGTTGTTAGCCTGAAGACTTCAATGCTGATGCTCAGGAGGGCAGATCCTGCACAGGTTAGCTGCAAACAAGTTTCTATCAGGGCTACTGTAGGAAATGCAAAACAGCTTTGCAACCAGAATCCAGTGTGGGGAAGACTGGATCCCCCTCAGTCTGTGCAGTGGAAAGCCCTGATTGAGTGCTTGACTAAACCATTGCCTTTCATGAGCAGCAGACACTGCCATATGTTTTCCTGAAATACTGGCCCAGAAAGCTGTGCTTCCTGGTGCCTCACTCAAAACACAGATTGGTGGATGCTGACATCCCTGCTGAGACCCAGTGGCTGCCTCTGTAGGAGTGATGATAGAGCAAAGCTATTTGGCTTATTTCCCTTGGAAGGGATTTTCTTGAACCTATTACCAGCAGGAATTTCAGTAATGACCCCTGTAAAGTGTATACACATGCATATGACTCATTTTAGCACAAGCTATAGGATGAACCAGATTATCTTATTTTTATGGTTCGGTTGATAAGCAAGATGAAGATTTACATCCTCCATTACATTTGCCACATGAAGTTTAAATCACCATGCAGGACTGCATGCAGACAAACAATAAGTGAAAATTCAAGCATGTCCAAAAACCAGCCCTGTATATTTAGCCTATGTTCTGACACCGCTCCCCTATGAAATAAGTGAAGTAGAAGATCATTCACAGGATCAGTTCTGCAGAACTGCACAGCAAACATTCTCAGCTTGCAGCAGCTCTCACTGTGAGGCCAAGGCCAGCCTCACATTCCCTCAGAGGAAGGGAAGTTTGAGTGGGTCCAGCCTGGGTTTGGCAGGCTGCAGACCTTTCCCACAGTTCATACTGTGCTATTCACAGTCCCACAGTCACTCCCAGGGAAGGCAAGTTAATAAAAGAAAACTTTCTTTGTGATCATGGTTTTACTTTTAAAGGTTTTCAGGAAAGCTCTCAATGTCCATTATTTACCTGCTTTAGAGGCTGTACTGCTGTTGCACAGCTGTCAGCAGCAGAATATACTCCAAAACTGCTTTTTCCAGTGTCAGCAGCAGCCCAAGGAAGAGTCAGCTCCTGGTTCCTGGCCACAATTTGCAATACTCTGGCTTTTATCAGTGAGCCCTTTGGTGGTCTTACAGCCCCACACCTGTGCCATCACCTCCACAGCAGAGTCTGAACTGCCTCCATACCATATGTACAAGTTTGCTTTCTTCTTGCTGCCAGGAATTGTGGGGAGAAGAGAAGTCATGTCACAAAAGAAGTTTTTTCATATATATGTATATAGAGTAAATCAATACAAGCAATTTCTTCCATGATAATTCAATTCCTGAAAGCTCTTTATTAATCATGTTTCCAGAACATGTGATATTGCAATAAAGGTTTTTGCTATGAATACTTTCCAAGTGAAAGGAAAAAAAAAAAAAAAAGGCAACTGTAAAATAAAACAAGTAATACTGCAAAACACCTTATCCAGGTGTGAGTGTTGGGCCTGAGCACATTCAGACATTGATTCCTCCCCCTGCCCCTGCTTCCTCCTTTGAGCTGGGAGGTAAGAACTTGGGAAAGGCTTTACAACCATGGAGGAAGTATCTTTTAGGGGAAAGAAAGAGGAAAAAAAACATGGTAGAAGTTTTATTTTAAAAAAGAAAACCTCAAAAACCCAAAAGACCTGTAAAGAGGAGTCAATTTGTCCAAAAGAACTGTAGCCCTAAGAGCTAAGCAAGTATCTTGGAAATGATCTTTAGTTAACATCTGCCTTTTCTCCTTTGGTTTTTCTGCATTTTAGAAAAGATTAAAAGAAAATGACTATGTTAACACAAAGAGACAGCTACTCTGATATTTCCAGCACAAATGGAATAAAAAAAGCCCATGAAAGACACCTGATTTCACAGAGCAGCACTGAGCTAAGGACTGCAGCACATGGGCCTGTGTGCTCTGCTGCCATTACTGGTTAAGAGCAAACCAGCAGAGCAGCCTGTTCAGCCAGGGGAAAACATTTCTTTATTTATACTTCTGAGGCCCTAGCAATTAAAGCTTGAATACAATGCAATTCCCACCTTGTGCTGCAGCACCTTCAGAGGGCCTGGTGAGCACAGTCACCCCATCTGCACCTGCAAGCTTTGGGACAGGCCAGCTCTGCCCATTCCACAGGTTCTGTGCTGCAATGCTCTGGGAGATGTGCACAGAACACTGATTTATTTAGATGTAACCCCAATGTTACATCCAAATAAATCAGTATTTAATAAATACTGATTTATATTTGATAAATACTGATTTATATTTAATAAATAAATCAGCCTCCTGACTTGAGGCTCTTCCCAGCACCAGCTTGCTTTATACACCTGCCTGCACCATGGAATGTGTTCTTACTTGGTTTGAGTACAAAGGGAATTGGCCAGTAGGAAGGTGTAGCTACTCTGACACCCAATAAACAGGTACCTACAGCAATACTGTCTCTGAAGTTTAAGGAAGGGTAAAGAAGTGTTAAGAACAAGATTAGGAAAATACCACTTTAGTCAATACATTGTGTTCAGTAAAGTTCATAGCTCATTAGCAATCCAATACCTACCATAAGCCATTTCCCAGCTTCAAAGTCTCAGCTGAGTTTTCCCGACTTTCATTTAAAAAATAAAATCTTATTTTATGTGGAACAATCCCATGATTTGCAGCTCTCCTTCTCCCTCATCTTGAGAGATTTCCAGTCAGTCACAGGCCCTGTTCCAGACACCCTTTCCTGTGTCAGATCAGCTCTATTGTAGTCAAGGGCATATATTTCTCTGAGCATTTCAAAGTTCAGCTGAATGGTGTAACCACACTGAAAGCACAGTCTAGCTCACCAAGTGCTCCCTCCCTATCTGAGCTTTTTTACTCTTCCTGTAATTCTGCAGAGACTACTTATTTGCTCAGGTTTACAGTGGGTCAGTGGGCTGAGGTTCAGGTGTGGTCAGTGCTTCCTTAATAATGCTTCAAATGACTGTCTCAAAAGACATTTTCCATGCCCTAGCCTGGCATTGCAGTTATTTGGCATACAAAGAAGTTCTGGAGAGGCAGTTTTGACACTTTGCTAATATCTACCTACAGAAAATAATAAAATCCCCTTTTTACCTTGGCTCCTTGTTGTGAAGGCCAGATTTCTGAACAATAATTTGCAACATTCATTTGCCTTCCTTCTAAATACAAAGCAACACAGCCATTGACTGCTACTGATGCCACACAGAGCCAAAAGTTCATCCTACTGCAGAGCAGTAGCTTCCCAGGGAGCACTGACCACACAGGGCACTTCCTTCACCTCCACTCAGAGCAAATCTCCTGCACGTTTTCACAGCAGAAAAGCATTTCTCACATGAAAGAGGCTCGAATCTCTGTGTTAAAACACTTGGAAACCCAAAAAGAGAAAGAAAAAGTATTTTAGGAACCCATCCAGCAACCAAGGAATACAGTTTAAAAGTAATTCTTAAAACATGTTATTTTCATCACTGATGAATTTCTAACTGAATCATACAAAAAGTCTCAAGAAACGTAAGAGAAAGGGCACAAACAAATCAGTAGACTTCAGGAGACATAGATGAAGGAGGTTTTAGCTTGGAGGAACTACTTTTATCAGAACAACTGGCAGAATAGGAACACACACAGCCTTTCCTACTTTGAGTTGTGTGTGTGAGACAGCTTGGCCCTGCTGCTTCCTCTGTCCTTGGGTGGAATTTCCTGGTGTTCATATGCAAACCCCAGCAGTGCAGCATTAAATGGGAGGGGGGAGGCCAGGGCAGGCACCTAAAACAATACAGGAGCAGGGCCCCAGGGCTGTTAGCCCTGCTGGTTTGTTCCAGTCTGAGTGCTCACTCCAGGCTGATGTCCCATCTTCCTCTAGGAATAATCTCTACCTCAAAGATCTGAGTGCAATTACCAAAATCAGCACTTCCCACAGCTTCCTTCTGGGACAAGACAACAGCACTGGGAGATAATATGTAACACAGTGTCAAGAATTCCTCTGAATAAAAACATTCCATCTGACAATGGAGGAGGCATAAAGAAACCAATGCTATAATAAATACAGTCATCAGCATGACTTCCTATATGCTGCAAGAATTTTCCAGCACCCTGTCCAGACAGTGGGATCACACATGCAGCACCAAAGCAAGCTGACAGCCCTTAGCCTTTCCAGGCTGGAAATGTACCCCTGGTAGCAATTGATGCCTTAGAATTTTAGCTTTTATATTTTCCATACATTTGTAATCCTGCAGTTCTGTAGTGTATAACTCTAAACTCCACACACAGTGTGAGCTGCTGCTTTCCCATTTTGGGCAGACACAACAATTCCTCTCCAGGCCTGGCAATCAAGGACACCTCACTGCCTCAGGCCCTGAGAGATGGAAACAAAAGTGAGTTGGGGGCAGCAAACTTGGGGTACATGGCTTCATTACCTGAAGCTGGAATTGGAAGATGAACCCCCAATATGCAAATGGCCCAAACTTATAAACTGTGAAAACCTGTGAGCCATGGTCCATTTTTGGGTATAGCCCCTGGCTTGGTCTGCCCTAAATGTACCTGAAGGGCCTTCAATAGATAGAACTGCTTTTTATTCCCTATTTATTTTATTCCCTATAAAATTCCCTATTTATTCCCTATTTTATTTCTCTATTCTCTATTTATTCCCTATTTTATTCCCTATAACATTTATTCAGATTTTGTCTGGCCTCTGTTTTTAGGTAACCCAAAAAGGCATCACAATGACACCCCAGTGAAGACAGTCAGAAAACCAAAGTCTAATGAATCCCTTGCTCCCACCTGCTGGAGCCTCCTGCTCAGTTCATTATCTGCCCCTGCCTCAGGTGTGCAGCCCACAGCACACAGGGCACAGAATGCTGCACCACAGGAGAGCAACATAATGGGAGCTACTAATACAGTACTTTAATGATGAGAACCCCTGTGCAACATCTGACTGTGTGCATATCCATACTTTATATGCTTTGGCAATTCTTGCTTAAAATCCCACTTACAGCTGACACTGTGCTGATCCTTTGGTTATAGACTGGAAAAACACAAACCTCATTTGAAATGAAGGGAAGAAAATAATGACCTTGCATAACAAAATCATTCTACACTGAAGGGGAAATCTGCTTTACTACTGGGTCCCAAAAGAGAGAAAAATTACTAGACCAGATAGCACTGTGTAGGTGATTAATGGTAGAGGTGCTGCTGTCCTGCAGTCACCTGCTGCCCAAACTGCTGAGGATCTCAAAGAAGTCAGGATGCTCTGTCCCTAGAAGCCATGTCATTAATGCCAGTTTCAGAAAAAAAACTACAATCAAGAGATTCTCCAAAGACCAAATTATTTATCCTGTCAAGCAGAGGAACTTGACTGTATCACAGGATAACTAATATAACTAACATAACGAGTACGACCAATATACTTTTAATTTCAGTCTACAAGTCTAGAGGTCCATTTGCAACTACTAATTCAACAGTCCATTATAAACATCTGCTTGTTGCTTTTCCCTGTGGTGGTGTTCTCAGGGGTCCCAGGATGAGGGAGGAGATGAGAATCTTGACCCCATGCTACAGAAGATTGAGTTATTATTTTATGATATATATTATATTAAAAGAAAATTATATACTAAAACTCTACTAAAAGAATAGAAGAAAGGATTTCATCAGAAGGCTAGCAAGGAATAGAAAGGAATGATAACAAAAGCTCCTGACTCTCAGAGTCTGAGACAGCTGGACTGTGATTGGCCATTAATTAGAAACAACCAACATGGACCAATCACAGATGCACCTGTTGCATTCCACAGCAGCAGATAATCATTGTTTTTCTTTTCCTCTGAGGCTTCTCAGCTTTTCAGGAGAAAAATCCTGGCAAAGGGATTTTTCAGAAAATATCATTTTTTCCAGAAAATATCAAAGCAGTTTTCCCAGCTTTTATAGAGACAGGGTAGTTGAGAGGTGTTTCAAAAGATTTTATTTCATTATCAGTCTTGATGAAGAGTGAGACATAAGAGATGTAAAACTCAACATCATTTTATCAGAAGCCAACCTATTTCCAGGTTACAATCCCTTATAAATGTTTTTCAGCTTACTAGCTTTTGCCACACAATGCTACTATTACTTACAACATTAATTACTTATATTTTTACCTCATGTAATTTTACTACATCTTTCACAATTTTTATTTTCTAAAAAATGTAGTCTTACAAAGCCATATTTCAAACCTTGTTAAAACTTATTTCTAATTCAATCTCTCTCTCAACAATATCATCTCTATTCCATAACTTTCCTAAATCAACATACCTTATCTCAGTATTTACACACAAATATACAAAACTATGTAAACTTTATATTGAATTTAAAGAATTCTTTACAAATCCATTTCTCACATTTGCTGTCCTGTGCCTTGGCACCAAGGCAATGTCCAAGGGGTGACAGGGTCTGGTGTGCTGCCCTGTTGTGCACCTGGGAGACAACTGCTTGCTAAGTGTGGGTGAGGATGGGCAGAGAAAGCCCCAGTTTAAACACTGGTGTAATAAATTAACAACCCTTAGGTCAGGATTTAAGAGAAAGAGAGAATTGCATCTCTGATTATGTCTGATTGGTTTGAAAGTTTCTCTCTGCACATGCTCTTCAAAATAAAGCATTTCTGAATAGGCCTTGTGTATTCTGGGGGTGAGGGATGGAAGAGAGGAGGGAAACCAGGTGGAAGAGAAAAATGCCTCAGCTGACAATGACTGAGAGGGAGAGAATTGCACAGTAACATGCCATCCATCTACTGGGCAAGATTCATTATTCACAGCTCAGTCATCTGCTTCTAAATTTTAAATGTCATCTAAAGCACTTTTTGAATTCATCAGTTTAAAAGATATTTACTAAGAAGCAAAATGTTGTGTTATTGCTCAGAGGCACTGGGGGCTGTGGGACGACAGGCAGCGTGTTGGGTGGTGGAGAGAGGATCCAGCTAAGCTGGAAATCTCATCTGCCATCTGAGGTGGCAGGCACAGTGCTGGCTGGCCCTTCAGCTGCCCATGGCTCCATCCCACAAGGTGCTCCTGGTCCTTTCTGGAAGGTATCTCACAGATTTTGTATAGGCAGGAGTGAAGAAGGACCATACACCTCGTTTGCTGCCTCTGCACCATCACTGCCAGAACCACCAGGACACCCCCCACACACCCCCTGCCTCACAGGGCTATGCACTGATGTGTGGTATTCACAGGCCCTCTGAACAGAGAGAAGCTGTGAGACAAGCAAAGAAGGAAAACACAATTCTTATCTCGCTTGCTGTGCCTGTGTTGTGCTAAAGTAGAATGCAATATGGAGATTGTTCACCCAAAGTGAGGATGTTTTGTTCCCTTGGCCTATCAGGGCCAGGTGTGTGTGTGTGTGTGTGTGTGTCAGACTGTCACAGGACAGTCACCAGAGAATCAGAGACAAGTGCAGGGTGAGCAGTTGTGAGCAAGAGTGAGTGCATGGCAGATTCAGTTTAGATACAATGTACATAGTACAGTATAATAAGGTAATTCATTGGCCTTCTATGATGGAGTCAGATGCATCATTCTCTCTCCCCTTTGTCAGAGTTGCCTTTGATTTACAATACTGATGAGCAGATGTTTACATCTGCAGGGCTTTCTTAGGCAATAATGAAATCTCAGCCACAGAATGTGGTTAGGTTAGCAATTAGAAATCAGGCCTGAAAGAAGACACAGCACTGTTACCTACCCCCAAATGGTGAGGTCCCCCTTGCTGCCCCTCACACAAGCCTGGCACAGTGCCCTTAGCTGGTTCACTCCCACTCTAAAGTCTTCTACTCTCACAGTCCTTTCTTCACTAGCAAACCCGTGCATATCCTCAGGATATTCAAGTTATGCATTGTGTGGTAATAGCTTTGTAATGGTGTTCATCTGTCACCCATTTTAAATATCCTTGCTCTGCCCACTGACCCATCTCCAGTGGCTGCACCACTCTACAACCAAACACTGCTGAGAAATTTCAGAGAGGCACACTTGGGAAGAAAAAGGAGTGCAGGGAAAGAAGCAAAATGAAAACTTCCTGGCCAGACCTTCACAGCCCATGCTCAGGGCCACAAGGCTCAGGTGAAATTTGATCTGACTCACAGCTGAGATGCAATGCCTAGCTCAGAGAATAGCATCAGTACTTTTGTGGGAATTACATTATTCCCTTCCCATGTCCATGGAGATTGTTAAATAAAAAAAATAGCAAGAAGCTTAAAAAAATCTAGGCATTATGAACACCGTGTTGGAGATTGGAATTAGCATCCTAAGGATTCCTCCTCCATTTTGTCTGGCTTTCCTCTCTCTACTGAACCCATCTAAAGCACATTGGCATAAATAAAGATCCCCACAGACTCTGGATAACTCAAAACACCCAAAATATTCTGTGGTTGAGTTTAATTTCTTCCACTATATACAGATACAAAATTTTGGTTCTGCTTTGGCTCTGGGTCAGCATAAAAGATCCTTCCAATTTTATTTGAATCACTTCACCCATAGAATAATAGAATTATAAGGATTATAAAGTAATAATCCTCAGCACTCCATGAGATCAAAGCAGTATTGAAATATTAAGCAACACTCACAGAAGACAGGTCAGGTATTATTATCCTAATTTTCCAGAGGAAAGATGGGAAGACATGATGTTAAAGCACAGGACTTCTTCCCAGGAGGATTATGTGGGGAATCACGTGCCCCAGGCCAGCTGGAGGAGTCCCTCCCTCCTGAATGCTGAGCCCAGAGCCTCAGCCCTGCCTGCTCCCTCCTCACCTCCAGGCCACTGCTCCTTAGAGCTCTTCCTTCCCTGCCGGCTGCAGCATTCACCAGAGCTCCTGCCTGTGGCAGATGAGTGATGCCATGGCTGACTCTACAATTAGAAGGCAAATATCCTGTATATATGCTCAGAGAAGTTTTATAGACTTACAGTTATGTTTTACCCCCTTGTGTCGTTATCAGGGGTGCCCTGGGTTTGGGATATTTGGGAGGGTGGGATTGTTATTATGGCAACACCTGACCTCCAATCAAGATTTAAGGAAGTCATCTCCAGCACTGGACAGTGAAGAAGGAGTCAATGGACAGGGCTTTGGGGGAGCTAAAGGGTTAAAAGGTGAAACCTCCATTGTGTGGATGAGCACGAGGTGGGGAAGATCCTCTGCTCCTGGCACTGGTAATATTTTTTCTATTTAGTCTTCTGTAGTATTTTTGATAAGGTTTTAATAAAGCTTTTGCATTTTTGGAAGTGAGTAGCATTTCTCCCAAGCCTTTTTCAATAACAACTGAAATATGAAGTCTCAGCATCCCAAAGCCTGCAGTCCCTCTCCCACCCACTCCCCCAGCACGAAGCTGTCCCAACCCTGCCAAGCCCAGCTGAGCTCCGTGTGCCCCTGCCAGGAGCAGATGTGACCACACACCTGCAGCTGCCAGTGCCACCAGGCAAAGGGGTCCCCAGGCCACACAGGGACCACAAACCATGCCCCGGGGGGGAACTCAGCTGTCCTGCTGTCCCCAGGCCCCACGTTTCTCACCAGAGCAAACCCTTTGTGTTGGGAAGGATGAAAGTTTGACAGGAAAGTCTCACAGATATGTGTGCTTGGCAGGAAGATTTTTGAATGTAGAATCTGAAGAAGGAATAGAAATGAAAGCAAGTTTTGATATAGAAGAAAAGAATTGCTGAGCCAGTCTCACTGGATAACCAAGGAGGCAAAGGGTGTGTTGGTTAGAAGGGGTTTTATGGCTTAGAGACAAGGATAAACCCACTCCAAACAAGATGTTTCTACCAAGCAGAAAGACAGCATAGGCAAACAAGCCTGCCAATGTGGCAAGTAGAAAAAAGGTCTCACAATTTTCCACTGCAAGAAAACTAAAAAAAATCTTCTAGCTTAAACTCTAATGTACTAACTTTTAGTGATTGGAGAACAGTAACATGAATATGGTAATTATAGCAGTTATGATAGGCTATAGATAAAAGTTCAGGTATAGATTGGTTCTACTGTATTAAGATGCTCAGCAAAGAGAATTATATAATGCAATGTAACCACAAGAAAAGTCTATAATGCATTGTAACCAAAAGAAAAGTCTCTAATGCATTGTGACCAAAACCAAAGGGTCTCCAGGCCTGCCTGCAGCTGGGGCTGACAGCTGTGGGCACAGCTCTGTCACCCACAGCCCTGGACTGCTGTAACAGCTTGGATACAATAAACTGCATTTGGAGAGCTGCCTGGAGTCCTGCATCCCTCATTCAGGCTCTTACACTTTTGTCACTGGTTTAATGAGTTCTGTGTGCCCAGGGCACCTGCACAGGAGCCCCACGCTGCTGCTCAGGGGCTTCAGGTGATGCTGCTGAAGTAAACAAGTGATGATCACAAGGAGAAGGGAGAAAATAGAAGCTGGCCACGGTGCTGCACTGTGTTTACCTAAATAGCACTCTTGAATAAACAAGTTCCAGGAACCAGAGAGCAAGGACTATCCAATTTTCTGCACTGAAGTGCACAAGATCATATGCATTAAGGAAGATAAAGAAATATAGCTGAAAGCCAAATACAGGTTACAGTGGCTGGAGATCATCTTCAAGAGATGAAATACTCCTTAAATGATGAAGACAATAATTCACAAGAATGAGACTCTCCAGTGAATTATGGGAGTCCTCTTCCAGTAAGTTAGAAGAAATGTAATTCTAAGATTTAAACACACTCATCCATCACTGATTGTGCTTAAATAGATTTATGGAGATATACATATTTTACCATTTTTTATATTTTTTTATGTGTAACATTTTAGTTCACCTGTAGGCGATACTGGGATGTGAAATGCACCAAAAACTTCCCTCCACTCCTCATGTATTATAGACATGGAGAACATTTTAAAGCTCAAGGACCACTAGAGCTGACAAAACCATAAAACAAGCTACAAAGGAAGTTTGAAATTATTGTGCTGCTTTGGGGATAGGAGAAAAGAAGGATACTGGCAGATTAACCGTGGAGCCCTCCAAAAACTTTCTGTGACCAAATCCAAGCAGCAGTCATTTGGAGAAGTTGACACAATGGACTCCAATTGAGCAAGGTACCTGAAATCAAGTCCCTTTTTAAAAAAGCATTATCATATTTCAGTGGTGAAAATTCATGTGCACAAAGTTACGAGGTCTTACTAAAGCACTTTACAGACTAATGCACTTCTTCTTACACTGGATAAATCTCTGGCCTGAACAGTTTGCTGAGATATAAATACACATCAGATGTCTAAATATTCAGTCTTTTGACCCAAATTAAGAGCACCTTTCTGTTTTTTTCTAATATTTTCTCTGATTTGCTTTTTTATCTTATCCAGTGATTATATGTAATATTTAGTTTGCAAGGAAAAGGAAGGAAGGCAGCAAACCAAGCCTGGAATGGCAGCCTGGTTCCCAGTGCACAGCCATCTGTGTTGGTGCACAGGGAACCCACTGTGCACCAGTGGCCAGAGATGGTGTTTCACAGGTGAGTAAGAATCTCAGAGCATGGATGTTTCTGGAATTTGAGGCTAGGGAATTGCTGGGGTAGAGAGCCCATGTCACTGCACAGAAGGCTGCCACGTGACTTTGTGCTCCATTTCACACCAGAGCTGTATTCCCTGTTTATGCTACAGCTCTGGATTTCACTGCAGCCAGTCTAGCTGGCTGAGAAAAGAGGGGCTGCTCTCCCTTCTCTCTGCTTTGGCAGCCTCCCTCACCCCAGGGTGTGAAGTGTGTGGTGCATGATCCATCTCACTGAGCTGACAGAAAGCTCACCAAAATTAAAATGGCATTTTCTCCCTGGACAGGGCAGATGCAGAGCATGGAGTGGGAGGCTCAGACCCCTCTTCCCCCTCGCCTGCTGCAGCCTTCTTCACATCTGATCCACCCAACAAATGCCAAATGCCCCAAAGCAGGGAGACCTTTGTCCAGAAGTCACACTCCTGACACACAAATGTCAACCAGTTACAGAGCTCTGAGCACATTTTTTAATATCTGGGTGCTTAAGTTCATAACCTTTGTAAAATCCTTGGGGTTTCCTTTCCAGTGCAGGTGGTTTACACATGGACTCAAATATGATCTCAGCCAGCTGTGGGACTGTGGGCATGGGCTCATAAGCACTTTTACACCCCCACACACCCCTTAGAAAAAGCTGGCACATCTTCCAGTACCTCCCTCCCCTCTTTCTCACCAGAGTTACCCCTAACCCATGCAAACAAACATGCAACTGCCCAAATGTGCCATCAGACACATCAAAACCCTGTGTCCATCACTGCTTTCCACTGACAACCTTTATTGCTAGATGCATTCTCAGCTAGAGCTCACAATCACAAGGAGATTTGTTTAGCTGTATCTGTATTGATATTTATGGAGTTTGAGGCACATTCTAAACCAGACCAAATGTATTATTTTATTCTTTATTGAATAGTTACTGGTAATGCAAGTTGTCAGGAGAATACATTGCCAAAAAAAAAAAAAAAGCTCTCTTAATGTTAAATCAATGATTCATTTACTCACTTCATGATTAATTGCAAAGTATTTGGAACTCTAATGACTTTTGTGGATGCAGTATCATTTAATCTAAAGGAAAAAAGATCCAATCTGCATGGCCATACTGATTTTTCTCCTATGTCAGTAAAACAAGGAACTATTTACTTCCACCACTCCCGATGCTAGGGAAAGCTGTCAGAATCAATATGGAAGCCTGGATAGCTCAGTATGGGAAATTCAAAGCTGTTTTTCTTTTGGAAAGGTGGATCTGTGCCTTTGATGCTGTACAGGTTAACCCATGACCAAAACAATGGACTGACTCACCAATGTGCTAGACAGAGCTGGAATCACAGATATTTAGCCAGGTAAAAACCAGACCACAATCCAGCATGTGCCCCCAAGAGTTTGCAGACTGACATTGAGTTTAGGCACCTCTTAAGCTTAGGCTGAAGCCTAAGCTACAGCTGCTATTGTCCTGCTGTGGATCCTCATTTCCAAGGGCTGGATCAGCCCCAAGCAAAGCACCAGCATGGCCAGATGTGAGCCCTTCCAGATGCAGAGAGATTTCAGAAGAAAGCACCAGGCCATGCTTTAGCTATCCCCAGGAGCACACTGACCCCCAGCACTGCTCACCCCTCTCACTCTCTGTCCAGCACTGCTTTGCTTTGCTTCAGTGTGTGCTCTGTGTGTGCCAGCTGTGGGATCACACAGCACTCCCCCTCCTGCCCATACACAGAGACCTACACACAGCATTGTTGAGGAATACACCTGGTTCCCACCTGGCATCGTGTTATTAGCACTGCTATCAATGAAGGGCTAAAAATGGGCTAAAAATGATTTATTGCTCAGATAAACATCAGTCTCAGAGGCTGTGAGGTTTATGAGATCAAGCATTCACAGCTCAAAGTGGCCACTTTGTAAGTTCTTTGTAACAAGGCAATATAAAACTTTCTAATCCAATGGATGCCACAAAGTTTATTTTGTTTCTCTAACCTATCACCATTACTTAATTTTACTGCACTGTGGATACTTTTGTCCAATGGGTTTTTGTCATACATACACACAGATGCTTCTGTTATAACTCCTAAACTCTTAGTTTACTGTCACCGTTGTATTTTCTGAAAAATCCCTTTGCCCAGGATTTTCTCCTGGGAAGCTGAGAAGCCTCAGAGAAAAGGAAAACAATTCTGATCTCATTTGCTTCTCCTGTGTTGTGCTCATGTGGAATGTGTTTGGAGATTGTTTACCCACAGGTGATTGTTCCATTGGATTCTGCTGGGAGTTGTTTTCACTCTTTGGCCAATCAGGGCCAAGCTGTGTTGGGACTCTGGAAAGAGTCAGGAGTTTTCATTATTATCTTTTTAGCATTCTGTAAGTATCCTTTCTGTATTCTATAGTATAGTTTAGTATAGCATTCTTTAATATAATATAGTATAATAAAGTAATAAATTAGCCTTCTGAGAACATGGAGTCAGAGTCATCATTCCTTCCTCTGTCTGGGAACCTCACAAATACAAGAGTTTATCAAATTACATTGCTATACTATGAACCCTTCACCTTCTTACCCAATTTAGTTTCTCACTTAAGGCATATCCTTACTTACAACTATAGAAACATAAGTTTATTATTTTTTTGCTTAATACCTGTTTACTTTATATTTACATCAATCCAAGCTTCCTCCAAGGCTGCAGATCAAACCCTTCAGTGTTTTATCGATTCCCACAGCATCGGAATGGCCACCAGGGAAGTTCCTTTACAGCACCCTCACTGCTCTGCTGAGATGATGAGGATTGCAGAGGTGAGACAGGGCAGTGTGCCCGTGGCCCAGCATGGCTGCTGTGGGCAGTGTGGCAGTGCCAGGCCCTGGCAGCCCCACACTCTGTCCCTCCTGCTTGCCCTGAGCTGCTGGCAGGGCTGGCAGCTCCTCCCAGGCAAAGCCCTGGCCATGCTTCAAGGAGAAGAGGAGAAAGCAGGGACTTTAAGGGATGCATAAAGGACATTTAGACCAGCTTTTCATGTCAATTTAACCCTTAACATGTAATTGAGAAGCTAATCTATTACAGAATCACAGAATGACCAGGTTGGAAGAGCCCTTCAAGACCATCGAGTCCAACCCAGCCCCAACAGCTCAACTCAACCCTGGCACCCAGTGCCACATCCAGGCTTTGTTAAACACACCCAGGGATGGGGACTCCACCACCTCCCTGGGCAGCCATCCCAGAACTTTATCACTCTTTCTGTGAAAAGCTTTTTCCTAATATCCAACCTAAATTTCCCTTGGCACAGCTTGAGGCTGTGTGCTCTGGTTGTGTCAGTGCTGCTGGAGAAAGAGCCCAGCCCCAGCTGAGCACAGGCACCTTTCAGGAGCTGCAGAGAGTGATGAGGGCAGCCCTGAGTCTCCTTTTCTCCAGGCTGAGCACCCCCAGCTCCCTCAGGGGTTCCTCACAGGGTTTGTGTTCCCAGCCCCTCTCCAGCCTCGCTGCCCCCTCTGGACACATTCATTCATGTGCTGTCTGTCCTTCTGCACTCTGATCACACCACTGTGGATGGAGGGGACACACAGAAAGCACCCATGGTGCTGCTCATGTTAACAATGGTTTTATCTCCTGACAGAACCTGGGGTGGTCACAGCTGGGGTGGTCACAGCTGCTCCCCAGGGGTGAGCTCCATGGTGCTCACCAGCAGCATTTCTGCAGGGAGGGCAGAGCTGGGGGGCAGCTTGGAGATTGAGTCCCCTGTCCTGCTCTGGCAGCTGCAAAGTTTCTGCCCATCCACCATTTATGTGGCACCATGTGTCCAAGAGGAGACCTTTGCTAATGTAACAGAGCATGGAATAAAAATGCTGGTAAAAAAAAAGTAATACAGGACAAGAAAAGCTGCTTTCAGCAGCAAGGGGCTTGCCTGCCTCAGTCCAGAGCCAACAAGAGTAGAGAGAGGACACAAAAACACCTGGCAAACTGCAAAGCTTGAGACTGGGTCAAGAGCTCCAGCCTTGGGTAACACTCGCTTCACATTAAGTATTTGGCTTTCTTCCTTCTGGGATTTCCCTCCTGTGTTTCCAAAATGTAAAGCCCTGGTGTGGTGCTGCCCAGGGAGCCAAGCAGGTAGGAGGCAGCAGGCCCAGAGTGCAGGGAGGGAGCTGGAAGAGGGGATGGGGGTGGCTGGGGGCTCTCAGCTGGCCAGGGTGGCTACAGCCCACAGCTTTCCTCAGAACTAAAGACCAGCTAGACCAGGAGAGAAACAGAGATTAGTTCCATCTCTTGCACACAGATCATCCTGCACACCCATGCCTGTACATATTCTACACCACTTTACTTCAGGCAGGGCTTACTGGGACTTTTCACTGCCTGCCCAGCTCCACTGATGCCTCAGGTTTCAGCTTTTATATTTTTCAGATTCTGGGCTGCTTCCTGTGTGGGTCTGCGTTCATATGAGGGGGTGGTGAGCTCTGTGCACAGAGCAGGGAGACAAAACAATTCCTGCTCCAGCTGGGCACCAAGGACAAATGATCCAAATCTCAGTCCAAGAGCACAACACCGTGGGCTGGAGAGAGAAAAACAAGCAGGATGGGACTGGATGGGCTAAAGCTGGAATGGGACAATGAACTGCAAGATGCAAATGGAGCAGAACTGATCAAAGTGAGAGACTCTGTGCCTGGTCATGCATTTTGTGCCCATTTTGGTTCATCTTGGGTGCAGCTCTGGCTGGGCTCTTGTGGTGCCCAAGGTGGATCCATTGAGGCCTTTTAATAAATCCCTGCTTTATTCTTTAGTTCTGTCTGATCTCTGTTCCAGGTCAGCCTGCACAAGGCACCACAGGGTGGATCCTGTCCTGTGAGCTGCACACCTGGGGGAGCCTGGGGGAGGCTGGCAGAGCCCCCACTGAGGGGTCAGACATTCTGCCCAGGGTACCTGAGCACAGGAGACCAGATTCCTCCCCAGCCTTGCAGCCTCCTGAAGCTCTGGGGCTCTCCAGGACACAGCTCAGAACTCTGCCTGCTGTGTTTAAACAGAATAGTCCCAACACACATTGCAGATTGCTTCCAGGAAGGCATGAAATGAGCAATGTTCTGTTTATAAATAGCTCTGTCCCATGTTTGCCCACTGCCAGCCCATGCTGGCAGGTGAGAGGAGCAGCGAGTGAGGACTTCATCTGCTGCTGGAGCCCTGAGCTTGGCACTGCACCCTCTGGCAGTGTGGTGCCACTTGCAAAAAGCAACTGAAAAAATGCCAGACATCTGTGCCCTCACTGTGTGAACTAAAATGGAAAAGAACCAAAGACTTTTCTTCACACTGTGATTTATAAAAAGCCCCTGTGTGATCTAAACTGACACACAAAATGACTGTCTCCTATTGACTATTTTTAACCTAATTTAGCTGACACTAATTGTACTGGACCTCTATAATTGTGCACAGCACTTGGCTAGAATTATCATCAGCTTCATGGGGCTGATGTTATGCCAATATCATATTTGACCCATGTTTCCAAGACAGAGGATCAGAACATAGGCATTTCCTTTTCTAGGGAGCTTATTTTTTCCTTTCCCTTCACATTTCCTTCCACTTTAGATACACCACACACAACTGTAAGTATCACAGGTTCTCCCTGCCCACCTGGCAGCTCTTCCCCAGAGCAGAGATCCCATCAGCTCTGGTCAGCTGTCCCCCACACTCAGGTTCTGCTCCAGGCAGCCTTGACCAAGCTCACCCCATCCCTTCTCCAGACATATAATAACAGAAGAGAGTTTTCCTATGCCAGAAGGGTTAAAACACTGAACTTTTGGTTTGAGAGGGGGCAGAATCTCTTACTGCTCATAGGAGGTTGACCACAAAGGTCACAGTAACTTCTAGAATGTGGCACTGTGTGGCATTCACATCCTCTGAACATCATCCCTTGGCCCAGGATTTTCTCCTGGAAAGCTGAGAAGCCTCAGAGAAAAGGAAAAGAATTCTGATCTCATTTGCTTCTCCTGTGTTGTGCTCATGTGGAATGTCTTTGGAGATTGTTTACCCACAGGTGATTGTTCCATTGGATTCTGCTGGGAGTTGTTTTCATTCTTTGGCCAATCAGGGCCAAGCTGTGTTTGGACTCTGGAAAGAGTCAGGAATTTTCATTATTATCTTTTTAGCATTCTATAAGTATCCTTTCTGTGTTCTATAGTATAGTTTACTATAATATTCTTTAATATAATATAGTATAATAAAGTAATAAATTAGCCTTCTGATAAGATGGAGTCCTCCTCATCATTCTCTCCCCTTGTTGGGGTTGTCTGAATGTACAATAGCACTGAGGTCTCACGTGCCTCAGGATGGTACCACAAGGCAGGATAGTCAAACATAGCCCAGACATTTAGGGCTTAATGAAGCAGAGTTAAACTCCATCTGGCAAGCACCAGCAGGAGAGCAGAGACCAGTGAGGCCAAGTGGAAAAGCAGCACTAAATAAACGATGGATGCACTGTGCTGGAGCTGAGGGGTACAGGTGGTGGTCCCAGGTTGGACTCCTCATTAGGAGCCATGCATTGCTCTGAAAGCATCAATGCACAGAAACAGTGCTGCCCCTCTGCATTTTGGTACATTTCTAATTAGAAAGGATTATCTTAGCTGTACCTGCTGTTTCCACAAATATTTTAGAGCTTAACTGTGGTGTTATGAGGTCCCCAGCTTGAGGTGAGAGAGGAGAATTTGACTCCAAGTTCTCAGAAGGCTGATTTATTATTATATTATCTTATATTATAATTTATACTAAAACTATACTAAAGAAAGAGAAAGAATACAGACAGAAGGCTAGAAAAGAAATGAATAATAAAAACCCGGGACTGACCAGAGTCCTGACACAGCCGGACTGGGATTGGTCATTAAATTAAAACAATTCACATGCTGGGTGAGCAATTCTCCAAATCACATTCCAGAGGAGCAAAACATGGAGAAGCTGAGGCTTCTTATCTTGCTAGGAGAAGAAATCCTGGTGAAGGGATTTTTCAGAAACCATCACCTAACATGTGACACCTAACAAATGACACCTTACCTGTCTCTGCACTATGAACTGGAATAATAAACACTAAGTGCTTGCTCTTACCCACAGAGCTGTGTAACCTCCACCACCTCTCCCAGCTGATTCTCCCAGTTCACCCAGCACTTCCTCCTCTCCAGGTCTACTTCAAAGAGCTCAATCTTCTCCTTCCCCCACCAGCCCAGACTTTTCTGTTACAGCTGTGCTCAACAAGCGGGACTGCAATGTATCTTAAGGCCCTTAACTCAATTTCTTAAACGATGAAGTTAGCAAAATGGGGGGACTGTGAGGAAACCCAGGAGGGGAAAAGTCTCTATTTCAGTGATTCTTTCAGCCCTGTGTGCTGGGTACTGTTTCAGTCCAGTGTTTTAAATACATCTATCTGTTGCAGTCACCTCTGAATTGCCATTTACAGGCAATGCAGTGAGGGAAACCAGTGACTGCTGCTCAGAGTGAGCATAGGGAAGCTTTATTTGGGCAGCTTGACCACTTCTCAGTGCCTGGCCTGCCATAGGAGAGCTCTTTTATTTAATATAACTCTGCGCCACCAGAGTATTTCTCTAGGATTCTTGCAAATATGATCAGTCATATTTTTAGGAAAAAAAAACAAAACAGAAAAAGAAAAAAAAAAACCAAAAACCCCAAAACCGAAACCACCAAAAAATAAAATAAAATAAAAAATAAAATAAAATAAAATACAATCACACAGAGAAAAAAAAAATCAACCAAAAAACAACCAACAAAAAAAACCCCCCAAGCTTTTAAATTGACTGAATCTCAAAAATGTGAAGAAGTGAATCTTGTGCTGTGCCAGAACTTGGTGTGGGGCTCTTGGGTAAGGGCTTTACTGCCTGTGGGCATCACTACACAAGGAACTGACTGAGGCTCTGCAGGAGCACTGGAATTCAAAGTCATCACCAGGAGTGGCAGAATGTCCAGAAGGGCAGAGCCAGGAAGAGAGAGATGCCCTTTTCCCCATTTACTATTAATTATTTATTTTCATTAGAGACTGCTTTTTAGGACAGCATGTTATGCTTCACAACACCGATTTTAATCCAATTTTTTTTTGCCATCAGAGCAGGAGATCACCTTGCCAGGGGCTGCAAAGCCTGCAGGGTGAGCTGGGGAGGGGGCACTCATACCCTGGGCTCCCACAAATACCTTGTTAATGAACTTGTTAGTTAATTGCTTGCTGCATTTAATAAACAGAAGATTCTGGATTAGAAGAGCAGTACTTATGCAAAAAGTATTATTAGCCCTCAGAAATCTGAAGTTAACAAAACATCCATGCACATACCCATCCAGCTGACCACTTCTGGACTACCTTAGCACAGTTTGGTAGGAGTTGTGTGTCTCCTCTTCAGGAGATTATGGCCATAAAGGATCATTACAAGAAAAAAATGAACCACAGCACATCACATCACATCACAAAATGCATGTTCTCAAAATGCTGCATGAAACCTTGTCAGCCCCTCTGCAGTCTTGTATCAGAGGGGAAGAAGAAAAGCCCTAACAATGAGAGCCTGTCCAGTTCTCCTTTCTGGAAATAAAAATTGCACTCATATTTTCTTTTTGTTTTTATTTGATATTAAAGGATAGATTATGATATAATTTCCATCCTCTGCAAAGTTGTGAGGAGCCATTTCACTGACTATGGAAACCAGCCTGTGAATATAGAATTATTTAATGAAAATGTGACAATCCTTTTGTAAGGACAACCTCAGCTGATGCTCCTGCATTCTGGTTGGTGGAAGCAATGCCTGCATTTGACTGCAAGAGTGATATAAAGGAATTTTAAAGGGAGCAAATAAATTAAGTGATATTTATGTTAGTATTTACTTAAGTCCTGAAGATGACTTACTCAGAATGTATTCACATAAATTTTTTGAGAAGGTAGCAAAGATTAATTGAAATATTAAATCAATTTTATGGCTATAGGGGAGAATGCAGTTCATCCCCATTTGTCACTGTATTCAATAAAGAACTACAGCTTAAGACTTTGATTTACAAATAGTGGAGCAAAAAACCTGAACACCAGAATACTTCTGGGTGTCTCTAAATTAAAGGATCTGTGTAAAAAAAGAAGTAATTCTTATCTACTGCTCTCAGACTGGCACTGTATGATGTATGTAGAAGATGTAAATAATAAAAAGGACATACATAATGAGATTTTCAGGAACCTTCAGCCTCAGCCTGACTCTGTTCCCATCATACTTCCAGCACAAGCAGAGCTAAGTCATGCTCACCACATTTCTACAACTCACATTTTATTTTCCTGCAGCTCTCAGGTTCTATCCTGCCCATCTGCTGCCCTCTGGAATCACCTGCCAGGCTGGGCCCTGGCTGCAGCTCTGTGTCCTCCTTTGTGCTCAGTTCCAGCCTTTGCAGGGAGCTGAGGAATCATCTCCAGGATGGGAAGGCAAGGCTTGGACTGAATTCAGCCTTCACACAGATGACAGAATGGTTTAAACAATAAGCTGTAGGCACATTTGTGTTTTATTGCACTGTGCTCTGTATGTGTTGATGGTGTCTCATGCCACCTGTGCCACGCTACAGAGCAGTTTGGTGTGAAACCATTTCAAAAACTTCTGTTAGCCTTCAGCCACTTTGGGGCCAACCTGTGGCTCCAGTTTGCTTGTTCTTCCCCTGGGCCTTTGCCTCATCTTTCCCCATTTTGCTAAATGAGTATTTAGCTGCTTTACTTGAGCCTTGGTGCAATCCATGAGTTTTCCTGGCACATAACAAGATTTGGATTGCTATGGATCCCAGCACAGAAATAATACATCCAACACCAGTGGCAAAAGCACATAAATAAAGGTCAGAGATAAAATCTACCTAATATTACCAATAGCTGTTACTTTTATTAACTTGGATGCTCTTTAATAAAACACAGTTGTCCAGTGTGTCACTGACTGACCTCATTCAGTAGAGCTGTTTAAGATATACTGAACATACTGAAACACAGCCAGGAATGAAATTTGTGATAAAACAATAAAGTTTCCCAAGACCAACACAGCACAAATGCCATGGTAGAGAACACTGAGCTTGAATCTGGGTATTTTCCAGGTTTTCAGACAAAATAGAAGCACCCTGACACAGAAATTGATCTTACTTATCAAACACATATTTCCCTGCTCTTGCCACAATTTCCTAATAAATGTTTCTAATTCTGGCCCTGGTGGGCAATGTTCCTTTTGAAGGGTTGGGCAGAGCAATGGGTGCAGTTTTTCAAACCCCTTTTAAAGCACCTTGGCTGAGCCTGACCTTGCCCCAGTGGGGCAGTCTGCAGCTGGGCTGGATCCATGCAGCTCCATGGACTCCAGACTCTGTTACAGGAATGGACCTGGCCCTTGCTTGTATCCATGGTCTAAGCTCTAAATGCCTGAGTGAACTTTCCTGACACCACTGAGAAAGTCAGGGGAAATCTCAGGTTTCTGTGCTGAAATGGCTCCCCAGGTGTCAGAAAGTCTCTTTTTCCAAGCCCTGTGACAGAAGGAGTCAAGATTCCTCAGCTCTGGTTTTCAAGGTTGTTTATTTCTCTTACCTGTTCCATTCTTTCTCTGACCTGCTGAGATCTGTCCGGCAGGTTGGGTTGTGGCACACTGATAGCCCTTGGGGTGGTGTTGGCTTTTTATACTAAGAACTACATGTGCTTTATTTACAGTAATTTTCCAATACCTTTCACCCATGTTAGACAGTCTGTCTGTACTCTAAACCAACCCAAAAGTGTCACCATCACACAGAAGATGGAGGACAAGAAGAAGGAGAAGAAGGACAGGACATGCCCACATCCCTCCATCTTGCCTCTTGAACCCCCATTCTAAAATCCCCAAAATTCTACTTTTCCACCCTGTGACAAATTCACTATCATTCTACTCAAACTCTTGTGGCTTGTAACTCTTCACAGAAGGATGGTAATTGTTTCCATGGGTTAAAATCAAAGGCACAGGTGTTTTTGACTCTGTGCCAAGGTCTCTGAGCCCCCTGCCAGGGTCTCGAATCCTCCAGGGCAGCCAGAGGAATGTCCTGGGTTCTGACAGGGAAAAGTCTGTGGTGATAGAAGATTGTTTAACATCAGTGCAGACCACTAGACCTAGAAATGCAGAAGAAACAATCTCTGTATTTTGTCTGCCATGTCATGGTGTTGTCTAATGCAGGTATAAATTAGGCTGGTGGAGCTGTAGGCTCTCAGAAGATGCTGCTGTTAGAGACTGAGCAACTCCTGTGCCAGGGGGCTCTATTGTATTTGTGGGGTGCCCTGACAAAGGCAGGAATGACGAATCTGACTCCATCTTCTCAGAAGGCTAATTTATTATTTTATGATACTATATTGTACTAAAGAATACTATACTAAACTATACTAAAGAATATGGAAAGGATACTTACAGAATGCTAAAAAGATAATAATGAAAACTCCTGACTCTTTCCAGAGCCCCAACACAGCTTGGCCCTGATTGGCCAAAGAGTGAAAACAACTCCCAGCAGAATCCAATGGAACAATCACCTGTGGGTAACCAATCTCCAAACACATTCCACATGAGCACAACACAGGAGAAGCAAATGAGATCAGAATTGTTTTCCTTTTCTCTGAGGCTTCTCAGCTTCCCAGGAGAAAAACCCTGGGCAAAGGGACTCTATAAGGGAATGTGAATGCCACAGGGCTCAGAGCTTAAACTCATATTTGTTAGCCAGGCTGTGCAGGCAAGTATTATAGATCAAAACCCCCCTGCATTATCAGGAGCTGCCTAGCTGGCCATACACCAGTGATTTTTGCTGAAATGTGGGCTGGAGGGAGGGCTGCCTCCTGAGCAGGCAGCATGTGGGTTTGTGCTTTCCTGGCAAGCCAGGAACAGAAGCTTTGGCAATGGTGATGACCAGCTCAGTCTGCAAGCCTGAGGACAGGTTTCTAAGGTTCTCAGTTGGTAATTTCAACATCTAGATGTTGAAGAGTTGATATATAGGAGAGTATATTTATTTTAGATCTAATCTTCAGCCAGGCATCCTGCCACAAACATCTTTCCTTCAGTCATGCACAGATCAGCTTTGAATGGGGGGCAGGCTGACAATTCCATGCACTGGGAAAGGACTCACATTTCATTTCTAATGATGTGACTGCAAAGGGCCTCTGTCTGGCATTATTTTGCCATCAGAACTTAATGAGCAAACAGAGTTTTGGTGAGCTGTTTTCTCATATCCCAGTATATGAGTACCTTGTGAAGGAAGAACAGAGAGGTCCCAGTACTTGTTTCTGTCTTAGCTGGATGAACAGATTCTTAGAATCCTGTTTCTACCTGAATATGCAGAACTGCAACATTTCATAGTCAATATTGTTCAGCAGACCTCAAGGACACCCCTTGAGTGATTACAAATTTTATATAAAAACAGTATAAACAAAACTATTGTAAAGTCTTGGCTATTTATACAGCTCACCTGAACATATTGATGGTGATCATGCAGCTGTAACATGCACATCACTTTCATAAGCTTTTCTATAAACAAAGGGCAATATGCTTCAATTTCTGAATGAGCTTTTTGTGTATGTCACTGCCTCAAGTCCTTATCACTCCTCATATTTATATATTTATATATTTAGAAATATATAAAAATATATATTAATATATTTATTTATGTATATTTCAATAAATGCATATTTATTTATATATGATTGTCTCTTGCATGAGCTGCTGAGTCAATTACTCTTTGTTCAAGCAAGTGCTGTTGCATTACCTTGGCGCTCTCATGGAAAGACAGTAGCTTTTATTGCAGGGGATTGTTCTGAAAATCTGAACTCATCAATGGGCCTGGTGTTGAAAGCTTAAAGCCTGAATTATTAACTCATGGGATAAAGTGTATTCTAGGTGTTTTTATGAAGAAGGAAAAAAAATAGTTGATTAGAGGGAGAGGGCTTAGGGGACCCTAAAACTCCCCTGAGTGCATTTAGGAGCAGAACCCAGTCGTTTCTGTTTTATGGCAATCTCTTGGGCAGAGATGGGGGCCAGTTTTCCCTGCTGTGTCCCAGATGCATCCTCACACATCAGCTGCATGAGGAGGAGCCACCCCAGCAGGAGCAGGCAGTTCTCTGGGACATCCTGCTCATCCACAGGAGGGAAAAGACAACCTCAAATCTCTTCAATAAATACAAACAGCTGCCACTCTTCCTGCTGGTGCTCTATGAGAAAGCTCCAGGTCTCACTCAGGGGAGGGCCACAGCACCATGACCATGGTATCCCTGGGCACAAACACAACCAGAGGGATGAGCTGCCCAGGGGAGCCCCACAGCACCCCAGAACAACCCCATAGCATCCCAGAACATCCCCCCACAACCTCAGAGCACCCCAGAACAACCCCACAACACCTCCAGAACAGCCCTACAGCACCCCCAGCATAGCCCCCCAGAACAGCCCCAGTACCCCAGAACAGCCCCTCAGAGCAGCCCCACAAAACAGCCACAGCCCCCCAGGATAGCCCCCCAGAACAGCCCCTCAGAGCAGCCCCAGTACCCCAGAACAGCCCCTCAGAATAGCCCCAGCCCCCCAGAACAGCCCCTCAGAGCAGCCCCACAAAACAGCCACAGCCCCCCAGGATAGCCCCCCAGAACAGCCCCAGTGCCCCAGAACAGCCCCAGTATCCCAGAACAGCCCCAGCCCCCAGAGCTGCTGTCCTGGCTCTGCCCTGCCCAGCACCCCCATGGGGAGGGCAGGGCACAGGAGAGGCCCCCAGGGCTGGGCAGCTCAGGGACATTTCTGGAGAGCAATGCTGATGCTCAGCTCTTAGAGAAATCCTGCTTTAAGTCTCTTCTGTGCTCCTGTTCTCTGCACTGGGTGTGTAAATCCCTGTGAGGATCTGATCTAGATCTAAGATATTTGAAATCCTTGCTGATTATTCTCCCTTGAGATATTAAGCAAGGTTGAAAGTGACCATTAATCCTCAGGTTTGGGTTCCAGCCCAGCAGTAATGCCACTGTGGTGTTCCTGCAGAACAATTCCCATTCATGCCAGCTGAGAATTCAGTTCAGGACTGTGGTGTTTGTGAGGGTCCCCAGGATGAGGTGAGAGATGAGAATCTGACTCCTTGTTCTCAGAAGGTTGAATTATATTATATTATATTATATTATATTATATTATATTATATTATATTATATTATATTATATTATATTATATTATATTATATTATATTCATATCATATTATAGCTATAATATAGCTATATTGAAACTATACTAAAGAGAAAGGATACATCAGAAGGTTTAACAAGAAGAATAATCAAAACCTGTCACTGACTCCTCAGAGCCTTGACACAGCTGGCTGTGATTTGCCATTAAGAAAAAACAATTCACATGGAGGCAATCAAACATTAACCTGTTGGTAAACAATGTCCAAGCCACATTCCAAAGCAGCAAACACAGGAGCAGAAATCAGATAATTATTGTTTTCATTCCTCTCAAGGCTTCTCAGTTTCCCAGGAGAAAATCCTGGGCAAAGAGGATTTTTCAGAAAATATCGTGGTGACACAGGACAGCACAGATGTTTATGACACCAACAGAACCCTGTGGGGACACAGCCCACATGTAAACATACACAGGTTTTTTGGTCTTCATGCATCTACATGAAGCACTATTCTATGTTAACAGTATTTGAACTAAAAATGGAGTAGAAATTTTCATGGAGCAGGTCCAGCAGAGGTAGAAAAATGAAAATCTCTTCAATGTCTTTGGCTTAAAGCAGCTCCAACTCCATTTTAAAATAATAGCTTGAGATGTAATGCATGGAGAGTATGAGAAATGCTCCACAGTGAGGTGATCTATCAGAGAGAAACCTTGAATGAAAAGCAGGGAAAACAATAAATCCCCAGAATAAATATTGAAAGGGGAGAAAGAAGGAAAGAGATTTCATTTTATTACATCATTTGATGTCATGAGCATGAACTGGGGAAAAGATTTATTTATTTATGTTTCTCTGAGGGTCTGGTTCTGTAAACAGATGGAAGAAGGGCTGGAAAATCCAAATTCCAAACAGAAAAGGTCAAGGCACAACGGAGCTGTATTTTCAGATACAGTGATATAGTGGCCATAGCTGACACTTGATTCCTTATTAGATTTGCAGTGGTTTATGGATGGGTTATGCAAATCCCCTGGAAATATGCATGCAAGGGCTCAGGTTTGCTGCAAAGTGCTCCCCTGGCACAGAGGCACAGCTGCAGTTACACTGCAGGGCTGGCACCTGCATTGAAATCCCCGTGTTCAGTCACCTACAGGTCCCTCCAGAGAGAAGAGTCCAGAATCTGGATTTTGGATTTAAAGAAAAATATATCTGCTAATCCAACTGCTAATATAATATTATACACAATTCTGATGCCAGAATGGACCTATCCATGTTCTTTTAACTCTCCTATATCAGCTTTTCAGTTCAGAAGCCCACTGCAGCAAAATGTGATTTTGAAATGCAGAATTAGGTTTCCTTAGGTTTTCCCAGAAGAGATGGGCACAAGGTGTGTTCAGGTAGAGCACCAGGCTCTGCTCAGGGCACAGAGCTTTTACAGCTTTTTAAAGCTTTTACAGCTTCTGAATTTGTTGCAGCAGCACCTGGAGATGCAATCAAGCACCACACCCCCTACTGCAGTGGAATTGTCTCTTCAACACCAGTGACACAGAGACTGCTTTGCCATTTTCCTAGCTTTGCTTTGTTTTTTCCCTACTTTTAAGCCTGGTCACCTGCATCTCCTCTGTTTAAATGCTAAATTCCTTTCAGGAATCTCCCAGTTGACTAAAATGCTAAGTACAGCAGTGCCATGGTGTCAGCCAGCATTAGCCATGATCCTAAATGGTAAAGAGTGAGCATACACACTGCTGGGTTAATGTGGTGTTTGTGAGGGTCCCTAGGATGAGGTGAGAGATGAGAATCTGACTCCATGTTCTCAGAAGGCTTTTTTATTTTTTATGATATTATATTATATTAAAAATGCTATACTAAAACTATACTAAAAAGAATAGAGAAAGGGTATATCAGGAGGCTAGAAAAGAATGAATAATAAAAACTTGTGACTGACTCAGAGAGTTTGACACAGCTGGCTGTGATTGGTCATTAATTAAAAACAATTCACATGGAACCAATCAAACATTCACCTGTTGGTAAACAATGTCTAAGCCCCATTCCAAAGCAGCAAACACAGGAGCAGCAATCAGATAATTATTGTTTTCATTCCTCTCTGAGGCTTCTCAGCTTCCCAGGGGAAAATCCTGAGCAAAGAGGATTTTTCAGAAAATATCATGGTGACAGGTTAATCCATGGACAGTGAACCATCCCATCAGTTTTGAGTATGTTGCATGACCAGAACATAAGTACAAGGGTACATTAATTCAGTCTGTTCTGCTGTGGGCATATCTGAAGTTTCACAGTCCAAATCAAAGAGAACCAAACCATAGTGAAAATGTTTATTAGCAGCTGCTTCCTCTGATCCTCTGTACTGCTATTGTGAAGAGCTTCTATTAAGAAAATAGATAATAAAGGACATATTGTACAAGAATATATAATGCCAATAGATAAAACTTCCATTTGTTAGATTTTTAGTTATCCTGGTGTCTCATATCAGAGGATATATTTGGTCTCTTGGTGAGTTATTACTGAAGCTCATCTGGCAGAATATGCTGGAGTTTAAACAACCTCTGCTCTCAGAGCTGCCTGTTGAATTTCTGCTATTATTTTTGTACAGAATGCTATGTTAGGGTTCCTCACTTTAATTACACAGCTAATAAAGCAGGCAGTTTGCCCTGGGTTAGCCCAGTGGCACACCAATGCTCTGGACAAAGCTCCCAGGCAATCCATCACCTTCTGCTGGGCTGCCAGAGAGGAGCTGAGTGGGCTCTGAAGGACTTGGGAGAGCAGCAGGATGGGGCAGCTGCTCCTCTGTGCAGGGGGAAGAGAGCAGAGCACCTGGGAACAGCCCCAGAAGAGCAAAAAAATTTAAATGTGTGTATGTAAACATGCTGGGGAAGAGAACATGGATAGTGGAGCTTTGTCTGCTGCTCTCTCCTGCCATGAGTGATGGGAACCCCAAAATGGTCACAAAATGGACACAAGGTCACGGGGTCTCTCATGTTTATCAGTTCTGCTCCATTTGCATATTGGAGTTCATTGTCCCATTCCAGCTCCAGCCCATGCAGTCCCATCCTGCTTGTTTTTCTCTCTTCAGCCCACGTTGTTTGTGCTCTTGGGCCTGCACATCTTGGCTCCCAGCTCCCTGCCTGCTCTCACATTTTCAGGTGTTTTTTCAGTCCAAAGCTTAACTGCTGGGGCTTCCAGAGATTCAAAGGCCTCCGGACTTGGAGAGCTGCTGCCAGCCTTGTTAGGCCTTATTTATTAGTAGGGAAGTATCCAAGGGCTTGATCCAAAGCATTCTGTGTTCAATGGAAGGCTCTCAACGTGGCTTTCAGCAACTGTGGCTCTCTGTACTAAAAATTGAATAGTAATAAAAGGAGGAAATGGCTTTTGCTATTACTACACCAGTCACATAGACACAGATCATCTTTCACAGTGCTGTCAGGTAAAATCAAACTACTTCTCTGGGAGATTAGGGATTGATTAAAGTCCTTGCACTCAGGGATATATATCTGTATTAATCCTGGAATTATTTGTCAAACACCCAAGATCTCTGCTCTGATTTGTGGAATATATTCTGAAAGTCAACACTCCAAATGAGTCAAGATTTTTTAAATTATTTTTATGTTTTTAAAGCAAATGCAGGAGCTGCTTCCTTGCCCTGAGAGCAAGCACTGCTATTTTTAACATGGTGCTCTTTTTTTGCTTTGAAATGTGTTGCTGATAGTAGAGAATGTGGCTGGGAAGCTGGAAAGTAGGAGCTAACACACTCTCAGACAAGTCCATAAAGCACGAGCCACTGCCTTAAACCACGAGGTTTGAGGTCTGACAGGTTTGCACTGACGGCTGCTGCTGTCCAGCCAAGAAAGTCAGGGTTTGATGGTGAAGCCAGCACTAAATCCACGTCTCCAACTTCTCTCACTGCAGAGAAACATTTGATCCTGTTTGGAGAGGTTTTTAAAATGTAGCTTTGGGTTGTATCAGAAGCTGTACCAAAATTGGGCTTGCTGTGCCTGGAGTCTGGTATTCAGAGGGTGCTCCACACACCATTCCCCAGACCCTGGGGATCCTGTGTGCCCTGGGCTCTGGAGCAGGGATGTTTGTGCCTTTTTGTCCTGGGCTGTAAGATAAGTGTGTATTCTGTTTGCCATCTGCCACAGGTGGGGCAGTTCTCTGCTGTCCATGGGCAGTTTTTTCTTGATCTCTCCCCCAGCCACTCCTCCCTGCAGGAGATCTCTGCTGTCCATGGCCACTGAGTGTCCCTGCAGGGCTGATCCAATTCCAGCATCCCATGGGGAGATGCTGCATTGCCCAGGGCAGGAGCCAAGCATTCCTACCTGGATCCAATGTGAGCCTGGCACAGCCCAGCAGCCTTTGCCCAGTGCATTGCCAGAGGAGCAGCTTCTGCTGCCCTGCATGGCCAGAGGGAGCCCAGGCCCATCTGCAGCAGCCCTGGAGCTGCAGAGGAAAACTCCCCCCTTGTGCAGGATCCCTGCTCCAGCAGAGCCACAGCTGGCACTGCAGGAGGGCTGAGCCCCCATGGGATGGGGCTGTGCCACCCCCTGACACACAGGGGGACAGGGACTGCTCTGACTCTGGCAGTGTTTTTTTGTTTTTTTTATAATGTTGTTTGTACTATTGCATCTGTATTTTTAGTTTTCCTAGTAAAGAACTGTTATTCTATCCTGGATTGCCAAGCCAGTTGTATTCTATTTGCCATCTGTATGGCAGCTGTCTTCTGTTCAGGGGGCAGTTTTCCTTATCTCTTCCACACCCACTCCTCCCTCCAGGGGCACATCTGCTGATAACAGCTATTGAATGTCCCTGCATGGCTGATAAGAACTACAGCATCCCATTGGGAGATGTGAGCCCAGGGGGAGGAGCCAAGCATTCCTACCTGGATATAATCTGGAGATTCTGGAACACCAGCACAGCTTCTCCACAGGATTCCCCAGAGGAACAGCAGCTGCCTTTTCTTCCATTGGATCTTCAGAGGCAGAGACTGCACCTTTCTCCAGGATCCCTGCTCCAGCAGAACCAGGCCTGACACTTCAGGAGGGCTGAGCCACAATTCCAATGGGACTGCTGCCAACACCCTGACCCACAGGGTGTCAGGCTGGCTTCTGAATCTGTCCCTGTTGTTTTAGTTCACTGCATTGTTTATTCTACCTTTTAATTTTCTTTCCTAATAAAGAACTGTTATTCCTGCTCCCAGATTTTTGCCTGAGAGCCCCTTAATTTCAAATTTATAACAACTGGGAGGGAAGGGGTTTACATTTTCCATTTCAGGGGAGGCTCCTGCCTTCCTTAGCAGGGACCTGTCTCTTTAAATCAAGACATATTCCTATTCCCATATCTTTGCCTGAGAGCTCCTTAATTTCAAAATTATAATAATTCAGAGGGAAGGGGTTTACATTGTCCATTTCAGGGGAGGCCCCTGCCTTCCTTAGCAGACACCTGTCTGTTCAAACCAAGACACTTGTGCATTGCAGCAGGCAGTGAGGAGATGCAGGGGGTACAGCTGGGCATCCCTGTGCCAGGGGCAGAGCCCCTCAGAAGGAAGCAGAGCTGGAAGGGTGTGGAATCACAGCGTACAGGACAGACCTCTCCAAACCCTCCCTAATAACAGAGGTCAGATTTAATTTGGCCTCAGCCTCTATCTGAGATGAGATAAAGAACCACACTATGATTATTTTTCCCAACTTGCCATGCCTGAGGGCAGTCATTTTCTCTCACATATAACAGAAAAATGTTCTGGATAAACTGGCTGCAGTTCAGTAAATAAGTTGTGATACATGCTTTCATTTGAGAGATCCAAATTTTCTGGTTTAGCAACCCCTGGCAGAACAATCAATAACTTACACTGAGAGAGTGATGGGAAGAGGGAAACAATGAAGATAACAGACTGTAGCAGTGCATCAGGACCTGCAGGGGCTCTGCTAACTTGCTGGGATAAGGAATGTTCTGGCCTCTTGCCATTGGAAAATCAGGGCCCATTGGCAAGGCAGGAGACATCTGGGGGGAGTTTGCTGAGACAGAGAAAATCAGCAGCACACAGCTAGCACAGCTCTCAATCTGGTCAGAAAAAATCCAGATCTGGAGCACCAAGTAGTGATTGGGTTCAGCCTGACTCCAATCCAATCCTGTACAGGAATGAAGACAGTGTGAGCCCTTCAGAAATGATAAATTACATCCCAGATGAGAACCACAGACCACAAAGCCCCAGCACAGGGGGAGCTGGCTGGAAAAAAAAAAGAAAGGAAAATTCACAGAGCCTTGTCATCAGCCACAACTGCCCTATTTCCCCCCAGGGTTTCCACCTTGCTGGATGAATTAGGACAGTTGTGTTTAATAAGCAGGGGAAAAAGGCTCCATAACAGCATCCCCAGCTGTTAGGTGTTCTCTAGGCTGTGGGACTGAGGCTGGGAGGATTCAGGCTCTGCTTGGGGCTGGGGTCATACTGAAGAGACTGCCAGTGAAGAGGCCAGGGGAAAGTCAGGGTGGTTTGTTTTTCATTTTGTCTCCTAAACCATAATTCAGAGTAAGTTTGAAAGCAGTTACTTTTAATATCTTTTCTACAATTCCACACTGGCTAATAGCCCATATAGCCTCCCAGCCAAATTCTGTGAGCTGCTGAGACCCTGCAACTCAAGCAGAAGTGATCTGGGGGCATAGACACAGAAGAATTGGTATTTATGATCTTGCCTTAAGGTTCACAGCAGGGCTGAACGTGGCCTACTGACTCAGACTGTCCAACTGTAAACTAAAGGAGAGCCTGAGGAGCAATAATGGAAAAGCCAATTAGTTGATACAGTAGGTAATGGACTCCCTGGAAATGACTGTTGGAATCAACTTTCCTTAAAAGAAAAAAAGAAATAAATCTGAGGCAAACTGATGCCTTCTGAAGGCTGACCAAGAACAGAGATCAGACTGAGCTAAAGAATAAAGCAGGGATTTATTAAAAGGCCTCAATGGATCCACCTTGGGCAGCACAGGAGCCCAGCCAGGGCTGCACCCAAGATGAACCAAAATGGGCACAAAATGCACGAGTGCTCCTGGGGTCTCTCCCTTTTATCAGTTCTGCTCCATTTGCACATTGGAGTTCATTGTCCCATTCCACCTTTAGCCCATGCAGTCCCACCCTGCTTGTTTTTCTCTCTCCAGCCCACGGTGTTTGTGCTCTTGGGGCTGAGATTTGGATCATTTGTCCTTGGTCACCAGGCAGAGCAGGAATTGTTTTGTCTCCCTGCTCTGTGCACAGAGCTCACCATCCCCTGATATGAAACCCAGACCCTCACCCTAAAGCAGCACAAGATCTGAAAATATAAAGCTAAAACCTGAGGCATCAAAACCAGAAAGTTCCTAATTTCACCAGTTACAAAGTTAAAATAATACATATGCAGAGTCTGCTATATAAGACTGTGATCAGCAGCCCAGATGTGAACAGGGAAGGCTGAGGCTGTGCAGGAGCCTGGCTGTGTTTGGGAGAAGCCAAGGGAGCCCCAGTTTTGCCCTGGCCCTGCTCCATCTGTGCCTGCCCACAGGAGCTCTGAGCCTGAAGACATTTCTGTCTGGCTCAGACCGATGAGATCATCAGGGGGCTTGGCTCTTGTGCATGAGCCACATTTAACCAGGCTGATTTCCCTGAAGTTACAGAATCCTGACAGAAAACAGTGGTTTAAATTACTGACTTCTTGTTATTTACTCAGATTAGCTACATGGTTGGGTTATGCATCTTGTGCTTTCCAGAAGGGCTGATGGCTGCTACAGAAAACAAGGAATTTTCACAAGATGTTGATAAATTATTAAACCACCAGCAACTCCACTCGCTCTTAGGTTTAGAAGGCTTGAAAAATGTTTCCTTCCTGATAAGTTTAAACTGCAGCAATTGTTTTTAATGAGGTGATACAACCAGAGCGCCAGAATTTCACTGAGCAGAAGGGGAATCATTCCAGCCCCTCTACACCAGGTGAAAAGCTGCTCCGTCAAGACTAAAGCTCCTTGTCAGACAAACTTTTTTTTAGCAAAGGCTTCTCGTGTTAATCCAAGGTGTTAGTTGCCATTGCATGTTAAAACTGTTGTAAACAGTTCCCTCCCTGCAACTCCCTCAATTTGTACAAATTAAGATATGTGGATATAAATATGCTGGAGAAGAGAACATGGATGGTGGAGCTTTGTCTGCTGCTCTCCCCTGCCATGAGTGATGGGAACCCAGTGTAATTCCACAGCACCACAGTGTAATTCCACACTTCCCTGACCTGATGCTGCTGCCACAGAGCACACTGTGCAGCCAGGGAAATATCCACAGCCAAATCGGTTTAGCAGAAAACAGAACGAGTCCTTTATCACCAACACATAACAAGAATCCTATAGACTTGCTTTAGTGCCTGATTGTTCTGGGGGAATTCAAGCCCCAAATTAGGGATGATTCCTTAATTGTAAGGAATTAATTAAAAATTAATTTAAAAAATCACAATACTTTTTCTTTAATTGCTTGTAAAAATTCATGGATACTGTTAAGGAGTATAATTTTTCAGACTGCTTTTGGACATTATTTTTATTACGTATTATTGTATCATTAGTGCCACCAAAAAACCAGAGGTGTCTTGAAAATGGGCAGGATTCCTCTGGCCAGCAGAAGGCATCCAAGACAAGCTGGACTGCAGAGGAGCTTTCTGCAGCACAGGAGCCTGCCTCCAGTCTCAGGCTAATGAGCTTAACTAATAATGCAGTAACTAGATTGCTGGCAAAACATGGATAGCCCTATGATATAATAACACCTAGGAAAAATAATGTCCAAAAGCAGTCTGAAAAATTATACTCCTTAACAATATCCATGAATTTTTACAAGCAATTAAAGAAAAAGTATTGTGATTTTTTAATAATAAATCTTTACAGTTAAGAAATCATTAATTTGGGGCTTGAATTCCCCCAGAACAATCAGGCACTAAAGCAAGTCTATAGGATTCTTGTTATGTGTTGGTGATAAAGGACTCGTTCTGTTTTCTGCTAAACTGATTTGGCTGTGGATATTTCCCTGGCTGCACAGTGTGCTCTGTGGCAGCAGCATCAGGTCAGGGAAGTGTGGAATTACACTGTGGTGCTGTGGAATTACACTGGGTTCCCATCACTCATGGCAGGGGAGAGCAGCAGACAAAGCTCCACCATCCATGTTCTCTTCTCCAGCATGTTTACATCCACACATCTTAATTTGTACAAATTGAGGGAGTTGCAGGGAGTTTACAACAGTTTTAACATGCAATGGCAACTAACACCTTGGATTAACACGAGAAGCCTTTGCTAAAATAAGGTCCCAAACTATCCTGAGTTTATACTCTCACATGGTTGGTGGTGTTGAGATTTAAGAAGTGGGAGTTCACTGTGCTGGGTGCTGTATATGGGCATGTGGAGCTTGAAGGCATTATGCTGTGATTTGAAAGGTTATTGAAATGTTTGCTATTCATTGTGTAGCTGCATTTCTGTCCAAAATTGATGCAGTGAGGTGTCCCTGTCCCGTGTGTTAAATATCTGTATGCCACAGAGTGACACTGTTCTACAAACTATGAAACACTCACAGGTTATCACAGAGGCAGGAGCCTTCTACACACACCCCCTGAGGAGTGTTCAGGACTCCTCCCCAGAGTTTGGATGCAGATTCCATGGTTACTTTCCTGGAAATTGAGGGAAAGTGTCTCGATGTGTGCCCCACCAACAATTGGATGGTAAGGTATATTGAATCCTAAGTTTTATTATTTCTTCTCTAGCTGTAAAATTAATGGTACCTTTAACCCCATGCTGTAGTAGTCTCTTTTTGTCTCTATTCCTGTGTAATATTAGTTTGTTTTAAGTCCTATGTCTGTTAGTTTTGTGTCTATTAAATAAAAAATTCATTCTCTAACAGACCAAATCAGCCTTTGTTGAAGAACTTGTGAACCAGAGTGGGTTTTGGGGTGCTGGCCACCTCAATAAAGCTCCTGCCTGCTGCCAGAGCCCTGGGCAAGGGGCAGGGACGTATCTAAACCCCCACATCCATTTATAAAGGTGAGTCCCAGCTCACCCCAGCTCACCATGCAGCTGGTACCCCTCTGCCCAGCTGGCACCTGCAAGGGCAGCAAAGCCCAGCCCTGCCCTGCCCTACCCTGGCCAGGAGGCACTTCTCTCACCAGTGGCTTTATTTGGGTGCAGGAATTTTAAATCAGTTTCACTTCCATTCCCTCCCTGAGAAAACCTTGGCTTCAAAGGAGAAATCCCTCTACAGTGGGGAATGGCTCCAGGTGTCAGTGCTGGCTCCAGCTGTGCTGCCAGGAGCCTGGCAAGGACAGCAGGACAGTGACCAGCTCCTTCCCCCAGCCCTGCTCACTCCCTGCCCACCTGCTGCTGATGGGAAGGTGGGTGTGAAGCCTGGGCCACCTGTTTGCAGCTGCAAGAACCGATCCAAATATGCAGGAATCTCCAAACATGCAAGAATCTCCAAATATGCAGGAGTTTGCAAATATGCAGGAATCTGTCACCAGTGAGGAGGAAGACACTATCTAGACAGCTCTGCAAGGCACAGGAAACCTGATTCTATGCAGCCTCCTTGCAAGTGTCTGAGTTAAAATTGATATTTTATTGTTTGCTTTGCAGGCTTGCGTTTATCAATGACACTTTGCTGCACAAAACAGCTGGAAGGCTTCTACCTCCTTTTCCAAATCCTGGGGCAAACTGTGGTGATAAATGAGCCCTGAAACAGCATGATTTATAGCTCTGTAGCCTCAAGGTGCACTGCAGATCCTTTTGTACAAATTAGATCCTGCTTACGTCTCCTTAAATTTTTCAGGGTGACCTCTCTTCTTCCCTGTCACAATTCCTGTTATGAATCACTGAAATTCTACCTTCCTCTTTAAAATGTTATTTTAACTAAGGGTGATATATTTCCATTTATTTTCCCTTCAAGTTGCATTGGGCCTCAACCACTGTCAGCTCAAGTGGACAGTCAATGTCTGGTCAAAGAAAACACTGCTTGTAGAGAGGAGAAGGCTGGTGCCCTCATGGCAAGTGCACCCCTATTTGGGGTTCACTTGGGTTCATTTTGGTTCATCTTGGGTGCAGCCCTGGCTGGGCTCTTGTGCTGCCCAAGGTGGCTCTATTGAGGCCTTTTAATAAATCCCTGCTTTATTCTTCAGCTCTGTCCAGCCTCAGTTCTAGGTCAGCCTTCACAGGGCATCAGTCTGGTCACAAAATGCATGACTGCTCATGGGGTCTCTCACTGGGATCAGTTCTGCTCCATTTGCATCTTCGAGTTCATTGTCCAATTCCAGCTTTAGCCCATGCAGTCCCATCCCTCTTGTTTTTCTCTCTCCAGCCCATGTTGTTTGTGCTCTTGGGCTGAGATTTGGATCATTTGTCCTTGGTGCCCAGCTGGAGCAGGAATTGTTTTGTCTCCCTGCTCTGTGCACAGAGCTCACCAGCCCCTGATATGAAGCCCAGACCCACACACTAAAGCAGCACAGAGCCTGAAAAATATAAAAGCTGAAACCTAAGACATCACCAACATAGTAATTATTTTGTATAAACAACTGTGCCCATAACCAGCAGTTCCACAGACTGTCCCAAGCCCTGAGTGGTGTTTGTTGGCTGCATTGTGCATGTGGTACAAAGAATGTCACAACATATCCTGATAGCCTCCCCCAAAATGTGCCCTCTGCCCACATCCAGCTCTTCCTATGGCCACCATTCTCAGGGGGTCTCTTCCCCAGGCTGAGGAATCTGAGCAGCTTCAGTCTAAATGGTTTTCTGGTCTGGGATTGCCCATCATGAGTCTGCAGAAACCTTATGACTGTTAGGAAGTGCTAAATCTCTCAAAAGTGGAAAATGTGGGGCTACACAACAGACACTGCTGAAATGTCCCTGTAGGATATTCCAGAAGAAAAGGTGAAAAGGGAGATGAAAGAGAAACAAGGTTTCTGAGGCTGCCAGTTCCCAGTTTCTGTGTGAGTCTGAGGATGGCAAAGGGAAGTTTGGCTGATACCGTTTGTTCAAGTTCTGTGCCTTTAATGCAAACGTGGCTTTGCAACTCAGGACCTCTGGCCATGGGATGTGGAAAAAGAAGGTGGTGAGTGAAACAGCCCAGTGAAATCAGGAGCCACCTTGTCAGCAGGACTTGGACACTCAGAATAAAGCTGAAGGATGCTGTAATGTCTGCTTTAAAGGAAGATTCACAAGTCTTGGCTGTTGTAAACCTAAAGGATGCTCAGTAATGTCAGGATTTGGCCCATGGGAAAAAAAAAGTGATGCTTTTAGATCTATCAAAAAATGCAGAGACTCTCAGTTAATGAGAACTAGACATTCCATAGTGAGAAGCAAAACTGGGAGACTCTTAACTAGAACATATGGAACACATGATGGGAGCTACAGACTTTAAGAGGAACTCACCAGAGTTCTCATACATTTAAGATACACATGTTAACATTCTGAAAACAGATTTTGAGGTAGAGAGAAAAATTGTTGAAGAGTCATTGAGCTTGATGTCCCTATAAAATTCTCCTAGCACTATATGCTTTGTTTTTCTCACATGAGAAGTGTTTGGTTTCTTTCCCATAAGCAAAGTTTATTACTGATGAGTAGCACAAGTAAAGGGCTTATTCCAAATTTAAATCAAAGCAACCCCATTAGCAGGTGTTTAGCAGGACACTGGTGAGTTATGGGCAGCAGTAGTGCATGACTGTGCTGTGGCACTCCTGAAGGAAAGGTGCTGAACTGCAATACACCACTGGTATTAGAATTATAACATTATCAGGAAAGACAGATGGGAAGCACTTGGATGCAGTAGCCAAATTCTCATCTAATTTCCACTGGGTACCCATGGTGCAAGTCATGATAAATGCTGCAGGCCCACACTTCCCAAGGGAAGATTCTGGCCCAGCCCTGCAGACAGCTCAGAAGAGTGAATCCTTTAAGAGGAAGGAAGGGCATCCTTCTTTCCATGGTGCTGTTCCCATGTCCTTCTCAGACTAGAAAGTAAAGAGAAAAATAAATGATGAACCCTTTCAGTGGATAATAGGTGAAATAAATCATACAGTGTTCTAGGCCATAAATATACAATCAGGGAATTTTGAATATTTAGCATTTTTGCCAGCAGTCTGCAACAAATCCTTATGACAGCATAAAATCTTCAACAGAAAGAGAGGAATGAGGTATTTATAGAAGGATGAGAACAACATCCAAAAAATGCTGCTGCTGAGTCTTACTATATGGCAAAAAGGCTTTAAAAATTATTATTATTATTATGCTTATGACAGCATAAAATATTCAACAGAGAGAGAGGAATGGGGTATTTATAGAAGGATAAGAACAACATCATTAACAATTGAATTTACCTATTTGGTTAGTTAGTTACCTAACTGTTTGTTTTTAAAATAATACCATTTTGATGACTTGGAAGATATGGAATGTTTGATGACTTGGAATTAGGGTGGCTTTTCTCCTGGCAGATTCCTACCAGTGCCATGGCTGCTGGGTTTACAATGACAGGCAGCTTTAGCCCCTTTGGGAGCTTGGAAGGATGTTCTGTGTCTAAGGAGTTCCTGTTCTCTGGAAGGGGCTGAACTCCAGTGTGATCTTGACCCTTCCCATTCCCGTTTTTTATTCTATGCTTTGTGTTCAAGTCCAAGCCAGTTTGCATCCTGGTAGAAATTCCAGAGTTCCACAGCACGTTACACAGTCCTTTTTCCATTTAATTCTGCTGTAAAGAGAACACAGTGTGTGTGTGTGTGCCAAGCATAGAGCTGCTCTCCAAAGCCAACCCTTCCAACTTTGGACTTCACATCCTCTGGCTCCCTCCCCCATGACACAAACTCGTTCCTGCAGCCTCACAGAGCCAGCAGAGTTAAAATCTGGTGCACTGTGGTAAATGTTTGGCAACCAGCAGTGACTGCAGGGTGAGTTCTGCCTTAGCTCTGCCCTTCTGGAATAATGCCCTGCCATGAAACCTTTCCTGAGATTAATGCCTGGACATGCACCTTGGGGAAGCAGGAGTCAGAATACAAAAATACAAAGCAGGGAGAGCTCCAAGGTCTCCTTTTGTCTTAGGGTATTTTTTGAAAAAAAAAAAAAAAAAAAAAAAAAAAAAAAAAAAAAAAGAACTGTCAGAATTAATTTCTTGGGTAGTTGCATGCACATCACACGGACATTCACTCCAGCCCAGTGCAATTTGGCATGAGTTAAATGTACCATTAAAGCAAAGCCTTAGCTAAAAAGCTCCTCAGTAACTCTCCACCCTTGAAAAGCATTTACCAAACCAATATTATGTTCTTGATTGCCTTCACTGTGTTTTCTGTGGTGTTTTTTTATCTTTCAGCTGATTGGAATTCTGAGATATAACAAAACCTTCTTTGGAGTGTGACCTTGAGAGTCGAGCTCTTGTATGCTATAAATAATGGAAAATTAGCTATATAGGCTAAAACAGTGAGGAAAGTATTTTATATGATTTTCAAGGGCTGTAAGCCCAAGAAGAGCTGATGTCTATCAGAGTGTTATATAAATAGTCTTGCAGTGAGGAAGAGCATATAAGATCCAAGATAGATTTCTGCTTTTTAATGAGATGGGAGAATATATTACTTGAGAATTTGAAGGCTATTTTTCTTTTTGAAATTCAGATCTGGCTTTATGAATATTTTATTTTTAAAATCCAGATGATGGTAATAAGTTTTCTAATGCTAAGACATTTCTCTTTAACATGTAAGTATATTGTTGACAAGCCTAATTTTTCCAGAAAAATCACTTTAAAGTTACTAATATACATTCTAAAACTAAATTCAATCTCAGCCCTTCCTCCAGTTTTTTCCAGTACTGAAGCTTTCTGCCACTGTGAAGAGTTACAGTAGAAATTACTAATAGCTCTAAAAGAATAATTGTTCCTACAGACTCTGCTGGAAACTTGTCACAAGGATAACCATGCACCAGACCTGTATTTTTGGAATAAGCTTGCATCTGACTTGGCACTGGAGTTTCTGCAAAGAGGAAACTAATTCATTTAAAAGGTACCCCCAAATCTGTTCCATGGCTGAGATAACATTTTATTGCATTATCAAGTAAGTTTTGCACTGTAAACTTGCTAAAGCAGTAAGTTTTACTGCTTCATTGGAATTTCATTTCAAAAGGATTTCTCTGGTTAGAACCTGATCAATAGCTGCATTTTGCAGAATGTGAAGATTTCCTTTTCATTTGGAAATAGGAGAAATTGCCTCAAGATTGATTTCAGCTGCAGTGGAAGGAGGATGTTGGAACACAGAGGCACAGGATCAGCACCAGCCACTGTTTTGCCAGATGGAAGAGAAGGAACACATTGAAGATATTGAAGATATTTCCCCACTCCACTGATACATTGTGGGTAGATCAGTAAAAATGTTCTCAACTGAGAGATGCACAGCTCAAAAATGATTGAGGACAGACTCAAGCACAGGGACACACACATAATCAGCCATTTTCAGGATGCTCTTCCCCAGGAAGCCAAACTCTAAATCCCGTGATTTTGCTAAAAGCTGGAACATCTTTTCAAAGCAAGTCAGAAATTCCAGTTTTCATTTCAATATGCTGCCTCACCAAGTGCTCACACAAAGTAAATGTGATATTTTGTTTCAGGTCAAATATTTCATAATGGATAATTTGTTTGGTCCCCTTTAGAAATGTCAATGTCATAAGGGAAAAAGAATAATGAAAATTTATCTGGAAATAATTAGCACTTTCCCTAAACAAATAGGAAAAACACCCAGGTGTTCTAATTGCTGAGCTGCTATTTTCCATCTCTGGTTCTGGCCAGAGGCATCCTGGAATCAAAACTCAAACCCTGTCCCCCATTTATCCACTGATTCATTATTTTCACTTGAAAAATTGCTTTTTTGTAAGTCTCTCTTTCCTCAAGTACATAAATTTTTGTAAGAAAGAGAGATGATGTGTTAAATCTTTGTGCAAAGCCTTGTAAGTGCTGTTGATGAGTCTTACTATATGACAAAAAGGCATTATTATTATTATTATTATCATTATTCCCTTATGGTCTTATCTGCTTTTTCAGCCATTCGCTAAAACACATCACATTTTAGGCCATTTACCCACATTCTGGAGAAGCTATAGAGGGTCCCCTCTCCAAAACCACAGAGATTAAAAACTCCTTCAGAAATCTTGGATTTATATGATACAACAACACTGCTGCTTTGCACATGAGCACCATCAACAATATGGGAGGGAAGATAAAAAACCCCTATATTGTTAGGCTTTCAATGTTGCTAACTAGACAAATTGGAGGTATAAATTACATTCTGTATCCCTGAAAATCTTCCCAGAGGGAATCCCAGATTTTCCCTGTCCCCCATGGGAAGCAGGGTGTGCTCCTCTCTGCAGATGTGACACAGGCACTGTGCTCTCCTTCTCAGGGGTGTTTTAGTGCCCCTCAGGAAAATCAGCTTTGTACCCATCCCTGCAGGGCTGTCTGGCCTCTCTTGCCATGACAGCCTTGCCTTAAGTCAGCTCATTAATGCTTCTTATAGTGAAAAAGTGCTCAATAACCTCTGTTCCAAGTCTGCTGTTCTTTCATTTCCACTTGTGGTCCTGGTACTATCATCTGGTAGAAATTATCTACAACAAATTAAGAATTTATGTACTTGATGAAAACATTGGCTGGAAGCTCATTGGGGCAGGCATTTTCATGGCTTTTTGAATAGGGGCTTTTTCATTAAACTTTTTCATTTCACCTAAAGATTGAAAAATGCATGAAACAGCTTCTCTGGGGAAGGAGAAATTTCTAACTCTTTAATAAGTGCTGTTTATCACAGACAGACAGTGTGAACTGCCTGCCGGATGTAGAGTCCATGGTCTGGAAATTCTTGTGTATGAGCAGCCTCAAGGCTTGGATCCTCATTGCTCTGTGTGTGCCACACTTTCTTCCCACTTCCATCCACTGGGGAGCTGCTCACTCACAAGAGCACCTTCCTTGCCCTTCCCAAGGCAGCCACAGTGTCCCTATTCCATGAGGAGTGGCAATTCCATGAGCCCATGGCAGAGGGGAAACCAATGGCACTCAGTGGAAGGACACCACGTGCCAGGTGACCATTGATGCCTTGGGATTTTAGCTTTTATATTTTCATGTATTTGTAATCCTGCAGTTCTTTAGTGTATAACTCTCAACTCCACACACAGTGGGAGCTGCTGCTTTCCCATTTTGGGCAGACACAACAATTCCTCTCCAGGCCTGGCAATCAAGGACACCTCACTGCCTCAGGCCCCCAGAGATGGAAACAAAAGTGAGTTGGGGGCAGCAAACTTGGGGTACATGACTTCATTTCCTGAAGCTGGAATTGAAGATTGACCCCCAATATGCAAATGGACCAAACTTAAAAAAAGTGTTAAAACCTGTGAGCCATGGTCCATTTTGGGTGTAGCTCCTGGGGGGCTTTGTCTGCTCTAAATGTACCTGAAGGCCCTTCAATAAATAGAACTGCTTTTATTCCCTTGATTTTGTCTGGCCTCTGTTTTTAGGTACCAAAAAGGTATCTTAGATGCCAAAAAGGCATCAGAGGTACCAGAGTTACTGCATTCTGGCAAGTCAGAAGGTCAGATTTAATATGTTCCCAGAGATGGAAACAAAAGGGAGTTGAGGGGAGCAAACTTGGGGTACATGGCTTCATTACCTGAAGCTGGAATTGGCAGATGAACCCCCAATATGCAAATGGACCAAACTTATAAAAGTGTGCAAACCTGTGAGCCATGGTCCATTTTGGGTGTAGCCCCTGGGGGGCTTTGTCTGCTCTAAATGTACCTGAAGGCCCTTCAATAAATATATCTGCTTTTTATTCTCCTAATTTTGTCTGTCTCTGTTATTAGGTAGCCCAAAAGGGCACCACCATGACTAAATATCACAAACATAAGCACTCTGGATTGAGTCAACACTGGTTTTAAATCTAGCTTTCATTTAAATTTTCATTTCTACTGGCTTTAGTAATCTGTTTATATCTTTGCAGCAGATCTATTCATGGAGCTGACTTACAGTAGAGGAATGTAACTTTTCAATATCTAGCCATGGTAAATATTTGTATAACTCACTTATAATTAAATTGATCCATAAAAGTTTCATTATATTTTGAGAGTCAAGGTCTCACTGTAATGGAAAGCTCCTTCCATGACTATTACAGTCTAATCAGATTACTTATCTAATCCTTCTAATTTATCAAGTGCATCAGAATTGATCTGCACCATACAGGAGCTCTTAGTCATTTCTGAGTTTTTTGGAGGGAGTATTTCTGCCTGCTCTTCCCCAGTTCTTTATTTACTGAGACATAGAAAGAGCACTGGCTCTGTACAAACCTCTGATATCCACTGAAAGGGACTATGAGGCAGAATCACTCTTAAGCATCAGTATCTTTCTAGACATTAAAGTTGGAAAATGGAACAATTATTTTTGCATTATCTAGTCACACTGACAAATTCCCTCTGCACCCTCTTCCTGTCATGCCAAAATGAATCATCAGCATCTTATTAAGGTGCCCAGGCTATTCCATAACAGTAATAAAGTGTAAATGTATCCCAATTATTCATTTAATGACTTCATGAATATTCAGTATTAAGAAGCAGTAGCTGAGCTCACTACAGTAGGTTATTAAGGACACATGCTGCATATCCCTTATTACTTCTGAGACGTCTTAAGGTTTATTTTACTCAGATCTGTCCAGTGTTCATAAATGATAATTCACTGGGACAGCACCAATTCTGTGACAGGCACCAATCCGTACAGTTTTAGTCCTCTCATTTACATATTTCTTGGGAGAAGGTCTAATCTGATAATAAAACCAGATTTCAGGGAAAATCCAATTTCTGTTTAAGCAATGGATCATGGACCAGAATGACACAAAGTTGGATGTTTATAGTGTTTTTCACCTGGATACCAAAGCAGCAGGTACCAAACACTTCCTTACACCCACAGGTGGTGCAGGGTCAAGGTTTGAAGAATGAGTTGGCACAGAAATGCTCAGAAATTCAGTTACCACAGAAAACTGCTGCTATGAAAGAGATGTTCCTCTTTAGGAATGCTTGTCAGTGCAGGTGTGCACAGTGACTGCACACTGATACATGTGCATGCATTGTTGTCAGTCTGCACTACTTGGTGCAGCACTTTGCCCCGTGCCTGGCTTTCACTGAGAGCAAAACCTTCTCCACATCTTCTCCAGAATCTCTTAAGTCAACCCATTAATGCTTCTCATAGTGAAAAAGCGTTTCATAACCTCTGTTCAAGTCTGCTGTTCTTTCATTTCCACTTGTGCTCCTGGTACTATCATCTGGTAGAAATGATCTACAACAAACTAAGAATTTATATACTTGAGGAAAACCCCTCTATCAGTGATATTTTTGCCCGACATCTGGGAGGAATGATGAGGAGGACTCCATCTTATCAGAAAGCTAATTAATTACTTTATTATACTATATTACTCTATATTATATTCTATCTGAATTTCATTACATCTAAACTGAATCTGCCCAAGCACCTAACTCAACTGCCCAGAATCTCATGGCTGTCAGCCCACAGTCCCCACACACACATCTGGATTCAATTGGTCAGTGAATCAAAACACTCACACCAGAATCCAATCACCAATTCCCTTCAGGTGAACAATCTTCCACAATGCATTCCACTTATGAACAACACAGGAGCAGTAAATGAGATAAGAATTGTTTTTTCTTTCTCTGAGATTCAGAGAACGTGAATCCCAGAAAATCCTTGGGAAGTTGTGCCTTGCTTTTCTCTGTGAAGAGAAGTGTAGCTACAGCCCTCTGGCCAGAGATCCCTGGCAGTGTCAGGAGAGATTCCTCTCCTTGCACAAGGCTCACAGAGGAGGGCTGGTATTGGAATATTATCCCAATATTACCAGCCCTCCTTGCACAAGGCTCACAGAGGAGGGCTGGTATTGGAATATTAATCCCAATATTACCTGGTGGAACGTGCCTGGGCTTGTCTGACCCTTGCTGCTGGGCCAAAGGTGGCAGCTGTGGTGTTTCACCTCAGAGACACCTTTGGCTGGCTGGAAGTTGCAGTTAGGCACTCAGAACAAGTCCAGGCATGGTAGAAACTCAGTTTACCACTGATGGAAAGGCTCCAGGCTAGGTGAAGGGGAAAAGGAGATGGATTCTGCAGAGGGTTTAATCCAGAGTTTTATTCCATGGTCACAGCTGTCTGAATCTTGGTAACAACTCCACAGAATCCCAACTGCATGGTCCCCATTTTTAAGCCTGGGGAAAGGGGGAGGGGAAGGGACAGGTGAGCCACCAACCAGGTGGGAGGGGGGAGTCTCAGGGGACAATTGACACCTGGCCAGGCCAATGAGCCTGGACCTGAGGGGCCGCTTTTGAACTTCTGCCAATCACACGATGCCCCGGCTGGAATGTTAAGATTGATGGACAGCCCTTAGCAGGAGGGCAAGGGGAAAGGAGAGGTTGGCACACCTGAGGGGTTGGGATAGGTGAAACAGGAAATGGCATCACACTGCAACAGGCTGGACAGCCCTGATAAGCTCACAGTCCCAAGGACACATTTCTGTTCAAAGAGCTGGCTAGTGCCCAGGGCAAATCTCAGGTGGGCGAGTGAGCAGCTGATCTCCTGACAGAAAATGGAATTGCCAGGCTGGGAGGAGACAGTGAGGGCAGATTTTAACAGAGCAGACCCCTTCTCTTCACTAAAGGGTCCACTGATATTGTGGAAACCTGAACTCAATCCCAAAACTGCACAGAAAGAAAAAGGAGCAAAGAAGACATGTCCTAGTGTGCTTGAAGGATAAGGATCAACTCCTGATGGATCTGAGTAAGGAGGAAACAGAGACAAGTGTTCACTCATAGCACCTGCATTGTTTAAAACCCTAAAGGGAACAGCTTCGTATGTTCTGCTCAGCCTGTGGATTATTTTCTTCAAAACAACAAACTTGTGAACATGTGATCTGAAGGTAGGCTTAGGAAGGAAAGGAGCCAGTTTCTGCAAATTTGGCTAGAGAGACTGTTTGAACCTAAATTGAACGTAAAATTAAACCTGAAGGCTTCAAGAGCAAGAGTGCTTGTGCATTGGCAAGTCCTGGAGAGCTGAAAAGCCCAGGGTCTCACAGGTGTAGTTGTTTGCCACTAAACCAGCCACAGTACACAGAGAATGCAAAGATGAAGAAATGTTTATAAGCTGGTTTATGGTTATTTATTAGTTTGACTTTGTCAGTCCTACAGATACACAAAAAGTAATGCTTCTGTAATGCTGTAATGCTCCTTCCAAACACATAAGTTGTCATTCTGTGAAATTGATGCTGGTTTTGGACGGGTTGTCCTTGGGTTTCTATTTTCTGGTTAACTGGAGAAAATGTTATTTTTACTAGGCATGCTCCCATGAGGATGCCTGAGAGTCTTTGAAAGCAAGGAGCAACAGGCTCTGGATGCATTGTTTGACTGCATTAGCTTTTATGAAATAATCTTGTAACTTGACACATGCCATGAAGGAAGACTTCAAAGAAAATATTTATTTTTAACTTAACTAAATCAGTGAAAAAGGCTTTCCCTACCCCAGCCACACATTCAAAGCACATAAAGTTCAATTTCTACTTTCCTTCTCTTCACGATATGTGATTTGCTTTGCTTTAGGCCTCTGTGTTGAGGATTGATCCCAACTAAAGAGCCCCTAGTATGCTCTGGTGGCAATCTAATTCCATCAAGTTTGCATTGACAATGATTCCATCATTCACCTCCTTGTGCAGACCTCCTGGGGCTCTTTTGTTGAGGAGGGAAATTGTTAATTACACTGTGGGAATCATCACGACATCACCAGTGCAAATGGGTTCAAAATGAGAACCTAAACTTTAGGGCCATGCCTTTGCAACATGGATGTTTTGTATCCACAAATGGGGTTTGGTTTTCTAGGATTTATGTTGCACAGAGATCAATGACAGCTTTGGGATGTAAGGAAGGTGGAAAATATGCTGTAGGCATTTAGGTGCTTAACTGCCATTGTCTTGTTATGCAAATCCAGCTCTTAGGAGTGAATCATCCAACCTAAATTTAGCCATGTAAAAGCAAGCACTAAGTCTAAGTAGTTCTTCAGGTTTATGATATTGTCAGAGAAGGACAATTCAAGAATCTGATAGCTTTTCCTGTTGGAGGCATTAGAGTTCCAGTGAAGAACACATTTTCATGTTAATTCTTTTCTATAAATGCATGAATAAATGTATGTGTGCATATATATATTTTATATGTTTGAAGCACAAAATCTATGTTTTACTCTTCAGTTTTAATTAAGGATGTGCAAAAAAAAGCAGGATTAAATCTTGAGAAAGCCATCTACTTGCTTGGATGCCATGATACACTGGCATTCAAGAGGCTGCTCATTTCTAACCATCCTGTCTGTGACATCTTTCTCTTTTTAAATGATTATGAAGACTGAAAGATTCTGTTCTCTGAGGATGTGCTCTAGTTTTTTGGTAGTTGGGATGTTTGTCATGAGCAAGCTTAAAAGTCAAAGGGTTTAGGTTTTACTGAAAATACTTTATGCTCCTATAAGCTTTCCCTGTAATTTATGTGCAAGTGGCTCCAAACACACAGCTGGGGATGTCGTCTGGGAATAGACTGAAATGTTATTTCTGGGATATTGCATCAATGGCTTGAGTCTTGACCTATGGGAAAAAGGATGAAGAAAGAGCATGATAAAAGCTATCACTGTGATCAGTTTGGAGACTGCTCCTACTAGAGGTATTTCTTCTCTTTCTGTTCCATTGCAACCAAGTCCTGTTTGCTCCCTGATATATTTGTGCACAACACCAAGCAACAGCATGAGGAGCGTAATTCAAATGAAACATTTCCTAATTATTGTTCCATCCCAGTAATAAATATGTATGGCTGGCTTTTGTGCACACACAGATGCCCTGGGAAAAGGCTGGGATGCAGAAGTCACTAAATTTAGCCCTGAAAATTTACACAAATAGTTTTTCAACCTCATTGCAAACCACAGAAGTGCCTCAAATGTATCGTGTAGGAAATGATGGGTCAGAATTGTTCCAGCAGAACCTCCTGGACCTGGTGCTGATGAAAGAGCAGAGACACAGAATCCATTCTCCTATTTGGCTTCTGTTTGTCACAGAAAGTTATGAATAGTTTAGATGTATTTATTACTGAGCTGTTGTCTTAGGTTGGAAATTGGGATGTATTCTATTGCCATCTGTCAGAGCTGGGGCAGTTCTCTGCTGTTCATTGGGCAGTTTTTTCTTTATCTCTCCCACAGCCACTCCTCCCTGCAGGAGATCTCTGCTGTCCATGGCCACTGAGTGTCCCTGCAGGGCTGATCCAATTCCAGCATCCCATGGGGAGATGCTGCATTGCCCAGGGCAGGAGCCAAGCATTCCTACCTGGATCCAATGTGAGCCTGGCACAGCCCAGCAGCCTTTGCCCAGTGCATTGCCAGAGGAGCAGCTTCTGCTGCCCTGCATGGCCAGAGGGAGCCCAGGCCCATCTGCAGCAGCCCTGGAGCTGCAGAGGAAAACTCCCCCCTTGTGCAGGATCCCTGCTCCAGCAGAGCCACAGCTGGCACTGCAGGAGGGCTGAGCCCCCATGGGATGGGGCTGTGCCACCCCCTGACACACAGGGGGCCAGGGCAGGTTCTCACTCTGGCAGTGTGTGGTTTATTTTTGTTTGTACTATTACATGTGTATTTTTAGTTTTCCTAGTAAAGAACTGTTATTCCTACTCCCATATCTGCCTGAGAGTCTTTTAATTTCAAAATTATAAGAATTTGGAGGGAGGGGGTTTACATTTTCCATTTCTGGGGAGGCTCCTGCCTTCCTTAAGGAGACACCTGGCTTTTCAAACCAAGACAGCCTTGCAATACGGAGAGGGTGCGTGCCACATAACCAGCCCTGCCTGGAGCAGATTTTCTGCACAGAAATTGCTGGGGAGAGGGGGGATCTGCTGGCACAGCCTCTGCCAAGGACAAGGGAAGGAGCTCTCAGCCTCACTGAGTGATAAAGCACTCTGGAATTAACAACCAAGAGAACTTAGCTATGAGAAGAAATCTAGTGCACATTAGTTAGCCCCCCAAAACTCAGTGGAAGTACTCGTGTATTTAATGGGAAACCAAATGAGTTCTTAGGCATTGTGCTGGTTTGAAGGAGTTTCTGGAACTACAATTCAGAGAAGCCTCTAATCTTTCTCAGAGCCTTTTTGTCACAAAATAAAGACAAGCTACTCTTTGGATTTTGTGTTTTCCCCAGATTTTCTGCCTCTCATATCCATTCCATCACTGCTTGGCTGAGACCTCTGCTGCTGACCCAAAGGGTCTGGAGTCCGGACAGAGAGTTGTTGTGAGAGCTCCTCCCTCCCCCTGAGATCTGTCCCCAGGGGGTTTCTTGTCTCTGGGCTGGGGGAAAACCAGTCTGAAAGGGATGGGAAGTTTTGTAAGAACTTATTTCGCAAGATTATTTATCTCTCCTTCTGTCTCAGCAGAGCCCTGTAGCTCAACTTTCCCATGAGGAGCTGGAACAAACTGTGGAGCGCATGTCCTTTGCTGAGGGGCTTGGAACATAGCACAGGGATCAAGGAAGTTCCCTCTCTCTAAGACACTCTGATGCTTGGAGGTACAATATTGAGGCTGCACTACAGAGCTGGAAGAAGAAGAGTCCTACCCAACTAACCCCACAAAAAGATCCCATTTTCTAGGTGAGCATGCAATGTTTTGTGTCTCTCCAGTTTTGCTTCCAATTGTGGAAAATGCTGCACTATTGAAAGGTTACACATAAAGGCAAAATGGAATTATTGGTCTTTATTCCCAGGCCAAGCACTGAATGAGCTCAGTGAACATGGATGCTTATAATGACAATAACGTATGTGACAACAGCCTGACACTTCAGAGCATGGGTGTTCAGGGGCCTGAGGCCCAAAATGGCCGGCTGGCTGCTGAAATTCTGCATTGCGAAGGATGCCTTCCAGACCCAAGTTGGCACCAGTGCCAACTCAAGCTGGTTTGGCAATGCCAAGTGGCTCCTGCAATCTGCCATCAGGAACCTGGGATTGTGAGTTTTGTTTGCCAGGCAAAAGGGCCGGCATTTGGTGTTTGGGGGCCTGTGGGCCGGAGTGGCTGCTGGCTGCTGGAATTCCGCATTGCACAGGATGCCTCCCAGACCCAAGCTGCCACCACCGGTATCTCGGGCTGGTTTGGCAGTGCCAAGTGGCTCCTGCAAACTGACACCAGGAACCTGGAAAGGTGAGTTCTGTTTCCTGGGAAAAAGGGCTAGCATTGGTGTTCAGGGGTCTGAGGCCAGGAGTGGCTGGCTGGCTCCTGAAATTCCGCATTGTGCAGGATGCTTCCCAGATCCAAGCTGGCACAAGTGCCAACACAAACTGCTTTTTTAGTGCCAAGTGGCTCATGCAAACTGACACCAGGAACCTGGAAAGGTGAGTTCTGTTTCCTGGGAAAAGGCCTGAACAGTTGCTCAGGGGTCTGAGGCCCAAAATTGCCAGCTTCCTGCTGGAATTCCGCATTACGCAGGATGTCTCCCAGGCCCCTGCCACCACCAGTGCCAACTCGGGCTGGTTTGACAGTGCCAAGTGCCTGGTTGGATCCTGACAGAGCTGCAGGGATTTACCAGCTACTGTCACTGAGACCTGATGAAAGAAATGGTGCTTCAAAGCCCGGCTTTTTAATCACTTTCACCATCTTCTGTGTGTTGGCTCCAAGGAACAGTGCAAGCCCTCCTTATAAATAACCCCCACAGGGCAGTTCAAAATATTGTAAATGAAGGAACTTTAGCCACACTACATCGTTCAGTGCCACAGAACCCTGCCCAGAGCTCACCCAGGAGATTCAAGGTTCTTTGCATCAAAACTCCCTACCAAACCTCAGCATTTCCCACCAACCACTTCAGGCAAATATCTCCCAAATTTAAAACTGGAAATGCTGTAAATGTGATGTGCTTCTCCATACCAGCTTTAGGACACATACTGTGGCCACATGGGTGTCAAGTTTTGGAAGATAGGTCATAGAAAATTAAACAAATCTAATTATTAGAGAGGGCTAGGAGCACTGTAGTGCACATGAAAGTAAAACCCAGCTCTGACTGAGACTCGAGGCACCCAGGCAGGAGTTCCTTCAGGTATTACAGCAAGTTTCAAAAAAATCCATCATCACAAACAGTTTTAATTATTTCCAGCCAAATGCCTGTAACCTTGGCAAAAAACAATTATTGAGCAGGCTATTGATCTAGTCAGTAAATAAATACACTTATGTCATCAGTAAGCTAGAATCCTCCTGGGTATAAAACCAAAATCTTAAGGATGACTAGTTATCTGACATATGATTTTAATTAGGATTTATTGATTAAGGGTTTTTAAAAACAAACGGATTTTCTTGATAAAAATCCTAGCACAGGATTTTCTGCAAAGTTAAATAATGTCTGATTTGCTTTATATCAACCTGTGACCCACATCCTAATTACTTTACTATGGAAATTTGCTTTTCATTTCAACAGAAGGATGCAGGCAGCATTCATTCCAAACACCATGAAAGCTGAATGCAGAGGGAGAAGGCCTCAGCCATCAGAACCACACAGGGAGTTGTTCTCAGTGCCTGGTCCTTGCCTGCTAACCAGGGGTGTTACAGTCAGGTGAAAAAGAGTAAAAGGAAAGAGAAGAAAAGCACAAGAAGTTCTTAAATGCTCCTTCTTCCAATGAGCTGGACATGATATCAACCATAACATCTCCTTGGACCAACCAGAGTTCAGTGCCTGCTTAAGAACTCTCCAGAAAGTCCCACCATTCCCAGGAGGTGAAGCTGAAGGTCCCAGGTTGTTCATATGGGCTGAAGTCAGTCTGGGATTGATTTTCCATGCTCAAGGTCAACCTGAACCCTTGAGCAGACTCATTTGAGCCCTGCTGCTGCTGTGGATGACAAAAACATCTCTGGGTCCTGCAGGTGGCAAGAACAACTGCCCATGGAGGAGAAGCTCCATCAGAAGAAGTTCCATTATATCATTTAATAATAATATAATTATTAATAATAATACAATTATAACATCAGTATATCAATATATTAATATAATATAATAGTATAATATACATTTTAATAATAATGATAACAATAATGATAATAACAATAAGACAACAAGAAAATATAATAATAATAATAGTAATAATAATAATAATTCCATTATTTTCCATAAAGTAATTGTTCAAATCAAAGTCCAATGCAGTGTAAACTATATGCACTCAAATTCCTCCTATTGTAAACTGTGACCACCACATTTATGCAGCCAAGAACAGGGCCCTATTCACCAGCTGAGGCAATTTTCCACACCTGAGGGTAAAAGCTACAGCATCCCTCCCCTGCTCTCCCTTCCCCACTTCCTGAGCAGCACATAACAAGATATACAAACAGCTCTCCCCATCTCAGAAAGAGATTGTTAATTTGTTAGTGTAACATTAAAGTTTTATCCCCTGGGGAGGAGTTATTTTCTTTAAAAGTAACCATTTGTGTAATAATCTTTTATCCACCCCAGTCAGGAAGAATCAGCATTTCCTGTGGGGAGCCTCATGACTCTGCCTTCCAGGTATAACTAATCCTGTTTCTTTGTGTCACACAAAAAGCATATGAACACCCAAATCTCTCTGCAGCTCTGTTAGAACCACTTAGTCCAGAAAATGTCATTGACATTTGATTTTTTTTGGAAGTATTTAAGGAAAGGGAAAAAAAAAAAGAACAAAACTCCAAGCTCCTCCAGAGGTCTCCTGATGCTTGAGTGACATAAATATTCACTAGACCATAGGAGACTGCAGTCTACTTTGTTTAAATTCAATTATGTCATTGTCTGCAGCAGAATGACAGGGGACTAATAAAATGCAGGGCATACCTGGCTGAGGATGAAGAGGAGCTGGCTGGCTCCCTGGCAGTGCTCTGAGCATGAAATGGGCTCTGTGAGGCTGAGTCCTTGCCTGATTACTGTGCCTTCACCAAGTGTAACCCCACTAAATGTCTAAATGTCACCAGGAGAGAGTGAAAACTTCACTGCTGTCACTTTAATTTCCTTCCCACTGGGTAATTATAAATGAGACTGTAGGCTGGTTTATTGTCTTTTTCTCAGTTCAGCTGAAAGTGTGTAAACATTGCTGACAGTCTCTCACAGGGGTGGCTCCATCCTCCTGCACGGGGGAGCAGAAATGTGGAGCAGCATCAGAGCAGGGCAGTGACCTCAGTGCAGCTCCAGAGAGGATCAGCCAGCTGGCTGAAAGCAGCAATGTCTCTTCAGTGTGAAGTCAAAACTACTTTAAAGCCAGAAAAATTATTTTCTTTCAGAACAAACCAGAAGCTTTGATCTCTCCCCCAGCAGAGAAAACCCAATAAATTTCACTTCCAAACCAATTTTTCAATTCTGAAAATGAAAGCACAGCCCAAGACTTATCTGAGACCTGATTTCTGGATGTCAAAATCTGAGACAAGTCCAGCAGAAGAGCAGCTCCAATGCTTGATGGAAGTCAGTCAGTCCAAAGGTGGGTTTGGGATTTCAGAGGTTTGGCCCAGCTCAGAGGGGACAGCCAGCACAGCCCTCCCTGGTGTCACAGAGCCCCCAGAACACCAGACCTGGCCTGGGGGGCCAGGCAGGGTGTGGGGACCACCAGGCTCTGGCCCAAGCTGCACAGCCTCCAAGAGATTCCCTGATGGGATGCACACCCAGGGAACTGTGGAGGAGGTTTTACAGCCACTTCTGTGAGCCAGAGAGCAGTTTGATAAGAGGATCCATGTTTACCCCTGAAAGAATTCCCTACCAAGGCTGTTGACATAGAAACCAAGAAGGAGAGAAGGATAAATAAGAGAAACCTGCAACTGCCTGTTCCAATGAGCACTTTATTTGTCTCTCCTGACCAATGAGTAAAGTGTAAATTTATGAGCTTTGTAAGAATGTATAAAAAGCATGTATGCTAGAATAAAAATAGTTTGAAACCTTCTGGAAATGGAGTGTGTTGCTCTGCATTGTCTCCATCTCAACTATGACACAGAACAACCCCAGTTTAGACAAACCTGTGCTTTCAAGTTCAAGCTCTGTTTCATGGAACAGCTTCCATCTCTGGCCCTTCCCACTCCAACCTGCAGGCAGGAAGGGTCACCTAAAGTCCCAGCAGTGACAATGGGACCTCCAAAGTAAACAATCTGAGTGTAGCAGTGACAATTCCCAGTCTGGCCCAGAGCCTGCTGCCTTTCCAGGAGACCATGGTGATGGCTGGCAGCTGCATGGTTTAAAAATTACATTTACCCTGGTCATGTCTGTAATAGCTCCTTAACTGCTAGCAACTGGTGTTTGGGTGCCTGGATGCTTTTCTCTCTAAAAGGTTTGCCTCTTTAAACAATTTATATCTGTTTGCTTCAGAGAGATAACAAACAGCAAATGATAATGCTGGGGAATGTTTGCTAATTACCCACACCAATGAAATACACCTTTGAATGCTGTTGCCTTCTAAACCAGTACATAAACCAGCAGCTAACTTGTTTATTAGCTCTGAAAATGAGCTGAGCATCAATACACAATGATAATTCTCTTCATTCCCAGGGCTGGCTGCTGTGCAGGTGCTCAAAGATATTAAACACACTCCTGTACTAGAAATAGGAATCGGATTGGGAAGGAGTGACCCCAAACCCAGCCCTAACAGACTAAATTTAGCCCCAGAAATTTACACAAAGAGTTTTTCAACCTCATTGCAAACCATAGCAGGTGCCTCAAATGTATCCTGCAGGAAATGATGGGGCAGAATTGTTCCAACAGAACCTCCTGGACCCGGTGCTGGTGACAAGAGCAGAGACATAAGAGTCCATTCTCCTATTTGGCTTCTGTTTGTCACAGAAAGTTATGAAAATTATGAAGTTATGATTGTCTTGCAAAGAAAACCCAAATGGCATGTGACATCCCAGTTAAAAACCACTAAGCAGTGTGATTTTTGGTTCAAGAAGTAAAGAGAAGATGAAGAGGCAAAAGAGAGTCAGCTGAGAAACGTGAGCCATGACAAAATGGAGAGTGGGGCAACAGCAACAGCCCTGCAGGGCAGCAGAGCAGTCCTGAGTGATTCTGCTGCTGGGAGAGGAGGAGAAAACCTTGCTCTGCCTTAAGCTGCCTGTGAGGCTCCTGTCCTGCCTCCAGTCCTGGTGAGCATCCCCAGGGTGCAGAAGGGACAACCCCTGCTCCCCCTGCAATCACCACCTTCATCATCACCTACCCCAAAATGGAGCAAAATGGCACAGGTGGCCACAGGGCATTACATTTAAAGCAGAGAACAGGCAAAAAAATCCCAAAAAACCAAGCAAAAAGATTTTTTTTTTACTTGGTTCTGAATAAAGAACAGAATAGCTCTTTGATTATGACTAGTGCTAGGATTTCTATTCCAATGATTTCCCACAGCTCTGTTATGGGCAAGAGGCAGGAGAGAGAAGAAGGAAAAAAAGATAATAATAATAATAATAATAATAATAATAATAATAATAATAATAAAAAGCCAGCACAGGCTGTTCTAGTCATTTCAAAGCACAAAGTAATCAGATGGCCATCTTTCTGAACTGGTGTGATTGGTAAGAGGAAACCAAATGTCTTTACTTTTCCTTTTTAAATGGTTGGATATAAAATTGTATCCTTTGTTGCATACAGGTGCTCCATCCCTCCTGCTTTAAATCACATATTTATGCTTCCTTCCAAAAAGCTAAGGGACCAAGCCTTAAAATAAAAATCTGGACAGTCAGAGTGATTAATACACAAGGTTCCACAGGCTTTGGCACAGAACATTTGCATTACAAAAAGCTATAAAAATAAAAATTTAGTTTTCTCTGAAGTACCAGAGCATCTTTATTGCAAACCTTTTGTTTTCTCAGCAGTCTTTCTATAAGTTACACATCACCTTTACCACTTTCTCTCCCTGTTAAGTCTCTGGGTTGAACTAGAGGCTCAGACAGAGAGATTTTAATAGGAGTGAGACAGCAGGAAGACACCCATGCAACATCAAGAGGAAGTTTGATGCTGTATGTAAATAATGAGTTTTCTTCTCTTTTAGACTGCAGTAAAGAGAACATTACAGAATGTCTGTTCCCAATTTGAATGGGTAAATGTGAGGATTATGGACTCCCATCCCTCCCTGCCCAGGGGAGAGCACAGCCTATGCCCATGTGCTGTGGATAATATTTAAATCACACAGAGCCACCACCAGCCCTATGTGAGCTGCAATTCTGTTCAACCTTTGATTTTTAGATTTACAAGACTGTTGCCAAGTTATAATCAGGCAGTGTGACTGATAGCATTGCTGGCATTGTCACAAAGGTGTGTTAATGTTCAGTTTTCTGAGGGAAATGGGCTGGGTGGGAGGCATAAGGCTGGGCTGTGGTCTGTGACTTCCCCAGTGGATTAACCCTTTGCCTGGGCTGTGAGGACTGTCCCCAGCCCCCAAATGACAGGATTTTACAGAAAAGGTGGGACTTGGTGGATAAATGATGTCTGAGGAGAGAGATGTTCCTGCAGATGTCCCCACAAGAATGGGGGTGACACAAACCCTTGCTCTCTGTGGCCCTGCTGCTCCCAAGGGCTGATGGACACTGCACAAGACCTGCAGAAATGTTTAGTCTCAGCTTTTCCCCCTCCTTTTTTGTAAAGTACAAATTAAACACCAAACCCCACTTTGATGTTGAGTGAACTTTCCCTTTGTTTAATGATCTATGAGTTTAACTGCTTGCTAACCAAGGGCAGCACTACTATTTAATTCTACAGCTGCCAACCAAACTGGCCTTAATAACAACCTGCCATGGGCTTCCCTCCCTCCCATCAGAGGCTGCTCTTTACCAAGAACACACTTCCATCGGGTTGGCTAAAATAACAGAGTTCACAGCCTGTTTCCTAAAAGCAGACATGATTTTAGAATATATGAAATTTCCATCTGTCTGCTTTCACCTCCTTCACTTTGTACATACTTCACATATTTCCTGCTGGCCTCTGGTGGCTGTGTTGCAGCACAGGTGAGAAGGATAGGGAGTCCAGTCTATTCCTCAAAAATGGCACAGCGTGGTCAGAATTGCTTCTTGCCAAAGCCAAAGCTGAGTGCTCAGTCTGAAGTGCTCCCACACTGACCCCCACACACCCAGCCAGACTGTGCATGGAAGTTAATTAAATTCCACCACCACAAAAATCCAGAGTTAAGGTATGTTTCCATCACTCTCTGATGTTAACTTAATAGGAATGTGCTTCATTGCAAGAAAAGGTGAAAAAAGGATGAATTCTGAGCCCTGGTTTTTAATGTTACCCACGTTTTTAGTGTTATCAGAATTATTTAAGGAAACCCACAAGGTGCCAGCTGTGCCAACAGGTGCTATAAACGTTGCACAAAAGATGTATTTTCAGAGCTGTTGGGAGGTTTGCCATCTTCTAATCAAACTGGTTCTTTATTCCTTTAGAAAAGTTCAGCTTTTCCCTAACCTGAAATTACAAAATTGCTGCAGCAGCCAGCAGAGGCTTTTAAAATAAAATTGTACATTTGGATAGAGAAGGAGGAGATAGAGGAGGAAACCATTTCCATGGGATAGCTTGGCCTTAAAAACTTATTGAATGTTTTGGTTAAGCCAGAATATTGTTCTTTTGTTGTAAAAAGAACAGCTAAGAGGGTGAAATTCTGGTTTTGTCAAGCTCAGTGAGCAGTTTGCCACCAGGATTCAGAGGGGCAGGCACTTCTGTCCACCACTGGATCTTTTCAGAGAAATTTCTGAAGTTTAGTTGCTGGAAAAAAGAAAAAAAAAAGGTGTTTTGGGTGTCCACCCCCATCCTGAGGCTTTAAGACATTCCCAAGCAGTGGGAGAAGCCTTCCCCATGCCTGCAGTCTCAGCTCAGTACAGGACAGGTTTCAGAGCTCTGTTCCCCTTCACAGGCACCCTGCACTGGCTGCTGGCTGGAAATGATCCCAACGGTGCCTTGTGCAGGCTGGCCAAGAACAGAGATCAGACAGAGTTAAAGAATAAAGCAGGGATTTATTAAAAGGCCTCAATGGATCCACCTTGGGCAGCACAAGAGCCCAGCCAGAGCTGCACCCAGGATGAACCAAAATGGTCACAAAATGCACGACCGGACACGGGATCTCTCCCTTGGATCAGTTCTGCTCCATTTGCACCTTGCAGTTCATTGTCCAATTCCAGCTTTAGCCCATGCAGTCCCATCCTGCTTGTTTTTCTCTCTCCAGCCCACGGTGTTTGTGCTCTTGGGCTGAGATTTGGATCATTTGTCCTTGGTGCCCAGCTGGAGCAGGAATTGTTTTGTCTCCCTGCTCTGTGCACAGAGCTCACCATCCCCTGATATGAACCCAGACCCACACACTAAAGCAGCCAGAATCTGAAAAATATAAAAGCTAAACCTGAGGCATCATCACCAAATGGCTTGGGGTTTCCCAAGCTGCTGGATTTGGTAAATGGACCTGAAAGGCCTCCCTGACCACCCTGACACACCACTGGCTGTGCTCCATCCCCATCCCTGCCTGCCAGTTTTCCTGAAGAGAACTTTCAGCACTGCTCACAAACACCATTACTGTAGCTCAACCTCCTTTCTTTTTTTTTTTTTGGCTCCCTGTCCCAGGAAAGTCTTACTTGTATTATTGAATTGTATGACTTACAAAACCCAAAACCAGGAATACTGGTTCAAATATTGCTCCATGTTCTGCCATGTGGTCCAAAGGTGCCTCCTGAAAACCTGAGATGCTACAGAATCCCTGTGTGGGTCAGCTTGGCAGGGACCACAGTGGGTCACCTGGTCCCACCTCCCTCTTTTAACACCTTCTCCAAAGATCTGCTGCCTGCCAGCTGCTTGCAGCCCTAATCCTGTCAGTGCACTTTGATAACAGCACAGATCACTGAAGCCATCCTGCACATCCTTCTCTGTGCTGGATTAAACTCCTGAGGGAACCCTTGGAGCGTTAAAGCCCCTGAGGGACTGGCTCATGTGCAGTCAGAATCCTGTTTATTTTCAGGCTGTTACACCTGGACAATAAACCTCTGTTTACCCCAATTTACCCCCTGTTCTGAGCTCAGCACCTGGTGCTTAGAGGTGTCACCCTGTTCTTCTAAATTCTTCTAAGCCTTCTGATGTTTACATTCTTGTAACAAACTTTCTGACATACTTTCTGTAAATAACTTATTGTTTTGCATTCTTTTCTGGAAGAGGAGAAATCTGATGGACTGTTGTTTGTCCAGTGTCATTGGAGAGGTGGCACTGTCATCCTCCAACCCACTGTCACTTTTAAAAAATCTATAAATGTTGGAGTCAGAAATTAAAGGCCCTTCTTTTTACTTTAAAGATTCCAATGTCCGCGTGGTTTTATTTGGTGTCTTAGAGCGATACAGAGGCACCACAGGTCAGAGGTGCAGCCTCCCTGAGAGATGCAGAATGCACAGCATCCCTCTGCAGACTGTCCCAGCCACTCACTCAAAAAACCTTTTCCTGCTGGGTCTTATCTGCCTTTAGCTTCCAACATTTCTTGTGCTCTGCTCTCCTTTGTATTTCCAGCCGGGGGCTGGGTACAAATCACAGACAGGACAGGACTGCTGGGAATGAGCCTTGAGCTGTTTTATTTTCCAGCATCAGCCTCATTACATGGTTATGACAATGGGAAGCTGCCACCAGCTCACATCCCAGGCAGCAGACCAAGAACTTAATGTTACAATTCACTTTAAAAGTTTTTTGACCAATCGCCCAAAGCAAAAGCACATTGACAGGAGTTCCATCCAACCACTATAACCACAGGTACCTTTGGTTAAACAATGCTTGCTTATTTCAAATACAATACCTGCTGGTAAGCCTTAAAACACAATGCACAGAGCTCCATTATTAAGATTAGAACTCCCTAATATCTCACTAGATAAACTTTTCTGCAGCTTAGGGAGTTATTCTAGACAAGCATTAATACACAGACCATTGTTCTATTTGTCCTTACTTTTCTACTTCTTATATAATTTTTCTGCTGACCAATCTCATGGTTACTGCTTAGCTCTAATCCCAGTTCTGCTGTCTCTGAGGCCTGCCTTTTGCAGCTTTCTCAAAACCCTCTGATTTTATGGATACCCACAATTCCTCCTCTTGGGTCACCTAAACAGAAACCTTTGTAACCGTATCGTTTATTAACTACTTTGCATTTCATAGCTTTACTCTAATTTTATAAATTCCCACACTTTGCAAGATCAGAGGTCTCATCAGCTCATGGTTTTCTCCCTTGTTTCACCACACAGTGTAATAAAGTCTCTTCTCACTGTTCTCTCTCTCAAGGTAGATGTCACTTCATTTAATCACATTTCAGTCTCCTGTACCAATGACTCTTTTCCTATTCCCCTGGCACCTTTATATGGGTATAACTGCATCCACATGGGAGATGGTCCTGGGAAAATTACCACAGGAGAGACCAACCTCTCCCCTTCCCTGCTGATCCATACTAGTCCAAAAGTGGAAATAAAATCATTCCACACATAACTCAAATGTGGACTTCCCTCTGACTTTCACTCGAAATTGTAAAACATTCAGATATTTTGTGCTTGTTTTTGTCTAGAAGAAAAAAAGGACAAGGGTATCTTTTCACCCAGATGAGCATTCACTTCATAGATTACTTGAGTTCAAAATGAGATTTAGAATAGCTCTCAGCTGTATAACCTATATAAATTTTTCCCATCTTATTCTCAAAGAAGGGAAATATCCTGCTAGAGCAGTTTCACAATTTTATTCAAAGGACTCTAAAATACATTTTTCAGCTTTCCAGAAGTACATTTTGCTGCTGCTGCTTCTGCTTTCCAAGACTCAATGCAATTACTTGTTAATAAAATCATGGTTTAATATGCTGGCAGAGAAATTGATACGACTTCCATTCTCTGCCTTAAAACAAATGAAAAGTAGGAAGGAATTGAGCTGTCTCATTTCTGAAATGGGAAGCAGATATTTTTTAAAGTTCAGGTCATTACCAAGTGTAATATTCATATAACAAGTTTAACTGACCTTGTGCTATTACTTCTCTGGAGTTAACTTTGTGAGAAATGTATTGCAAAACCTAACAAGAGAAATACTGCTTCACATTCTCCTGCCCTGCTGACCAACCAAAGTGAAAAATATCTCTATCTCTAGTGGGTCATTATGTGTGGAAACCCAGGGCACTGGGAATATTCCTGTGTCTGCTCTGGGCTGCCCTGACCCCCAGGCCAGCACTGACTCTGACCCTCATCCATGGGGAAAGTTTCCCAGACTTCAAGACAGACTGGAACCCACAAAAGTGTGCAATAGATTATAGAGAGCAGTGCAGGTGGATCACTGGGTGAGAAATTGAGGGTTTGGGGTTTTTAGTGTGTTGTGGATGGCAGCAAGATGGAGGCACAGGGTGTTGTCCTGGGTTTCTTCTTCATGATTCTTCTTCCTTCTTCTCCATGGGTTTGGGTGGCATTTTGGAATTGGGCAGAAGAGTCTGCAGTGTGGGATCTGTGGGATCAGTTCTTGGGTTCAAAGGGAAAATAATCCAGGTGTCAGTTCTTAATTGGACAGTTTAGTCTTAGGAGACCTTGTACCAAGAGATTGTTGGCCATTTTGTGCCTTCTAATGAAAAGCTGCAGAACTCAGAGTAGTGAGGCTGTTTTACTGATAAGAAATAATAAACACTTGAGTCTGAACATGAAACTACTGTCTGGAGTGCCTTCAATTCAGACCCAGAGAAACCAATAGTTATGGACCCAAGTTGTGTGGCAACAGGAAGCTGTGCCCACTGCAGGAATTCCCACTGTGGAATCAGAAACCTTGGACCACTGGAGCTGACTCCAGCTGGTGCCTTGGAGTGGATCCTTAGAGCAGAGGCTGGACAAGATCCAGAGAATAAAGTGGGGATTTATTAAAGGCCTCAAACAGTTTCACCTTGGGCAGTCACAGCCTCCCAGAGGCTACACCCAAGCTGGACAATGGGCTCCAGTTTTTCAGACAATTATAAGTTTGGTCCATTTACATATCAGGGGTTAATTTTCCAATTACAGCTTCAGCTCATGAAGTCATTTACTCCAAGTTTCCCCCTCAACTCACTTTTGTTTGTACTTTTTGGGGCCTGAGGCAGTAAGGTGTCCTTGAGTTTCATGCCTAGAGAAAAATTGTTTTGTCTGAATAAAAGAGTAGCTGACAGGCTATGGAATTTAGAGGTCTACACTAAAGCAGTACAGGATCTGAAAATACAAAAGTTAAATCCCAAGGCATCCCAGGCACTGCAGGCCCTGAAGCAACTGCCCTGTCCCTGTCCCCCAGCAGGGATGCTGAGCCTGTGCTCCAGCTCTGTGCACACCCTCTCATCTGCACTCCATGGGATTGAGCAGCAAACCAGCAGAAAGTCACCTGTCCCTGTGGCTCTCAGGGGACAGAGAGCCAGGGAAGCAGAGCTGGGCACTCTTCTTTTCCCACCTTTTCAGTCCCCAGTGCATCAGGCCTAATGACCCTAAACAAAACCCAGCCCAGGCTGACCTGAGCTGTTCAGTGCAGCCACTCAACTGCAGTTATTCTTTATGCCATCAAACTGAGAAAAAGCTCTTTATTTGGATGCAGCACCTGCCTTTCCCTTGGAAAAAGGAGAGCTGAGTTCAGTTCCTGCTTCTGCTTCAGGGAAAAGGGGGACACATGTGCCAGAATGTTCCCCAGACAGCTCCAGATTTGTGTCTTGCAGGGGAGAGAGGTGAGGCTCTCCTCAGTTATGGGAGCACTGACACAGGGAAGGAAAGAGAATGATTTTCCTAGCCCAGTGCTCCAGACTTGGGACAGTGCAATGGGATAGAGCCACTCCATTTTAACATTTGAGTTCTTCTACTGAGTGCAACAGAGCCCACAGGTGACTGAAAATATAACCAGGTCAGAATGCCTTATGGCTTGGTGTCTGTTTGGAGTGAAATAACTGTTGAGATTCAGAAGGGAGCTGAGCTTGGGTATCTGCTGAAGGGAGTGCCTGGATGAGGAACCACCTGAAACACCATTTCTGATCACCCCATCTGAGCAGTGACCTATTCCACCTGCAGGAGGGGTGGAGAAGGGCTCTCAGCATCCCAGGGCTGGGGAGAGGTGAGCTGGTAGGAGAGTGTTGTTGTAGAGACACTGAGCAATGTATCAAAGGCTTTTCTTATTGCTCCATGTTCTCCTTTTTTTACTGTTTTACAGACCTCATGTGTGACTCCAATTGGTCAGTAACTTTCTTGCCAATTAGTCTATTGATTAGTAAAAGGTATTTTACTTGTCTATCAAATCTCTCTACTCTTAAATACTTCACATGTTTTCTTCACTGGTTCTTATGGGATGGATTTAATGTTTCTGTAGGTGCTAGTTGTTTTTCCCTAGGAATAAATTATGGAACTGCTCACACCAGGATTGTTCTCACATGGGAACTTGCAAAGTGCTACCTTTGCTTAGAAGAAATGACAGGCCACTCATCTAACAGAGCAGGCCTGATTTTATGGGGCCTTTATCTTATATTTTTCCTACCTTACTGCAACAGGAGAGTGTGTAAATAAACCTCCTGTAGCCTTGCAAAGCCACAGCTCAGCCTGCTGCCAGCAAATCCAAAGAGGCACTGGGAAAGAGAAGGGCAAACACAAGGGAAGGAGGAGAACCTGGGCCAAAGGACAACACTGGCAGAGAACAAATTAGAGTGAGTAACCCACAGATTTTTCTTTAAACCACCTCCTTTGACATCACAGAGGGGAGAGAAGCTGGTGACAGCTTTGCCACTAGGGATTCATTCAGTTTTAAGGTGAGGACAGAAAGGTTTCTAGATGGGGTTGGAGGGGATGGATGGCAGTGGGAGAGGGCTGGACACAGTGAAGGTGCTCCTGCCCATTTCTGGGTCACCACTGCACAGACTTGAGAGGTGCAAGCTCTGGGATGGGAGGTTCCTGCCCTACAGAGAGCCTGGCTGACATTAGATTTGGACCCTGATTTAAAGAAAATCTTTGAATCTAATACCTGCAGGACAATGCCTATTCTCAGACTTTTAAAAGGGAAGAATGAATTTGAAATTTTCATCCCTTTTTAAGGCCTTTACAGATATGTAGAATAAAGAAATCAGAATCCTTATGTTTGCTTTTCATCAATTTTTCTAAAAACAGGGACAGAAATTATTCTTTTTCTGTCTTCACAGAGTTGTCAGCCCTATGGGACAATGGCTACTTCCTGTTCAATCTATATAGTGGGATCTGACCTCTCCTGGGTCTGTTATCTCCCACTGTTATTCCAGTATAAAACAAATATATGCATAGATATTTAACTATATATATCCTAATAACTATTTCCTTTCCACAGGCATTCCTCTCACAGGCACAGAGGACAAGAATTAAAAAGAAAATTCAGATAAATGGCCATGGAGGGAATTAAAAGGATTTTCTTCAGCAGAGGATACATGGTGAGTCCCCTCATTGCCCTGCAGCTCATTCTCCTGCCACATTAGCCTTCACTTAATCTCAGGAAGTGGTTTTATGACAGTCAAAAGAATTCTGGATGCTGCAGGTAAAATGTTTTGTCTCATCAATATTTATTTTTTCCGCCCAGTGGGTTCTACCAGGTTTGATTTTTTTTAATTTTTTTTTTTTTTTGCTTTACTTTGTAAGATCTCAATTATGAATGTGCAGAGCTTAAATGAGGAATTGGACAAACCTCTTAATATGAAGCATTTCCAGGAAATAATTTATAAAATCCTTCAATGCTCCACATGGATGGTTCAGAAGAGAAGTAATCAACCAACTCAGTAAATGTCAAGGGGAAGATTAGCCTTCACTTCTGATGAACACAATTCAGCAGGCACATCAAAAGGTGCCTTTGCATGTGGAACTAAAAGGACTATTTCCTGCTTTTCCTTTGACTTTCCTGTAGCTGCAAGTTTATCTCATTCACAGCACCAAACCCACCTTGATCTAAAAAGCTGAAACACCCTTGAAGCCCATTTAGCCCCTTGCTGAAGTTGATAGAAGAGTGTTTTGGCTGAGTGTTTCAGATAAGGAATTGCAGAAAGGGGAATTTTACTTTGATTTTTGTTTGGATTACAAGATTAGCGCACCAACTTTGAAAAGCCATCCAGGAGGAGCCTGACTTTGAATGTCACTTACCTTGGTGTGGATATTTCTTTCTGTTCAGGAAGGTGAAGGGTGAAAGCAAAGCTTGGCGACCTTAGATGTTCCACACAACTACAGTTCCTAACCACTCACAGACAGTGAGCAAACCCTGACAGTCAGAATGATTCATTCCTTGCCCCTTGTGCAAACCCAGGGGACTGGGAATATTCCTGTGTCTGCTCTGGGCTGCCCTGACCCCCAGGCCAGCACTGACTCTGACCCTCATCCATGGAGAAAGTTTCCCAGACTTCAAGACAGACTGGAGTCCACAAAAGTGTGCAATAGATTATAGAGAGCAGTGCAGGTGCATCACTGGGTGAGAAATTGAGGTTTTGGGGTTTTTAGTGTGTTGTGGATGGAAGCAAGATGGAGGCACAGGGTGTTGTCCTGGGTTTCTTCTTCATGCTTCTTCTTCCTTCTTCTCCATGGGTTTGGGTGGCATTTTGGAATTGGGCAGAAGAGTCTGCAGTGTGGGCTCTGTGGGATCAGTTCCTGGGTTAAAAGGGAAAATAATCCAGGTGTCAGTTCTTAACTGGATAGGTTAACCTTTAAAGACCTTGTACCAAGAGATTGTTGGCCATTTTGTGCCTTCTAATGAAAAGCTGCAGAACTCAGAGTAGTGAGGCTGTTTTACTGATAAGGAATAATAAACACCTGAGTCTGAACATGAAACTACTGTCTGGAGTGCCTTCAATGCAGACCCAGAGAAACCAAGCGCTGCTTTTGGTCAAAAAGGAACCTACATCTCCCTGTTTGACAAGGGCTTGAGGAGCAGAAGTCCCCCAGAAGCTCCCCTGGAGCAGTAGGCACTGAAGTCCTGCCTTGGCTCAAGAGCAGAGCCTGGCAGTGCAGGACTGAGCCAGGCAGGACCCACAGGGCTCTGGAGCCAGCACAGCTGGAGCCAGCACAGCTGGAGCCACAGCAGCCAGGGCAGAAGCAAAGACAGCAAGAAGCAGTGCAGGCTGGAGCTGGCTACTGATGACTTAGAATTTTGGCTTTTATATTTTTCATCTATTTGTAATCCTGCAGTTCTGTAGTGTGTAACTCTGAACTCCACACACAGTGTGAGCTGCTGCTTTCCCATTTTGGGCAGACACAACAATTCCTCTCCAGGCCTGGCAGTCAAGGACACCTCACTGCCTCAGGCCCCCAGAGATGGAAACAAAAGTGAGTTGGGGGCAGCAAACTTGGGGTACATGGCTTCATTACCTGAAGCTGGAATTGGAAGATTACCCCCAAAATGCAAACTTATAGAAGTGTGAAAACCTGTGAGCCATGGTCCATTTTTGGGTGTAGTCCCTGGGGGGCTTTGTCTGCCCTAAATGTACCTGAAGGCCCTTCAATAAATAGAACTGCTTTTTATTGCCTTAGTTTTGTCTGTCTCTGTTTTTGGGTAGCCCATGAAGGCATCACTACCCTGGCATGCACTGACATGTGTGCTGTTGAAAATAAAACATCTCCTTTCTGGGCTGAAATACTTTATTTACCATTTCTTTCAGAGATGGATTTTATGCACAGAGCAAGATTTAAAAAATATTAGAGAATTTATTGGGAAAATACCAATCTATTTGAGTATAATTACACAATCTTACCTGGTGCCAGTGGGCTGACCTGCCAAGATCAGCATCAACAGAGGAGCAGCCTGGCATCCATGGTGGAAATTAACTCTGCTGTAGCAGAAAGGATTGGGTGATCTGGGAAAAAAAACAACAATTGTATAAGATTAAAATAAAAAATAAAAGAATTTTTAAATACCAGTAAAATAATATTACAGCATTTTTTTCTTTTTCTTTTTTTTTTTTTTTTTTTTTTTTTTGCATGATGACACTGTTTCTGGCATTTTCAGGAAGCAGAGATACAAGTAACAAGTTTCTGTTTCCTGTTCGTATGTAAAACCAAAGGAAAGAAAGAATGCAATTATGAGATTTATAAACTACTTGAGAGATATTTCCATGGTAAGCTCTTGAAAATCTTTTGTAGCACAGATATTTCAAGGCACTCAAATAGTACTGAGCTCTTTATTTGCCCTATAAACAGTAAGACAGTAATTTCACAATCTGTCAAATGCAGAAGCAAACAAAACCAAACTGCTTGTTGACCCCACAGAGAAATTGACTGTGAACATCACTGATTTTTGCCTCTTTATTCTGTCCTCAAGTGATCCAACACTGTCAGTGTGATCACTGTAATATGTGATCACTTATTGCCCAGCTGGTCTATAGCAAAACAAAGGAAATCCACGTTCTCCTGTCTGTGGGATAGCAGAAACCTGTGCAGGACCCTGGGGAAGAGTAAAAGTGCAGTTTGTGGAAGTAAATGAGCACATTAACTGGGCTTCACACACACAAAAGACTCCCAGAGAGCTCCAGGGACAGGGGAGCACATTCATGAGCACCTACAGCAGATCTGACACCAATTGCCATTTCATTTTTAAAGCATTCCTGACCTGTTCCAGTCTCTGATTTGATAAATGCCTCTCCCTCCAGATCCTCCACCAGGCTTGACCCCTGGGTGGGAAGATTGTTCCTTTTGGCAAATTAAACATGGTGTGGGCTAAGACATCCTCAGTTTCCCCAAGAACTGATTAACCTTTCTATTTACAGCCATTTGGTTTTGGAACTGGCATTTGGAGCCCTGAAAAGTGAGGGCTGCTTTCCCCTGAAGGCTCCCATGAAATCTCCATTCCTTTCCTAGCATGAGGTACCATTTGCTCACAAGATAGAGGCTTAACAAAGAAACGGTTTGTGCCCACAGCTCTCTTCACAGAGAGCAGCAGGCACAACTCTCTCCCAGGATTTTTCCTAGGAAGGCAGTGAGAAGATCAGAGAAAAACAATTCTTATCTCTTTCACTGCTCCTGTTGTTTTGCACATGTGGAATATGTTATGGAGATTGTTTACCCAAAGTGATTTGATTATTGGACACTGGTGAAGGTTGTTTTGTTCCCTTGACCAGTTGGGTCAAAGCTGTGTCCTGGCTGTCTCAGACAGTCACGGGGTTTGTTTTAGTATATATATATATATATATATATATATATATATATATATATATATATATTTCCTTATATTTTTATATATTTTTTCTTTTGTATTGTTTAGTATTCTTTAGTATAGTATCTCTTTAGTACATAATTTAGTATAGCATTAATGTAATATAGTATAGCTTAATAAAGTATTTGTTCAGCCTTCTGAATCATGGATTCAGAAGGCTGAACACATTATTCCCTACATTGGGGTCACCCTGCATCAGTAAGGGTTAATTCCCCAGAACTATTTTTATTTAAAGAATGTCAGTCAGATGTAGAACTAACCCCTGACAGATTCTGAGGAGATTCACAATGCATGAAATTTAAATAGAGAAATTTTTCTTTAAAAAAAAAATCCCTTGAGCCAAGAGAGGTCATTGTCAGAAACTGTAACTAATGCAGCAAAAAATGGGAGAGCATCAGAGGGGGTGAATGGTCCTTGGCAGCTGTTCAGTGGTGCTCCTCTGCTGCTGCACTCAGGGCTCACAGCTCTGGTTCTGCTCCTGATGTAGCACTGCCTCTGCTCTGTTGTGACTCAGCTCCTGAGCTCCTTACCCTGAGGCACAGCTAATTGGGATTCACTCACTGATGCCCAGAAAACAGGCTGAAAAGTTAAATATTATAAAAATATTCAGCCTTTTCCTTTGAGGTGAGGTTCCTCCTTTTCTGTCCCTCTCTTTCCCCCTTTGAAAATGACAGCCACTGAGAAACAGAAGGCTAAGTCTCCTTTGGGACACCCAACTCTAAACATGGTTAAATTAACTCTGGAATGAAGCATTTCTTTTCTCTGGACTCTGCCTTTTAATTTATATCATCATAATCCATTCCTAAAGCTTCTAGCCCCTGTGGTTTCTCACCCCAAATCTGATGTTTTATTCTACATATGCTGGGTGACCTGCAAGATGTGTGAGTGTGTTCCAGCTCAAGGCTTGCTTTGCTGGAAGAGTTTCCTCCCTGGGTTATAACCACATTTCTTGGATTTTTTTTTTAAATTCATCAGGAGAATGGCTGAAGTATGAGTTCTCTGTCCCTGCCCTGCTCCTGGCCATGAGGTACCAGCCTCCCTTCCTAGCTGGCAACAAACAGTCCCAGAGGGGAGCAGACCTGTTTGGAAATGGTGGCAGGAGAGGGAATAGGGGTCTTTTTTAGTCATAACTTCTTTCCTCAGCTGCAAATTTCAGAGTTGATAAACAGGCCAATACCCCACCAAGGTGAAGGAGCTTGCAGGCTGCCTGGGGTCTGGCAGTTTCTCAGTGGCTTTGGGGTTTCTCTGGGTCTCAATGGCTTTGGGTTTCTCTGGGGTCTCAGTGGGTTTGGGTTTCTCTGGGGTCTGACAGTTTCTCAGTGGGTTTGGGTTTCTCTGGGGTCTGGCTGTTTCTCAGTGGCAGGAGCCTGTGCAGGTGAATCCACAGCAGGGATTATTTTATATTTTTATATTATTATATTTTCTGAAAAATCCCTTCACCAGGATTTCTTCTTCTGGCAAGATGAGAAGCCTCAGCTTCTCCCTGTTTTGCTGCTCTGTAATGTGGTCTGGAGATTGTTTATCCAACCATCTGAATTGTTTTAAATTAATGACCAATCACCATCAGCTGTGTCGGACTCTGAGGAGTCAGTCACGAGCTTTCATTAATATTCTTGCCTAGCCTTTTTCTCTTTCCTTAGTGTAGTTTTAACATAACATAACATAACATAACATAACATAACATAACATAACATAACATAACATAACATAACATAACAACATATAACATAACAGCCTTCTGAGAACTTGGAGTCAGATTCTCATCTCTCCCCTCATCCTGGGGACCTCACAAACACCACACATCTCATCTCCTGAAATGACTCCCTGAGGCACTCATCAGAGCAGCTGCAGCAGAGCCCTGATCCAGAGCAGGGGAAGGGCTCTGAGAGGCACTAAACAGAATGGCAAGGCAGGGCCAGGCTGCAGCCTCCTGGGCTCCCTCCCAGCCTGCAGGAAGCCTGGGCTCAGCTGTGATCCCCCTGGGGACCCACAGTGACACTGCCCCAGCCTCACACCTCAGGGAGAGTTTAATGCTCCCAGCACAGCACACACCTGCTCCATCCTCTGTGGGTATTTGTGGGAAATGGAAAAACAGAAACTTCCACAGACACTGAAGGGTTTGATCTGCAGCCTTGGAAGAAGCTTGGATTGATGTAAAAATACAATATACAGATATTAAGCAGAAAAATCATGAACTTATATTTCTATAGTTCTAAGTAAGAATATGCCTTAAGTAAAATTGGTATTAATAAGATGGTGAAGGGTTTATAGTATAGTGTGTATAGAGTAAGCTAAGAGTTTAAATGTTATAATAAAACATATTAGTTCTATTAGTATATGTTAGTATACAGTAGTAATATAGTATGTATATATTAGCATATAAAGTGTGTATATATATATAGTAATACATAATAATTCATATTAGTATCACAAATAGAATTTGTGATAGGAGCCCATTGGATAAAAGTATCCACAGTGCAGCAGAAGTGAGTAAATGTGATAGGTTAGAAAAGCAAAATGAACTTTGTGGCAACTGTCCATTGGATGAGAAAGTTCTATATTGCCTTGTAACAAAGAACGTGTGGCCACTTTGAGCTGTGGCTGAATCCTTGCTCTCTTAAACCTCATGGCCTCTGAGACTGAGCAATAAATAGTTTTTGAACTGACTGTGGTTCCATCCCTTCAATTAAAGCAGAGATAATAATATTAACAACCACAATAGCTAATCCTTATTGCCAGAGGACTTTGCTGTCAGCACTTTGGGGATTTAGAAGGGACTGGATACCAAAATTCTTCAGGCTGCCTCAAGAGCACGGTCAGTGTTTAACCTGGCAGAGCACAGCTCAGACTCAGAGCCAGGGGCAGTCCTAGAGCACCTTGGCTTTGCAGGGCTGCCCCCTCCAGCCCTGTTCTGCTCCTGCTCCCACAGAAAAACCCAGCTGGAACACTGGGGATATTGGCAACAAGAACTGTTTAGGACAGCAAGCTGATTTGCTTGTCAAAAACACAACTGGAGCTCACGATGCCTTAAAAGCCTGCCTCAAAAAAAAGTACCATTTCCCCCCCTCCATCTAATTTTTAAGAGGGAATTCCCATTTGCTACCAAAGTTTCTTTATATCACATAGAACCTGAGGAAAGGGGATGCTTCTGGGTAGCATCTGGTATTACCAAAAATGAAATCTGCCAAAGTGGGCACTGAATCTGCCACCAGGAGCAGAATGGAGGGAATGCAACAGAGCAAGGCAACAGAAAGGGAACATAATGAGGAATGCAGGTGATAAGTTTGACAGTTTAAGTTCGATGCAATGAAAAAGGAGGAAGCATGAGAGAAATGCCCTGAAAGGTGGTGGGATCATATTTGGTAGCTGCTGAAAGATGCCAGCAGAGGGGAGGGAGTTGGGACAAGCAGGAGTGCCAGCTTTCAGCAATTTCAGCTACAGAAAAGACATCAATAAAGAAAGAAGAGATGCAGCAGCTGCCCTGGCACCATATTTCCTTCTCATGATAGAAGAGCAGCCTTCATACTTATTAAACAAACTTATATTCATAAAAATATCATAAGCCTTTCAATTTTTATTTTGCCAGTTGTATTTTTAAATCATGAGATCAAAGATTTTTTTTTCAATGGCAACAAAGAAAATTATTAAAGAAATATTTAAGGACTGTGAATTAACAACAGAAGACATTTTAAAAAGCTGGCTATGGAAAACAGTCAAATAGGAATCAGAACAGCCTTTCAGCTGAGTTTAGATTATAGCAAGCAATTTCTTACAGCTCCTTTTTGCTCAACACACTCAAAGTCTGTGAATCAGACATTTGCCAGCTCAGATCTGGGCTTTGCTCTGCAAAAGAGAGCACAAATTGCCAGCCCCACTTTCACAAGGAGTCTGGCAGCTTGCCACAGTGCAGCAGTGTGAGAGCAGAATCACTCCTGGCATACTGTAATATTTCAGCTTTTATCACCACTACAAAGCCTATGAGTTTAACTACCCTTTATCAGCAAACACCAGGGCTTGAGACCAAGAATTGGACCTGAACAAACAGGCTTGGCCATTCTCATTTTTTGGTACCTTAATTCAAAACTATTACACTAAATCCCACACCAGAGGTGTCCCCCAGTTCTTTTGCCTAGTGTAAATATCAGCATGTTGTCCTAAATCAAAAACAGCACAGCACAGTATACAAATTCAACTGGCTTTAGTCAGACAACTGCCTTTATATATTTTCATAAAATGTGCTTTAAAACCTAAATGCCACAAATTATATTTCTGTTGCTTCATTGCAAATTGATGTCCCATACTCAGAGCATTAACTCCATCCTTAGCCTTCTCTGTCTGAGTAACCTCAAAATGCCTGTGTGTGTCAGTCTGCTTTGTGGAATCCATTTTTGCTAGACACCTCTCTAGCCTTTTTGTCTGTTTGTAAAGCTCAGTATATCTCATTAAAAGCACTGGCACCTGATGTTTACTTCAAACACAGTGAGGCAACATGAGGTTTGTTCAGAGGTCTGCAGGAACTGGATTAAAGAGCCTTCCCCTCCCTTTCTCCTCTCCTCCTCCTTTCCTTTTTCCTTTGCTTTCCTTTCCACCTTGACTCAGTTCTGGGGATTCAATGTACAAAAAGAAAGCCTTTCCTTTGCTACCTACAAATTCTTGTAGCTTTGATTCCTAGGAAACTTTCCTGAACAAAGCCCTTGGGTGATTTGTTGGCCTCCTAACACAATGCTGCTACTATGACATGAAGAACACAAAGTAAACAGCAGAACAAGCTGTTTCTCTCTGCACTCCTGTGTGGCCCAGGCCCCAGTCTCCTTTCCCTTTTTAAATGTTTATTTCTACCCACTGAGGACATGAGTTGCATTTCAGTTTGCTCATGCACTCTGGCCTGTCACTGTCATATTTTCTGGAAAAAGCCCTTTGCCAGAATTTCTTCTCCTGGGAAGCTGAGAAGCCTCAGAGAAAAAGGAAAACAATATTATCTCATTTGCTTCTTCCATGTTTTGCTGCTTTGGAATGTGGTTTGGAGATTGTTTACCAACTGGTCATTGTTTTATTGGTTGCATGTGAATTGTTTTTACTTAATGACCAATCACAGCCAGCTTTGTCGGGACTCTGGCGAGAGGAGTTTTTCATTGGTATCTTGTTAAGCCTTCTGTCTGTATCCTGTCTCTATTTAGTATAGTTTTAGTACAGCATTCTATAATATCATATCATAATAAATTAGCCTTCTAAGAAAATGGAGTCAGATTCATCATTTCCTTCCTGCCCTGGGGGACCCTGAAAATCCCACACTAGCCTGCTTGGGAGACAGGGCAGCTGTAGCCTCAGAGCCACCTCAGGCACACTTTGTTCAGCAAGCACTGGCACTCTGCCCTCATGTCCCAAAATGAACATAGAATCTGGGTTTTTTTCAAGGAGGTGAAATTGCAATAAACATAACGTGATGATGAGGGAAGTGCCAACAGAGCCTTCTGGGCTGAAGTTGGACACTGAAAAATTAGGTGCATTACAAGTTCATAAAGGAACATTAATGGAGACAGTAGGGGGAAAAAAAGGGCATTTCATTTTCTCTGGCTTGCTGAGCCAGTCCTCAGCAGCAGAGCTTTCTGTACCAGAGAGGAGTTTGGTACAAGAGTGATACCTTAGGTTTTTAGCTTTTATATTTTCCATACATTTGTAATCCTGCAGTTCTTTAGTGTTTAACTCTAAACTCCACACACAGTGGGAGCTGCTGCTTTCCCATTTTGGGCAGACACAACAATTCCTCTCCAGGCCTGGCAATCAAGGACACCTCACTGCCTCAGGCCCTGAGAGATGTGAACAAAAATGGGTCGGGGGCAGCAAACTTGGGGTACATGGCTTCATTACCTGAAGCTGGAATTGGAAGAGAAACCAAATTGGAAGATGGACCAAACTTATAAAAGTGTGCAAACCTGTGAGCCATGGTCCATTTTGGGTGTAGCCCCTGGGGGGCTTTGTCTGACCTGAATGCACCTGAAGGCCCTTCAATAAATAGAACTGCTTTTTATTGCTTTAACTTTGTCTGGCCTCTGTTTTTAGGTAGCCCATGACGGCATCACGAGTGCTGAGCACAGCACAGGCTCTTGGCCAGTGTGGCAGAGTGAAGGTGCCTCTCTGTGGTGTTTGTGAGGGTCCCCAGGACGAGGTGAGAGATGAGAATCTGACTCCAAGTTCTCAGAAGGCTGATATATTATTATATTATATGCTAAAACTATAGAGAAAGGATACATCAGAAGTCTAGAAAACAATGAATGATAAAAACTCATGACTGACTCAGAGTCTGACACAGCTGATGGTGATTGGCCGTGAATTAAAAACAATTCACATGGAACCAATCAAACATTCACCTGTTGGGAAGCAATGTCCAAGCCACATTCCAAAGCAGCAAACACAGGAGCAGCAATCAGATAATTATTGTTTTCATTCCCCTTTGAGGCTTCTCAGGAGGAAATCCTGAGCAAAGAGGATTTTTCAGAAAATATCATGGTGACAATCTCCTGTCAGGGCTGCTCTGCCCCTGACACAGGGCAGCACCAGCAGCTGCACAGGCTCTGCAACCCCTTTAAAGCACTGCTTTCTCAAGAGTTGCAACATGTGAAAAAGCAGAGATTTAACATGTCCAAAAAAGTTCTGACAGAATTCAGCTGAACATCTCTAACTATCTGAATCCACTAAAAAGCTGCTATAAAAGCCTTGTAACTCAGGGACAATGTACCATGAGCACAGTGGGTTTTCATGCAAATCCTTAAAACATTACATCTCAGTTTATGCATCATTACAGACAGCTTAAAAAGGTTTTACAGAAATATATTTCCATTTGGAAGTGCTAGTAGTCAGCTCTCCAAAGAATGATGAGATAGGAGAACTCTTGGCTGCTTTAGTATCATTTAGGGATGACATAAATGACACTGAACCATAGAAGGGTTTTTTGGGAAGTGAAATAGGTGGCATTAGCAGGGTAGGGCAGAAATAGTCTCTATGGTAAGACCAGGCTTTTTTCGCTTTATTTTTTCAAAAAGGAAGTTGTTGCTATTTCAGATTAGTCAAATCTATTTGCACTAAATGCAAGAAAAATGGAAAAAACCTATGGAAAAAAAAAGGAAAAACCCACACAGAAAATGGGAATTCTGATTGCTAAGGTATCAGATACATAGAAATGAAAGGGGTAACACCATCCCAGGAGGGCCAACAGAAGGCATTACTGAATAGACCAAAAGTGTTCCCATGCCTGTGCTACGGAGGGTGACAGCAGCTGGGGACACTTTCCATGGCATTTTCTCCAGCCCCAGTGGGACCAGCACTGCCAACAGCCCACTGCTGCCATGCCACCAGTGTGTTTTTTGGGATGAATGGCAGCCAGAAAAGCCTCTGGGGTTGTGAGGGCACAGAATTGTGTTGGAAAGCAAGGTCAGGAGCAGGGAGCTCACGATGGATAAAGGGATTCCTCCCTGCAGTGGGATTTCAGCAGCCCCTGCCTGCTGATCTGAAGCACAGATAGCTCTGGTACCAAACACCAATCTTCTGACACTATCAGGGTTTTTTTTTAAATCTTGTATAGATTTCTAAGAGATGTCTGACCCAACAGCAGAGTGGGACAGTATTTAGGAGGTTTGACTATTTCTTCTCTCTGGTATTCTATTACCTGTGGTGTTTGTGAGGTCCCCAGGACAAGGTGAGAGATGAGAATTTGACTCCAAGTTCTCAGAAGGCTGGAAGGCTGATTATATGATATTTATTATATTATATTATATTATATTGCTGTACTAAAACTATACTAAAGAAAGAGAAAGGATACATCAGAAGGCTTCACAGAATGAATAATGAAAACCTGTGACTCCTCAGAGCCTCGACACAGCTGAACCATGATTGGTCATTAAATTAAAATAATTCACAGGCTGGGTAAACAATCTCCAAATCACATTTCAAAGCAGCAAAACAAGGAGAAGCTGAGGCTTCCCAGGAGGAGAAATCCTGGTGAAGGGATTTTTCAGAAAATATCATGGTGACACATTACTCACTCCAGACAGGAGTGCTACTGGTTCTGCTTTCCCTCCCCAGCAAGGAAAACCCTCTTTTTTTCATATAATCAACCAGTGGCCCAAGTGCTAATGAAGCTAATGAAGCCTTGGATATGACTGGGGGGATTAATGGTATTTTATTCCCCTCATCACTGGCACTAAACCACTTGTCCCCTGTTGCTGGTTTGGAATATGCCTGGTTCACCACTTGCATTTAATTCTAATTAATTAATTCCATTAATTTTAATTCCATGGCTTCTGGAAAAAAAACAACTGATGCAGAACTTTGGTCAACAGAGTTATGAATATATAAAGGTAGATTGCAAGACTGAAAGCCAGTCAGAATTTATCAAAGTGGAAGGTGAAACAAAAAGTTCCCAACAAAATGCTGCTGACATTTATATTAAAGGGGGGAACAAAGCCCAAATCTGACATTTAAATATAATTCCACCTGTGTAAAACCTAAACCACATTTTTTACAGGCAGTGGGAAAGCTTCAAGGCAACTTCACTTGTCCATTTGTTAACTGTGCAGCCTTTCATCATAAAAGGTTTTACTTTTTCTGCCTTTTCATATTCTTTAAAAGGGATATTGAACAGTGACTGTGCAAAAGGCAAGGGAGCAAGAACTAAGTGAGTGGAAGAGATCTCAGCACAGGTAGCAGAGGATCACATTTGATTCTTTTCATGCCCATTTTATTAACATTTATCATGATGAACTCTTAAGTCATTACAGAGTATAAAATATGCAGTGCTGTGCTTTGCCATTTAACATATAATTTATCTCCTCATTGCTGTGACGAAGACATTATTACTTTTTTAAAAGAACTTCTTATCAGACAGGTTCAGCCACATACCACTGGTTTTCTTTCAGAACTCTGCACAACAGTCATAATCAGCAACTGATGCCCCATTTTTTTTCTTCACTACTAAGAAAAAACCCCAGGCCACTAGTCAGAGTCACTAATCACCAAAGTTACCTGCAGGTGAAGGGTGGGGAAAGGAGATCTCACTTATCACAGACCTTGTTGCCAGGCTTTTTGGCTGTCCTCATCTGGTTAAATGCTTCACAGATCCACAGGGTGAAGTAGAAGGAACATTTCTTTAGGTCAGAAAGGCTGCTGCTCTGACAGACTGCATCCCAGACAAAGAACTGCACCCTGTCACCTCTGTACCAGACCCATCCATTTGTGATCAAACCACAGCTCATTGTCCAGGTGGATGTCTCATCTTGATCTGAAGTGACTGAGCACTTATTTAATCTCTAAATAATTGACTAATTTTTCTCCCTGTGCAAGTACTTTCATTTCTCTTTAATTTCCAGCCACTGGACTTTGCAGGGAGGGAACAAAGAGCCCTGGGTCAGAAATCTCCTGATGTGTACCTGCAGCTTTCTGCCTCCAAGCCCACCTTGGCAAGGGAACAAGAACTGATGTCCTTTAATGTCTCACTGAAAAGTTTGCTTGAAATTCCTCTGCAGAGGATAGAGGAGGGTACTGATTAATATTCCTTAAATCACTGTAATCCCAAGATCTCTGTTTCTTGGTATTGCTTTTAGTGTGACTCGCCCAGAGGGAGCACCAAACATGGTCAGAAAAGCTCTGTACCTCAGCACATTCCAATCCACTTCCACAGGGGCAAGCAGTGCTGGCAGCAGGAAACAATCAGACCAGAAAATGAAAGATGAGCAGGAGTCAAAGCTCATCAGCTGCTTTGACTTGAAGCATTTTATGGGCATTTTGAGAGAAGTAAGAGCTGAAAAGCATTACAAACACAAGTTCAGAGTGGTGGTGTCATCATCATCACCATGTTTGTTCACAGATTGCTCCTTTACTAATTTTGATGATCAGCTTTTCAACAAGGTCCAGGCTGAATGACATGAGCTACACAAGCACACTGACATGTCTCAAAACCAGGGGCAATGGCTCAGGAGAGCACAGGTGGCCAGTTCAGCACTGGGTTCAGTGGCAATCCATAAAAACATTCTGTGCACATAAAAAATCATCAGGAAGCTGCAGTCTGAATGGGCACCATGCACTTCACATAATTTACCTGCCTGGCTGCAACTCTGAGTGTCTCATCCATCCCATGATAGAAAGCTGGGAAGAGCCTTGAGGACAAGGAGCCAGAGTCCAACTGCAAAGCAGAGAGGATTAGGATAACAGGGGCTAGACTGGATGGACAGAATGGGGTCCTCTCTACATCCTCATGAAGTTTAAGATTTCAAAATAATGAGGAAGAGCTTCTTGATTTCAGCTGCACTGATTTTAGCCCCAGGTGGTGTAAAAGCATATAGATTTTGATGACTCAAAGTAGACAATTTTTGAGATAAGCTAAAAAGCATCACCTTGCTCTCTACAGATAATTTGGTGGAGCAGCTGAAAGGTCTCACTTCATGCATCAGTTCTGGATTAGCAGCAGAGCTGAATTACAAGACCTCAATAACTTAATGAGACTATTGGCTTACTCAGCCTGGGAACAGTTCCAGAACCTTCCGGGTGTGCAAACTGCATTTATTCCTCCTCCCACTTCACACACAACAGGCTCTAAGCACTCCCTGCTGTACCAGCTTTTAACCCCCACACCTGACAGATATTTAAGAAACACAAACTTCAGTTGTATCTCCTTCTATTGGCAACTAAGTGGTTGGGAAAAAAGTCTTGAGTATTAGCTTCCGTTTTGTTCCTTTTTGCACACTGGCTGACACCCAAGGGTGCTTGGGAAACTGTCCTGTTTGTCACACCCAGCACTTTGGGAGTCATAATGGATCATTTCATAGCTTTGGTGGATAAATAGCTATAATTTTCATTAGTCCTTCCTGAACAAGCTTTCCTAGAGTGTGAGGTTTTAACTAAAAACCTTTGACTTTGTTCTGCTAACTACTAAGAGATGAAGAAATGACAGAAATTACAAGAAAGCCAATCAAGACATTACCCTGTGTATGTACACAAATTATATAGAGCAGAGGAAAATCATATAGAGCAGAGGAAGGGCTTCATTGACAAGAGGTGCTTGTGGGATTTGGTCTCTGTGTGCCTGAAAAGAGAGGTCCCACCTTGTGCCTGTGGGGACCCAGCACCGTGGGTCCCATGCTAGAGGGGCAGCCTGGCAGTCACAAATTTGTTAGGGAAGGAGTGGAACTCTCCTTCCTGTGGATGTGAATCATGTCCAGTGTCAGAGGTGCAGTTATACAAGAAATGAAGCATCCAAAACTAAGGTGCAGGAAGGAGTAAAATGCTACTAAGCCTTGGGTACTGTGAACACATGCAAATACACTTCTGACAAGGATGATCTTTTCTCTAAAACAGTAACAACTGTGAAAAGATTCCAGTATCTCAATCACAGGAAACATTTATAATGTCTTCATTTTTTTCATGGAAAGAGTGATAAAGTTCTGGAATGGCTGCCCAGGGAGTCCCCATCCCTGGGTGTGTTTAACAAAGCCTGGATGTGGCACTGGGTGCCAGGGTTTATTTGAGTAGTTGGGGCTGGGCTGGACTCAATGATTTTGAAGGTCTCTTCCAACCCAGTGAATTCACGTACAATTTTCCTCAATTAAAAAGAAAATTAAAGTACATGGAAATGAAACACTGGTGAGATTATAAATTACCTTCTAATATGGTTGTTTATTCTCTTAACATGAGTTAGTCCTACTCTCAGGGGGCAGGTGGACCAGGCAAACTAAGTTATTCCATCCCTTTCTGAGCCAGTATTGAAGGTTTACTTATATGCATTTCCCTTGGCATCCTTTACTGATCCAGAAAACATCAATTTATGCCTATACTGTGCTGGTAAAACTTATCACCCATCTGCTACCCCTACACAAAACCACCTTGATGCTAAATGTAACCCAAAGCCTACAAATACACCAAATATGAAAAAAAAAATTGAGAAAAAAAAAAAGTTAAGTAAAGGCATTTTCTTTCCAGACACGTCTGAAAGCACAGAAAATGGATCCTTCCCCAGCTGGAGCAGATTTCATCTCAAGCATTTGTTATCTGATAGAGCACTGTAATTGACAAATTATCATGGAATAATTTTTGCCACTAAATATATCTTTACAGATTTCTCAAGTCTTGCTGTGTTTCTAAGGGAATTAATGCAATCTCTTAATATCTCAGCTATCTCTAAACAGAAGGCAGAAGCCCTTGATTAAGTAATTAGTTATGTCAGTAGAAGAAATCATCAGCAAAATCATACCTTCCTTTGGTATGAAAGAAACAAAAAACCCCTGGAGAATAGATTTGTTGTATAAATGAAAAAACCTATTTATCATTCATTAATAATTCACCTTGACTGCTTGTGCAAAGGGGGAATGGCTTAGAGCCCCTGGCACAGACAGTGCTCCCAAACTGGGGAAAAAGCCCACAGGCAGATGGCACCTGCACACACAGGCACACTGAGACCTCCCCTGCTCCTCCTGTGGGAACAGGGGAAGTGTCCCTGCCTCCCTCCCTGCACAGAGTGACAATCCAGAAACTTTGCAAGACTGTGTGGTCGTGTTTCCCTAATTAACTTCTCCTGGGCCAGAAGGGAAGATGTGGTCTGGCCTCAGAATCTGTTACAAATGAATTCTCAGCAGGGTAACAGAGCCCTGGGAAGGCACTGATCAGTCAGCCCACACTCACAGACAGGGGGATCACTGAGTGCTTCCCTCTGCTAAGGAATTCACCACCAAGTATTGGATTTGCAGGGAATGGCTGCAGGAATTCCTGGCAGGAATGATGCATCTGACTCCATGTTCTCAGAAGGGTAATTTATTACTTTATGATACTATATTTATTACTTTATGATGCTATATCAAAGAATACTAAACTATACTAAAGAATACAGCAAGGATACTTACAGAATGCTAAAAAGATCATAATGAAAACTCCTGACTCTTTCCAGAGTCCCAACACAGCTTGGCCCTGATTGGCCAAAGAGTGAAAACAACTCCCAGCAGAATCCAATGGAACAATCACCTGTGGGTAAACAATCTCCCAACACATTCCACATGAGCACAACACAGGAGAAGCAAATGAGATCAGAATTGTTTTCCTTTTCTCTGAGGCTTCTCAGCTTCCCAGGAGAAAAACCCTGGGAGAAGGAGTTTTTTCAGAGACTGTGAATGCCACATGAAGAAAGGTAGCTAACCTTGGTGGTTTTCTCCATTTGCTCATGAAAAGCACAATAACCACATCTTAAAGGCTGAATCACTGCGAGAGCAATCTTGAAAACTACTAACATGAAAGGCAGTGTTGATGGGAGTGGGGTGAGAGAACAGCTCTGCAGCTGCTCTTCCTGTAAACACAGGGAGCAGGAAACCTGCTCATTTCCTTCTAGGCCAGAAAGGATGCTCAGGGGATACAAACTCCACCAATTCCAAACCCGATCGCATTGCTTGAGAATCCTTTTTGCTTTCAGAGTGAGTACTGCAGCAGTATCACATCACTTCTTATGTAATGTCAGTTTTATTTCCAACCACTTCACATAGTAACAGTTGATAATTCATTGCATATTATTTTGACTCCGTTCATATGCTCCCACACTGTGAACATGCTGCAGAAGCAGATCTTCACCTTCCCCTCTGCATTGTGCTTTTCTTCCTTAGCCTTACATAGGCTGTGAGGAGGTTGCTTTCCAAATGCACTTTCCAATGCAATTTCTTATCATTCAGCTCCTGGCCCTGCACATGGATAAGGAATTTGTGCTTTAACATGACTGCTCCTAAATAAAGTTGTGGTTTGTCTGAGATCAGCTGCATCTGGTGATCTGTGCTTGTCAAGGCTATTTGGTAGTCTCAGAACACTAACTTAGTGTCAGGGTGACATACAGCTGAACAATGAAGGTTTATCAATTGTGTTCCTCACAGCATCACCCAGGAGAAAGTAATAGAATAACAGGCAAAGGTGCTGATCTGAACCTCACTGTGTCTCTGAAGTTGGTGGGCTGTGTTCTCAAACTTGGCCTTACTACCATCACCATCTGGTGAGAGGGTCAGACCTATCTCCTGCTCAGCCCTGAACCAACCTGCCCTGCACCACAGCCAGCTGAGGAAACCTCAGAGCTCTCATCAGCTCTGTGGTCTGGGAAACTGTGGGGATACCAGTTGTTGGTTTTTTGGGTCGGGATTGAAGGCACCTGAGAGGGTAGTTCAATGTTGGGACTCAAGTGTTTATTATTCCTTATCAGTAAAACAGCCTCACTTCTGTGAGTTCTGCAGCTTTTCATTAGAAGGCACAAAATGGCCAACAATCTCTTGGTACAAGGTCTTTAAAGGCTAACCTATCCAATTAAGAACTGACACCTGGATTATTTTCCCTTTGAACCCAAGAACTGATCCCACAGAGCCCCCAGTGCAGACTTTTCTGCCCAATTCCAAAATGCCACCCAAACCCATGGAGAAGAAGGAAGAAGCAGCATGAAGAAGAAACCCAGGACAACACCCTGTGCCCTCCATCTTGCTGCCATCCACAGCACACTAAAAACCCCAAACCCTCAATTTCTCACCCAGTGATGCACCTGCACTGCTCTCTATAATCTATTGCACACTTTTGTGGGTTCCAGTCTATCTTGAAGTCTGGGAAACTTTCTCCAAGGATGAGGGTCAGAGTCAGTGCTGCTCTGGGGGTCAGGGCAGCCCAGAGCAGACACAGGAATATTCCCAGGGCTCTGGCTTTCCACAGGAAACCTCTGCTGCTCCCCTTGACAAAGGAATCCCCAGTGAAGCAGTATCACCTGTGTCACAGTTGAAAATAAATGTTACTGAGTCCATTTGACTTTAAAACTTTAGATTCTGTGAGTTTCCTTTTCCTTTTTTCTGGACTAACACTGCCCAGATGGATGGGCAGCCTTTCACAGAGGTCACAGTGAGATGGTCAAGAGCACCTCAAGTTCTGCAAAGACCCCTGTTCCTACTGTACAGCAGGAAAGAAAGAGAGAGAACTGAAATAAATGTTTGTCTAAATTCTGTACATGGGATCTTTTCAGTATGGTTGTGAAATGGCTTTAGAATTGGTTTCAAAGGAACATAAAATGGCTTTGTAATTACAAAATAGATTTGGAATGATTGAAGTCAAGTACATGTTCTGAAAAGCATCCTAAAAACTTCCTGGCATTACAGAGCCTTAGATGTCTGTTTTATGTTCTATCTTGGGAGCAGATACAAATCTGTTTGTTTTTTTTTTTTCTAGACATTAATGTTTGCTATAAAGTGTAATGAGAAAGTTAGCAGCACATGGCAGAGGAAATATCATCATGCTCATAAAGAAACATTCTCAGCAGCAGCAAGCTACCTTCCTGCTTCAAGAGCTGCTGGGCAGGGAGTGCCACAGCACCTGAGGAGAAGCAGAAGCATGGGAATGCAGCCTTGGGACTCAGGGAGGCCAAGAAGCCACCACAGAAGAGGCTGAGTTGGAAGGGACCCACGAGGATCATGGAGTTCCCCTCCTGGCCCTGCACAGGACACCCCAGGTCACACCACATGCCCAGGAGTACTGTCAAAAGAAGAATCATAAAAACAAATTAAGAAGTTATTTGTGTCACCTAACTTGTGTGACCTGAGCAGCTCTGAGGTGTGTTGATCCTTCCACTGACAGCAGAAAGGACATCCTCTTCTTCACCAAGCAGAATTCATGTCTAAAGCTGATGGTAAAAGCTGTGCTGCTGTTGGAATGCATTCACTTCCTCACCCCCCACAAACCTGCAGATGCACACCTTTGCTTCTACTAATTAATTCCTGCCCTCATTTGGCCAATGAGTTCTTTTTCCAGCTTAGGAAGAATTTGCAATATCCATGCCTTGGTCATTTGAACCTGATTGCTTTGGACAGCTGATGGGAGAACTGGGGAATCCCAAGCTGCAGGCCATGAAATAATTCCATCTGTTTCAGCACTGAGCCCACTTGGTCTCAGTGATTTTATTAGTCAGACTCTGGGGGGCACTAGGATCTCATGATGACAGACTGGGATAGAATCACTGCTGTTTCCCACATTGCATTTGCAGCTATTTGGATTCTGAATGTAACATCAGGGCCAACAGTGATTAAGTTTCAGATGAGTCTCATCACGCTTCAGAATTCCCCTACTTCCAGTTCCACAAAGTCTCTCTGGACCTCTTCAGCTGGGAAACCAGCACAGACATCTCAGGAGAAAATTGCCTCTCTTCAGTTCTGACACTGAACATGCAACATGATTTTGTGATGTATTAAATTCTTGAGAAGTCCTCTATGGCCAGCTGGCGCAGCAGGAGCAGGGCCATGAGGAACTGAATCCCAGAGCTGCTCCCTTTGGGCTGCTTTCCCCTTCCCCTGCCCTTCACAGCAGGTTTAGCTCTGGATCCCAAACAAAGCCAGAGAGCACAGGGAATGAGCAAGTTGCTGTTTTTTCCCCATGGCTCCTGCTCAGCAGTGACTTCTCTTCCCTCAGAGGCACAGGGTGGGGTTCCTGTTCCCTTAAAATCCTCATCTTGCTCTTCTCCTTAATCATCTCAGCTTACAGGACAAAGCAATATCCAAAACCTTGCTTAACTGCAATGAGAAAATTGTTGCTAAAGAGAAGTTCAGAAGACAGGGGCAGAAAAAGCATGACTTGAGGGGGGTGCAGGGAAGCCTTCCTATTCCAGGATGCCTGGAACACCCACACAGTCATTTTCCCTGCTCACAACACTAACGAGGAACCACTACCATGAAAAAACCAATAATAAATAGATCCAATTGCAAAATCCACATTTTAGCCTGCTACTTACATGGATTATGTGATACCATCTTCTCTCCCTGACTGTCTGATATGGTTACCCAAAATGGCAAGAATGGCAAACATTAGCATCAAACATGTGACTTGCAATTTAAACAATAAAACTATTTTCATGAAACTCCCTATTATATAAGGCAAAAATATCCCAGAATTTATGGAATTTGCCTATATATGGAGGATTTCAAATGACAATTGCCTGCTAGCAATCTCAAGACCAAACAATTACATTGAAGTATGTTTAAATAAACCATTCTTATGGTTAAATGTATGGATTTTCAAAGAACGCTGAAAACCTTGAAAATCTCTTCAAATTAATCACTGCAAATTATTCAGTCAGTTACAAATCTAGTCATCTGTGCTTGGGAGAGTAAAAAGCATGTAATTTATTTGTCTGACTCTCACAAAGTGTCCACCCATTCCTTTGAGCTCTGTTTTCACCATGCTTTATGGGGACTGTTAGACAGCTCTACAAAAGCATTTTAACATCAAACTGAGCTTCCCAACATACACTGGGCAGAGACCAGAAGTTCCAGGTGAAACCCCCAAGAGGGAATATTATGTGGCATCTTTGGTAATTGCAGTCCCTGTTGTCTTTAATTTCCAGATTAAATGCAGAAGGAGGTGGGGAAAGAAAATCCTTTTTCACAGACTGGTATTGTCATCTGAGGATATTATCTAACCATAATTTATGCTTTAAAGCACTTCAGAAGGAACTGATATTTTTATAGATGCCTGAACTCCTATGATCTGTAAAGCTGCCAGCTGTTAATACTCTGGAGAAATAGAAATTCAGTTATTTAAAACCACAAAGAAACAAACCAGAAATCCAACCTACAGAGTATACAAAGAGAATTCTAATTTGACCTTTGTCTTTAATCCAAAGTCAGAAACTGCTTGGCTCCAAATGGGGTAAATGGTAAAAAAAGGTAAAATGGAGCAAGACTCAATTCACACCCACTCAGAGGCTGAGAAAACTGATGTGTATGTGAACCTCAGCTAAGTGAAGCCACACCCAGTGCACAAACACCCACCTTCACAAGCCTTGGAACAACGTTTATTGTGGAAAGGATCCCCAGCCTATTGTTCTATCACAGCTGGAGCACATCTGTACTGCCCCTGCCACCACTGAGGGCTCCAATTGTTCAGTCTCTGCTTTTGATGCACAAGAAGGGGCCAAGCTTTTGCTTGTCCCTCTCTAGAGCTATTTTGGTTCCTGGAATAAAGTCAAAATCATCAAGAGCTGGGTTTTAGTGGCATTCACATTCTCTGAAAAATCCCTTCAGCCAGGATTTTTCTCCTGGGAAGTTGAGAAGCCTCAGAGAAAAAGGAAAACAATTCTTGTCTCATTTGCTTCTCCTGTGTTGTGCTCATGTGGAATGTGTTTGGAGATTGGTTACCCACAGGTGATTGTTTCATTGGATTCTGCTGGGAGTTGTTTTCACTCTTTGGCCAATCAGGGCCAAGCTGTGTCAGGACTCTGGAGAGAGTCAGGAGTTTTCATTATTATATTTTTGGCCTTCTGTAAGTATCCTTTCTGTATTCTTTAGTATAGTATAATATAGTATAGTACAGCATTCTTTAATACAATATCGTATCATAAAGTAATAAATTCACCTTCTGAGAAGATGGAGTCAGATTCATCATTCCTGCCTTTGTTGAGACACTCCCTGCAAATACAATAGATTTTGCTGCCTTCCACTCCCCTAGGCAGCCCAGCCCAGCAGCAACTCTCATGCAAACCAAAGGGGTTTGTCAGCAGGTGGGATGTTAGTCAAAATGGGGAAGGGGGACAGCACTCTGCCCACAGAGGGGATCCCACACTGCACCCCATGGCTGTGGCTGCAGGAAGACTTTGTCTCTTGTCCCATTCTGCTTTGATGCTGTCCAGATATATCTGATTTTTCCAAGGCTTTTCTTGAGATTTATCCATCTCTGCTGTCATTTCTGTGGGTGCAGCTGACACTCAACTGCTCTTGAAAGAACAGCCCACTAAAGGAGCCCAAGAAAGAAAGCTCCTCTGCCTCTGGCCGCCACACACTCACCCCATACCTGCTCCACATTTTTCTGAGCCTTCCTGTTGTTTCTACCCCCAAGGATGATGCAAAAGTCAAGTTTTCTGAGCCTTCCTGTTGTTTCTACCCCCAAGGATGATGCAAAAGTCAAGTACCACACCCATCTCAAAACCCCTCAGGTCCATGCCTCTTTTTTCTCTCAAGGATATGAAACCCCCACATTTTTCACACCCAAACAATATCACCCTTCAGTAAGCCCAAGCAGTAATTGCCATGAGAAATAACATTCTCCCAGCAGCTCCCACTCTCCATCCTGCACCCCCAGCTCCCTGGGTCAGTTTAGCAGGAGACCTGGCAGAAATGAAGTGATCCTGCTTTCCCTGTCTAACCTCCTACCATCCAAAGGCACCTCCCATGAGCCACCCAGCTCAGCTCTGCTCCCCCTCACAGCAGTGAAAACAGCAAATCAAAACCTTGCCCTGGCTGCCCACTGATGCCTCAGGTTTCAGCTTTTGTATTTTTCAGATTCTGTGCTGCTTTAGTTTGTGGGTCTGGGTTTCATATGAGCGGATGCTGATCTCTCTGCACAGAGCAGGGAGACAAAACAATTCCTGCTCCAGCTGGGGACCAAGGACAAATGATCCAAATCTCAGGCCCATGTAGCAGTGCTGTGAGGGCCCTGACAAAGGAGGAATGGGGAGGAGGACTCCATTGATATCAGAAGGCTAATTAATTACCTTATTATACTATATTATTCTATACATCTAAAACTGAACCTGCCAAGCACGCAGCCCTGCACACAACCTGCTCTGAATCTCGTGACTGTCACCCCACAGTCCCCCCACACACACACCTGGCCCTGGAACCAAAACACCATCACTGTGAGTAAACCATCTCCACACTGCATTCTACTTTGGCACAAACACAGGCACAGCAAATGAGATAAGAATATTCTTGGGATGAATTGTGCCTTGCTTTTCTCTGTGAAGAGAAATGTGGGGCTTCAGGCCCAAGAGCACAAACACCGTGGGTTGAAGAGAGAAAAACAAGCAGGATGGGACTGCCTGGGCTAAAGGTGGAATGGGACAATGAACTGCAAGATGCAAATGGAGCAGAACTGATCCCAGGGAGAGACCCTGTGCCCAGTCGTGCATTTTGTGACCATTTTTTGTTTGTCTTGGGTGCAGCCCTGGCTGGGCTCTTGTGCTGCCCAAGGTGGATCCATTGAGGCCTTTTAATAATTCCCTACTTTATTCTTTAGCTCTGTCTGATCTCTGCTCTAGGTCAGCCTTCACAAGGCATCACCACTGCAGCAGTATCAGTTTGCTCATGACCACAAGGTATTTGAGACAAACTGCACAAGCAAACTGCAAGCAGGTCCTGCAGGGTCCCATGTGGAGATTCCCTTCTCCCCACCTTCCCCTGCTCCAGCTGCTGGGAAACAGCAGCCACAGCATTCCAGCTTTAATCATAGTTTTGTTCTCTCTCCACAGAGCAGTAATAAAAAGTTCAACTGGAGGGGGGGAAGAAATGCTACAACTAGTCATTCCCACCAGCCATACATCTGGCCCTTAATTACCCCATGGTATTTACATAATCAACAAAATATTCAACTTGTATGACTGATCATGCTGGAGTAGTGGAACGCATTAGCAAATAAATAGCAAAACACACAAATTTGTCAACAGATGGATTACAACCCAATGTAATTAAATGCAAAATAGTTCTGCTTTTAAAGCAATTGCTCATAAATTAGCCTGTCAGCAAATGTATGCAACTAATTGCATGAAAAAAATTAGGCCATAAGACAATATTATCTGCACATAGTCTTTCCAAACAATGTAAAAATGATTGGGTACATTATTAATTGAAAAGAAGTCAAACTGCATTAGTTTAATTGCTCTTTTTTGTGCAAACCTATTAGAATAATTTATACCATATTTATTCCTCTTTACATTTGATGATAGGTATTTAACTCTTGTTTGTAGACTAGCAGTGATGATTTTACCTTTTTCTCAGCTTCATAAAGGCAATAAGAATTCTGTTTGTCCATGTCAATGGTAAACTAAAACTGTGTCCCAGGAGGGTGTCAGGAGAATGGCAGCTGAAGCCGTCCTCAGAGATTCAGCCCTTTTTAAATCAACCAGAGGCTGCTACAGAAATCAAAGGTGGCAAGAAAAGCTTGTTTGCAGAGAGGAAAAACTGAAGAACTGTAAAACACATTCTAAAAAAGGTGAATCCATAATGACACTGACAGCCCTGAGCAAAGCCAATTCAGAGCTGGGAGCTTTCACATCCAGAGCCTGGCTCTGTGACATAATTAAAGGTTTAATCCCATGACTTTCAGCCCAGGATCTACCCAGGTTGGACCAGGATCCATGGGCTACTGATCTAGAACCTGTGAAAGGTCATACAGAAAAACAAGCCTGTTCCCTATCAATTGTCTGATTAAGAAATGACACTTAAATTATTTTTAGTTTTAACAACTAACCACCCATGGCCTGCAATGTGGACTTTTAAATCTAATTACACAATATTACTTAAACTCATGAAGAAGGTGAAGAAGAAGAACTAGCTTCTGTTTCAAAACTTTTATCTTGCTTTATTTATATTTTTATATTTTGAAACTTTAAACTTTAAGTACAAACTCGAAGTTTTGTACTATGTTATATTACACCCTTCTATTCAAACTACACACTTTTAATCTCAGTTCTATCATTCCATTTTGGAAATTTTCTCCACAGCCTCAGGTCAAATGCAGTGTTCTCCTGGGGTTCAGTGCCTGTCAGCACAGAAAGTCTAAAATTCTCAGCAGCCAGGGTTCCAACATTCCCTCACACTCTCTGTGCAGGAATTGTTATATCTGTTCTCCCTATTGTCTCCCAAATGGCTGAGAATCATTTGCAGCCCAAGGCTAACAGTCATGAGCACAAAGATTGTGTTGATTTTAGGGAGCTTTGCTTAAGTTCTGTAACCAAGAAAAATCTGTACTGAGCTTAATTCAGGTTTAGTGCTGCTGCAGATGGGGAGGGCTTCTGCTGGCATCAGAGAAACGACCCCAAAAGGAAGATCACAAATGTGATGCATTTCATGGACCTAATCAAAACACCTGCAATTTGAGCACAGGTGAACTGCTCATAATGAACTGCTCATTAACAGCTGGTGAACTAAGAATCATCCATGTAAATTATTCAGTGCCTAATGAATACATTTGAGGGAAAAAAAAAAAAAGAAAAGAAAGATAATTACTTATCTTGAGCATATTTCTCCCTCTTTCCTGAACATGAAGTAAAGCTGACAGAGAGTTAGGAAGAAACAGAATTGCATGGAGAAATTACCAGTTTGAAGACAGAAACACATCTCTCCAAAAAAGTCACAAATGAGGAAACTTGTCAGCTGAACCAAAATGGAAACACTGATGATCTAACAGCAATTCCCAGGCTGAACACTTTTCCCAAAGCAATGAATCCAAGGGGCTCCCAGAGGATTTTATTTGTCAGTTTGCTCATGACCACGAGGTATTTGAGATAAACTATACACAGGCAAACTGCAAGCAGGCCCTGGGCACAAAGCACTGCAGGGTCCCATCTGGAGATTCCCTTCTCCCCACCTTCCCCTGCTCCAGCTGCTGGGGAACAGCAGCCACAGCATTCCAGCTTTAATCATGGTTTTGTTCATGTTTCATCATAAAACCATGTTTCATCATAAAACCATGATGGCACAGCCAGAGGAAATAGAGAATCTGCCCTCAAGTTTAGCACCTTGCTCTCAACAGAGAATGAAGCCTTATTGATTAGGCTACAGAATATTCACAGCAGAGTTGAACATCTATTGTTATCTGCTGGGTCCCTCATGGCAGGAGGGAATGATGAATCTGACTCCATGTTCTCAGAAGGCTAATTTATTACTTTATTATACTATATTATATTAAAGAATACTGAACTATACTAGAGGATACAGCAAGGATACTTACAGAATGCTAAAAAGATAATAATGAAAACCCCTGACTCTCTCCAGAATCCTGACACAGCTTGGCCCTGATTGGCCAAAAAGTGAAAACAACTCCCAGCAGAATCCAATGGAACAATCACCTGTGGGTAACCAATCTCCAAACACATTCCACATGAGCACAACACAGGAGAAGCAAATGAGATCAGAATTGTTTTCCTTTTCTCTGAGACCTCTCAGCTTCCCAGGAGAAAAACCCTGGGGAAGGGATTTTTCCAGAGAATGTGCATGCCACAATCATCTCTGATTGATGGCACAGCAGCTGTGGTTGTTGGATGAGAAAAGCAGAGGAAGACAGGAGGGTTTGGCTGTAACCTTCAGCACAGCCTCCTGGCACAGGCACCCTGTGCTCTACACACAGGTGTACATTCAATATTGTGGAGTGGAGGAGCTCCCTTAAGCCAGCCCAAGAGCCCTGAGAGCCCCAACAGTGGGGTTTGGCTCCTTACAGCAGAGTGTTGTCACCTAAAAGGGCAGAACCACACCCTTTATCTTAATATCTCACCATGAGCAAAGAGAAAATAACCTGTTGGGTCAGTATTTGCAGGAAGCTTCAGGGCACCACAAGCAACATTTTGGCTTAGGAATGAGTTGTCCCATCCTCCAGAGAATAAAATTTGTTTCTTGTCTGAGTGCTTTAGCAGGTGAAGTCCAATGGAGCGTGGCATGGGTTGGTAGTGAGAAGGTTTCTTTGAGATACATTTAAAAGCTGACATTTATGGATAACCCTCCAGAAGAAACTGATAAAATAATCCTGGGGGAAAGAGGCTTGGGTTGGTGATCTGGGAGTGCTCTCTGAGCTGTTGCTGCCCTGAAGGAAGGGGGGCACACATGAAGTGGGAGGCTGTTGGTGTCTCTGCTGCAGGGTTTGGTACATGCCAACGAGGGACACTCGGCGGCCAAAGCTGTGGGAGTCACTGAATGTGGCTGCTGAAAATGCAGCTGCTGCTGTGCAGAAGTGGGCACCACAGGATCCCTGAAAACACTTTTAAGTTTCCATATTCCCATCCAGAATCCAACAGAAGCAATTTTTGTACTGCCTATAGCAAATCCAGGGGGATCTGGAACTATTACAAAACCATTTGCAGCCCAGCCATAAAGAGTCTCAAATCCTCCTGCAGGTTTGTAATAAAAGAGAGGAAATTTCTCCCAAAATTAGCTTTGGACTTCCCAAAGCTGGGAAGCCCAAAGTTAATTTTGGACTGAAGGAATTCAGGGTCCAGATTGCCTCCTCCTACTCTGCAGATTTGGAAGATGCAGCTTGACAATGATGGATCCAGATAATGTTAATAAATACACAAGTACATTTAATCAGTCTTTGGTATTGCAAACAATGTCTCTGCTTTTCCTACGTTAAATTTCCAAAGTAGTTTTGGAAAGATACAAAATCAAGGCTATTAAGAATTCCTTGATTCAGACAGTGCAGGGGAAATTGAGAAACTGAGCCAAATGAAAATTGAAAATAAGAGTAGCAAATTTAAACTCTTCACTCCTGGGCTTGTAAGCTTAGAGCATTATTGTCAGCACAGGCTTCACCTGAAAAGTCTTTATTTCACTCCACTGGAATGATTGCTTGCAGCTTTTCCAAAGTGAGTGCTTTTCTCCTGAGAATTTACATTACATGAAGCTTAGGCACATGACCAGAAATTTAACTTGGCAACTCAGCTGCTCTTTCAACCTCCTCCAGACCTGCAGGGTTAGGAAGAGCAGAGGTGGACCTGGAGCAGTGTCCATCACCTCTGCCCTCTCAGACCACTAGGGAAAGGCTGCAGGATGCTGGGTACAGAGCCATCTGTGTGCTGTGCACTGGGGGAATTCCCCAGAAATGCTCTGACTTTACCCATAATGGCAATGCTAAGATGAGGAAAAAATTTAAATGCACTGAAGGGAGGCTTCTGTGAGCACTTGCAGTACACATTTCCTTTCCAAAGATTTTTGCCTGGGGCATATCCTGTTGTGAACTCTTAAGGATTCCTCATGTCCTGAAGGAGGCACTGGGGAACTCTTCAGAAATCTCCCATTATCTGTCACAATTATATTTTTTAAAAAATCCCTTTGCCAGGATTTCTTCTGCTGGGAAGTTGAGAAGCCTCAGAGAAAATGTAAATAATAATTATCTGATTTGTTTCTCCTGTGTTTGCTGCTTTGGAATGTGGTTTGGACATTGTTTACCAACAGGTGCATGTTTGATTGGTTCCATGTGAATTGTTTTTACTTAATGACCAATCACAGTCCAGCTCTGTCAGACTCTGAGGAGTCAGAAGTTTTTATTATTCATTTTTGTTAAGCCTTCTGTCTGTATCCTTCTCTTTCTTTAGTATAGTTTTAATATAGTATTCTTTTAATATAATATCATAAAACAATAAATGAGCCTTCTGAGAACTTGGAGTCAGATTCTCATCTCTCACCTCATCCTGGGGACCCTCACAAACACCACAATTACCCACCCAGGTGTGCTGAGCAGAGGAGTCTCATTGATCCTGAGTCTTCAGGAAGTCTTTGCAAAGCCAGAACAGAAAGGGGATTTTTATTTTTCCCTTTTCACATTAGATCCAACCAAATGCTTGGACAGAAGCACAAATTTGGTTCACAGCTGGCAACTTCCAATTACTCTGGAAATACCTCAGGATGCCTGTTGATGAGAGAGACACGAGCAGAACTGCAGAGACACCAACACCTGCATCTGAGACAGAGGAGTTGCACTGCATCCAAGGTGTCTGCTGAGGCAAAGTTAGCCCCCACTTAGAGAATTTTAATGCACTCAGCAAGTGGAAGACAAATGAACACTCAGTGTAGGACAGTGTTGAATTATTCCTGACTTGATAATCGACTTTTTCCCCCCCCGCCAGTTTCAAACTTTGCTTCACAAGGCTCACTAAACTTTTACAAGAAATGCCACAAAGCTGACAAGCATTTCCAGATGATGGGGAAAAGATGTACTGGTAATTATTTGTATTCCTGTAGAGCCCAGGAGCTGTGGTGGTAGGCCTGGAACACTTGGAGCTGTGTGCTGCACACAAAGGACAGGGAAAGGCTCTTCCCTGTGTGCTCACAGAGAGGCAGCCAAGGAAGCAAGGAGAGAACACAGAATTGATGCTAGCAGCAGCCAGAAATTGCATCTACAGTGTGGCAAAGCAGGATTTAAACAGGGGATGGCAGAGAGGAGAATGGCACATCCTGTGGGAGGGCCCTTCCAGATGTGTGGGGCTGATTGAGCACAGCTGCATCCCTGACTGATCCCAGGGACACTGCCCTGGCAGCATGAGAGAAGGGTAAATGGGGACAGAAAAGGGAAGAAAAGGGAAAATGAGGCCATGGAGAGATAGGACAGATCCTTTAAAGGTAAGGCAAACAGTTAATGCTGGTGTGGTAGGGGAAAAAAAACCAAAAAAACACAAAACAACAAAAGGGAGGAGCAGAAGGACACACAGAGAGGTTCCACAGCTGGCAAAAGGCACTGGAGGAAGCACTTCAGACAAATGAGTGCAGGAAGCTCTGTGAATGCTGGAGAAGCAATGCTGCAGGAATTCAGGAGAAACCCTGGTAAGTCAGAGCTGTAGTGAAAAGAAGCCACATCAAAGGTTTGAGTATGAATCAGCTGTAGCATAGACATTAAAATTTAGAGAAAAGATGGCCAAAGACAGTGCCCAAATGGTGGATCCAAGTGTGAGGGGGAATGGTGGGACTTCCCATGTCAGCTGCCAAAGGAGAGACAGGAGAGTGCTTGTTTTATTCTTGGTGTGACCCTTCCTTCTGTGCTTTAAGACATGTAATCTGGATGCATGCACTGAAAAAAAGAAAAATAAGTTCAAGATTTGCCAATGTGAGTGGATAAACCTGTCTTTATTAAAATGAATCCATTAACTATGATGCTTTATAAACTCCAGATGATCTCTCTTCTATTATCCCATAAGGAGATTAAAATTTTTCATTGTTGCTTTTATGCAATTTCTTTGTAAAGGGAAATAGCTCAAGGTTAAATTGAAAAACCTTTTCCATCCAATAAATGGAATGGAATATAAAGACCAATAAAGAGACCATATTAATTTTCCCTCATCTTAGAGAAAATATATGGCCTTGTGAGGCACAAAGGCTCTAAGTGTGCTTCTTTCTAGGCTCCTAGCTGATCTGTTTAATAATGGAGCAGTGCCTTGGCCAGCCAGCTGCTTTACTGCACTGCTCTGGCAGGGAGTGAGGCTGCCCCTGTCCCTTTCAATCAGTTCAATTCAATCCAAACAGATAAAAGTTTGCAAAATACATTTTAAATCCCAGGAACAAGCAGTTAAGCTCTCTCTTGCAAATCAGGTGCTTGGTGACTCTGATCTCCCTTTGAATTTACTCCCTCCAAGAAAGGAAATAGAAAATAAGAGCAATGTTCCATTCCAGGCAGCAGTTTGGAGTATGATTATTGTACATGGCAGAAAGTTACATTTTGGCCTGTTGTGCACAAACTCTGCATTGGATTTAAGCACAATACATGTATTTACACACACACATCCTGCCACCTGATTTTACAGCTGCAATAGAAATCCTGACCTCTGTATGAGGTAACTGCTGTGGCTTTACCCTGATGTGCACAGATGAACTCCAGGTTCTTTAATATCCCTTCCCAAGAGCCAAAACAAGGCAGTGTTTCTCACTGCTGGCACACTCTGCTGTGTTCCCAAGGTGCCATTTGTGCACCTCTCAGCATTCTCTGCCTCCTGCTCTCTCAGCAGGAGCCCAGCTCTCCTCTGCTCGTGCCCTCCCTTCAGAGGCTACAGCCAGTTCCACTCCCATGGGTGCTGCAAGGCTCTTCCACGAACAAACTGCTCAGTGTGGAACAATATATATCTACAATCAGAGAACTGATTTTCATTTTTTGATGTTTATAATCAGGGTATTGATTTTCATGGCAGAAATGCTGGCCAGCCATCAGCCTAGAGCACATGCAGCATGTGGGTATCCATAAAATCAGAGGGTTTTGGGAAAGCTGCAAAAGGCAGCCTCAGAGACAGCAGAACTGTGATTGGAGCTAAGCAGTAGCCATGAGATAGGTCAGCAGAAAAATAGAAAAATTATGTAAGAAGTAGAAAAGTAAGGGCAAATAGAACAATGGTCTGTGTATTAACACTTGTCTAGAATATCTCCCTAAGCTGCAGAAAAGTTTATCTAGCCACATATTAGGGAGTTCTAAGCTTAATAATGGAGCTCTGTGCATTGTGTTTGAAGGCTCACAAGCAGGTATTGTATTCAAAATAAGCAAGTATTGTTTAACCAAAGGTACCTGTGCTTATAGTGGTTGGATGGAACTCCTGTCAATGTGCTTTTGCTTTGTGTGATTGCTCAAAATACTTTTAAAGTAAGTTGTAACATTAAGTTCTTGGTCTGCTGCCTGGGATGTGAGCTGCTGGCATCTTCCCATTGTCATAACCATGCAATGAGACTAATGCTGGAAAATCAAACAGCTCAAGGCTCGTTCCCAGCAGTCCTGTCCTGTTTGTGATTTGTACAGAGACCCCTGGCCAGTGATGCAGCACACCCTGGCTGAGCACACCCACAGCCCAGCAGGCTCACCCCAGGTCCCACTGCAAATCCCATCTTCCCATGGAGGGATGGAGTCTTGGAAAAGCTGCTCCTGCCCACCACAGCTTGCACAGTTGGCTCATGGAACACCCACTGTGTCCAGGGCAGTCATGGCCTGTGGCTCTCCCTGGGGACAAAGCTTCCCTGCTGCTTCCAGAGGGATGGCTGGAGTTTATTGTTATCCTGAATGAGGGATGCAGGACTCCAGGCAGCTCTCCAAATGCAGTTTATTCCATCCAAGAGGTTACAGCAGTCCAGGGCTGTGGGTGACAGAGCTGTGCCCACAGCTGTCAGCCCCAGCTGCAGGCAGGCCTGGAGACCCTTTGGTTTAGGTTACAATGCATTATAGACTTTTCTTTTGGTTACATTGCATTATATAATTTTCTTTGCTGAGCATCTTCATACAGTAGAACCAATCTATACCTTAACTGTTATCTATAGCCTATCATAACTACTATAATTACCACATTCATGTTATTATTCTCCAATCACTAAAAGTCAGTACATTACAGTTTAAGCTAGAAGTTGTTTTTCAGTTTTCTTGCAGTGGAAAATTCTGAGACCTTTTTTCTACTTGCCACATTGGCAGGCTTGTTTGCCTGTGCTCTCTTTCTGCTTGGTAAAAACATCTTCTTGTTTGGGGTGGGTTTGTCCTTTGCTCTAAGCCATAAAATCCCTTCTAACTAACAGACCCTTTGCCTCCTTGGTTATCCAGTGAGACTGGCTCAGCAATTCTTTTCTTCTATATCAAAACTTGCCTCCATCTGTATTTCTTCTTCAGACTCTACATTCAAAAATCCTTCTACTAAGCATACATATCTTTGAGAGTTTCTTGTCAAATTTTCATCCTTCCCAACAGTTTATGCTGGAATGGAGGTTTCCATTAACAGGCAAGGTAAGTGAACATCAGGAAATTATACAAAGCATCAGTTTTATGAGCTGAAAGATTTGTTACTTCCACCCACACATCTGAAGGCATTATTTTAAGAAAGTGTTTAAAGTCTTAAACCTTATTATTCACCTATCAAAAGAAAGAATCCACTAGAAACTCCCCCCTCCCCCCAGGTCTTCTATGAACCTCTCTAGGTGCCTTTCAGAGGTTTTTGATGGATAGCTTTACTGCTAATTGTGTCTTCAAAGCCTCTTTTGATTCTAAAATCTGTTGGATTGTCAGAACTGCAGCCGGGTGTGCTGGGGTCAGGAATGAATGCCTGTCCCCAGGACTCTCAGAGCACAAAGTCTCCAGACAGAGCAAGGATGGTCCAGCACCCCAGACCAGATGTGTCCCACCTGGCCACCACCTACCAGGACCTCTGCTCCTGCTTTTGCCCTGATACCTTAGGATTTTAGCTTTTATATTTTCCATACATTTGTAATCCTGCAGTTCTTTAGTGTATAACTCTAAACTCCACACACAGTGTGAGCTGCTGCTTTCCCATTTTGGGCAGACACAACAATTCCTCTCCAGGCCTGGCAATCAAGGACACCTCACTGCCTCAGGCCCTGAGAGATGTGAACAAAAGTGAGTTGGGGGCAGCAAACTTGGGGTACATGACTTCATTACCTGAAGCTGGAATTGAAGATTGACCCCCAATATGCAAATGGCCCAAACTTATAAAAGTGTGAAAACCTGTGAGCCATGGTCCATTTTTGGGTGTAGCCCCTGGGGGGCTTTGTCTGCCCTAAATGTACCTGAAGGCCCTTCAATAAATAGAACTGCTTTTATTCCCTTAATTCTGTCTGGCCTCTGTTTATAAGTAGCCCAAAAAGGCACCAGCCCTCTACCTGATGGGAGCAGGAACAGTCTAAGGAATTGCTCAAGTTTTACAGGGCATGGTGACTTCTGATGGGGTGGAGGAACAGACCCAGCAGAACATGAGGGCAAAAATTAACATAAACAAATCCCTTCCCAATTTTCCTCTCCATCTTTCCCTCCTCCCCATGACACTACTGTCAATTGTTTTAAAACAGGTTTGCCATTCATCCACACAACACAAATAAATCACTCTTCCTCTGCTCACTTACTAAAAAGTGTTTCCTTTTAAAACATAAAATCCCCAAACAAAACTGCTGAGGACACCAAGTGAAATAACACAGTTATGTAGCAAATGGATTATAAACTCCAGACTCTGGAAAATAAAACTGGTAAAGACAAGGATTCTGATCCTTACCACAGGTCTCTGTAGAAGGCTGCTGGTGTTTTACTGAACTAGTTTTTTGTGAGAATTTGATCTGAAGACAAACCAGTTTTGGAGACATGAAAGAGTAACCTGCCATCTGAACTAGTTGGAAAAAAAATCAATAGGGAAAAATTAAGTTGAAAGACTTTGCATGAATTGCCAAATGTCATAAAAATATTCTTTTTCACCTACAGATCAAATAAATATGGGAATCTTCTGCCTAGAGATATCTTTCAACAATTCTATCTCTTTCAAACTCTTCTGCTCAGAAGAATTCAGAGTCCAGCTCCTCCTGCCTACAAATCAAACAACTGCCCTGGATGTAGCAGGAATAGATCTTGGGTCAGTCTGAAGAAAATAACCCATTTCTGCAACACAGACATGTCCTTTCCTCTCAGGAACACCCCACAACTATTCCAGTGTCTTGGGCTTTTTTAAAACCAGACTTTTGTGACATCCTTCTGCAATTTCTTCTCACAGGTGTGCAGGAAGGCAGTGAAGGTGTGCCCAGCCTGGCAGCTTGGCCGAGCACACAGTTACACAATTGGTGCTTGATGCTTGCCTGCCACAAGTAAAATTAAGTCTTCAATCTTTTTTCACAATTGGAAGGTGAAATCCCCAATCAATAATAATCCCAATCTTCCTTGAGCTATGACCAAAGAGCATATGCCAAAATCTCTACTCCTTATTTTTCTTCCTCTTCTCCAGAGCAATCCTTCTAAAAATTCTATCTTGCAGTTCAAGCTTAAATTTCTCACTTTGAGACAATCCAAACCTCTAGGAGCCCTGTCTGACTGAAGGATTTGTAGGAACTTTGATGTTTTTTAGCATCAGTGCTCAGAGGCAATTTTTCAAAAAATTTATACAGATTCTGTCTCATCATGTATAAGCAACTGGATGTTAATAATCTAGCAGTAAAATGTAAGACATTTGCATAGTTTGAAAAATAATGAGGCTTGTATTTAAGATATCTGTCCCTCTGTAAGTTATTAGAGTACCAAGATACATGCACAAAAATCAATCTTAATTGTGCAGAACCAGCTTTCAGCTGGATTTAAGGATACATCATTCTAATTCATTGCAAGTAACAGACACAGCAAGTGACAAATACCCTGACCAAAAACACATTTGATGTTCTGCTCCCAAGCTGTTATTTTTTTGGAATCAGACACATTCTTTTAATGAGATGCTCTGCATGTGGGATGTAAGAATGTCTGACCCTAACTCAGCAAAGGACTTGTACCCAATCCAATTAATGTCTGTGCTTAAGAGTAACCTTGAACTTGGAGGGGATACAGAATTCCCACTGATTTCAGCAGGCAGGAAAACTGTGGCGAGATGAAGCAGAAGCATCCCAGAGCCCACAGAGCCTCATAAGGGAAGCACAGCTGTGCATGAATATTGTATTTGTGGGGTCCCTCGTGGCAGGAGGGAATGATGAATCTGACTCCATGTTCTCAGAAGGCTTATTTATTATTTTAGGATACTATATTGTATTAAAGAATACTATACTAAACTATACTAAAGAATACAGCAAGGATACTTACAGAATGCTAAAAAGATAATAATGAAAACTCCTGACTCTTTCCAGAGTCCTGACACAGCTTGGCCCTGATTGGCCAAAGAGTGAAAACAACTCCCAGCAGAAGCCAATGGAACAATCACCTGTGGGTAACCAATCTCCAAACACATTCCACATGAGCACAACACAGGAGAAGCAAATGAGATCAGAATTGTTTTCCTTTTCTCTGAGGCTTCTCAGCTTCCCAGGAGAAAAATCCTGGCTGAAGGGATTTTTCAGAGAATGTGAATGCCACACATGAATCTGCCTCAGATGCCTCCAGTGGGGCTCCATTTGCACCATGCTTTGCCTACTGATGCTGCAATTGTCCTTCTCTCCCCTTGGACACCAATGCCCCAAGTCCCCTCCTGGCCATTCACTTTTGAGGTCACAATTCCTTTTCTAAGTGTGATTTCTGCAGGGGATTTTTCACCCCACTTCCTTGTGATGCGATCTTGTTTTTTGTCTTTTTTTCTTTTCTGTTCTCTGTATTCTTTGCACATATATTTGTAGCTCTGTAGCCTATAAATTCCAGCTAGTTTTCCCAGTGCTTTTCCATGGCAAGAAGAGAGAACAAATTCCAGAGCTCCAAGCCCATGGGGTACAAGGCCCCTGCCCTAAATTGGTTCTTCCTGCAAAGCAAGGTTGAGAACAGCTCTTCAAGATGGACATTTTCTTGGACAAAGTACACTTACCTCCAAGGAGGTTGGCTCCAGAGAAGGGGCTTGACCTCTAGGGGAATTACATCACCACTTGTCCTCTTAATCAGTGTTTTTTATTAATTATGCTAATTTCCTAAAACCTGTAAATACTGTATTCACCCTGTGTGGGTGGACTTTTGTGGACATCCATAACTGTCTCTGGAGACCTTCAAATAAAGATCCACTTTTATATTCTCTTCTATACTAAAGTTTCTCTTGAGTTTCATTTCCAGGTTGAAAAATGCAACACTGTGACCCTGCCACAGCCCTGGCAGTGGGAACCACTGCCCACATCTGCAAAAGGACAAAGGAAACCAAGCCTCACCCACTGCCAAATGTTCAGGACAGAACCACAGGCTTCAAAAAAAGCCTCAGAGTTGTAGCTGGTCCAACATGATCTCTATTTCCCAAACATCCCAGTGCAGCCAGGTCTCTGGACGATGCTGCAAGGCAATTCCCCACAGGCCTACTTTTATTTCAGTTCAGACCACTGATCTGGGATGGAGTGGGAATTCTAGTGCTGTTACCAGTCACCAATGAAAACAAGGTCTGACCTATTTTTTTTTTCCACCATTCTATTTTGACAAGTAAGGAATTAATTCCAGGAAAAGACAGGTGTCTTTTTCTATTGGAGGAGCGGCCTTTATCAAGTCCTCTCTTGTTTTTGTGGCACCAGCAACTTCACTGCCTAGAGGGCCTCAAGTCTAAAGCCAGGACTGGGAATTCCTCTGTGATAGCACAGGACCTGTGATAGCAGGCAGACCACATAGTACTAATCCTCTAGAAAAAAATCTATGTACTCAAAAAGGAAAGTACTCTCAGTTTTGAAAATGCAATGAATTCCTGGTTTTAATTGACTAATAAATAAAATATTTCTGGTTGTTCTCAGGTTAAACATATGCAATAAGTTTCCTGTGGGACAGCTATATTTATTAAGTACAGCAGGTCACTAAGTAGATGACATTACTTCATTGTCTGAGGTCCCAGGAATGTGGAATCACCCCTGATTACTCTTAGCTCAGTCCTGTGAGGTCCTAAACAACTTTGACTTTCATTTCAGTAGCAGCCAAAAGTGTTTTGCCATTCTTAGGAATAAGCACATGAAAGATCCTTCTCTAAATTAGCTGAAAAACAGTTTAATGCAAAATTTTACATTTGTTTTTAATAAGACAAGTTAATTCCTTAACTCTTACATCTCCTGTGTGTTTAGCCCAAAGTGTTTTGACAAGGAGAGAACAGCCTTCAACATATGCTTAGAGCCAAGTACATGCTTCAGTGGGCTACAAATGGAGCTCTTAAAGTTTGAAATAACACATTTTGCAATGCTCTGCTCCAGAAAACACACTTCAAGGTTTTACACATAAATACTGCACAGATCACCAGTAGCTCTAGTGCTTCCCATATGCTCCTGTGCACATTTCATTCATTTCCTCTGCTATTGGTCATTTATATTCAGGCACTCCTATCTCACAAAATCATGTGCAGAGGCTTTTGTTTTTTGATTTTTTTTTGTTTTGTTTTCATCACCCCCCATTTTTGGGTTCAGGTGGTGGGGGGACATCAGAGAGTCAAACTGGTAGATAATGAAAAGCTACAAGATTATTAATTATTTTTGAATTAAGATCATAAGTTACAAAATCTATGAAAAGAGAGTTCCCTTTTGGAAGACACAAGCACAGCTGGTTGCTCTTACCCTGACACAACACCCTGTGGAGAACTCTTTCTTGCTCTAAAAGATACAATCTTAAATGATTTATACGTTACTTGCTCCTGAAAAGACCTTTTTTATCTGTCTGAATACTTTCCTAGAAAGATCTGCCACCTTACAAAACTCTGCTTTGATGCTGAGATTAAGTGTATCAGCTTTCTTAGGTGAGCATTCAGATTGATTTCTGAGCATTCTTAATGAAAACTCCTTTTCCTCTGTTCTCCTCATAGTTCATTAATTTTTTATTTTCAAGTCTGAGCCAAGGCTTTGCTGAAGTGAGCAGGAGCAATAGTATTTGAGATTGCAGACATGGGTAAAGCCAGAGCCAGCTCACGCTTAACTTCTTTTCATTTTTAACACTCCTTGCCCTGCAGGTATAAAAAGGGAATTAAAGCCATAAGGCACTGCTTCAGATTTGTTCTCTTAATTAGCTCCTGCCATGGTGGATTAATTCCATCTGCAGTGTGTTGCCATCTCTGCAGAAGTTTATTGCAGTGGAATGGGGGATTAATGAGGAGAGTGGGTGCCTCAGCATCCCAGCTGTCCATGGGCTGGCTGTAATGGGATCAGGGCAGATGGCACCAAGGCTCTCCCTGGGTCTCACTGAAGGTGAGGAATTCATTTCCTATGAACCTGCCACATGCACTTACTCATCCACTGCAGAAAACAGAGTGCCAGGGCTGCACATCTAACTTAAAAACAGCAGCAGTGGATCTGATCCTCTCAAGGGACTCTTCCTTTTCTGAAGAAATGGGGGGGTTTAGCCTTTGAATTTTATGATGAATTAGAGAGACTAACTGTATTTTCTCCTCTGATATTTTAAGTAGAGTAACTAAATGTAAATACATTTTAAAATGGGAGTTTTTATTATTTTAAAGCTGAGAAAGCTGCTGCTGGGACCCAGGCTGTTCAGCAGTGAGGTCTGCACTGGGGTCTTATCCCTAATGAATGAGTCTCTGGTGTAGTGTCTGGGGCAATAAAGAATTTTAATTTATAATTTAATTCTACCAATTTTCATTTTTTAATTTTAATTTCAATTTTTTTAAAATTTAAAATTCAATTTTTAATTCAAAATTTTTGTTTAAAACCCAAATACCTCCAGTAAAACAAGGGAACATCAGAGGCATGAAAGTGGTGAAGGACTTATCTTTCTATTTTAGTTATTGGTTGCACTTTCCCCCTATGTTTGAAATGAAAAAATCTTTACTTCCTTCTTGATGTCTGTTCCTGTGAAACCTCCCCATGAAGTTATATCTGAACACATCACCCTTCTGTCTCAAAACCTGCATTACTTCATTTTACATCCTGATCACTAACAGACATAGATTGTTTCCAAGACAGCAGTTATTCTCTTTAAAACCAGAGGTGTGCACCTCTCTAGTTAGAGGTTCAATGACTACAACTATTATGGACTGTGTGTAAGTGCAAGAGTCTTCATTTATCCCATGGCCTTACCTATAAATGGAAATAATACAGCTTTTAGTGCCTGTTTTGTCTGTTTTAGACAGGATGTTACTTGGGGCAGGTGCTGCCATCCTCATGTTCACTTAGTGTCTCATATGATGGAGTTCCCATCTCTGCTGATGCCTCTGTGTGTTATTAAAATACAAAGGATGTCAAACAGAAAAAGACATTTAAGTGCTCAGGCACCATGGGAACAATGCAGGTGTGCAGGCATTTCTCTTCATCCTTACAAACCTGCTGCTAAATATAAAAAAGCTGTCTGTAGCTGTTCTATTACTATACATGAACCACAGGCACATCAGACACAGTCACAATGCTGGATAATGCATGTTGGGCACCTTCCACAAGAGCTGTCCTGAAATGGCAGCAGTAACTCTGATTCCTGGTTGCTAAAGGACAATAATAATTTGAAACTTATCATTATTATGCATAATCTATTATGTTTTCTGAATGCAAAATGCAGTTCTGCTCCACTCCTATGGTGTGGCATTCACATTCTCTGAAAAATCCCTTCAGCCAGGATTTTTCTCCTGGGAAGCTGAGAAGCCTCAGAGAAAAGGAGAACAATTCTTATCTCATTTGCTTCTCCTGTGTTGTGCTCATGTGGAATGTGTTTGGAGATTGTTTACCCACAGGTGATTGTTCCATTGGATTCTGCTGGGAGTTGTTTTCACTATTTGGCCAATCAGGGCCAAGCTGTGTCAGGACTCTGGAAAGAGTCAGGAGTTTTCATTATTATCTTTTTAGCCTTCTGTCTGTATCCTGTCTGTATTCTTTAGTATAGTATAGTATAGCATTTTTTAATACAATATAGTATCATAAAGTAATAAATTAGCCTTCTGAGAACATGGAGTCAGATGCATCATTCCTGCCTTTGTCAGGGCATACCCTGCAAATACAATACTATGGCTTCACTTCTTATTCCTTACTAATAGCTCTTATTTGAGAACTTTCAGCATTATGTAAAAATCTTTTCTCTAGTATTACAGAAAGGATGGAGGGAGGGAGGGATCCATGCATTCTAGAATCTTAAGATGAAAACACTTCAAAAGAAAGCTCTAAGGTCCCATTACTCCACTGGATTTGTGAAAAAGCTGAAGGAGAAGGAAGAGCTAATATTTCAAGGAGAGTGCCCTAATCCCAGGGGATGTAGGATGAGCACAAAAAGAAGCAGCACTGGGTCAGAAGGAGGACATCAGAAATCCTGGGAGGAAGGTCTTTGAGCAAGGAAGACATGGCTGTGGATTTAGTTGTGCCACCCAATCCTCTGAGGGAGGGGAGGACAGGAGGATGATCCAGAAGGGTGCAGGGCACACAGCAGCTGAAGCTGATCTGGCTCTGTGCAAAGCTGGCAGCTCTCCACGTGTGGCACTGGGGCAAAAACTGTCACTGTACTCAACTCCAACATCTCATGGATTGTCACTCCCCTGCCAGGGCTTCTGCCCTGCTCCAGCACCCCAGGGGCTCCCAGCAGAGCCACCTTTTATAGGAGCCCTTGTTGTAGTTGAGACAGAGACAATGAAAAGCAACACACTCCATTTCCAGAAGGCTTCTAACTGGTTTTATTCTAGCATGCATGCTTTTTATACATTCTTACAAAGCTCCTAAGTTTACACTTTACTCATTGGTCAGGAGAAACAAACAAAGTGCTCATTGGAATGGGCAGCTGCAGGTTTCTCCTATTTATCCTTCTTTCTTTCTTTCTTGGTTTCTATGTCAACGACCCTGGCAGAGAATTCTTTCAGGGGTAAACATGGATCCTCTTATCAAACTGCTCTCTGGCTCACAGAAGTGGCTGTAAAACCTCTTCCACAAACCCTGGGACATGGCTGGGGTGTCCCACTCTGCCTTAGGGAGCTGAACAGCAAAGGACCTTCCATCAGCTGCAGCTTCCCAGCACTCCTGTGTCTCACAGTCCAGAGTGGCACAGAAGGGGTTAAACAGAACACATGGCACTCTGCATGTCTGCACTCAAAGCTCAGCAGGTAGGAACAGCTGCAGGGTTTTGGAACAGGGCTCTGTGCTCTGTGCAGGCACAGAATGATAGCAGATACTCACATTTTCTCTCAGTGTCAGTAGCTGCAAAGGCCTCTCTGGGCTCTGGTCACACCTCGTTTGGTGAGGTCCTTGTCACTCACACACAGGGACATCTCTGCTGGCCCTGTGGCTGAAAGGCTCCCAGCTGGGCTGCCCTGCTGCCCATGGGGCCAGCCAGGTACCAGACCCATTCCAGCATACCGGGATGTGCCTTCACACACCCTTTTCTTCCACATTCAGTCTGTGACAAAGGAGCAGCACTCAGCACAGCAACTCTGCTTTACCGACAGTGGCCTCTGCCTTTCAAAGGGAAATATCTCTGATTTTTCTCTTTTTTTTCAGATGCTTTCTGAAAAACTTCACTTGAGTGACATAAAAAATACCTCAACTCTAAAAGATCCTCTGGCCAATGTCAGCCCAACTTCTCTGTATGGACATCCAAACTCAGACAGCCTTGTCCAAGACTTTGAGAAGGGTGAAAATCAGTCCCTGGGTGTCTTGTTCAACATACACATCTTGTCCAACTAGCAATCAGTCAGTCATAATTTCCTGTCACCAAATTATCATGTGGAAGCATTAAGTGTAAAATCCTGCTGGCTGCCTAAACCTGGTCTGATTCCTGTGTGGCTCCCAGCACATTGTGTCCTGCAGCAAAGATGTTTTTCGTCCTGCTCCCATTTCTCCTCATCCCTTTCTGTTGAGCCTGAGCAATTATTTTGGGTCTCAGGGTGAGATCCCAGCCCACACACCCCCTCCACAACTGACTGAACTAATGGCACATGGGGTCAGGAATGAAAACTGGAAGAAACCTCTCAACAGCTTTGAGATGAGTTGAGAGCTTCTTCATACAGCCATACCCTGAAAATTTGTGTCATTTCATTATAGTGAAATTAAGATTTCCATTTTTGTACAGTGAAGTTTTGGGATGGCTTCTTTTTAACATTTAATCCTTAACTGTAATAACACAGTGAATGAAAAGGAATAGTTTAGATCAAGTCCTGTCATTAAGGTGAAGAATAATGGTTCTCAAGTTGAAAGAGGTGAAATTCAATTTGGTGATTAAGAAAACTGACAGAAAAGTTTGATCAAGAACAGTCTCCTTAATGAGGTAGCTGTAGCTAGTTAGTTAGAAAAAAATGAAGTTGGCAGGAAGGAATCTGCAGTTTTTTATAACCCTCTTCCATGAGGTTTTGAAAATCCTAGACTGATATAAAGGTGCATTTCTTGTGCAATTTTATCCCCTAATCTCTCCCTTAATAAACAAGCTGTTTTAAAGATTAGACAAATTATTTACTCACTTCTATTCTACATCCATAACGAGATGTGATTACAGCTTTGGGGAAACCCAAGCCTTCTGCCTTGATCAATAGAGTTCAGAGCTTCTGGTCTGAAGCCCATGTGAGTATCCCACTCCTCCAGGGCAATTCCAAGAGTTGCTTCAGTGCTTTAATTTATTTACTTTTACTTTATGAAAAAACAGCCAACCACAACCAAAAGAAAAACCCCAGGCTACAGAACAATAAATTTGTTTGAATGTAATAATCTCTTTTTCACTCAGTTCTACAAATTACATGACAACAACCTCTGAAATAATAAATTGTTTGGCTTGCTATTGTGCATTAATCTTTGCTAGAAATCATAAACAAATTTTAAGTCATCAAGCATTGGTTTAATTAAAAATTTCCAACTCAGTACTATTTTACTACTCTTTCCTAGCTTGGGTAATAAACCATGGAGCTTTATACGAAGTAATTTTATTTTTTCCCTTTGAGTGGCTCATGTGAAGGGTAACTTCCTTGAAGCAATTGTGCTTTCCTATTTGTCAGTGTACTGCTTCAGCTGCCTTCTACCCATTAAGTTAAAACAGGAAATTAAGTTAAAACAGGAATTTGATCAGAGCTGGGAGAGGGAGAAGCAGGTAAAAGTATCCATTATTGGTTAAGGAATTATTTGAACTCTGTTTAGTTCAAATTTATGGTTTTCAGACCAATGGAGAACCTGTTTCCAGTGGTCTTGCACAGTCTCAAAGAACAGCTGTGCCAATTGTCAGTGGGCCCAAAGCAATTCTTAGAGGTTGTAACAGAATAAGCTTATCCTCCAGTCTGAGCTGAGCTGTACAAACCAAAATTCACTGAGGAAACTGGAGAGATTAACAGGCCTTGGATCAATTATTATGTGATGATAATAATATAATTATCACAATAAATGCCCAACGTCAAAGTTGCTCAACATCTTAAAGAAGGGTGAGGGCAGGAAAGGACAGACCTGACTCCCAGGGGCAGCCTGTTAAACACAAACCTGAAGTCCTGGAAAGCAAAGCCAGCCAAGTATCTAGCACCAGAACTGGTTTGAAAATATGGATCAGTTTCTCAAGCTAAGAAAGAAATTGTCTCTGGCAAAACCACATAAAAACATTTCTGCTTTGCTCACCTTTATTCACCTACATCTTGTGGCATTCACATTCTCCAGAAAAATTCCTTTGCCCAGGGTTTTTCTCCTGGGAAGCTGAGAAGCCTCAGAGAAAAGGAAAACAATTCTGATCTCATTTCCTTCTCCTGTGTTGTGTTCATGTGGAATGTGTTTGGAGATTGTTCACCCACAGGTGATTGTTCCATTGGATTCTGCTGGGAGTTGTTTTCACTATTTGGCCAATCAGGGCCAAGCTGTGTCAGGACTCTGGAAAGAGTCAGGAGTTTTCATTATTATCTTTTTAGCATTCTGTAAGTATCCTTTCTGTATTCTTTAGTATAGTTTATTATAGTATTCTTTAATACAATGTAGTATCATAAAGTAATAAATAAGCCTTCTGAGAACATGGAGTCAGATGCATCATTCCTGCCATGAGGGTCCATGCAAATACAATAATGTCTCTCATAACCAGCAGGGCTCCTTTTGGTGCAACTTTGACCTTAGCTCAAGCTGTGCCTTCAGCACAATGTCCCAATGCATTCAGTTTATTCAAAGGGAATTCTGCATTTGCTTTTGAAAGACTGCAACACCAATAGCTCAATGACTAAACAGAAAGCAGGTAATCTTAAACTGGGCACAGCACAGTGCTCCCAGATGGAGTTCTTGCACATGTGTATTGGAACAAAGCAACCCCCGTGGCAGAGAGAAATGACCAGGAGTACTCCATCTTATCAGAAGGCTAATTAATTACTTCATTATACTATATTATTCTGTACTATATTACATTACATTTAACTGAATCTGCCCAAGCACCCAACTCAACTCCAACTGCCCAGAATCTCGTGGCTGTCAGCCCACAGTCCCCACACACACACCTGGATTCAATTGGTCAGTGAATCAAAACACTCACACCAGAATCCAATCACCAATTCCCTTCAGGTGAACAATCTTCCACAATGCATTCCACTTGTGAACAACACAGGAGCAGCAATTGAGATAAGAGCTGTTTTTCCTGTCTCTGAGGTTCAGAGAATGTGAATCCCAGAAAATCCTTGGGAAGTTGTGCCTTGCTTTCCTCTGTGAAGGGAGATGTGGCCACACATGTGCCCCTCCCTTGGGGCACTCCCCAGCTTGGAGGGCAGATTTTCCATCCAGCTTCTCTCAAGTTCTCCCATAGGACTGCCTCAGTTCCTTCCTCCTTGCTCTACACCCCTGTCCTGCCCAGCCCAGGCTGGGGCAGATCTTCTGCAACCTACAAATAAAAATTCCTGAGGTTTCCAGACAAACTCAGGCACAGAAACAGGTTCTTCACAGGAGCCTTGCAGCAGCTCAAGCTTTGGCTAAGGGTGGAAGCACAAGAACAGGAGCTGGCCAGCAGAAAGGGGGGACACAAATCCAAAATACGACTGTGATGGCCTTCGAGGGTTGTGTTTTCTGTGCAGCTGACACCAGAATTTGGCCTCTTCTCAAGGTCCTTTGCTCCTAAAGGACTGGGAGCACTTTGGGGGCAATACAGTATCAAAACAGGCACTCTGATAACCACTGAAAAAGGATTTTTGTGTTAATTAGTTTTATTTGACTGGTATGTTAGAACACAGTGGTTTAGGGTTGTGTTTGATTGACTTGCAGGGCATAAAATACACAAGTAATAAATTTCACCCGGAGAGAAAGAAATCCTCATCCTTCAGATCTAGTGTGCAAAACGGTTTCCTTTCTCTTGCCCCCTTGCCTTCTGTGCTTTAGGTGGGAGAAATCCCAGCAGCCCCGTGGGAAGGCTGCATTTACATTTAAATAGGGATGTTCTCAGGTGAATCTTCAGAGACAAACTGTAGCTTCTCATGGGCTCTAATGAGAGTGTTAATTTATATAGTTTCTGATGTGTAGCCCTGATAAAGGAACATCCTTGAAATCACTTGTAAATGCAAGTTCTCAAAGTAGTCTTGTGGGACTACCCTAAAAGGGAAGCGACTCTCCCCAGGAGAATCAGTCAGGGCTGAGTGGCACTTTCCTGGGGCACTGCCAGGAATGGCCTTCTTTCTTCTTTACCTTCCTGGAATAGCAAACATCACTCTTCTCATTTATTTTCTTCCTTTTGTTGTGTTCCTCCCCACCCTTTCCCTTGTCCTCCTCCTTCCCATAAAATCAAGAGCTAAAAAATGGAAGACAAAGGCAACAAGGTTTATGACAGTTTTTCAAACACAGCCAAAAAAGTCATCTCCAGAGAAATGTGGGCTCTAGTCACACCTGCAGTCTAATAACTGTCATCCTCAAGAGACAAGTGCTATAACTGAGCAGCATTGAAATGCCAGTGCAACTTAATTATTTTTAATATATGCCTCCCTTCTGTAAACCAACATATCAAAATCATAAGCATTACGAGCAATACTCAATTTCCAAATGAGTCTTCTTTCAACTAAGAGTGCAAAAAGTCAGAGTTGTGTCTCTTGGGTATTTCTGAAATACCACTATGCTCAAATCAGTGTAAAATCCAGCTGGGAAAAGTCCTCCTAATTTTAATTTTCTTTGTTTTTCTTTAGTTTTCAGTTGTAATTACACTATATGAATCCACCTCCTATTTCTTGCTCACCCCCTCCAAAAGGTAGCAGCAGCATCACTTCACTCCATTGTCTAATTTTGCTTCTAAGAAAGCAGCAGCCAGCAGAAACCTCTGCTGACCTTTGCAGAAGGGGCTGCCCCACCTCCCAGGCTCAGCCCACAGCACAACAGAAGCATGGAGAGTTTCCCTTTCTTGTCCTTCAGCCTTGCTCACTCACATGTAATATAATGTGCATGTAACCTGTGTTGCCAAAAGTCCCTCTAACTCATGCACAAGATTTCTTTAGGCCCTCAAGTCTTTGCTGCAGAGGGTCAAAGCTGTCTGACAGAAGGTGCTGCACTATTTTGGGCTCTCCCTTTGGCAAGCTCTGGTGTGAGATATGATAAAAAAATGCATGGGGATGTCTACTTTCAGATTAGCCTGCAATATTGTGCCCTGAAAGTGTCCATTTGCATATTTCATTAAAGCTGAACATAAGAAAATAGGAAATCAATTCACTCTGCAACGTTTCTGTTTAAGGAAAAAAAAAGGCCGCTCCTTGATCAGCTGGGGTACAAAATAGTTAATTCAAAAAAATAAGGAGGAGAGAAAAAGAATAATCCTTTAAGATTATAAAGGTTTTGTGTCATGCTTAATTTTAATCAAGTAATTCACACCATCTAATTTTTCTTATAAGTTGATAAAATACACTTCAGCTTTTTTCTCTTTTCTTCCTCCCTGGACCTTCCCCACCCTCCACTCCTGTGTGCATTTCCTCCCCCTGATCTGCTGAATTAAACTCAGTAAATGTGTACCAGTAACACAACAACCAGGAAAATCCTTCCTTGTCAGGCCACTGAGAGAGACAGGGCTCCAGAGAAAGGCAGAGGGGCTAAAAGTAATCCATGAAAAAAGCCAAAGGCCCAGCAGAAGTCAGAGTTGAATTTGTTTGTTGAAGCCAGAGCATAGAGGTACAGGGTGCTGATGTCATTGAGGTCCCAGTATTGTTTTCCCAGTGCACTTTTATACTGTTAGTTCCAGCTCTAGCAGTCACATCCACTGTGAGAAACAACTGCTCACTTTTGGAAATTTTATTAAACTTTAATTAAAACTGCAACAAAAGGACTAAATAAGGAGAAATTACAGCACTGGGAGCTCCTGTGACTTACCAGCCATGTGCTCAAAGTGGATGCTCTGCCTTTTATACTTCTAGCTCCTCACTCCTTCCTTGCTGTCCAAGGTGGACATCACTTTCTTACACCTTGTTTGGAGGTCAGCTGTTGCCATAGTAACAAACAAACCCTCCCTTAATGCCCTGAGTACCAAGGCCATCCCATGATAACAATGCAAGGGGGAGGAGGACATATTGCAGTAACACAACTGTACATCTACACAACTTCTCTTAACATACATAAAATGTTCACCCCTTCATTGTGAGAGCCAACCATCTCCTTACTCATCTGTAACATCCCCTAGTCACAGAACCAGCCTATTGTTTATGTTACTTGTGTCAGGAAAATTAATCTACAAACACCAGAGGTTTATGTCCAAAAGGGAGACAGAGGAGTCCTTTGACTTTATTCCAATAAAGGGAGAGGCCATGGGGCATCCCCTGGGATCTCTCAAATTTTTGGATGACACAGCCTCCTTTTTATCCCAATTTCCCGGCCATATTTCCCTTCTCTCTTTCCCCATTTCTGAGGTACTTGAGAGGTACAGACTTCCCAAACACTTGATACTAAAGATTTCCCTCTAATGTATAACCCTCCCTTTTCATTTTCAATTCTTATGGAATTTAGGGGTTTTTCTTCCCCATTGGTTCTTTCATCTTTCAATGTCTAATTTCATTTATCAGCAAACCCAAAATTTATTTGCAAAAGCAAATATATTTTTCCATTCATCAATCAGTGGAATCCTTCTCATTGTTTCTTTTATCTCCCAGTGCTGGTTTTATCTACCAGCAGACTCACAGCTTGTTTGGAAAGACAAATCTGCCATTCCTCTCACTTGGCAGCCTTACAAAACTACAGTTTCACAAACCTCAGGTGTCTGCATGTGCTGTGCTTTCTCAGTCTCATGTCTGTGGTCACTCATCTCATGGCCTGTACCTGGCCAAGGCTCGAATATCCTGATCTGCTGTGCCCCCTGTTCCATCTCCCATTTGTTTTCCCACACTTCCTGAATCACTGGTGGTTCAAACCCCTCAGGTCTCTGGCTGTCCCTGTAAAGTACTGGAATTGTATGGCGGAGGTTTTACAGCCACTTCTGTGAGCCAGAGAGCAGTTTGATAAGAGGATCCATGTTTACCCCTGACAGAATGTCCTACCAAGGTCGTTGACATAGAAACCAAGAAGGAGAGAAGGATAAATAAGAGAAACCTGCAACTGCCTGTTCCAATGAGCACTTTGTTTGTCTCTTGAGTAAAGTGTAAACTTATGAGTTTTGTAAGAATGGATAAAAAGCATGCATGCTAGAATAATTCCAGTTAGAAGCCTTCTGGAAATGGAGTGTGTTGCTTTGTATTGTCTCTGTCTCAACTACGACAGAATTGAGCATCATTGCACTCACAAGCCAAAAAAGCAAAAGTCACTGAGCAGTGTCAGCAAAAGCCTGGGTGGAACAGGCAATGTGTGCAGCACAGAGCAGGCACAGGCTCCTCTCTGGAGGGCATTCCCTTCTGTGTGAGCAGGGATTGTGTCTCATTCACAGCACTCAGCCCCATCAGCCCTTTCCTGCTGTCACCTGTCAGCTCCTGGACTGTCCTGCAGCAGCATTGCCCTTCTGTCTCACCAGCCTTATTAAAGCCATCATTTCTAAATGCTGGGGACCTGCCTTCAACCCTCCAGCCTTCCCTGACCTCTGGCAGGGTGCACAAGCCCCAGGTGATCACAGCCTCACACAGTGTGTGTTACACTGCTGAGAGCAGCAGAGCAGCTCACACAGAAGGCACTGGCAGCTCTAAACCCATTTAATGCAGCAGCAGCTGCAAATGGGCTTTTAATTCACACCAGCAAATGGTGTAAATATTAAAAGCAGAATATTAAAAGCACAAACGTGCTGTTGACGAGAGTAAGAGGCAAATTAAAGTCAGAGCAACACCAGATTCTGGGAAGGAAGCCAGTAAGAACAGAGAAGGAAGGAAATTCACTGCATCCTTTGGCCTCATTTGTCATGAGAGGTGATGAAGTTAAAGCTTGTAGGAGAGCCAGGGATGATCCTTTCTTTTGGAAAGATACCTGCAGAGAAGCTCACTCCCATCCCAGCTTTCCATCCTCTCAACACAGAGTTTAACAGCCTGAATCTAAATGCTTTAAAGATTGCTGTAACAAATCCAGGCTGGGGAGAGAGTGGATCCAGGGCAGCCCTGAGGGGCAGGATTTGGGGGTGTTGATTGATGAGATGCTCACCATGACAGCCTCAAAATCCAACTGTGCCCTGGGCTGCATCAAAAACAGCAGCACCAGCAGATCCAGGGAAGTGGGAAGGATTCCAGGAAGGATTCCAGGAAGGATTCCAGGAAGGAAGGGAGGATTCCAGGAAGGATTCCAGGAAGGATTCCAGGAAGAATTCCAGGAAGGATTCCAGGAAGGAAGGAAGGATTCCAGGAAGGAAGGAAGGATTCCAGGAAGGATTCCAGGAAGGAAGGAAGGATTCCAGGAAGAATTCCAGGAAGGAAGGAAGGATTCCAGGAAGAATTCCAGGAAGGAAGGAAGGATTCCAGGCAGGATTCCAGGAAGGAAGGAAGGATTCCAGGAAGAATTCCAGGAAGGAAGGAAGGTTGGTTCTGCCCCTCTGCTGAGCCCTCCCTGCAGTGCTGCACCCACCCCCCAGTACCAGAAGGATGCAGATCTGCTGGAGGGGGTCCAGAGGAGACCACAAAGATGAGCAGAGCTGGCTTTGCATGCAGACAGGCTGAGTCAGGGCTGTTCAGGAGCAGAGAAGGCTTTGGGGAGACCTTAGAGTGCCTTCTGGTACCTAAAGGGAGCTGGGGAGGGACTTTTCAAACAGGCATGGAGCAACAGGACAGTGAGAAAATGGCTTTAAACTGACAGAGAGCAAGGTTAGGTTAGATAATAATAAGAATTTCTTCCCTTTCACAGTGGTGAGGTGTTGCAGTAAGGTAGGGAAATCATAAAAAAGCTTCATAAAATCAAGCCTACTCTCCTAAAATCAGTGTCTAGCCCTTTGCAAGTTCCTACATGAAAGCAATCCTGGTGTGAGCAGTTCATTAACATAACAATCTATTCCAGGGTAAAAAACAACTTCGACCTGTATAAACTGGTTTTACATCATTAGATAGAAAAATGAAAACTATCTCACAAACAACTTTTTCTGCACTGAGGGTTTGAGTGACCAGTCAATACAGGATAACAACTTGTCACTAATCAATAAAATAATTGGCAAGAAAGCTACTGACCAATTAGAGTCACATACAAGCTGTAAAAATATGGTATAAATATATAACATTAATATATAAATATATTAACATTATTATATTAAAAATACGGTATAAATATATAATATTAATAGATACTGTATAAATACTATATACTATACTGTATAAATATATAATATTAATATGTAATATACTATATAATAGATAATATTTTATACTGTAAAACTGTATAAAAAGGAGTTATGTGAATAAAGAATGGACTTTTCCACCCTGAAGAAACTGGAGCCTGTGTGATTTATTCCCACAGTGAGGCCCTGGTGCAGGTCCTCCCAGAGAAGCTGAAAATATTCAAGGCCAAACTGGACAGGCCTTTGAGCAGCCCTGACTAGTGGAAGAAACTATATAATGAGTGTTGCAGCTTTGCCAAAGTTAAATATCCTCATGCTTGGTCTAAAGTGTTTGTTTTGGTAAGTGCCATGAACTTCCCAAGCCCTGGACAAACCCCTCCATCCCACCCTGTGATGCAGCACAAGGCAAGGCAGGGCAGTCCCAAATCCCTGGTTGTCCTGGTTTGAAAGGGAAGTGAGTTTTTTGAGATGCTGTGGTCAAACCAATAGGTGCTCAGATTTGAATATTGGCACCTGGTGTGGCCACTGAGGACATGGATACGCCTCTGAGAACACAGGGGGTTAAAAGCAGGGAACTCCCAGGGGAAGCTCTCTTGGGTTCAGTCTCTGAAGGAGGTCACAGCTGCCCTGCCCAGCTCAGGGGGTTAAAAGCAGGGAACTCCCAGGGGAAGCTCTCTTGGGTTCAGTCCCTGAAGGAGGTCAGAGCTGCTCTGCCCAGCTCAGGGGGTTAAAAGCAGGGAACTCCCAGGGGAAGCTCTCTTGGGTTCAGTCCCTGAAGGAGGTCACAGCTTCCTTGCCCAGCTCAGGGGGTTAAAAGCAGGGAACTCCCAGGGGAAGCTCTCTTGGGTTCAGTCCCTGAAGGAGGTCAGAGCTGCCCTGCCCAGCTCAGGGGGTTAAAAGCAGGGAACTCCCAGGGGAAGCTCTCTTGGGTTCAGTCCCTGAAGGAGGTCAGAGCTGCCCTGCCCAGCTCAGGGGGTTAAAAGCAGGGAACTCCCAGGGGAAGCTCTCTTGGGTTCAGTCCCTGAAGGAGGTCAGAGCTGCCCTGCCCGGCTCAGGGGGTTAAAAGCAGGGAACTCCCAGGGGAAGCTCTCTTGGGTTCAGTCCCTGAAGGAGGTCAGAGCTGCCCTGCCCAGCTCAGGGGGTTAAAAGCAGGGAACTCCCAGGGGAAGCTCTCTTGGGTTCAGTCCCTGAAGGAGGTCAGAGCTGCCCTGTCTGGCTCAGGGGGTTAAAAGCAGGGAACTCCCAGGGGAAGCTCTCTTGGGTTCAGTCCCTGAAGGAGGTCAGAGCTGCCCTGCCCAGCTCAGGGGGTTAAAAGCAGGGAACTCCCAGGGGAAGCTCTCTTGGGTTCAGTCCCTGAAGGAGGTCAGAGCTGCCCTGCCCGGCTGCGGGCTGGCAGGGGAGGGGAAGCCATGCGGCCGGGTGAGGTGAGCCGGGCCTGGGACAGAGAGGGGAGGTGAAGGCCCCTGAGGATGGAAGGGGGGAGGAGCACTGAGAGGCATGGGGCAGCCCCCCCCAGATAGAGAGAGAGAGCTGGTGCCTGTGCCTGTGCCACCTTGAAATTGGATAGCACGGCCGGCTGAGAAGGAGAAGGGGGGGTGCAGCGAGAAGGTGCCCGGCAGGGCCAGCGTGGGAGTTCTGGACAGGCAGAGCCTGAGATTTTTAACCCTTTTCTTGCATGATGGAAACCTTACAAATGCTGATCCTCCTGGAGTTGAATCAGAAGAGATATAGAGATGAGATAAGAGGAAATGGGCCATGAGAGAAGTTGAGAAGAATCTTAAGAGATGATAGAGTGGCCTTTGGCTGGACTTTTCTTGTATAGCCATGGACAGAACCATTTTTCCTGTGACACAGAGACTGCATTTAGGGGGAGGCAATGGCTCGGAGCCAAGAGAGTTCAAGCCAAGAGTGTTGTTATGTGAAGGAGTGCATGAACAGAGACGACGGGTGAGGAGGGTGGTTGGTGCCCTCCATCTTCAGTGGAGGAGAAGATCCCTGTTCTTGAGGCCCCAGGAGGTGAATTTGGGGGGACAGGTGTCCCAAAAGTGAGAGACTGTGCTTTTTTTGGAACTGGGCAAAGCACCCTTGAAAGGAAAACCCTAGAAGCAGCTCTGGTCCATGTGCAGTGGTGAGAGCACTGGGCATGGAAGGAAGAGGTCACGATGGCAAATGATCTCCAGGTGGTGCCACGTGTGACATGGCAACACAAGAAGTCTCAACTGTGTTTCCTGGGGAAGCCTATAGCACAAGAGGGACTCCTCTCTCCTTGATGAACTGAGAATTGATTATCTAAAGGGTGGTGATGGACTGAGAGTTGGTGATCTGAGGGGTGGATGTATTGGAAATTTAGTGGGGGGAGGAGGAATGTTTTTGGAAGGTTTTCATTCCGAGTTCTATGTGTGTTTCTCTTTATATATAGTTGTAGGTTAATAAAGTTTTTCTTCTTTATTCCTAAGTTGAAGCCTGCTTTTCTCTATTCCTGGTCACATCTCACAGCAGACACCAGGGAGAATGTATTTTCATGGGGGCACTGGCATTGTGCCAGCATCAAACCATGACACTGGTGTTCCTGGCTCCTGTTAGGAAGGATGTGCTCACAGGGAGTGCATCCAATTCCTCACTGTCCAGTTTCTCACAGCTGCGTTTTTTGTCACACTAACAGCCTCCACAGTCTGAAGTTGCTACATTGCTTTAGGGAATTAGCTGCTGGCTTTGCTTTACAGTATTAAATTAAATTTACTTTGAAACATTAGTTTGCTTTTAAACCACAACATGTAATTTTACTTTTGGTTTCTTTGAAAAATTATTTGGTTTTCCAGAGTCACATCATGGGATGTGCTCTAGCCATTGTTACCTTCAACCTCCTCAGGAGATAATACTGCCAGGCTCAAGGCTGTTTCCACCTAGCAGCACAGCAGTGTTATTATTTCAGCCCTGCATGGCTTTGTGTATTTTAGAAATTCTATTCAGATAGAAAAATCCATGAAAAGAAAAACCACTGATGCAGATACCTACATTATCAGAGATGGTAAAGGGTTCTTTGGGAGAAGGGAGAGCACTGGGCTCGTGGGTGGTAACCTGGAAGACTGGGCCATGCCCATCACAGGCTCCAGAGTAGTGAGGATGGGTGCTCTGCTAGCAGCTCTTACCCCTGCTAAAGCCAGGTGCAAAGAAAAACCTCAACTCTTTGTGAATAAGGCTCTGAAAAGGACTTGGGTTCAATTACTTCCCCCAGTATTTTGCTAGTGCCAAAGGAAGTGGAATTCTAGGACTTGGATGGGAAATTGTTATTTTTTGACTTTTTTTAATCAAAATTTTTTATGAAAAGCTGGCTCAGTTTTAACTTCTAGATTAAAAAGTAGACTGGTGTTTATAAATGCATAACCTGGTGCAGTTTTTCCTATCAAGAAGTAGGTTGAAAGGGGAGCTCAGGTTTCACAGCTTAGATTTTCAGTGAAAAACCCAAGCCCCCCAGTATTACAGGGAACACACCAGAAGAACAGGCATTTTAAGAAGGTATTAACAGCCAGTTTGAAGCCAGTTTTCTCAGTGGATTCTTAATTACAGAGAGACAAACCATACCAAATAATCCAAGAGGTTGGATTTGTATCCAAAGGAATCCTGCATTAACCCTGAAGAAGGAAGAAAGGAAATGCCCAGCCCCAAAAGGCTCACTCAGATCCAGCCCCTTCCAGCTTTGCTGATGAACCTTTTAAGACCAAAGAGAACCTCAGTAAAACCAGGGATAAATCTAATTGGTTTTTAAGCATATGAGCTGGCTTTGCCCAGAGGTTGTTAATGAATAATTTGACCTGCTGAAAGCCAAAAGAGAGTTTATTGCTTAACCCTGTAACTACATTAATTGTAATTAAGTGGTAGCCTGGGAAAGTCTTTTCCCAGCAACCTGCTGAGGCAAAGCAGAAACTTAATGTTTAAACAGATAATTACCTTGTCATAACTTCTGCCTTGTGCTCAGAGTGGATGCTTTTTTAAGTTTAAGCAGTACTCAAGGTATTTTGCCAGCTGGTGTTGGTTATTGGCACAGCACCATTGCAGGGCACAGCAGTGCAATTTGTGCTGCATTATTGTTTATTTATGCTGTGGAAGCACCTGGTGGCCCTCCTCAAGGTGAGACACTGCACTATTGTAAATGGAGGGCCACCAATGAAGGAAGGAAGCACGAGGAGGACTCTATCTTATCAGAAGGCTAATTTATTACTTTATGATACTATATTATATTAAAAATACTATTATGTTATAGTCATAATACTATTATATATATTTATTATATATAATAATATAATAATATATTATATATAATTATAGACATTAATATAGAATTATAATTATATATTAATTATATATTATATGATGAAATTATATATAATATATCTTATATAATATAATAAGATTTATATATATAATAGTATTTATATATATAAAAATACTATATATATTAAATATACTATAATATATATAGTATATTAAAGAATACTGTACTATACTAAATAATACAGCAAGGATACTTACTGAATGCTAAAAAAGATAATAATGAAAACCCCTGACTCTTTCCAGAGTCCAAACACAGCTTGGCCCTGATTGGCCAAAGAGTGGAAACAACTCCCAGCAGAATCCAATGGAACAATCACCTGTGGGTAAACAATCTCCAAACACATTCCACATGAGCACAACACTGGAGAAGCAAATGAGATCAGAATTGTTTTCCTTTTCTCTGAGGCTTCTCAGCTTCCCAGGAGAAAAATCCTGGGAGAAGGGATCATGTTCAGAGAATGTGAATGCCAGACTGTACAAATTCACAGGTTTGGCAGATGTGCAGTGTAAAACCCCCAGAGCAGGGGCAGGAGTGTCTCCCAAGGCCACACAGAACATCCTGGGCAAGTACCCCACAAACACAGCTCCTGTTCCAGCCATCACATCCTGCCCTTGCAGTGCTGAGCCACAGACAGGCAGGAGGAGACCCAAATTCCAATTTCTTATGGTTTTCTTACCAAAAATTCTCTATTTAGAGCACAACAATCAACACAGGCACAAACAGCCTTTGCTTCCATGGCTCCTTGAAACATTTGGATTAGTTGGTATGACTTGTGAGGATTTGCCACAGAGCATTTCTCTGTTCCTCAAGGCAGGTGCTGGCCTCCACCTGACAAATTCAGCTCCTTGCCTGAACTGGCAGCAGGAATTACCAACCTCACCTCCTGTTAGGAACTAGCAACAAGAAGGAAAAAGTGTTTAGTGTAAATTTAAGGTTAGTGCAGCACACTGCTCTTAGGGGTCACAGGGTACCAGATAAGTACTCTCATAAAATGAGCAGCACACTCCAGGGTTGCAAGGAGGAGCAGAAATGTGTCCAGACAGTTCATTGGAATTTGTTTTAAAAATTGCATTCTCTGAGGCTGCCTCTAGCTACTGGTTGTTTTACAGATGGCCCTTTGTGTCCCAGTCCTAAAGGGAAAAATAGAAATTACATACAGTTCTGGCCACACAAACCAAATTCAGCTATGACTTGGATCCTACTCTGCCACTTGGCATGATTCATCCAAAATGATGCAGTTAATCAATTAATGCATAAACAAACCAAACCCACACATCCAAAAACCAGATTATTCTTCATGGCTACATGTGAGGACAATTCCCCAAGCCAGCAAAGCTGCACAGGTACAAACCAACACAAAAGAACAAATGTTTTGGCACAGAAACAATTCCAGTGTTCTTTGTGACCATCTCTATTAATCACTGTATGCATAAATGGGCTCTGGCTCCCTGTCCTACACACAGCAGGGATGTCCACCTTCAGATTAACCTGCAGTATTGTGCCCTGGAAGTGGCCATTTGCATATTTCATTAAAGCCGAACATAAACAAATAGGAAATCAATTCACTCTGCAACATTTCTGTTTAAGAAAAAAAGGCAGCTCGTTGATCAGCCAGGGGTACAAAAGAGTTAATTCAAAAAAATAAGGAGGAGAGAAAAAGACCTTTAAGATTATAAAGGTTTTGTGTCATGCTTAATTTTAATCAATATATAAGGCTAGACAAGGATCATCCTCACAAAGGATGACATAAAAGGATTAGTGGCTTCCATCCAGCACAAAACTGCTCAGAGACATGGGTATTACAGTTTGAAATTGTTTCTTCTCCAAATAAGATTTTAAAAGTCAAAGGAGATGATAAAGGGAGACACAGGTAGAAAAGGGGTGGCTTTTATTTTTCCTATTTTTCTCAAGATGCAAAGTTAAAATGCAAATCAAGAGATTTAAGAACATTAGTGTAGAGCTACAAGAAATCCCACAAAACTTACAAGACTGTTTAACTTGTTCAACATAAATAATTGTGTCATCCTTCATTAAGACTATTTCAAATATGTTTTCTTTTCCTTTCAGTTTTGAATTCTTAGAGTCCACTGCTCAAGTTTCCAACCAGGTTATGCCAGCTAGACTCTTTGAAATGAAAGCTGAGATCCACATGATCATCCAGTTCTCTGGATGGGACTCAAAGGAAATGGGATAAAAATACACCTGGTGTCCAACACACAGACTGCACAGCAGTGAAGAAGTGAGCAGAGACAGACACTAACAAACTTTGCTAGCTCCTCTTTCATCATCTCTTTCCCTCTGTGGAAAGTGAAATATCTTTCCTTATGCACAGCCACTTCCCCAGACTTTCTTGTGTGCTGTAATCACTTCTCTTGTTCCAATGTCTCATCTCCACATCTTCCCTCTTCTTAGTACTTTGATTCTCTCCATTCTCATTCCATCTTTCTGTTTCCTACCATCTCTGTTCCCAAGTTCCACCCACAGACTCCAGCAGAAGGGTATAATTTCTCAGTTTCCTGTTCTTCTATTAGTTATGCCACTGGTGAATCACCCTAATTGCAAAGAAAAACATGCTCCCCATCATTTGTGAATTTGGTTTACAAATCTGACGGAGTGCTAGGAACAAATGTGACACAGAATGAATGTGTAGAAATTAGCTAGCCACTGTGAACAGCACTAAGGCTGCTCATTCAGACAGAGGTAGGAAATTACAGGGTGAATATCCCTGTGTGGTGTTTCACAGTGCCACTCACAGCTCACAGCCAAAATGGGATCTGGTTAAGTGAAGCTGTCTGCTCTTCCATAAATGAAGATACAAAAAGTCTCAACAGATCAGTGGGTGTTTAACAGAATAGCAAACAGAACAAAAGGAACTACTGTGTTCAGGTGAGGTGCTTGGCTAAAAAGAGCAGCTCTCCCATACCCCAACTCAGTTAAACAGCTGTCAGAGAAGCAACATGTTAGATGATAAATGTGGATGGACAATAGGAACTTGTCAAAGTCTCCAGTAAGTTGAACATGGTGGCAGGAGTGGTAAGAATGAATAAGTAAGTAAGAATGGAAAGTAAGCATGGTAATTATGGTGGCAGATGTCAGCATCAGAGCCAGGAGTTCCACATCCCACTGAGCAATCTCCACTCACTCACTGGTAAAATCAGGAAAATGCCATTTTCTCTTCCTTCCAGGGATATTGTTAATGAATTAATTCTTAATTAAGTTTGCAAAATACAAATATCCTCAATTGAAAGAAACTGTACAAGTGAAATTATGGTTAGGAGAATAAGAACTCTAGCCTGGAGAAAACCTTTGGGTGTATTTTCTCATTAAGGCTAATGGAAATTAACAGCTTAATGCAAGCCAAGCTGAAAAGAAGATAATTTACATTTGCATCTTAACTACATTTGGTTCATTACTTATTTAGGATCACTGATGCATGTGGGAAGGTGAGTCTCAGGACCTCAAGTCGTGTTTTTGAGTGGTCCTATAGGCACCCATTATACCAGTGAAATCTGTGCAGTTGCTATGACAGTCCTCCCCTTCCAGTGACATCCAGCACGACGCAGAACCTTTGCCAAAGGTCACACCAACCCAGCAGAGAACATGGGACAGCCATCAGAAGAGGCCAAAGACTCATCCAGAAAAGAAACTTGTCCTGTTCAGAAAGGACAAAGGGACAGAGGCACACATGGTATTTACATTGAACTCCAGCCCAAAATTGCAATTCTGAGAGCTTTTGCTGCACCCTGGCCATGTCCAGGTGTGTTGGAGACCCCAGCCTTCCCTGGACACAGACAGAATTTTCCTTCTGTTGCATCCAGCTGCCTGTTCAGGGTTGGCAGACACAGAGCTGGCACCTCCTGCCTTACACCCCAGCCCTGGTGGGGAGGCTCTCCCCCACACACAGGGACACACAAAGCAGCTGTCCCAACACCTCTGAACAGAAGCAGTTTTTGCAGTTTGGAGAAGGCTTCCAAAATGGAATGACAGAACTGGGATTGTGGGTTGGAATTTGAATAAAAGTGGGTAATATCACAGAGTGGAAAGCTTAGAGTTTAAGGGTTTAGAATATAATAATATCTATAAAGCAAGATGGAGGGTTTAGGGCAGAGGCTGGTCCTTGTTCTCCATGGGTTTGGGTGGTTTTGTGTAATTGGATAAAAAAGTCCCCATTGCCAGTACAGGTGGTTGATTATTGGGTTAAAAGTAAAAATAGTTTAGGTGTCATTTCTTAATTAGACAGTTTGTCCTTAAAAGGCCTTGTAGAGAGAGAGACGGGGCTTCATTTTTAGTTTGTTAGAGTGAAGTGCTGTAGAACTCAGGGTTTGTGAGACTTTAACATAGATAAGAACTAATAAACATCTGAGTCCAAACAAGAAATACCATCTCACACATTTAATCCTGACCCTGGCAGAAAAGAAGTTAAGAACCCACAGGTGACCACACAGCAGCTCAAAGCCTGAACTCCTTATGCCAGTCTGAGCTCTGTATTTTACTCATGAAGTTACTCCTACCTTTAGCCAACTTGCTTAGCCCCATTGTCAGGGGCATTCCCTGATTGCCACAGCAATCAGACACAGCTACACCAAGTACAGGTGTAAAGGAACCCATCTTTAAATGTAAAGATACTCATTTCCCCCATGTTGTGATGTTGCTTGTGTTCGTAAGACCAGGGGCAGCAAAAAAAGGACGAAGTTTGCAGGAACATTTTGCTTAACACAAGGAACAAATCTGAAATTTGAAGGGAAGCCTCCAGAGATTCCCTCCCTCAAATCAGGCACTTTGAGAGAGTTACTGACTTAGTGAAAACATATGAATGGTATTAGGTTTTCAACCACTGAGAGGGGCTTTTATTTTTCCTTCTAAAATGCAGAAATTCAAAGCATATTTTTTGTTATGTGTAACACACTTTCCATTCTATTTTAATTCCAAAGAATGAGGGGCCAAAATTGTGCAAAACAGGAATCCTGGGAATTTAGAAGAATGTGTACCCTTTTTGCTTAATGACATCTGAGGGTATTCAAGAGTTAATGTCTTCTGCATTTTCAACTATGATAACAGCAAAAGCTGCATAAGTCAGAGCAGCATATATATTTTACTAAGGTATAATTCCAGGAAAGTCACTTTTTTGTTAGAGTGATTTACCACACCAATTTATGACTTTACCCCTAATTAATCTGTCTAAGAAAGATGTCACCTGTTTTGATGAATAAGATAATCACCAGATTTTGCAGGCTATGATAGACTGATAATGGCAAAAAGAATTACTTGTGCTGCCTCACCCAAACACAGTCACCTGTTCTTTGCTAAGAAAATACACATCAAGCAAGCTGTATATAAAGCTGTGGAACAGAGAAACTGCCAAGCACAAAATTCTTCCATGAACTATTTTCCACCCCACCTGAGCCCCTTGCTGGGCATGAGCCCATGGAACCTGTCTTAGGTTGGAAATGGGAATTCTGTCCCCATCTGTCAGAGCTGGGGCAGTTCTCTGCTGTCCATGGGCAGTTTCTTCTTTATCTCTCCCCCAGCCACTCCTCCCTGCAGGAGATCTCTGCTGCCCATGGCCACTGAGTGTCCCTGCAGGGCTGATCCAATTCCAGCATCCCATGGGGAGATGCTGCATTGCCCAGGGCAGGAGCCAAGCATTCCTACCTGGATCCAATGTGAGCCTGGCACAGCCCAGCAGCCTTTGCCCAGTGCATTGCCAGAGGAGCAGCTTCTGCTGCCCTGCATGGCCAGAGGGAGCCCAGGCCCATCTCCAGCAGCCCTGGAGCTGCAGAGGAAAACTCCCCCCTTGTGCAGGATCCCTGCTCCAGCAGAGCCACAGCTGGCACTGCAGGAGGGCTGAGCCCCCATGGGATGGGGCTGGGCCACCCCCTGACACACAGGGGACAGGGCATGGTCTGACTCTGGCAGTGTTGTTTTGTATCACTGCATTGGTTATTTTATTTTTTATTTTCTTCCCTAATAAAGAACTGTTATTCCTATTCCCATATCTTTGCCTTAGAGCCTTTTAATTTCAAAATTATAATAATTCAGGGGGAAGGGGTTTACATTTTCCATTTCAGGGGAGGCTCCTGCCTTCCTTAGCAGACACCTGGCTTTTCAAACCAAGACCAAAGCATTTCAAACTAAGACAAAAGCATTCCTGCAGCATCCTGAGGGCCAGGTGGGCACCTCCAGGAGCAAACACTTCCCTGTGACACACTGCCATTGATATACTGCTTCTGGGCTTTGTCCTTCCCTCAGCACCCTCCTGCAGCAGCAAACAGCTGCACAGCTCTAAGCAGAGTGAAATATCATCTGTCATCACGCTGACCTTTCAGTGCCTGCCCTCCTTCTTGCATTAAATCATGCTCTGCAATTTTGGCCAGATTCTTTTGGGAAACATTTTTGTTTCTAAGCCAGTTCACAAGTTCACTTCCCACACTGGGACAGGGGCTCATATCCTGTGATGACACTGCTGTGAAATAGAGGATATTTTCAAACCTCTTTGTCTTTTCTGTGCCCAAACAGGGGGAAGGCACCAGCTGTATTGTGCAAAGTGACTTCCATGGAGCCACACTGGCTTCTGCCACTGGAAAGTTTGTCTCCTCTCCTTTCTGAGGAGTGCCCAAGTTTGCAGTATCCAGGTGAGGTTTCCTCCCTTTTGGTTAATTTAGCCAAAGCTCTGTTCAGACATCTCTCACTGCTTGCCTGTTGATACTGATCTTCATCAGAAATGTGGTTTTAGGAACTGCTGTGCTATGAGTAGGAGAATATACATTCAAATGAGTATTACCCACTGTCCTAATGCACAAAATGTACTGATCCACCATTATGATTTTTAAAATTGTAAAGTTTAGGTATATTATGCTTAGAATTATGGTCTCGAGGAAATAATCTGGAGACAAGAAGAAATTTATCATATGATGGGTGTTAAAAGAGGGTTATTTGTACAAAGCCATTTGCACTCCATAACATAAAGAATTATGAACAAAGAAACGCCCAAAGGAAGGACTACATAAATAAAAAGTTAGTATTTGATACAGATTTACTTTACCAAGCTACAGATTCATTTTATGTGTTAAAACAAGTCTTCTGCTACGTATTAAAGAAACACAACACAACAACCGCACCAACAAAAAACCCAAACCCCACAACTCTCCAAGGCCAAGGATCAGCCACCTTCCTACAATCACACTCAAATCCAGAGCACAAGCTGATTTGGAGAGAATTCTCTCCTGAAGAATCTGCTTTATTGTTAAGGGGCTGTCCAAAACCATCTCCTCCTGGACAGCACGGAGCAGAAGTGCTGCAGTGAGAAGGGGCAATTACTTTGGAGATGGTGGGACTGTGCTGGTGGGCACAAGGCTGTTTGTTCTCCAAGACTGGTGCAAAAGGGTTTTCTCTTTGGCAAAAATACAAAAAAAATTCAGATCTAGAGAGATCATCTGCAATAGCAAGGAGCATTTTAGAAAGAGAAGCACTGAAGGTCCCAAGAGGAAGAAGCCATCCCATTCCACAGAAGCACCTCAATGATCAATCCAGAAGACACAGGGGCAGCCCCCTCCATTTCCCAATATCTTATCACAAGCCAAAGAAAGCACTCAAAAATACAGAGGGGAAAAAAAAGAAATCTCAGACAGATTTTTCCTACCTGGCTCATCACAAGTGGTGTGCTCAGCAAGGGGGGATGAGCACAGCGGGGCAGGCACAGGGCAGCATCCTCCTCATGCCAGGGCATGGCCCCACAGCCCTCAGCCTGCAGGGAGGACACAGGCTCAGGGTCAATCCAGGAGCCAGTTTAGCAGGACAAGGCCAGAATCAGCCAGGTGTGACCACAGACAAGGAGCTGGGCTGGAACCTGGGCTTAACTGAGCCCCCAGAGACAGAGCCCAGCTCAGTACCTGCTGCAGTTGCAGCTCTGCACACCTGGCCTTGATTAGGAGCAGCCAGAGCCCAGCCTGGGGAGCAGATTGTGGCTCCTCTCAAACATTCAGACAGCCATGAAGAGAGCATGGGGCTGGCACAGAGCTCACCGAGAAAGACAAAAGGGGACACACGCTGGGGGAAGTCCAAGATACCAGCATGAAGTGTTTTGTTCCTGAAGAGAATCCAACTTCCCTCTTCCCACTCCCTTGGGAGTCAGGCTTCTGAGGGGACACAATGAGAAATCGAGTTTTACCCACAGAAGCCTTTTTGCCTGTTTTCTCTGTGTGACAGAAAGCTGCCAGCAGCAGCAGTGGTGGGGAGGCTGGGCTGTGCCGGGGGAGCAGAGTCAGGGCTCAAAGCCCCTCAAGGTTGTCACAGACATCTTTTATGAGAAATCCTTTCCTTAGGATCTTTTCTCCTGAGAAGCTGAGAGGCCTCAGAAACAAAATGTAAGCAATGGTTATCTGCTGCTGTGGAATGCAACAGGTGCATCTGTGATGGGTCTCATGTGATTGTTTCTAATAAATGGCCAATCACAGTCAGCTGGCTCAGACTCTCTGGTCAGTCACAAAATTTTATTATCATTCCATTCCTTTCTATTCTTTGCAAGCCTTCTGATGAAATCCTTTCTTCTATTCTTTTAGTATAGTTTTAATATATAATTTTCTTTTAATATAATATATATAATATATATAATAAATCAGCCTTCTGAAGCATGGAGTCAAGATTCTCATCTCTTCCCTCGTCCTGGGACCCCTGTGAACACCACCACACAAGGTGTCTGCTGAAAACACAGCATTTTACCTAATCAATAGAGTTCTTCCTGAGCCTCTTTCCCCTGCCAGGACTCCAAAGCCCCTCACTGCTACTGCACAGCAAACCCACCCCATCCTCAGTCTGTCTCCAGCAGCTGCTCCAGCTGGCAGGAGCCAGGGCAGCCTCCAAGAAACAGCAGGGGGGACACATCCAAACCTCACTCTGTAGTTGGTGTGATTTCATGTGAAGATTCTGCACAGGTTTTGTAAAGGATTCAGAAGAGGAGCAGATGTTAAAAAATGATCAGTTGTTGAGGGTCACACAGCTCATCATAGGTAACCATGTAACATTTTTTCTGATAATCTTATAATGGTCTATAAACACATACTAGTCATGTTATAAAAATATTAGACATTTCTTCCTCATTTATTAACTTATTATAAATGGAAATCTTCCATAAAATGGACTTTTTACTTATTCAAATCCGCAACCTTGATTTCCATTTAGTTTTTTAACCACCACTTATTTTAATAAAAGGGACATTAACTATTTTGCTTCATTTCTTTTGCTCATTGAGGAGTGTTCAGCTACATCTTTCTTCTTTCCTGTGCAGCAGAGCAGGATATAGCACAGCACATTAGGGATGGCACTAACTGAGGGAATTGTTCCTTCTCCCTGCTCTCTTTGCAGGGAGAAAACAGCTGCTCCCAGAGGTCTGTGTTGGGAGACACCTGGAAAGGCAGGCAGGGGGCTGCAGGCAAGGGCAAGAATCTGCTGAAAAGGGAAAAAAGTCCTTGCAGGCTGCAAAATCTGCACTCTGCTGGGGTTTGGGAGCAGGTGGTGGCAGCTGAAACCCTCCAAGTGAGTAGAGGCACAGGGAGCAGCAGATCAGCATCAGCAGTGCCCCCAGAGCTTCTGTATTTTCTGGAGGACTGGGCAGGCTGAACCACTGCTGTGCCATGAGAACGGGCAGGGAACACTCTCAGTATTCCTGATGACAGTCTGTGGTGAAATATCCTCTTTCATCCTCTTCACCTAATTTTTACCCTGCTAGCCTGGCACCTGATTAAGCAATAATTTTCCTGCTCAGCCAAGAAAGGGATGTCACACCAAGGTGGCTTCCTTTGTCACCATTTACAGTAGGAGGACTGCTATAATAGGGCTCCTCTTCAGAGGCCCTAGATCTGACTGCTCCTGAGTGGAACTTTTGGGCAATAGTTCTTTCAATCACTTTCATCCCAGCCTTTTTTCATTCCCTCCCATCTACATTTTAAAAATCCAATACTTCTGTGTTACTGCCTTTGAACATTTCCTCCTAAGCACCTCAAACAAATCCAATGGTATAATGACCATTTTCTCTCAGATGAAGGCTCTATCTTTTGTCACTTAGTGTTCATTTCCAGCCACTGCAGCTTCTGATCTTATTGATTGCCTAAGAAAAAGCAGCAAGAAAACAGTCCTGAAATAGCCACCAGAAACATTAAGCCTGCCCCAGTCATTCTGTATTTCTTAATCTTAGTCAATAGTGGGGCCATTAAGACCCTCCTGTGACGACTGTCCTTGGCTCTTTATGAACTGCAGAAACGCTGCCTGCTCTGCTCTGCTCTCACTTGTCATCCTGCAGGTCTGTTACAGCCTCTTCCTCATCTCTTCCCATCATTTTTATCCTTCTCTTGCAGTTCTGTTGGAGCAGCCAAGCCTGCTTTCCCTGCAGACCCACTCCCAGGCTCACCCCGTGCTTTTACCCCTCCTTTCCTGGTGAAGCTCCCCTTTTCCACAGGCTCTGCTTTGTGGCACTGGGAGTGCAGGATCCCTGCTGTGGGAAATGGATTTGTAGGGAATTCTCAAAACTTGACAGAAGGCTCACACAGTGTGCATCTGTGTGCAAACCTTGAGAAATGCTGATTTAGAAATGCTGTGGAATAGGACAGACATTGGTGAGAGAGAAATGGAACCAGGAACACGTTTCAAAGGATGGCCTTGAAAATAAGACTGGATATTTTAGAGAAATAAAACTATGAAAGATGCATTGTAGTGGGACCCATGAAGGGTAATTTTAGATTATTTGCCTTAAGGCATTTACAGCACAGCAAAAAGCTGATAGGCTAAAAAACACTTATAATGTATTGTAATTAAGAAATAGTTGGCTTCTGATTGTGATAGCCTGAATTATAGCATCTGTATTGTCTCACCCTTCACGAGATTGAAAATAAAAATATTAGTAATTTCTTTCTCATCTATTAACTTTTTTAAACTGGAAATCCTCCATAAAAGGGACTTTTTACTTATTCAAATCATCAACCTTGATTTATTATTTTAGAAATAGATTAGATTAATTAAATTAATATTAGTTTAGAATGAAAGTTCTTTAAACACCTCTCAGTTGCCCCATCTGTGGGTCAGAAAGGGGCTCAGTCTGACAGGCAGTGTGACCCCCACACCTGGGGTGTGTGTGCAGCTGGGCTGGGTTGGTGTTCCCCAGTTCCAAGCACTGAAATCACTGCTGTGATCATAGCAAAGCCTTCAGCACTGGGAGAAGAAAAGGATTCCCACTGCTTTAAGGGGAAGTGTACAGCACACAGAAGTTTAATCATGCTCAGAAGGAAGGCTGGCACTTCCACACTGTGCTTACTCACACACAGCACCTCAGGGACATGCTGGGACCTTTTATCATGTTTTATTATTGTTGATGTTTCTAATGAAGGACTGTGACTATTTTTGGGTTAAGAATGGTTTATTGCTAAGATAAACATCAGTCTTGGAGTTTGTGAGATTTTAAAGGGTTGGTTATAGTTCAAGAGTAGTCACAGGTTTTTTCATTACAAGGTAATATATAACTTTCTAAATTAATAGATAACTTTCTAAATAGATAACTAAATTAATATGTATCCGATATATAATTAAGTATAATAATATTATTATTAATACATTTCTAAATTAATAGTTGCTACAGGGTTTATTTTGTTTTTCTAATTTATCACTTTTACTTACTTTTGCTACACTGTGGATACTTTTGTTTCATAGGTTCTTAACTCATGTATACTCATATATTATAACTTCTAAACTCTTAGCTTACTCTATACAACTGCACTCTTACATTAGAAACTTCACTATCTTATTAATACAGTTTTTCACTTACTTAAGGTATATTCTTACTTACAACTATAGGAGTATAAGTTTATGACTTTTCTGTTTAATGTTTGTGGATTGTATTTTCACATCAATCTAAGCTTCTTCTAAGGTTGTAGATTAAATCTTTTAGTGTTTGTGGAAGTTTCTGGTTTTTTGGTTCTCACAATCTTTGGCCAGGGGGAACTCACCATGTGATCAAGGTGTATCAATGCATTCATATCTGACATCTGATACCTTTATGCCAATCAAGCAATTTCCTTCTTTATATGGAAAAGAATCTCCACTGATATAATGGAGGCTGCATAAAGAGTAAATTGCTACTTCAGGTCATCAACTTTTGCCTCACTGAGCAATTTCTGGAAAGGTTTCACTGCTTTTTCTTGTGTTTGAAATACAACGTAAGGAGAATACCAAACCTTCACTGTCTTTGCTCTTCATGAGAATGATGTATGTAAATTTGTGATTTTAGGTTAATAATTACAGTTCTTAATTATTTCCTAGTCTAGAAAATCAGACTTTATTTTCTTATCTTCAGAGATATACTTGAAATTGCTTTAATAATGAAATCCACTTTTCATTTGCATTCTGTTTCTTCTGCACTCTCATTAGTGATTCATAATTTAGGAGTCAGGAGTGATTAATGGCTGCCTACACCTCCTAATGCTGTTAAGGAACAATGCTGTCATTCAGAAGGTTTGGAGGCTCCCCTCATTCCATGTCCCACATTTTAACCTGCACTGAAACTAATCTGCTTCATCCAAACTCAGGAGGCAGAAGGTCCAAAAACCCCACTGGAAATGAAGTTACTAGAGGAAATGCCCAGCAAATATCATGAAACAAAAACTAAACAGAAGAGCAGAAAAAGTGTTAGGATTTAATGGTAAACTGACAGACAGCACCTAAAACTTCTGTCTTGTTTTTAGGTGTAGCTGAGCTGGTGTCTCTTTGCACAGATACAAACCAGAGAGGAGCAGAGGGTGCTGACAAACACTGAGGACACACCTGGGGAGCTCCTCACCTGTCAGCCAGAGCAGTCCCACACCCCAGCACCTCCAGCAGGCAGGGAGCAGCCTCCCCAACAGGATCTGAGATGCACAGAAATGAGCTTTGTTGGTTCTTCAAGTTATTTTGATGATGTCTTATCATCATTTGACCTTGGGATCAAATTATAACACCCTGACATGCAATTTACAGATGCAGGTCCTAAAATGGAGCATCAGCACATTCAAGTCTGTGCTGCTGAGGAGTTCTCTGGGGTCCCCCAATGAATGTTGGGAGAACATTCTGCAAAAAGAATGCAGAAATGTTTCATTTCCTGCAAAAAGAAATACATGTTCAGCTGCATTTCATGCATTTCTTGCATTTCATTCATTTGAAATGCAAGAAATTTCAGCATTTCTGCTGAAAATTTATTTTTTGCCAAATGAAATGAAATTAATTTCAAATGATGAAGTGAATTTGATAATTTGAAATGAATTTTGCTGCAAAAATTCAGCAATGCTGCAAAAAGCCATGCACGTTCAGCCTTTCCTAGGGCACTGCCCTAGTGCTGCAAAACCAGCTGCAATCCCAAGCCCTCTGAACTTGTACAAGCGGGGCCTGTGCCTCTGAGTGATGAATCTTCTGGATCTGACAAATCTGATTGATGAAATCTGCTGCTCTGACCAGTCTGTGTGACAGACACTGAGCACTGGACCCACCTGGGCAGTTTGGGGCAGGTGAGGGTGGCCAGGCCAGGGCCTGATTTTGCTGCTTTTAATAAAGCTTTTTAATAAAGTACTTTTAATAAAGCTTGGCCACGAGGAAGGAAGGGCTAGGTTATCTTGTTTATTATATCCAGGCAGCCAAACACACTGCAGGTGTCAGGAGCTGCACTGCACACAGCTTTGGGATTCCACAGCTCGTTTTGCTTACCATATTCCTTATTTCTACTGACTGTCATCCTAAGAAAACTTATCTCCTTATTTCCCCACACCAGTAGAAGCACTCTCCTCTCTCCATAATGCCCAGACTGTAAATAAACTTTCCATAAGCAAACACCAAGCTCAGGAGTTTTCCAGAGACCCTTCCTGTTAAGAGCCTGCCCACATGGAGGATGGAAGAAGGCAGGACAGAGCTAAATCCAGCTGAAAATGAAGTATGCACTGAAGAAGTTAACCTTGATTTGCAAAACACTGGTGGTGATAGCTGGTAAAAATTGGGAGTTGCTATTTTACCTTATTAAGGATTTGCAGAGCCAAGAAACACAAGCAGGTTGGTAATGGCTGAGAATACTGATCACAGTGGGAGTATTGCCTCACAGTAAGCAATGACTAAGTCCTTTGCTCAAGGGACATTTAATTCAGTTTTTATTAATTTAATAACTTTAATTTATTTAATTTATTAATTTATTAAGTTTTTATTAATTTAATTTTCTGGAAATTAAGAAAAGGATTAATTTCTTATTTAGTTTTCTATTAGCTCCCATGGCAGTTGGCATTCCACTATTTCACTGGAGTAGGGAAGACAACTGTCTTCAAGATCTACTGTTGTGTATTAACTGGGGACTTAAAGTGTCCCACATCACCCCCAAAAATGAAGAGAAATGATGTATTGAAGGATTGCCTTGGTACCTCCTTAAAAGTCAGCTAGGTGGGAGGTGGCACCTTGATTAGCATCCCCTGAGAGCCTGTGAACAGGCACACAGCTCCTCAGACACCCCGATGAGGATGAGCCAGGGTTGAGTGTCATCACAGTGAGAGGCACCCTACCCTCCTAATTCAAGTGGGTGAGGGGGGTTCATGGAGATGATCAGCTCATTTACAGCATCTGCCTGTCCTCACTGCTCCCTCCCCAGCTCCTGGGGTATTTGTGAGGTCCCCAGGATGAGGTGAGAGATGAGCATTTGACTCCAAGGTCTCAGAAGGCTGATATGTTATGCTATGTTATGTTATATGTTCTGTTATGCTATGTTATATTATATCATTATGCTATACTAAAACTATACTAAAGAAGGAGAGAAAAGATACATCAGACGACTTCGCAAGAATGATAATGAAAGATTCATGACTCCTCAGAGTCTGACACAGCTGGCTGTGATTGGTCATTAATTAAAAACAATTCACATGGAACCAATCAAACATTCACCTGTTGGTAAACAATGTCCAAGCCACATTCCAAAGCAGCAAACACAGGAGCAGCAATCAGATAATTATTGTTTTCATTTTTCTCTGAGGCTTCTCAGCTTCCCAGGAGAAAATCCTGGGCAAAGAGGATTTTTCAGAAAATATTATGGTGACAATCTCCCATCAGCCAGAAAGCCCTGCTGCAATCTCTGAGATCTTCTCCTGGATAACACAGGCCTTGGGTTTGCTCAGGCTGTGTCTGCACACTCCATACCTTGGAGCACAGCAGGCAGCTTCAGTCTTCAGTGTACCAGCAGTACAAGAGCCCAAGCACACTATTGAAGAGATTTTTTTCTGGGTATTTGCTATCACTACTGCTAAATAACTCATTTAATAAGTCATTTTTAACTTTAAAAAAAATTAACATGTCCAGCTAAATCCACTGTATCATTATCACTGCTTTTAATGAAGGGATGGGACCATCATCAGGCTAAAAACGATTTATTGCTCAGGTAAACATCAGCCTCAGAGGCTGTGAGATCTGAGAGCAAGGAGTCAGCCACAGTTCAAAGTGGCCACAAGTTCTTCCTTACAAGACAATATAGAACTTTCTCATCCAATAAACGGATGCCCACAAAGTTCATTTTGCTTTTCTGACCTATCACCTTTACTCACTTCTACTGCACTGTGGATACTTTTATCCAAAGAGCTGCTATCACACCTACACACAGATGCTTCTATTATAACCTCTAAACTCTCAGCTTACTCTGTACAATTATACTCCTCCATTATAAACCCTTCACCATCTTATCAACACAGATTCTCACTTAAGGCATATTCTTACTGAAAATTATAGAAACATAAGTTTATTATTTTTCTGCCTAATGTCAGTGTATTTTATGTTTACATCAATCCAAGCGTCTTTTAAGGCTGCAGATCAAACCCTTCAGTCCGTGGAAGTTTCTATTTTTCTGTTTCCCACACCACTGAATTTGGGGTCATCTTCTACATTTACTGTAAGAAGATGAGTCTGTTAGCAGGACTGGATCCTCACCTGGCCACTCACAAAGGCCGCTCACATCATGCTCCTTTCCCCTCTTTTTACTAAAACCCTCCATTTTCCTGAGCCACACTATAATGAAGGGATGATTTCCAGTCCCTTCAGCAATGTCTCAGTGCTGTGTCCCCATCCTGCCATCCCTGCCAGACCAAAGCTCGTGGCAGCTGCCCCTTGGAACAGTGCATTGTTCCAAGGCAATGCCACGCTGGTGGCAGGAGGTGGCACTGGCCTGGGAGGTGTCCAGAGGGAAGTGAGTCATCCAGCACAGCCAGAAGGAGCACTGGCATTCTCACCTGAGGACTTTTTGTTTCTTTTTTGTTAGGGCTGGGATTAAATGTGTGAGATGGTATTTTTTGTTGGGACTCAGGTGTTTATTAGTTCTTATCTCTGTCACAGTCTCACAAACCCTGAGTTCTACAGCACTTCACTCTAACAAATTAAAATGGAGTCCTATCTCTCTCTCTCTCTACAAGGCCTTTTAAGGATAAAGTGTCTAATTAAGAAATTACACCTAAATTATTTTACTTTTAGCCCAATAACCAACCACCCATGCCCTGCAATGTGAACTTTTTTATCCAATTACACAAAACCACCCAAACCCATGGAGAAGAAGGTGAAGAAGAAGGACCAGCCCCCACCCTAAAACCTCCATCTTGCTTTATAGATATTATTATATTCTAAACCCTTAAACTCTAAGTTTTCCACCATGTGATATCATACACTTCTATTCAAACTCCACACCCGCAATCCCAGTTCTATCATTCCATTTCGGAAGCTTCTTCACAGCCTCAGGTCAATGCAGTGTTCTCCTGGGGGTCAGTGCCTATCAGCACAGAAAGTCCAAAATTCTCAGCATCCAGGGTCCCAACTGGCACCCACTCAACAGAGAGCCCACATCTGTGGTTTCTCCCCCATCAGCCCAACATTTTGGGTTTATCCCCAGTTCTGCCTCTTCCTGGGGCAAGTCCTGAGGCTGTCACAGCATCTCCTGCCTGCACAGGCACACAGCCCACAGGGGGCTGGCTCTGGATGCTGTGCCTCCAGCCAAACAAGGAACTCTTGGGACTTGAACAGGGAAAAACCATTGTCTTAGACATGGGAATCCCAAATATTAAGTGATTATATTCAAGTTTTAAATCTGGGGGAAGAGGGAAACAAACAGAAAACCTCTGTTCACACACAAACTGGTTGTTGCTTTGTTCCTGGGCAAAGAAATTAACATTTTGTCTCTTATCTCTTAAACCTGCAACAGTGATCTTGTCTTTTAATTATTTATAACTTCTGAGCTGCCATGACCATCTGCAAACTTTGTTCAGTACCTTCAGGTTGTCTCTTGGGTCACTGAAAAAATATTGCAGGACCTCTGTACAAGCACACACCAGCATGGTAATGACTTAGTTGCTCTCAGAGTTCATCACCTATCAGCCAGAAATAAAACTTAATAGGAATGAAGGTCATCTTGTGTTGCTTCTCAACTATGCCAATGTAGCAAGAAAAAGTAGATTATAGAAACTACTAATTTAATCAAGTAAGTCTACAATCCTATTAAAAAGCTAGTGTAAGAGGATGTGTTTTCAAAAGGCGATACCAAGCAGCAATTATTAAGGAACTTACATACTTTTAACCATTTATTACAAGATTACTGTATTTGTCCTCCTTTTGTTTTGTCTGAGTCAGACATCAATTTTTCATTTACCTGAATTTTATTTACATGGATCAATCCATTCCTGCTTCAAATTCTTAACAATAACTCCCCTTTCATGCCTTGAAACTCTCTCAGGATTCTAGGAGTTATAAAAAAACAAAACCAACCAACCTAGCAAACGAATAAAAAAAAAAAAAACAAAACAAAAACAAAAAAAAAACCCAAAGAAACACAAACATCCCTCACACACACACAAAAAACCCCCCAAAACCAAGCAAACCCCCCTATAATATCAGTCTTTAGTCAGCTCTCTTACAACTACAGGGTGTGAATTAATCTACATCTGCCAAACTGAAGAAATGGAATTTCTGTACCTGAAGTTTAACACACTCCTCATTGTGAGCAATGAAACCATCACACTCTCATGTGAAGAGGATACATCATTTTGCCTTTCCTTAACTGGGAGATAGAAGTATCTGCTGAAAATTGCCTCTTCCATGATTTCCCTGGCAGTGTTCCCTCTTCCTAGGAATGGACTGTTACAACTACTACATATTTCTAGTTGTGAAAAGTGCATATTATATGATTCCTCTTTGCAGATATTAAAAGGAATACTATATGTTATGTTGTATTAATTAGTAGTACTGTATTGTTTTTAAGTAGTGTGGTAAATATAGTTTCAGGTTATAACATAATGTTAAAATTGAAACTATGTGATGTAGGATATTTTTTTAACTACCTCAAGAAAGGGATGAGATAATCAAGAAATTCTTCACACAGAGATAACAGCAGCAAGACACCTAAAGCCCAAAGAGAAGAATTATTGCCTCCTTATTGGAAAAGACCAAATTTCTTCCACCTCCTTCAAGATGTTGAAGAGACCACAAGATTGAGAGGGAGACGTTGACAATAACCAGAGAACAACCTTTGTTTGAAAAGAATTTATGCATGATGTATGAGATATATGAATGTGCAACAGATTATTTCTTTTAAGGGTTAATCCTTTGTTAGTGTGTCTGAATTTTTTAGGAAAGCATCTGAATGTTGGTAATTCTTTGCTTTTTGTTGTCCTTTATTGTCCTAACTCTGATTGTCCAAATTCTTATTGCTCTTATTTGTATTACTATTTTTATAACCATTTTATTACTATTAAACTTTTAAAATTTTGAAACAAGTGATTGGCGTTTTTCACATTGTGATTTAATATGCCTTCAGCTCTCCACCCCAGGTCTTACAATTTCTTGCTGATGACTTAGATTTCAACTTCTATTACACCTTCTTTCCCTGAATCTCCAGTTAATGACTTACAACTCACCACCTTCCTCTTTCTTCTCTTTGTTATGCATCAGACATTTAAAACCTTTTTCCTTTCTAGCTGCTTTCCAGCTCCCTAAATCAGGCTCCAGACTCCTCAGTGAGAGTGTCCCTATTTCTCACTGGGATGTTTCTGGAGCTTGTAAGTGGAGCTGAGCCACTTCCAGAGCACCCTTATGTGCTCTGCAATTTTCCTTCAGCTCATAACCACTACACCTCAAAATCTTGTGTAATGCCATGAAACAGGCAACATTAAACCACACAGGGAATATCCTCTGGCTTTGGACTTGCAGATGAGAAATGGGATCCCACCACACCAAAAACAGCGTGTGAAAAATGCCTATTTTATGATTGGCTTTTTACAAATATTAAAATTAATATTATATGTGTTATGTTAGAAAGTTATGCTGTATTCATTTTCTTAAGTAGTGTGTTAAATATAGTTTTAGGTTATAACATAATGTTAAAATAGAAACTATGCTATGTAAGATACTTTTTTTAAAAGAGAGGAATGAAGTAATCCCACTGAGATAGCAGCCACAGGACACCTCAATCTTTCAGAAAAAAAGAATTTATTGCTCCATTATCAGTAGAAACAAACTTCTTCCTGCCTTGCTCAGTTCTGAAGACACTGTCAGGATTCAGAGGAAGAAGCTGACACTGCCCAGACAGAATCCTGTGTTTGAATGGAATTTATGCATCATGTATGAGATGTATGAACAAGCAACAGGCTGTTGCTTTTAAGGGTTAATCCTCTGTCAACCTGGGTCCTTTTCTGGGCTTATTTTGCCCAGAAAGAGTTACCCAGACTGTCCCTAACTCTTTGTTTTTATTGTCTCATATTGTCCTAAATCTTAATTGTCCAAATTTTTAAAAATCTAATTATATTACTATTTTTATAGCCATTTTATTACTATTAAACTTTTAAAATTTTACAAACAAGTGATTGGCATTTTTCACACGGCAGTTTTGCAGTGCCCTGGGTTGTAGGAGTGTCTCCCTGCTGGATGCCAGACTTTCTCACTGGCACTGGGAACTGGCAGGAGTGGCAGAAGCCTCTGAGCAGCATGAGCAGCACGCAGACTGAAGTCTGCCAGGAGTACACAGCCTTGTTCACCACTGAAATGACAGATGGCTGCTTGAGCAGCAGCCAGCCTACTTTCCAGAGCCAGGGGTGGGCTTAGCAGCCAGTAACTACTACTCCATCCCCTGATCCCTCTGTTAGGGCATGGATTCATCAGCATTCCTGATCATTTCTTTTGAGTTCTTGATGACTCACTAACAGGGAGGGTAATTTCCATATTGAGCACCAATCCTCCTTCCCATTAAGAGATTTCAAAAAAGGAAAGGATCAGAGCCCCAGCAGCCAAAATCACCTGGGGGGAATGTGTTCTGTGTACCATTACTGCCTGTGCTGCTGTACAGAAGGGAATCCAAGTCAGCCATTAAACTTGAGCAAGGGAATTTGCACAAAGTCCAGAGGAGCCCAACTGAATTATGGAGGGTGCTGAAGTCACTCAGGCTCTCTGGAAAGTCTCCAGCCTATTGCAGAGTGAAGGAGCACAGCCTCTGCCCCCAGAGGGGAATGTGCACAGAAGGCAAATCCCACTGCAGAGTGGGCAGAGAGCCTGCACAGCTACACTTGCTCCCAGTGCCAGTGTCCTGCAAGCCCCCTAAAAGGGGTAAACAGGGATTAACAGACCCTCAACAGGGATTCCTCCTGGTTCCCCTGTGCTGGCCGTGCTCCTTAGGATGCAGATCAACTCTCCTCCCTGTGGACCTCACTGATTTTGCCATCGGTTGGAGGTGGGAGAGGCAGATGTGTTTTGGCAGTTCCATTCTGGTGGTATTCCCGTGCTATGAGTGGGCTCAGCAGATGTACAGGGGAGAGGGGCACGTTGTGGCAGGAGTTCCCACAGTGATCCTGTGCTACCTCTGTCCTGGACAGCAGGGTTTGATCATCATGCTCACAGAACCAGGAATATCTGCTCAGCTCTCAGGCAAAGACAAGGCTGATGGGTGAGGGGTGGGTTTCTTGGGCTGTTCCCAGTGGGGAAATCCCATATCCAGTATCCTGCCTCCCATCCTGTGTTACCTGGCAGTCCTTTTGCTGGTTATCTTTGGTTTCGTGGCCTCTAGTCAAATCTTTACACCTGTGATTGAAATGACATGGGCAAGAGAAATCTCCATCACAGTCCCTGCACCCTCAGGGAAAGATTCACACAATAATCCAGGCTGGAACAACCTTCTGCTTCAAAGCAGGGTCCACAAGGAGATAGATCAGGTCACTCAGTTACTCAAACTGGGCTGGGGAAACCTTCAGAAATGGAGCTGGTACCCCCACCCCAGAGCACAGGTTCTGTGCCTGCTGTCCTTGAGGGGGACAAGCCTCTCCCCAGACCCACCCAGACCCTCTCCTGACTCCACTGATGCCTGCTGTCTCTTGCTGCCATGCACAACTGAGAGCTGAGTGTGTGTGTGAAGCTCAAAGACTCAGAGTGAGATGTGGCATGGAGGAGAGATGGCAGGAGCAGGACAGAAGATTCAAGGATTCAAGATTATGCACTGTGGGATTCACATTCTCTGAACCTGAGAGAAGCAGAGAAAAGAAAAAACTGTTCTTGTCTCAATTACTGCTCCTCTTGTTCACAAGTGGAATGCATTTGAAAAGTGAAAAACACCAATCACTTGTTTTTAAAAATTTAAAAGTCAAATAGTAATAAAATGGTTATAAAAATAGCAATATAATTAGAGTAATAAAAATTTGGACAATTAGGATTTAAGACAATATGAGACAATAAAAACGAAGACTTACAGATGTCTGGGTACCTCTTTCTGGGCAAAATAAGCCCAAAAAAGGACCCATGTTAACAGAGGATTAACCCTTGAAAGCAACAGCCTGTTGCATATTCATACACCTCATACAGGATGCATAAATTCCATTCAAACACAGGATTCTGTCTGGGCAGTGTCAACTTCATCCAGGATTGAGCAAGGTGGGAAGAAGTTCGTTTCTTCTGATAATGGAGCAATAAATTATCTTTCTCTGAAAAATTTAGGTGTCCCATGGCTGCTATCTCAGTGGGAGTACCTTTCTTTAAAAAAAATTCCTTAAAAAAAAAATCCTACATACATAGTTTGTATTTTAACATTATTTTATTACCTAAAACTACATTTGACACACTGCTTAAAAAATTAATACAGCATAACTTTCTAACACAACACTATAAAATTCATTTTAATATTTGAGAAAAGCCAATCATAAAATACACATTTTTCACACATTGTAGAAGATTGTTTACCTGAAGGGAATTGATAATTGGATTCTGGTGTGTTTTGATTCACTGACCAATTGAATGCAGGCGTGTGTGTTGGGACTGTTGGCTGGCAGTCATGAGATTCTGGGCAGTTGAGTGCTTGGCAGATTCAATGTAATATAGTGTAATATAATACAAAATAATCAATATATAGAATTAAATATAATTTATTATATTTGTAGTATATGATAGATATGGTAATCATTATAATTTATATAATTATATATAATTAAAACAAATTAATATTAAATATAGTATAATTAAGTAATTAATTAGCCTTCTGATTTAGAGTCCTCCTCTACATTTCCTGTCTTTGTTGGAGGTTTCCCTGCTTTTACCATAATACAAAGCCTCCATCATGGCAAACCCTGCCCTCAGCACCTTTGCTTGCACTCTGAGCCTGTAGAGGTGCTGGGATCACTGCTGTTATGGCAGGGGAAAGAGGCACAGCTCTGACAAAGCCTGTCTCACAGGGGAAGCACAATCTCACCCTACAAGCTACCCATTAAACATATCTGCTTCTTTATTTACTCTGTCCATATTGACAAACACATTTTCACAGCTCCCTCTGAACAGACATGAGTTTTGATCTCCACAGAAACACTAAGCACCAGTTTTAGAGCCATTCCCCCTGAGCATCACTGCCCTATAAATGCATTAGCACTACAGATTGCAACTGAGCAGCAGCCACTGGTGATACAAAGGGGTGACTGTGAAAGGAGCTGCTCTCTGCACAGATGTCCCATTTTTGGGCCATCTAATTTTTCTGATTTTTCACCTCAACTGTCTGTTTTTTCACTTCAAAATTAATCTGTCTGATTTTTCACTTTAACTTGCACTTTACAATATTCTTCAAAGATTACTGTGCACATGTACACATTTATTTACATTAAATGTACACATTTATTTATAATTCCATCCATTTATCCCCTCTAACTGGCTGGGAGGCAGCTGGACATGGCCTTTCAGTTAAACCAGGGATGGCTATAACATGTAACATGACAAAGTGGTGGTAGACAGGCCATTTAAAGCCACATTTAACATTTTAGTTAGCCCTACCCCAAGTGGAAAGCACCCATTTGAATTATTCACAGCAATGGCCAAATTGAAAGAGGAAGGAGAAAGCTAGGAAGGAAAACAGGCTTTGTTCTGTAACTACAGAGACAGATTAAAGTATTATTTTTCAGTTATAGCTGACAGCTTGGGGGTACAGCTCCAGTGGGAGGAGATGCCCATGGCCTGAGACAACACCAACCCCATGGGGAGCCTTTGGGAAAATTTGAATCACACAAAGTCTGAAATTATGGTTTAATAGAGAGGAACTCAAGGAACTTGAGAAACCTTGGAAAACCAGCACATAGCCTGGTACTGCTGTGGCTGCCACCAAAACATGGAATCTCCCCTTTCTGTCAGCAAAAGAAGAATTTCAAACCTCGTGTTCAGCCTTTTCTTGCCTGTTTCCATTGACTGAGTGCCTTGGTGGGGAGCTGGACCAGATGATCCCCAGAGGTCCCTTCCAGCCCCAGAGATTCCATGACTCTGTGGGTGCTTTCTGTGCAATTTATTCCAGCACACAACTCCCCTGCCCAATGCTTTGTCCCAGATCTCCCTTGTTCTACCCCAGGACATTTTCTCCCTAGCACAGTCAAATGGCAGGGCAGTTTATTTATCTTTTGTTTTCAGAGTCTATACATATCTGAAGATTAATGGTTTCCTTCAGACTCACCTTGCTTGGACTTTCAAATCCCAAATGTGCCCTCATTCCTTTACAGCTTCTTTGCATTGTTGGCTCTACCCAAAATTATTTGCATGGTCTGAGCCTGACCTGCAATAGAGAGAAATGTTCCCTCCCAAACCATCCCATCATTGAGTTCAGCAGAGGCAAATGGTATTTTCCCCTTCCTCCTGCTGAGCTACACAATTTTCAGAGCACTGAAAGAGGCTGACATATGTAGGCAATGGGAAATTACCCAAAAATTCAATTGGTGCTGTGTGTCACAGCACTTTTTAGACCTGCTGACCAAACAAACACCTCACCAGCAGTGAGGGTGAAATAGATCTGATGATGTGATTCATTGACATTACACTGGGGTTTGGATCTAGAAATATATTCATCAAATGTCAGTTTATGAGGACAATATTCAGTTTAAAAGGACAACATCCATCATGAAGATGGCCTGGGTCATCTTCATGACCCCTTCCATAATTAGGTTCTCCTGTTTTGTCCCATTGGTGGAATTCTGTGGAATTCTGAGTGTAATCTGTAATTAGTAAGAAGCACAGCACACACCTGGGGTTTACTCTCCTAAACATTACCTAAGTTATGCCATAAATTTCATTACAACAGAACAGCAAACATCAGACATTGCAATGCTTGGGGAAAAAAAAAGTTAAAGAAGAACAAACAAGATCTAAGAGAACAACATTCTGTAGATTATGAAAATGTGTTTGACTGAACAATCCCAGCTGAAAGCTATCAACCACTGCCAACATACCCAAACCAATTACCGATAAAGCTGCTCTGAAGCATGGATTAGTAAGAACTTGGAGAAACCATCTTGGCATGAAAGCTCTCCTCACTCTTTCTCTTTCAAAGCTTGCCAAGGAAATGAACCCATGGAGATGTAATTAAATGCAACATAAAAAATCTTCTAGGAGAAAAACAACCATCTGACTAAACAAGGAGCCATATTTAAATCCATTTTGTCAAACTTTGTAAAAAGTCATTTATCCTTTCTCTCTCCTCCAGGCTGGTCTGACAGATAAACAATTAAAATTAGTGTAGTAATATCAGCAGTTTTTCAGACTTTTATTTCATTTCAGGTTCAAAAGACAAAAGGGTTCACAAGAGTTTCTGTAGCAAAAAGATCCTCATTTGCCAACTTGCATCCTTGATAAAGAGCTTCTCTGTAACAACTTCCATGCATTAAGAAGCACAGAAAACATAATTCTGCATTAGCAGGTGATGACAGAGAGGACCTTAAAACCTCTGGAGATTAGAAGTCCAGATGTTCCCCTGGCCAGATATAAGTGTAGTGGCTGTTCTCATGGTATCTGCTAGGAATACTCAACAGTATTTTAGGACATCTGGACTGATGCAAAGGCCTTTCAAATGAGCAATATAGGATTTACTACCTGTTGAAATCTTGTGCAAATTATATCAGAGCAAAAGGAAAAGAGTAATCAGAAAGTTTGGTGATCAGATTTTTTGTCTTTCTTACCTACAACTATAGACAGCTGTAGAAACACCTGCAAATCTGCACAAAAAATTCAGGGGTATTGTCCCATTTAGCTGCTGGTTCTGAAAGATTTTTCTTTTGGGAGAACTATAATTGCATAGCCAAAATGGATCAATGTAATTTAATTGTGATTTTCAACAAGGGAGGGGGAGAGTAAAAGTTTCTGAGAAACAATTCCAGCTCCTCATGCCTTTTAATCTAAACATGTTCATTATGTGTGTTGTGTATTAAAGGATATACCCCACTGGAATTTCCTGGTTGAAGCTTTCCCTTCAGGGCCAGCCAAGCCCCTCTGTGGTCTGTATCAGTACATGTGCCACTCATTCTGTGCAACCCAATATCTTGACTAGTGGGACCAAGTTGTGTTCATTTCAAGTACTCCAAAACTGAGGCTTTTCCCTTTACTGAGCAGGAGAAACTCAATATATATTGCCATACTGCATTGAACTTGCCTTGAAGTGAGTGAAGCAAATTATCTTTTTCAGAATACACAGAAAAAATAGGAGTTCTGGGTGGCTGAGGTTGCAAAGATCACTGTCTGCAATATTTAGCAGGTATAAATATAAACAGGTACCAGATTTACTGGGGCAAGAGGGAAGAGAGAGATGGACAACAAAAGTAAAAGTGTGGTTTCTACACCACTACAAGTTCAGAGTAAAAAAGGAGAAGGTCAAGTGAGAGGAAGAACAAATTTAGTACTTGTGATTTTAATTTTTTGTGAGTGTAAGGGTCTGATTGCCTAATCTCTCACATCCTTGAATAGCACAACAGACATGCTGAAAAACACAACAAATGACTTAAAAGGCTGCCAGCAATCAGATCAATACAGGCAATCAGACTGTGACAGATGAGTAATGCCATGGCTGACTCTCACAACTAAAAGGCAAATATCATGTGCATATGTTCAGAGAAGTTTTATAGACTTACAGTTTAGTTTTACCCTGCTTGCACTGTCATCAGGGGGTGCCCTGGATTATAATTTTCTGAAAAACTGGTGCCCATTGTCCATCCTTGGTGTAGCTTCAGAGGCTTCTGGCTGTCCAGGGTGTATCTATTGAAGGCCTTTAATAAATACCCACTTTATTATCTTAATTTTGTCTGGCTTCTGCTCCAGGCAGCCACTCCAAGGCATCAGTGGGAGCATCACCCAGAGCAGCACCATGGATGTGAGCACAAGTGAGTGCAGGCTTCACCAGGAGGGGCAAAAGGCAAGGGAGTTTTTCTTCTCTAAGAAGTTCCTGTTCATCTACAGGGTTTTATTTTTCCTTTGTTCTCTAAGAAAACAGAAAGGTGAAACTACACTGCTCTCCCCAGCCTGCAGGTTGCTGTCTGAGTCCATCTGAAATAGGATGGCACTCTCTCACTACAGGCAGCTCAGCTCAAATTGTGCCACTGTGATTCTGGGGGGTCTCTTCAGACACAAACTGTCATTCTTTTCTGAATTTCCAGCCACAGAATCATTATCCAGAACTCTCAATGAATACCGATCCTTTAAAAAACCACATAATTATATTTGCCTTCTTCCCGTAAATATTTTGTAGCTAGAAATGCTTAGAGCTCTACAATGAATGCCCCAAATGTCACAGGCAAAACTAAATGCAATTGCTTTGTTCCAGTTTTAATACAGTGAATTAAAATAACATTAATTGCCTGCTCTCATTTCAAAACAGATTTGTGATATATCAGCATTAGAGTCAAGTTGACATTTCCCAGTAAATCACTTCTCCAGCTGAAAAATGTTTCAATGAGAATAAGATTTCCAAAGAAAGAAATTAATTTGGACTGTGTGTTGTGATTTGGATTTGTTTTTAAATGAAATTTAGAGTTCTGATAAAATTAACTTTTAAAATTCAATTTCAATATCTTGACTGAAGTTTACTGTTCATTTTTTAGATTCTTTTAATAACAGAAACATATTAGAAATCAAATTAAAAATGAATAGCTTTGATGAAAATGTATTAACTGTTCTGACCCCCTGCTATTTTAAATTGTTACTGCTTTAGAAGCCCTGTGAAGAGAGAACGTAAAAATTGACATTTTGGCATTTTGTACAAAAAAGAGGCACATGTGGATGCAGTTGAAGAGACAACATTAGGCAGATAACATTAGCTGAAAGTGGCAATGCTTTGGTCTTTCTTCTGCAAATACTTCAGACAGCTAATCAAATACTGAAATTTGAGCAAGTGCTTACGTGCTTTGTTGAGGAGAGTGATTTGAGCACATTCTGAAGGTTAATCATGTACTTCACATGCTTTACTGAATTTATTCTTGTGGGTCTGATCCAAAGCCCTTGAAGTTGGTGACATTTCTTTCTGACTGAATTTGTGTATCACACTTTAAAAGCAGAAGATAATTTCTTTCTCTTCAAAAATCTTTTTCTCTGTAAATAATAATTTAAAACAGTCTAGAACAAGCTATTAGTATAGTAAAAAAATATTAGCATAGTAATTATTATGCTTAAAAAGGAATACAAATCCCTCATATTTTTTATGGTAGGCATCTCTTGACTTTTTTAATTAAACTTAGAATGTTCATGGAGTATAGGGAGCAATGGAGTCAAAATGATAAGTTATTGAATGTAAAGTTTAATTAAAAAACCCCCAAACCACTGTTGACAAAACCTGCAAAGTAATTACATAACAAAATCTATCTGCTATTTAACCATCCTGCAAGGGGCTGCTTCCCTACAGAGCAACACCTTGTGATCTGTGCTCTTGACACCACATCCCCACATCTGACTGGTGGAACAGCTCCTGGTTTTTAAGGGGGGACAGGCAGTGAATCATAAATTCCTGTCATTTACACAAAAATGTACCTGGGCAACAAGAATGGCAGGGCCATGGCCAGAGCCATGAGTGCTGCTCAAGGCATCACACCTGGAAAGTTCCTGTGGGGCAAGAACCTTACCCATACTGTGTGGGGAAAGATGAAAGCTTGACAAGGAAGTTTCACAGATATTTATGATTGGCAGAAAGATCTCTGAATGTAGAACCTGAGAATGGAATTGAGATGGAAGCAAATTTTGATATAGAACAATAATAGATGTGTAAATTGAGGATTGCTGAGCAAGTCTTACAGGACAACTAAGAAAGCAGTTATGTTGAGTTGAAAGGAGGTTTTATGACTTGGAGCAAAAGATAAGCTGACCACAAACAAAAGGATGTTTTTACCAAGTGCAAAGATACCCCAGGCAAACAAAACATGTTGATGTGGCAAGTAGAAAAAAAAAGGTTTCATAATTTTCCACTGCAAGAAAACTAAAAAATAACTTCAAGCTTAAACTGTAATATACTTACTTTGTGATTGGATAGTATTGACCATAATATGGTAATTTTAGTAGTTATGATAGGCTGTAGGTAATAGTAAAGTATTGATTGGTTGTTATGTATCAAGATGCTCAGCAAACAAAAATATATAATGAGTTGTAACCAGAATTAAAGGAGTTTCAGGTGCCTATAAGCTGCAGCTGTAGGCATGGCTCTGTCACCCAGGCCCCATGGCTGCTGTAACATCTTGTGTGGCATTCACATTCTTTGATAAAATCCCTTCACCCAGGGTTTTTCTCCTGGGAAGCTGAGAAGCCTCAGAGAAAAGGAAAACAATTCTGATCTCATTTGCTTCTCCTGTGTTGTGCTCATGTGGAATGTGTTTGGAGATTGTTTACCCACAGGTGATTGTTCCATTGGATTCTGCTGGGAGTTGTTTTCACTCTTTGGCCAATCAGGGCCAAGCTGTGTCAGGGCCCTGGAAGGAGTCAAGAGTTTTCATTATTATCTTTTTAGCCTTCTGTATTCTTTAGTACAGTTTAGTATAGTATTCTTAAATATAATATAGTATAATAAAGTAATAAATGAGCCTTCTGAGAACATGGAGTCAGATTCATCATTCCTTCCTGCCTTGGCTGCAACATTTCCCAGTAAATACAATAATCTTGGATAAAATAAACTGCATTTTGAAAAGCTGCCTGGAGTCCCACATTTCTCCTCTCAGGTTCTTCCTATACTGAGTGTTTTCCACACTTCAGGATGCCATAGCAAAAGCCATTTTTAATGCAATTGTGGTCTCTTGACTCCCTGTCTGGCCATTCCCCCAGAGCCAGGCATGTGAGAAGATGCTCCCAGCTGCCCCTGGAATATCCAGTCCAGCCCAGTTTGAGAGGCTCCTAGAGAAAGGAGAAGCAGACCACAGTTGTCTGACATGTTCCTACCAGATTCTGCCTCAAAGGTAGATGAGCTGCAGTCATAGCTACATTCCAGTGAACTTGTGCTGAAAAGGAAAAATCATTTCAGCATCAGAAAATCCAGAACTGCTCCACAGATACTGGAGCAAAGTGTCTCCTGCCCAGACCAATGCTTAGGGGAAATAAAATTAAGCTCTGAGCTTGCAGGGAATCACATTACACATTACCAGAAAGATGTTCCTTGCTAAGATTTCATTCAAACACACCAGCTTAATTCTCATGATTTACAGAACTGCAGAAAACTCCTCAGATTTTTTCCACACTTCTTAGCCCTCTGGTTTAAATATAACACAGTAAATAAAGCTTAGAAACTGGGAAGGAAATTTACTTTACTAATATTAAATCAAAGGAGAAAAAAACCCCAATTTTTTGTACTTTAGAACGGAAAAGAAAATCAGACTCTTCCTCTATCTTAAATGCTAACTGAAACCATCCCTTACAGGTATAAACTATCAGTAAGATGAGTCTAAGTTTCTCATCTGCCTTTGGCAAAGCAGAATCACTGTCATTCCAAAGCATCCTGGCAGAAATCACAAAATGCAAAGCACAAAGATATTATAGAAAAAGTCTAACATGTCAGACTGTTTTACTGAGAAAGTAAAGTCCACAGAAAGAAATCTCTGCAAGGACAAAAGCAGCTAGTTGTGGGGAAGAAAACTTAATTAAGTTCTTAGGGAAGTTCCTGCTGCCTCCCCCATAAAGGGCAGCACGAGTGGAGCCAAGGGTTGCCAGAACAAATCCCAGAATTTCATCAGGGCTTCCTGTAAACTTCAAAGCAGCGCGAAGCACCCTGGCATCAGGATACTCCCTGAGTCACTCCACAGCCACAGCTTGGAAAGGTCATTCATTATCAAAGGATCAAACCCAGCACCATAAATTGCCCCTTGCCTTTTATCTGCTGAGTGAAATTTAGTTGTGACTAGACACAACATGATTTAACCATCAGATATGCCAAAGTGCCCTGAAGGCCTGGGGTACATTATACACTTGCTGTTGCCATGGAAATAATGATTCTGATTTAAGAAGTGATAGGCAGCAAGCTGTCAGGGTGTCATTCTTCAGCCTCCCAGGGGAGCCCTGGCAGGGAATGCTGGGCTGAAATGCCTCCTTGCCATTCCTCTGAAATCTCCATCTCCAGGAAGATTTTGCTAATGCAGTTGTGACTCCACTGTTACATTTTCTGATGCCTTTTGTACCATCATTCTGTGCAGTTTACTCTGGGATTTATTAACACTGATGGCTGGAAAATCAAATTTCTATTTGTCACTTTATACAGCTTTTATGCAAATTTCTATTAAATTTCTATTTATACACTTTTTACACTTACACTTTATGTAAGCCTTGGCCCAGGAGATGCAGCCACAGGACAGCTGTGCTTAGAAGAGAGATGGTTCATTTCTGCTTTGAAGTGTAAAGTGTTGCTCCACAGTGACCTTATACCCAAGAGAAGACTCCACAGTTCAACCAAACAGAAACAGAGTGACTGTACTGGGATTCTTCTGTTTGTCATGTTTTCAGATGCTCATTTTTCATGGGCCAGGCTCCTACCTTGCTGCATTAAATGTGTAATTGTGAGCATAAGGGCCTTGCCATGGTAAAAAAAAATCAACTTCACCTTCTCTCAAAGTATTTCCCAACTGCATAAGAAGCTTTCCTTAGTGTAAAGACAGTACAAATTGTATGTAAATTCTCTTTGTGAACACTTCTTGAAAATCTTATTAATCATTATTGTACTGTCTTGTCCTGGATCCTTGCCAGAATCACAGATTTCCCCCCAGGTACTTCTGCCATAAAACATTTCACCTCCTCCAAGGCTGAGGTACTGCCGACCACACTATAATGAGAGTCAAAAACTTCTCATTTGGAAAAACATCACTGACAGCCCAGAATCTGGGCTACACAGGGGCTGTTCTTCCTTCCCAAGCACATGGCAGGCTAAGAGGAAAACTTCAGGCCCCAGCAGCTGAAGATACAAGATCCTGTTATATCCCTAATAAGAGCATCATTTCTAACACATGAGAAAATGAGGGAACCACTAAGAATGCTTGTGAAAAATGTGTATTTTATGATTGGCTTTTCTCAAATATTAAAATAAATATTATATGTGTTATGTTAGTAAGTTATGCTGTATTCATTTTCTTAAGTAGTGTGTTAAATATAGTTTTAGGTTATGACAAAATGTTAAAATAGAAACTATTCTATGTAAGACACTTTTAAAGAAAGGACTGGCAGCGAGATAGCATCCACAGGACACCTGAATCTTTCAGAAAAAAAGAATTTATTGCTCCATTATCAGAAGAAACGAACTTCTTCCCACCTTGCTCAGCCCTGAAGATGCTGTCAGGATTCAGAGGAAGAAGCTGACACTGCCCAGACAGAATCCTGTGTTTGAATGGAATTTATGCATCATGTATGAGGTGTATGAATATGCAACAGGTTATTGTTTTTAAGGGTTAATCCTCTGTTAACGTGGGTCCTTTTTTGGGCTTATTTGCCCAGAAAAGGTACCTGGACTGTCTGTAACTCTTTGTTTTTATTGTCTCATATTGTCATAATCCAAATTGTCCAAATTATTATTACTCTAATTATATTGCTATTTTTATAGCCATTTTATTACTATTAAACTTTTAAAATTTTACAAACAAGTGATTGGCATTTTTCACAATGGTTATGTTTTTCAGCCCATTTGATTTCTCTCTTTCACTGGACTCTACTCCCCAGTCCTGCTGATGCTGCTGTAGCTGAAACCCCATCAACACTTGCCAGCAATTATTTCTGTAACACCAGGCTAGATTCTCAGCAAGCACAAATTCCCATTTCTGCTTCATTTTATTTTACAAAACATTGCTTTAACAACAGAGGAAAGGACAGAGAGGCACAGAAGCCTTTTCCCAGGCTCAGAACACTGATCTGATGATGAGCATGGCAGTGTCTGACATTGCAGCTTTCAGGTTCTTGCCCTGGGAGGCAAAGGCACCCCACGACTCCTGGCTGCACATTCCATCATCACCAGCTCTTGGTTTTCACTCTTTAGGATTTCAGCCTTTATATTTTCAGATCCTGTACTGCATCAGGGCATCGCTCCAAACTCCATACAGAGTTCACAGTTTGTCAGACAAAACAATCCCTCTGGGCCTGGGAACCAAGGACACCCCACAGCCTCAGGCCCCAAAAAGTACAAACAAAAGTGAATGGGGGGAGCAAACTGGAGATAAATGACTTCATTAGCTGAAGATGTAATTGGAGGATTAATCCCTGATATGTAAATGGACCAAACTTAAATTGTCTGAAAAACTGGTGCCCATTGTCCAGCTTGGGTGTAGCCCCTGAGAGGCTGTGGCTGCCCAGGGTGTGGCTGTGGAAGGCCTTCAATAAATCCCCACTTTATTCTCTGAACCTTGTCCAGCCTCTGTTCTAGGGAGCCACTCCAAGGCATCTTGGCCATGGGCTCTGAACCCCCACACTCCTAATGGCAGTAAATGAGAAAAGAGCCACACATTGCTCACAGCTGCAGGTGTTTGATGGATGGGGAGCATGAGATTCTGTCTTTTAACCCATCATAGACAACCATAAACTTCATTTTTGCTGATTGCATAGGATATAAATCTTGAAGTAAGAGAGTTTAAATCAGTACCTAAGACTGGTATTAGGAAGGGGATAAAATGCACTGCCTAAAACTATAAAAGAATGAAGCACTAATTTTCTTTTCATTTATAATATTTAAGACCATTCTTATTCTTTTCTCAGCGTAAAAAATCACATCATTGAGACCATTCTGATAAAGAAGTTTGCAAGCTCTCTTATAAACAAATAAATGTAAGGTAAGCATGATTTTATTTTTATTACCTTATAGTTATTTAATAATAAAATGCAATGCAATTATTTTGCTTAAATCAGTGACTCAGACACTTCAGGTTACAAGAGAAAGATGAAGTAAAAAATTCAGCACTGACAATGTAGTCATTGGATTCTTTCCTGAAAGAACATTTGCAGAATATCTGAGCATTTCAATTTGTCCTGCAAGTTCAAGGACTGTTATGTCTGATACACTGCTTTGAGTCTGTGGTGTCAACACTGATGAGATGGTTTAGGAGTCAATATAAAATGTGTTTTAATTCTATGAACTCTGGCAGCCCACTGAATTATTTATACCATGTCATTTACTTACTACAATTGAGTTTGACACCTCCAGATTTAGTATCACACATAAACCTTCCTTTTTGAGACAATGCTAACTTCACAGCTTTGCAACACTGCTAAGAACTCCAGGTGCAATAAATTTGCTTCACCTTTGGATCTGCAAAGCAGAAGGAGTTGATGCAGCCCCATGGTACTCCGTTTTCCATTTATTTCCTTTTTTTCCCCTTAGTTTACTGAAAATCATGTGCACATTTTAGAAAAATGAAAGAATCTCAGTTGATAAAAGCCTGGTGGTGATTGCAACTTGCATAATTTCCTGATCTTCAGGAATATTTCTTTGTTCTGCTTTTTTCACCCACCTGGTATGTGGGAGGCTCTGCTGTGGGCTGGTCTGGGTTGCAGCTGCTCAGCCACTGGATCCAGGTGATCTGGACAAAGCTCCAGCCCTGGCCCTTGTTTGGGTCACACTAACAAAATCCCCACGATTTTAATAATTTCTTTAGTGAGGAAAAGAGAGTGTGATGAATCAGCAGAGGTGCTCCTCTGACACACAGCAGGTGAGAAAAAGGCCAGTGGAAGGAGTTATAATATATAATAATATATAAAGCTCTGACTTTAACTCTGCTTGCAGTCTCAGACATTGCATTGGGAAAAGGAACACCCGTCAACCATTACATTTCGGGCTCAGTCTAACACAGAATTGAAAAGAACATATTAAACCAGGATGTCAGGCTTGCTGCTGCCTTGTAAAAAAATAGTGTCTGCTGCTCTTGTACTAAAAATGGTTCCACTGTTATGGGTGAAGCAGCTCAGTATTTCCAGCACTGCTGCAGCTTTAAAAAGCCCTCAGACATTCATTGTCTAGCAGGGCTGAATTGATACCAGCAAACAGGCAGGCCATTTGGAAATCTGGGCTCCAGGTACAATATAGCAAACCTAGACATGCTAAATTTAAATATATTTTTAAAGTGCAGTTCTGAAGTGTTTTTACACTCATGGAACAGTAGCAACAAGGAAGGCCATCCCATCAACCTTAAATGCAAGCACACCCCATCACCATCATCCCTGAATTGTTTGGATTACAAGGAACCCCAAAGCTCATCTTGTTCCACCCCTGCCATGGGCAGGGACACTTTCCACTGTCCCAGGCTGCTCCAAGCCATGTCCAACCTGGCCTTGGACACTTCCAAGGATCCAGGGGCAGCCACAGCATCTCTGGGCAACTGTGCCACAGCCTCAAGTCCCTCACAAGGAAGAATTTTTTCCTAATATCTAATAAGTCTAATTTTTTCCTAATATCTAATCTAAACCTACTCCTATTTCAAAGCCATTTTGCCTTGTACTGTCAGTGCATCCCCTTGAAACCCCTCTCCAGCTCTCCTGTAGGCACCTGCTGCCTTATCAGTTATCTTGCACTTAAACATCATCTAAGAAAGTGTTTCAGAATGTCTGTATAGGCAGGAACAACAACCACTAAAAATCCTGAATTAATTTTGCAGAGAGAACACATGGTTCAAAAATATCTCAGCTTAAAAGCTGTATCACGTGTAGTCGCATATGCTGGGTAATAATTAGAACACAATTAAATTGGGCACCAAGGAATCTCTGTAATTTTATTTATGATATTAACTTGGAGAATTTTTTCCCCCAGCTGTGTAAAAGACATTAAGGCTATTTATCATCCTGGTAGCAATATGATAGTTTTCTACAGGGACATGTGGAACTAAACTGAGCTCGTTTTTTCTAGATATGACTTTTAAAAATCAATCTATTCAGATTTGTTTTCATTTCTATCAAAATTTTTCAGCCATCAAATCCATCACTGCTTTCCTAAATGAGCTACAGATCTAAATTCACCCAGAGTGGGAAGCATTATTTAATTCCCAAGAAGCACAGGTATCTAACAGTTCCAAGATCCAAATAAAGGATAAATACAAGGATGTTTCCCTAACTGCGCTCACAGGCTTGAGGCATGAATTTCTGCTAGCTTTCCTTTCTTTATCCTCCTTATTTTCTGAAATCAGGCTTTTGCCATTAGCTTTTTCATTTATCTTTTATGTTCAAAACAAAGAATAAATTTGTGTTATGGAGTTCTCTTGAGGACACTTTTCTGATCCCAGGTGGATAACACAGTGTATTTATTGGAGTGACCCAAATAAGACTGAAGTATGCATGAAGATTACACTTTCAAACCCAAACATTTATAAGGATCTGCTACAAAACTGTTCTAAATTAACAGAAATATTTTCTCAGCAACAGGGGTTTGGCCTGAAGAACAGATATAAATTAATCAAGTTCAATTTTAAAATAGTGACTAGAGGATAATTTTGGTGAATTAGGAACAACCTTATGTATTATTACTGCTCTTAATGTCTTTAGCTTCTTTGTAAATATGTCAAAATCAAGAATCCAATTTTTATGTAAGGTATCTTAAAGTTTTTAGAATTGAGTTAAAACTCATAAAACTCCAACCAATCCAGATGTGCAGGTTACAGTGGCAGGTTGGTGCAGTGATACTCACACCAGCACAAGCTCTGCTGCTCAGCTGATGTGAAGAAAAGCTTTGCCCCCTTTTCTAACACCACAGGGGTTGGAAGAGAAGATTGTTTCACATCTCAGTGTGTAGGACATGACAACTAGTCAAAATTAGTTAAGTTCACACTTCCTTTAAAGAGCATATGGATGAAAGAATGCATGTGTGTACACACGAGGGGAAGGGAAAGAGGAGAAGAGCTTATTTAAATAAGCTCTCACTACATCTCTTAAGTCACATTTACAGCATTTCCCAGTTGCATGCAGCTTAAAGACAAAATTATTTTCAAGTCTGAAAGGCTGTAGCTTTGTTGCTTCTTCCTCAAGCAGCTGCACCAAGATCTCACCACCCAAGCAGTCCATACTTGACAGTACACTGGGTTTCTACAAGGTTTAAGCAGTTTTGTTAAATTTGTGCCATACATGTGACACTGAGCAAAATGATGTTATGTCACATTTCTTTCTGTGATGACTTAATCCTTTCATTTTTATTTACCATGCACTGTAAACAAGTAGAATGAAGATGAACGATGTGTCAAAGGAAAGGGAACTTTATAAACAAGGAACAAATGTGGATGTGCCTTTGAGGACAGAGAGTGTGAGATGCTACTTGCAGTTGGGAAGGGAGTGCTGGACTAAAGTCAGAAACAATACTTCTTAAACAGGACTGTGATTTTCAGCATCTGTACCAGATGCCCAGGTATATGGATCTGCAGCATAAACATTTCTAAAAGTGAAGAGGTACCTGGAACAAATCAAAAAGGTGCATGAAAAGCTGATACTCTTTTTTGCACCCCACAGACTTGCAAAACCCACCACTGATTTTAGAACCTGAAGTTCATACATAGATTTCTTACAAATGAGTATTTTTAAGACAAGCCTTTTCAGGACATTATGTAACCCTTGAAGCCAGAAACTTATGATGAAAACAATGTCAGACTCATAACAAAATCACTGTGATTGCTGAAGCTACAAGGAAAGAAAATATCTACATGCACAGCCATGCCTCAGATGGGCTGCAGGTACCTTGTCCTTGCTGGAGCTTTGCTTAGCATAGTTTTTATGGCAAATTGATAAACATTGAATTTGTATTGCAATTTCTTTACTGCTTCCAATACCAACATATGAATTGTCTCCTGCAGTCTGTGTCCTTTTCTCCAGGCTGTGGGAGATGTTTTTTGTTTCTTTACTGCAAAAGCTGTGAGAACTTTTGGAGATGTACACAAGGTAAAGCAGGCTCCCTGTCCAGTTTGTCACTGGCATGGTTTCCTCTCCTGTGTGCTGTTTATTTCAGAAACATGGTTCAGCTCACTACCAGATTTTGCAATCCGAGACAGCTGAAAATGTCAATTAGAAGAACACATCCTACTATCAAATTCCATTCCATAAAATCACTCATCACAAGCACATGAAAGAAGATAATGATTATTATAAATTGTGCATTCAGCTAGGTTTGTGGCTTTGCCAAAAGATTTGTGTAGGAAGAGCTGTAGAGGCGCCAGAAGGCAAAATATGCTTAGAGCAGGAATTCCTGCTTGCCCTTCCTGTTATGCAGACCAGTGCTTGTTTGCCATGGCAAGAAGCTCCAAAACCCCTGTCAGAGGGAATTTCTGCTCTGCTGGAGCCCTCAGTCCTGCATCACCCACCTCTGACTGACCTGCATCAGCTGAGTCACTGCAATCCCAGTTTGAGGCCATCGAGTAGTTTCGGATATTCCAGGATACTCTTCCAAGCAGTGTAACCACTTTCTTGTAGATTCCATTTTAGACTTCTTCTTTTTTAAGCACTTAGCAAAACTCAGCACCTAAAATTCTTCCAAAGGTTTTTGGATAGAAACTAAAATTAAAACTTATAATCCTTCAGACTTTTATACCTGGAACTTCTTGATAGCTTGTCTGAGTTTAGTTGTATTTGTATTCATAAAATAAAACAACAGAAGAAGGATAGAGCTCAACACAATTTGGAAAGACCCAGAGATAGAAGAGAAGACAGCAAAAATCAGAAAGAAATGGAAACTTCAGAACAAGGTGAGAGACTGCCTAAGCCAGCAGTGAGGGTTGGTACAGGGTGCTCAAGGCAAAGACCCCTCTACTCAGAAAAGCAGCTCTTTTAAAGTCAGAATATCAACAAGAAGAGACAATTTTTTTTTCCTTAAACTGGCACTTAACTTCTGTTCCCAAGGAGAGTAAATACAGAGCACAGTTGCACAGCCTGAAGGGTCTGTAACTCAGCAGCCCAGGTGACACCCTGGTCATTGCTGTAAGAATGGTGAGAGAGCCCAAGGGGAGCCCCATCCTGGTGTGGCATTCACATTCTCTGGAAATATCCCTTCACCCAGGGTTTTTGTCCTGGGAAGCTGAGAAGCCTCAGAGAAAAGGAAAACAATTCTGATCTCATTTGCTGCTCCTGTGTTGTGCTCATGTGGAATGTGTTTGGAGATTGTTCACCCACAGGTGATTGTTCCATTGGATTCTGCTGGGAGTTGTTTTCACTCTTTGGCCAATCAGGGCCAAGCTGTGTCAGGACTCTGGAGAGAGTCAGGAGTTTTCATTATTATCTTTTTAGCATTCTGTAAGTATCCTTTCTGTATTCTTCTGTATAGTATAGTATTCTTTAATATAATATAGTATAATAAAGTAGTAAATTAGCCTTCTGAGAACATGGAGTCAGATGCATCATTCCTGCCTTCATTGGGGCATTCCCTGCAAATACAATAATCCTGGGAAGTGGATCCTGCCTTTGTGGGAGCCTTGGCAGATCCACAGGGAAAGATCTCTGGTAGATCAGACGACTCAGACAGAAATTAGAAGAGACTCTCTACATGAAAAACAGTCTCAGGTTACTCCAGCATTCATTTAATTGTCTTTCTTCCCAATATAAAGTGTTTGGGATCTGAATTTCAATGATTAAGTTAATTGAAAGTCACATAATCAAAGAATAAGGTATTTTTTGCTGCATTTGCACTTTATAAATAGTTGGTAATTTGCTAAACTTTGAAAACTGTTCAAAATGCTCTCTCACATTTTATTACCTCTTTATTCACCAAGAAACCAGTCACATATTGAAATGACAAATATAATGGTACAGTTAAAATAAGATCTATTATACAGCCTTATGAAATACATCCAACAAATTTTCAGAAGCCACTCACCCATACAGAAACCAAGCTTGCACACATATCTCCATCTTACCAGCTCCAATCCATGCCAACAGATGAGCTTCCATTAAAAAGAAACGTGGGCAACAGGGATGGAGCAGAAGTTTCCCAAGCAAAAAAAAACCCCAAACCCCTTTAAGCTACAGTTGGAATATATTACATATATCCTTATTCCAAAGCAAATTTCAGTCCAGCTAAAGGTTGGAGGCTGGAGAACATTTTGTAGATTCTTTTATGGCCCAAGTGCTAGCACAGAAGTACTAAGTAGTGTCTCCTCTCTACCTGGCCAAGTGCTGAAATAAAAGGTTCCCAGAAAAATCATTATGTCACAAAAATTTCAGAAAAAAATGGAAATCTGTTTTCAGCCCATGTTTTCTGTGGAATTCCCATAGATGTTAAAGCTTAAAAATCTAAGAACCCTTTTCCTTTAAAATGTTCACAGAACATTAAGGATTTTTGTAGTTTAAAAGACTTATGTTTATTTGACAGCTGTTCAGCTTAGTAACTGATGTTATTAGACTATGCACAAAAAAAAAATAAAGAGTGCTAATTTTTTTTTTGGCACAGCTAGAGTTTATTGTATTGCAGTTCATCATTTACAGAGTTTGGATGAAAATAAAGTATAATGTTCATTCAGGCAGTATCAAGAGATAAAAACTGAAGTTTCAGAATTACTAACAAGAACTGAATCAGACTCAGCAGGAACAATTTTTCTTCCCCAAAGACTTCCTAACAGTGCAATTGAATAGCCATTCAGGTGTGAATTTTATAGTTTCTGGCTATTAACTTGCTTTCTTCCATGCATGCACACTTCAAGGAGCAGAAAAGAAAGAAATATTGCTGCAGCAAACTCCAGGGGTAAAAAGGAATGAGTCCTTTAAAGAGCATGGATGACAGAATGCATGTGTGTACATACAAGGGGAAGGGAAAGAGGTCTAATATTGAAATGTCAGCTTCCTCACTGCAAAGCTACAGGTTTTTGTTTGTTTATTTGTTTCTATTACTAAATACTACTACTACTTAAATTGCTAAAATATTAAACTTCCCTACGTCTATATTAAAATGAGCATTCAATGCAGCCCAACAGTCTTTAATGAGTGACTGGAATAGGTAACTCACAGGCAGCAATTTCCAACATGTTTATATGTGTTTAAATAAAATTAATAGAAAGAAGAGTAAAATAAATAAAAGTAGAGTGCATCAGAATTTCCAGTTCACTGAAGTTAATCTTGGAGGAAGTGGTTTTGTCCCAGCTTCCTAGAGTGGAAAAACTCATTCAAGGATACTTTTCCCTTGCTTCTCCTAACTGCTTTCCTTAAATATTTGTGGCTCTAGAAATTCTCCACCTCTTCAGAGGACATATCTATTCATCTTCCACACATTTTCCTCTCTGTTTGCATGCCAGCATATTAAAGCTGTTGATGACTTTCAAATTGAAAGCCAAGCAAGCAGGAAACAAGAGAAAATTCAGTTGAGTGAGCATCATATCCCGATTTTTGTTCTGCAGGAGAAGTTCAGCCACGTCCCACCAGCCCTTAACAGCTCAGCTAACCTGTCCTCAGGAGCATCTCTGCTTCTGGGTCCTCATGATGAATCAATGCTGAGCCATGAACAAGTCTTTATCTTCCAATTCCTTTAACTTCCTTCTATATCCAATGAACTGCAAACAATTGATTCTTTTTTTGTTCTTTAAACAACCTTATTCAAGTTTCTGTTAGGCTACCCCTTAGTCTTTAAACATGACAAGTTCATCTGTTCCATTCTCATTTCCTCCTTTAGATTTATGAATTATTATCTTTCATAAATCAAATTAACTCTCTACCAAGTTCCTTTATAAGCAGCCAGTAGTTCAGAAGAGCAGAACATTAAGGGGTCAGATAATTACATTTACTTCCAAAACACAAGGGTTACAGGACAGCAAGATACACACTGAGCACATAGCAGAAGACTTTGGGACATCCAGACCACAAACTACAAAGGAAAACTTCCCTGAGCTATCTCCCTTAAGCTTTAGTGAGAAAAGTTTTGTATTTTTGTGCCAGACCTCTGTTGCTGCTCCAGGATTCAGGCCTGCTCCCATCATTCCTATCTACAGAAAAGAGCCTATTTCAGTGCTCAGCTCTGGTCCTGAGGTAGAAACCCTGCAGATCACTTTACTTCTGTATTCCCTGTAAATGGTAACCTGGAAATGACCATCCAGTTCTTCTGAGTGCCAGGAAAACAGCTTCAAGCAGAAAAATGGCTCCATTTACTCAGACAAACTGAATTTGGAAGCAGCCTGCCCTGCTGGGCTACACTGTGCACTTGTTTCAGTTTGTGTGGCACCTGGCCTTCCTTCCTATTTCTGCTCCCTCTGAGTCTACATGGAGAAAATCCTTTATATGGCCACTGCTTAACAGCCACAGAGGAAGGTGAACAGTTTTCTCTGTCTTAACCCCACACTCCAATTTTTGGAAAAGCCCTGGTTCTGCCTATACACTGACACTTGGGTCTTTGTAAAACTTTTCTCTAAAACATGCTGGAAATTGAGTGCCTGAATGAATAGTAAAATATTTAATTTAATAAATTGGATGATTAACTAGGAAATTATTGGAAAAACAGTTTAAAAACCATTCTTCTCTAATCAGAGATACAGAGATCTAATAAAAATCTACAGTTACCCCAGCTTGTCTACATTAAAAAAATACTGTTGTCATCCAATATTTGATAGTAGATACTACTATTGTCTTTTCTATAGCGGTGACTGAAGTTAATGTTTGCACCTTGACTCCCAGCTCACCTTCTCTCCTGTCAAACAAGCAAACTGTGGGAGCTTCCCTTCCCCAGCTGTACCGAGCTAGAAAAAACCAGCCTAGGAAAAGGCTGAGATGACAGCAGGGCTCTGCAAAACAAAACCCTGGAGTTAAAAGCTGACATCTCCTGCCAAAGCAGGAGGCCAAGAACATCAATAGTTGACATCAGCATCAATGGTTTTCCAATGCCTTTTCCTGTACCTAGGAGAAACATTCTTGCCTCAAGCAAGCAGAGAGTCACACCTTTCCTTTTGCTCTGACTGCATCTAATAACAGCTCTCTGGAGAGGAGAACACTGTAATTATAACAGTGCAGTTATAACACTACAACACTCCACTGTGTTGGAGTGGACTGCTGTGTCACTGTCATCTTTTCTGGAAAAATCCCTTTGCCAGCAGTTCGCTCCTGGGAAGCTCAGACGCATCAGAGAAAAAGGAAAACAATTCTTATCTCATTGCTTCTCCTGTGTTTTGCTGCTTTGGAATGTGGTTTGGAGATTATTTATCCAACATGTGAATTGTTTTGCCTTAATGACCAATCATGGTCAGGCTGTGTCAGACTCTGAGGAGAGAGTCAGGAGTGTTTCATTATTATCTTGTTAAGCCTTCTGTCTGTATCCTTTCTCTATTCTTTAGTATAATTTTAGTATAGCATTCTTTAATATCATATAGTATCATAAAATAATAAATTAACATTCTAACAACATGGAGTCAGATTCATCATTTCCTTCCTGCCATGGGGGACCCTGAAAATACCACGCTGCTGCTCTAACACAATTCAGAGAATGTCTACAGCAGTGGCCATCAAAGGAAATCATCTCCAAAGGATGAGCACTTAGAGGCAAAGGTGGTGTGGTAAAAGGAAAGGTCCAGAGAAAGAGCAAACTACAGCTGCACAGTGTGAATGGGACTGTCACAGCTCTCATGCACTGCATGGTTCTTTGATGACTTTAAATTTTCACCAAAACATGGACAAAATCAACAAGGTTTTAGAAGCTTTCAGAAAAAAAACATGTCCAAACCTTTCAGACACCTGTTTTGGTTCTGGAAAACCTGAAGAGAGAAGAACTGCACAGCATTTCCAGCTTTAATACCTGACATGAATAACATAACGACAATCAAATGTGCATCAGAGAGATTTATTGCAAGGGAATACTTAAAACAGAGAGTTTGGCTGAGAAAATACAAGTATGATTAGAAGAGAGGATTAAAAAAAACTTACGTTCAGTTAGCTATTTCAGATAACCTATTTACAACATTAATATCCAGCAAGGACTGCCAGTGAATCCAGAGAATCTGGAGCAAGTTTTGCACTTCAAAAAGGTCACTCTGACACCTGAAGCTACACATACAGGGTAGACAGGAAAATGCACCATGCCAAAATTAAGTAAGAATCCAAGATGTAGAATAAACGAATGTACAGCTCCTAAAGCCTCCTGAGTAGGGAATTGTGTAGTTTCCACAGAAAACAAACCTCCTGCAGCAGTAGTTCAAACAAGCAAAGATTTAAGAAGAAAATTCCCATCTCACAATGCTGGCATCCATCTCCTCATTTTGCAATCTTTGATATAGCCAGCACTAAGTTTTCTTCAGTATTTCATGTGCAATGCCTATGTCCAGCCTAGCTCCTTTATGAAGCTGCTGTACCTGTGGCATGACCCTGGGGGAGGACAGACCTGAGTCTGTTTGCAGACTCCAAGCCATGAATGTTTGGGTTATATCCAGATATATCCCAGATATATCAGATATATCCAGGGTTATACTCAGATATGAGAATTCCCAGTGGCTGTGCCAGGTACCCATAAAAGAACAGATCCCCAGGGTGATCTAAAGGCACTGGAGACTCAGAACAAACTCATGTTGGGACATCAGTTTTGTGTCATTCTATTTTCCTCATTCCTGCTGGCTGCAAGATACACATGTGGCTTTTAGAAGTCTCTCACATAATCTCACCCATAATTCTCTGGACAACTAATTACCACTGTCCTGAGGATACAGCCTGGAAGACTGGGACAAAAGAAACTGCACTGAAGCCTCCCCATGCCATCACTGTAAGCAGAGGGAAATTTGAAATCAGTTTGCTTTTCTAGACTGAAAAATGTTGACTCTTTAACTTCTTTTCTGTCTCTGTCGAGGTCAGGATTGAAAGTGCTCAAGATGATATTTCATGTTCAGACTCAGATGTCCTATCTATATCAGAGTCTTACAAGCCATGAGTTCTGCAGTATTTCACTAACAAGCTACAAAATGGCCTCATATCTATCTCTACAAGGTCTTTTAAGGAAAAACTATTCAATCAAGAAATGATAACTAAATTAATTTTAATTTTAACCCAATAACCAACCATCTGTGGCCCTCAATGTGGACTTTTTTATCCAATTACACAAAACCACCCAAACCCATGGAGAAGAAGGTGAAAAAGAAGGACCAGCCTCAGCCCTAAAACCTCCATCTTGTTTTATATATATTGCTATATTACTTTAAACTCCAAGTTTTCCACCCTGTGATATCACACACTTCTATTCAAACTCCACACCCACAATTCCAGTTCTATCATTCCATTTTGGAAGCTTCTCCACAGCCTCAGGTCAATGCAGTGTTCTCCTGGGGGTCAGTGCCTGGCAGGACAAAAAGCCCAAAATTCTCAGCATCCAGGTTCCAACAGAAAAAGTAACTGCTTATTCCTATACTGCAGTTGTGCTGGCTTGTCGATTGAAAGAGGGTGCCTGGCGAGCTCACCAGCCCAGCCCGCAGTGGAGGGGCGCTTGCCAGACTCGAAGTCCAGTCTGCGCCTAAGTGGGTTCTTGGTCGCTCCACGGACACAATCACGATGCGCACGAAAGAAGAAGGGAGGACTCCGAAGGTGGTAGAAAACTCGACTGGTTTATTCACCAGGGACAGGAGAACTGGGCAGGGGTGGGGGAAGCTTCAGAGCCAGAGGAAAGTGTGGATGTCACAAGCTTATAAAGTCAGTGGGTGGGTAGGGGTGGGAGCTTACAACGACCAATTAAAATGCAGCGGGGGTGGGTACAGCCTTAGATGACAAGTGAATCCATCCAATGTAGCAGGTTCGGGGGAGGAGTCCCCGGCCCCTGCCCAATCACCCAACACCCAAGAGAGAAGATTCTAGAGAGAAGGGATGGGTACCCGGGTGACAGACAGAGAGCTTGGGGCAGGGAAAAACTTGGATACATTTACAATGCCATGGAAACGAGGGAGGGGTTAGGGGACTGACAGACTGCGAACTGGTATAGGGGATTTCCAGACCGAACCACCAACAAAAGGAATGGGGAGGACCAGGGACAAACCAAAACAGGACACCACACTATACTGCTTTTAATGCTGAAAACAGTCATCTGCTCTAATTGATGAAAGCAGAGAAATTGGCAATTTTAAGGCCTTGGCAGGCATTCTGTGACAAATGCTTATATCAAAACTCATTAGTGTTAGCATATAATCAGTATGAATGGTCTTTGGCAATGATTAATTGGTGCAGATCCTTTGGAAAGATGGAACTTTGCAAAGTACATTCAAAGTATTCCCTGATGAATTTAAATATAGGTGCCCAGTAATCCAAAGTAGCAAGGGAAATCACATAAGAGAAGGGAATCACAGGAAATTGTCTTGGATAAATAAAGCAGGGCTCAGAAAGAGAAAGAAGTGCCATGCACAAAGTCTCCTCTTCCCTGCAGCTGTTCCCTGGGACTGAGCACTCTGGGGTGTGCTCTGCCCCTCTTTCAGCTTCATTGCTCAGCTGAGAAGTGTGCTGGCCAAATTTCCCCACTGACATTAACAAATATTTTCTTTGAGCAGAGGGAATGACTCTGAGCCCCCTTTAAGTACACAACTCCCAAAACAAAACAGAGCAAAATGAAAAAAAAAACTAATAAAAGACCGAACCAAAACCACCTCCGATAAGCATCAGAGCAGAAATAACCAGATGAGGTCCAAAATTAGGACCTACCCAAGTCAGTAAATTGTAATGCCACATACAATATCAAAACAGGGTTTCCTTTCTGGTGTGTTCTTCATTAGTTGTAATCCTCCTGAGGAGCAGGATTGATTTTTGGAAATAGACCTAATAGACCTATTTTATTGGAAGTACATTTACTGAGCAGGATTGGGGCTGCTTGGGGATCAGTTCCTGGAAGTACACATATTATTGTAACAGCTTCTCAGTGCCTAGCTGTTAATGGGCTGGATGTTCTCCTGGGAAAGCATGTTGAATAATTATCTTAGAAAAGACAATGCAATGGAAATGTCATTTCAGCCTCCCCCACCCTAAGATTGCAACAGGGAATACGAATTTTCTAAAATGATCTCACAGTGAATTTCCCATTTGTGAATTTCCACCCTGCCCCAAATCCATGTGTACTTTGGAATATACTTTTCTCTTTTTTTAAGATGGCTGAAAAAACTGTATTTAGGAAAATATGACAGGCAGTGAAACTGTCTCCATTGCAAACAGTAATACAGCACTTTCCCAGTATTTCAGTTTGTAGCTTATTAGGTTGTTACTGTCTTCAGGGATACAATCCAATATAATGTTCCTAATCTCCCCACATTGGCTAATTCTCCCCATGAAGAAGGGGTTCTTAGAATCATTGCCCTGAGCAAATGAGGAATAAAAGGGGGGACAGAAGGGAACAATTGAGCTCTATTCTTTTGCATTATTTTCTCTCCTGAAGTATCTCCTGAAAATCAGCCCAGCTGCCTAAACACTTTGAAACACATGTGTGTATTAAATGCACAGGAAAACCACTGCTGAAGGTGTCCAGAGGCCACTTCTGACCAAAGTGTCACAGGGGCAGGTGGAGGAGGATGACATGGGCTGTACCTGTGTGAGAGGGCTTCAAACACACAGAGATGCTTTGTTGGATGGAGAGGGCTCTGCCGTGGGCCTGGGTCTGAAAATATGAAAATGCCCCTGACACCTGGCCTAGATGGTGGCCTGGCACTTGCTCACTCTGCTCTGGCAGTCTTGTGTTGCACAGAACATCATGGGAAGGGTTACAGACCTCATCTGCTGTTCAGCCTCTCCCTGAATCTCACAGCAAACTGCTTAATTACCTCTACAAGCAAACAAACAAAAGAAAAACCAAAAACCACCCCCCCAAAAAAAAAACCAAACCAAAAAACAAAACAAAACAAACAAAAAATTTAAAGAATGTTTCCACCTGCAAAGCGCTATGTTCTGTCAGAAGGGGATTGTATAAAAATAGTGCTGGTGGGATTTAATAGACAAATCCATAGCCAGAGGACAATGATAAATAGAATAATTCCATAAAAATATTAGCAAGTAAATACAACAGTCAGAACTTGGTAATAGGATTAGCACGGGGCAGAACACGAAACCAAAATTAGTCAGCTGGGGGTGTGGGGAGAAGAGACAATTAGAGGAATTTCATCTGTGAAAAGGTGATTGAAGGGGGAAGGGGAGGGAAGGGAAATAAGAAAAGAAAGAAATAAACCCCAAAACCACTTATCAACCGTGTCCCACTCAATGATCCCTCTGGGATATTTGCTCAGCAGCTTTTCTTGGAAAGGAGTTTCTTCATCTCTTCATCATCACAGAATATCTTGGTTTAACTCTTTTTAAGGGTATCTGCAATATCTAGAGTATCTATTTTTAAGCTGCAATAGTCAGAGCTGTGAGTAACCCAAGTTGTGCCAAAGACTGATGCTGTTGAGTTAGAGACAGAAAGAAAGACTCCAGTCCTCAGGTGGATCAGAAGGCTCAAGAATAATCTTTATTAGCAAGAAGTTGTGAGCTTTATAGTCTCACTCACTAAGTAGGACCTGATGTGTCTCAAAGTAGAAACATCTCACATTATTGGTGACTATGAATAGCACACTGTGGACAACCATAACTATAAACAATGGTTACAGAAAGAGAGATAATAATTGTTTGAATTCTTTTGTCTAGGATTCCCAGGCTCAACCTGGGAGAAATGGTCTCTGTTCTTTCTTCAACTGAGCTGAGAATATCCACAAAAGACAAAAGTGTGTCCATTCCAGTTACAAAGGACATGCTCAGGGGGAAGTACTGACCAGTTGGGATCTCCTGGCATCTGCCAGCAGTGCACCCTCTGTCCTGGCAGAAACCTGTAAGGGTTTCTCATGAGAATGTTCAGACAGCCCCTCCTGAGAGTGGCCACTGGCATGAGCCTTGCAGTGAGGAGCAAAGAGCTCATTCTCCTAGAACTGGGAAGGGATGGAAGGAAACACTCCTTTCCTCCTTTTTCAGTGGACTTTCCTTTTCCCTCCTGCTCCTTCCAGAAACAATTAATCGCTGAAAACACGATGATTAAACACAGTGCTGGAACAAGCTGACTCACACCTGCTGCACCAGTGTGACACACAGGGTTTTGCACCATCACACCTCATCACTGAGGAGCTTCACAGACACATGGAAGGGACCTCTCACAGCTGAGATTCTCTCCCCACTTTTAAATAATTGAGAAAAAATAGCATTAATTCTAAACTGTCCCAATATTAACATGCCTAGATTTCAGTAAGATTTAAGTGGGAGAATGATGACATATCTGAGTTGTGTTATATTTGAGAGCAATTTATTCTTAAATTCAGAGCCCGTTTTCAATTGATGCAGAAATTATTTCTTTACTGAAGTCCTGATACTCTTGAGGAGATCTTGATGCCCTTATGGGTCAATACCTTTGGAAGTAAAAGGAGATTCTTTATTCTTGATGTGGGAAAAAAGCCAAATTTCCCACAAATTACAAAGGCGTTTTTTGGTTTTCAGTGTTTCAAGCAACACTTCAGCATTTAATACTGTCACATAGGAGAGAAGTGGATGTCAGAATATCCTTTACTACTGCTTTAGAGGTTTCTTAGTTTTATTTCTCATTACCTTTCTCTGATTTGATTGGCAATAAATTAACAGAATTCATAGAATCCACAGAATCACCAGGTTGGGAGAGACCTTCAGGATCATGGAGTCCAACCCAGCCCCAACAGCTCAACTAAACCCTGGCACCCAGTGCCACATCCAGGCTGTGTTAAACACACCCAGGGATGGGGACTCCACCACCTCCCTGGGCAGCCATTCCAGAACCTTATCACTCTTTCTGTGAAAAACTTTTTCCCAATATCCAACCTGCATTTCCATTGGCACAGCTTGAGATTAAAATTAATTAAAGTCAATTAATTAAAATTTATTTCCCCAAGCCAAGCCAGTTTTACCCATGACAGTACTCAGTGAGTGATCTCTGCCCTTTTCTCAACCCAGGTGCCTTTGGCTGCATTTTCTAGCCCCTGTCCCAGGGGACAGTGGAGGAGGGGAGCAATAGAGGAGCTCAGGTGGGCACCTGGCATCCAGGCAGGGGCAGCCCACCTGTCCTGTCCAAGGAGACCTGCAGGGGTGGGGTCCTGGTGGAAATCAGCGCATCCAGATTATGGCAGTCCTGTCCTAACTGACACAAGAATGTGTGGCTCAAATGGACTTGATCCAGTGTGCAAACCCAAAGCACATATTCCTGTGTCTGCTCTGGGCTGCCCTGACCCCCAGGCCAGCACTGACTCTGACCCTCATCCTTGGAGAAAGTTTCCCAGACTTCAAGATAGACTGGAACCCACAAAAGTGTGCAATAGATTATAGAGAGCAGTGCAGGTGCATCACTGGGTGAGAAATTGAGGGTTTGGGATTTTTAGTGTGTTGTGGATGGCAGCAAGATGGAGGCACAGGGTGTTGTCCTGGGTTTCTTCTTCATGCCTCTTCTTCCTTCTTCTCCATGGGTTTGGGTGGCATTTTGGAATTGGGCAGAAAAGTCTGCAGTGTGGGCTCTGTGGGATCAGTTCTTGGGTTCAAAGGGAAAATAATCCAGGTGTCAGTTGTTAATTGGACAGTTTAGTCTTAGGAGACCTTGTACCAAGAGATTGTTGGCCATTTTGTGCCTTCTAATGAAAAGCTGCTGAACTCACAGTAGTGAGGCTGTTTTACTGATAAGAAATAATAAACACCTGAGTCTGAACATGAAACTGCTGTCTGGAGTGCCTTCAATGCAGACCCAGAGAAAGCCACAACTGGTATCCCCACAATCCAGAACACAGCCCTGCATCATTTCTAAATCCCAGCTAATGAATAACTGATGCCATATGAATCCTGCTGTGGTGTCTTCTAATGGATTGTTTGTGTTGTCTGAAATATGGTGGATGGGATTATCTGCCTGTTTCTTCCTGAGTCTCTCACAAAAATGATGTTTCTCAAGAGGCTCTTTCAAATACTCACATTTCCAATAATTCACAAAGACGGTGAGGCTACAAGCTTTTTCCTCTCAAATGAGTTTCAGCATATCAATGCTGCTCCATTGGATATGAGTGCAAAGGATGCCTGAACAAATTCTGCTTGAGCTGATCCCCCTCCTCAGCTCACTACAGCCAGGAGAAAGCAGAGAAAAAGTGAAATTTGCACCCTGCTGTAGCCTTCTCTCTGTCCTTCACAGTGGCACTTCACAGCCTCTTTTCTCCAGGTGTCCTGCCAGAAAGTTCTGGAATTTGCTCCTAGTTAAAGGGAACAAGGCAGGAACCAGAAGCTTTGCAGGAAACCACAGGAACATTTGGCATTTTCTGGAGCCAGAAGGTGGGGAGGGAAAATGTACCATGGAGGGGCAGCCAAACAACAACTTAAAACTGAGGAAAAGGATATTTCAAATGGAATGGCACCTGCTGCAGTGTAAGAATCATGGGAACAGTGCAAACTACCAAACACCCAGTGCAAACAGGTAAATAACTATTTAGTGCAGTACAACACTGCAGGATGTCCCCCTTGCCACCAGAACCCCCTCCTAGGACAGCCATGAAACAGGTAAATGACAGCCCAGGCCAAAAAAGCTTTTGTCCATCTAGTGATGGCAAAAGGACTTTAAAAGGCACCTAGAAACACTCTGTGATTATCATGGGGAGCCAAATAATAATGCAATTAACAAATAACAATGATCTGTGCTTTAGTGTCCTCACTAATGAGTAATTTCAGTGTTTCCTGCAATATGGTTCAGGGAGTGCTCAAACACAAAGCAGTCAGACCCAAAGTGGTGGGCAGGTTTCAGTGGTGAACACAACCCAAATCCAGCCCCAAACTGCAGCTGCAAAGTGGAAAGGGCTGTCTAGCACTGGTGAAAGGCTTAACTCTCTATACAGATGATTAACATTCATTACTGTCTATGTATAACTGTGATATAAATGTTCAAAAAGCTAAAACAAGCAAATAAATACCAATGTGGCCATAACAAAGGCACAAGCTGCATTTCTGTTTATTTGACTTTGGCACATTTCTGTACTGATTTTAGAATCATGGAAACATACTGATTTTGCAGGATGTTTGCACAATAGTCCCCTGCAGACTCTCCTGCCAATCTCTGAAATTAGTAACAAGTCACTATTGCTAAATTTAGGAGGAAGGATTCATATTTCTGTGACATCTTCTGTCAAAAACCCAGAGAAAAGATGTATTTATAGCCATGTATTTCAGACAAGTTCAAAATTTAAAACAAATCTGACAAAAAATGCAGACTAACAACAGAGGACACTAATCAGTCTTGAGCAGGGGAGACAGAGACAGGTACAAAGAAAACCATCTTTATTTAGGTATCTGTAGCCACACTGTGTTCCAGTCACAAGAATAGCTGAATCTAAGTATTTGTCCTCACAACATTTTTTTACATTATATTCAGCTCCTATATATATAAAATACATGATATATATTATGATATTATTATCTAATATATATAATATTATATATATATGTATGTGTGTGTGTGTATATATATATATGTGTGTATATATATATATGTGTGTGTGTAAAAATTAAATATAATAATATAGGTTATCCAACCTGATGCACTTTGGAGACCTCCCAGAAGACAAGGACACACTATTTGTGACAGACTGACAGCACTGAACACAGGCACTCATTAGTTATTCCCACCCAAAAGCTCTCCTGGAAAAGGAGACATGACTTTTTCCCACTCTGACCAGAGGGCAAAATCTGATACAGAATTGTGTGCTGCATTTGAAGGTTGGAGGAGAATAAATAGAATAAATTTTTACCTATTCAGGTAAGCTGTGTGAAAGGGAATTTAGGGAAAAGGGTTGCTGTGTATAAACATCTATCTTCTATCACTAGCATTTGAATATGGAGATTTCAGGAAGTACACATATTGTCAGAATTCCAAACAATCTTCTTCTAAAGTCTGGTCGTGAGTGGCAACAATTGATCCACAAGCAGCATTTGTTTTTAAGATTATTTTCTTCATAAAATGACCAGGCTGCATGCTAGTTCTGACTGTCTAATCTAGGAGTACGTGCTTAAATGCATGATGATAAAATAATAAAATTATTGAAAACATTTCTGGGTTGCTGTCACAGACATCTTTTATGGAAAATCCTTTCCTTAGGATTTTTCCTCCTGAGAAGCTGAGAGGCCTCAGGAACAAAATGTAACCAATGGTTATCTGCTGCTGTGGAATGCAACAGGTGCATCTGGGATTGGTCTCATGTGGTTGTTTCTAATTAATGGCCAATCACAGTCAGCTGGCTCGGACAGCGAGTCCGAGCCACAAACCTTTGTTATCATTCTTTCTTTATCTATTCTTAGCCAGCCTTCTGATGAAATCCTTTCTTCTATTCTTTTAGTATAGTTTTAATATAATATATATCATAAAATAATAAATCAAGCCTTCTGAAACATGGAGTCAGATCCTCATCTCTTCCCTCATCCTAAGACCCCTGTGAACACCGTCACAGGTTGCACTTCTGAAGTTTTTGTTACTTCTGGTAATAAATCTCATTGTCCCTGTGGTTACTGCAGCATCCACACGTGACAATGAGCACAGACTGTTCAGAGAGGTTTGCCAGCCCTGAGCTGCCCTCCCTGCTCACCTCTCAGGTCCCTGATCTGCTGCACCTTTCCCAGGGGCTGTTGTGGGAGGGGAGGGATCAGGGCAGAGCTGCCAGGCAGTGCCTGTGGATGGGAGCAGTGAGCAGGGCTGAGCTGAGCTCCCTCCAGTGCAGCACAGGGAGCTCTCCTGCCTCTGCACTGCCCATCCCTGGCAGAACCCAGGGCATTGCTCTGGCTGCCCTGCAGGACTCCAGACCCTGGCAGGGGGCTCAGAGACCTTGGCATGGAGTCAAAACCACCTGTGCCTTTGATTTTAGCCCTTGGAAACAATTACCTACCTTATATGAGTAGTCACAAGCCACAAAAGTTTAAGTAGAATGATAGTCAGTTTGTTACAAGACAGAAAGTACAATTTTGAGTTTTAGTTTTCAGAAGCCAAGATGGAGGGATTTGGGAATGCCTTTTCCTTCTTCTTTCTTCTTCTTGGCCTCCATCTTCTGGGTGATGGTGGCACTTTTGGATTGGTTTAGAGTAGAGACAGACTGTCTAACATGGGTGATAGATATTGGAAAATGATTGTAAATAAATTACACATAGTTTTTAGTATAAAAAGCTAACAGCACCTCTGGGGCAGTCAGTGTGCCACAGACAGACCTGCTGAATGGATCTCAGCAGGCCAGAGAAAGAATGGAATAGATAACAGAAAATAAACAACCTTGAAAAGCAGGACAGGAGAATCCTGACTCCTTCTTTTGTTGCTGGGCAGGGAAAAGAGACCCTGACACATCTTGGGGTCATCCTGACCACACAGACTCCTGAGACAACACTGCCTGGGAGAGGGCAACCTCAGCAGGAATACAGCCCCTGGTTTGGGAACTGTTGTCCTTTGGGGATCTGGCCCTTGCTGCTGGCACAGAGGGACCTGTCCTGGCTCTGTTGAGCCATTCCATGGTCATCTCTATCCAACAATTGTCCCAGATTGCAAGGCAATGGGTATTCTATTGCCATCTGTTAGAGGTGTAGCCAGTTAATAATACTGATACTAATACTAATAAGCTTTGTCCTGCTACCAGCCTGCTGCAGAAACACAAAGGATGCCTCAAACACAGGAACAGACACTCAGTGTCTGACTGTGGATTTACCTGCCTGCAAACTTTACTCTTCAGTGGCTAACAGCAAATTTGTACCTCTCCTTCCTTAAGAAAAACTCCTTACAGAATGCCTATTTCCCTGCTGCACTCTCCAGGAATCAGCAGCTGAGGGATTTCCAGAAGCTGTATCCAGACCCTCAGGCTTCTTGTCACTGATGGGAGCTCTCATCCCTGAACCTGTCAGTTGTTTTTCTAAATCCACTTCCAGTCTCCTCTACAGCCTCTGGCAACATTGCAGAGCTATTGCAGTGCAATGGATGACAAAATACCTCTTCCTAACTTGTTTCAAACATGTTCGTGTCCTTGCATAGAGGCACTTTCTGACTTCTGAAAAGTAAGAAACTGTATCATTTCCCCACAGCCCCTCTCCACAGCGCTTGTGACAATGGAGATGTTTGTCTTGGCTTCATCCTCTCACTCCTTCAGCTGTCTGTGTCTATTTACAGCCTCTCCCAAACCACACCACATCCCTCATTTCTGATACATTACTCTGAGCTGACTCCGCTGCACCTAAACTTGTAATGCTCACATTGAAGGAGAGACCAAGAATTGCAGTTCTTGGGTTCAAACCAGCACCTCAACTTCTCTGATCCCCCAATATCAAACGACCCCTGACAACTGAGAGGAGAGAGCCCACCCTCAGACTGCCCAGCAGAGCAGCACTGACACACATTTGGGGGCCAATTCATTACTCTAAGGGGAATGGAGGAGATCTGTTCCCTGCTTAACATCAAAAGAGAGAAGGGAAGACCTCCCAGGATGGCCATGCCACCTTGCTAGAGAATGATGTGATTTTAGAGGAGCTGGACTTCAATTCCACAGCCTATCATCAGCAAATCAGGGTCTGTACAACTATAAAACATCAAAACCAAGATTAAATCAGCTCATTTTAGCAAAGTGCAGAAGATCAACTCACCTGGAGGAGGGAACTCACTGTGTGCCTGAATGACAGTTTTGGGACTGCACTTAAAGAGCATTGTTTGGGTGGGAACATGTGGTATTTTCTGGGGTCCCCCATGGCAGGAAGGAATGAATCTGACTCCATGTTCTTAGAAGGCTAATTTATTATTTTATGATATGATATGATATTATATTAAAGAATGCTATACTAAAGAATACAGAAAGGATACTTAAAGAAGGTTTAACAAGATACTAATTAAAAACCCATGACTCTTGCCAGAGCTCTGACACAGCTGGCTGTGATTGGTCATTAAGTAAAAGCAATTCACATGAAACCAGTGAAACAATGACCAGTTGGTAAACAATGTCCAAACCACATTCCAAAGCAGCAAAACACAGGAGAAGCAATCAGACAATTATTGTTTTCATTTTTCTCTGAGGCGTCTCAGCTTCCCAGGAGAGGAAATCCTGGCGAAGGGATTTTTCAGAAAATATGATGGTGACAGGAACATACTTCTTGAGTACTAAGTGTCTGACACATTGCAGGTGTAAAAAAGTTAGGCACCAGTAATATTCAATCTAGTCTAGACTGCAAGAAAAACTCTTGTTATTTGCAGAGTGACTGAAAAGCCAGAATTTTTACTGTGTCAGTGATTCCTGTGGGTTAAGCGAAAATATAGAAATGGAAAATGAAGTACATAATACAGTAGTACTGAAGTGGTAAAGTAGTGACTCAATAGTAATGTAAAACCATAAAATGATTGCTCAGATGTAATGGTAGAATTTTTTACATCACGATTCATTGCAGAAAAAGAACAAAAAGAAAAATTGCACTTGGCATCTTAGCTTGGGTTGCAGCACTGATTTAAACAGAAGGCTGTCATGGCTAGCTACAGTTTTATGGAAAACTGACCCAGAATTATTTCTCCAGGAGCAGGACCTTCAAAGGAAGTAACCAATGGCATCATACTCAAGTGCAAGAGATCATTCCTCCCCACCAGAAACCACTCAAACAGACAACAACATCAGCTGGCTAAAGTTTGAGATGCATCCACAATAAGAACATGGTTTATGAACACTGTCTGCATAAGTATACTACAGACTGCATGAAATTTGCATTAATGAATATAATTTTACAAATACAGTTAAATGTTAATATTTACCAGTGCAAATAGCTCAACAAAAATTAGGTGCCTCTGCAAAACAACTATTTCCTTAAAACAGTGTTTGGAGTTTACATGTTCTTCTCAAACAGAACTTGTTTAACATAACAAGCCTGAACAGAACCCACCTGGAGGCCAATTACCCTTGATAGCATAAAAAAGAGAAACGTTTAAATTAATGGTGAACAGGCTAACTGAATATGGCACAGTAAGATTATGTTTTTAAACGATCACTTTATAATATCCAGGTTTCTTGGTATGGATACATCAGTTTCTGATTCTAGTCTCTTTTACTTGATTTTGTCTCCAAATTTATTGATTTACTGATTTTATTGATTTATTGAGCAATAAACAGCTTTCAGGATATTGGGCTGAACCAAGGAATCCTAAAATGTTTTCATCAAGGAGATTATAATCCCAGATCTGGACAAGACACTCTGATTAAATGCCAGGAGAGAAATGGCTTTATTTTGTGAAAACATTTTCCTTAAAACAGCAGCTCTGACCCCCCTGAAGTCTCTCAGTACAATTATCTTTATCTTCCCCATTTTGCATAGGGAAAGAATTTAAAGCAGCATAGGCAGCAATTCCAATTTTCTCTGCAGTGCACACAGGATCAACTGCTACATTTTTGGCACAAATATTTGGAAAAGCCTGTTACAGCAGAGGAGAGACCAGCTGCTGCATCAACACCAGCTGATAACAACAGCACCAAAGAAATCTGAGAATGTGGAGCAGATTTCTGTTTGTAAATATGGATTTACTCTCTCCATTTCAGCTTTGCACTGCTAGGGGCACACACATAATACACACACACACACACACACACATAAATATAAACACACTGAGAGAACTGTATGTGAATTATTATGCATATATATAGATAGAAACTGAGAGAAATATAATGTATGTGAATTTTTATGCATATATATATATAGATAGAAATTGGGGGAAATATTATAACTGTGCCTTCAATAGCATAAACATTTAAAAGTATGGCTGGATGAATGGCACATGTGCACTGTCCAGCTGACATCCAGGCCATCCTGTGCAATTTGAAGACCCTAAAAGCGTCCTGGTCCCTAGATGGTGCTATTCACTGCACTAACGAGGCAACCTCAGCTCCTTACCAGCACCTAGGGACAAAAATTGCTTCTTGGTTCAAAATTACAGAAGCTGAGTACAGATATGAGTAATGCTCATTGTGGATGTTTGCCACATGCCTTGAACCCTCAGCCCATGTAATTTCTGTGGGTTATAAGAACAGGGATTCCATTAAACAGCACCAGGAAAACCATGGTCAGGCACTGCTTGTGAGGAGCAGCATTTGCAATGTCCTGGAGTGTGGAAGAGGTTTTACAGCCACTTCTGTGAGCCAGAGAGAAGTTTGATAAGAGGATCCATGTTTACCCCTGAAAGAATTCTCTACCAAGGTCATTGACATAGAAACCAAGAAAGAAAGAAGGATAAATAAGAGAAACCTGCAACTGCCTGTTCCAATGAGCACTTTGTTTGTCTCTCCTGGCCAATAAGTAAACTTAGGAGTTTTTAAAGAATGTATAAAAAGCATGCAAGCTAGAATAAAAGCAGTTTGAAGCCTTGTGAAAATGGAGTGTGTTGCTGTGTATTGTCTCTGTCTCAACTACAACACCAGATGAGCTTCTTCTGCCTCCACATGCAGATGCCACACAACATTCCCCATCCTTAACAGGAAGGTGCATTACACACTGATTTTACCAGTTTCAACCCCATTTTTACTGGTTTCACCCTGTCTTGTATCTCCCAGGGCAGCTGTTTGGGCCAGGCATCCTGGCAGAGCTCAGAGTTTGTGCCCAACGCCCCAACCCTGGAGCCCACGTGGCCAGAGGCTGTGCCACACCAACAGAGTCAGGGGCAGCACTGGCACCAGCTGGGGCATCTGTCCCACCAGGAATGGGTCCCCTGTCACACTGCCCTGTCCCACTGATATGGGGATCCCAGCTGTGGGTTCCTCTGGGTCTGCATTGCAGGCACTCCAGACAGCAGTTTCATGTTCAGACTCAGGTGTTTATTATTCCTTATCAGTAAAACAGCCTCACTACTCTGAGTTCAGCAGCTTTTCATTAGAAGGCACAAAATGGCCAACAATCTCTTGGTACAAGGTCTCCTAAGACTAAACTGTCCAATTAAGAACTGACACCTGGATTATTTTCCCTTTGAACCCAAGAACTGATCCCACAGAGCCCACACTGCAGACTTTTCTGCCCAATTCCAAAATGCCACCCAAACCCTTGGAGAAGAAGGAAGAAGCAGCATGAAGAAGAAACCCAGGACAACACCCTGTGCCTCCATCCTGCTGCCATCCACAGCACACTAAAAACCCCAAACCCTCAATTTCTCACCCAGTGATTCACCTGCACTGCTCTCTATAATCTATTGCACACTTTTGTGGGTTCCAGTCTATCTTGAAGTCTGGGAAACTTTCTCCAAGGATGAGGGTCAGAGTCAGTGCTGGCCTGGGGGTCAGGGCAGCCCAGAGCAGACACAGGAATATTCCCAGCGCCCTGGGTTTGCACACACTGCCCAGTCACCCAGACTGCCTTCAGCCCCAGCAGTGGAAGCTCTCTGCTCTCAGCTTGCATCTTTCCCACCACATTTAGGTCAACACAGTTTTACGAGTGGTGGAGGAAATGGCAGACATGGAGCTGGGCTATGTTAGGAACTGGATTTCCTCCTGCCTGTTTCCAGAACTTCATAAGTGGGTTTGGGCAACCCATAAAATCTTCCAGGGTGGGATTCAAAGACCACTGAAGTTAGTAGTTTCAGACTACTCTATTAGTCTGAAATATGATTTATAGGGGACATTTTGGCTCCTGTTCTTTCCCCATAAGGTGGGAATGTGCCTATGACTGCATAACAAAGAAAAAAAGCTTTTTAGTTTTTAAGGCATTGTAATAGTCTTAATATTTATATTAAATATTTATATTATATTATATTATATTATATTGTTATATTATGCTATATTATGCTATATTATATCACATCATATTTCTTATTTTAAAGTTTTTCAGGCACTGTAATATTGAATAAATAGATATATAAAAAATACACATTTATTGTATTTATTCTGATTCCCTGCCTTTATAAAAAGGTAGCTATATCTGGCTGATTGCTTAGGCATTTGACTCTCATAAATGAGGTATTCAAGCATCTCATAGACATCAACATTTCTCAGACTATGCTGTTGGGGTTTTTTTAGAGCTTTTGAATGTGATTAGATTGACAGCATGGGCTAGAGACTGTCTTAGCACAGACAGATGAACTGCACATATCTCTTCCAATACACTTCACATCAGATGCTCCAGGCATGAGTTTCTTAAATAGAAAACAGCGACTGTGATGATCTGTCTAAAAAACCTGAGGTGATGTTGTGGTAAACAATTGCCCTCCATGGCCCAACTGCCAAGCTGGCAATCCTATAACCATACAGAAATCCTTTAACCCACTGAACTTTCTAAAGATGTTCACAGACCTCTGTTGTGGACTTTGCTTAGGCATGTCACTTGTCTTTATGTGTTGGTGTTTCCCAACAACCCTGACTGGTACAGGGGTCCCCTCCAGCCAGGTCTCGTAAGCTCTTGGAGATTTATATCACACCCAAGATAGCTCAGCCACCTCAGATGGCATCAAATCAGCAGGATGGCTTCTGTGGCAGTGTTGGAAACAGAAAAGTTTTAATAAAAGGCAAAATAACAAAGCTTTTTACAGAGAAAACCTGAGCCAGGGGCAAGAGATTCTTGCTCCTGGTAAAACACCCCACAAATGTGATTGGTTTCTTTGTTCTCTTCTTTTTCTAGTAAATTGCTCAGGTGGGACTTTTTGGCTTCTGTCCAGGTGGCTGTCCTTAAGTTTGAGGTGAAGTCCCCCAGGTCCTATGAGGTGTCTTTTTACCTAATTGAGGAGAGAAACTTCTAGGCTTTTTTCCTTTTCATGGAGACAAAGGATAATTTTGTTACTCCATCAACACGGGGCACATTCCTACACCTGACATTTTGGAAACCTCCTGAAGGTTTGTCACTGAAGACACGAGCCCCTGCACTCCTTAAGCAGGTTTGAGAACTTCTGGTTAAAGTTATAAACTTGTCCCAAAATTTAAAACTCTTGATGAGAGCTGTTTAAAAGTTTCTGAAGTAAAGAGTGCCAAATGTAAAGTGCAGAAAAATGCCAAGGAACTGAATTAGGTGAGAAAGAGAGGGAGTACAAACCTGGAAGAGAGAGGCTAGGATTATCTTTGCAAGGTAGCAGAGGGAGTGTTTCATGGGGATTACAGAAATTTAGTGTGGAGGGAAGATCAGAAGACAGAGGTGGTCATGCTCCTTGCAGCTCCCTGTTTGTGGAGGGATTTTGGAAGGACAGATAGAGGCTAACAAAAAAGCCATCACCCAGCTGGCACATCGGGCCACAATGATTAAAAATCCCCAAATGGACGGGCTTCATTTCAATTTCAGGAGGAAATCAAAAGGAATCCCTGGCTCAGTTGTTAATCCCTAGCACATTTCAATTTCCTGCCTTGGAGAATCAGGGCATTAGGCTTCTTCAAAGCAGAATTTTAGCAGAAGGGAATGTGTTCTGTCCCAGCTTCTTTATGGACAATGGTGAAGCTTTTCTGGCTCTGTGCTGCAGATTTCAGCCCCTCTTCCCTCCAGAAAAAACCCAAACCAAACATCCAATCCCCCAAACAATCATGCCATTACTCTTTAGGAAATAGCTTACCCTGAAAATTTCAGTCTCTTGATGTTCCAAGTTACAGACCAGGGGCAGTGAAACCTCTTCCCAGGAAGTGCCTGGCACCATCACTGGACAATGTTGTCACCTGTCCCAGAGTTAGCCCCACCCTGATGCTCCAGGATGCATTTTACATACAGACGCACACATGCAACCAACAGCAACTTTAAGCCCTCCAAAAAATCAACAATAATAAGCTCTTTGAATGTTGAAGGTACTTATTAATATTGTGCCTATGATTAATAGACACCAATGAGGGAGTGTTTTAAAATATTCAGGTCACTGAGGAGCCTAAATTTTAAATTGAATCAGGCTGCTTGAAAGGCCACTCCTACATCAGTCAGTCACTTAGTAAGTGGTAGTGAAAACAAAAAAACTTCTCATTAAAAGAAGCAACTGGAATCCTTTTCAGTTTTATCCTTGAGAATTAGCTTAGATGCCATTTTCCCTGTCTTTTACTGAAATCCCAGACTTTCAAGGAGTACTATGATAATTCCTTGCTAAGTGACAGTGGAATTCCTCCATAATTGCACATTACATGCATCCACATTGATACAAGATAATTTTATTAGGTCTGTTACTGCACTGAATACCAAATACAGAATGTGGGGCCAGAGATCATTTTCCTAATCAGAAGTATCCGACCCCTGGAACTTTCAGAGAATAGGGCTATTAAAATGTAAACAGTTCCTTTGAAATTTAAACTGCCATATTCAAAACCAGATGTCCTCCTTCATCATTCCCTGCATAGATTTCCAAAAATTCTACTCATGATGGCTAACTGCAAATCAACTGGATATTAGCCTCAGAAACTCTTCCTACAACAGTTTCATTAGAATACACAGCTACATTTTATCAGCACCTTTGATGAGGTGGTTTAAAACTAATAAATCATAAATTTTATTATAAAATGCATGCACATTTCTCCCAGCCAGCCTAAAACCACCTACTGTGATAGGGCAGAAAAACATCTGGTATGACCTAAAAGCACTGAACAAAGTGGACAGAAAACTGCGTGCCTGATAATTTAACAGGTCAGCTTTAAAAACAGAGCTGAAAGTTGCACAATATCCACATTATTCATCTCTTCAGGGAGATGGGAGAAGTCAGGAGGAAAACTTCCTATTGCCACAGGAGAGGGAGGGCTCCAGGTCTGGTTTCTGGGGTCTGCAGTAGGTTCTGGCAGCAGAAGAGGCATCAATGTACAAATGGCACCCAGCAGGAATTCTCCTCCAAGTAGGAATTCTCCAGCTGAAGAAGAGGGTGGATGAAAATCCAGCTGATGAAAAAATCCAAGGAGTTTTCTTTTCTGAAGTGCCCCAAGACTCGAAAATCTGGCCCAATAATTCTATAGGTCACAGTAAGACATGATTCTGCCTCCCTGTTGCTTTTAGGCCATTATGTGTGTTATTTAATATCATCTGCAGGGCAAGAGTTCTTTCAAGTTTTGCTTTTGTCAAGCACTGCTTTTCCTCAGACATTCAGTAATTACAGCCTTTGAAAGCACTTCATCAAGAGTGACTTTTTATTGCTTAGCTTCCCCAGCAGTGGAAGAACTGAGCTCCCAGTGACCTTTGGGCTGATCCTTAACATTCCTGCTTCTTCCAGCATGGGCACTTCTGCAAATGGGTCTTTCATTGTGCCTGGACATAATATTTACTTTAAAGGAGAAAGCTTTGATATGGGTCCACAGCCACCAGTCTTCTGTTCCTCAAAAACAACTTGAACCCCAGTCTCCATGGTAACAGATACCACCAGTGAGCCCTAGCAAATCTTGGTTATTTTTGTGGAGAAGATGAACAGGGAAGCCAGAAGGTTTCTATGAAATCTCTCAGTACTGCCAGGGTTTTACTTCTTCTTTAATCCTCAGTTAATGGTGTGCACTAAAGGGTTCTATGACCACAAAGAGCCATGTCTAAATAATATTATCCTTCCTTTAAGAAAAAGAAATTGTACTTTCTTTATAATGCCAGAAAGCCAAAAGCAATTCCCTCAAATCTTTTATCCCATTAAAAACTGATCAAGACACATCTGACTCTACTCTGTATATTATAGATGGACTTCACAATGTAGAATAAAAACCTCTGACTTGTTAGGCTTTATGGCACTTTGCTGTCCCTTGAGCTCCCATTTCATGAAAATCATTCAGGAGAAAAAATCTGTCATGTGACAAAGTTTCCTCACGTGTGTCAAAGCCACCAAGGTTAGCCCATGAAAATGCCATGCAGGTTTCTTTGCTTTTTTAACTGATTCTGACCCTCTCATGACTGAACCAGTGAAGCAGTTGGAGTATGTCCCCAAATTTTCCTGGGAAGCCTTTCCACCACCACAGCTTTCCAGCTGGCAAAGAAGCAGCATCAAGGCTCCAGGGTGGCCTCTCATCGCTCTGGGCAGCGCCAGGCCCAGTCTGCTCAGATTTCAGGTAGAGATTAAGCAGGTTTCTGCAATTCAAACCTTTTTTTTACTCAGCCACACAAAACTCTGTTTTAAAATATCTTAAAAAACAGTACTGTTTCTTTTTTTTTTTTCATTTTCTTTAGAGCCTTTGAAAATGCAGATACTTTCAGTGCTTTAGAAAACCCTGACTATAAATGAAAGTTTTACTTAGAAGAACATATGTTCTCATTTGCTTTTAACTGTATATACTATCAGTAACTGCAGGGTAAAATTTAATCAAGAATTATATTGCTGTGTCTAAAATCTCAGCATCCAGCTCAGCCCCAGCCCAAATGCTAAACAGCCCCTGCATGCCTTGAAGACTTGTCCAGCCAGTGGCACCTCAGCCATTCCTCCAGAATCATAAATACAGGGTACAGCTCTTTGTTTGCGGAATTTCCTGCTGGTTTTGTCTCTTTGAAAGCATCACAGTGGCCCTCAGATATTCAGTTCCCTCTCCCAGGCAGGGATCCTTCAGTACCACTCCTCTTTTAAGGCATCTCCCCACAGAACAGGCTGTGGTTACACTGCCAAAGGCAGGAGGAGACTCAGGATGAATTTACCCAGCTGATGTTTGCCCTTGGAAAGAAATACAATGATCCAAACTCTGCAAAACCATTCATTCCCCATTTGAGATCTCCAGCACAAGTTTCACAAAGATTCTCAGACTGTGCTACATAATTTATATGGTGTTCACAGGCAGAATTTTCTGCATAAAGTTCTTCTTGGCTTGAAAAGTACAGGAACAAATCCTAAGGAAATAAACTCTACATTGAGAGACACTGGGACTAACTACTTGGGGCAGGGGGCTTTCCAGGATGCCTGAGGCATTCAGAACTCAGAGATCTTTGAACAGTTATTTAGGAAAGAAAAATTTAAAAATATATAAAATAAAAAGGAGGGGGAAAAGAATGAAAAGAAGACAGAAATCCAGTGATTTGTCTAAAACTTGACTCACTTTGGAAAGAGCAGCAGAAACAAACAGGAACTTACAAAAAAACATTAAAGGACCAACAAAATTTAAGCAGCCTCTCCAATAATTTGCCTGTTGCATTCCTTAAGACTGTAAGTTCTCAAAGGGAAATCCCTTTCCTTACCACGCATCTGTGCAGCTCTCAGCCCTGTATGGGCTCCATCCCACTGGCAGTCACCAGCCTCGGGTGGAACACAACTAAAAAATGGTGACACTCTTCAGCTTGAACTAATGGAAAGAAGCCCAAAAATGAGACATTATCTTTACATTCCCACATTTGGAAAAAAACAATGTTTTCTTCTGCTTCCATGTTAACAAGTAGGTTCTATTATTTCTTACTTTCTTTTCAAAAGTTTGAAACTAAGCCACCAAGGGTATGAAAGAAAGATGCACTGATGAATGTCTTCCAGATTGGCAGCCAGAGAAGAAAAGATACAAAATATATTGCATAAATAAACACTTATTAAAAAAGCCTTCAGTTGGTAAATTGAAATGTTTGGGTAAGGGCTGTCATATCTGCCCCAAGTCCATCTCTGTGATAAGCAACACCAGTCTTCCTGATTTGAATTCAGTTAATGATAATCCACAAAGTTTTTAATCTAAGTGCCTCATTCATCATTCCCAGGCTACCTGAAGGTGCAGTCAAAGCAGAGAAGAGATGCCATTAGAGCAGATGTGTTCTATATTGTCCTTTTAATCTACACTCAGCTCATTAACTTTGATTGGTGTCCTAGTGTGGGTCAGCTTCAAAACTATTAACATTGCAACCCTTTTCCTAACGTGCACCATGCCCATCAGTCATGTTATGCTGCTTTTCATAAAGCAAAGATTGATGTCTTTGCACCTATTGTTTGTTTTTGAATCCCCCCCTTTCTTATATTAAGCACAGGGAAGGATCTGCCAAGGTCTGGCACAGGAAATAGAGAGGATCCTCCTGTGGTGATAACAAGAAAGAACAAGCTTTTATTTCACCTGGTTTTAACAGGGAATTTTTGCTTCGACTTTCCAGAGATATCATAAGAGAGAAACCCCACTGAGAAGTCACCAGCTTGCTTACTTGTTGGATGGACTCTGCTGACCTGCTTGCCAAGGTCCCACTGCTTCTGAGTCTAGAAATCCTGCCTCACAAGTATTTGGACTATCCAGACCACCCATTCTGCTGATTTCTCACAACATTTTTTCAAACCATTCCAATATAACCCTTCATCTTCACCCAGTTAAACATGATTCAATCTGTGCCTGCCTGTCAGGTGAGGAATTTCTACTGAGTTTCTTTGTGATGGACATTAAAAATGAAAAATATAAATAAATATATAAATAAATAAAAGTTGGGATATTTAGAGACAAGCTGTGCTGCTGTGTTAATGCTACTGTTACTGCTACCCAGTACAACAGAATCTTAATAATTTCTACTCACTGACTGGGAAAATTTGATTTTTGCCTTTGCTTTTCCTGTTGCCTTTGTGCTTCTGGTATTTATTTCCATTTTTTATCACCTTTAGAGCTCAGACTTCCTTGCACTTTGTCTAATGCCAATGGACTAATTAGGAAAACACCAAAGCAACTTATCTGAACAGCTCATGCTTGTGCAAGCAACAAACAGAAATATGAGTGAATGAAGGCCAGAAGCAACATGGTCCCAACTCCTTTGGATAATTAAAGGCCTTCTGTACTTTTAATTGCATATATTCAGAAGTGGCTGCATGGAGAGCAGTTAAAGACATGTGCACTGTGGGACTGCTGGGGAGCTCCTGTTCAAAGTACTAAAAACCTTCTGGGGGACAGGCAAGGCCAGGCAAGGCTAACTAAGGCACAGGATGTGCACAGGTCCCACGTGTGAGTGTTGGAGAGCTCCCTCTGCCTCACTCAAGTCTCTCTGAAGTGTGCTCCCACCTCCATGCATGACACTCCCTCAAAGGTTGCAATTTGAACTGCTCAAAATAAACCACAATTTTTAACAGCACCTTATTTCATGTTCCACCATGTTCAACAATCCCTCCTCATGGCTTGAGCCAAGAATTAGGGACACTAAAACCAAACATACCCAGTGGCCAATCCTCAGCTCATTCTGAGGTATAAATTTTTTTCAACTAAAGTTTTTAAGAAACAGTTGCTCATTTAGAGACAGTACAGATTCAATGGCACTTACAAGCAAAGAACTCAGACACTTAGAGTCAGACAATTGCAGGTTCCAGAGAACTTGCAAGGATGTAAGCAGATGGCCATGTCTCAGTCTCCCTCTAGCTATTCCAGTTTTATTCATGCAAAGCATCACCACACAATTAAAAACACATATGTGAGGTCTTCCACTTGCCAGGTATGCATTTAGGCAAGGATAAAGTAAGGTCAATAGGAACAAAGAGAGAGAGATGACAGGGCAGGTTGAGTGTCTACTGTGAAATAAAAAGTGACAAAAAGCTCCCATATTTCTGGGGCTGAGGGGACACACACACAATCCATATTCCCTGCACCAGCTTCTGACAGCACACAGAGGAAAAGGGGTCAGGAGTCAGCACACCTTGACAACACCAGCTTTTAATGCCTCAAAGGAGATGGTTCTTCTTTAGCTCCCTTTTACAGCAGCTGCTGTGCCAAAGACTGACTTCATAATTATCCTGCATTCATGGGTTTTTTCTCCTCTCTGACTACACACAGAAAACTGGCTGTTGATTAGAACTTTATTCAAGCGTCCCTTGGTATCCAGCTCATCTGAAGCATGAGAAGGTAATTTAATTTTCACTCTTCTAGTCCCACAGGCTACACTCTGGGGGACAATAGAAAAGGAAGCAGTCTGTGGGTCTCAGCTATTCTCCTTATTAGCTTAGTGACACAAAAAAAGAGATGAACTATCAATGAATGCTGCCTTTCCCGAGCCAATTCTCTTCAGTTTATGCCTTCTGTACACCCTGGAGACTAATTTCAATTGGTTAGGAGTTTCTCACATTGAGTATGTCACCTTGTAGTGCAAAAGTAGCAGTAACACAGCGGTACAGCTTGTCTCTAAAATATCCTGGCCTTTCTTTATCCAACTTTTGGTTAAAGGGGTCATAAACCCCTGTTTTCACCAAAAGAAAAATAGCTCATTTAGTAGTGAGATGGAGGGAAATGCCACCAAAACCAGACCCTTATGAAAAGCTAGAGATAAAACTCATTTTCCAGAGATAGGTCCTGACACAAAAAGCCCCAAATTCACACAGAAAACAGACAGCAAATATCTCAGTTCACTAAAACAGAGGAGGCAATGGTGAAAGAGGGTAAGGGGCCCCAGCAATGAGGCTACCAAACTTCTGCTTTCATTTATGTCTCAAAGTGAGTGAAAAACATTTTATCTGTTAAGTCATTCAGCAAATGCACTCCTAGTGGATGTAAAAAGGAGAACTGGCTTTGCTGCCTACAGATTAAAAGTGGTGTTTGCTAAAAGAGAAGCTCAGAGTTGGGTAAACCAATCTCAGTGTCCATGTTTCCTGTTTCCTACATTTCAGTTCTGTACTTAAAACTTGTTTTTTTTTTTCCATTCTCAGAAAGTTGGAAAGATGTTCAATGTTTCAAACAACTGAACAAAGCCTCTGACGCAAAGTTGGGTTTTTGAAATGTTCTTACAGTCTGTGAAAACTCTCTCAGAAAGGGATCAGGTCACTGCTGGAGTGATGCAAATTGTGTTAATCCTGCTCTGTAAAATTGCTGCAGTGTCTTCAGAAGGTGCATTTCTGTCAGTGATTACAGGCACTGAACTCTGGTTTGGTGCCTTCTGGGTTTCAAGTGCTGACTGACAAGACCACGCAGGTAAATATTAATCAGCAGAAAGCAATTGCTGTTGAAGTGCTCTTGACTTAAGATGTAGATAACAACTGAGGAGACAAACCTGATGTTTACTGAAAATTAGAATTGTGCAAGTTTATGAAAGCGTCAGAGACAACTTCATAGTAGCACTGCCTTGAAATGGAGTTTATATTTGTTTCAGCTTTCAGAAGTCAAACTCAGGAACTTCAGGCAGCACATGGAGGGGAAGTATGAATAAAGACACTAAACTGAGATCTTCTAGAAGTACCTGCAGGATGACCTCATATAACTGCATTATGATTTTTAAGCCACACCTTCAATTGAAAGCTGCCCATCACTAATGAAATCATTATTATTAATTTTGCTTCACCTTACCTCAAAATTTGTCCCTGCTTTGCAAAATAAACCATGACAAATTCACCAATCTGCATAATAACTGAATAATTAGCTAATTAGCATGAAAGCAGATATCCAGTGATGTATGCCTATATGTTAATTAGCAGCAGGCATTTCCTGATTCAAGTGACTGAAAGAAATCCTAATTTGATAAATAAAATAAAAGTAACTTTCTTTTCCCTTTCAAGAGACTGAACAGGAACAGATTTCAGAAAAAAAATCAGCAGTGATTAACCTGAAATAAAATGCCTGTTCAAAAAGACCAGCTTAAACATGTGATGATGAGGAAGTTAATTTCCTGAAATTTATAGGTTCTTGTAAAACCTATAGATGCACATCATGAATTAGATTAACTTTATTTTAAAGTGATATTGTGCAGAACGAAGGAGCTGTAGTTCTTTAACATCTTTTGGGCTTGCTGCTTAGTGTTAAACGGGTTTTATGGGCAGAAAAAAGAGGCCACTAATTTAAAGTCTAGTCACTCACCTTGTCTTTGCTGACTGTTTAATATAAAGTGTATTATTAACATTATTAAAAACATCGAATGACAAAGAAGTGAAGTCTCATGTTTTAATTTCCCTTTCTAGCTGTAACTGATGGCAGCTACCAGTTGGCTGCCTTCCCACAAGCTGCAATCCTCTGTTACTCATACCTGCTCCCCCAGGAAGTGTACTGCCTAAATCCCCATTTTATCTCCTCCCCATGATGTCTGATATTGTTAAAACATGCAAAGCACAAATTCCAAATGAGACAGTCCTACCTAGCCCAACCACTCACCCTCTTTTCTGCGGGGACCACTATTGCAATATTTGTGAACTGCAGCACAGTTCTTTACAAATATACACTACAGACATATTTTGTTCTGGTTTTCTTTGCTGAATCTTGCCCTGTACCCAGCCCTGATGCATTTATTGGGCATGAGATGCAAACCTTAGGCAGCAAACCCCTGTAAAACCTTAATGAGATAACCCAGAATACTGAAAGTTGGCAGCTTTTTTGGATTATGTGTCACTTCTACTTATCCTCTTAGCTGACATGGTTTCTGTAAAGGTGTGACAGGCCAGAAATCAGCTCAGATTCCAGGTGTCTGCACTGACAGTCTGAACAGCAGTGCCTGGAAGTCCTGTAGTGCATTCCTGATAAAATCAGCTGACACTTCTGCTGCTGGTTTCAGTGAGATCCAGGTTTCATCCTACTGGTGGCTGAAGTGATTGAAGCTCTGGGAAGGTCCTGGACTTAGCAAGTTGCTTTGATGTATGGTCACCACAGCAGCTCCTCAGCTGGAGCCAGAAGGATTAAGATTCTCTTTTCCCCTGGGGCAAATCTCAAGGTACACCAAGGGAAATTTAGGTTGGATAGTGGGGAAAAGTTTTTCACTGAAAGAGTGATAAAGTTCTGGGATGGCTGCCCAGGGAGATGGTGGAGTCCCCATCCCTGGGTGTGTTTAACACAGCCTGGATGTGGCACTGGGTGCCAGGGTTTAGTTGAGCTGTTGGGGCTGGGTTGGACTCCATGATCTGGAAGGTCTCTTCCAACCTGGTCATTCTGTGATTCTGTGAATTTGGGAGGCCTTTTTAACCATGCACTGCTGTTCCTCTGAGCATGGGACAGCCCAAGCAGAGCTAAGAAAGCCTGCACCCTAAAGCTCCCATCATACCTGCACTAAGAGCACATCCCCGCCTTTCCTTGTGCCCAGGAGGATTACATATTTTTATAAAGGTGGACCAGTGTAAGACTGATATCCTAAGTGGATTCCATATCCCGGTCATTTATGCAAAATCCCTTAAAGTCTGTTCTGCAATTCCCACAATGGAATGCATTTTGTGCTTGGCACCTTTTAAACACAAAGCCAAGCTTTGGGAATTTTTCAGGCTGGAAAGATGAGACAATGGGCAAGCAAGGAGAGAGCCAGCAAGAGGTAGTGGCATTTGTGAAGGTCACCCAATCCCTCAGTGGAAATATTGAAAGAAAACAGAAATTATGTCAGGCCCACCTGATTCTGGTCTTCAGGCTAGTCCAGAGCCATTCAATATTCCAGTGGAGACATAGTGCTGGGGAGACCACTCCTTCCATTCCCTAACTTCAGGAATTTAAGAAGTATTACCCTTTATACACAAAATTCTGTAAGATAATTCTCCAAGGTTTAAAAAAAAAATCCTCTAAGAGGGAAAATTGCAAAGATCTATCACAGCAGCAAACCTTGTCAGATTAATGAGATACCCTGTCTGTAATACAGTCAGGGATTTCAGCTGGGTCTCACTAATTGCCATTAAATGAAATCATCAGCCTGCTCTCTACTGCAGACTGTATGGCAAGCCTGACAATGAATATATTCCCATTGAGGAAAGCAAATGACAATATAAGGACAGAATGGAGCAGAGTAATTTCCATTGCAAAAACTATTTCCCAGCCTGTGAAATCACCAACTCTGCACTAAACAGAGATGATTACCAAGTGCACTGTGTGCTCATTTATATTGGTCTTCCAGGAATTTTCAGTGCATACAGATGTGTTACCAAGAGATTTATGCTCTCTGAACATGACAGCAGCACAGACCCATATTTGGGATGGTATTTGGGATAACATGGTTCAAGACTCATATTATTTTAAGATTCTTTGTAATTCTATATTTAATTAGATATACCAAATATGAAGTGGAATTTTATGAAGAAAAGATTCAGTGTTTGGACAGGATATGCAATATTTGACATCACAGTAAACTGCACATTAGGGATGTAATTTTGCAATAACATTGCTCACCTTTCCAGCCCACATACTTCTTTGCATTCTCACCCAGCCTTTGGTGTGTCATTGGTGCTAACTGAATGTACAGTGAAATTCTCAGTAGTGACAAATGAGCACAGTCTTGTAACTAGAGGGCACATCTGGGTCCAAACTGGGCCCAAGTCAAATGAGGACCATGGAGATTCTGTCTTAAGAACTTTCTTAAAAGAAAGAAATCATCTTTCAAATCAGATGTGACTTTGCCACTGATTGACTTCGGCACATGGCAGCTGACAGCAAGTGACATCAGCCCAGATTTCAGAACCTGAGTATCCGAAAGGAATCTGAGGATTCTACAATTCCCAAAGTCACACATAAAGTCCAGGAAAAGTCTACTAGTAAAATACTCTGTACCCCAAATGTCAAATTGTACTTCTGTATATTTTAGAAACATTCAGATTTGATCTGATCCCACAGGTCAGATGTATCTGCATGCAGGTTTTTAGACACCCAGTGAATTTCTAACACAAATTACATCATCATATTTGGCATAAACGTTGCCACATAAAAATTTTTCTACTTTAGTGAAAAGCAAGCAAAAAAACCAAAAGATGTCTCCAAACTATTTTATAAAATATGGGTTAGAGCAGTCACAGACACTTCCTATGCTTCCAAAGAGCCAGATTGGGAATTGAGGACAACTGTGCCTGGAGTAAAATAGAGATTCTCTGGACAAAATGTACACCTGATTCTTTACCTTGCTGGACAATATAATTATCTCACTTGAGCAACCTGCAGTTTCCAGAGATAGAGAATGGACTGAGGCTTGGAGCAGTTGAACTGACTGATGGAGACATCATCAATTCATTATTCTTTGATTATTTGTGCACATTTTTAGTATCCTGCCATTTGTACCTAACAAAAACAAGAAAGAACCAATCTGCTTGAAAAGGAGATGCTTAGCATGTCCAGCTATCTGAATATACTTTGGATTTATCCTATTTGTAATAAAAATATTGTATTTGGAAGGAATATATTATATATTCTAGATAGAGATCTAGAAATTATTATTATTATTATTATTATTATTATTATTATTATTATTATTATTATTATTATTATTATTATTATTATTAACAATAACAACAACAACAATAATAATTTCTATATTGGAAGGAATATATACATACATATGACTCTCCAAAGCTCATGAATATAATGGAATCTGCTCCATCCATTTTGTGGGTTCTCTGAAGCACTCCCTTGCTCCAGACAATATTTCATTAGCACCAGCAGGTGGGTCAGTAAGCCAGCTCACCTGGGGAGCTCAGCTCACAAGCATGCTACCTCTGCTGAGAGGCAACTTCCCAACCATTTAGGAGTAATCCTGTTATTCCATGAAAAGCATACCTAGAGAAAACAGCATTGCAGGGATTTTAAGTCAGTGGTCTTTGGTATGGTAAAATCTTTAGGTGCTGAAAGATTTGAAGAAACAACAAGGGCTTTGGTTTGCAGTTTATTATTCCATATTTCAGATTTGACAGTCTGGAGAGATAAGAAAACAGAAAAGAAAGTAAATGCGAAGAGAAAACTCAGAGAAAACTTCCCCCTTTCTTTCAATGAGACTAACACCCAATAAGAAGGAAAGTTAAATACCCTTTCCCAAAAGAAGAATCTGTATCTTGCTGCAGGCAAATAGTCACTGGGAATGGGATCACTTAGGAGATTAGGGATTGCTTGGCTTTAAGGCTTTCTGTGCGTTGTTGGTTTTCTCCTGTGTTGGTCTGCTGTCAACACAAAACTCATTCCAAGCCCTTGTGACACAGTTGTTTGTTTCTTATATCTTCTTTTCTGCCATTGTTCACCAACAGTCTCAGCATCAGCAGCATGCATAAATAATGTTACAGACCTCCCATTCCCCTTGAAATACATGAGCTGTAAGATTTCATATACAATATTTTCATTTAGCTGGTGGCATTCAGTACAGCAGCTCCTATGTAAACACAAAGAAACATTCTAAATACAATCAGAAACTACACTGTAAATGCAAAACAAATGTAAACATCTTTAAGAGCAATTTGCTGTTCATAGTGCTGAGGGGCACCTGAACAGTCAGAATATGCAAGTCACAAAATCATGAGCTCTTCTTATGATCTCTTTGGACTGTGAATTTCCTGATCTTAAATGAACAATTCCTTTCTATCATGCTTCTAAAAAATTTAGGAATCAATGATGAGGATCCAATGCTTTTAACAAAAAGAAAAAAAAAAAGCCCATTCTGATATTTGGTAGCTCATCAGAAAAGGTCAAGTGTTCCATGCAAATAAAAAAATCTATGAAGACACCTTCTGCTAGTCCCTAAGCTATTAAAATTTAAGGATAACGAAGCAGGGCAGGTTTTTGCCTTCCTTATCCATGTGCAATTTTGTTAAAACCTTTGTGTTGTCCTGGTTACTGCAACTGTGGGCTTCAATCTGGCTTCTTGCAGCTGTCCCCATTAAAATATTAAAAAAAAATAAAAAAATCCTGCCTGCTTTGATTTATAGCTTGTTCTAAGCTTAGTGAACTAAACTCATCAAGTCTTCTATCAGCTGACGAATTCTAGAGATCTCATTTCATATTGTCTTTAAGCCCAAGTTAGAAGCTTTATTTTGCTTCAATAGTTGGATTTTCAGCCAGAAAAAAATCCATGTACCATGGATTTTTATACTTTGTAGTCAGTATAGCTCAGCCTGTTCATCTTTGCCACCCAATCCCAGCTTACCTCACACACCTAATCCAGCACCTGACATGAGCTTGGGAAGGATGAGGTTAACTGTGAGGGCTGAGGCATGGGCCCAGGGGATCTGAATGGTTTATTCAGAGATATGAGCTGGTTTTATACACTTCTCAAGGCACAGGATCTCCTTACATGGCAGTTCTCACTACGTGACCTCTCCCACGTTGCCATGTCACAACACGCTTTGTAAATGTCCTCCCATGGGGTGACCACACCATGTTCAGGGCTCTGGCAGCTCCTGCCAGGCTCCTCGCTGCAGGGCTCTGCCAAGGGACACCTCCTGCCCAAAGGGCAGGCTGAGACAACTGCTCTGTGCTGCCATGTGCCCCTTTGTCCTGCCATGTCCTCCCTGGTGCCACCATGTGCCCCTTGGGCTGCCATGTGCTCCTTTGTCCCTCCATGTGCCTCTTTGTGGTGCATGTCCTCTCTGTGCTGCCATGTGCTCTTTTCTACTGCCATGTCCCTCTCTGTGCCACCATGTGCCCCTTTGTGTCACCATGTGCCTCTTTGTGCTGCCATGTCCCTCTCTGTGCCACCATGTGCCCCTTTGTGTCACCATGTGCCCCTTTGTGTCACCATGTGCCTCTTTGTGCTGCCATGTCCCTATCTGTGCCACCATGTGCCCCTTTGTGTCACCATGTGCCCCTTTGTGTCACCATGTGCCTCTTTGTGCTGCCATGTCCCTACCTGTGCCACCATGTGCCCCTTTGTGTCACCATGTCCCTCTCTGTGCCACCATGTGCCTCTTTGTGTCACCATGTGCCTCTTTGTGCTGCCATGTCCCTACCTGTGCCACCATGTGCCCCTTTGTTTCACCATGTGCCCCTTTGTGTCACCATGTGCCTCTTTGTGTCACCATGTCGTCCCCTGTGCCACCATGTGTCCCTCTGCTGCCATGTGTCCCTCTGTGCCACCCTGTCCTCCTTTGTCCCTCCACCCTGCTGTCAGCCCCACCGTGGCACTGAGTGCCATCTCCAGCCATTTCCTGAGCACCTGCAGGGCTGCTGGCTCCACCAGCTCCCTGGGCAGCCTGTTCCAATGTTCCACAACAGTTTCCATGAAGGAATTTCTTTCCCATGGTGTGGTAGCTCCATAATAAATACTCTGCTGCAGATGTTCTCCTCAGGATTCTCCAGGAAGAGGAGAAGGTTGATTTGTGCTGTCTCATCCAGCCCCAGGAGGGATGGAGGGATGCATGGCACAGGCTGAGGTGTCTCTCAGGCTGCTGGCACACTGCCCCCTCCCTCCAGCTGTGCTTCTGATCTCATGCAACACTGACACCTTCCTAGGCATGGGTCCAAACCACTCTGGGGCCTTTGGTTTGTGTTCAAATGCAGGTGTTTGTCACCATCATATTTTCTGAAAAATCCCTTGCCCAGGATTTCTCTCCTGGGAAGCCAAGGAGTTTCAAAGAAAAATGAAAGCAATAATTATCTGTTTTGCTTCTCCTGTGTTTTGCTGCTTTGGAATGTGTTTTGAACATTGTTTACCGACAAGTGATTGTTCATTGGTTTCATGGGAATTGTTTTTACTTATTGGCCAATTACAGCCCAGCTGTGTCAGGGCTCTGGAGAGAGTTACGAGTTTTTCATCAGTATCTTTTAGCCTTCTGTCTGTATCCTTTCTGTATTCTTTAGTATAGTATTCTTTAATATAATATAGATCATAAAATAATAAATTAGCCTTCTGAGAACATGGAGTCAGATTCATTCATTCCTTCCATCGTCAGGGGTCCCAGAAAATCCCACAGGTGTTGGCCCTGGTGCAGCCCAGAGCACACTGGGGGACAGCACCAGCCAGGAGCCCAGGACAGCACTGCCCAGCCCCTCCACAAGGAAGGCACCTCCAGAGCTCCTCTGGACACTCAGCAAGGAATCTCTGGGCTTGATGTGCAGCAGAAAAAAGGGATTTGATCAGCCTGAGCTGAGTCCATTGTTCTGGCATTTCCATGTGCCATAGATACACAAAAAACCCCTGTAAAATATATGTCAGTGACATTTGCAGTGTTCTGAAGTTTAAGTCACCAATTATTCAGCCAGTCCCTTGTTTATTGCCTCAATAACCCACCAAGGAAAGGTGAAAGACTAACCAATGAAAATACTGAATAATAAAAAGGTTAAAGTGCCTTAAAAGTTTGTGGTTTTGCTACTGACTACACTGAGGATATAAATGATGTTGTCTTGTTCTCATGACAATGACAAGAAAGCAGGACTTGTTCTTGTGGTAAAAACTCTACAGGAAATCAAGCGTTGCAAATTTAACTCCTTCTGTTTGCAATCTGCAGGGTTTCCAAATGTCCTAATCTATGGGAGAGCCTCCCATCATCAGCCTCCAAGTACAATTCAGATGACTGATCTCCCTATTGATTGCACTTCTCATAGATGTAGTTTTAATTTTGAACATGCTATTGGGTATCTGAATGCCATATTATCTGTCCACTGTGGTTAAACAGATACAGTGAATAATGCATTCCCATTTGGCTCTCTTTGATCATTCCACTTTTGTTTCAAAGCTGCTCCAGAACAGTTGCTTAAGGTACAGTGTTCAAAAGACACTCTAAATCTAAATGATGGACACTTGAGGCACAAAGCCTGCAGGATGTGCTCCCTGCCAGGACACACAATGCCAGACTGCAGATATTATTATTATTATTATTATTATTATTATTATTATTATTATTATTATTATTATTATTATTATTACTGCTACTACTACTACTACTACTACTACTACTATTATTATTATTAATCACGTAAGAAAGTATATTGAAACTAATTATCTCAACTATTCCTTAGAAAAACAACCTTAGAGATCTTATCTGCTGAGGACAGAAACATTGGTTAATTAATGTAAGTCCTGTGGAACTTTAAAGCAAATGAAACAAATGTAGTGAAGTTTTGCAAGATTTTTGATTAGATTCAGTTCTATTTTTTCCTGTCAAAGAAAACAGCAACAAAATAAGTTCTAATAGAAACATAAGATTGTTACTTACAGTTTAATCATTTCCATTTAATTACATATTTAAGATGAAATATTTAATGACTATTTCATTCATATTCCAAGAAGTAATATCATGTGCTCCTTCCAACTTAGCTGAAAATGGTAAAAACCTGTAATCTCAGGCTTTGGTAATGTACTTGAAAGTCACTTAACAGTCTGACTGCTCTAACCCTACACCATACCAATGTTAAAGGGATTCCAGGTAATGAAAAGAATTAAAGAATTAATTTTCAGTGAGAAATCCTGTTAGAAAGTGAGAGCTGTAATGACAAACTGATACTGATCAATGTATTTTATTCCATTTTAAAAGGTCAGCAGGTGAAAGACGAATGACAAGATGTGAATAAAATTATGGGTAATTTTTCAAAGTACTTTGATTGGTATGATAGGTCCAATTGATTGGTATGATAGGTCCAATTAAAGAGATTAATTAGAAAACCAAAATATTTTACCCCAAAATGTATTTTAGCCCTTCTTTATATTTAACAATAGAGAAGGAAATCCATGCACTAGAGAGCTGTGAGCTCATTCTAAAGCAGTGCATTCCCTAGGAGTGAGCAGCAGTTGAATCCATTGCTCCCAAGTGCTGCTGGAGAACCAGTAAGGGAACAGCAGAGATATTTTTAAGCTACTATACAGCAGTGCCAGAACAACTACCAAAATATTGTGGCCACCCCTCATGCCCACTTTTCCAAAAGAAATATTTTAAATATGTGAAAAGATTTCAGAGAAGAAAACTGCATTTAAAGGCTGGGTTAAAGTCTTTGGAGAGAAATGTGATTTTAAAAATATATGAGATAGATCACCTTAGAGGAGAATAAGATCTGCTACTGAAGAAATCTCTAATTTTGTGAAAGGTGGCATAACAAGAAACTCTAGAAGGAGGTCACACCTGACAAATACAAACTGCTTCAACAGTGAGGGTAATTAACTAGTAAAAAAAGAAATAAAAAACTGGAAACCACTGCTTAATTTGTGTCTTCTCAGCAGGAGTCTGGAAGCTGGGCAGAGACAGATTACCCAGTGTCATCATGACTAGAAAATGTAAAATACAAAAAGCTTCTTCTGATGTTCAACTCCATGGAAGAGAAAATTCATCGAGTAAAGACAAGGATTATACAAAGGATTTTATAATTGTAGTAACCACAGGATTTTGGAGAGCAAGTGTGGATTACACACAACTGCAGCATGCTTTTAGAGCAGAGGTAAGCCTGTACATTTTCCTCTCAAACTGGTTTGACTAAATTAACACACTGCATGAAAGGAACAGTTTTTTCTCTAAAAACAACTTCCACATCCTGAAATTGCTCAAGCAGAGTAAAACAAAGAATTAGGAAGTACAGCTAATATAACACATCCCAAAAGTCAGGCAGGCAGTCTCAGCTTCCTGATGGGCACTGTCCTGCCCTTCCAGGTGCAGTGTCAGTCAGTCCAGCTGTCTGAGACACCAGCCAAGGGTGCAGGTGGAGAGGATGGAGCTTCTACTTCACCTTTCTCCAGAAAAGTGCTCCCACATGGGGAATGACTGAGGGAGCTGGGGGTGCCCAGCCTGGAGAAAAGGAGACTCAGGGCTGCCCTCATCACTCTCTGCAGTTCCTGAAAGGTGCCTGTGCTCAGCTGGGGCTGGGCTCTGTCTCCAGCAGCACTGACACAACCAGAGCACACAGCCTCAGGCTGTGCCAAGGGAAATACAGGTTGGATATTGGGAAAAAGTTTTTTACAGAAAGAGTGATAAAGTTCTGGAATGTTCTTCCCAGGGAGGTGGTGGAGTCACCATCCCTGATGTGTTTAACACAGCCTGGATATGGCACTGGGTGCCAGGGGTGAGTTGAGCTGTTGGGGCTGGGTTGGACTCAGTGATCTTAAAGGTCTCTTCCAACCCAGTCATTCTGTGAATTCTGTGAATTCTGTGAAGATGCTTCTATGTTGGGAACCAGGAGAGATAACCCCCACTTCAGCTTCTCAGCCCCCACAATAAAAGCCAGCTAGAGGGGATCTACTGCTACAGGTCTTGGTGTCTTTTGGGGGCTACCTCAAAACAGAGGTCAGACAAAATTAAGGGAATAAAAAGCAGTTCTATTTATTGAAGGCCCTTCAGGTACATTTGGGCAGATGGAGCCCCTGGGGCTACACCCAAAATGGACCATGGCTCACAGGTTTTCACACTTTTATAAGTTTGGGCCATTTGCATATTGGGGGTTAACCTGCCAATTCCAGCTGCAGGTAATGAAGCCATGTACCCCAAGTTTGCTCCCCCCAAGTCACTTTTGTTTCCATCTCTGGGGGCCTGAGGCAGTGAGGTGTCCTTGATTGCCAGGCCTGGAGAGGAATTGTTGTGTCTGCCCAAAATGGGAAAGCAGCAGCTCACACTGTGTGTGGAGTTTAGAGATATACACTACAGAACTGCATGGAGTGTCACTGTCCTTGCCATACAAAGCCCACCCAGTCCCAGAAATTTCAGGAGTTCAGGTCCAGCATTCAAGGGCTACTGAAAGGCTCATTTGCACCAGGTTTGACTCAAGTTACCCCTTTAAAACAGGCATATTTTATAACATACAGGACCACAGCCTTACTACTAACTGCACTATTTTACTCAGCACTGAAATCCCTGATTAATTAGAGATTTGGAAAGCAGATTTAAATTCTCAAACATTAGAAAAAACCTGACATAGGCTCCAAAAATCAGTTAAATGTGTCCACATTAAATGCTGCAGTATCTTTCAATATTGATGACATCATTATTTATGCCAAGGCATATCTACAGGAGGCTGAGAATTTAGGAATACTCCACAAAGCCCTCCATCAGTCTGTCAGTGGTCTGTAGCTGTCTCTCATGCTCTTCTTTAGCATAAAAAGGAACACATCCTGTAAGGCACCCACTCATCACTGGTTGTGCCTGACAGGAGTCTCTGAGGAGCTGATGCAGGGAGGATCCAGATATAAATTCCCAGGGCAGCAGCGCTCCTGCTTTGTTCAGAGGCACAAAACTGCATGAAGGCATTAAATGCTCATGGCTGAACTAGAAGAGAAAAGCACAGCAATGATGCAGGTTCACAGTGTCTCAGGAGAAAGGTTTCAATAGTAAAATCACAAGTTTTCCTATCACCAGCACAGCACCTGCTGCTAAATGAGCATTTATTTTTGTGCCCAGTGGTTTGGGGTGTGGTAACTGTGCTGGATGAGCACTCACCATCAGCGTGGTGAGCTGTTCACTATGGGGAGCTGTCCTGTGCTTCACTGCATCACTTTAATCAGTGCCCTGCTGCTTTGTCAAGCATACTGAAGCACCAGCTCTAAGCTTTCCCTAAGCCTTTCAACTCAAGTTACACTGTGCACACAGCACAGGAACAGATATCCATGTACAGCCTGCAGCTGGTGTGATGGGAGTGAAGATATCCCAGGCTCTCTCCAGCAACCCAGAGTGTTGAGTTCTGGATGCTGAGAGTTTCAGACTTTCTGTGCTGCCAGACTCTGACCCCCAGGAGAGTACTGCATTTAACCTGAGACCTTGGAAAAAGCTTCCAAAATTGATTGATAACACTGGGATTACGGGTGTGTAGTTTGATTAGAAATGTGTAATATCACAGGGTGGAAAATGTAGAGTTTAAAGTTTTAAAATATAGTTAGATATATAGAGAAAGATAGAAGTTTTAAAGCCAAAACCCATCACCAGACCAGCAAACCTCAGCTGCAAAACCTCATTGTTCATCACTATCACTGAAATCACACAGCTACTGGAAATCCACTGCACAAGTGTCCAGGGCAACTTTGGTGGAAACACAACTCCTCAGGAAATGAAAACTTAAAATAAAAGATACAGCAGATTACACCATTTATTGGAAAACATTGTTTGTGATAGTAGTCTAATTGGTAAAGCTCTAGACTAGGCATCTGTCTGGGTTTAATTTCTACTTCTAAAGCTAGTTTGTGTCTCTTAAAAAGGCACCTTAATGTGCAGCTACTGAAGTTTCACACCCACATCCTGCTGAGCATGCAGGAACATATAAAAGGAATTAATCTGACCTAATAGATTTGCAGGAAATATTTACATGATAACCCACCAAACCAAGCATGAGAACCACAGTATTGGTCATCAGTTATTAGAAGTCTTTTTCTGCACAGCATCCCAGACTTTGGGCCCCACAGGGATTATCTGCTCCCCAGTGTGTTACAGGGTTTTTAACCCCTCATGTTAACCCCTCATTTAACCCCTGCCTGCTGGAGCTTTGCTCACACAGAGCCCAAGGACAGAGCACTGGCCCCACTCTTTCTGCAATCAGCAGCCAGAGGAAAGCTCTTTAAAGCTCTGCTCCCTCTCATTCCTCTCACTTGCCTTGACCATGGACACTGGAGGCTTTTGAGGAAAGGACTGTTCTGTAAGATTTTATCCTCCCTAACTGCAGCCTCAGGTACAAAACATGCTCTTTAAACATAAATTATGAATATACTGTACTAACCTTTCACTTTATACCTTGGTTTAACCTCAAAGCATAGCATTTCAGGGTGTATATTTATGTATATTAACTTCAGTTCTCATTCACAAGGTAAACTTTCAACTTACTCTTTGCACAACCCAGTCAGAGACAGACATATTTTAGGGAGGGGTAAATTGATGAATGACCCAAGCTGAAAGGGCTGCTCATGAGCAGGATCAGTGAAAAATTCAACTCCCAGTGACCTTAAAGTAAGAAAACAGTTAATCTATACTTGTGAAAGGTATACAGTTACTGCACTTGGAAAGCTTTTTGGACAGCACCTAGAGAGCTGATGGCAGGAGACTGAACAAGGAGGTCCTGAGCTGAAATCTGTGCCCAGTTCTGTGCCACACTCTGGCACTGTGGGCTGTCCTTAGGCTCTTCTGTGGTCAGAGAAGAATGGATGCTGAAAAGAGAACAAACAAATAGGAAGTCCCATTTGTGTTGTACACCCAACATGTTGGAATTTCTTATTTATAATATTCTGGACTGCAAAGCAGAGTTGTAAGGCAAAAGCACACACTGGGGGGTGAAGTGTATCACGTGTTTTGCAATAAATGCATGGAACCAGTGCCAGCTTCCCATTAATGGACTGCTCCAAAATCCATGTAAAGCAGTAATTTGGAAAGGAAGCTCATTTTTTAAGTACAATATTCTGGAGCTGAGGGTTTTGAGTTTAATTTTGGGAAGCTAGGTAGATGACTTGGGTGTGAGCTTTCTCCATTTGTATTGCAAATCGATTTCTCACATATTAAATTTACTACTTTGTTGAAAAGTTGTTAAAAGCAATTGAAGGTAATGAATTCTCCAAGTCATTGCTACCATTGTTACCTATGATATAGAAGAGGGTTTTAAGGTAATTAACAAGCAGTTGTCAAGGCTTTGGGTACATCTGTAATACAACAGAACTGGGAGTGAGGCAGCCCTTGACCACCAAGCTGAGAGAATCAGCCACTGCAATCACACACTGGAATTAATAACATTAAATCCCCTTGCTTTTACAAACTCCAAAAAATGGAAATATGAACCAAAAGCAATTTGTGTGGTTTTCACAGAGCTGTCAAAAAGCAAACAGTGCCGCACAGTCAGTCCCTCCCCAGCTACCGCAATGTGAGGAGTTCCCTCTCCAAAGACATGAGTGGTAAGAACTGGGTCCACTTTGTTTCACATCAAGATGTGCCTCCAGGGAAGTGTTATCAGAGTTTTATCAGTTTCAGAAACCTCACCTGGCTGATCCCACCCAGGCATCAGTAAAATGAGTGTATCAGGAAAAGAGAGAATGGCAAATGAGGATGGAGGCTCTTACTGCCTGCAGCTTTACCAGTGAAGATTCAAGATGTTAGAGGAGAATTTTCAAGAACATTCAAAGCAAAAGGTCAGGAAGACTTCACCAAGCAATGACTTCAGCACAACTGCTGCTCTTACACATCTGGCTTTCACTTTAAAAAGGGAATTTTTCCCAGTGACAATGATAAATGGAGTTTCAGGTTTGATATTTCTTTCCCAGGAAGTAATTGGGTCTTTCAATGAATAGAAGGGACAGGCAAAAGAGATAGGTGTTTTTAAATTATTTTTTTCAAAATTCTTCTCTACCTGGAAGCAATGAACACCCACCTGGCTACACACTGCACTGTACTTCTAAACCCTCAGCAAATAAAACCAGTGCCATGCTCCATGTTGACTGCATAAATCCCAATTTTACTAGAGCCAGGCTTGCTTGTGCAAAGAGTAAGAGCACAGAACAAAATCAGAAGCCTTCACATGGCCTAGAAGGTGAGATTGAGGATATAAAATATAAATATTGATAAAAATATACATACATAATATATATTATAATATATAATGTAGTAATTATAATATATAATATAGTATATAAATGTATTACATTTATACTAAATAGAAATATATATTTTATATATTTATATATATTTGTAAAATATATATTTCCTATTTGATATAAATTTAATATATTTATATAATATAGTAGGTATTATATATTCTTATTTATAAATACATATTATTATTGATAAATATATATGATACACATATATATTAAATATATATTTTAAATATATATTTTAAATATATATTTTATAAATATAATATAAATTTATATTAAATAGAAATAGAAAATATAAAATTCTACTGGGAAAAAGGAAGAAGAGAGATTAAAGTAAGAAAATACTAAAATATAACAACACATTTATTTAATTATGTGTACTCATACAATAAGAAAAGAAAGGAAGTGAAATAATAATGTAGATACCCAAAATCCCCCTGCTCCCCACAGCATCCCAGCAAGGCTAGCACAGATAACGAGGCATATGCTGATCAATAAGGTGCTCTCAGCCTGCTCATTTATGCATTAATGAAATGTGTGCAGCAATTCACCCAGCTGATAAAGGTTCCCACAGGGGACCGTGTCCAGGGGAAAACAAATTATCAAAATGAACGGGAGTGATTAGAGGAAGAAAGGAGCTGATGGAGAGCAGTGAGGAGAGCAGTCAGAGCTGAGTGCCCCTTTCATCCCTGCACCCCCTTCCTCTCCACAGCTCACAGGGGAGAGACAGCAAGGAAATATCCCAACACAGAGCTCAGAGGGGAGAGACGGCAGGAAAATATCCCAACACAGAGCTCAGAGGGGAGAGAGAGCAAGGAAATATCCCAACACAGAGCTCAGAGGGGAGAGAGAGCAGGGAAATATCCCAACACAGAGCTCAGAGGGGAGAGACAGCAAGGAAATATCCCAACACAGAGCTCAGAGGGGAGAGAGAGCAGGGAAATATCCCAACACAGAGCTCAGAGGGGAGAGACAGCAAGGAAATATCCCAACACAGAGCTCAGAGGGGAGAGACAGCAAGGAAATACCCCAACACAGAGTTCAGAGGGGAGAGAGAGCAGGGAAATATCCCAACACAGAGCTCACAGGGGAGAGACAGCAGGGAAATATCCCAACACAGAGCTCAGAGGGGAGAGAGAGCAGGGAAAAATCCCAACACAGAGTTCAGAGGGGAGAGACAGCAAGGAAATATCCCAACACAGAGTTCAGAGGGGAGAGAGAGCAGGGAAATATCCCAACACAGAGCTCAGAGGGGAGAGAGAACAGGGAAATATCCCAACACAGAGCTCAGAGGGGAGAGACAGCAGGGAAATATCCCAACAAAGCACTGTCTGGACACAGAAAAGCAGCCTGGATTTCACCCAGCCTAACCCCTTTATTTTAACAGTGTGCTGCACATGTGTGGTATTTGTGAGGTCCCCAGGACGAAGGAGGAGTTGATGAATCTGACTCCATGTTCTTAGAAGGCTCATTTATTATTATATTATATTATATTATATTATATTATATTATATTATATTATATTATATTATATTATATTATATTATATTATGCTATACTAAAACTATACTAAAGAATACAGAAAGGATACAGACAGAAGGCTTAACAAGAATGAGGATAAATAACTCGTGGCTCCTCAGAGCCTTGACACAGCTGGCCATGATTGGCCATTAAGTTAAAACAATTCACATGTTGGATAAACAATCTCCAAACCACGTTCCAAAGCAGCAAAACAAGAGAAGCTGAGGCTTCTCAGCTTCCTGGGAGAAAAATCCTGGGCAAAGAGGATTTTTCAGAAAATATGACAGTGACACTTCTCTTAAACCAACAGGAAACATTCCTACCAGCAGCTGCTGACGCAGTGCCCAAAGCCTGGCCCTGGCTTTAGAAAGCACATTTCCAGGGCACCTTTGGTATCAAGGCCACTTGGGAAGAAGTCAGGCTAGGTCAGTGGCTGATATCATTGTCCATGGCCTCTGCTAACAGCACCTGTGTCACAATAGGATACAAAAGTAAACAACACACATGCTGGAATCCCCAAGGTAAAAAAGAAGGGAAGTTTATTCTCGACCTCAATATGTGTAGAATTCAAAAAAGTGACCCTGGATTAGAGGATGAAATTTCCACCTCTCCAATGACACTGGTCAAACCAACAGTCCATCAATTTTCTCCTCCTCCAGAAAAGAACGTAAAAACAATCATGATTTACATAAAAGTGCACGAGAAACTCCATTACAAGAATGTAAACATCAGAAGGCTTAGAGGAAATTAGAACAGGGCAACACTCCTGAGTGCAGAGAGTGTCCTGTGCAGAGCCCTAAGCTCACCCAGAACCAGTGATGCCTTTTTGGGCTACCTAAAAACAGAGACAGACAAAGTTAAGGCAATAAAAAGCAGTTCTATTTATTGAAGGCCCTTCAGGTACATTCAGGTCGGACAAAGCCCCCCAGGGGCTACACCCAAAAATGGACCATGGGTCACAGGTTTTCACACTTTTATAACTTTGGTCCATTTGCATATTGGGGGTTCATCTTTCAATTCCAGCTTCAGGTAATGAAGCCATGTACCCCAAGTTTGCTGCCCCCAACTCACTTTTGTTTCCATCTCTGGGGGCCTGAGGCAGTGAGGTGTCCTTGACTGCCAGGCCTGGAGAGGAATTGTTGTGTCTGCCCAAAATGGGAAAGCAGCAGCTCCCACTGTGTGTGGAGTTTAGAGTTACACACTACAGAACTGCAGGATTACAAATACATGAAAATATAAAAGCCAAAATCCTAAGGCACCACCAGCATCACATCCCCAGAGCTCAGGAAGGGCAGCCCCACTCTGCTCCATGTTCAGGGCTCCCCAGCTTCAGTTTGCTTTTTGTTCTCAGCTCCTCAAAGAGACCCAAACCCCAAACACATATCTTACTGCCTCCTCCAGCTTCTGCAGAGAAAATGAGCCTTTGGAGCATTCAGAGGAGCAGAGGATTTTTCAATTAGTGGCACATATCCTGAATTCATTATGGCACAAATACCTTTGTGCAGCATGTGAGCGAATCACATTGCTGCTTATGTAGGGTATGGATTTTTAATACAGTGATTTGGTACTGAGGAAGCTACAATTTGCTATTAGAGATGTCGTGGCTTCTAACAAATGAGGTCAAGGTCAGTAATTCTGGTCACTATCTACATTCCAGCTAGGTTTCTGCTTGTTTCAATTTACCCTGTCATTGCCTGTGACAATTGGGTAACTGTGCTGTGAAATATCATCATTTTACCAAAAAAATCAAGTGCTCCAGCACTGACTGGAATAATGATATACTGAAATAACCTGTAAAAACTATATGGCAATGAGAAGCTCTTTAGAAGCAGATGACCTCATTATAACAGAGCTTGAATATCAAGTTGCCCTAAACAGCAGTGTAAGGTACATATAAATCTTATGGAATGCAGAGTCAGTTTCAGCTGTGATCAGATATAACAAATCTGCTTGTGTAGGCTGTCCAAAACAGCACAATTCATTGCACAGCAAAAAGGGAGAGAAGAGCAATTGTCACCCTGAATTTTTAACATTTTCTAACCTTTCTGATGTTTACATTCTTGTAACGAACTTTCTCACACACTTTCTGTAAATAACTTATTGTTTTGCATTCTTTTCTGGAAGAGGAGAAATTTGATGGACTGTTGGTTTGTCCAGTGTCATTGGAGAGGTGGCACTGTCACCCTCCAATCCACTGTCACTTTGGGAAATCTATAAACGTTGGAGTCAAAAATTAAAAAATTCTCTTTTTGCCTTGGAAGAGCTGCGTGTCCACCTCGTGTTATTTCATATCCCATAGTGACAAGCAATGTTCTCCATCTCTTCCTGATGGAGCATTTTACAGCACTGTAAGTGTAGATATTAATGGTGGAATTGTGGGGCTTGTTGTCCCTTTTAGAGAGCCATGCTTAGAAACAAAGGGTATCAGATGTAGGGAGGGAGGATTAATTTCTAAGCTGCTTCATGAATGAGTTTTTGTGCCTTCCCAAAGGAGAGAAATGAATCTGAGGACAGTGGAAAGCAGAGCAGCTGAAGTTACCAGGAAGGCACTACTGGGAGCAGCAAAAGGGGAATTTGCTGCAGTTTCCCATCACTGAGTCTTCCCCAATTGACTGCAAGCTAAGGCAGCAGCTCCATTAGTGTTTTATAGAGTGCACAAATCAATGTGAAATTCCATATGCTTTGCTGAGACACCAGCACAAATGTGTTTAGGGGTATTTATTCACATCTACAGGGTGTAAGTATACAGGGGCATGGGGGCCCCTCCTCTGCATCCCATTTGCATGAAGTCAAACAAAATTGATGTGGTATTTGGCAGGGGATGTAGGGGGATTCACAGAGCCATGCCACTGAACTTGTCAGCTAGGATATTTCATTCTGTTATTGGAAATCATTATTCTCACTCTCTAGAAATCTTCCTGTATTTTGAGTGGCTTGTGAAGCAAATGGAACTGCACCAGTAAAGCCATTCAGAATATAAAGTGTCACAGCAAAAATGCAATGTATCTTGAGAATTAAACATTGGTATTGAGCTCCTTGCCAGGTTAACTACTCTTCTGCCAGTAGTTGTATTTCATCTTTCCAAACTCTCTTAACACAGGTGATACTAAAAGCTTTTAAAATCATAAAATTCAGGGAATTAGAAAGAAGCTAGACTTAGTGGGGCCCTAGAAAAATGTTAAAAATAGACTCTGAAAATGTTAGGCTTTGTGTTTGCCAGATCATGTGAAATTGCACCTGCATAAGCAGTATATGATAAACAGTAAAATTGTTAGATGTGATGATTGTTTAGTAATTAAATATAATTATTGTTTAATCATAAGAAGAATCACGAGAAACTATGTTAGAAGTTTGAGGGGGACCACGAGGAGCCCATGCTTGGATGAAATCTATGTATACAATAGAACAAAATAAGTTTAATAATTAACATGAAAGTTATATAACGATAGAATATAAAAACATGTTCATCCCTAACCTATGTTGGAGTCAGATTTGGGTTTGTACCCCTGACACCCAGAGCTCTTCAATAAAAGCACTTGCATATAATCCTTCTCGTGATTATGTGTTTCCAAACACTAAGACAGGTACACCTTCCTTCAGTAATCAAACATGGAGAACTCAATCTGTTTCAATGTTTCAGAAAGAAACTCATGACTTCCATGACTCACAACTTGTAGTGACCCCAGAGAGGGAAATTCCCTTTGTTTCACTCTCCCTGTGCTGTCCAGTAGTGCCTGTCTGGTTATTTCAGCTGTTCTGGCTTCCACTCTCTGCTTATTTTAAATACTGCATTAGGATCAGGGAGATACACGGAGCCAGCAAAGATGGGCCCTGAAATGTGGCCAAACTCACAAAAGAGCTGTGTACCTTTAGACACTAAACAGAGATGTGAGATGAAAACAAACCTACAAGTTGGTACAGAGATCCCTACTCAGATTTTTCCCAAAATCCATGGGATTTTCAGTCCCTTCCCATATGAACTCAGAAGATGGGTTCATCTCCTAGAACACTTCTGCATTTCCATGAGCCCCACACTGACCTGCAGGGCTGGGCTGCTCCTTGGCAGGGCTTGGACACCTACAGCAGAACACACCCTTGTCCTCTCACAGCCAGCATCAGGGTTAAGCCCATAAGCTTTCACCATCTTACCCTGATGAAAGGTGCCTTTCATTAATTATTATTATTAATTATTATCGTTAATTTAATCACTGCCGCGAGCAGCACCAGTGCATCTAAAAATAAGCCCTTAAACACAGAAAAAAAATTAAAATTCTGCATTTCTCTCTCTTTTTTAATAATGCTCAAGCTTGCTAACAATATGCTGCAGCACATTGTTGGAAAATTGTAATTTATAAAATAATGTAAAATCTAGCTGGTGTGTGGGAATAAGATAAGGGCTGTTTATCAACAGGAATAAAATGACTGAACTTGGAAATAAGATGGTGGGTATCCTTCATTCCAGGCTGCACAGATGCAATTAGCAACACAAAGAAGGTATTCAGCATTTCAAAAATCTTAGTGCACTGATGCATCTTACTAAAACTATCTGCAATGAAAGGCTCTGCCTCAGAATTCTATTAATTTTAAGCACAGAAAATTTAAAATTCATCTAAAGTGATGTACTCTAAACAAAGTTGATCTGTTTAAATGATGTATATATTCTTGGTACTTGCACACAAATATATATGCTTGTACTTCCCTGTGATAAGATTTCAGTCATTTTTATTTTCTATTAAATATCTATGTAATTGACACCAACATTTTTTATCTCATTTTGTTCAGCATGCACAGGCATTTATAGCTCTGTACAAGCACCATCTGAAGTGAGAATACAAAATAAAGCCTTTTCTCTTAATGTGAAAATTTAAAAACTCCTTCTATAATTTATTTTCTCATTTATTTTCTACCAGATTGTACTTGCATTTAGTATCACTTCAGCTGAAGTATAAAGTAAATTTCTCACCCAGAGACTCCATCTTCAGGAGAAATGTCTGTTTCCAGCCTTTGTATAGCCTATTTAACATTTTTCATATTAAATCTCTCCTAGATGAATCCAGTATATTGCTCAGCAGTTATTGAAATTTATGAACATGTTTAAGCTTTTTCATACTGCTGTTAACCATTATGATTGCCTCCTTTAAATCTCTCATTTTATAGCTATCACTTCAGCAGGCTGTGTTGGTGACATTCATGAATTTCTCAGATCACAGCCGTGCCTGTATTTCACATTTTCGGGCAGAGTTTTGCTTCCAAAGCCATTCCTACACTGTCTGTTTAAACTCTGCTCTAAAATCCCAAAGTACTGCAAGAACTGTGTGAAGAAAGGCAAGTCTGGCACCAGGATACTTGCACTCACTTCCCAGAAATCTGCATTATTTCCTGGCAAACTTGTGAATTCCTGACACACTCCCCTCACCAAACACACAATAGGAGCACAAAGAAGCAGATTGTGTAGGAAAAACCAGAGAGGACTTGCCTGCCAGGTGAAAACATCCCCCTTTCTCTCCCCATTGAGGGTTTTTTACAGTTGGAGCAAGTTAATTCAAATTGCAACAGAAAAGAGAAGCTCAGGTGAAAACAACTCTGTAATCAAGTATGAAAATTCAGGCTTGCCCAAATATCAGGGCTGGAAGGAGAGGGCTGACCTTTCCAAAACAAAAAATCCTAGTTCTGCTCTCACTCATGCAGCCAGTCCAGAGCTGATGAAGGCACAAGCTATCAAGGAACAGAAATGCTTCTTCTCTCTCCATCTCTCCCAGGCTTTTGACCTGTGGGTCCTCAGGGCAGCAGCCACTTCAGCACACAAAAATATTCTTGCAGCTAATCCTGCAGAGCAAACCCCTGGTCAGCATCTCTCTCTTTTTACAGCTCAGGGTTCCCAGCAAGTAAACACTGAATTTCTATGCAAAAGCTATAGAGAAACCAGTAGTGATTATTGGTGAATTTTATTTTATTTGTTCGAAATATTAGAGCTACTTTACACCAGGGATGTACAGTGTTGATTCCTGCCTGAGGACTTGATTCAGACCTCAGGGCTTGAACAGTTCAGTGCCCAAGAGGGTTCCTTGTCACCATCATATTTTCTGAAAAATCCCTTCACCAGGATTTCTTCTCCTGTGAAGTTGAGAAGCCTCAGAGAAAATGAAAACAATATTATCTCATTTGCTTCTCCTGTGTTTTGCTGCTTTGGAATGTGGCTGGAGATTGTTTATCCAACAGGTGGTTGCTTGATTGCTTTCATGTGAATTGTTTTGACTGAATGACCAATCACAGCCAGGCTGTATCAAGACTCTGGAAGAGGTCAAGTGTTTTTCATTATCATTCTTGGTAACCTCCTGTCTGTATCCTTTCTGTATTCTTTAGTATACTTTTAGTATAGCATTCTTTTATATAATAGTAACATAAAATAATAAATTAACCTTCTCAGAACATGGAGTCAGACTCAGCTCTTCACCTCGTCCTGGGGACTCTGCAAAAACCACAGCTCCTTATTTGTGGAGTAACACACAGTCCTGCTAAAATGCTAAAAACTCTGAACAGACTGGGTTTAGGCATGATTCATAATTCTTCCCAGCCTCACTAACCCTTACTTTAATGCTTAATTTTTCCTGGTCATAAACAGTGGTGAATCAGCACTCAAAGAAAAATTAAGTCTCAAATTTCTTTTTAAAAGTTAAATCACACACTAACAGGTCTGTCCCATTAATTGCTAATGATATTAAAACTCCACTATTTTTCATGAGAACATTTTCCATTTTTTCTTGTTATGTCACACATACCTGGTAAAAATATTTGGTAGGCACTGATGTTTAATTAAAACAAGCTTTAATAAGGTAATTTTTTCCCCAGATTCCTTGCAGGAGTGATTATAATTTGCTCCAGCTCATTTAACCATAGCTCAGTGGAAAGAAGCAGCAAAGACCCTGCAGTGAAAGGACAGAGTGCAGCTGCTCTGTTCTGCCCACACTTGGAAGGCTGCTCATTTTATTACCCTTTAAAGTGTATTATTTATTAAAGTGTATTATTTATTTGCTTCAGGGGCAAATAAACTGGCAGAAGTATTTGCTGAGTTAGGAAGCACCAACATTTTTACCAGTTTCTGTTTTTCTAGATGTGGTCATGTCCTGAGTGGGCCTTTCACAGAAGTAAATCTAAGTTTACTTAGATGTTAGAAGGTGCAGCTTTTGAGGAACCTTTACTGACTTTAGGACTTCTTCTTTAGGACTTCTCTTTGGCCTTAGAAAGGAAATAAAAAGGTCACCAAGAGTAGACAGGTGACATGCTCTTTTTAGAAAGCCAGCTCCTTGCTTCAACTTTCAGCAACAATCACAATGAAAGAACAAACTTACTACGATTTCCTACTATATTTATATCAAGTATGGGATAAGTTAAAGTTGTAATTGCAAAGTTCAGATCACTGTTTTGAGAATTCATCCATTTGGGGCTGTTCCCCATGGAAACTGAGGACTGATAAAAATAAATGTGGAAAAAAATCACCTCTTGGTAACCACTTAAAAAGTTTTTTAATTTTTACTTAGTTATTAAAGATTACTAAATACAGTATGCAGACAGGCACTAGACCCCAAATCTACTTTAAATACATATTTAAATCAAAGTTCTGCTTAAATAAATTGGTATATCAATGGCCATGGGCTGAATACACTCATTAGAGTAGTCAGATTTCTGAATAGAAAACTTCTTGTAGGAAACCTCTAACCTACTTGTCAGCTAGATAGGAGCTATAAACAACATTTGTGATTCTGCTTCAGAAGAATTTTATGTTTTGCAAGACCCTGGCCACCTCCTCGTCCCAATCATCCAGTCCTCATACCCAGCACGAGATCATTGATTGCCAGTGGAGCCTTTCCCAATTTTGACAGAAAGTTTCTTTTGTTGGCAATCACAGATCACAAGGCAGTTCTAGTGTTCATGGACTCTCCAGCACCATAAATGCCATCTGATTTATTTCTTCCTGTGGGAAATGGATTTGTAGGGAATTCTCAAAGCCTGACAGAAGGCTCACACAGTGTGCATCTGTATGCAAACCTTGAGACGAGAAATGCTGACTTGGAAATGCCATGGAATGGGACAGACTTTGGTGAGAGAGAAATGGAGCTAGAAACAAATTTCAAAGGGTGGCCTTGCAAATAAGACTGGATACTTTGGAGAAATAGAACTGTGAAAGATGCATTGTGGTAGCACCCACGAAGGGTAATTTTAGATAATTGACTTTAAGGCATTTACAGCATGGTGTGGCTAAAGCTGATAGGCCAAGAAACACTTACAGGGTTTTGTAATTAGGAAATAGTTGGGTTCTGATTGTGATGGTGTGAATTATAACATCTGTATTGTCTCACCCTTCTCATGAGACTGAAAATGGAATAAAAGTTTTTAAAAAACCTCTCAGTTGCCCCATCTCTGGGTCAGAAAAGGGCTTAATCTGACATCTTCCCATATTGAATGATCCAGGGTATTTCACTGCCTTCTGGTGCTGAAACAGAATTACAATCTTTACACACAGGTAAAGACATATAATTGCTTCTCCTCTCCCCATCTCCCCCATTCTTATGAGCTATAGGTCTTCAGGACAGCAGCCACCTCAGCACACAAAAATATTCTTGTAGCTAATCCTGCAGAGCAAACTCCTGGTCAGCATCTCTCTCTTTTTACAGCTCAGGGTTCCCAGCAAGAAAACACAGAATTTCTATGCAAGGGGTTGGGTTCAGTCAGGTGCTGCACTGATTTTGACAGCTTCAGAGGGCTTGCACTGCCACCAACAGATGTCCTGCATCAATGCTCAGTGACACCTGTGTGACAGAGGAGGCAAACAGAGGGACTGACTGGTCCCTACAGCCATGGAGTGTGAGTGTTCCACCCCTGGGGACACATATGGGTACCAGGCCATCACAGCAGGGATGCCAGCCCATCTCCCATGGTCCCCATCCGAGTCAGCAGCCTGTGAGACACATTCTGTTGTGGTGTTTGTGAGGGTCCCCAGAACGAGGTGAGAGATGAGAATTGACTCCAAGTTCTCAGAAGGCTGATGTTATGTTATGTTATATTCTAAAGAGAAAGGAGACATCAGAAAGCTAGAAAGGAATGAATAATAAAAACCCATGACAGATTCAGGGAGTCTGACACAGCTGGACTGGGATTGGTCATTAATTAAAAACAATTCACATGGAACCAATCAAAGATGCACCTGTTGGTGAGCAACCTCCAGACCACATTCCAAGCAATCAGATAATTATTGTTTACATTTCTTTTCTGAGGCTTCAAAGCTTCTCTGGAGAAGAATCCTGGTACAGGGAATTTTCAGGAAATATCATGGTGACAACGTTCAGACTGGCCAAGCAGACTTCTCTTGCTAAAGGACACTGCTGATTCATCAGCCATGGAATGAAGCCAGTGACTGTGTGAGAATTCCCACATGGTAAACAATGAAAATGAGGTTTATGTATAATAATAATAATAACAGAAACACAAAAATCTATTGAGTCTTTCCAGTTTAAAATAGCTTGTTTTACTCAACATCAGGAAAGGAAGGAGACTTACTTTACCATGTCAATCACAAACCATAAGTTATTACATGCCTGTTTGATTTTCCAAGTTAGTATAATTACATGCTGTTGCTTCTAAATACAATTTAAGGGAAGGCAGGTATCAAAAAATACTTACACATTCTGATTCATTGGTATGCCATGCAGCCAAAAACTTGTAGAAGCTGTTAATGATACATGAATTATGTATGCTACAGCTCAATATAACATTTGGTGTGATTTAAACAGCATGAACTTTTAGTGAAAGTCATTTTGATTCTGTGATGTATTACACTTCCAAAACCCTTAGCAGGAGGTGGGAATTGAATGATGTTCTCTGAAAGCTTTTATTTGTTAAGCATACACAATGCAGCTGCAGCTAGATCCTAAATAATGGCAAGCAGCAAAATGCAAGACCTGATATGAAATTAGGTTGCTGCACAACTTGATTGTGAGGGTGTCAGTGGGGGAGTGGGAAGCAGGAAAGGAGAAGAAAAGAGACAGGAATCACCATACCCCTTTTTTCCTGGAGCAACTGCACTTCCAGCTGGCCTAGCAATACTTTTTATTTCACCACTGAATCACCTGAACATTTCCTCTGCAACACCAATCTGCTGGCTCTCAGTGCCATGGCCAGGCTGCCAGCTCAATACCAGAGCCAGGAACCACCAGGGGAAAAAGCCATCCAGGGGCTTACAAGGACTGAAAAAGGGATTTGCCTAAGTACATAACTCATTTTTAAAAATTGAAATGCAGGAAGAAGAGAAATTAAAATGCAGATGATCATTATTTTTATGTTCTCTTTAAGATGCCCAAGATTGTCTGGAAATAATTTAAATACATCTGGACATGACAGCACCCATTTCTGGTGCCCAAGGAAAGCTTTAAGCAATAACCCATTTCTCACATAAGTATCTTCAGCAATCCTTTGAAAGAAACTATTATTAAGATTTACAAAATGTGTCCAGGGAGAAAGATGCTTCTTTACAAGCTCTATTACTGCAAACTGTGGGTTTATTGCTGTGATATTATAAAACAGCCTTTTCAGCACATATCCCAAAACAGGGACCCATTTTTTTTTTAACTTTAAATGTTTTGAAGTACAGGAGTTTCTCTCCTTACTGTAATATTTTGTAATTTCTTTTCAACAGCATTTAGCATTGACCAATCTAAATTTAGATTGGTCTTTAATGTACTAAAGAGAAACCTGTCACTGGCATGGTAGTAGGTAGAGGAACAAATCATACTGTGAAAACCTTGCCTTGGAACTAGCAGGCAAAGACAAAGAAAGCAAATTCTGCCCCTGTTTTATGAGTGGAAATATAAGCAGTCTCCCTCAATTTCATTTTAAAAACTTGCAATTTAGCAGAGAAAAAAGTGAGATCTCTGTCATGCCACTCACTAGCTTTGACAAATAATCTACCTCACTGTACAAAAGCTTATATTTGCTCATAAAACAGGATCATTGCTTTAGGGTTGAGTTTGAACATACAAAGGGGTTTTCTTACTAAATTAATCCCTCCTCCTGGAGACAGAAGCATAAATGTTATGATTTTCTTGCCAGATATTCATAAACTGCCACAAAGCATGATGGCAAACAATATCAGTTCTCTCTCACACCAGCCCCTAACAAGGGCAGCCTCTTTTAATCCTGAAAATAAGCTGAAGTCAGGCAGCTCCTGTGGTTTTTGTGTGAGGGATAACATTGCTTCAGAATAACATCCTAGGAGCTGACCACTGAGTACAATGTGATACAAACAACAACTACAATTATCTGTCACTAGAAACATGATTATAGTCCTGAAAGACAGAATGGCACAGAACCTTACTCAATAAAATGAACTGAAAAAAATAATTCAGGTCTAAGCTCCCAAGGCCTTTCCACTCTAGTGTGGAAAGGACACTTCTCTAATGCCCTAGGTACACACTCCAGAAAAACCTTCCAAGATTTTTTCCAGGCACACAAAGCATCAATTGAAGGATTAAAATGTGCATACAATTACTTGCTCTACACACAGGAAGAATTACAGAGAAGGTTTATAAAATCAAATCAATATGAGCACAAGTAGATGTCAAAGAGAATCAGAGTAGCTGGTTGTACTGTTCAAAGAAAATAGAAATTCATCTGAGTGTGCTTATTCTCACCACACTGGGTAAAGGTTTCGGCTCCATTTTGTGCAAATGCTTGAGGCATATTTGCAAGGAGTGGTAAAGGCATAAGAGCACCTGGTCTGGAGACACAATTATTTCCCATAGCAGAGTTTCTGTTTAGCCACAATCTAATCATCAGAATATCAAATCAGGGTGGCCCTCAGCCAGGGAATAATGTGCCCTAACTCCATGATTTCAGAGGGCTGAACAAATGCTTTATTCAGCTATGTTATATTACACTAATACTATATTAAAACTATACTAAAGAGCTGCTATACTAAAGAGATACTAAAGAAAAACCCATGATTGTCTGAGACAGTCTGGACACAGCTTGGACCCAATTGGCCAATCAATCCAAACAACCATCAGCAGAATCCAAGTAACAAATCATTCTTGGTAAACAATCTCCATAACACATTCTACATGTGCCAAACAACAGGAGCAGCAAGTAGAGATAAGAATTGTTTTCTCTTCTCTGTGCTTCTCACTGCCTTCCACAGGAAAAATCCTCTGTTCAGAGAATGTGAATGCCACATCAGAAGATAGAGCTTCTCAGATACAAAGCTCATACTGCTCATACCTGCTTCCAGAAAGCAAAAACACCAATTCTTTCTGGAAGAATTTTCAACATTTCAAAAGCTTTCTGGTGCTGCATCCCCTGTGACGCTGTTTATGGACTCTGAACTGAGGAAGCTCCTTCTGTTTCAATGATGAATCACTTTCTAAACTGAACTCATCCAAAGAGAATCAAAATTGTCATTGCTGATATGTTGGTCCTCTCTAAGAGAAAAACAGTATTTTTGGTTTTTTCAATTGAACAGAAATCCTCAATCCACTACAGACTGGTACACTCTATCTGCCATTCTGAAGGACATGCCAATTAGGCTCTTGGCTTGTTAAATTAATACACTTTTATTCTGATCATGGAGAAATGAGAAATAATGAAAGATTCATAGGATACAAAGGTGACAGTAATAAAATTGATTAGAAATTGCACTGTTTGCCAGGGTGATTCACACAGTGGATGCACCACACATGGAACTTGGATTCTTCTTTTATTGGAACTGAACCTTGTTCACATTGGCCAGACTTCTTCAAAAATTCACTCAAGTTTGTGTTAAAAACCCTGAATTTGAACAAATATATATCTCTAGATACATATATAGTCATAGATATTTAGTCATTACTATATGTAATGACTTCAGCTTTTTCAGGGTAGCTCATTAAAATTAGCATGTCAAGTTAGAGACTCATCATCCTGAAAAACATCAGCCTTATACTTAATTTTAGAGATCCTGTAATAAAAGGCAAATTAAGGGTGTGATTTTTGAAAGGTGTCCTTGTACAGAAAGCATTTTTTCTCTCCTGAAGGCAGTGGAGCAGAGGGCACAGACAGAGCAAGAGGAGGTGCTGGTAAGAGATGGGATCCTCCAGACTCTGCAAGACACGAATTCCAAACCTGTATTCACAAAAGCAAAAGTGCAACACTGTTACCCTAAAAAGAGGAAGCAAATACTCCTTTTGTCCAAGTGTTGATGCTGTCAGTTCACTCCAGACTAGGATGGTGTCTGTCAAAGTATCCAACACACAGAAAAATTCACAAAAAAAAGAATAGTACTGACTATGGCAGCATTCCCCACCAGGCCTCATGAAATGATGGATTTTTTCTTTGTTTTGCTAAGTCACAGCATTCTAAACATAACATGCTCAGTAACAGGACTTGAGATGCAGTAGAGGAAGAGACCAAAATCATTAAAAAATACAGACATCTCATCTGCAGCAGCATACAAATATAACTACTGCCATGGTGGGTTGTTAATGTGACAGCAGTCACAACTAGGCAAAAAAAGAGAAAATTATTTTATTGATTTTCCTTTCTCCTAATACAAACCTTTTTTGCAAAAGCAGCCACTTCAAAAAAAGAAAAGACACTTTCACTTGCTTTTAAAAAAGGAAAATTTGGAGTTTTGACATTTTTCCTCCTGCATTTTCTTCTTCTTTGTCTTAGTGCAATAAAAATTCTGCAGGAACTGTGTTTTCTTCCCATTCTCCTTCCCATTCTCCTCCTTCTGTCTCAGCTTTTCCATTTTCAAAGCTTTGCCAGCTTCAATAAGTTAGTGGCAGAAGGCAGAATTTCATTTCTCTTTTGTCCCTGACTTTTCCAAAGCTGGAGAAGTTTTGCAATGCATGTAGGAGCACAGGGGAAAAAACCTCTTGTCTGAATCCTTTGGTTTGTGTTTTGAAATTCTGTTTCCTTCTTATTTATCTAAAACTGAAGTTGAGAAAGATCTGTTAACTCAAAAATTCATGTGTTGAGATTTGGGTGGAGGAGAAACATGATGGAAGCAGCAGAGCATTTGCTACAGTACAAAGCAAGGGAGAAACCTCACCCAAAGATCAGGAAAACGCATTTTTTCTTGCTCCCATCCTGTCACCAGAGGTACAAATGAATATCACCTGTGGTGTTTGATGCATTGGCAACAACCTGGAAGAGTTATTAGATGTGAGACAAGAGTGAAATGAGAGAGGATGGAAATTCCTGGAAGACAGCCAGAGCTCTTCCTTCCACTAATTCCTCTATGGTCAGTGGGGAAAGACAAGTTTTGTTATAAGGGGGATCTCCACTCCCCCAGACATCTGTTTGTCTGTTTTAGGAGAGGATAAATCAGATTTTGAAGGTGTCCCTTTTCTCACTGGAAATCAAAGGTGAAAACCTAAGTTGAGATTGTTGAAGTTACCCAGGGTAAATCCTACCAGGGTAAATCCTACCTACCCTGGGTGGCAAAATGAAGAGAACACAGCATGGCAGAAGCCTCCCTGCCACTGACAGCTAAGTATTGCCTCCTGGAAAAAAAAGCAAAGGGAATTGAGTTTTCCTATAGCTGTGCTCTGCATTTCCCTGCTGGCTGTTAATGGCAGTGCTTTCAGGCAGTAGCTGCTCCGGGGGATCATCTCAGGGGAAAGGATGGGGGATGTGCTTCTTCCTAGGCTTCAGAAAAAATCACTTCCAAAAAAAGCAGTTTATTGGATGTATTGGAAATATATAGACAGTTGGAAAACTCTACTGAAAGCTTTGCTCTCCCTCTTTTCTCTTAACATTCCTCCCACATTGTCCTTCTCTACTTCATCCTTATAGCAGGCCAAAAACTGAAATAAACCCTGTCAGCCCTTAAATACATCTGCTTTTCCTTTTTTTTCCTTTTTTTCCTCTGAAAAATAAGAGTTATCAGAATTAAATCCATAATTTTCAATGCTGTGGAAAATTAAAAAAAAAACAAAACCATTTTGCTCTTCCTGCCATTCAAAGCTGGGGCACAACCTGCATTTCAGAGCTGGGGGGTTTGTGCTGGGAGCAGCAGGAAAACACACTCAGAGTCATTCACACACCTTTATGCTGCCCAGGCCACTGGAACTGCCCTTGGACTGCTGACCCAGAGCTGCCAAACAGAGCAGCAGGTCACAGGAAAAACAAGGATTGAAAGCTGGAGAAGCAAAGCCAGCAAGTCTACAGGTGAAAGCTGCTCTCATGCTGTGCCTGGGACTAAATTATATGGAAAAAAAAAGGCTACAAAGTGCTTGGAAAGTGAGAAAAAGCTCCTCATCCAATTCTAATAGGCTGTGTGTCTGTGCAGCAACATCTCAAAGCTTCTCACACAAAGTGCTCTCCAGAGAAAACAGAGCAATCCCAGAGCCCCACGTGCTGTAATGCTGAAATTAATCTGATGAAACCTAAAAATGCTGCACCAAATAAAGGTCGGTGTGTCAATAAATGGAGTATGAGGGGGGCCCAGCCATGTGTCCTGCTTGATAGAGGCTCCCCCAAAGCCAGGCTGGGGTGAGCAACCCTGTCCTGGCAGCCCTGGAGCAGCAGCAAGGCTCCCACACAGCCAGGTCACACAGCCTGGTGTCACCCAGGACTGCACAGTGACCTCCTGGAGCAGCAGCAATGCTCCCACACAGCCAGGTCACACAGCCTGGTGTCACCCAGAACTGCACAGTGACCTCCTGGAGCAGCAGCAAGGCTCCTACACAGCCAGGTCACACAGCTCAGTGACCTCCTGGCAGCCCTGGAGCAGCAGCAAGGCTCCCACACAGCCAGGTCACACAGCCTGGTGTCACCCAGAACTGCACAGTGACCTCCTGGAGCAGCAGCAAAGCTCAATCACAGCCAGGTCACACAGCCTGGTGTCACCCAGGACTGCACAGTGACCTCCTGGAGCAGCAGTAAAGCTCAATCATGGCCAGGTCACACAGGCTGGTGTCACCCAGAACTGCACAGTGACCTCCTGGAGCAGCAATAAAGCTCAATCACAGCCAGGTCACACAGCCTGGTGTCAACCAGAGCTGCTCAGTGACCTCCTGCTGAACCTTTCCTTGGGACTTCCAGGGCTTCCTACAGCTCTCCTCTGCTGCAGACATCTTTTATGGAAAATCCTTTCCTTAGGATTTTTCCTCCTGAGAAGCTGAGAGGCCTCAGGAACAAAATGTAACCAATGGTTATCTGCTGCTGTGGAATGCAACAGGTGCATCTGGGATTGGCCCATGTTGGGTGTTTGTAATTAATGGACAATCACAGCCCAGCTGGACAGAGAGCCAAGCCACAAACCTTTGTTATCATTCCTTCCTATTCTATTCTTAGCCAGCCTTCTGAGGAAACCTTTTCTTCTATTCTTTTAGTATAGTTTTAATGTAATATATATCATGAAATAATAAATCAAGCCTACTGAAACATGGAGTCAGATCCTCGTCTCTTCCCCCATCCAAGAACCCCTGTGAACACCGTCACACTCCTCTAATAACCCATCTGGAAAACCCCAATCTTTTCCCATCCCCTTTCTTTTGGTATTTACATGGAAAGGCAGACAGCATTATGGGAAAACTAAACACAAACCAGAGCAAGATGCTGTGGGAAAGCATTGGGATTCTTCAAAATAATGCCAAGGAATTTGATAGGCCCCATGTGTTTGGAAAAATGTTACCCATCTCCCAGAATAAAAGATTTTGCCTTCATAGTGACATGGACAGCATTGACCAGTGCCCCATAAAGGTGCAAAGAACTCATAAACTGTTGTGGAGATGTTGGTATTTGTTCTGAGCTCTGGAGAAAAGCCAGACCTGCATCTCCCCCAGCCAGGGCGATGCCAGGAGGGACACAGCTCCAGCCCTGGGAGAAGCCTGGCAGCCCTGCACCCATCAGCTCCTCTCCAGGAGGAACCCAAACCCGCCCAGGGCTTCCCAGGGACTCCTCAACCCCTGCTGCAGGTCACAGCTGCTCAGAAAGAACAGATTTCTGTTTCCCTAAATACAAATGAGCAACTGTGGCCCCTGCTCCTTCAGCAGATGGGCAATTTATGGTTCTCCCAAGTAAAGAACAGATAGCCTTTTTCCAAAATATCAGGGAAGTAACAGGCTGCACAGAGGGTCTCTCATTTATTTTCTTCTTTACTATGAACACTTTTTAAGCATAACTGCTGCACAGCTGAGAAAAGAGGGAAAAGAGGGGCATTTTGGTATGTTGCAGCAATTAAATGCTATCAATAGCTTTCCTCCTCTGATACACATCCAAAGCGTGGTCAGGCTTTTTTGGAAAGCAAGAAAGCAACCTCCACTGCTAACAGCTAGCCGTGTTTCTTAATGTCAGAAATTCTGCAAACTGCAGTTGCTAAAGAGTTATCCTTTATTCATATCAAAAGATGCTGACCTAGGGTTTGCTAGTTAGGAGGGAAAAGAGAGAAACCTGAAAAAGCCATAAAAAGTTTTGTTCTCATCCGAACAGGCAGAAGAAGTCTAAGCCTTAGATGATGCATCTCAATTAATCTTGAAGTAAATGCTCAAGAAACGCAGGAACAAACAGCCTTTAGTGGAAACCAAGTGTTTTGTTTCCCATTAGACTTAAAAGCTAAAGAGACTTTTCTCACTGCCCCCTACCCTCCATGCCCCTCAGTCCTGCCCTGCAGCCACTGCTGCTGCTGTCCCCACAGCCTGGCAGCCCCACAGCTCAGCTGTCCCCTGTTGGAACCCTGGATGCTGAGAATTTTCAACTTTCTGTGCTGACCCACAAGAGAACACTGCATTTGAGCTGAGGCTGTGGAGGTTTCCAAAATGGAATGATGGAACTGGGATTGTGGGTGTGGAGTTGGTTAGAAGTGGGTAATATCACAGGTGGAAAACTTAGGGTTTGGGATTTTAGAATATAGAAATAAATATGAAGCAAGATGGAGGTTTTAGGGTGGAGGCAGGTTGCTCTTCTTTACCTTTTTCTTCCCTCTTCTCCATGGGTTTGGGTGGCATTTTGGAATTGGGCAGAAAAGTCTGCACTGGGGGCTCTGTGGGATCAGTTCTTGGGTTCAAAGGGAAAATAATCCAGGTGTCAGTTGTTAATTGCACAGTTTAGTCTTAGGAGACCTTGTACCAAGAGATTGTTGGCCATTTTGTGCCTTCTAATGAAAAGCTGCTGAACTCACAGTAGTGAGGCTGTTTTACTGATAAGGAATAATAAACACCTGAGTCTGAACATGAAACTACTGTCTGGAGTGCCTTCAGTGCAGACCCAGAGAAACTGATAGTCCCCCACAGCTCAGGCTGTCCCCCACAGCCTCCCATCAATGGGCACAAATGGCTCATGGGGATGGGACCAGCAAATCTGCTCGTTATCTCAAATTACCCCCAAATAGTTGGGGGGACAACACTTTAGCAGTGACACACAGAACCTTTCTGTGCTGCTCAACAGCATCCCTGAAGCCACTCCTTGGAGTGAACACCTACAAAAATACAGTGTTTGTGTGTAAGGGCTGCACTAGCTTCTTTCTTACAGGGAGTACCTTGTTTATAGCTTCATTTTCATTTCCTGTTTAAAGTATGAACATTATACTAAAAGGCTATGCAAAACGAGTTCACCAGAAAAGAAAAAAAGCCACATTTATAATAATAACTATCTTGTTCCTGAAATTAGGTATTTTGTATGGATTTGCAGCATATTTCAGCAGTAGCTGATGCTGGATTAGTTTTGCATTGCAGTAATTCTGGGTCACAGCAAGGATACACACAATGTAGACAACTCTCAGCTTGGATTCAGAAAACAAGATTAATATTGCCATCCTCACCCAGCCCAGGATAGGGCTTTACATTTCAGGTTTTAATACCATGCCCTCTAAATGTACAGACAGAGAGCATGGCTTTGTAGAAACCTGGCAACAAGTTCTGATGATAATGAAATTTGCTCTGAGTTCAAGTTAATTAGGAAATTTGGGAAAGAAACATGGTTGCTACCAGAGAGGAAAATTTAGGATCTATGGAAGAGGAGACTTGGCTGTGGGTCACAAGGGATTAACTGAAATTTGCAGGGGTGGGGAGGAATAAGAGAAAGGATTTTCTCATGGCTGAGGCAGCCCCTCTTGTGCCAGAGCACACAGATTATAAAACACACACAGATTATAATATACACATAGATTATAAAACACATACAGATTATCAAACACACAGATTATAATACACACACAGATTATAGTACACACACAGATTATAAAACACATACAGATTATAATATACACACAGATTATAACACACACAGATTATAATATACAAACATAATACACAAAGAAATTATAATACACACAGAGATTATAATATACAAACATAATACACACAGAGATTATAATACACACAGATTATAAAACACACACAGATTATAATATACACATAGATTATAAAACACACAGAGATTATAATACACACAGATTATAATACACACACAGATTATAGTACACACACAGATTATAAAACACATACAGATTATCAAACACACAGATTATAAAACACATACAGATTATAATATACACACAGATTATAATACACAGATTACAGTACACACAGAGATTATAAAACACATACAGATTATCAAACACACAGATTATAAAACACATACAGATTATAATATACACACAGATTATAATACACACACAGATTATAATATACAAACATAATACACACAGAAATTATAAAACACATACAGATTATAATATACACACAGATTATAATACACACACAGATTATAATATACAAACATAATACACACAGAAATTATAAAACACACACAGATTATAATACACACAGAGATTATAAAACACATACAGATTATAAAACACACAGATTATAATACACACACAGATTATAGTACACACACAGATTAAAAAACACATACAGATTATAACATACACACAGATTATAAAACACACAGATTATAATATACAAACATAATACACAAAGAAATTATAATACACACAGAGATTATAATATACAAACATAATACACACAGAGATTATAATACACACAGATTATAAAACACACAGATTATAATATACACATAGATTATAAAACACATACAGATTATCAAACACACAGATTATAATACACACACAGATTATAATACACACAGAGATTATAAAACACATACAGATTATAATATACACACAGATTATAACACACACAGATTATAATATACAAACATTATAATACACACAGAAATTATAATACACCCAGATTATAAAACACATACAGATTATAAAACACATTATATTACACACACAGATTATAGTACACACACAGATTATAAAACACATACAGATTATAATATACAAAGATAATACACACAGAAATTATAATACACACACAGATTATAAAACACACACAGATTATAATATATACACAGATTATAACACACACAGATTATAATATACAAACATTATAATACACACAGAGATTATAATAGACACAGAGATTATAATACAGACACAGATTATAATATGCACACAGATTGTAATTGCTACTCCAAGTTGCTCCAGACCAAGTGCAGAGTTTTCTCCAGATTTCCCACTGATGACCTTGCTCATCCCTGGGCATTCTGAGAGCCCCAATGCTCACAGCTGCAGCTGGGTCACTGCACTGCAGGCTGGCAGCATCTGAGCTGCCACCACAAGCCAGGGCAGTGTCACATCAAATTAGACAAACAGAAATGAGCTGCCTTTTTTGGTTTTTTACTCAATCTGAGTCCCAGCTCTTCATCTGGAGAGGGAGCATGCCCACCATCCTGTCACCTCATGGGCACACTGAGGAGTAATTAGCATTCCTGAAACACTCATCTCAAAATGATGAGTACCACAGGAGAGCCCATGAGGAAATCAATACTTCTCTAATCAGAACAAGGTGTGAATAGCATGCAATAAATAAAGCAGAGCAGGAGCCATCTCACAGAGAGGTTTAAATGAAGGAAGACAGGCCATCCTCTGGATAGGGGCAGCATTTATAGGCAGGAGAGGCAATCAGATGAGGCAGGAAGCACACTTCAGCTCGTGCAAGTGCTGCCCTTTGCACCCCTGGCAATGTTAGTGTGTGGATGGGACATTTCCTACAAATCCTGTAAAGCAGAACTGGCAGCAGGATGGCTCAGCCCAGGCAGGACTCTCTGAATGGCACCAAGCACTGCTGGATTTCTGTCAGGGCTCCATTGCTAATGCCAAAGGCTACAGAGAGCAAAACATTGCAGCTGCTTAAGAGCAGCTGGCAAAGGCTTAGTGTAGAAGCAAGAAAAGGATGAGGTCAGTGGGAGGGGTCACAGCTTCTGAAGGAGCAGGAGGAGCCTCCAGGGATACCTGCTCTGGAATCAGGATTTGCTCTGGAGCCAGAGGAAGGGGAGGAATGACAAACTGGGAGGCCACACGAGACTGGTGCTATGGATTTGGAGCCCCATGGCAGCAGCAATGTTTCACTAAAGCTCTCCCTGCTGAATGCAGAGCAAAACTGTCACCATGATATTTTCTGAAAAATCCCTTCGCCAGGATTTTTTTCTCCTGAGAAGCCTCAGAAAAGAAATGTAAACAATATTATCTGATCATTTCTCCCTGTGTTTCATTTCTTTAGAATGTGGCAGGTGCATCTTTGATTGGTTCCATGTGAATTGTTTTTACTTAATAACCAATCCCAGTCCAGCTGTGTTGAACTCTTTGGTCAGTCATGGGTTTTTATTATTCATTCCTTTCTAGCTTTTTGATGTATCTTTTCTCTATAGTTTAGTACAGTTTTAGTATATAATTTCTTTTAATATAATATAATAAAATAATAAATCAGCCTTCTGAGAACTTGGAATCAGATTCTCATCTCTCACCACGTCCTGGGACCCTCAACACCACAACACAGAACCACAGATGCCAAGTGGAAGTTCAAGCCTGATGAAAGATATTTCCACTGAGAATTGGTTTTCAGTCCACGAGGACACTCAGAGGCAACCTGATCTACTTGTTCTGTGCTGGCAATAAGTGCATTTTGAGAAGATTTATGTGCTCCTAACACTGGTTTCATTGGAGAGCACTGGCCAGGAGGTACTGTTGATGTCCAGGCTCCCAGAACCCACTCATTTTGCCAGGTCAGAACATTTTTCCAAGTCTATAACTATGAATAGACACAGTTCAGCCAGAGTGTTGTGACAGTAGTAACTTCCTTCTGCAGATGCATGCACTGCTCCAAGAGAAATGCTGAGGGTCTGCAGGCTTTTTTTATTATTATTTCTTATAATCCTAGAAAATAAACAGTCACACAGGACTGGAGCAGCAGAGACACTCCCAGTTACCTCACAGTACAAGAATTCTCTTGCTGCTGTTCCTGGTTTCCATTCAGGCCCAAACCCTGCATTTCATGTTTGCTCAAAACCAGAACAGTTGGCTAAAGCCAGGTCACATGGTAATCATGCTAAACAAGCCTTGATTTGTTGTACCTTTGGGCTTAGTCTCTCCTGCATCCAAAGCCCAAATATTAACCCTCCTCAAGCCCATGTGTCTTGTGTTATACATTAAAATCCATATGGAATTCACTAATTAGAAGCATATGCTCCGTGGGCACACACAAAGCTAATTATGACATAGAACACATTTCAAAGCATGAAGCTTGAGAACAACCATTCTGGGCTGTGCTTTAAGGGTTTTTTACCTTTAAAAAAGCAAAGCAGGTTTTGAATATTTTTGGTGCAGAACAGGATTAAGGCTCGTGCATCCCAGCAAACCCTACTGCAGCTGAGAAAAGCATGTTCACAGTCAGAGCTCAACCCCTACCACACAGAGCAGGCTGAGGGGGGGAATAAAACCCCCTTTATTTTAATTCTATCTGCATCTCAGGGTCCCTGTGTGTGTGTCTGGGCATTTCACAGGAACACTCTCACAGCAGAAACGGAGAACAGCTTCCACGTGTTCCAGGGGAAGAGGGAAGACAGTTACTGTCAGAACCCAGGACATTCCTCTGGCTGCCCTGGAGGACTCCAGACCCTGACAGGGGACTCAGAGACCTTGGCACAGAGTCAAAAACTCCTGTGCCTTTGATTGTAGCCCATGGAAACAATTACCAGCTCTCAGAATCCCTGCTGGCCACAGTGACTCTGAGATACGTACAAGCTTCTTTTCCCAGCCCGGCAGTCGAAGAAGGAGTCAGGGTTCCTTGTTCTCATTCTCAAGGTTGTTTATTGTTTCTTATCTAGAACATTCTTTCTCTGACCTGCTGAGATCTGTCTGGCAGGTCAGACAGAGGCACACTGCCCACCTCAGAGGTGGTGCTATCTTTTTATACTAAAAACTACATTATTTACCATAACTTCCCAATACCTATCACCTGTGTTAGACAGTGAGCTTCTACTCTAAACCAATCTAAAAGTGCCACCATCACAGCAGAAGATGGAGGCCAAGAAGAAGAAGAAGGAGAAAGGCTGGACATGCCCAGATTCCTCCATCTTGCCTCCTGAACCCCCATTCTAAAAACCCCAAAAATCTACATTTTCACCCTGTGATAAATTCACTATCATTCTACTTTAACTCTTTGGACTTGTAATTCTTCATATAAAGGCAGTAATTTGCTCCATGGGTCAAAATCAAAGGCACAGGAGTCTTGGGCTTTGTGCCAAGGTCTCCGAGCCCCCTGGGCAGGGTCTTGAGTCCTTCAGGGCAGTCAGAGGAATTTCCTGGGTTCTGACAAACAACTTTGTGTGAGGATTTACAAGCCACAAGAGTTTGAGTAGAATGATAGTGAATTTGTCACAGGGTGAAAAAGTAGAATTTTGGGGATTTGGAATGGGGTACAAGAGGCAAGATGGAGGAATCTGGGTGTGTCCTGTCCTTCTTCTTCTTCTTGTCCTCCATCTTCTGCTGTGAAGGTGACACTTTTGGATTGGTTTAGAGTAGAGACAGACTAACATAGGTGATAGGTATTGGAAAATTATTGTAATTAAAGTATACATGTTTTTTAGTATAAAAAAGCTAACACCACCCCAAGGGCAATCAGTGTGCCACAAACAGATCTGCCGGACAGACCTCAGCAGGTCAGAAAAAGAATGTAATAGATAAGAGAAATAAACAACCTTAAAAACCAGAGCTGAGGAATCTTGACTCCTTCTTCAGTCACTGGGCTGGGAAAAGAGAGACTTTCTGACACCTGGGGGTCATTCCAGCACAGAAACCCGAGAAGTTACATCTGCACAAGATGAAGTTCCTGATCTGTTAGAATCAGCTGTTGGACATTTCAGAGGTCTGTGAGGCTTTGGGGCTGTGTTCTTCCAGCACAGTACAACACAGCACTGCTCTGCACAAAACTGGTGGCCTCCAAGTGGCCCAAGGAGTAACCAACCCCTAGGAACACTCTGTCTCTCCAAAAGGTGAATGGCTGGTTCTTAGACAAGCTGGTTCTTAGACAAGCTGGTATTGTCTTCACAGATACTGATTTATGGAGAACAAAATAATTACATTTTGATTTAAAATCTGCAGTACTTCAGGTACTGCAATTCAAGGGGAATGTTTTGAGGTGCTGCAGAGCTTGCACCATGGTATGGATTTGTGTGTGTTTGAGAATCAATTACCATTAGCAGAACAACAAGGGCCAAGTGCTGTTCAGGTGTATTTAACTTGAAAGTTCTATTGTGGATATTATAAAGGACTCATCTTCAGAGGACAAACCCTTCAATTCCTGAATTACTTTCCAGTATTTACAATTCAGTGGCTTTCTGTTGTTGTGGGCTTTTGTGTGCTTTTTTGTTTGTTTATTAGATTGTTTTTAACAGGATAGAACACAGAGCCTTGCCAAAAAAAACCAAAAAACAACACCCCCTAGAAAAAACAAAACAAAAAAACTCACCAAAAAAAACCCAACATAAACCAAAAAAAACCCAAACAAAAAAATTTTTAAAAACCCACCAAAAAAACACCCCACAGGACTGAAAGAATGACAATATAAATATTAGAAAACCAAATCTAATAATCTATTATTTTCAAAGAAAATTCATGAAACGTGATGATGATTTTTCATCATCAAAAGAGTAAATTTCTTGCCCCTGAAGCATTTTAAAGTTCTCTGATCTGTGCCTGTGCACTGTTCCCATATCTACTCAGGCAAAGCCTTACTCATCATTGTGGAAGGGCACATTCTGTTGGTTGAACACTACACCAAAGCTTGCAGGACCTGGATTCACCTCTTCAGGCTGCTAAAACTCCTGTAGGACATGTTTTTGAATTCCTTTTAGGCTACACACTGGAGGAAAATAAAGCAATATGTTTCTGGCTGAAGTGATCTCATGTGAGAGGCAGCAAAGTGCACTCAGAGCTCTGGTGCTTTCCTGGCCAGCCTATCTCTGAAGCTTCAGTTCAGATTTCCTGATCTCACAACTAATAAGCCATGTTTTATAAAACTAAGGTTCCACTTAACATCTGAAAGTCAAGACAGATTTGTTTTGATGCCTGGATAAACAATTCTGACCAAGTCATGTCAGGATCAAAGCCAGATCAATCTGGGCTGGGACAGCAATGAGACCAGTCTGTACCAGAACCAAAGTTCTTCTGGTACAATTCAATGACTTTGTGCTGCTTTATGACTTAAAATTAGTCCAAAATAAAGCAAGTGTGGCCAAAATAAAAGGAGCACTTCTCAACTTTACTGTGTTTTCTTTAGAGGTAATGTCATTGTCATATTTTCTGGAAAAATCCCTTTGCCAGGATTTCTTCTCCTGGGAAGCTGAGAAGCCTCAGAGAAAAATGAAAACAATAATTATCTGGTAGCTTCTCCTGTGTTTTTCTGCTTTAGAATATGGTTGGAGACTGTTTATCCAACATGTGAATTGTTTTTACTTAATGACCAATCATGGTCCAGCTGTGTTGGGACTCTGGAAGAGGTCATGAGTTTTTCTTTAGTATGTCCTTAAGCCTTCTTCTTCTAAGAACAGGATGTCAGATTCATCATTTCCTTCTTGCCACAGGGAACCCTGAAAATACCACAGAGGTAACTCTGTGTGTCACCTCTGGAGATTCACAAAGGCAGTGCTGGATGCAAAAGCCATTCTGCTTGAGGCTAAGTGAAATCTGCAGTGCCAACAAACACTACAAAGGCAGGGCTCCACTAAGGTGGTATTTCTTACTACACAGCAGGGAGCAAACTCTTCTTCCACTCATGACAACATCAATCCAAGGAGTGCTCTTTCTGGGATTTGTTTGTGTTACATTGCTCAGAGAAAAGGGCAGAGCAGCTGGAGCAATTGTATTCTCTGGTTTTCTCTTGTCAACAGCTACCACATTTTTATGCATCCTGACAATGGCAGCATCTGAAGGGGAGCCAGGTGCTGCTACTTGCTGTGGCATTCACATTCTCTGAAAAATCCCTTCACCCAGGATTTTTCTCCTGGGAAGCTGAGAACCCCAGCTGAGAAAAGGAAAACAATTCTGATCTCATTTGCTTCTCCTGTGTTGTGCTCACGTGGAATGTGTTTGGAGATTGTTTACCCACAGGTGATTGTTCCATTGGATTCTGCTGTGAGTTGGTTTCACTCTGGCCAATCAGGGCCAAGCTGTGTTGGGCCTGTGGAAAGAGTCAGGAGTTTTCATTATTATCTTTTTAGCCTTCTGTAAGTATCCTTTCTGTATTCTTTAGTATAGTTTAGTATCCTTTAATATAATATACTATCATAAAGTAATAAATTAGCCTTTTGAGAACATGGAGTCAGATTCATCATTCCTGCCTTTGTCAGTACATTTCCCTGCAAATACAATAATTTGATGTTTCACTGTCACCTTAGGAGATCAGAGTGGTATCAGCAATCAGACTTAATCAGTTAACTTGATCCTACCCCGTGTTAAATTTAAATTTAAAGTATTTCCTTAGACACCCTGCATCTTTGTTTTTACCAAAAATGTGTATTCCTCCCTTGGTTCTAACCAGTCCTGGTTCTGGCTGGGATGAGAGTTAATTTTCTTCCTAGTAGTGGGCAACATCTTGTGTTTTGGATTTATTATAACAACAACGTTGATAAGACACTGATGGTTCTGGTTGTTGTTAAGCTGAGCTTACCTTGAGTTAAGGATTTCTCAGTTTTCCATGATCTGCCAGGGAGAAAATGCAGAAGGAGGGAGGGAGCATGACCAGGACACCTGACCTGAGCTGGTCAAAGGGAGATTCCATCCCACATTCCCAGTACAAAAACTGGGAGGAGCTGGCCAGGAGGCACTGGGGACAGGCTGGGCATTGGCCAGCAGATGGTGAATGCATCATTTCCCTTACTCAGGTTTTATTCCTTTCTCTCTTTTTGTTGTCTTCCTTTTCATTACTATTATTATTATTATGACACTATTTTAATTATTAAACTGTTCCTATCTCAGCCCATGGGGTTTTCTTTTTTTTCCAGATTCCCTTCCCCATCTCACTGTAAACCCCATCATAACCTTTATTTCTGTTCATGCCAGCCCTGCAGGAGCCAAAAAGCAAATAAACACCTGTGAAAAATACCTTTTTGCTGCTGCTACCCTTGGTGCCAATTCCTCCCTTCTTACCCCTCCACCAAGTGCCCACTCTCTCCCTCTCAGAGAGCAGCTCACAAGCTGTTTGACAGGGAGGTCATAACATGCGAGTCTGAATTTATGCAGTTCCTGTCCTGAAGGAAATTAAGGATTCCAAACTGAGAGAAATCCTGCTTATCTCAAGGTGCTGTTCTGACAGCACAAAAAACATGCCCTAGCTGATATCCACTGCTTCAAATTGCCTCTAAAAGTTACAGGCATCTAAAAATAGCCAACTACCTAATCCTTGTGATGTTAACAATCCCCATCAGAAAGCAGTTCCTGAGCAATAGCTGTGCTCTGATGGCTTTCCCTGCTCCCACCTCTATTCTGCCTGACACAGGAGTGAGACAGCTCTCCCCTTCATCTTGCCACAAATACAAGTACTGAAATTAATGCTCAGCTGTCCTGTGCACTTACAGATAATGCTGGATTACAAAACAGGCTACTGGAGATCTAACTCCCTTTGTCACTCCTGCCAAATGAGAAGGCAATCAGTCTCTGGGCTTCTTAAATGCCATCTGCCCTCCATGTGAAAACAGCTGTCCTAAAGCAGAGAACCCTTTGAATGTAACTAAGATCGCCTTTCATATTCAGGACAGGGTCTACAACACAGTTAACTCAGAGCTCCAAGAGGCATCTGCCAAGCCTTTTTTTTTCTCCAGTTTCTTGGTGCAATAGAAGAGATACTCACATGAAAAAATTTAGAAATTCAAAATAATTTCAACATCGAGTCAGCCTTCCCCAGAAAGGAGCTGTTGAGTTTGTGAGGGTCCAGGATGAGGTGAGCGATGAGAATCTGACTCTATGTTCTCAGAGGCTGATTTATTATTTTATGATATTATATTAAAGAAGCTATACTATAACTATACTAAAGAAAGAGAAGGATACAGACAGAAGGCTTAAAAAGAATGAATAATAAAAACTCGTGACTGACTCCTCATAGCCTGACACAGCTGGCCATGATTGGCCATTAACTTAAAACAATTCACATGTTTGGATAAACAACCTCCAGACCACATTCCAGAGCAGCAAAACATGGAGAAGCTGAGGCTTCTCAGCTTCCCAGGAGAAAATCCTGGGCAAAGAGGATTTTTCAGAAAATATGACAGTGACAGCACCTGCTGTAGGACATGGGAATACAGAATGTGGGAGAATAACTTTATGGCACTCCAACATAAACTATTCCACCATTTAATGGCCAGGTAGTGGTTTGACTGGAGCAACCTTCAGGTTTATTCTCTGCCTAGAATCACCTTCCCTGCAGCAAGCATCCATTACAAGTGCTGAGAATATCTTATGCTGTAAAAGATGAAGCACTCTATTCTGCTTGTATTATGCCTTCTCTTTGCTGCACTATATCTCATTGCAAATTCCCTGAAAATCTATTCCAGTGTGATATTCTCAGGGCCCTTTATGGCACTACAATGTTAGCTGCAAATGAAGCCATTCTTTTCTTCTCCTCCCCATCCCCAGCCACTCCAATCCCAGGAGGAACAGTCTTCACACTGCTTGTCTGGGAGTTTCAACAAAAAATAATTCACTGCATGAATTATAACTCCTTGAAGCTTGGAGTGAATCCTAAGGGCAAAGTCTATCACCAGTAAATGACACATCTGAAAACCTGTCCCAGAAGGATTACAAACTACCCTGCGATTTTAATCACACCTCTGTATAAAAGTTACTTTTTAATTTCCTTTTTCTGCATAAGTGATCTTTGCATTTTTATATTCATTGCTAAGGAAGCTTCCAGTGTTTCATTTGCAAAGCTGACAACCACTGCATGTCAAATTGAGAGCTGGCTGCTTTGTAGAATGCACATGATTATACCTGTATTCCAGGATTTCCTTACTCTTTTATTGGCCCCTCTAATAATATTCTCTCCATACCTGTTCTTGCACTTACCACACCAGTGAAGCATAGTTCCTGAATTATTGATGAATCACTTTCTATTATGAACATGCATGAAAAATTTGTCTAGAAATTATCAGAATACTACAAATTAGTACTTTATACCAAATAGCCAAGATGTCTTGAGAGCAAAGTTACTGCATCAGCCAATTAATATTTGTGAGAGAGCTTAACACAAAAATCCACTGTATAAAAACTATCACAGCAACACCTTTGCAACACACACATTTGTACTTAACGTCTTTAATACAATATCTAAATTTTGTGTAGGAGCTTTCAGTTGTGTTTACAGGGCAGTTCAGCATTTCCCTCTCCTCATCACCAGAAAAATATCTTCCAAGGAAAGTGGTAAGTTTAACATTTCTGTCAAAATAGGGGTCATATTCAGTTTCTGCAAAATCTACACTCTAATGGGAGAATAAGACACCAGAAGAAGCAATATCATCCACCACCAATGTAGATTAATGTTTGATATTACACTTCCTTGGCACTTGGGCATTGAGAAAAATTTGCTTATTTCTCTGCTCTATAAAATTGCTAAGAGAGACTAATTGAGCAAGCTTTCCTAAAAACAAAATGCCACCTATGATAAATGTGAAAGTAACAGCCCACTCTTAGGAGTATCTATTTTTACTTTAGTGTAAAAATACACAGGTATAATGGATCACTGACAAGCAAAAATTTCCTTATCATTAATTAGACATTGGACAACTTCAAAAAATAAATGTAGCCTAAACTGTTCTATACATGGAGCTTCTTTTCCAAATTCTTTCACAGATGAAACCTAGTTAGCCAGATACCCTGGACTGAAATTCAAAAACCCAGAGAAACAGAACATGATCACTCCATTCTCCCTCCACAAAAACCCCCTCACCTAACAACAATTAAACAAAGAACTGCAAAAAGCATTTACAGGAGGAACAACCGAGTATGAGCTAAAAGATATAGAAACAGGAAATGCTAATAGTTTTGGGAAAGTATTGTCTCTCCAAAGGGTATCTTCACACATCTGCCTAACCTCCACACAGCACAGGCTAAGAACAGCAGCTAAGCACAAGCTATTGGTACAGATATTTTGTTCACAAGAGCTTCCCTTAAACAAAATCCTCCCTTTAAAATGAAGTGAGCAACAATAGCACAACAGTCAGAAGTATTCTAACAGAAGAATGAACCAGCATTGGAACCTTAGGATGAATTTTTCATAAGCACACCCAGATCCAGATTTGATTGTGCAGCTCTCAGGACTAAGCTGTGAATATGATGGGGTAAAAAAAAAAAGCCCTTTTCAGCCATCAAGCTATCTTGACTAATTTGTTTCTGCAGACAGACAGAAGGAACACTTTAAAGAGTCCTCTGCAAACAACTGGTGGTGTTTTGCATCTCTATTAAACTTAAAAAAAAATGTCAAGAAATGTAACACTAAGAGAGAGAGCTGGTCAATCTGAAGGGAATCCAGTTTGAAGAAAGGGTGAATGTCACTGCCATATTTTCTGAAAGATCCCTTTGCCAGGATTTCTTCTCCTGGGAAGCTGAGAAACCTCAGAGAAAAAGGAAAGCAATATTATCACATTTGCTTATCCTGTGTTTTGCTGCTTTGGAATGTGGTTTGGAGATTGTTTATCCAACAGGTGGTTGTTTGATTGGTTTCATGTGAATTGTTTTAACTTAATGATCAATCACAGTCAGGCTGTGTTGGGACTCTGGAGAGTCACAGGTTTTTCATTAGTATCTTGTTAAGCCTTCTGTAAGTATTCTTTCTCTATTCTTTAGTATAGTTCAGTATAGTATTCTTTAATATAATACCATAAAATAATAAATTAGCCTTCTAAGAACATGGAGTCAGATTCATTCCTTCCTCCTCCGACGGGGGACCTCGAAAATACCACAGGTGAGTGGTACAGTGAGGAAAGGTCTGCAGTCTGACTGGAAACACACTCATGTTGGCATGGAATTTCACAGGATTCACAGAATGACCGGGTTGGAAGAGACCTTCAAGACCATCAAGTCCAACCTAGCCCCAACAGCTCAACTAAACCCTGGCACCCAGTGCCACATTCAGGCTGTGTTAAACACACTCAGGGATGGGGACTCCACCACCTCCCTGGGAAGCCATCCCAGAACTTTATCACTCTTTCTGTAAAAAACTTTTTCCCAATATCCAACCTGTATTTCCCTTGGCACAGCTCGAGGCTGTGTGCTCTGGTTGTGTCAGTGCTGCTGGAGAAAGAGCCCAGCCCCAGCTGAGCACAGGCACCTTTCAGGAGCTGTGCAGTGATGAGGGCAGCCCTGAGTCTCCTTTTCTCCAGGCTGAGCACCCCCAGCTCCCTCAGGGGTTCCTCTCAGGGTTTGTGTTCCCAGCCCCTCTCCAGCTCTGTTGCTCTCATTTCTCTGCCCCACTGGAGATCAGAGGGGCTCCATCCTCACAAACCCCTCAGTGTGGTTACAGCTCCAGCAGGACTCAATTGAGCTTTACAGAAAACAGGCAGGTGAAGGTGCTTTTTAAGATGCCAAAAATGAACTGACATCACAATTTGGAATGATAGTCAATATGTGAATCAATTTTTATCTGACACAGTTTTAAAAGCGCAAAGGAGAAAAATGGTGATTTTCTACTGACCCTCTACAGAAAAATTAAACAAACAAAACAAACCAAGAAAAACAACACAAAACGGTCACTGTCATATTTTCTGAAAAATCCCTTTGCCAGGATTTCTTCTCCTGGGAAGCTGAGAAGCCTCAGAGAAAAAACATTATTATCTCATTTTCTTCTCCCTGTTTTGCTGCTTTGGAATGTGGCTGGAGACTGTTTACCAACAGGTGAATGTTTGATTGGTTACATGTGAATTGTTTTTGATTAATGACCAATCACCACCAGCTGTGTCAGACTCTAAGGAGTCAGTCATGAGTTTTTATGATCTTTCTTGTCTGTATCCTCTTTCTTTAGTATAATTTTAGTATAGTATTTATATAATATCATAAAATAATAAATTAGGCTTCTAAGAACATGGAGTCAGATTCACTCATCTCTCACCTCGTCCTGGGGACCCCACAAACTCAACGAAAACCCCAAACCAAGCTGCCATTGAACTGTTTGAGAGTGGTTCCAGCAGCCATTCTAACCAAGCCCCTGGCAGCTCTCAGCTCTGTTTCCCATTCCCATACAGGGTCTGGTGTGTAAGGTCAGGCTGACACACAGACAGCATCAGAGACCCAAACATGCAATTTGTACCCTCCAAATAACACTTGTCTACACATAATTTGTATGTATAAGGGCAGATTTGCCACACACAGCTGCATCTAAACATTTTGCTTTTAGCCTGAGTGTTTTTCAGAAATAAGGATGAGTAATGCCCAAGATGAGATGCTGGCATTTCAACAAAATATTGATTACCTATCACAGTGTTATTTCCAACTAATGAGAAGGTCAATTCTGATGTAGGAAAGAAGATTTGGAGACCTGTTTTGTCTCTGAATAATACATGGTGCATGATGACAGACCAACACAATAGTGGTATTAGTAATCACAGAAGGGCAAATGTCCAAGTTAAAATGAGTATATTTGGTCTTGTTTTTGAACATAGGAATGTTAGAAAATCTAAAGTCTTCCCTAGTGTCTTGTGAAAGGAGGACTATTCCTAATATTTGTCTTATGGCATTAAAAATTAGTGTTTATTTCTCACCATTCTGGTTACATTAACCTTTCAAGTCCCTTAACAGTCTCAAGGATTTTTACAAATAAAATCAATCAGCAATATTTATTTCTTAGGCTAAGTAATGCACTGCTCCCACAGCATTCATTTGAGACATAAACCCTCAGTGCATGTCCATGAAAAAAATCCCAGTTCATCCAATCACTGAGTGCTCCCAGCAGCTACAGGTGATGGGGGAATATCAGCAATTATCCACCAGCACACTCAGCCTCAACAGACTTCTGGACAAACATGAACAAAATCCACCTAGGCTTTTATCCAGCTGGAAACCACCAATATTGAAGTCAAGCTATAACCTTTTAATTAGCTCAGAGTCATCTTTAATTCACCAGACACAGACCCCAATTTGAGGTTCATTTCCTGATGATTCACAGGACAAGCAGTTTTTCATCCAGCTAAGAAAAAAAAGTTCGTAGCATTTATATCCTTAATAGTTCCAATTTGAGTGTTTCTGGTTGATGGGATGGAAAACAGGTATGGAAAACAGGTATGGTTCCATTTCAAAGCAGCTCAATAAATGAAAAATCAGAGGGCACTTCAAGTCACAAGTCTGATGGCTCAAGTGGCCACCTACACAGCTTCCACTGTGCCCTGATTGTCAGTGCAGGAGAAGAAGCAGACACACAGTGGAGCAGCTTTACCTCAGTCTGTAAAACTCCATGTGAACAGCCCAATTTCCCTGCTGGGACAGCACTGGAAGAGAGCACAGATACAAGGCAGCTTCCAGAACTCTGTTTCATCACCACTTCCCAACAGAACAAAGCAACAGGAATTATTTTCATTTATAATTATAATTTATTATAATTTACATTATTTTAATATATATATATATAATTTATATATAATTTATATATATATACATATATATATATGTAATATATAATTTACATTATTTTAATTTATATATATAAACAATTTACATTATTTTATATAAAGTATATATACTTTAATTATATATTTAATAATATACTATATATTGTTTAATTTATAATTATTTTAATGTATATTTAATTTATATATTTGATGTTATTTATATTTAATTGATGTTATTTATATTTAATTTTATATTTATTTATAGCAGATTTATATGATTAATTATATTTATATTTCATATATTGATTTATATTATTAATTTAATTATATTTAATTTAAATAATTATATTAATTTTATTTTGTAATCTACTGCTATAAGCATAATTTTGATAGGATCACTCCCTGTAAAATACTCTGTGGATATGTCTGCTTACATTTGCACACATCCTTTCTGCACTCTCAGGACACTCAGCCTGGCTTTTCTGTAATTCCCAAGGATTTGAGCTAATTGCAGAACAGTTCTGCAACATGAAGTATTATCTCTATAATTCTTCTTAGTCAAGCTTTATCCTAGCATAGTGCATGGTATGAAGTTTTGTCACTGACATATTTTCTGAAAAATCCCTTTGCCAGGATTTCTTCTTCTGGGAAGCTGGGAAGCTTCAGCTTCTCCATGTTTTGCTCCTCTGGAATGTGGTTTGGAGAAATGTGTACCCAGCATGTGAATTGTTTTTAATTAATGGCCAATCACAGCCAGCTGTGTCAGACTCTCTGGTCAGTCCCAGGATTTTATTATTCATTCCTTTTTCCTTTCTAGCTTTCCGATATCTCCTTTCTCTTTTTCTTAGTAGAGTTTTAGTATATCATTTTCTTTTAATATAATATATATCATAAAATAATAAATCAGCCTTCTGAAACATGGAGTCAAGATTCTCATCTCTTCCCTGGTCCTGGGGACCCTCAAACACCACCACAAAGTTTCTCCTCTCATATTGCACATGGGTAATGAAGCCATCCTGACTGCCAGGGTAGCTCCAGCCACACCCACAGATGGGAGCTCTGTTCCTTGATCCATTTCTGTTTTCTCATCCAGTGCACTTATGACAGGCATAAAAAGCGCAGGATGAAGTTTAGATGCTGGGAAGTTGAAGAAAAGCCAGGAATAAAAGCCTTTCAGGAGACTGCAGCTCTCCAGTGCTGCAATAGCTCAGAGGCCAAGCAGGAGCTGGACTTTACACCCAAGCCCTTGGTAGCACTTAAAAATCACATTTTTACAACTGAGGAGTCTGGGTGGACATTGACATAAATGCTGCTTTGCTCTCTTGCTAATTGGCATCCAGGCAACAGGAGGAAAGGTTTTTGTCTGGCCAAACCCTAAGGCACAATATTGTCCTAATGTATAAAGAACACAGAGTTATCCCAATGGGAAACAGTTTTACTACTCGAAATATTCCCAGAGTCAATCTCAATCAGTCAGCTGAAAAGTGGATAGTTACCAGAGAAAATTGAGTATATGAATAGCCTGTATTTGAGGGTCTTCCTTACCATTTCATCCTAAAAAGTGCAAACTGAACAAAATATTCTTAAAAAAATCCTATTAAACCTGTGAGATTTTTGTGCAAACTGGGATCATCATTCTCACAAATGCAGGATAAATCCCTACAAGCATTTGTGGGTAACTGAGCAGAGAGCAGAACTAAGCACAAGCACAGAGACGATGGCAGGATTTGCATCCGACTCTGATGGATTTTCAAAAGCAGAGGTGCAAAGCAGGTATCCAAATTCACTGGGTTTTGCTCAGCTGGACCCCAGAACTGTAGGGACACCATGTCACAGCCTGCATCCCTCTAGAGGAGCACAAATAAGCACAAAAAAATGAACACAAATGTCACAGTGAAATAAATCTATGAACATTTTTTTAACTGCCTCACTACCTTTTTACATAGTGCTTCCACTGCCTATTTTTATGCCAGATTAAAAGGTTTTTTTCTTTGCATTTTGCATTACTATTTAATGAATTTAATCTGCTGTTCTGTTGCTCTCACTGGTAACATCCTGATTATTTTATTTTTTTCAAAGTCTCCAGACCACCAAAGCATCTTCAAGATACAGAACAAATTTATTCTGCTTGGGCAGCAAAGGTTAAGAGACTCCCCATTGATCAGAAAGTTCCTTTTATTAATCACTAAAGGATCACCTGATTCAGCACAGCTCTGTAGTGACAACACTCTGAGCACCTTTCCAAAGAAAGAAAGAAAGGGTGACAGTCTTGGAAAATTAGGCAAGGCTGATGAGCTCCCTTAAAGAAAAGAAACCTTTGAATAGCTGCTACACAGCTGTGGCACCTCTACTTGAGAATAATGATGTGGGAAATCACCGCCTTTCTGCTGACTCCTCATGACAATCCCATGGATGGAATGATTTTGAGCCCACTTGAAAATACCTTACAGGGTCTCAGGTGGGTAAATGGTTCAACACAGAACATTATATTTTCTAATAATAAAGTATCACTCTTCACTTAAAGATTATCTGGATAATTTTGTTGTTGTTGAACTCAAAACTCAAGGCCTAATTCTGGAAAATGTAAGGATATATCAAGTAATTAGTACAGAATGCTGATATTGTGCAATAAATCCTCTGGTAACTTTTAGAAATAAGCTTTCACCAAGAAGGTATTTTTGTGGCTTTTTTTTTAAATCAGTTGCTTAAAAAAATCCCCACCACATGTCTGGCCAAATGATAAATGAACACCTATAAAGGGAGGAAAAACTGACAGCCAAAACAAGCTGTGCTTTAGGGAAATTACCTGACTGGATACTTGTTTTGATTAGCCCCATCAGTTAGGCCCTCTGAATGCTTTAAAAAATGCCTGAAAAAGGATTAAAGTCTGAGTTTCTTATAAAAGACAGCCCTGCAACTGTGTGTAAGTGACAGACACACAGACACGTTCTCCATCAGGAATTCCAGAGCTGGGTATAGAAAGAAAACACAAAATGTACACTTGTCATCACATTTTTAAGATACCTCAATAAAAAAAGCCCTAAATAACCTCTGCTATGAAATTAGAAGGAAGTTATTTTCTATTTTCTGATAGAAAATTCTCTACTTCTGAAGGCATTCTGGAAAATGACTACAACTTGACAGCAGAAACCTTCCTGTGAAGCTGTGTGCTCCTCCCCATGGATGTAAAATCCCTACTGCTCTTCACGCCATTTTACCAGGAAAAAATGGTGTGATCTTTCCATGCAAATGAATATTTGAATTTATTTCACTTAAGCCTTCCCAGAGGTACGCACAAGTTGCATTTATCCAATTCTGTACCTAAAACATCAGACATATTCACTAGTCAAAATTTGTTGGAAACAACTTCAAAACCTAAGAGGTGTTTGCTCATTTTAATTTAGCCTCTAAGCTAAAACTGAAAACAGAAGAAAAAATATCCTAGAAGATACTAAGCTTCCAAACATCAGCAATTTAAAATTAATTTATCACATCTTCCCAATTTATAATTTAAAGTAAAATATTGTACTACTAAATGCTAGTCAAATTTTAAAACAATTCAGTCTGAAGATAAAGTCCCTTTGATATGGAAAGGGATGTACAGAGATTTGGCTAAGCTGGGCACTTTTGCTACAGAACTCACAGATTTTCGGGTTCTTCTCCCTCTGTGTGCCTGATGTTCCAGGCTAGGTGGAACCATGGAACCACAGTGCAGGAGAGAGACTTCACCCACAGCTTGTGCCAGCAGAGCAGCTCCGCACTGTCCACTCATGTCCTGTCCTGCCCTAGCATTTTAGCTTTTATATTTTCAACTATTTGTAATCCTGCAGTTCTTTAGTGTATAACTCTAAACTCCACACACAGTGTGAGCTGCTGCTTGCCCATTTTGGGCAGACACAACAATTCCTCTCCAGGCCTGGCAATCAAGGACACCTCACTGCCTCAGGGCCCAGAGATGGAAACAAAAGTGAGTTGGGGGCAGCAAACTTGGGGTACATGGCTTCATTTCCTGAAGCTGGAATTGAAGATTGACCCCCAATATAAAAATGGGCCAAACTTATGAAAGTGTGAAAACCTGTGAGCCATGGTCCATTTTTGGGTGTAGCCCCTGGGGGGCTTTGTCTGCTCTAAATGTACCTGAAGGCCCTTCAATAAATAGAACTGCTTTTATTCCCTTAATTCTGTCTGACCTCTGTTTTTTTGTAGTCCAAAAATGCACCACACTGCCATAGAGATAACAACTCCTTCCTTCGCATTTTCTCCCCAAACACAAATGCCCACCACACACCAGATGCTCTCTCCCATGCCATCCTCCACCTTCCCTTCTCTCCACCATCCCAGTCCCATTTTTGTTCTGCAGGGATGCTGTGGATGCCCCAGAGACAGAATCCCACATGGCCAAAGCACTAACACAAAATGAGTTGTGTCACTAAGGCCTTTCCCTTGGAGGGATATGCAGCCATGAATCAACATTATTGCAACTGGTCCAGGCTGAGGGAAGAGCTGAGACATGAAAATTATATGGATACCTACAGGCATCCATTGGGATTTGGGCATGAATAATGATGGGCTTGGTACAATAAAATACATCCACAAATAAATTCAGAAACACTAATTCAGAACAGCCAGCACCTGGCTCCACCTACACAGAATATTCCAGTTAATATTTTTGAATTCAACAGCAAATATTTCAATACAGATGTAAATAGTTTTATATTATATACAGTTAAATAATACAGTTAATAAATAAATAATATAGGAAATAAATAATACAGTTATGTTAATATAATTATAATTAATATTAGTATATATGATATGGTGATAGTAACATAACTATAATAATGTAGTTATGTTATATATAGTTTAATAAATTTAACTGACTCACTGTGCAGTGGGCTGATATTTTCAAAGCACGTGAAAAACTAAATTGTGCTCCTCATGCAGAGGCTGAGAAGTTTTGAGAAAAATCTGCCTCACTTTTTAATACCACATTCACAGCAAGCCCCCTGCATTTCAAACAGAATAATTTCCAAAGCTCCATATTATCTGTGAGGCTTGGCATATTAACTGTGAGATCCTGAGATAAAAAAACATGTGAAGCAAGTTTATTGTAAATGGCCTGTCATGTTTTTGAAGTATATTTAGACCACTGTTGTTTGCACTTGAAAAATGAAATTATTAAAATATATATCTAATTTAATAGTTTTCAATTCACTTACAATATCAAGTGCATTTTAAAATCTGTTAATGACTATTTAGTTGGCATGAATAATTTTCATTAAGCACACAGAATTGAAAAACAAGGATAAATGTTGTTTACCAAACTGCTTTCCATGACATCATCTGTATTGCTTGGCAGTGAAAAAAACCATCTATTTATCCCCATGACCAATTCTTTGCCATTCTTAAGCAATTGCAGACAACATTTTCCCTTTATCTTTCTGTTCAAGTCAAAGCATTTCACAGTTATTTTGAAGGTCACATGATGACTCACTTGATATTTGAAATAAAATATTATTTCTGAGTATCTCATGTGAATTCCAGCACCTCTGAGGACCAGCAGTGAGGAACATCAGGATATGCTCAGTTCTGGCCTCTCACCACCCCATTCTCAGCCCAAAACTTCATTCCCTGGTGACGTGCTCCAGGCCATGGTGAACATCTCCATCATGGCACCCAAAAAGCCCAAAGAATTGCAATTCATGTAAGGGAGCTGCACTCTAAACCTACAGACAGGGCTTTGTAAAAAGCCTGAAAGCAATGGGCATAACTGAGCTGGAGATTTTAGCTGTTTTAGCACAAAATTACTTTTCCCTGTAACTGGGCTGTCACCATGATATTTTATGAGAAATCCCTTCACCAGGATTCTTCTCCTGGAGAGCCTCAGACAAGAAATGTCAACAATAATTATCTGATTGCTTGGAATGTGGTCTGGAGGTGTTTACCAACAGGTGCATCTCTGATTAGTTCCATGTGAATTGTTTTTAATTAATGACCAATCCCAGTCCAGCTGTGTCAGACTCTCTGGTCAGTCTCAAGTTTTTATTATTCATTCTTGTGAAGCCTTCTGATGACTCCTTTCTCTTTCTTTAGTATAGTTTTAGTATAGCAATAATGTAATGCAATATGTAATGCAATATGTAATATTAATATGTAATATGTAATGTCATAAATAATAAATCAGCCTTCTGAGAACTTGGAGTAAATTCTCACCTCTCACCTCGTCCTGGGGACCCTCACAACACCACAATTGGTGACCACACTGGGCTGAAGGAAATAAGAGTGAGCACACACAGAGAAGAGGTCTCTGCCGCAGAGAGGTTCTAAAACCTAAATCAAACCCTAAATCATTTCTAAATCAAGTGAGATGGAAGCTGGGATCCATTGCTTACGAAGTCAACACATTTATGCTTAGATTTCTAATAATAACTTTATTATTAGATTAAGTGTGATTTTATTTCTTAAAATAAGGTATTGATTACACAGGTTATTTAAAGTTAAACTAAACTCTTAGAAGAGCTAATAAGTGTGGCCAGTCATTTTAGTAGCCACTGATCCCTGATACCCATGACAAAAACATGAGGAACACCTTTGCAGCCATGAGGGGAGGCAGGGCACACAGAACTGATGAATATAAGTTTTCAATAGCTTTTGAGGACGGATCAGAAAGGCAACTTGGCAAAAAGTGCACACACCACGCAGCACAAGTACCTATTTAAGATATTTAAAATACCATCTGCCTTCAAATAAAGCAGATTCGACTGAAGCTGAGCTTCACAGGCTGTCTGTTCCAGCAAAAACTTAATTTAAAGCAGCAGTTTCCATACCAGATTAGGTCAAAGCTCAGCTGTGCTTCTGCATGATCTAGAACCATGCAGAATTTTTAAGATACCTTAATTAAAAAGCCCTAAATAACCTCTGCTATGAAATTAGAAGGAAGTTTTCTATTTTCTGATAGAAAAATCTCTACTTTCAAAATTCTCTACTTTCTCTAGCTTTCAAAAGGCAGGGACTGGGGATGGGTCAATCTAGAAATACAGCAGAATGTCCAGACAAATTTCTGGGATATCATTTTCCTTCTGGGATATCATTCTCTTTCTCCCGAGCAATGCATGTAACAGCCCATGGGTTTAATTCAATGATACTCAAGATTCTCTGAATGTTCAGTTTATCTGAGAAGCTGTGACTGAACTTTATCAATTTACATCAGGCAAAAGATGCTTCTTTCTCTAATAAGTCCAGGAAAACATAGGTACAACCTTTTTAATTGCCAGAACAAACTCTTTAGGACTCTGCTGGTAAGTTGCTAGTAAGAAATTGTTGGGAAGGATGAAAGTCTCACAGATATGTATGCTTGGCAGAAAGATTTTTGAATGTAGAATCTGAAGAAGGAATAGAAATGAAAGCAAGTTTTGATTTAGAAGAAAAGAATTGCTGAGCCAGTCTCACTGGCTAACCAAGGAGGCAAAGGGTGTGTTAGTCAGAAGGGATTTTATGGCTTAGAGCAAAGGACAAACTCACCCCAAACAAGAAGATGTTTTTACCAAACAGAAAGACAGCACAGGCAAACAAGTCAGCAAATGGTGCAAGTAGAAAAAAGGTCACAGAATTTTCCACTGCAAAAAAACTGAAAAACAACTTCTAGCTTAAACTGTAATGTACTAACTTTTAGTGATTGGAGAACAGTAACATGAATATGGTAATTACAGCAGTTATGATAAGCTATAGATAATAGTTAAGGTATAGATTGATTCTACTGTATTGAGATGCTCAGCAACGAAAAGTATAGAATGCATTGTGACCAAAAGAAAAGTCTATAATGCATTGTAACCAAAAGAAAAGTCTATAATGCGTTGTGACCTAAACCAAAGGGTCTCCAGGCCTGCCTGCAGCTGGAGCTGACAGCTGTGGGCACAGCTCTGTCACCCACAGCCCTGGACTGCTGTAACCTCTTGGATGGAATAAACTGCATTTGGAGAGCTGCCTGGAGTCCTGCATCCCTCATTCAGGCTCTTCTAAGAAATGATCACTTTTAATACACAACCAGCCCCTTTCATTCCAGCCCCACCTTCTGCAGCACTGTCCTGCAGCAGCCTGTGCTCAGGAGGAGGCCTGGGTGCTGCCTGACCAGGCAATCAAGACTGCAAAGTTAAGCTGCAAAGTCACAAAGACAAAACCAGCTGCAGTGGGTGACTCCAAACTGTTCTGCTCTGCTTCCCCCTGTGAGAAGCCCTCTGTAAGCTCACAGTTTGCTAAACTTCTTAAATCATTCCCCTCGTGCTTTTTAATCAGTTCTTCTTCACATTTGTAAATGTTGCCCACAATTCCTTACAAGTGAAGAATACACACTTGCATATAATTAAGATCTAATTACTCAAAGACATAAAGCAGGGCTTAATTTCACTGGCATAGGCATTTCAACAGCAACAGGCAGCTCCAAGCAACCTTTGGGATCCCCTGCACTGATCTGTATGCAAACATGGTCACCAAGGCTTGGCATCCAGAGCAGCAGAACAGATGGGAAACACACCCAGATTAAGTGATTTCAGGGAATACTGGCACTGAGCTAAGAACTAAGCACAGATCTTGCAAGTCCCAGGTGCACATCTTTTCCACAAGATCATTTATTCTCTGTCAACAGAAACTTCTGTGTGAAGCATACCCAAAGAATGGAAGATAGATATCAGCCTGTAACTCAGGGCCTGGACAATTAATACAAGGTGTTATTTTATTCCTTAAAATAAGATATTACACAGGTTATTTAAAGATAAACCTAACTCTTAAAAGAGCTAATAAAGCAATTACTGGGTTATAGAAAGAGCCCATTAAGTAATTGTACTGCAAAAACTGTGGTTGAACCACACCCACACAATTTCTCTCTGGAGCATTTTTCTACCCTGAGCTGATGTTTCACCAAAAATTCCTGAAGTTTTGGAAAGTTGAAATTCAAGCTTCTACAGTATCCTTCTCATAAAATTGACATCTCTCTGTGTTTGCATCCAGATTACAGGTAACCTTACTCAGTAAACTCAGGCCACCTAGATCTGCCATCTGATTCTGTGGTAAAAACCATCAAGGTGCTACAGGTCAGCCCATTGCTGGTGTTCCCTCCCACTCATCTGCATAAGGTGATGAGCAGATTAACATGTTGATTAAAAGAATTTGATCTTGAGACTACTTAACAAGTATTTTTCATTTCTAACATCTCATTCATCTGCTGCAGAGCCTGGTTCTGCCACTCTCACTCCTACTGAGTTGTTTTTTCTGTAGAACAGTCCCATCTATTTCAGTGAGATTGTTTGCAGAATAAAAGATTACTCAGTGAGAAAAAGCCCAGAACATACCTGAACACATAAAGGTTCTCATATCTGTCAAAACATTTTTCAAAAGTTCCTTCCTGTGGGTTTGGGAGCAATGTTCACCCAAGGCATGTGAACCAGCAGGTAACAAATCATTCCCTGCTGTTCATGACTAGACACATCTACTCCCAGAAACAGAAGCACAGGGCCATTACAGAATAAGGCCAGCTCTTTAAACATTTTAAATTTGACTAATTCTTCCACTGAGGTCTTTCTTAAAGCCTTCTTTTCTATTAATGCCTTTCAACCATTAAAAAAACCCCAATCTAATGCAAGGAAAAATCTGTGGATTAATGTTAAGCCCTTTTTTCTGCTATTATGATTAAATCTTCTTCCTCACATATTTTGCAGGCAGTCTTGCAATTTTTCTGCCTGTGCAGTCCTGTGTGAGAGCTTTTTAAATTCTTCTTGTGGCACAGAGCCAGGGCAGTAACAGCACACTGGAGGGAAACAACTGTCTCCTTCATGCACTCCCTGATGTATGTTTGTACACATTTTATTGGTGTCATCAATGCTCTGTGCACTCCATCACTGCCTGTGCAGAGGTGCAATGGGGAAAGCAGCAGGACACGTGCAGTTTAAGAGATAAATTACATATATGCAGTAGTTTAAGTACTCCCCTCCCTTAAGATCCTCACTCTCAGCTTGGAGTGATAAGAATATGTTGAACAATTGGGTGGATTCACAGCAGAGCTCAAATGATTTTACACTGTGCATCTACGGCCCCATAAAGTCTTCCTGAAGTTTTTACAATGTTTATATGAATATTTAACATTCAGCAATGGAACACTGTTTTACAACTTTCCTACCTGACTTACTGCTTGCTGTTTTATTTTGGCTACTATATTGCTGGTAGTTCTTATTTGCATAAAGTTGCTTCACTAAAGAAATAAAGATGTATTTCAACTGAAACAGCATGAAGTAGGAATAATTTTTTTCTTTCTTCTGCCTTGTTTCCTTAAAAAAATAGTCTTGAATTGCTCAAAACCAGAAACAAAGAAAAAGACAAATTCCTGGTAAGAAACAAGCCTTGCAAGAAGTACTTTAGGTAAATATCCTTCAGGGCTACCTTTCATATTGAAAGTTAAAGTAATTATCATGTAATGAATACATGCAATATAATGAATTATTATGTATCTAAACTGTTTCTTTAATTTTAGTGACAATTTTCTACAACTAGGTTGCTAATAATGGTCTGTGTAACACCATCCTTATCTGCTGCATCCAGATATCTACTTAGCAAGGAAAAGGCAGCTACCAGACTTTTCTCTTCCTGAAGGGGCAGGATGTGGACACAACTGATTTATTAAGTTCCAATGGCTTGGACTGAAGTAAGATGTCTATTAATGATAGAAATTAAATCTTTTCTAAGTTTAAGACTAATTGTTTGTAGTTTGGGGTTTGGTTTTATTTGAAATTTCTCCACATTTTATCTATTTTACTGCACTCACCTTGACCTACTATTTCCAATAGCATGGAAACCAAGCTTCAACTCACAGTGGCATAACCCCAGCATACTGCATAAGCCCAACATGGAAGATTTGACATCTCCAGATAAAAAGAAATCTCCAAATCTACAGGCTGTCATCTACAAAGAGTCTGGTAACCACCACATGCAATGGCAAACATGATCTGGCAAGAGGGGTCTAAACTATTATCCCTCTAGCATTGTTGCAAGCAGGAATAATATTAATTGGTCCTAAGTTGCTGGTCTTGTGGTTCTTGGCTTCTTTTCTGCCTCTGTAAGGGTCAGGATTGAAGTGCTCAAGTGCTCCTCTCTTATTTTGTGTTCAGACTTAGATGTTTATTATTTCTTATCAATGTTAGTCTTACATGTCTTTAGTTCTACAGCATTCTACTAACAAGCTACAAAATGGCTCACTATCTTTCTCTACAAGGCCTTTTAAGGACAAACTATCCAACTAAGAAATGACACCTAAATTATTTTCACTTTTAACCCAATAATTAATTACTCATGTGCTGCAATGTGAACTTTTCTATCCAATTACACAAAACCACCCAAACCCATGGAGAAGAAGGTAAAGAAGAAGGACCAGCCTCTACCCTAAAACCTCCATCTTGCTTTATATATGTATTACTGTATTCTAAACCCTTAAACTCTAAGTTTCCCACCCTGTCATATCACACACTTCTATTCAAATTTGACACCCACAATTCCAGTTCTATCATTCCATTTTGGAAGCCTTCTCCATGGCCTCAGGTGAAATGCAGTGTTCTCTTGGGAGTCAGTGCCTGGCAGCACAGAAAGTTTAAAATTCCCAGCAGTCAGGACTCCAACACTAATTCACCTCCACACAGCACCCATGGCTTGGGCACAGCAGCAGGAGCAGGTTAAGGGGAAGGAAGATACCTCCATCTTCCTCTCCTCCTCCCCTGCTTTCAGGACACGTGTCTGAGGATGGATAGTTTCTCTGGAGCCAATAACTGACCTAAACATGTAAACAATTTACTTTCATACTCTTCTTGCAGAGGATTTTCCCAAGTCTAAAAATGTTCATTGAAACACAAGCTGGAAAGAGGCACGTCCCCCTTGATTCATTTGTGAATTTCATGACAACCTTTGGACCCCAATACTGTCCCTTTCTCTCAGGTGAATGAGCTTTGCCCTCTTTCACCTGTGTCATGGTGTCCCTTCCAGAGGCTGCTCTCATCTTTGGAGAGAATTTCTATTCCATGATCAGTGCTGAGTTTTTGGAGGGGCTGGCAGATAATAAATCCCATCCTCTCTTTGTTTACCAATAATTTGAAACATCTGATTCTTCCCAACATCAAATATGCACCACAGAAAGAAGCATAAGGCAGAAACATGGGAAATATAAAACTACCATGCAATAATACTATGAGGAATGTATTTAATCCCACACACAGCTTTGTCTTGCTGGTGTAACATAAACTCACTTTTTCTCCTGTAATTTCATCATTTACCTCAGATTAGAGAGGACCTTTCTGAGGGCAGCAATGAGGTGTTCCCAGACTCTCCAGTCTCCTTCACCTTGTTTCAATGTCACCAGGCACAAAACCCCCAAGAAAGCGGAAACTGTTCAGAAGATGGAAAGGGAGAGCTCAGCTCAGCTGTATTACTCTTATGTATTTTGGAAATGATTACTGGATTTGCTGGAACTGTTTACAGAAATGCTTAACTGTAAGCAAGTATTAAGGTATCTTGAGAAACTTCTAAGTTCTAGCTGATCAGAAATCCAAATATTAATCTGCAAGGACAGAAACAATGCTGTGTAATTCAGTGGGTTTAATTTTAACTCAGTGATGTTGAAAGCATGAAAGACACTGCCAGGTAAGAGGATCAAGCACATCACTGTCCTAAACCAGGCACATTTTTAATTTGCTGTAGCCAGGGATAGGGAGAGGAAATCAACTTGATCAATGTACCAGGTGATGGAGAACCCTCCCTCCAGGAGTGTTCAGAATAACACATGCTGAACAGTCCCAAATAGCAGCTAAAGATCATCCAGAGCTTTTTGAAGGCAAAGTACAAGCAAAATACAGGTCATTCTAGTAATTGCTGCATGCATGAGGCCATTGAGTAGATAATACTACTGAGAAACCTCCCTCCTCCTGCTCATAAATGACAAGATAACCTGAAAAGAAAGAGGTTTGTCAGTCTTGTAATATCAATTACACATGAAAAATAGATCCTTGCAACTGCTTCTCCTTATGTAATGCATTATTAACACTGCTGGCTTGATCACTAACACTGTGGAGAAATAATTTAATAAGACTGATTGAGGCAAGGAAAAAAATAAGCCTATCTTACAAGCAGAAGTTAAAGGTTGCCACTCTGATTTGCTGCTCAAAATGTATGAGAGGATGTCAAATGAGTCCTAGTTTTGGCACATGAATGCTATTGCTCTGCAGAACCCAGATATTGAGATAAATTTAGCTCCAGGCACAGGTACTTAAAGATACAGTAGGAGATTGTGATCATCATATAATACAAAATAAAGCTAAATTAAAAGCTGGGCCAATGCATTTTAATGTTGATATGTAATGATAAAGCACCCATGGGATTTACCAAAGAGCTCCATAGGGAAAGTCCTGGAAGCAATCTGTGCAGTTGTTATGAGCCAGGACACTCAACAGCTGATCACCAATGATCACTACAGGTTTACTAAAGCCAACAAGAACCTCTTGTCCTCCTGCACTACAGGAACTCATTCATGCACTAGAGCTCACACTGACAGTGACAAAAAGCAGTGACTTCAAAAAACAAAGGTGGCAGAGCCAAGTCAGAAAGGTTTCCAGCAGTGAAACACAGCTCACTGCACCAGCCTGCTGTGGGGGCACTCCCAGCCGCTGGGGAAATACCCCAAGACCTCCAGTGTGAGTGCTGGGGAGAGGAAGAGGATGGTGTGCACGAGGTCAGCAGGAGGCACTGATGCCTTAGGTTTCAGCTTTTCTATTTTTCAGATTCTGGCTGCTTTAGGGTGTGGGTCTGGGCTTCACATGAGGGGATGGTGAGCTCTGTGCACAGAGCAGGGAGACAAAACAATTCCTGCTCCAGCTGGGCACCAAGGACAAATGATCCAAATCTCAGCCCAAGAGCACAAACAACATGGGCTGGAGAGAGAAAAACAAGAGGGATGGGACTGCATGGGCTAAAGGTGGAATGGGACAATGAACTGCAAGATGCAAATGGAGCAGAACTGATCAAAGGGAGAGACCCCATGCCAGTTGTGCATTTTGGGACCATCTTGGGTGCAGCCCTGGCTGGGCTCTTGTGCTGCCCAAGGTGGATCCATTGAAGCCTTTAATAATTCCCTGCTTTATTCTTTAGCTCTGTCTGATCTCTGTTCTAGGTCAGCCTTCACAAGGCATCAGCACCAAGCCAGCCCTGACTGCTCTGGGATGATTCAGCACTCCCTCACAGAGCATCACTCTTCCATTTCCCCACCTTCAGCCTCTGGAGGACTGAAACATCAATGGATACACTTTTTTCTCCTACAGCACTCCCTGTCCTCATCCCCCTCCTCTCAACAGCCCAGGATTTCACAGATGTCTGCCCTGCTCTCCTGTCTCAGCCTGTGCATGAAGCAGAGAGACCCTGGCATTCCCCTTTCCCTCACCCAGGCTGGGTAACAGTGCTGAGCTCCCCTGCCTGCTCCAACTCACCATGGCAGGAATTCTGGGCCCTCTCCTGTTCAAGCTGTGCATTCCAGGAACAGCATATTGCCTTCTCTAGTCCTCTCACAAGTAACTCTTAAACCTTCTGTTATTCTGTTGCATGCTACCCAACCACTGAGCTGAAAAAAAACTTTTTAAAAATTTTTAAAAAACTTTTTAAAAATTACCCCAAATTATTCAAACATCTCTTTCACAAGCAACAATGGCTGATTTAAAACCCATCAACACATGCAGCTAGCCAGGACATAAGATGAAAAGATGAAATTCCAGTTTTGAAAAGATGAAACTCCAGTTTTGAGTTTCATCTGGCATTGTATTGTTCCTTCATAGTGTTTTCTACAACTCTTGACACCCACAGCATCAGTCTCATTTCAACATTCTGGAATGACTCAGAATGTTTGTTCCCTACTTCAGTAAATTTTCCAGGTCAGTTATGAGCATGGTGAATGCTGTAATTCTTAGTTCCACTAGTAATGAAATCTGGTCAGTAATAACTGTAACTCTCTGGAGGAGTCAACCTGTTTATAGAATAATGGATATCTAGATGACATTATTCTATAAATTCTTATTTTGTAACAGCCTGGATGCTTTAGAAGCCTTCAGTGAAAAGACTTTTTCAAGCTTTTAGAAATACAAACACCACATCAAGCAGATCTTTCTTCTCAATGTGCTCTTTCAAAGAGCTCTAACAGAACAACAATACTTCATCTTCCTTTGCAAAGAGGTCATGGTTTTTTTTCTACTGATATTATATTCATTCATAACCAGGAAATGTTATCATTTTCACTATTCATAAAAATATCTATTGGCTTAATAGAAATTGCCAAAGGTGCACCTCTGAGAAAAGATACAATCTCTTGTATCACTGGAATATTGTGATGAAAGCTCTATGGGAAGCACAGAATGACTCTCCCATTTGCATAATCTAATAAACAGAGATTGTTCCTTGAAATAAAGTGAAATTTCTTAGAAAAGAGAAAGTGTGATGAAGCAGGCTCTTGAGAGAGCACACACAGATTTTGCAGTGCAATGAATTAAGTGCTTAGTTCTGCAGTGCAGCCCATGGCTTGCTGAAGGGATGGAGCCCTGTCCAAGGTGCAGGTCACAGTCCCAGCTTTTACAATGTCCTGTTGAGCTTGCTTTGGGCTGGTCAGAAATACTCCCACTCCAAGCCTTCATCTGCTGCATTTACACAGCTCCAGCTCTGTCAGATCGAAAATACACCTCATCACAGTCTCAAAAAAATGCACCTAAACCACAGTCTCATTAGGCAGGAAAACTGCACTCAACTCCCAGTCACTCATCACACAACATGTCACACTCCAGACCCAGGTACCAGATAAACCTGGGCAACAAGTGCCCCATGAGCACCTCCCAGGCACCCATCAATATTCCCAGCACTTTGCCACTGGTGAAATACATCACTGTTGGTGTTGCCACTTATCACAGAAACATTGTGGTTTGCCCCCTTGCAAAGAGCTACTGCACTGCTTCCCTTGTTGCCATTTATGCCTAATATCCTGCAGGAAATTCACAATTGAGTGCCTGCACTAGTGTTTCAGCCTAGCCCCCTTTAATCAATGGCTAAAGGACCAGAAGTGTTCCTACTGATTATTACAGACATGCTTTTAAAGGGCTCACAATACTTCTCTTTAAAAAAAATAAATGTTCCAGCCATTTGTTCTGACTCATTTCCAAGAGCAGTCCTAAAATAGGATCTGAGTACACTTAATTGTGTTCAGGACACAGGCAGGAGGAATGAGAATAGGATGATAAAATTAACACACAGCTTAGATCAATCATTACTCAATTTTCTGAGCTGCTGTTCTCCATGTGCTGAGTAACAACTGACTTCATTAACCTAAAATGGACCTTTAGTGAAGCAACTATTTTACAGAGCTATTTTTTCAATTGGTGTTCCTGACACATGCAGAGGGGGTGATTTTCAGATAACCCTTCCATTCTTCAGCTTCTGTTCCCTCCTAGTATTACCATATCTAAAAAGGACAAAGTGCTACAGAGGATTCTGCAGGGTGTCCCTGTTTCTATCATGAAAAATACACCTAAATCCTTTTTTCATCAGGTCTTCATGATAGTTAGTTCCCACCCCAGAGAAAGGATATGCAATACTCTCACTCCTCCAGTAATTACAGTCTCTATTTCCAGTATTAATATTTCTTACCCTGTTTGCAGCTGGTTTTTTGCTGGTTTTTTTTTAATGGGGGACTGAAATACCTAACATCAGCACAAAGGTGATGTAATTAATGTTTTTCTTTCTGCTAAATCAAAGTTCAATCCAATGCTCCTTGAAAAGCAGCAGCTCTTTGCTTCTGTTTTTGATCTCCCTGCAAGAGAGTGACCACTACCAGATTCATTAAACACAGCTTGATGATTGCCCCCTGCTCAGGCTTTTTCAGCACTCTGCATCCACAGTGAGCTCAGGTTAATCCTGCCATTGCTCCCACTGTGCAAACAGCTCTGGCTGCTGGGAATGTGCTAATCAGGCTCCATAGGGCCCATCACACACCATAAACACAACAGCAGGCTGAATTTACCAATTTGCTTTCCATTCCTGCTGTTCTCTTCCTCTTCTGTCTTCCAACTCCTGTTTCCATTTGAAACAAAATATTTTTTCTGGCAAGAATGGGTATATCTTTGGGAAAAAAAAAAAACCCCAAATATTCAAAAACAATTAATTGCTAAGCATTCCCACATTTTAGAAACTCCAACACAGTTTTGAAATTAGTCCCAGCCCAAAAGCACCAGTATCATGTTCCTCCTGTCTATTGAAACACCAATATTTACTGGACTTTCCAAACCTCAGTGGCAGTGCTTGGCCTCCAGGCCTTTCATTTCCTAGCTCTGGTGATTTTTTGTTAGCACTGGCACACTCAGCTACTTCACACCCTCCAGCCATGCCTGAGCTGAGCACAGACTCAGCCTTGAAGGCACCACAAACCCCTCAGTCAACCCCAGTCACTCAAATTTCTGTCAATACTCACACTGGATGCAGCACATTCTCTTGTGGCATTCACATTCTCTGATAAAATCTCTTCAGCCAGGATTTTTCTCCTGGGAAGCTGAGAAGCCTCAGAGAAAAAGAAAACAATTCTGATCTCATTTGCTTCTCCTGTGTTGTGCTCATGTGGAATGTGTTTGGAGATTGTTTACCCACAGGTGATTGTTTCATTGGATTCTGCTGGGAGTTGTTTTCACTCTTTGGCCAATCAGGGCCAAGCTGTATCAGGATTCTGGAGAGAGTCAGGAGTTTTCATTATTATCTTTTTTAGCATTCAGTAAGTATCCTTTCTGTATCATTTAGTATAGTATATCATTTTTTAATATAGTACAGTATCATAAAATAATAAATTCGCCTTCTGAGAACATGGAGTCAGATTCATCATTCCTGCCTTTGTTGGAACACTCCCAGCAAATACAATCTTCTCTCTCTTTGATAATCACTGGAGAAAAAGAAAGTTAAAGGTTTACCTCAAAGCCAAACAAAATCTTTAAAGGACAGGATCCTGTTCTCTCATAAGAGATGAAAAAATGCTCCAAGTTATGCTTCCCCAAGCACAGGAGACCCTGGTCCTGCAAGCTCATTATAGCCTACAGGTTGAGGAGGACATGAAAGCACACCTGTGTGGAATGGCACACAGTCAGGCATGCCCAAGGTTCACCACCACAAGAAATTCTCTTTTCAAACTGAAATGCATTAATGGACACAGGGGCAGTTGGGTTTAATTTGAATAACCACCACATATGACTCTACTGGTGATCTACAGAGCAATACTTGCTTATTGTTAACAAGCATGGCTTACTGAGAATTCCTCTACCCCAGCTCACAGATCACAATTTTCCCTCCCAGAACAGGAGCTGTTAATGCAAAAAAGAACACTTTGTATTTCCTATCCTTTTTTGACATCCACAAACATTTGGGCATCTTCTGCTTTCAGTATTGCACTTACCTGAATGCCTTCCTCAGACACACAAGAGGAAAACTGTGGGTTTATTTATTTTTTCTCCTCACTATGTGTTGAGTTTTTACTTTCTTTTGTGAATTAAATGTGTGAGATAGTATTTCTTGTTTGTATTTAGATGTTTAATAATTTTTATTTATGCTTTAGTCTCACAAACTGTGAGTTCTACAGCACTTTACTAACAAACCACAAAAATGGAGATATATTTCTCTTTCTATAAGGCTTTTTAAAGATAAGCTGTCTAATTAAGAAATGACACTTAAATTATTTTTATTTTTAACTTAATAACTAACTACTTGTGGCTTGTAATGTGGACTTTTTATCTAATTATACAGTACTACTTAAATTTATGAAGAACATGAAGAGGCTTCTGCCTTAAAACTTATTTTGTTACTATATTCTATATATTACTATATTCTAATATTCTATTTATTACTATACTCTAAAACTTTAAACCCTAAGTTTTCTGCCCTGTGATATTACACACTTCTATACAAACTATACACTTATAATCTTAGTTCTATCATTCATTTTTGGAAGCTTTCTCTACAGTTTCAGGTCAAAAGCAGTGTTCTCTTGGGGGTCAGTGCCTGTCAGCACAGAAAGTCTAAAATTCTCAGGAACCAGGGCTCCAATATAAAAAAACCCCAAGGTAGTTCCTTAAAATCATAACTGGATTTGCATTGCTTTAAATATTCCATACTCCCACCAAAGAATTTTGTGGGAGTATGGAATATTTAAAGGCCATCCATGTTTAAAGAAACTCACTAAGCACAGAGCATGATCAAATTCCCACAGTTTACAAGCATATGCTGATAGTTCTCCTACAGTTTGCCAAAAAAAAGTGTTGAGACTGGTAGGGGAGGATTGACAGCAACATCTACAACAGCTACATCCACTGCCAGCATTTCAGAGTCAGTTTTGTAAGCACTTCAAGAGACACAACTCTGTTGCACAAATAAATGAGTGACACATTTTCCCTGTAAAAGCTGAGGAGAGAAATGTCAAGACAGAAACACAAATATCTGACTTTTCAAGGCTGTATGTTTTTTAGCAAACTAAACCAAGGATGGATTACCCATTCTGCAGAGGAATATGATGACAGAGATGTTAGCAAGACATTTCAATTATTACAAAGAAGTGAAAGGGTGTTTAAGTTTCTTCTAGCCAGAAATATGAAACCCCAATGAGCATTTTGTTAAGAACTTTGTTGATTTTCACTGTCTAAGTGAAAAAGGAGATAGAGTTTTCTAGCAACCATGCTCATAAAACTACATACAGCCCTCCTTTATCAACTTCAAATGTACACAGGGAGGTGTTACATGCATAAAATGGAACAGATACGGACTTGTTTCAATAGATAGCATTACTTAGGGATTCAGGGTAAGATTTCAGAGTTCTTCAAAAGCACCAAGTTGGAAACTTTCCCCCTCTTTGAAAAACCCCATACCTTGATAAATGGTAGTGTCTTCTAGCCTTGCTGATACCTATCTCCTTCAGTGAGGACTGCAGCAACTAGGCAGTATGGAAACTAAAACCTTTCCCATGGTTTTTTTTCTTTTCCAGCTGAATATCATAGCATGAAATCCAAATAACAATCCATCTCTGCTAGAAAAACTGGACTGCCAGCTGACTCCACAGATTAAAAGAGCCTTCTGAAAAGAAATTTTCAGGTCATTCCATCCCTGAGCAATTTGCCCTATTTAGGCAGAAAATTAATTGATTAAGAATCAGAAATAAGCCTTGATTTGACTACATTTACTTCTCCCTATGTTGCAAATCTGGAAGTGTCAAAAGCAAAGGCATTCACAGATAATGTGATGCTAAAGATGAACAATGTGTTTCTCACCACAGTGGGCCTATTGCAACAGCCACCAGGCTCTCACCTCTCAGACAGAGCCTTCATCCAGCAGCAGAGCTCTCACTCTGTTTCCTTAAATTCAGAAAGCTGAGCAAGTTTCACAATGTAGTGTATTAATAGCAAAACCCTGCCAGCACAGCTGTGCCACAGCTAAAAGTGCAGAAGCTTTAAACTCAGCTTCCTTAAATACAACACTCAAGATGCTCTACTATAATTAATGGCCTCATCTGCTTACAAATGTGTCACAACTATTTTTGTAACTAATCTCTCAAGTGCAAGGAAAATAGAGGTTCTGCACACAAAGATACTCTGGTTGGTATCTTTGGGTCCAAATTCTCACTGTCCCTCCATCATTATCAGCGCAGCTTCAAGTGCCAGATCTGCCTGCTCACCTGTGCAATTCATCTGTTGCAAATTTGCTCACCAGATGCTGCATAGTTACTGGGATGTAGATAAATTTAACAATAAGGGTGTTTTTATTAAACACTAACTAAGAATCTCCCTGAGAAAGCTGCTCTAGAGCTCAGGACTGTCTTGCCTGCAGCAGGGAAAGATGGATCAAAAATCTCTTGAGAACAGACCCTGTGCCTGGGGTCTCTACACAGGAGATGGGGCCACAGCATCATAAGCAGCCTGCACAGAGAAAAATCAGGTTTGACCAAGGGACAGGTTTGTTTTAGTTTATTCTGATTCCCACAGGAAAGACCCTGAAGACATGATGAGAGTGACAAGTAGCTCAGAGAGCAGAGTCAGGACTGAGCTGTCGCTGGCTGCAGCTTCTCTCAGGGGACCAGGAGTCAGAGACAGCACTCAGGGCCCAGGGCAGGGCACGGCCCAGGGCACCACACACCCCCAGCACACATCTGTGTGTGGCCTGAGCAGTCACTTGTCCCCTGATGCTGACACTTGCAGGGCAATTTTTTCAGCAAAGTAACCCCTGTTCTCCTATGAGTCACACCTGATTGTGCTCTTGATAACCCCACTGTGCTGTCTGGCCCTCTTCTTTCTTGCAAGGCACATTATCCTGTATCCATGCTGCATTTCTGTCTGGGGTGTGATCTCCTTTGAAAAGGTTATGGGTGTAAATTGACCTGAGCGAATAAAGATTTGAAACACATGTTAAGAGAGTATTGGAGTTCAGAGCAACACTAAGACAAACCTAGAATATTCCTATTTCAACCTCTTAAATCTTTCTCTGGTCTTGCAAAATGTCCAAGCTTCAATCTACTTCAAGCTAGGCCTGAAATCCTTACTGGATGGATATTCCATTAGCAAGAGATGTAGGAAATGAATGGGAATCTTTCCTTGATAATTCCATGCATTTGTTCTACAAGATTAGCTTTGTTCCAGTAACTCCCCAGTTCAACTGCCACACAGGAATAATTAAATACTTATTTTTAGCACCTTGAATCAAGGCCATTTGTCTAGCATTCTATATTACTGAACAAAAGCAAGTTGAAAAATGGTGAATACCTCAAATTTTGCTCATAAAAAAAAGAAGGACAAAAAACAGGATAGCACAGGATAGCAACTCTCACTGTCATATTTTCTGGAAAAATCCACTTGCCCAGGATTCTTCTCCTGGGAAGATGAGAAGACTCAGAGAAAAAGGAAAATAATTCTTATCTCATTTGCTTCTCCTGTGTTTTTCTGCTTTAGAATGTGGTTTGGACATTGTTTACCAACAAGTGCATGTTTGATTGGTTCCATGTGAATTGTTTTTCCTTAATGACCAATCACCATCATCTGTGTCAGACTCTGAGGAGAGAGTCACGAGTTTTTCATTAGTATGTTGTTAAGCCTTCTGTCTGTATCCTTTCTGTATTCTTTAGTATAGTTTAAGTATAGTATTTTTATATAATATCATAAAATAATAAATTAGCCTTCTAAGTACATGGAGTCAGATTCTCAATTCCTCCTCCATCTGGGGAACCCCGAAAATACCACAGCATGCATCCTCAAAAATTACCACAGATACACTTGAATTCCAGGCTGTGCTGTGAGCTACACACATGTTGTTTTGTAGAGACAAGCAGAGGTCCTGGATCTGTTGTTTTGTCCTGTCACACACAGCAGCTCTGCAGGCTTCAGCCCCTGCCCATGGTGTTACAATGTGCTGGCAGCAGGACACTGCAAACCCCTGACTCACCATGTGTTAAATGGGCTCTGCCCTCTGAGCTTGATTTCTGGGTGCTTCTCATAGGACAGATCTTCCCTCATGCTGCTGATGCCTTAGGATTTCAGCTTTTATATTTTCAGATCCTGTAGTGCATCAGTGCATCACTCCAAACTCCACACAGAGTGTGAGTTACTGTCTTCACATTCTGGCAGACAAAACAATCCCTCTGGGTCTGGACCCAAGGACACCCCACAGCCTCAGGACCCAAAAAGTACAAAAAAGTGAATGGGGGGGCAAACTGGGGGTCAATGGCTTCATTAGCTGAGGCTGTAATTGGAGAATTAACCCCTGATATGTAAATGGACCAAACTTAATTTGTCTGAAAAACTGGGGCCCATTGTCCAGCTTGGGTGTAGCCTCTGGGAAGCTGTGACTGCCCAAGGGGTGGCTGTTGAAGGCCTTTAATAAATCCCCACTTTATTCTTTGAATCTTGTCTGACCTCTATTCTAGGGAGCCACTCCAAGGCATCATGGTCAAACTGGAAAAGATAATTTTTGCTATACTGAGTAAACATCTCTGACAAAGAAAGGTAGCACTTGGTATTATTTTGTGTGCACATATGCAAACATGCAGGCAGGCCTGAGTAAGCACACTCAACACTCATGGCTAAACATCCCAGAGAAAGCAGATGAGCTGTTCAGGGGGGAGACATACAATCCCCAGGAATGGAGAAATCATCCTCGAAAACTTCTCCTGGTGATCTCACTCTTGGAATGCTCCCTGGGGAGAACAAGTCAGGAGTTAAAATTCCATGTGCTATTTTCAGTAACTGTACAGCTAAATCAACAGGTCTATATCCAGGTTTTTTTTTTTTTTTTTTGCATTCCTAGGTGTTTATCAAGACTTTGAGAAGCTAATATTCACCGACAAAGAGAGCTCAAGGCCAGACTTCCTAGCACAGGGACTGGACTTCAGGCTGGTCATGAAATGAGATTGAACCAACCTTTCCCTCCTTGCCTAGTTCTCCTGTGTTACTCCCACTCTAAGTTAATAAACACATTTTATATTTGTATGAAATGCAATATGTAATTGTATACACACAAGTTTAGAACAATGCCTCCTGCATAAAATCCCCAAACCAAACCAAACCCACTCATGCCAAGCACACAGCTACACTTCCTTCCCTTAGTGTGGACACAGCCACAGAAATGTAACCAGCTGAGGGATGTCTATAATTACAAATCACATTACTTGAGTGTTTATGTAATTGCTCTGCCATAGCTGCAATTTTTACCTATAACAACTTCAGAATAGGTTTTGATTATCATTGAAGTCAAACAACCAAAAAGCTAGACTACAACACTGAAAAAAAAAAACCAACTTAAAAAAACAACTTAAAATTGCCAAACTTGCTAATTGGAATCCTAATCAGTGGAGTAATTAACGCTTTAATTTCATAGAACCATAAAATGGTGTGGCTTGGAAAGACTCTTAAAGCCCATCCCATTCCACCCCTGCCATGGGCAGGGACACCTTCCACTGTCCCAGGTTGCTCCAAGCCCCAGTGCCCAACCTGGCCTTGGACACTTGCAGGGATCCAGGGGCAGCCACAGCTGCTCTGGGCACCCTGTGCCAGGGCCTCAACATCCCCAGATTAATTTTTTTTCCTTTATGTGGGAGAAGCCCATACAGTCTAACAAACTAAACTAGCAATTACAGTAATACTATTTCTGCTGAAAATTAAAGTTGTTTCAAACAGACTACAGGAACACAAGCAATAATTATAGAAACATACAGCTGAAGAAAAAATAGATTAAACCAAAATAGCATCAGGCAAACATGAAACCTGTGATGCCTGAAGGAGCTGGAGCAGAGGCTGGAAGGAGTTCAGAGCAATAAAGTGGGGATTTATTCATATTTATTGAGGTGCCTTCAGAGGCCACACCCTGGCAGTACCAGAGCCACAGTCCTGGCTCTGCCCCAATGTGGGAGCAAAGGAGGGATTGGTCATGAGATCTCACATTTTTATAGGTTTTAGTCCATTTGCATATAGGAGTTAACTGCCCAGTTAAGAGCTTCAAATGATGAAGTTTCACCCTCCTTGCTTGCCTGCCCACCCTCCTCTTTTCATGCTGTTCATGCTTTGGGCCTGCAGTTTGAGGAGATTGTCCTTGAGTCTCCAGCTGGAATAGGATTGTTTTGTCTTTACCATCCTATGCAAAGATCCCAGTGACACTTGATATAAAGCTAAGAGCTGCACACCAAAACAGAACAGAAAAACTTAAATCCCAAGGTATCAGCTGTAGAAGCAAAAACTTCAGATGGAGTCACAATTTGAGCAAGAGGCAAAGCAGAACCAGGGAGTGATCATCATTCAACCCTCAAATGATGTTTGAAATGTGATGGAAACAGTCTCCAGTTGGACACAGGGAAGCCCCAAGCTCCCAGGAGAGATCTAAGCTGCTCTTTCCAGGGAGATGGAGCTGCTAAATCAGCAGTTCTGTGACACCTCAGCAGCATTCCTCACCCCAGCCCTGCAGAGCTGTGACACTGCCAAAGCTGGAAACAACTCACCAGTGCTCAGCTTAAACACAAACATAAAAAATACAGACCTGCAGCCAGACAGAACCACAATTAGAGGTAACAAAGTGAAGAAAGAAATAGCACCTAACACTTGCAAAGCACACATACAATAATTGGGATCTTTAACCCAGTGCTGTGGCTTGGTGAAGGAAGAGAAAGGTTTAACAATATCTTGGCAAACACATAAAACCTATACAGAATCCTAGAGGGGGGAAGGAAAGGCAAACCAAGCAACACAAAATGAGTTTTTACTCCTCCTGGCAAGGGATTCCAGCACTGCTGTGGCTATAGATGAGCCAGGGGAGCACAGCACCCAGAAAAAGAGCCAGGGACAGGCAGGTGTGTGTATCACAGTTTTAACTGCAAGGTTATTTTTTTCTGCAGCAGTTAGATCTACACTAACAATTTGACTCAAGATTTCACTTACAATAACAAAATTCCTTGCTTTTACTTGGAAGGTGGGGATTTCTCTGGGCCCATAAACAAGATTTTAAGTATTTGAGATAGAAACAGTGGAAGTCTTTGATAGGAACACAGTAAAAGAACAAACGAAATCACTCCCTCTTTGCAACTGTTGTGCAAACTTCCACTATGAAGCCAGAGTTGCTCATAGCATTTGCTTCTTTTCAGAGGTGTCATTGAGAGCAACAGTGGTTTCCTATCTTGCCTCACATTATCCTAAACCAATGTGGACAAATCCTTTCCTAAACTCCTTTCCATTTGCTAAGGGAAAATTAGAGAAATTTTCTTAGAAAGCAGGATGAATATATACAGCTCTGTCAAATGGAAATATGGCAAAATATCAGTGAAGAATATAAACAATAAAGAAACTTAGGCTGGCCCAAAGGTACAGCTAGAAGGGAGAAAGGAGGATGGATAGCAAGCAAATTTTCAATAAATGGAAAGCATTTGGCACTCTCAAGAAAACCACTGTGATCTCTGTTCCTCAAGAGTTTTGAAATTAGACTCATTAAAAGAGAACCCTCTTGCACTGGCAAAGAAACAAATCACATGGTCTAACCTCTCCAGTCCTGACTTCTCTTCCTCTGAAGTATTGCATTGAGACATTGAACTAATATAGTGTGTGCTCACTGAAGGCTGGAAATTTTCTGCTGTGCTGCTGCATTCTTGCAGCTTCAACATAAATTCTACCTCTGCTCTAGTCACAGGCAGGAGAGCTGGGACCTGCTCCACATTAGCATGAGGAAAATCTGCACCATCCTGGCCCCCACACAGAGTGCTGTGCTCTCACCACTTCACTGGCCAGAGTTCAGCAGCCATGAGCTGTACATTTACAGCTCAAGTTTAGACTTCAAACATTTGCTTTAGTTTACCTGATGCCTCAGGTTTCAGCTTTTATATTTTTCAGATTCTGGGCTGCTTTAGTGGGTGGGTCTGGGCTTCATATCAGGGGATGGTGAGCTCTGTGCACAGAGCAGGGAGACAAAACAATTCCTGCTCCAGCTGGGCACCAAGGACAAATGATCCAAATCTCAGCCCAAGAGCACAAACACCATGGGCTGGAGAGAGAAAAACAAGCAGGATGGGACTGCATGGGCTAAAGGTGGAATGGGACAATGAACTGCAAGATGCAAATGGAGCAGAACTGATCACAGTGACAGACCCCGTGCCTGGTCGTGCATTTTGTGACCATTTTGGTTCATCTTGGGTGCAGCCCTGGCTGGGCTCTTGTGCTGCCCAAGGTGGATCCATGGAGGCCTTTTAATAAATCCCTGCTTTATTCTTTAGCTCTGTCTGACCTCTGTTCTAGGTCAGCCTTCACAAGGTGTAAAAAATCCTGTTGAAATCTAAGCCATTTGCTACAGATTCACAGTGACAGAAGGACTCTCATACTCAACAGAGTCAGCAGCAAGTGCTCCACTGACCACAAGTCCCAGGAAAAACTTTACTGCTCAGTTTCAACAAGAGGTCTGTACAAATAAACTTAGATTTTTAAGCAGCAAAGAGCCTCACCAAGATGATCAAGTGGTTTATAGAACAGGAGTTAGTGCAGGACCTTTGCAGGGGTGGCACAGGTGGAAGTCCCTTTTGCCAGGGGTAAGGATAGAAGCAGTGGTGTAGAGTGGCAGCTTTGTTCACAGCTGCCCCAGGGGCAGAGTGCAGCTGGATGCTCACAGCAGCTCCCACCCAGGTAAGAGTTACCTGTCAAACCCCAGAGCTGCCCATGAAGGCTCCTGTGCCAGCCTGTTAGCATTCAGAACACAATCACACAATGATTATATGCAGGTGTTTTTATTAAAGAGCTCTGGGCATCAGGAGACACAGATGCAAACCTGACTCTGACATAGTTTCAAGCTGAACATTTTTGATGTTCTAGCATCATATAACTTACATATTAATTATCAAACTTACATTGTTCCATTGTATACATTGATTTCAATCAAGCATGGATTTCTTGTGATCCCCCTCAAACCCCTAACACAGTTTCTCATGATTCTTTAAACAATAATTATATCTAATCACATCTAACAATTATATCATTCATCCTATACTGACTACACAGGTGCAGTTTCACATGATCTAGCAAATACAAGGCCTAACATTTCCCAGGGCCTACCAAGCCTAACTTTCTTTCTAACTCCCTGAATTCTCTGTGATTTTAAAAACTTCTACTATCAAACCCTGCTCACATTTAGCACCAGCCCATGCCCATTGCTGCTCTGTATTGTGCCAGCAGATTCAGCACTCCTAGAAAACCAGCTGGAATTACAGAGCTGGCTTCACTTTGATGCACTGGCATATTTTAGCATCCTCTCTTGTGTGTTCCTCAACCTCTCTGCCTGAGCCTGTGTGATAACAGATTTTCTGCAAAGTGTAATAGTCAATGCCAGCTGAAATTAACCCTATTGTTCCATTATACAGCTGCTATAGCCATTCATCAGCCAAGAAACTGTAATTTAAGTTTTCTCTACAGAAATCTTATCTCACAGACCATACACTGGCATTGGAGATCCACCATTAAGTAACCAAAAAAAAAAAGAAGGTCCAAATTAAAATAAAATCATGAGCTACATTCTCTGCTTAAGTGATCATTAACTAAGTTATCATCTGCTAATTCATGCAGTTAATTCAGACCTCTCTGCTAAACATGTAAAATGGCCTCTTTGGTGGAGACGGATAAAGGAGCACTGGCATAGCAAAGAACATCAGAAGTGAAAATAATTCTAAACTCCTGAGAGCATTTCTTAACTCTAGCTTCTTCCTTTGATAGCTACAGGATCAGGTTTTATTTAAAAACAAAAACAAGCATTTTTTGAGGAAATTTGAGGTAGCAGCTGAGATACATTAGGCCAAATTTATTAAACCATAACAATTAAAGACTTTATTCATTTTAATAAAATTCCATTTTAATAAAATCACATTTCTTTAGAATAAGCATAATTTAAGCCTTCATATTCAATATGTTTGGAAAAAAAAATTGTAAAAATTGTGGTAGATGTATCAACCCAAAAGGTTAACACTAATGAATCTATTGAAAAAGCAGTTTATCCCCATTTACTGCCACCATGACAAATATGACAGATCTGCAAATGAGCACGTTGGATGCCTAATGTTAACATCCATGTTCTGTCAGGTCCTCCTGTGGCTGATCAAAATGTAGCTCTGATTGCTGTGACTAATAAATAATCCAGACTAATAAAACTGCTGTATCCTGTAATGATGACAGTGTGAACACTATCTTAATTAAAACCGTTCCAGAGCCTCATCCATCAGTCAGTGACAAGCAACCTTTCAAAAGGTTCACAGGAGGAACAGACCCAATGCCCAGCCAAAAACTTGCAGAGATGATAGCAACCTTCAGGAATGATCCCCTTTGCTTCATGGCACGTAGAATCATGGTCACAAATCAATATCAAATTTTTGAGTGCAAAATGTGCTCAGATTTGGCCTCCAGTTTTCCACAGTGTAAGCTACAGTGCCACACTTGGGATTAACACAGCAACCTTTCATGGTATTTTTTGGAAAGATAAAAAACAGTTACTGGGATACACAACTGGTATTTCAATTTGAGACTTTCAGCACTGGAAATGCAGCTGCAAGGCTGTGTATCATCCTACTTGCAGAGATACTGCTCCCTGTGATGTCACTGACCCAGACCTGACACCTCAACACCCTAAAGCCCAATCATGTTTCCACATGTGAAAGGGGCAGCCCTGGACCTGCTCTGTCAGCCATGTAAAAAGGACAGTATTCAGGCTTTGGAAGGTTTCTCTGAAACCAGAATGAATGGTACCAACCATCACCTCCTCCAGGTTCCAGCCCAAATAAATGGATTCATGGCTTCACAGAATCATGAGGTTGGAAGAGACCTCTAAGATCATCAAGTCCAACCCAGCCCCAACACCTTAGCTAGCCTATAGCACCAAGTGCCATGTCCAGTCTGTTTTTAAACACATCCAGAGATGGTGATTCTACCACCTCCCTGGGAAGAGCATTCCAGTAGTTTATTATTCTTTCAGTGAAATTTTTTTTCCTAATACCCAACCTATCCCTTCCCTGACATAGCTTGAGGCTGTGTCCTCATCATGCTGGAGTTTCTCATTTTGAGCTGGAAAAATCTCCCAGCACATTAAGAAGTTAACTGTGAGGTCAAGGGAGAGTTTTCCATGCAATTGTTTTGAAACCCCAAGCTTACCTGCAGTCTTTTCCACCAATTCTGATACTCTTGGAATGTCACAGCTGAGACAGCCATGACACACAGAGTGTCACCACGCAATTCCAGAAGGATTTAAGTATTCTCCCACACAGTAACATCCTACCACTGCAGAGAGCTGCAAGGGCTCCTTCTTGTTCTTTAGCCCACTTTTTATGCCCTCCTGTAGATGCATTGCACCTGTGTGCCCTCTGCTCCCTTTGGTGGTTGCTCAGTGCCCCTGGGCACCCCTTGGCTCGTTGCTCTCAGTGCTGCTCACCTGCTCCTCACAGCTGCAGCCAATTAAGGATGAGACTGGCCAGAGTCCCACCCCAAACCGTGGGCCTACACTGGAATTTAGTGAAAGTTTTATGTTGTTGGAATGGTAGTAACAGGAAAATGAGCTGTCCCTTCTCAGTGTGGGATGTACCAACTAAACAGCAGCTTTTGTCCTTCATTTCTGTGCCAAGCACGTTCCTTAAGTCCCAATTCTTAACAGTGCAAATGCAGCACAGCAGAGTTCAGGCACTGTTTACTTCAGGAAGAGCTGGAGGAGAGGAAAGGTGTCTCTCCCCCTTTCCTGGCCCTGTGCAGGTGACTGGGTGTTGATCAGACCAGTGGCACCGTGGCACTTAATTGTTAGTTTTGAAAGTATTGCTAATATTATGTATTCCTCCAGAAGACTGAACATTTAAAATAAAATGATGAAAAGGGAGTCTCTACTCTGCAATAGAGCACAGACTGCAGGAACTGTCAAGATCTGAAGTTCTAAAACCCAGGTGTCATGGTTTGCATGGTTTGATGCTAGCACAATGCCAGTGTCCCCATATATAAAATACATTCTCCCTGGTGTCTGCTGTCAGATGTGACCAGGAATACAGCAATGCAGGCTCCAGCTTAGGAATAAAGGAAAGAACTTTATTAACTTACAATATGAAAAAAAGGAACACACCAAATTCAGAATGAAAACCTTCCAAAAACATTCCTCCTCCTCCTCCCCCCAGTCTCCAACACAACACAGTGAGACAAAACCTTGGATTCCCAATCCAGTTACCACCCCTCAGATAATGATTGGTTTGACCACAAACTCCCAAAAACTCACTTCCTTTTCAAACCAGGACACCAGGGTAGCATTACCATGCACACCCAATGCACAGCACAAGCTCCTAAGCGTGAGGGCAATACAAAAAACAAAATTGCTTCATTACTTGCTCATCAAAGCCAGAAGCCAGGACAAAAAAATGGAGATTTGAAGACAGAGGCACAGGGACACTGACCTCAGCAGGAAACTGAATGGCAGGAAGGCACCCAGACTGTGCAGAACTAAGGCTGGACAGGCAAACTGCTTCACTTTCATTATCATCCAGGGAGGAAAAGCAGAAAAAAACAAATGAAAAATTGTAGTGCACTCCAACAGGGTAGTGAAGGTCAAACTCAGCAAGAGACAATGCATTCTAATGAATATTTTTCCCAACTCTTGGAAGATTAGATTCAGCACATCTTTAAATCCCACCAATATATTAAACTGCTCCAAAAAAAGAATTTCTCAGACCTACAAACTATGGAAATAAGTTATTTTGTCCTGGCAGAGCTTCTCAAGTGCAAATATCAAAAGAAGTCTTAGGACAGGTAGCTATAACCAGAAAAAAAGAGTTATCTCATGGAACAGGAACTGCAAGGAAACAGAGTTAACAGTCAATACTATTCCCATAAGAAAAATAAGTATTTCTAATTTGTGTTGACACATGAGTGCAGAATCTCTGCTAATGCCCAGATCTGCTGATTTAAAATCTAACACAGCTGGGAAAATGGAACAGACCCCTGTGCCAGGGCATCAGAGCCCTCTGAAGCTCAGGTGAGTGAGGGCTTCCATCCATTTGTCCACTCCATGTGCTTGGGTTTAGAGCAGGACAGCTGCTCCCATTGACCACTGTCCAAGGCCAGCCTCAGGGCAAATCCAGAGGTACATACCCAAAAAATGAACAGTAAGGAGCTAAAAGCAGTGTTGAACAATGATGCAATACAGAAAAAGCAAAAAGGAAAAAAAACCACCACCCCCCCAAATAAAAGAAAAACAAAACAAAAACAACAAAAAACGCAAAACAAACAAAAAACATAAGAAACCAAACAAAACACCTCCCCCCCCAAAAAAAAACCACAAAAAAACCCCACAACCCCCCCCATAGCCCCAGAGACACAAAAATGAATTCCCACATTTTTACTCTTATTGCTTTGCTCCATCAGACATGGGGCAGAGGCAGGAATTCTGTGCAGGCAAGAGCTGTGATTAAGTCTCTGTCCTGGCCCTGGGACAGGTGTCCCCTGCACTGCTGTGGGACACAGCTCCAGCTGCAAAACTGCTGCAAGGACACAAAACAGCTCAGAATGGGAGGGCAAAGAGCTCAGGGCACTGAGACTGCCCCTTTTCCAAGTGTTCCTGAGGGAAATGTGCAGACTGAACCTTTTTCACACCTTAGGACACTGCAGAAGGCAAGGACTGAGTCTCAGATTGTAAAATTGCGTTATTAAGTCAATTAACATTCAAATAGTTCCTTTTTATTACTCTGGAACAGACGGAAATCTGGTGCAAGAACATTCTCCTGTTTTTTTCAGCTGCCAGTTTTTCCTCCTTGAATGCACTAGGGCATATTTTACCTTCAGATACCACAGTTAACAACACAGTGTAACTAAAGAAGAGAATTTCAAGAACTGTGTAAACAGCATTTCTACTCATTAAATAAAACCTGAAAAATTTCCAGATTATGCTCGAGTAAAATTGATGCCTTCCAAAGATAAGTCTAAGGGGCATAAAGGATAAGGCATAAAAGGGCATAAAACTGATTAGTGGATGGGAACACACTGGGAGCATAAGAGCTGATAATGCCACTCCCTAACAAAAAACCCCAAAACCTTTAAGTCACATGCAGTACACACAGTATTCCCAGCTGTTATTCTGCCTATAAAATATGCTGTAGGTCTTCCAAGCCACAGATTGTGAAGATGGACAGAAAGAAAAAGAAGGAAAGGGTGAGGTAACAGTGCAAATGACCACAGTATATAATTTATTTTATTTCTGTGTGACTATGCCCAAAGAACTTGAACCTAGAGTGACTTGTGTAGAGGAAACAGCACTCTGAAGTTCCAGGCACTCAGCTCTCTGCTTACCCCCACACTAAGCATATTCTGCCATTTCAGCATTTGGTTATTTTAATCTTTTTGTAGTCTTTCAGCCTTTCCCACAATCAGCCTTCAGGGTGGGACCATGTTCAGAGCAGCTGTGAAATAAACTATTATTATTATTGAACTGTTTTAATCTCTTTCAATTTTCCTCCTTCACTACAGCACAGCTCTTCAGCTGTTAGTTCTCCATTTAAAAGCAGGGAGCCACGTCAGATAATTAGAAAAAGGTTTACCTGAGGGCTTTCCTGGGTAATTTACAGCTTGACTAACCTATAAAAAATTATAGGGAAATAAGGCTGTGGTACCTAAAAGTAATGGTTGTTTGCTCAGTTCAGCACTACTTAATTACTCTTCCTTTAGTTCAAAGCAAAAAGGAAATAACTTATTCTTCAAAACATTTCATGAGCTAATTTAAAATAATTGACTTTGAAAGAAACTGTGAGGACAAAAAATGTGAAATTCTTGGTATATTGAAAAGCAATACTAACATAAAAAAACCAACCCCTCTTCTGTTTTATAGACATAGGATAGTTTCCCCTCTAAGTAGGGTACAGGAGTCAACTAAATACATGAGGTGAAAGAAAAATAAATGGCATTTTGGCTTAAAAATCCTGATAGGTTTGTACTTAACATGTGGTTATTTGGGACAGCCATCCTCACTGGAACCCACTATGTAGTTACTGATAGCCATGAAGGAAGCCTCAAACTGATCCACATACTTGTACAAACATGTTTTTAAATGAGTTTTAAACCTCAGAGAGTTTAAAACCTGAAAATATTTTAAATCTAAAAAGCACCTTTCCCCATTTCTACCACAATTAGCAAATAAAGTAATATATAATAAAGGAACTATATACTGGCGTTTATTTGGCCTGTGTGCATTAAAAATCCATATTTCTGTATTGTAGCCCCTGAACTTTAAGAGACCACACGGAGGAGAGGGTTTACAGTGAGATATTGGGCACTGCCCCGTTTCTGGTGCTCTTTTCCTCTTTTATTGTTGGCCAAGAGACACTGTTTGATCAGAATAAAACTGCAGCTGCACTGGAAACAGATGCACATGTACATGGGTGCATGTGTATATATGTATATAATTTATATATCTATATACATATATAAATTACATATATTGATATGTTAATAAATAATAATATAATCGTTATTGTAATTAATTAAATTAATATAAAACTATCTTATTGATATTATAATATATTAATAAATTATATATAGTGAATTATATTATATTATCAACAATATTATATGTTATAGATAATATTACATTATATTATGACATTTATATTAGTATTATATTATTAAATTGTTATTTATATTAAATTATATTATATTATTAAATTATTATTTATATAAGAGTAAATTAACATAATACTATTATATTAATATAATATTATTATGATATAATTATTATTAATTATACAATAACATTGATAATATGTATTAATACATATAAATATATATTATTTAATATATATTATATGTACATTAAATATATATTTATTTATTTATACATATATAAAAATTTATATCTACATCAGCCCAGTGAGGTGAACTCAAAATGAAAATGTAAAATGTAAATTTAACAATAGGAAATTGGAGTACAGGATTCTTTACCCCATAATAACATTGTGATCATTTTATTGCGAAGAAATACATTCCATAAAGGCATTAGGTATCATTCCAGAGTGTTGTAAATGCTGCATCTGCCCCCATAATGGCCATTCTACACAGCAGCTCTGAGCTCAGACTGAGCAGAAAAGGGACAGTAATACAATATACAGCAAATGCAAGAGAAGCAGATGCCCACCAGAAACAAGATCTAGTTTTTAACTTGCAAGCTGTACTGATTCCACAGTCACTCTAGTTTTAAAACCTACTTTATGTTCCCAAAAGCAAAGCACTCATGGTGTATACTAGGGAAACAAAAATTCTGTTATTCAAGCTGAATTTTTGAGTTGAGACACCATCTGGACAGAGATGTTCTGTCCAGACCTAATTTCCTAACAGATTTATTTTGCCCATTTGGCCAACATACTTCTCCCTTTTCTTGCCATTTTAATAACCTAGTTCACCCCAGAAACATTTTTTCAAAGTGAATTTCCAAGTGAAAACAATCTGCCCAGAGAATATTTGTGTGCTTTTCCAAAAGAGGCAGAAAAAAAAATCTTCATAGAACAACTTTTGGATTCCCTGCTACAGTACAGAATGCAGAGTTTGCCAGCAGCCTATAGAAAGGTATTTACTGAATACAATTAGGAGAAGAAAAGAGAGCTGAAAAGCTCATTATTATTCCTCAGAGAGAAAGAGGATTAATTTAATTAATAGATTGCTGAGTTACCGGGTCACACCTGATGCCTCTTTCCTTCTCCGTGCAACCCCAGGGCACCACAGGGAATATTCCTGTGTCTGCTCTGGGCTGCCCTGACCCCCAGGGCAGCACTGACTCTGACCCTCATCCATGGAGAAAGTTTCCCAGACTTCAAGACAGACTGGAGTCCACAAAAGTGTGCAATAGATTATAGAGAGCAGTGCAGGTGCATCACTGGGTGAGAAATTGAGGTTTTGGGGTTTTTAGTGCATTGTGGATGGAAGCAAGATGGAGGCACAGGGTGTTGTCCTGGGTTTCTTCTTCATGCTGCTTCTTCCTTCTTCTCCATGGGTTTGGGTGGCATTTTGGAATTGGGCAGAAAAGTCTGCACTGGGGGCTCTGTGGGATCAGTTCTTGGGTTCAAAGGGAAAATAATCCAGGTGTCAGTTCTTAATTGGACAGTTTAGTCTTAGGAGACCTTGTACCAAGAGATTGTTGGCCATTTTGTGCCTTCTAATGAAAAGCTGCAGAACTCACAGTAGTGAGGCTGTTTGACTGATAAGGAATAATAAACACTTGAGTCTGAACATGAAACTACTGTCTGGAGTGCCTTCAATGCAGACCCAGAGGAACCCACAACTGGGACCCCAACACTTCTCCAGCTCCTGTTCAGCTTAAACACTCTGCTTCTGCCTCTTACTCTAGCTGCAATCTGGTTTTTATTTGTGCTGGGGGGTGCTTTTACAGGTCTTCTGTAGAGGTAATTTTTGCCTTCTCAATGCAAATTCTGCAGTTATGGAGAAGGAACAGGCTGTGGAGGGGACAGCAGCCAGCTTCAGACCATGGATCAGATCTATACAGATCTTTTTTGGCTTTTTGTTTCAAGAAACTTATGCAATGACTGTGCCCCCTCTGCCTTTTGAGTCTACCCTCTAGTTTTTCCAGATATTTTTGAATAGCACCAGAGGAATTTAAGATTTCTTTGTTCCTGTGAGTTTTATCAGGAGTGAATGACAGGGAAAAAAAAAGCCTGTAAGTGTTCAGCCTGGAAAAAACTTCCCAATGCACCTTCCATGAGACACCCAGAAAAAACACTTGAGCTGTGGAGGAAGCAGCGTAAAAGGCATCAGAACCAGTAGCTGTCAACCCCGTGACACATCTTTAAGAAAAATGGTTTTCAGGTACTTCTGCAAGCACAAGAACATAATTTTTCTCTCTTATTGTAGCTCTTTCCAACTGCACATCACTTCAAAGGGATCTGTAACACTTATTCACACATCTGAGCTTTTCCATTGAAGAATGGCGTCTAAAAATGCTGAAGTGATGATTTCACACAAATCTTGAACACAGGAACAGTGTGCAAGCACAGCAGAGTCACAAGCACCCTGCAGATATTCCTCAACCTTCTGCTCTAAAAACAACTGTAATTAGCAGAGATTTGTGAAAACAAGGGTACAGAACTGAAAAGGTTGAAGAAAAGGTTGAAGCCAGTCCCTCCCTCCACACTGGTGAAGACTGAAGCTGTCAGAATACATGAAAACTAAAACTGTTCAAATCCAGGAATCGGGAGCAGTATTAAAAATAAATAAATGGATCAAATAAAGAAATATATATAAAATAATAAATAAAATGGGTTAAATAAAAAATAAATAAATGGGTCAGTGAGTCAAATTGACATGCTATTTGAGGTTTCACCTCAAGACTGAGGAACATGGAAGGTTGTGATGGAAGATCATATTTATTTTGGAACAGGTTTGGCCATCCTCCTACCCCTGCTTCTTGCACCAAGGGAAAGAAGGCAGTCAGTTAAATGCCAGGAAGCTCAGTCTGACCCAACCCTGATCTCCTGCCACTCCACAGCCTATCAAGGCAATCCTAACCACTGGGAATTAAACTGCTTTCTTGACAGACTGAAAACCTGACAAGTAGGGAGCTCATGGAAGTAAATTTATTTTCCCCTCCTACTCAGCAAACGTGCTCCTGGTGATCAGAGGGGGAGTACATTGGTGCTTACAATCAGCTCCTGGAATGCTCTCAGGCGTTCTTGGGGATTATCAAACTCCTGGATGTAAAACTATGGGTACATTTAGTCTGCTATTTGAACAATCAACAGTTCCATTCATTACTGCTCTGATTCAATGACCTTACACACATAATCAATGGCTAAACTGATAAATAGGAAGACTTCTTAAAAATCTATTTCTTGAGTGCTGGAACTAAATGTTTTGCTCTTGACGGCTGTAATTTATAATTTAGTGACAAGAACATTTGTTCCAGCTGTTCAGACCTATTTCACTCAGGAAAGAAGGGAGCATACTGTATTTCCAAAGCCAGACACTCCATTTGGATTGGGAACTGCTTGATTTATTTATCATATCAAGTTATTACCTAACTCAAAACAATCAGAAAGCATTTTTAATGTTCATTATTAGAACACTCATCATGGGAGCTATGAGGCTGGAGTTTGTCACTATCATATTTTCTGGAAAAATCCCCTTGCCCAGGATTCTTCTCCTGGGAAGCTGAGAAGCCTCAGAGAAAAAGGAAAACAATATTATCTCATTTATTCTCCTGTGTTTTGCTGCTTTAGAATGTGTTTGGACATAGTTCACCAACAGGTGATTGTTTCATTGGTTTCATGTGAATTGTTTTGACTTAATGACCAATCAGGGTCAAACTGTGTCGGGACTCTGGAAAGAGCCATGAGTTTTCATTATTATCTTTTTAGCCTTCTGTAAGCATCCTTTCTGTATAGTTTAGTATAGTAGAGTATTCTTTAATATAATATAGTATCATAGAATAACAAATTCGCCTTCTGAGAACATGGAGTCAGATTAATCATTCCTTCCTTTGTCTGGGAACCCTGCAAGTACAAGAGGAGTTCTTAAAACCTTCAGAAATAATTAAGTGCCAGAAAAAAGTAAAACAAACTAGTAGCTTTGAGTATCAGGGCATAATTTTTTCAGATGGCTAAGTAAATCCCTGCATTTAATTGGGATGATTCATGCCATGTATGGTCTATAGCAGTGTCTTAGCATTTAGTTCACATGTTACTGAATCTGATCTTTCTGGGTCTATTAGCATTTCTAGTGTTTCTTATTTTCATTTCCACTTACAGCTAGCAGGGAGTACCTGCAGCTAGTAGGTGTCCCAGCAGTTCTAGAGATCAGACACACAGCAGCACACTCATCTTCTAAATTCAGTAATCCCAACCCAGGTAAAGAGTAAGAACCTTCTTTAGCTATGTGAAATCAGTGTGAGGGGTTGGACAGACACATTTGGCCTTAAGCCTTCAGTTTGTGTGGAAAGGTTACAAATCAACAGCAAGGTTGTTCCTTTTTGAGGAAGCCTACTGTCCAGTTCTGAAGAATCTGCAGGATATTGTAATGGCTATTGGGGCTTTCTCCCATTTCCATCCTCTCTTTCCTCCTCCTGTGCATGTGGGGGACAGGGTGAGCTCACTGCTTCACTGAGCATCTTTGCTCCCAGGGCTGTGAGATGTTTTACATTCTGTCCTGGGAAAGCCAGCTTGCTGCATTTGCATGTGGATGCCTGGAGGCCAGGATAACCAACACTAAGTGTTTCAAATTGATTTGGGTGCTTGATAAAGCTGGAAGGGTTTATGCCTGGATGGTGCAGCATTGCATGGCCAGGGTTTGACCTGAATGGTCAAGTGTCCATCTCCTGGTGGTGACCAATTCAACTGCTTCCTACTGATATGGGAACACACACAACTAATTGGTACTGCACTTGTGGAAATCTTAAATTGCACATGACGTGACATTCCTCAGTTTAACTTTGTAAGAAGATCAGTCCTGTGTCCTAACCAGAGACCCCATCATCCACCTTACCTGAGAATCTTTAAGTAAAGGGAAGACCAGTAGGGTACTGAAGGATGTCACCAAGATGGAAGTCCAGTACTACAGCCATGTATCCTAAAAATGAACTTACATCTGCACTGTAAGCTGTGAGAGCCAGGCACTCAGAAGTGGAAAATTTGTGAAGTTTTTCAGTATAAATAAAACATACTAATTCCACAAAACATTGTCCCCTAAATCACTCTTTATGAGAGTGAGATTCCCTAAGCCCCTGCCTTCAGATAACGCACCATTCTTAGACACTTCCATGTGTGGACATGAACTCTCCACTACTCCCTTAACCTCTTTAGTCTCTATCCATACCATGCTCTTACATTTCATCTCTGAAAGTAACATGAAAAGACTCTTCAAAGAAAAATTGCAATGCTTTCTGAGATTTCTCTTCCCCTCTACAGTTGCATATAAAGGGTCAGTATGTTCTTTGTAATTTAGGCTTTTGTTGCTTGGAATGCAAAAGCACTGACTTTATCAAGAGGCTGGCCATGACCCAGCCTTAGCTGAGTTGTTTTAATATTGTAAAACATCTGGGACACTCTCACTTTTATCTTTTGGTTTCTGTAGTCTTTTAGAATTACTCACAACGTTTTGATTTTCACAATACCGCTGAAACTGAAACACAATCACTGCAAACCTAAACATGCTGTTCCCATTTCATTGCCTGGGGCTACAATTTCCTGACTCTATCCCTGTGCCCCAGTGAGAGGCAGCCTGGATCCCTGCCTTGGGCTCCAGCTATTCAGCCTCGCTGTGGAGGTGCTGTGCAGACCTTCCCCACTGTCCCACACACTTGGAGTGGCTCTTGTTGGAACCCAGGACATCCCTCTGGCTGCCCTGGAGGGCTCGTACCCCTGGCCGGGGGCTGAGAGACCCTGGCATGGAGCCAAAGACACCTGTGATTTTAGCCCATGGAAACAATTACCAACTTTATATGAGGGTTCACAAGCCAGGAGACTTTAAAGAGAATCATAGATAGTTTGTCATAAGATAGAAAAGTAGAATTTTGGGGTTTTTAGAATGGGGGTTCAGAAGCCAAGATGGAGGGATTTGGGTGTGCCTTGTCCTTCTTTCTTCTTCTTGGCCTCCATCTTCTGGGTAATGGTGGCACTTTTAGATTGGTTTAGAGTAGAAAGAGACTGTCTAACATGGGTGATAGGTATTGGAAAATTATTGTGAATAAAGTACACGTAGTTTGTAGTACAAACATCTAACACCACCTCTGGGGCAGTCAGTGTGCCATGAACTGACCTGCTGGACAGACTCGGCAAGTCAGGAAAAGAATGTCATAGAAAATAAACAACCTTGAAAACCACAGCCAAAGAATCCTGACTCCTCCTTTGATCTCAGGGCTGGGAAAAAGAGACTTTCTAACACCTCAGGGTCATCTCAACCACAGAGACCCCAAGAGCTCTGAGCTAATGACAAAACATATTTACTGCAGGACTCTTAAAAAAACCAAATTGCTTGGTCAGGATAAGCAGCTGTCAGCCCAAATGCCTGATTTCTGACTTGGAATTAGCTCTAGAGAGGAGAGATCCTGATGGGAGGCCAGTTCTGCTGTGAACACCTGCAGCAGTGGTTTCCCAAATTACCTCAAGCCAAATATGAGACAAGCACAGAGGTGGGAGAAGGGCCCACACAGCCCACGGTGCTGCCTCTAGCAGTGGCCAAACCAGAAGCTAGGAAAGCACAGAGGAACAGGTCACATAAATAGCAACATTTACCCTGAACCTTATGGCTTCATTTCATGTCCCCCAGGTCTTGTTCTGAATTAGAGACATCTAACTCTACCTTTATTACCACTTTCCTCAAGAGTTTCTTTTGCATGCTGAAGGGCTTCAGCCTCACTGCTCATTTCTTTTACAGACCCCATTCCAAGATTTCAAAGAGCTTTGCTGTCTTCTCACTGCTTCATTCACATTTGGTGTTTTTGAGACTGGATTGGCAGCAAAGGAAACATGACTGCATACAGTACTCAGGAGGCAGAAGTTCTGTGCATTGAGATTAGCACCTAAAGTAGTTAATGCCTCCTCAAGTTGCTCTCTCTTGTTGTCCTAACAACTCCAATATTTGATATAAATGTTGTACCATTCCTGAGCCCTGAAATGGCATTTCTGTCATGTTGGAACCCAGGCCACAGGGAATATTTCTCTGTCTGCCCTGAGGGGTCCTGACCCCCAGGGAAGCACTGCCTTTAACCTTTGCCCATGGAGAGGGCTGCCAAGACTTTGGGATGGATTGGAGTCCACAAGAGTGTGAAATAGATAATAGAGAATAGTGTAGTTTGTCACAGGGTGAGACATTTTGGGGATTTTAGTACAGAGGTAGATAGGAGACAAGATGGAGGATCTTAGGTGTTGTCTGAGCTGCTTCTTCTTCATCTACTCCATTTCTGCAGTGTTGGTGGCACAGGGTGAGTGGTGAGGGAAGCACAGTGCAGGGGTTACGTGGAGAGACAAGGGATGAGTTATTGGCAGAAAGGTAAAATAAAGTATGTTTTAAGAGTTGATTGGATAAAACAGCTTTAAAAGACTTTGAAACTGTACATCTTGGGACCATTTTTGCTGTACTTTCTTGTGCACTAAGTCTGGTGCAGATGGCGTGCTGGACTTCTGATAAGATAAGAATAAACAACAACTTGAAGACCGAAAAAAGTCCTGTGTGTCTCTCAATCCTGGCACAGAACTGTTAAAAAGAGGCTTTCCCTCATCAGGGAAGCCTCAGGGGCCCCGAGGGGCAGCACACTCTCACAACTCAAGTTCTTACCCAAGAAACAGCACAGAGCACACCCAGTTCTTCCCCACTCTGATTCCCTACTCCCCATATCCAAAGGGATGTATCACTCTGCCTATCTACACAGTCAGTCTGTAATTCACTGCCCACTCACTCAGGGTCACTGGGTTCCTACAAAATGTTTTCATCATCATCAATAATTCAAAGCTCTTGAGGTCAGCAATGGACAACAAGTACTCAATTCTTCCCAAATCATTTATGCATGTGCTGGCTACCATGGGTCCTGGAACAGATGCATTTGCCATTTCATTAGAAAAGCTCTGACATTTTGCACAGACTGACTACTCATTACAAAAACCAGGCTGACTCTTGCCTCTGTAGCCTGTAATTCCATTCTCAATCCACCACTGTATAGCAATTTCTTCTTGTGCACATGCCAAGCCCATCAGGCTGTGCTTTCCCTTAGCACATTTCTGGAAAGCCATATCCCATTTGCCATCTTCCAGCCCTCAAGTACCAGAGTACCTCTATGGAACACCACAGTTAGTCTTGCTATCTTGTTCTTGAATTCTTGGGTTAGTAAATTACTTGGCAACTTCTATTTGATTCATAAATTCCTCTACCAATTCGTCAATTTGAAAGAGTCTTCCTGATGAATTCTTTTTGAAGAAGTGCACCAGCACAGGAAACTGCCATTTCTTCAGCACAGGAAACTGCCATTTCTTCACAATGAGCAACAGATGCAAAGAATTTGTCATTTCTGAGCATCTATGAGCCCTAGAGGTTTTTCTGGCAGGCTCCCTCATCCTGATGTTTTTGAAGATTTATTTTTTGCTAGTTTTGATGTCTTTTCCAAATGCTCTCCTAACTCCTTTTTTCCAGTCTGCCTTGTTGCAGTTCTACATTTAAGCTGTCATTTTTTAAAAATCCTGTGTATTTTGCTTATTTAGATAAAGCTTTTGGCTTTTAGAGGACTCTCTCTTGCTTTTAACCATCATGCTGCTATTAAGCAATGACTCTTCCTTTCAGAAGTGTTTCTCACTAGGTGGGAAACATTTGTTCTCTGCCTCCAGTATCACACCCCTGCAATCTGTAACTTCCAGCCTCCTGTCTAACAAGCTGGTATGAGCTATTTCCCCATCTCCACATACCTCTTCAAGTGGAGCATGGCTGCAACAGATTATTTGGCTTCAGTTTCTCTTCCACAGATCCTGGAACTAATTAAACTATTTTTGCTTTTGAACTGATGCTCTGAACCAGGTTTGGGTATTATTCAGCACTAAGAGGAACCCTTTTTGGTTAGAAAGGTAGACCTTAGGGCATTATGATGGGGCCAAAAGTGAGAAGAGTTTTCACATTGCAATAGGGCAGCTCCAAACGTTGATAGCACAGACAGTGGCTCCCTGAAACTCCACAGGGCAGACTGTACATCCTGAGCGTGGCAGGCTCAGCTCTGTACAAGCAGGGTGACCCATTAGTTAATTATGGTGACCCATTAGTTAATTATGGTGACCCGCAATCACCCATCAGGGAGGGTGGTTATATTGGAGGTAGAGGGGGTTGGCATCGAACACTTTGCTCACAAAAAAAACCAGATAACCTTCCAGCCACTGTTTCTGTAGATTTTTGTGTCATGTTAATTTGACTGTAGTTAACATAGCTAAGGCAATTTTGAAGATGCAAAAGTAAGTTTTTAAACCCAGCATGCAGAGCTAAGCTCACTTCCTTCACAGCCTGAGGCAATGCCACATCATGCAGCATAACAATGTCTGTAAGAGGAAGCCCAGGAATATGAGACTGTCCTGACTCTCAAGATGCAATTTCTATTTCTGTCTCTGCCACAAACTTGCTCTGTGACCTTGAGCAAGTCATCAGATCTCGCTGACTCATAGGAATATCTCTGAAAAAGGCTACTGCAAAGCTTTAATATCTGCAGGTGATTATTACACACATAAATCCTCATCATCACTTTCATCACTATTTTCATCACTTGCTGTTTCACTTTCTTTCCAGAGATGAAGCAGAAAGCCCAGTGGAAATACACAAAATACTGTTTCAGAGGGAAAAACAGGGATTACATTTGCTGTGCCCCCAGGTTCTGGCAGACAAGGGTGCCTCCTCCCAGGTCACTGTGAATATTTGACTCTCCACTGCAACCATCAGAGGACCTGAACCCACTGAGGACACAGCTCCTTGTGCTCACCACAATTCGGGCCACATAAAATAAGGAAGCGACTGAAAAAGGAGGATACTGCAAAGCTTTGATATGCACAGAAGGCTTTAAAACAGCTGCTATTGTGAGGAGAGCACAGCTCAGGTAATAGGCATGGAGGAGATAATTGTGGTGTGGCCAATCATGCCTGTTGGCCCCAGTTAGCTACGGAGCACACAGCTTCTTGAGACAGCACCTTCCCACCTACTGAGCCAAACTCTTTCCTGCCATCATTTCACTGGTCTTTCTCAATTTAAATTCCAAATAGATTTTTTTTTTTTTTTTAATAATCTACATTCCTCAGAAATAATAACTAGCAGTTTTAACACTTGAGTTTATATTTTCCAGCTCACATTTATTTCATGCTAGCAAGCAGAGGACAAAGCAAAGGAAGGCATTGGAAGCTCTGCTCTGGAAAGGATTCTGGGAGCTGTGAGTGAACTGTCTTACAAATAATAATGTAATAATATAAGAAGCAGCCCTAGCCATGGCTAATGTCAACATTACCTGCCTCACAAACAGCCAAGCACAAATTCTGCTTCTGGTTATTGAAGTCAGAGCTAAGCTGCTGATGCCAAGGCTTGTTGTACACAGCCTTAATTGCCCACAACATCCCTAGCCAGAGGGATCACCTAACACTGAGAGAATTGGATATTTGAGATAGCTCAGAAACCAAAATACAGGCAGGAGCTCCATGCAGCATCATCAGCTGTTACAGTGAGAACAAAGATCAAAATCTGTGTGACCTTACGCTTACTGCACTCATAAATCACTAATGAGAAGCAGCTCACTGAACACTGATGAGCTGAATTCCAGCTGGGGGAGGGGGGACAGAAGGACCAGAAGGAGACTTTGCCCACTCTGAAATTCTTGTGCAGAAAATCTAATGGCATCTCTGTGGCCAGCAGCTCCAGAAACCATTCCTCAGGCCTGTGGAGTGCACAAAGGCTCACAGCAGAAAGAGATTCTGCCTTTGGTTGTCTTTCAAGGCTTCCCTGGCTAAACATGGATCCTCTTTTTACCTCCTCGTTCACTGCTGTGATCTCCACCCTCTCTGTTTGCTGAGACTGAATAAATCAAAATGAAAGTTCACATTCCTAAGCCCTCAATATATTATAAATTCCCCATGCTGCTCAGCAGCCTGCTCTTCCAATCAGTGACTTTGCTGATCTCTCCTGACTCCACATATATGTAAGAAGATTAGAGGCAAATATAAAATAATCTTTAATAATAGATTTTGTATGGTAAGTAGGCATCTTTAAACATATTACAGGAATGAGAAAATATCGCTCTTCTACTACTCAAATATTTATGCACACAGAGCCCTGGAGTTCTGCCCTACTTTACCCCACACATTTCAGCAACATGCTTTTGTCAAATCTACTTATTTTGGCCATATTTACCCATATAGAATCCACACACCTCCTCTGGCATTCATAACAAACCAAGTATTTCACACTGTAATGATGTAAGAAACAGCTCTAGCCATGGCTAATGTTAACATTACCTGAGAGCCACCAGATGGTGCTGTTAAAGATGGTATATAAAGTCATTTCAAATGGATCATTCACTGAAAATTTAAAAAAATAAGATTTTTTTAACGGTCTTAAAATTCCATGTTTATTAAACCAGCAAGACTCCTACTGTGACATTGTTTCTAGAAGAGAGAAAAGTCAGTGCTGAGGGCAATAGAGCCCATTAAAGCAGGAAATCTTCAGTTCAAGTCTCTAAGGAGTTAGGCTGTGCCTCAGCTTTCAGGCATCTGACCACAGAACAGAAATCACCACAAGCCTGAGAGACAGGCACTCCCAGAACAGCCTGGGCAGAGAGGGTGCAGGCTGCTCCCAGCCCCAGGGAAGGGCTGGCTGGCATCAGCATATTTGATGGCATCACCCATATTCAGCTCACAGAACTGGAAAATGTCCAGTGTGTTTGACTCTCCGCACTGGGAGCCCATGGCCCAGCTGCCTCTGGAGGATGGAAAGGTCCTTTACAAACAGGAGCAAGAAGGTTCCAGACCTCATGTGCTCCTCCTGGATGGGAGCTTGAGGAACTCTGGGTCTCTGGATCTCGGAAGGTTGCTGTTTTGCTGTTTATTGCAGCCCTGAGACACGTGCAAAGTCTCTGTTTCGGCTGTTCAAAGAATGAGTCGGAGTGCTTCAGTTCTCGGTCTCAGAGTTGTTTATTGTATCTTATCTATAAAAATTTTTCTCCTGCCCTGCCGAGGTCCATCCAGCAGGACAGACAGAGGCACTCTGCCTGCCCCCGGGGCGGTGTTATCTCTTTATACTACAAACTACAGATAACATGTTTGCAATTACTTTCCTATACCTATCACCTGTGTTAGACAGTGAGCTTCTACTCTAAACCAATCCAAAAGTGCCACCATCACAGCAGATGAAGATAGAGAAGAAGAAGAAGAAAGGCTGGACATGCCCAAGTTCCTCCATCTTGTCCTCAAAACCCCCATTCTAAAAACCCCAAAATCTACCCCTTCACCCAGTGATAATTTTATTATTACACTACTTAAACTTCTGTGGCTTTCAGGTCTTCATACAAAGCTGGTAATTTGCTCCAGGGGTCATAATCAAACCCCCAGGTGTTCTGGGCTGTGTGCCAGGGTCTCTGAGCCCCTGGCAGGGGCCTCAGCAGCTCTGGACACCCAGAGGGATGCACTGAGTTCTGACATCTGGAGATCAGGGGGATGATGACGACAAGGATTTTAACAAAATAATTTCAGAGAACATATATGCCAAGTCTTTTGCTTTTCTCTGTGCCAGGGTTGGGATCAAATGTGTGAGATGGTATTTCTTGTTTGGACTCACATGTTTATTAGTTCTTATCTATGTCATGGTCTCACAAACCCTGAGTTCTACAGCACTTCACTCTAACAAATTAAAAATGAAGCCCCATCTCTCTCTCTACAAGGCCTTTTAAGGACAAACTGTCTAATTAAGAAAAGACACCTAAATTACTTTTACTTTTAACCCAATAACTAATGCTTTGTGTACTGCAATGTGGACTTTTCTATCCAATTACACAAAACCACCAAAATCCATGGAGAAAAAGGTGGAGAAGAAGGTGGAGCAGCCTCCATCCTAAAACCTCCATCTTGCCTTATATACATTACTATATTCTAAAACCCTAAACTCCAAGTTTTCCACCATGTGGTATTACACACTACTATTCAAACTCCACAGCCACAATCTCATTCTATCATTCCATTTTGGAATCCTTCTCCACGGCCTCAGGTCAATGCAGTGTTCTCTGGAGAGTCAGAGTCTGTCAGCACAGAAAGTCTGAAATTCTCAGCAAGCAGGGTTCCAACATACATACATTACCCTGAATTGATTCCTGGAGCCCACATTCCTAACCTTCCAGGCATTTTCTCCCCTTTTCACACATTTAGACCACTGAGGAGTGGTCAGTTCCCAAACCCTTCACTGAGGGGATATGGGCATGCCCCTGCCCAAACTGCTGCCCTGTGGCTCCAGCACCCTGCAGCACAGCAGGGATATGAATCCACACTCTCAGGCTGGTGAATTCAGCAAATTCTAGAGGCAGGAGCCACAGGAAGGCTGGGAGTGGCCTCTCTCCAGCAGCCCAGCTCCTCCCCCCTGAGCTGCACAGGGCAGGGATGGGGACAGGCACCCAGAGTCCCCACTCTGGGGGATTTGGGTGCAGCTCTCCAGGCCTGCCAAGGGACCAGCACAATTCCAGGTGGCCAAGATTCTTATATTTAAATCCCTTTGACAGCAGCTACGTCGGTTTCTTCAGAACAGCAATTTAACCACCTAAATTCCAGCCAGATCTCGTGTCATTATTTCAGGTTGTGTTTTTGTCACTTCAGAATATAAAGCTCTATATTAAAATATATCATCTTCCAAAGCCTGGAATTTATTGTCCCTCAGCCAGTTATTTCAAACTGACTAAATTTCTATCTTTTTGCTCCCTTTACTAACAAAATAACAGATGTGATTATTTCATGAAAAACAGCTAGGTCATCCCCTCTTGCACCAGCATTATCAAATGACTACAGGCTGAATCAGACAACTGCAAGCTGTGCATGTGAACAGAGCTGTTAGCAACCCCTGTGCCAAGGAAATCCAAAGTGCATGGATACAAAATAAACACAAGATTTGGAAACTGCTTTTGCTAGATTTTAAAATTATGGAGGAGATGTAATGGTCTGGGTTTCCAAACAGATGACATGAAATGCAAAGTTATGCAGGAATTTAGCCACAGAACTAGCATTCATGGTGGTCATGGGGACTGGCCAGGCCAGGTCAGCCAATACACCAAGAACCCTGTGAGAGTTTGCTCTGAGTCTCCTCTAATTTGTGATGGGAAGGCTTCCAGCAGCTCATGGCTGTGTGTTCAGAGGGTCTGTGCACTGTAACTCATGCTCTTCCCCAGCTGCAAGGCTCTACTGGCTGTGTGAGGTGTGATGTACTGGAATGGATTCCATCCCTGGCAATTAACAGTTTAATAATGGATCTGTGAATTAGCATTAAATTACAGGGAATGTTACTGAAGGGTTCTAATATTTACATTAATGCCTAATGAGCTCCCCATAATTAACATAATTGTAGTGAGCCACAGAAATTAATATTCAACCAATTATTTTAAAGAGCTATCCAATCTATGTTGAGATTTTTTGAAGACACCTTCCCAATAACAAGATTTTTAAAAGCACAGGTCCTAATGCTGCCACAAGCTCTTCAGAAGTGAATTACATTGCAGGATCAAGGCCTGGGTCCTCCCTGGAACTTTAAAATTAATTAATTACCCAATTTAAAAGCATTCTTATTATGTTTACTCCTAAAATATTGTAACATAAAGCAGAGAAGCTGTGAAGTTCTATGCTCACCCTTAAGCATGACTGAGAAAAACTCACCAGGCTCAGGTGACACAGGTCCATAAGCAGCTTCTAGTGGCAACTAAAAAGATCCCACCAGAAGCAGCAAAAAACACTGCTTGAAGCTCCAGACAAGTTTATTTTAAAAGGAAGGAAGATTAAAAAAAAAATGAAAAAAACCCCAGACAATAAAAACCCTAAACCAAACCAGCCAAAAAAACCCAATAAACCAAATCTCAGAAAAAAAGACACCTAAATCCAAACCAGAAAAGCAATCAAACAAAAAAGCCCACAAAAAGTTGTTTTTACCTGGAGGAATCTTGACCATTTCTTCATGCTAATTTCTGTAAGCAGATCTTGTGGAGGTGCAGAGACCTGAAGCCCCTTTATAAGTCTGGTGGACACTGTACCTTGAGCTGCCATATTGCAACAGCAGCTTCAGGCCTTTCTCCCCATCTTTCCAAATATTTTGTGTTTGGAGATAGCTGACTGGGTTTTCTACTTGTTTCTCTAGAAGCTCCATCTTCAATCACAAGACAGAAAACCTCCTTCGCTCCCTTGCTGCATTGTGTCCCTACCTGCACTGCTGTTCCATTTTCCCATAGCCCACACTGGAACTTCTAAGACACAAGTTTTCAGAGGAACTGAGAGCACAAAGATCAAAAGGTTACCAAAGCCAGTCTTATGAGTTAAAGGATAATTAATCTCACATCCTGAGCCATCTCTGCTGTGTCTTCTGACATTGGACCCAGCTCTGCTCCCACCACAGAGCAATTTAACATTTTGAATAGTGCTGGAGAAGACCAGCAGAGAACCATCTCTCTTCCTCCCCACAAAACCCATTGAGAGCTGTTTACAGAGCAAATAAAATTTGTCAGCAGCCCACCCAGGAGCACACTGCAGTTTGAGACAGCCTGCCCCATGGAAGAGCAGGCATGAAGGCAGCACAAGAAGCTCTGAACTTCTCAGACACTTCCACCACACTGGCCAAATGGTGCCCCTGTGGCACAAAGCTAAAAATGATCTTTGTGACAGGTACCCACCTCCCAAAGCTGGACTGGGCTGCTCTCCCCTCCCACAGGCTCAGCACAGCTCTGCAGCACTGCCCACAAACACATCCCCAGGGAGGAAAAAACCTCCAAACCCTTCCCTTTTGAACTGGGGGGAAAAAAGCCTTTTTGGCTTCAAATCCAAAGGGTCCTTTGCTACCCACCTCCCTAAATCTGCAATCAAATACTTCCCTGCTTGAGGCCCAGAGTGCAGTAGGAGTTTGGGAAGTGTTTGTCAGAGAAAGGAGTGCCAAAAACATCACCTGTTAGTTGATTGTACTTTCTTTACATTATCACTTCCCCCCACCCCATAAAAGTGTCTTATTCCTTCCAGCAGACTGCTGGGATGGAAGTCTAGCTGGAAATGAGAAACAGAGGAGAAAAGGTAGCTGGAACATGTAGGAAACACAATCCTTCTCATCTTATCATGTCAAACAAGTAGTTTTTACCTTTTATTTCTTGCCAGTTTCCATTTACAAGCACAAAACCTAAATTAACCACCCTAAACTACTCAATGACCAGTTCTGTGTCAGCATTCTCTGCATATTTGATTTGCCTGCTGCAGCCAGAAATGTTACGTTATTCTCCTGCTATTGCTCTCTAAGACATTGAGCCCTGCCACACTTTGCCTTAATGATTTCCTAGGACTGAACATGCTCCACACCACTTATCTGCCATAAAAACTGCTTCCCAAACTCTTTTTGAGCATGTTCCTTCTCATCAGTGAGCATTTCTTGATTCTTGTGCTGTAAGACAAGTTGAATATGAGAAAAGGATTTTTTTATGTGCCTCTGTTATGGCTTCTTCTGCTCAGGTGTGTACAAAAGACAAGCAAAGCATTCACAGAAAATGAAAATCCAGGAGATGCTTGTAAAAGTAGGTAATTTAAGACTTTGTTGCAACCCTCGTGTTTTAAAAAATGGGTTTAACAGCATTCAAAACAGCAGTTAGGCTAAAAATTCATTAAAAGCTCATAAAATAATGATAAAAATTGTTAGCATTAGAAGATCAGAAACTCATCCCACAGTTTACACTTGGATGTAGCCACAGTCTGGAGGAGAAATTGGGCAGGAAATCCACTCTCCTGGGGCAGTGGCTGAGATCAGAATTGTGGGTGGGTGGGTGAACAGGGACCTTGATTGTAAAAAGCCCCAAAACCAGTTTGTTCTACCTCAGACAGGATCCAAAACAAAGCAATGGGCATGAGGTACATTAGGGAATAAAAACTGGTATGAGCACAGGTGTACAGCTGTGATCCAACAACACTGCAGTGGTGCACCAGCTTACACCCCTACATACAGCAACAAAATACACAAAATTGGCCTCTCTGCCCCAAAACCCCCAGGCACACGGACCTGTCACCACATTTCTCTTCACAGAGAAAAGCAAGGCACAACTTCCCAAGAATATTTCTGGGATTCACATTCTCTGAACCTCAGAGAAAGCAAAAACAATTCTTATCTCAATTGCTACTCCTGTGTTGTTCACAAGTGGAATGCATTGTGGAAGATTGTTCACCTGAAGGGAATTGGTGATTGGATTCTGGTGTGAGTGTTTTGATTCACTGACCAATTGAATCCAGGTGTGTGTGTGGGGACTGTGGGCTGACAGCCATGAGATTCTGGGCAGGGGATGCAGTTGGGTGCTTGGGCAGATTCAGTTTAGATGTAATGTAATGTAGTATAGAATAATATAGTAAAATAAAGTAACATAGAATATATAGTATTCTATACTATACACCTCAACAAAGGTGAGCTTGCTCTTTGCAATGCACTAGTATAGTATAGAATAATACAGTATAATAAAGTAATTAATTAGCCTTCTGATAAGATGGAGTCCTCCTCATCATTTCTCCCAGACATTGGGCAAAAATATCACTGATACTGACCAGCAGAACTCGTGGCCATACTGAGATCACAAACACAAGTTTAGGTACAGCAAAAGTACCTAAAGTACCTTCAATTAAAGGAAATCCCTTAAGGCCAAAGCTCTGTCAGTGTCTTTTAGCACTGACCAAGAACAAAGTCTCTGTGCTTTTTCTGTCCAGGTCCAAGTGCCTTCAGCACAAGCACACAGTTCAGCAAGTGTTGGGAATTACAGAAACAGCTTTACTCTCTCCAGCTCCAGTAGCACTCATATTTAGAGTATGGAAGATAAATTTCTTTCTTTGTAAATTCATTAAATTCCCCAGCAAAGGTTCAACATACTTTGCAGACTAAGTTTATAAAGGTATAAAGTAGAATTTCATCTCTATCAAGACAGTAACTTGCACAAAAACTGCAGGAAGCTAATTATCTTTTAAGACCTCTACCTCTGTCACATTTGATTTATGTCATCCAACAGTTGAAAATTACTAGGGAGATGGACAGACAGCAGAGAAGCATGGAACTGTTTCCATGGCAAAGTGCATTAAAAATAGAAAGAACGTGACACTGATGTTTCTTTCCAGATATTGCCAGAGGGATTCTTCAGGACACTGTATCCTGAAGCTCTAACCCCTAGTGAAATCTATTTAAAAAGCACTAGTAGGATCCTTCATAGTTCTTATGCTGGAAAAATTAATTGGACCAAACTCCTCTGCATATTGTGGAGAGAGGAGAGGAGATAGGAAAAATCTCCCACTGGATGCATGAAGATTTAATGTAGTTTAATATAGAGCTTTATATTTATTGTAGTTTAATATACAATACCATCTGTGAATGGTCCACATCCATGTATTGTTATGATACAGCTTGACTGTCAAACTGAAGTATTGGGCTGGCTGCAGTTTGCTTCTTACATATTCGATACCCTGGTGAAGGTAATACCTTCATATTCTGCTTTACTGCTACTTCACAAGACTTTATTAAAAGTTGGACAATAAAATATTGCCAAGAGAAAGACTATTCAGGAAAAGAAGAGTTAGAAGTGCTCGTTTTTGGGTTGCCAAGAGACTTCTGTATACCTTCACACCAATCTAATCCATCACTGTCTGTGGGAACAGCAGGCTGGATTTCCAGCTCCCACTTCTGCAAACAAGCAGAAAATGCCATTCAGTGCAGCAGCTGTCTGTCCCCAGGGGCAACAGCCCAAAATCAGCCTCCTCAGGGACCCCTCACATCCCCAACAAACACTGGGTCTGCAATGAGAGCAGCAAACACCCACAGGGGTGGCTGGGACAGCTCCACAGAGCAGCCTCTGGCCATGGGGAATGGGACTCTGTCCAGCTGAATGGAGCAGGGAGGAGCACCCAAAAATGGGCACAGACCACTCTTGAGGGCCTGCTAAGATTTTTTCCAAACAATTTGGTCCAGCCATGCAGCAACAAAGGTGAGGTTGCTCTTTGCAATGCACTTTACAGAACCAATATCAAATGCTTCTCAACGTTCCACTCTCTAAACCAGCCTGTAAAAAAAAAATCTTAAATATTTACAATCTTTTCCTTTCCCTACAAAAAATCCCTACAAAATTACAAAGTAATTTTGTCTGTAAAAGTAAGACTGTTTGGCCCATGCCTGTTACTTAAAAGTATGAATTCCACTGCTTCTTTATTTGTGTGTAGGAGTTCAGAAAAAGATGAAATACTTTCATTAAAGGGTCCAGGCAGAAGAGCAGAGCCTCAGAAGACCCCTTTCACAGCAATCAACAGAAAAGCTCTTGGAATGATGAGCTCAGTGGGAGTAATAAGCAGAAACATGTCTATAAAAGGTCACCCTCTGCTTAAGTTTTAATCTTCTAATGTGAAGAATTTTGGTAAATGTGGGAGACATGATGGCCAATGCTAAGGCAGAGGCAATCATTTTAAGCTGCACTTTATCTGAAGTGGGCTTTTGCTACTTTCAATAAAGCAGCACTTTGGCTGGCTGGTTCATGAAGCATTGAATATACCAAATATTAGAATTGAAAGCAACAACATGTATTTTTAGCTTTAGTGAATATAGATAATGGGAGAAAGATGGCAGTCTGCCTGCAACACCTCTGTTCTTTCAATCTCAGTTTCTTACAGCAAATAGCCTGCACTCATCCACTGACAAACAGGCACAGACAAGCTGTTGACTTCATTCAAATACTGAAGCACCATCTGAGTCACCAGGTATCATTAGCTGAAATTGTTTTATAAATAAAGGCCTTACTGTAAGGAAATGCAGTGCAGAAAGCATACATTCCAGATCTTTTTTTAACTGTAATCCAGACTTTGTAGCAAGTGCCAGCCTAGCTACCTAGCTAGTTGTCACTGAAGAGCTTGTGTGTTTTTTCAGATGTTTTTCAGGTGTAGCCATAGCAGCACTTGCATCTTGGCCAGACTTTCTGCCTCTTGTAACTTCCTGTCCCCAGGACTAGTGCCCATACTGCTGTTGGCTTGGAAACAATCCCGGCCAAAAAAATGTAATGTCACCATGATATTTTCTGAAAAATCCCTTCACCAGGATTTTTTCTCCTGGCAAGATGAGAAGCCTCAGTTTCTCCATGTTTTGCTGCTCTGGAATGTGGTCTGGAGATTGTTTATCCAAACATGTGAATTGTTTTTAACTAATGGCCAATCACAGCCAGCTGTGTCAGACTCTGAGGAGTCAATCATGAACTTTCATTATTGTTCTTGTGAAGCCTTCTGATGTCTCCTTTCTCTTTCTTTAGTATAGTTTTAGTATATCATTTCATATAATAAATATAATAAAAGAAATTTAATAAATGTATGATATTATATATGATATATGATATATTATATGATATGAGATTATATGAGATATGAGATGAGATATGAGATGAGATATGAGATTATATGAGAGATGAGATATGATATGAGATAATGATAAATCAGCCTTCTGAGAACATGGAGTCAGTTCCTCATCTCTCACCTCGTCCTGGGGACCTCACAACACCACAAGATGTACCAGCCAACATGGACTTGGGTTTTGGGAAACTTGGCACTTACCACTTTTCACAGTTACTAACATTGCTCACTAACACATCAAGACACATCAAGGCTTTCTTCCAGCTCATTGAGGCAGAGTCAATAAAGGGATGACACTGGCCACACTCAGTGGAAGCATCCCACTTGTGCTGAATGGATGCTGCTGCACAGACACAGACATGAGTGCTTGCTGGAATAATTAATTGATTGGTGTGGTTTGTGTTGGGTAATGCTTCTTTAGAGACTGAAACCTCTTGAACAGGATGGTCAGCTGCTGTCCAGGTACTGATGGGTGCCTCCACTGCAAGTATCCTTGCAAAGATGCCTTCAGGCAGATGAGATAAGGCTCCCTGAAGCATTCTGGAGAATTCTTACATCCTACTAGCACACCTACATAACTACTGCAGCACAGGCACAATCCATATCCACTCATTACCATAAATTATGTACAAACTACCTCATAACTATCTTGATCATGAACAGAGACTGTTCTACAAGACTCCTACTGAGCAGTTTTGTCTGAATATTTAAAGTTACCTCTGTACAGTTTGGTCAACATCTCTGTCTACAGCAGATGCCAAAAGGGAAAAGAGCCTTCAAGAGCTCCTGGATTTTTTCTTCCCAGGAAGTTATCCCAGCATACAAGCAGCAGCTACCAGGCTGTGCACAGCAGGAACCCACTGGGAGAGTCCCCAGGGCTGCCCCAAAGCCCTGTCTGCAGAGCTCCTGTGTGTGTGCTGCTTTGCTGGAGGCTGCCTGGGAAGTCAGGCAATGACCCTGCCTGTGGGCAGACCAGTAAATCCCCTCTGCACAGATTAGCACAGATTAGCTCCAGAATTCCCAGGCCACCCAGGGCACCCACCATCACTGAGCATGCTGGGTATCCAAACAGGCACAACCCTGACATTCAGCTACATCAAAACTGCAGCAGGGTAAACTCCAGTTTCACCCTTATCCTCCATTTATAATCCAAAGGTTGTCACCTCTCAGCATCCACTCAGCTCCTTTAACAGCAGCTCCTTGGTAATCATTTTGATGGAGGCCAAGTGCCATTCCTAAGGCAGTCACACTGACCTCGTGAGGCATCCTCCTGATCCCTGCCACTTGTGCATATGGAAATGGGAACACAGGAGCAGATATAAATGGGTTTGAATTTCGTAGCACTCAGGCTGAGTGGCTGGAGCAAGGTCAGGCACTCAGCTCCTCCTCCTCACTCTGACTTGAGCTGCCCAAAAATCTTTACAAATCCCTTTGTCTCTTCCCAAACCATGTAAGTGGTATACCAGAAAGCTAATGGGTTTTCTGAAAAAAAGTGGGGTTTCTGAACCTCCTGTGGGAGTAATGAGCCTCTCCTTTTATGAAGGGACAAGTCAGCTGAAAGAAGCAATAAGAGAACTAATGCCATTTGCCAAGATGGATTGCTATTATTTGAGCTGTCCATCCACACATATTTGTCCTGAGTGTATTTTCAGTACTAGAAGCAATGTAGTTACAGATCACAGAACAGCCAAACTGTCAGAAAACATGGACTGACTTATCTTCATCAAAATAAATCACAACAGGTTTTGGGACTCCCATAACTCAGAAGCCAAGGGTGACCTTGAGGGAGAAGTTGATTAAAAGTGTCACACCAAGCCCAGCATTGTACTTTATGGTTAATGATGCCAGCTTGCCAACTGAGACACGCTGTTGTGTCTGCAGGGGAGTTTCAGAGCTGAGGTGTACCTCCTAAATAACAACAGAGATTGGGAAATTCAGCAGTCTGACCTGCTCCCAGAGTTACAGCCCTTCAGATGAGGCTCTTAAACCAGTGCTGTTATACGTGCCTCCAACAGGAATGGGAAGAAACCCAATGGGCAAGATTAAAAAGGAAACAAAACCCCACAAAAGTCCAGACCCCAATCCAGTTTAATTTCTCCTCCATCAGTTTACTTGATCATGTACACCAGACAGCATACTGAACTGTGGGTACCAAATCCTCACCTTGGGCAGACATCCATGTAACTTTACCTTCAGCAGAGCACCTCTGCATGTGCCCCAGGGTCAGCTCACAGGGGTTTTGTTTCCCCAGGGCCACTGCTGTTTGTGAGGCTTTTGCTATGGGGAATACTGATAACTCATCCATTTAAAAAAAAAAAGGACACAGAGTTTCTGTTGGCATGTTCTAAAAATTTTGTAGCAAGTGCTGCAAGTGTGTGATCCAGAAACAGGAGATGGAAAAATATATTCAACATTTTGTACAGTTTTGTTCCTAATGGTTTAGTGGCCATAGTTTTGTTCCTAATGGTTTAGTGGCCATAAGAACAGTCCTTTCTCATGTCCAATGAGACTGCACAAAATCCAGGATCTTTGGAGGCAAAAAGTGAATGAGTCCTTGTCTCAGAAATGCAAGGATGACTAGATTCATCCCACCCAGGTAAGACATCCAATTTCAACCACAATTGCCTGCACTTCCAAAGCAGCCTTTCAAATTTTTGGTGATTGTCCTTTCCCTCAAAGGCAAGTACACTTTTTTATAGGCATTTCAGCTTATCATGGAGGAGAATTAATTAGGACTACAACCTCTAGCTACCCTGACATTACCCTGCTTCTGAAATGTCTAAAACGTTCAGGGAGAAAGAAAAAAGTTAAGAAAAGAGAAAACAAAGAGACACCAGTTAGAGGGCAGAGTGACAGACAACCTCCAGACCACTCTCTCTTGCAATTCAAACAGCAACAAGATCAAACACTGCAATTAGCAATTCCTTGTATTTTGTTTACAAGCATTGAAGAAATATTATGTCACTCCCTCAAAAAAGCACATAGGCCAGCTTTTGATGACAGAGCACAGAAATTTCTGGATTAGGACTTGTTTTAAAATAAAATAAATTATAAATTATAAATCAAAGATAAATCCAATATTTTAAATCAAAGGAGCAAAAGGACCAGAGCTGGCTCCGGCACAGGCCTGATGTCCACCTGTAAGGCTCTGTGGGTCCCTGGGACAGGACAGCAGCTGCTCCTCCCAGTGAGGTGTCCCTGAGCCTGGGGATGCACCCAATGAGGCTGCTTGGGGCTGGCAAAGCCTGACAGCTCAGTTACAGCCCTGGCAGCTCATGTCTGTGCACATTCCGTGAGAAAACTGGGAAAACCAAAAGCCAGGAAGGCAGCCAATGCAGGGAGCAGGTGCTGGTGGAGCAGGTGGTTCCCAGGATCCCCCTGTCTTCCACCCTGATTGGAAAGGTGGGGCCAGAGGAGGAACTGCCATTGGGTGTCCCCTGCTCTCTTCCAAAAAATGGAAAAGGTTTATTAAAGCCTTATCAAAAAATACAACAGAAGACTGAATTGAGAAAATATTACAGCACCAGGAGCAAAGGATTTTTTCCCTCTATGTGCTCACCCACAAAATGGAGGTTTTACCTTTTAAACCTTTAGCTCCCCCAAAGTTCTGTCCATTGACTCCTTCCCCGTCCAGTGGTGGGGATCACTTCCTTAAATCTTGATTGGAGGCCAGGTGCTGCCACAGTAACAATCCCAGCCTCCCAAATGTCCCAAACCCAGGGCACCCCTGATAACAATGCAAGAGGTGGGGAGTAAAACAAAACTGTAAGTCTATAAAACTTCTCTTAACATATCCATAAGATTTGCCTTTTAATTGTGAGAGTCAACCATCACATTACTCATCTGTCACATCCCCAGGCTGAGCTGTGCTCCAGGGATAAACAGGTAAAAAGCTTAATCCCAGCAGCTGAGGACCCATCAGTGTGAGATCCTGATCCAGTCACATTCACTTAGGGAGAAAACTGGAAAATGCAGAACCTGGATCTTGTAAGGCAGTAAACCTGCAGAGACAGGTGCTCCAGTTCAGGGAGTTTAAGCATCCTCCCTGTCTGTGCTTGAGAAAACAAGGAATTCTGCAGCAGGAATTCACACAGCATGGCACAGCAGCTGGTGTAAACAGCAGGCAGCATCTTGGGGCACCATCCCATCACCAAGAGATCAAGAGTCTGCAAAAGCTGCAGCATCCTTCCCAAGTCTGAGCAAGAATGAAGGTAAGCTCACACTTCTGTGGTTAGAAAGTCCCTCTTGTCTATTTGAAAGATGTCTTCACACCTATCTAGTTGCCTATCCATGACTCCAGCACCTGAAGCTTCCCTGATCAGAGTGAAAATGAAATTTGGATTTCAAACTGCTCTGCTAAACGCATGAGAATCATCTGTCATTAGCTACAGATAATTTAACACCCAGAGCCAGAACATCTAGTGCTGAAGGAACAGCAGTTAATAGGAATCTTCATCTTACAGGGAAGGGAACAATGTTCAGGGTCTGCCAGAATATGGAAGGGAAAGTTCCCTGTCTGTGTAAGAGAGGGAAAAAGACCATGCTTGAGTGCAAGTCCAGCAGTGAAAAGGCCATGAATTACCTGCAGGGCTCAGTCTCATGCAGCACACTCCTGTGGCAGGATTGCTACCCAGGCAAGAGAGGCACTGCCTTGGAGGATAACTGCTCTTCTCAAAGCTACTCTGGTCATAAAAGGAAAAAAAATCTTGTTAATGTATTAAGCAGAGATAAAAGAAAGTCAGAGGTAACTTTAGTAGAGATGAATATAACTCAGCTCCAGCAATTTGCATCAGTTAAATATTCAATTGATCCTGTTTACAGACTGCCATGTATCTGGCATTATTAATGAATCATTTCCTGTTCCTTCCACTTAATTGCCCTAACTGTGTTAACAAAATTAGGAGAAGAGCCTAACCAAAGATCAATGAGTTATTTTGAAAGCAAAGCTAGCAGCCCCAGGTCCTGTGGCATGTTGCTGAGAGCTGGCAGGTGGCCACAGGTGGCTGTGAGCTCCAGAGGCAGGGCCTGCCCATATGCTGTGCTACAGGGCTTGCTTGCACTCTGATGGACTACTCTGTCTACAAGCTGGCACCACCACATTTGTTTTCAGAGCAATTAAAATCTACAGTAGATCAGAAAACTCCATTTTAATGGCAACCCCCAGTAAGATCAGACTTCACAGGCCTATTGTAAGAGCAGAAGGATTTTGTCCTTTGGGATAAAGCCTTGTTGTTTTCCATCTCATCTTTTGGACTTGTTTTTTCCCCCTTGCAAAAAGAGGTGTAAAAATTTAAGTACCACTACTCAGTGGCATCTCAGGATCTGCTCCTGGCAGGGACAGGGGCTCTGGAGGTGTTACCATCTATTAGTGAAGGAGTTAATATCTGATTTTCAAGGCACAGATTGTCCTGTGAGCTGTGCTTGTGTAGCTAACCAGTTTCTACTGAGCCACTGCCACAGAGTAAAAAAATTCATTAATTGAAGATGAAGTTATTCAGGATTGAATATTGAAGTTGAATTCATTAATTAAGATGGAGTTAAGCCTCATCTAGGGCACAAAGATACATTGAGATTAACTAAAATATCATATCTGTAAAGTTTACTGATCAACAATGAAATTCTTCATTTGGGAAAGAACTCAACTTCCAAATTAATCTGCATGACATGCCAAATACTCTATGGTTCACTTTCTAGGCATATTAGACATTTTTCTAGAATCCAGGGAAATGGTGCTTCAGTCTCCCCACAGATCTTGTTGTCATTTTCCTGCAGCAGAACAATTTTTTGTAGTACTGCAGTCTCTCATCCATACTTTCCACTACAATCTTTTAAAAAACCCCATGCCTTCCTGCTTGCAGGTTTATAATTTACATCATTTCAACAGCTCATTCCCTCTGGGATTCCCCTGCTGCAGGAAAAAACTTTCCTTTTACCCTTTGAAAACTCCAAAAGAACCGAGTGAGGCAAACCCAGGCTGCTCTATTTTATCAGATTCCTCAAAAGATACTTCTTAACAAACCTCCTGGGTGCTATATCCTGGTGCTAAACATCTCATCTTGTTTCTTTCCAATGATACACATTGCAAAAGTTAAAGTTGGGCCACAGCTCTCAAGAGCCTTGGCAGCTTCCTGCCTTCCTCCCTGCATTGCTGCCCCTCTTTTGTCCTCTTTTTCTACACCTGCCACCCCTGGATTTTTGTTATGCTCACCAATACTTTTAGGGAAAATTATCATTTTAGCTACCCATTTTAAATTGCTCTGTTGAGAGGCAGAGGTGTGACAAGAGCATTTTCCAGTGTAACAGAAGGCATGGTCAAGCTCTAGAAATAGCTACAAGGGGGAAAAATCCAATTAATTTCTTTAAGGTCAGTCTTCACCTCCCCTAAAGCAGAAATATTTAAACATAACTCTTTACATAAAGAGCACGAAAGTGTAATGCAAAACCAAAAACGAAATTTGTTGACAATTGAGAAAAGCAACTTTGTTGTATTTGGAGCCTAACAAGGAGCAACTGAGGCAGGTTCTGTATCTTTATCCAGTCCCTCTGGCAAACAGGAAAAGAAACATCTCTAACTCGATTCCAGAATATTAAGCATTTTCTTATGGCGCACCTCTATAAGAAAAGTGCTGTGCCAGTTAATTTTTGTCAGAAGTCCCCTTGCTTTTGCATCCAAGGGATGTTACAACACACCAGGCCTTCTTTCACACAGCTCAGCCTTTTCCCTTTTCCTTAGAGCATCTGAAGCAGAGCTGAGTTCTGTTCCCCAGCAGGGTCTCCCCCTCCACCACTCCTTTTCTCACAACCCTGAATTTCCCTTTGCTCTGCCTACAAACTCCTGCCCTTATCTTGCTTCAGCCCTGTCCTGTCTCCCACTGTGCAAGAACTTTATTCTTAATGCCTCAGCCAGCAGTCCCTGCAGCTACAGCTCCCACCCCAGGCCATGTTCTGGGTAGGAAAAGCTCCCTCTCCCTCTGGCCAGCATTTCCAGGGTATCTCTGGCCCTCCTGGCCAGTCCTCAGGGGCACACAGTGCCCCTTTGACCCCTAATTCTGAGTCCCTAATTTTTACTGCAGTCACTGAATGACTGACATCACAGAGTCACTGAGCATTCCCTGCACAGCTTTGGAGAATTGATAAGACTAAAATATTCCTCTAGCTCAGTAAAATGCTGGTATTAAATGCCATGGTCCCTGCAGAGCACATCATGGCCTCACACAGCAGGAGGCAGGGAGGCATTGCCTCTCCTAAGCCTGGCTGTGCACAGCACAGAGGGTTAAGAATTTCAGTTTAAAAGATGCTCATCCCCTCCCACTGCCCCTGAAATCAGTTTGGGCTGTAGCAGAAAGCAAGAGCTAAGGGTGTTTTTATTTTTTCTATTACAAGGAGTCTTTGAGAAGTACTCGGAGCATTCACAGAAGAGGCAGAGAAAATCAGAGTGTTGGGGTCCTGCATTTCATAGAATCACAGAATTAATTAGGCTGGAAAGGACCTTTGAGATCATTGAATCCAACCTCTGCCCTGTGTCTTGGTTTGGAAAGCCAGGTGTCTGCTAAGGAAGGCAGGAGCCTCCCCTGAAATGAAGAATCTAAACCCCCCCTCCAAATTGCTATAAATTTGAAATTAAGGGGCTCTCAAGCAAAAATAATGGGAGCAGGAATAACAGTTCTTTATTAGGAAAGAAAATAAAAAGGTAGAATAAAGAATGTAGTAAACCAAAATAACACTGACAGATTCAGAACCCAACCTGACACCCTGTGGGTCAGGCTGTTGGCGGCAGTCCCATTGGAATTGTGGCTCAGCCCTCCTGCAGTGTCAGGGGTGGTTCTGCTGGAGCAGGGGTCCTGTAGAGAAGGATGGATTCTGCCTCTGAAGATCCAATGGAAGAAGAGGCAGCTGCTGTTCCTCTGGGGAATCCTGTGGAGAAGCTGTGCTGGTGTTCCAGAATCTCCAGATTATATCCAGGTAGGAATGCTTGGCTCCTCCCCCTGGGCTCACATCTCCCAATGGGATGCTGTAGTTCTTATCAGCCATGCAGGGACATTCCATAGCTGTTATCAGCAGGTGTCCCCCTGGAGGGAGGAGTGGGTGTGGAAGAGATAAGGAAAACTGCCCCCTGAACAGGAGACAGCTGCCATACAGATGGCAAATAGAATACAACTGGCTTGGCAATCCAGGACAGCCTGACACCACCTTGTCAGCCAGGCCAGTGCCACATCCAGGCTTTTCCTAAACACCTCCAGGGACAGTGACTCCACCACCTCCTTGTGGTGCTCCTGTACCACGTGAAAGCACAAAGAGGACAAAGATTCCCCCCTGTATTTCTGACCTTTCAGAAGGACATGGAACTTATGAACAGAATGTTTGGCCCCAGTCTGAACCTTCTATTCTGTATATATATATATATATATATATATATATGTGAAGTGTATTCTTTCCTACTGGAGCTTCAGTAGCATCACAGATGGAGACAGTGCTCCTCAACTCTGTGCACACAGGAACAGCAAGAGTGGACTTCCCCACTTGGGTAAAAAGAGGTGAAATCAGAGCACTTGAAAAGAATAAGCTCAAAAAATACAGTTGGCAAAGTCAAAGATCAGCAGTATTACTAGCATTTTCTCTTAATTGTGCATTAAAGAGCATTTACTGGTATTTTCTCTTATATGCTTTTATTCTTATTCTATGGATCCAGGTCAAATAGCCATGTACTATCATTTTACCTGCTCTGAAGATGGAATTGGACCTGCCTTTAGAAATGGCTTTGAAAAGCAACTAAATCCTACTAGAACACCCTTTAAACCTCTCCTTACATTTAATCACAGTGTTTTACAGAAGTTTCTTCCAAAAAGTTTCACTCTACCCTAACAGTACACTATTTTTTTAGCACTGGTAACCAGATTTGCTTCTTACCTCAATGCTGGCAAAAGGACACCTGAATAGGTGGCCAGATTTCAAGAAGCACTGCAGACATAAAGCATCCAGGACTCACTGCTTCTCCAATGTATGCTGCTCCATGCCATCAGCCTCTTGGTAAAGGAGTCTGTACTAACTAAGAAGCAGATGTTCTTAGCTTACAGAACTGACAAAAACCCACTTGTTTCAAGCAAGAAAGTCCAGTATGACCTAAAGCAAGTCCAGCTTCTCCATTGCTCCAGTTCCTTTAGCACCTTACTTTTGTAAAACTGAAACTGGAGGCCCTAATCCAGCAAAACATTTTGGCATGCATTGAAGTTCCTCTAGAACTTCATTATATTAAAAGACTTAATTAAATCAGGGCCTCTGCTGTTAATGATTTCTGCACCACTGAAAGATGGAAAAAATGGTTATTTTTCAGAGTCAGGCAGATATTTGAACATAGATCAACAGAAAAGCAGCTGTGCAGAGCAAGATCTCACATTAAAAAGCATTATCACTAGCCTGAAATCAATCTGACAACCTTTAAATCAGACTTCCACTGATCTGCAGACCATAAAGAAATACTCTTTCTCCATTCAATTCATGTAGAGAAATAAAGGACCAGCAGCCCAGAGATTTTACTTGGCCTGGTAGTCAACAACAGAGCTGAGGTCAAGCAGTGACACCAGTGTGTCTTCATTGCCTTTGACTGAAGTTCAATAAACTCGTGTAGACACAACTGCCAAAGGCAGGGATGCTGCTCCCACTGTGGTGAAGGCAGAGCACTCAGGGAGATGAAAGGCAGCACCACTACAAACAATGAACAGAGACAGAGCCATCCATCAGTGCTGCCATCTTGCTGGGCTGCCTGAGCCCAGCACAGCTCAGGAACTGCACCCAGCAGAGTGCAGCAAGAGGCAACCTCCTCCTCTCCTGCACTGCTCCATCCAGCTCACAGTTAAATTTAACTGAATGCTCAGAGGAAGCTTATTGTATTTGCTGGGAATGTCCTGATGAAGGCAGGAATGAGGAATCTGACTCCATGTTCCCAGAAGGCTAATTTATTACTTTATGATACTATATTATATTAAAGAGTACTATACTATACTAAAGAATACAGAAAGGATACTTACTGAATGCTAAAAAGATAATAATGAAAACTCCTGACGCTCCCCAGAGTCCCAACACAGCTTGGCCCTGATTGGCCAAAGAGTGAAAACAACTCCCAGCAGAATCCAATGGAACAATCACCTGTGGGTAACCAATCTCCAAACACATTCCACATGAGCACAACACAGGAGAAGCAAATGAGATCAGAATTGTTTTCCTTTTCTCTGAGGCTTCTCAGCTTCCCAGGAGAAAAATCCTGGGCAAAGGGATTTTTTTAGAGAATGTGAATGCCACGGAAGCTTAGGAATCTCAGAAGCAGTTTTCTATAATTTAACTATATGAAATGTATGCTATTAGATCCATGCTGTTCATTGTGAGAGTCAGCTTGCATAAAATAACTTGCTTGGGGATGAAACCTGGCCCTGTCCTTCAGCAATGCTGCCCCTGTCCATACCCATGGACACTTTCTTAGTCATGTTCAGAGCTGCTTTAAATAACAGAATAACATCTACCAGGAAATCATGGAAGCCCTAGTACAGCAAAACATGGATTTGCCTATGGCAGACCCTCTGCAGTATCTCATTGCCAAACACTAACTCGCTTCCATGCAAAGGCAGTTAAAGCTGGAATTCAGAATAAGTTCTTGCTGGTTAAAATATTCAAAAGCTGCTTTTGACTTGCCCAGATGCAACCCTTTCCCCTGCAGCAAGGCCAGCCATCAGCAGTTCCAGCATTAGCCAGCTTCATGTCTCCTGCATACAAGCCACAGTGCTGTGAGCAATTAACCACCAGTGTAAGTGGATTTATCCCAGCAAGGAGGCAGGACAGTTCAATAGCATAATACAGACATGTCTGGATAATTAATAATAACCAGTTAGTGGGGGAAGATAACTGTAAGCTATGGATAACATTGTATTTGGGATTCATTTTTGCTCTGCTAAAAGTAATGCTTGGGTAATAGATTTTATTTTCCATCCAGTAGGAAACACCACTGTGATTATTTACTGTAATTTCAAACACAAGCAAACAACTGCCACAGTGATATGTACCATCATCTGAGGAAAACTCATAATGTTTAATCAGCTGTTTGCTATAAAAGGACATTTGCCTGTTGGATTGCTTTTAATGGGCACTAACAGAATTAAAAAGGAACATATTCTGAAATGGAGAGAGCATTAGATGTGCCATTAAAGTGGTTCTCTCTCGTGCCTGAGATTTTGTGAATGCAGTCACATCTGATGTGCTTAAGGGCCCATCCCAGTTTTTTTCCCTGTCAGTGGGAGACTTTGCTTCAAGGATACTGGATCAGATTGGAACTGGAGGAGCCTTTGATATTTTTTTTTTCCTTTGAAAGTTCAGCACATGGTCACAGTTGGCCCTGCTGTAGGTGGCACCACACACACTATTCCATCATTAATTCTCTGTATTTCTTTTATCCTTCACTTTTGGAGCTTTGCAATTTAAGAGCAATGCCAAAAATGTAAAGGGATACTTGCTCTCCCCAGCATAAAATTTATATACTTTTCATTTTTAAAAAGCCATATTTCAATTAGACAAAAGTAAAATACCTTAAAATATTTTCAAGGGCTGACTTTGAATATTTTCAGACTTGTTAAAACATTGTGGGAAAGTTGACAGATTTTTCTATGTCCAAAAAAGTGTGCAAGAGATGAAAGAACACTATTCCTAACATTCAAGAGAGGAACCAAACAAGGAAATGTTCAGACATAAGTAGGTGATCCTCCTTTATTTGTTCTGATAGCTCAGGCTCCAGCTCTCCTGACAACCCAAACTTATACATTGACACACAAGTGGTTTAATGCCATTAAAAAAATTTACAAAGTCTTCCATTCTTTTCTGTACCCACAAAAAAAATCTCAGTGATAAACCAGAGTGATGAATAGGCACACAAGTCTGATGGTGTGGGGTTTTATTCAGTCATAACCTACTGCATTATTCACAAAATCTATCTCACTGGGTTATTATTAAAAAAAAGTCCCAAAGCCACAACCGAATATAAACACACCAGAATTACTGTGAACTAAACAGTACAAGGGCTCTGCAGCCCCTGGCCAAGACCTTGCCCTGCAGCTGCTCTCCCACCCTGGTTCAGGTGATTTCTTTTGCCTCCCTGCCTCAGCACAGTGGAAAAATGAGCATTCACTTCCTCTGAAAAGTGCTGTTCAGAAATGTACACTGAGCAAAGACAGATCACCTATTAGTGCTTGCTACAGCAGAACTACATGTGTCCCAAAAACACAATGAAAATTGGACTTCCTACGTGATTCACCCTCTTCTATGTCACATTCCCAAAACTGCATGTTTTACCCATAAAAATATCTGTGGGTTTTCTAGAGAATTCTTGCAAAAGGATTTTCCAAAGCATTACATATTCAGGTCCTTTCTGTACAGTCCCTACACATGTCTATAGGTATTTAATACAATTGAAAAGCTGTCAATGCTTCCTGTGCTTGTAGGAATCTCTGCACTGGATCTTTGCTTCACTAGCCACATGTTATTAAAATACAAGCATTCTTGAGAAAAGTTCTTCTGGGACTATCTTCACATACATCTAACTATGAGTGGAAACAGCATTTCTTCCATTTAGTGCTATGAGAGACTTCTTGTACTGCAGATTTCACAGTGTGCAGGCTTATGTATTTCACATATGCAACCCCACATCCTCATTGCACTAACCCTTACATTACTCCAAGTTATATAAAGAAGAATCTAAGTAATATCAGAGCCCAAAGTAGAAAATAATTTCCTTATCTACAGTAATATATAGCTTAACTAACTTTATACAGCCTTTTGGCAGCAGCATATCTACTGAATTTGTATTTCAGTTCACATGCCACTTCCAAGGCTCCAATATTTCAGCACAATTACAAATTAATGAGATAGGTAGTCTCCGTTGCAGAGATAGCAGCAATCTGTAAAAGGGTATTAAGAGAAGGAGTAATTTACTGGCTCATGAAGGTTCCAAGTGTGCAGTCACATTAGCATGACAGTGGGAGGTCAAGAGACTCATTAGCCAGCAGTTACAAGATATGCAACTCAGTATTTCATAGGGCAGGAGGTACATGCAACACACACTTCAGGAAGCACTTATGGGGTGTTCTCTTTGGCACTACTTTTGCCTCTGTCCCCCAACACACCCAGGGGCTGTGGGCACCCAGTGTGGGGGGTCATTGCTGTGTGCCCACCACAGGAAATCCCACCCAGATTTGTTTCTGCTGTGTCACCAAAAAACCCTGTCCAGTAACACTGGAGCAGCAGAGAGCAGGAAACCTGCAGTGCTCCACTCATGGGGGAGGGATGGCCATCCCTGCTCCAGCACAGCATCCACCTCACCCTGCTGCTGGCATGCCTTGAGAAGGCTGACCTAGGACAGAGTTAAAGAATAAAGCAGGGATTTATTCAAAGGATCTCCTTAATGGATCCACCTTGGGCAGCACAAGAGCCCAGCCAGGGCTGCACCCAAGATGAACCAAAATGGGCACATAAATGCACGACCGGGCACGGGGTCTGTCACTGGGATCAGTTCTGCTCCATTTGCATCTTGCAGTTCATTGTCCCATTCCACCTTTAGCCCATGCAGTCCCATCCTGCTTGTTCTTCTCTCTCCAGCCCATGGTGTTTGTGCTCTTGGGCCTGAGATTTGGATCATTTGTCCTTGGTGCCCAGCTGGAGCAGGAATTGTTTTGTCTCCCTGCTCTGTGCACAGAGCTCACCAGCCCCTGATATGAAGCCCAGACCCACACACTAAAGCAGCACAGAATCTGAAAAATATAAAAGCTGAAACCTGAGGCATCATTTCCCCCCGGCACAGATGGGTTTTGTTAATACCCAAGCTCAGGTTTGCAGCTTAAACAACAAAGGAAGCATGGCCTGGGTTTGAAATCTGGGAGTGGGAACAGAGGCAAGGGGAGACAGATGGCGGATGGAAAGAGGAAGAAATGTGTGTGGGGCTTGAGGTGAGATAGGGCAGCAAGGCAGCACTACCAAATGTTTGCTCTCAAACTGAGGAAAAGGAGTGTCGAAAGCCTTCACCTTGGATTAAACACTAAATGTGTGACAAGGTGTAAAACTGAATAAATTACCAAAAATGAAGGTGTTACATCCTGATAAAATGAAGTGCATGTCTCCACTGACCACAGTGGTACTCTGATGTTTGATACCCCCTGAGATGGTTTCAGCTCAGTTTGAAGCCCCTTACTTTAGGGCAATAAAATCTGCAAATAATCTGAAGCTTCTCACTGCATTTCATTCATATGGGGGGAAAAAAGACTAAAATAACCTTGCAGAAGACAGTTGTAGTGTGAAACCCCAATGCCAATGATGCCTTCATGGGCTACCTAAAAACAGAGACAGACAAAATCAAGGGAACAAAAGCAGTTCTATTTATTGAAGGGCCTTCAGGTACATTTAGAGCAGACAAAGCCCCCCAGGGGCTACACCCAAAATGGACCATGGCTCACAGGTTTTCACACTTCTATAAGTTTGGGTTATTTGCATTTTGGGGGTAATCTTCCAATTCCAGCTCCAGGAAATGAAGCCATGTACCCCAAGTTTGCTGCCCCCAACTCACTTTTGTTTCCATCTCTCAGGGCCTGAGGCAGTGAGGTGTCCTTGCTTGCCAGGCCTGGAGAGGAATTGTTGTGTCTGCCCAAAATGGGAAAGCAGCAGCTCACACTGTGTGTGGAGTTGAGAGTTATACACTACAGAACTGCAGGATTACAATTACATGAAAAGTATAAAAGCTAAAATCCTAAGGCATCAAGAACAGAGCAACCAGGTGCTGTGTTTAAATTTGCATAAGGTTGGGCTGGCATTTCTTATCTCTCACCCCTCCCTCTCTGGTCAGACACCTCAGATCCTTTGTCTACGGAACAAGGGATTAAAGCAGAGACGTACACTTGTTTCTGTCTAAATCAAATATGTAGAATGCAATAATTGCCTCTGACTGTGCTGCATGACTGATATCAGCAAACACCTTAATTATTAATTGAATTTCTTTAAACTAACAGTATCAAAGCCTATTACATCAATTCTTATCACAACTGCAGCACTCCAAGACTTCAATGTTATTCCTAATTAAACACATGGGTACCTATATGGGAGGGAAATAACACAAGCTTGACTGTTTTCATAGATTTCAGATGTTCCTTAAATTTTACAAGAAGCCATCTCTCTTAAGCATTGGGTTATTTCTCATTAAGAGCCAATTTGGGTAGGTTTTTTTTTTTAATTAGAAACAGATATTTCCTTCCCTTAGAAGCATTTTGGCCTAATTTTGATCTCACCTCAAAATGGCAGTGCCAGACCAGCATAAAAATCAGAGTGAGAGCAGAATTGTGATCAGATCTGGAGTCAAATAAGCAGATCTTCAAAGGTTTCATACAGATGATACCTGCATTATTCAGGCTTTTTATCAATTCCAGCTTCTGATGCTCCTTCCCCTTGGTCATGGTTTTTGCACATAACACATCATTATGCTGTGGAGTTAATTGCCACAGGATGTTTGGAGGCCAGGAGCAAACACGGGTCAACAGAGAGATTACTAAATAGATTAACATAAACCAGATTCTTTGGGGAATTCTGTCAGGAGTTCAATGCCATCTCTAAGTCAAGGTCCTTTAACTGCAGGTCTGTTTTATTTGTGTTCCCCCCAGAGAAAGGCAGGAATGATGAATCTGACTCCATGTTCTCAGAAGGCTAATTTATTATTTTATGATACTATATTATATTAAAGAATACTATACTAACTATACTAACTAGTACAGCAAGGATACTTACAGAAGGCTAAAAAGATAATAATGAAAACTCCTGACTCTTTCCACAGGCCCAACACAGCTTGGCCCTGATTGGCCAAAGAGTGAAAACAACTCCCAGCAGAATCCAATGGAACAATCACCTGTGGGTAAACAATCTCCAAACACATTCCACATGAGCACAACACAGGAGCAGCAACTGAGATAAGAATTGTTTTCCTTTTCTCTGAGGCTTCTCAGCTTCCCAGGAGAAAAATCCTGGGTAAAGGGATTTTTGCAGAAAATGTGAATGCCACACAGGTCACTGGAAATACCTGCGTTTCCTTGTAGAAATACCTGCATTTCCTTGTAGTCTGGCCCCTTCCACAGACAAATCCCAGCTCCTTCCTCCTGGGCAAGGACACTGTTTGATCAAGGACTGAGCTGCACAGCCCTCTGGTATCACCCTACACAGCTGCAGCAGGTTCTTCACCTTTGTGAGGGATCCTGCTGCTTCTGCTTCTTCCTTTCATCAGTGTATGGGGCTGGAGGGACAGGTGTGCAACAGCTGCACTGTAGAGGGGTGATATGTAAATGGTTGGGTGGGAAAAGTAACCAGGGGATGTTATGTTAAAAAAAACATAAGGGAAAAAAAAAAAGAGACCTACACAGTAACTAGTAAAAACAAGTGGTTCAGCTCTTTACTGAAATCCTAGTGAAAAATAGCTAAATAAAATGGAATAAAATGGAATAAAGGTCAATTTAAAATAGTCAATGGAAGGCAACATCCAGGCCTAGGGCAAGTATTTCCTCTGAGCAAAACCCCAAATCTACAGAGCTCAAATGCAGACCTTCCATGATGCGAGGGATTTCACCAGACTGGAAATTGTAAAAACATCTTTACACTACTGTTCCAACCCCCTTTGTTTTGAGAGGAGAGCAAGTCTGTTGTCCATTTGGCTGAAAGGTAAAGAGAGCTGAGATTTTGTTCTGCTCCAGATCTCAGCACCATGGCACAAAGGACTCTGCCCTGGGGATAGGAGGTTTTGAAAACCAACAAAAATGCTACAAACCTGGCTTCTACTCCATAGTGCCCACTGGGTCTGGAGCAGCTGCTTAATCTGCTCCTGAAAGCTTCATTCACACTGGCAGCACTGCACAACCTATGGTGTTTGAAAGGCCAAAGAAATAAAAAATATCTCTTATCAAGGCAGATGCTGCCCAAACGGTTGGGAGCCTCCACCAGAACAGCTGGTTTAGAATCCTGAATTAGAAAACAACCTCTGCATAAAGAATCTTTAATGAACTGCTCAGGCTCTAAAAGCATTCATGGCACATTCCTCTCTCTTCTCATTCCATTATAAAAGAGAAATACTCATCAATTCACATTTATAAACATAGCCTACAAATGTAACAAGCTTTAGTAAATTCAGCCTATAAGGATAAGGAGCATTTCACACTCCTCTTGCAATGTGCAGCCCTTCACCATCACCCCTCTTGTGCTTCTCTTTCAGGCCAGCACTGGAGTTCAGTGTTTGAGGAGCCCTTTTACTGGAGTTCTTCACCAGTCCAGTGAATCCCCAAATCAGCAATTCCTTGAAGCCAGCCTGTGTCTAATTATTCCAAAGCAGTTGTATGCATTAACCTACATATTAGGATATTCATAAAACAAAAAGGAAACATGGACTCACCATCATTCCACAAATACCCAGGTGACCACTTGTGAATATATGAAGGAAACACTTCTACTCTTTTCTGTTTTACATTTTCTTCATTCTTCATTAGCAGTACAAGTTATGTTTTTTAATGACTGCAGTGCTAACAATTAATAAATTTCTCTTTTTAAAAACCATCCCGGGTGACCTGTGTATGCCCTCAGGTTTGTATCCAGCCAGCTCAATTGCTGCTTCCAGGTGAGATCCTGCCCCCAGCCTGAAAACAGCCAACACTAGAAATGAGCTTCCCCTGGCCTTTTGTTAGGAAAAATAATCCACAAACACCAGAGGTTTATGTCCAAAAGGGAGACAGAGGAGTCCTTTGACTTTATTCCAATAAAGGGAGAGGCCATGGGGCATCCCCTGGGATCTCTCAAATTTTGAATGACACAGCCTCCTTTTTATCCCAATTTCCCAGCCACATTTCCCTTCTCTCTTGCCCCATTGGCTGAGGTACTTGAGAGATTCAGACTTCCCAGAATGCCTGATCCCAAAGATTTCCCTCTAATGTATAACCCTCCCTTTTCATTTTAATTCTTATGGAATTAAAGGGCTTTTCTTCCCCATTGTTTCTTTCATCTTTCAATATCTAATTTCATTTATCAGCAAACCTAAAGTTTATTTGTAAAAGCAAATATCTTTTTCCATTGATCAATCAGTGGAATCCTTCCCATTGTTTCTTTTATCTCCCAGTGCTGGTTTTATCTACCAGCAGACCCACAGCCTGTCTGTAAAGACAAATCCACTATTCCTCTCTCTTTGAACAGAGCCATGATGCAAACTTGGGGAAAAAAAATAATCCAAGTGACATGAACACTGCCATGTGGTGGATTTCTTATGTTTGTTTCCATTTACTTCCAGCATTCCACCATAAAAACTGCATTTTCATGTTGAGCTTTCCTATGCAACTGGACTAGGAAGGGCTCTGCTGTCATCCTTACAGGTACAAATGCCAGCCTATGCCAGAATTTACTGAAGCATCAGCAGGGAGTGTTCACAGCTCTACACAGTCACTTTGGATCCCTCCAACCTTTTGTTTAAAACAAGAAGTGACAAAATACATCAACCAAAATGGTCTTAATATGTGCACATATGACATATACATACATACACAGCCACAAAAACCTGTGCCCATCATAACCCAAACACATCCACCATGCCAGGCACACCAACACACAGAAGAATTTTAAGGTTGTGTCTTAATAATCACCCAAATTAAGACAGTGATATAATAATGCAGATCAAGTTTAACTGCAATCCCTTCTGTTATATGTCACCATGATATTTTCTGAAAAATCCCTTCACCAGGATTTCTTCTCCTGGCAAGATGAGAAGCCTCAGTTTCTCCATGTTTTGCGCCTCTAGAATTAGGTCTGGAGATTGTTTATCCAAACGTGAATTGTTTTCAATTAATGACCAATCACCACCAGCTGTGTCAGACTCTGAGGCATCAGTCACAAGTTTTTATTATTAATTCTTTTCTAGCCTTCTAATGTATCCTTTCTCTATAGTTTAGTATGGTTATAGTATATAATTTCTTTTAATATAATATAATATAATATAATATCATAAAGTAATAAATCAGTCTTCTGAGAACTTGGAGTCAAGTTCTCATCTCTCACCCCATCTTGGGGACCTCACAACACCACAGTTATAAGCTACTGATGGGTGGATTTCAAATGCTCAGACATATAAAAACACATTTCCTGGCCAATGCAGGAGTCTCTTCCCCAGCCCTCACATCCTCTCTTTTTTCTTCTCCTCCCATAGTTATGTGCACTCATCTCTCTGACTTTGTCATCACATCACCTAAACTTTCTTTCATCTTCTTTGTACCATGTTCCCCTTCTGCCACATCTTGAGAGAGGGATAGCTCTCAGCTATCTGGAAGGGATGCATGAAAAAACCCCTTTCTTAAGGGGCTATGCCAAATTATCCCAAATTACACTACAAGGCTGTGCCTTTTACAATGTTCACAGAACTAGACTTGGAGCTCAGCAAAGGAACTGAATATCCTTCTCCTGGAGAGAACCGTCCTCCACTAGGTCCCTCTGCACTTATCCTAGAATCAGGACAGACAGATTGATGCTGGCCTGGGCTCCCCACCAAAATAAAGCCGAGGGTGACCTGCAGAAGAGCTCAGGCTCTGCATCCACACACTTGGCTCATGTGGTGCTTTTGAAAGCCAGTGGAATATAAATGGGCACAAAATCTCAGAGTGCGTCTGGCAAGCCCCAGTCACACAGGGTGTTAAGACCTGACCCTAAAGGCTGGCTGTGAAAAATGTGTATTTTATGATTGGCTTTTCACAAAAATTCAAATGACTATTATATGTGTTGTGTTAGAAAGTTATGCTGTATTAATTCCCTTAAGTAGTGTGTTAAATATAGTTTTAGGTTATAACAAAATGTTAAAATAGAAACTATGCTATGTAGGATACTTTTTTTAAAGAAAGGACTCACACGGAGATAGCAGCCACAGGACACCTCAATCTTTCAGAGAAAGAGAATTTATTGCTCCATTATCAGAAGAAATGAACTTCTTCCTGCCTCGCTCAGCCAGAATGATGCTGTCAGGGTTCAGAGGAAGAAGCTGACACTGACCAGACAGAATCCTGTGCTTGAATGGAATTTATGCATCATGTATGAGGTGTATGAATATGCAACAGGTTATTGTTTTTAAGGGTTAATCCTCTGTTAACAGGGGTCCTTTTTTGGGCTTATTTTGCCCAGGAAAGGTACCCAGACTGTCCTTAACTCTTGGTTTTTATTGTCTCGTATTGTCCTAATTCAAATTAATATTACTCTAATTATATTACTATTTTTATAACCATTTTATTACTATTAAACTTTCAAAATTTTAAAAACAAGTGATTGGCATTTTTCACACTGGCCAAATACCTCTGAGGTACAAATTGCTTTCTCACTCAGCTGTTGTCATCTGAAGGTTGAAAAAAGGACAATGCTGAAGGACTCCCCTGTGATAAACCCCCTTTCTCCCTCATATTTATTCATCACTGCACCTGAAATGAGTAAGTTGAATCTCAAACTGAGGCTGCATTCACATGACCATTTTAGCAGAGCAAAAAGAACCTTCTGCATGCCTTGATATTTGTGCTATTTAGAGATGCCAGGTTGTAGGAGCATCGGGGGATAGCACGGTCGGGACGGACAGAGACGAGAGATCTCTGCAGCCAGGTCGTGGAACTTGGGGTTCATTGCAAAGGGCCTGGGTGCAGGGCCCTGCTGGGAGCTGCCAGCCACAGCTTGGAGCAGGCCTGAGAGAAGAGAGGGGGAGAGGGGATGAGAGGGTGAGAGAGTAAAAGAGGCAAGAGAGCAAAAGCATAAGAGTAAAAGGGGTAAGAGAGAGTGAAGTTCTCATTACAATAGAATAAATCTTCTGTGTTGAATATTCTGATTCTCACTAACCAATCTAGTACAATGTACAAATCCTATAGCATTTACATCCAGCCTGTAAGAATCATTACATTCCCATCCTGTGTTACATTTTAAACCCTAAAAACTCCTCTTTGGGCCCCTTCTGCCAAGCTGTAGGGTCTGCTCTGGCCCTTGGGCCTGTCTGCAAGCAGAGGGTGTTGTTTCTTTAAAAGGGGATTACCTTCAGCTGGCCACACCATTGTTTTCCAGTTGTTCAGTAACTGAGGGATCTCAAAGCTTGCTTTCATTTCCATCTCACTTATAGTTTCCATACTCTCAAAATCTTTTGCCAGACAATCATATTTATAAGGCTTTCCTGTTTCATCTTCCCCAGCAGCAGGTAAACAAGAACTCCCTGTCCTACCACCCATGCAAGCACACAGAGATGCTGCCCCAGTCCTGGCAGGCAGCGGTGTCCTGGCTGCTCTCCTGCTCCACACAAAGCTCATGCTGCAGCTCCCTCCACTCACACACCTCGTACAGGCTCGGGGTTTATCGCATTTTTATGGAAATTCCCTTCAGTGCTCAATTTACCCTTATTTAAATGCTAATTTCAATGAAGTGGTTTAACAAAGCAATTATGAAAAAAAGGCTCTAATCTTCCACCGACTGAGCAGGGAGAAACTCAGAATGTGGTAGACAGATTAACCATGTAAACGCAACATAAGCGATCTGTTTCCTACTTAATGCACTCGGTGATAAGCTATTTGGTTACAAAGGTGACAGTTCAGCCTCCTTTTCTAAATACATAACACCAAAGAATCAACAAAACACTAACACCTCATGCAGGGTGTTGCATATAATAATTATCCTTAGCAATCTCTCTTGTTTTTTGTACTTAACACTCACTCTTGTTTTGCTTCTTAATGTATGTTTATCCATTTTATTTGGAACTTCTGACTGTAAGATATAATCAGACACTTTAGAAGGCATTTTACCCTAATTGTAGTTAGTCAAGTGCCACGATTTGAAATGGTTTAATGCTAATTCCACCTCCCCCCTCTGCCAGAGCTGCAACTGCATCTGACAATGCCAAGCAGTTCAAGAGGTCTCCACCTGCCAGAATCAAAATTCACCAGTTCCACCAGCTCTCCAAAGCCTCTTTGGGTAGAAACCAATCATGAATATCCTACCTGCAACAAGACATTTCTCAGAGAGAAATGCAACACGGGAGTTTTAGGCTCCTATATCCACTTCTTGGATAATCTACAGTGCCATTGAAATTTGCAGCATCTGTCTGCTCTTGAGAACAGGTAACGTGGCTGACAGAAATCTCTGTGATAATGTCAATAACTCCATCTTTTGCTTCTGAATCTGTGGAATTTTATTTAAGTTGAATACACAAAGGATTCAATGTCACTGTTGATTTATGAGCTTCAAATACCAAATTACATTTTCTACAGTTGAATCATTGCAGTTCTTTTTCCTCCAGAAGCCTGTTACCTGTCTTTGAGAGCTTTCTCTCTTTCTGTCATTGTTGCCATTTTTCCCAGTGCTTTCCTTGTTTCTCCCATCCCTTCCTGAGAGTGTTGCCTTAAGGTTGTACAATCTGTAGGGACAGGGCTGTGAGGGAGGAGGAAAAAGAAGCAAAGGCAGTTTGTCACCACAGACAGAATCCAAGGGCTGAAGAAGCAGGGAAGAGTCCATGACAAGCAGTCAGGAAAGACTTCTTGCTATGAAGTTAAGGCGTTCACCTTTTGGACTTATTTTTTCATCTGAAGAGGGTCCATTAGTAACAAAGAAAAAGAAAATTATAAGAGAGGATGCATAATTTTCATAAAATCACCATCACAAGAGCAAATCAACTGATGGCAATTTCTAAAGCTCAGCTTAGCCTTTCTTGTGTTTGTTGCTGCCCAGGGCACCAGGAGATACCTGCCTTGTGGTGTAGCTGTGCTGCACAGCTGAGAGCTGCTGCAGCACAGAGAACTGAAACTTTTGAGAAGCCAGGAAAATGACTCCTGGTTAAGCTGAAGGAAGCTCCATGTGTAACTGCAGGAACTGTTTAACACTGGAGGGGCAGTGGGATACAAGGAAAACAGCAGCATGCAAGGAGATATAAGCTTTTTTCCTTAGACAAAAGAATAATTCTACTCTGACCAGTGTAACTGGTTATCCTGCACTGCTGTCAAGCCATCACTTGAATGGCACAGTCAAGAGGGAATAAATAGATTTCCATCACCCAGCCCATGCAAATAGCACAGCATTCAACTAGAATGCATCTTTCTTCCTTCTCTAAAACGGTAGGCAGCTTTGTGGGGCTGCCCTGTTACAAAATACACAAGTGAGTGCAGCTCACTGGACCAGAAGGGTAACACCTGGGTAGGATAGGTGATGCACTGCAATTCCCAGAATACAGGGAAAAACTGCAACTCCATGATCCAGAACACTTCTCGTGCTACCTAGGGTTTTATCTTAAGGAAAAAGATCTATGATGTAAAGTTCAGAGTCTGAAATATACTCAGTAATTCTGGTTACTGGGCATTTCTGAACAAGACTTGTAATTCCCTATCCCAGAATTCACCCAAGGTTTTAAACAAAAAAAACCCAACCCTTCTCTTGTGTAACAACAGAATGATGCAATGTGGGAAAGGAAGAGCATTTGAGAGAGAAAAAGGATAGCAATTCAGTGTGAACACAGCCACACATCTTTGAGCCATATAACCTCACTTTGCTCTTTGCTGTCAACTCTTCTGAACTGGCTTTCGAAGCACAATGCAGTGAAAAACCAGAGCATGCCTGCAAACTAGCAGGAGGTTGTATCTCCAAAGCCAGAAGGGAATTTGCTGTGGTATGAGAAAAACTTTGATTGTTTCCATTCTCCTTAGAGTCTAGGGCAACCTCCCAGAGATCTTGGAGCCTGGACTTGTGCGTTCCTCTGTGAGCATGGGTAAAGAAGGAAGGGGAAAGGCTGTGAAGACAGAGCAGGTGAAGGATGAGCTGATGCCAGAAGACAGGTTTTCTGGATTTAAAATTCCATATTTGAAACTGGAAAGGGTCAGGGAAAGTGCTCACTTTCCTTATCCTAAGGGTGAGCACTGGAACTCCACCTCATCCTCAGAGAAGAGCCCTGCTCAGTGCTCAGGCCATGGTGGGGTTAAGATATGAATATTCCAAATATCATCCCTAGCTAAAAGGCTCATGGATACTTACTCACCTATAAACATTCATTTTGATAGTCACAGAATTTACTGAATGACCAGGTTGGAAGAGACCTTCAAGATCATCGAGTCCAACCCAGCCCCAACAGCTCAACTAAACCCTGGCACCCAGTGCCACATCCAGGCTTTGTTAAACACACCCAGGGATGGGGACTCCACCACCTCCCTGGGCAGCCATCCCAGAACTTTATCACTCTTTCCATGAAAAATTTTTCCTAATATCCAACCTATATTTTCCTTGGTTCAGCTTGAGACTGTGAACTCTGGTCAAGAGTGCTCTTCAGAAATTACCTTCTATACATGATTACTGCTGCTGCCTGAGAGCACCAGAAATCCCCAAACCTCAGCAGTTCCAGCAAGCCCCAAAGGCACCTGCCTGAGCTCCCCCTGTGCTGGGGTACTGCCCTGAGCACGGGGGCACTGTGCCAAAGATGAGCCACAACAAACAAATTCACACTGAGCAGAGCTGGCTGATGAGGAGAGCTCTTCATTCTCTCAGCCAACACAGCCCAGCTGGAGGAAGCGCGGCACCCCCACAAATGCAGCCAAAATTGTGAATGTTCACAGCTGATCTCTTGTCTGCAGTGTGCCATGAGCAGTGTATGACCCTGGCAGGACCAGCAAGGACCACTTGGTAAACATGTCCTGTTTGTGAGCTGGCAGCCACTGTCACAGCCAGGAGAAGATTCCCTCATGGAACTTAATGCAAGCCTTGAGCAGGAGATCACACTTGGGAATGAACCCAGAACATTCACTGCAAACTGCAAAATATGACAATGGAGCAACTGGCCAATACTGGTCTGGTCTTGACTAACACCTACTAGTGAACTACCAAGTATCTTTAGGAAAAAAACCCAAACACTTGTCCTGGGTTGTTAAATAAGTGAGTATTCTATTCTCGCCACTTGTCAGAGCTGGGGCAGTTCTCTGCTGTTCATGGGCAGTTTTTTCTTTGTCTCTCCCCCAGCCACTCCTCCCTGCAGGAGATCTCTGCTGTCCATGGCCACTGAGTGTCCCTGCAGGGCTGATCCAATCCCATCATCCCATGGGGAGATGCTGCATTGCCCAGGGCAGGAGCCAAGCATTCCTACCTGGATCCAATGTGAGCCTGGCACAGCCCAGCAGCCTTTGCCCAGGGCATTGCCAGAGGAGCAGCTTCTGCTGCCCTGCATGGCCAGAGGGAGCCCAGGCCCATCTGCAGCAGCCCTGGAGCTGCAGAGGAAAACTCCCCCCTTGTGCAGGATCCCTGCTCCAGCAGAGCCACAGCTGGCACTGCAGGAGGGCTGAGCCCCCATGGGATGGGGCTGGGCCACCACCTGACACACAGGGGACAGGGCCTGCTCTGACACTGTCAGTGGAGGTTTTTTTGGTTTTTTTTCTTTGTACTATTCCACCTGTATTTTTAGTTTTCTTAGTAAAGCACTGTTATTCCTATTTCCATATCTTTGCCTGAGAGCCCCTTAATTTCCAAATCATAACAATTCAGAGGGAGGGGGTTTACATTTTCTGTTTCAGGGGAGGCTCCTGCCTTCCTTAGCAGACACCTGTCTGTTCAAACCAAGGCAACACCATTAGTGAAAAGTGGTCAAGAAAGAAAAGAGCAATGGCAGCAAGAGCTCACCCAGCTTCTCAGTGTATGCCCTGAGGATGAGTAAATACAAGTGAATAAAAACAAAGCTTTTGGATATCACTCACTTTAGGCAGGTAGGGAAGTGAACCAAAAGGCAAGAATTTTAAATTCCTGGTCTCAGTCCAGATCCACTGTTCTTCATAAGTTGTTTCACTCTAAATAGCAGGTTACAGTTTTGGAGAAGGAACATTTAATTCTGATTTAACTCAAAAATCCATTTTTCTGGTGTTGATTTTCATAGATTTTAAAGCAATAAAATTTAATTGAGTGCTCCAACTGTAACTTATGTTCGCCAGGGTCTTTCTCCTACACAATTTTCATTAAAACAAGGCTGATATTTTTTTTTTTAAAGAGAACATGACAGTTACAGCTATCCCTCTCTGGGTTTTCATACATCAGAGGTTTCATTCAATATCTTGACCTTTTATAATCCTGCCCTTGATTGCAATAGTAATATCTAAACATAAGAAGCAGGAAAAGAAGAGCTGAATTAATACACAAACCATCAAATCCTCGAATACAAATCTTACTGAAATGCACAAGGCTTTCGATGAATCAGAACAGGTTTCACCAGAAATACAAGGAAAAACATGCTGAATTTTATCTGAGGGAAATAAAACTAAATCACATGAAATTGAAATTCAGTCTTCCATCAAAGTGTCTTTTACAGAAAAGAATTAATTGTTGTTCACTTTTTAATGAAGTCAGTTTGCATTTGAGTTCTCAGCTCAGATCAGGTGACAGCAATTGTGAAAAACCAAAGCTTGTGAGCAGTTTTCTTGGGTTGGATGCACAATTCTCCCAGGTAAACAAAAGTTCACTGACAAACCCTGAAAGAGTATGCACACTCCAATGAAATGAGGTTTAATGCTTTGGAGGGTAAATGAAAATAAAAGGTTGTTGACGTGAACCCTGGTGGCAGGGACCTGTATAAGGGGAGAGGTCTCAAATAAGAAAAACTGAATTCTCAGCACTACAATATTCAGTGCTATTTGAATCAATAGTTACCCACAAAGAGATTTCACAAAATACATGGAATAAATTTAAGTTAAAAATCCATATCCATTTGATTCAAAGTACTTAAGGAGAGTAAAGCAGCCTCCCCTGACAGAATTTGCTTCATTAAGGTTTTCCTAAACTTTACACAGCACAGTAGGCACAGTAATTTTATTTCCAAATGAGTTAAAACAGCTTCTGATCTGGTAGAGTCACTTAATTATGATCAGAAGGGCAAGAAACTAAAATATACGTAAGTGTGCTGGGCAATTCATGTCATTTCAGCATAATTATTCCACCTCAGGGTCAGCTCAAGTTGCTCCCACAAAAGCTAACTTCCTCTGAAGGGCTGTTTGTCATGGATGCTTGATTTTTAATCACCTCATCAGATCAGCTGCTACTCTGCCTGTCCCTGTGATCACTGGGAAGGTTTCAGGCCCCTTCCACCAAAGTCAGTTGTTAGCCAGCTCCATTCCAGCTGTGAGGCTGAAAACTTCCTAAAAAGCAAACACATTTAACAGTGTTTCAGCTCATGCAGGAGAGTTCTTTCAAGTACTTGCAAAAAAAGCCCCACCAAATAATACTAAAGAGCAAAAACCCATTTGATGTGACACCTAAATCCTTTGGCACTGAGAGATTTTGGCCTTGAGCTCTGCAGCTGCCAGCTGAGGACAACAATTATGTTCTATTTTCCTACAGTGTAATTCATGCATCGCCAGTAAGGCTCCTGGGCCAAGGAAATGCTGCAAGACAAATTCCCATCCAGACACCTCACAAGGGGCAGACTCATAAAGAAGCCTTTGGACAAGACTCCTGAAAGTGATTTTGGACATCCACCATTGGACTGCACAAGTTTCCAGTGGGAACTGGCTCACTGGGGACTGGACACTGACACCCTTAGGGCAGTGCCTGCATTCTCAAATGTTTTAAATGGCCATATTTCTAATCCATTTTGAAACAGCAGGGCAGACAGAAACCTAAACCCCAGGGTCCTCTGTAGGCAGCCTGTCAAGATAGCCCAAAGCACAAAGTGAGGGTGCTGCCCATGCTTGGAATTGCCCTGGATGGGCTGGAGCATCACTGCAGAAACACTGCACTGAGGCACCACGTGGCACTCACATTCTCTGGAAAAATCCCTTCAGCCAGGATTCTTCTCCTGGGAAGCTGAGAGGCCTCAGAGAAAAGGAAAACAATTCTGATCTCATTTGCTTCTCCTGTGTTGTGCTCATGTGGAATGTGTTGGGAGATTGGTTACCCACAGGTGATTGTTCCATTGGATTCTGCTGGGAGTTGTTTTCACTCTTTGGCCAATCAGGGCCAAGCTGTGTTGGGCCTGTGGAAAGAGTCAGGAGTTTTCATTATTATCTTTTTAGCATTCAGTAAGTATCCTTTCTGTATTCTTTAGTATAGTATAGTATTCTTTAATATAATATAACATTATAAACTAATAAATGAGCCTTCTGAGAACATGGAGTCAGATTCATCATTCCTCCCTGCCACGGGGTCCCTGCAAATACAATAGTACCAAACCTCAGTAATAACATATAGCTCTGTTTCAGCTTTCCAGGTAGGTCATAATTTTTAATTACAGTATTTGTATTTAAGCTCTTCACACAACAAATAAATTTCAGCTTCCCATTATGTGCTGGACTACCTCTCAGTAGCTTTGGAGAAAAAAAAAAAAGAAAAAGAAGAAAACAGTCATTTGCCTGTGTCTTTCCAGAAACAAGAGAACTTCTATCAAGCCTTGGCACAAACAATTCTTATTTCTATTTTATCTGTTTATTTTCCTAAAAGCATCACTGAAACAATTCACAAGATTCATAATCCTCAAGAAAAGCAATTTAAGCCCACATCTGCAGAAAAAATATTAATTTATAGAAAACAGTAATCTACCTAAAGCCTCCTTAGGAAAACACTTCTGCAAATTCATGTCATAAGACTGTGCCTGAAAAGAACTGAAAAATGTATTATTCAGTTGTTTGTGCTCTGTAGGTGTAGAACTGCATGTGTAAAAGAAGAACACAGGCACAAAGCCAGCAGAAAACATTATTATAGGAACTGTCCCTCAGAGACAACTCTCAAATAGAAAAATCATTCATAGGAAAGAGGAAGAAAATACAGCCCCAGGCCCTCAGGTACAGCCTGTGCTTTCACACTGCCCTGCCCTTACAGGCAAGCACAGCAGAGGAGCCAAACACCAGCATTGTTCAGCAAGCCCAAGAGTGAACAACTGCCATGGAAATAAACCATAAATAAACTATTCAGGCCAAAGAGTCAAGGCAGCAGCCACTGGCCACAGCAGGTCTTGTCCTGGGGAAGGGCAGAGCCTCCCTTCAGCCTGATGCCACAGGCAAACACACAGAGAGGGCCACAGAAAGGTAAAGAGGGCACAGAGGTGCCAGGGCAGAGCACAGGGACCATCCAGCACAAAGTGTTAGTTTTGTGCTGTATTTATCATTATTTCTTCCTCTCTTCAGATTAAACAGGTTGTAATTTATCTTGCATGTTTCTGCAGATAGTTTTCAAGAAGTTTTAGCTCTGAAATAATTTTAAAGCATCAATACTATACAGACATAAAAACAGTCTTTAAATAATCTGTTAAAGCTGAATTAAACTTCCTTTATGGTAAGAGGAAGTTAAATGACATGAATGAAACTACAGGAGTTAGGCTATTTAAGCCATGAACAGAAAGATGGAAGCTGACAGGATATCAAGGAACATCCAGGCCTCAATATGAAAGACTCCTGTGCTCCACCCATCACAAAAGGCTACTCAGGTTATTTCAAACCATTTTAATCTGGTCTTGTATAAAAATACTCTCTAACAGAAGACAGAGAAAAGCACTGTTTTGGGTTGCCTTCTCCCTTTACACGCTGTCATTTTCCATACCTTGTAAGCTATTTTCTTTACCAAGGATGCTCACGTCCTCCTCAGATCTTTGTCTCTAGAAATCCCTTTAACTGCCAAAGCTTTGCTTTACTAAATTTTCATTCTAGGAAAAACCCAAAGTTTTATCTTAAAATGTTCCTAGAAAACCTGTTTAGGGATCTAGACCAGGATGCCTTTTTGTCATTCTAGGAATGATAGTTCACTGTTATCACCAAAGGGGTATTGGGGACAGCCAAAGGTGATACAGAGACTCCATCATCAGAAGGCAGGAAAAGACAGTTTATTGTTAGAAATCTACAGTTCTTATAGAAACAATGGTGGACCAAAGACCTGATTGGCCTTTCTCTCACACTATTGGTGAACTGTGAATAGTACACTCTGGAGAACCATATCTATAAACAGAAAGAGAGATAATAATTGTTTGAATTCTTTCCTCTAGGTTTCCCACAGCTTCCCAGGATTTTCCTGGGAGAACCATGTTTCTCTCTGTTCAGAGGCCATGTGATTCCACACACTGTTCCCTACCTGTGCCTTTGAGCATTTCCTGAAATCCAGCATAAAGTCAATCTGCCCACATCTGGATATTCTACCAAGAGTCTCTGGGGTTGAAGAATGTTTGTTTTCTCACTGCTTCCTGAACAGGACTCTCGTACTTCCCATTGCTATCATTACCCATTCACTGGGCAGTAGTAGTCCCATTGCTATCATTACCCATTCACTGGGCAGTAGTAGTGCTGCCCATATTTCCCTTTCTCTGTTCAAAAAGTGCATTGCAGCCACCTCTCTAATTAGATGCACAAGCACTGAGCCATCCATCTCCCTTATTAACTTCACCAGTTATGGGCAGCAAGACTCTGCCCATCTCTGTCATTCATAAAGTGTCAACACATGAAACACAGACACAGGCATGAACTATGGCAAATGCCTGCTTTCAGCCATCTTTCATAGCACTCTGCTCTTTAAACTTTTATGTGATCATCTTTTCCATAATTACATCTATTATAATTATATCCATCCTCCTACCCTCAACCCCTTAAATTGCAGCCTACAACATCTGTGAGGAAAATGACAAGTCTTTCAGGAAAAGGGAAGAAGACAAGGAGATTTTCAGGAAGCCTGGAATAGCACAAAACATGCAGCCAGAATCAATGCAGCAACGTCCCACTCAGTATTAGCATGTCCCTTAAAGGTGAGGCTTCCCCTCCAACCTGTGTCACTGGAAAGCTTCCTCTCAGACTGCTGATTTTAGGCACTTGTGTTTGCTCCTGCTTTCTCCCACTTCCTAGCACATTCAGACCTCGTGGTCTCTGCTGTTCTCTCAATACCAGAAATACTTTCAGGGACAGAGTTTCCTCACCTAAAAATCATTAGCAGCGTCTCTGAAATTCAGACTGTTATAAATAAAAAAATCTGCCAATTTTTTTTTTTGGGAAAAAAAAAGAGTTGCAAAACCCGTTAAACCAGTTGCTGCTAAAGTGAAGTTCTAGCTGTTTGTTACTGTAATCACTGGTCGTTGTAGCTAATTTTGTATCGGTATCAGTATTTGTATTGGTAAGGCCCTGCCTGGGGCTAAATTGTCCTTCTCCTGGACAGTGAGGGGAGGGGACGTGGGGGCATCAGAGAGAATGCAAAATAGCTTTGAGACCAGCATGCCATGGCAACCTCATCAAACTTACCAAAAAGACCGCAAAAACAATGAGCCAATGCAGAATTAAGAGATTAGAATGATGTCTGGACGGGAGGAACGGAGTGCTGAGCCTGCAGAGATGCTGAGAAACTTTGCTGCCCCTTGCCCTGACTATAGACCTCATCTGAAACCAAGAGTTCGAGCCGGGAGGCGCCGAAAGGATGAAAAACTCGTAGTTATGGCCGTTGCTCCCGTGAGGGGGGGACCTCCAGTTCTGGCTTTTGGTGGACAAGGCTACGCCATCTCTCGTTCTCTGACTCACCCTGGGAGTGACGATGGAGTAAGCCGCAGACCCGTCGAGCTTCCCAACCTAAAGCTGATCGCTTTTAATGAAGGTGTTAAGTGGAGAATAAGTTTCCTGCTCTGTTTATATCACAGGCCAATCTCCAACTCAAATTACAAGAAACAGGTTCCTGTCCCAGCCCCACTCAAATTTGGATCAGCGTTCTGTGAAACAGACTTCTCACAAACCTGGCTTTATGTGGCCACATTTCCCTTCACAGAGAAAAGCAAGGCACAACTTCCCAAGAATATTTCTGGAAATTGCAGCGAGGAACTTCAGAGAAAGAAAAAACAATTCTTATCTCAATTGCTGCTCCTCTTGTTGTTCACAAGTGGAATGCATTGTGGAAGATTGTTTACCTGAAGGGAATTGGTGATTGGATTCTGGTGTGAGTGTTTTGATTCACTGACCAATTGAATCCAGGTGTGTGTGCTGGGACTGTGGGCTGACAGCCACGAGATTCTGGGCAGTTGGGTGCTTGGGCAGATTCAGTTCAGATGTAATGTAGTATAGAATAATATAGTATAATAAAGTAATTAATTAGCCTTCTGATATCAGTGGAGTCAGATGCATCATTTTCTCCCTTCATCAGGGTTGCCCTACTTTTACAATAGCTTTATTAATCTGGATTGGCTATGGGATGCTATTTACACCCTGCAGTGTCTCAAACCCTGTTAAATCAGGGAGAGTGGATACAGCTGCTCTCCCACTGCTTCTACCAGGGAAAAGAAAAAAATCCTCCATGGAGTCACTGGGCTCCCATCTCATGTCCTCTGAAAGGCCTGACCCTCTGCACCCTCCCAGTGACCCCAACACTCCTCAAGCCCCTTCCCAGAGCACAGCCCTCAACCTTGGCTTTGGTGTGACATCCAAAACCTCTCTGCTGCCGTCCTGATTTGCAAAGTTCTGTGCTGCAGTTGAGCTCTCTGGACTTCTCTCCTGCCCAGCTCTGCAGCCTGTGCCTTTGCTGGTTCTGCTCACACAGGTGCCATAAATCATCACCCACCACAGGCTGCTCAGATCAGTCATAAGGCAGCTACATCACAAGGGCTAATTGGCCCAATTAGCTGTTCTCAGTAGAGACCATTATCTGGAAAATCTTTGCTTGTTCTTATCTGTTTATGAGTTTGCAATGAACCAGCACATCTATTCCACAAAACAGTTATTTTGTCCTTGCTGATTCTTTACTCCCAAAGCACCTAGAGCAACTCACATTAAAAGAATCTGCAGATTTTCCCATTTCTGTAGTTTTCCAGGAGCTGCCTCACAGTGAAATTTCACTGAATGGACCTTGTTTATATTTAAACTGGAAACAGACACCAATTCCTAGCTTGTACTTTATACTAAAATAACTTATTCCATTAGCAAAGGAAAACTGTTCTTTTTTATCTCAGATCTGGGATGTATCATGGGCTCAGCAACATACCTGAAACTAAACAGAAATGACAGTGCTATAACTGTGCAACACACAGTTTTCTTTTTATCTCCAACCACAGAGATATTTCACTAGAGTCAATATGTGGAAACAACAATGCATGGCCAGAACCATCATTTGTGATCAGAGCTGTGCATTATCCAAATAAAGAGATCAAATGCTTGACTCAACTGATTGAATTCAACATTCTCCAATCACATCTGGGCTGCCACAGCACCCTGGTACTCCTGTTGTGCCTGCCATCCCACCCTTGCCATGTGGCTGCAAGAGATATTTGGGCCTTCTATCAGTAATTTCATCCCTGTTCCAGCACACTGGTGCTACACATGGGCAAGGCAATGGGAAATGATATCACTGTCATATTTTCTGGAAAAAGCCCTTCGCCAGGATTTCTTCTCCTGGGAAGCTGAGAAGCCGCAGAGAAAAATGAAAACAATAATTCTCTGATTGCTTCTCCTGTGTTTTGCTGCTTTGGAATTAGCCTTCTAAGAACATGGAGTCAGATTCATTCCTTCCTGCCACAGGGGACCCTAGAAAATACCACAGAAATGACACTGCTGTCTGTGGCAAAGTCAAGTGCAATACAGAAGACCCTTTTATCCTGCTGGGTATTTGTGGGAGGCTTCAAAGGATGCTCTTAATTTCCCACCCAAGTTTTGTGGGAGACAACCTGAGACAGAGCCTTCCTGAAGGCTTGATGGCACTCCAGACTTTCACAAGTGCACCTCTGTGCCAGGAACCCAAAGAGACAATGAGGAAACATGGTTTACATGTGCAGGGTGAAGACACCAAGACTACACATTTGGTTTGATCCCATCTCTGATGCAAATATCAGGCCCACAGCAACATTCTTGTATCTATTGCCACCAGGCACCATGAACTTCATTTGCTTTAGTGTCTGGTAGCTGCCCAGATCCATTTGAGTGCAAATGAAGACAAAGCAAGATCTTCAGAAGCATTCCATATTCAGTGATACTCTTAGGATTACGAGAAGATACCCAGTGCTTCAGAAGAAAAGCTGGGGAACTTGGACTGAAGCAGAGCTGTACAAACACATCACAAATCAAGTCAGGGTCACTAACTAGTCTCCTTCCCAAGCCAGTGTCATTCACATCCCTTCCTGAGCTGGCCAGGTATTGTATTTGCAGGGACTCTTGTGGCAGGAAGGAATGATGAATCTGACTCCATGTTCTCAGAAGGCTAATTTATTATTTTATGATACTGTATTATATTAAAGAATACTATACTGTACTAAAGAATACAGAAAGGATACTTACAGAATGCTAAAAAGATAATAATGAAAACTCCTGACTCTCTCCAGAGCCCTGACACAGCTTGGCCCTGGCTGGCCAAAGAGTGAAAACAACTCCCAGCAGAATGCAATGGAACAATCACCTGTGGGTAAACAATCTCCAAACACATTCCACATGAGCACAACACAGGAGAAGCAAATGAGATCAGAATTGTTTTCCTTTTTCTCTGAGGCTTCTCAGCATCCAAGGAGAAAATCCTGAGTGAAGGGATTTTTCAGAGAATGTGAATGCCACAGCCAGGGGCCAGTTGAAGCTCAACAGCCACACAACCAGAAACTCTTTCACCCACCAGACAAATTCTCCCTCACCATAAGGCCTGAGATCTAGACACTGCAATTCCTTGACTTAGGTGGCTGTACCTGCCAGTTTGGGAGGCAAAGCCTTGACTCAGAACTGGCAGCTCTGCACATTCCACATTTTCAGATAAAACATTGCAAGCTTTCTGCCAGTTGCCACTTATATGGGCAAGGAGTTTCCCCCAAAAGCTCCCCAATCTCCTCTGTGCCCTCAGTGATCTCCTGTGAGCCCTCTGCCCACACCAAAGGGCAGGGAGAGGTCTCCATTGCCCTGCATATAAATGCCAGAGAGCAGGGGCACCTCTGAGGCTCAGACACCAGCACAGGGAAAACCCACCTCTCTTCTGGGGGGTAAAGACCTGCAGATGCACACTATAGCCTGTGGCATTCACATTCTCTGGACATGATCCCTTCACCCAGGGTTTTTCTCCTGGGATGCTGAGAACCCTCAGAGAAAAGGAAAACAATTCTTATCTCAGTTGCTGCTCCTGTGTTGTGCTCATGTGGAATGTGTTGGGAGATTGTTCACCCACAGGTGATTGTTCCATTGGATTCTGCTGGGAGTTGTTTTCACTCTTTGGCCAATCAGGGCCAAGCTGTGTTGGGGCTCTGGAAAGAGTCAGGAGTTTTCATTATTATCTTTTTAGCATTCAGTAAGTATCCTTTCTGTATTCTTTAGTACAGTATATTATTCTTTAATATAATATAGTGTCATAAAGTAATAAATTAGCCTTCTGATAAGATGGAGTCAGATGCATCACTCCTGCCTTTGTCGGTGGCCCTGCATTTACAAAAATAGTCCAGAGAGAAGAGAGGCAAAAATAAAGCAAGGAAACTGTTAGAATCCCCCAGCAAACAGAACTAATTATTCCATGGAGGGCTTCCCAAGTATGTCAGCATGTACACTCAGAGGACAAGGCATTGATCAGTGGAAACGATCAAAAGGGAAGGAAAGCAAAGCTGTGCACTGAAAGGCCAGAAGAAATAAAGTCTTGGACAGCAAGCAAGCACTAACAACATGGCCTGAGGAAAAGCCAAAGAGGACAGCTTTTAAGTGAGCTTTCTTGAGTCCTGCTGTGCTCAGGGACACAGGCCTTTGTAAATTCTTCATCAATACATAGGACTGCATCAAAGTCATGCTTAACTCACCAATTTCTCAACTTAAGTGGAACAACTGACAGAAAATGTCTCTCCCCAGACTTTTTTATTAGGTTCTGGGGTCAAGAGAGGCTACAATAATTGTAGCCTCATCAAGGAGATGATGTCTTGTGTTAGAAGACATGTTATTTGAGTCAGGATTGAAGGGATGATGCTTTTCTAGCAGCAGCTAGACATAGGAGGATCTGATTTTTCTCTTATTAAATAGAATTAATATTATTAATAATAATTATTATTAATCCTATTAAATATATTATAATTATTATAATAATTATTTTTTCTCTTATAAAATATATTTCATCCTCTTTTGCTGTTAACAGATTGATACATGTTCTGGTCCTCCATTTGTAAAATTCTGTAGTCTGACAGAGTCATGGGTGGGAGGGAGCCCTCTAACCTCAACCTGACTGGCACATCTGGAAAAAGACATTAAACTTGGAACAGAACCTTTCTCGTGCTTTTTGTTAAAAAAAATGAAATTATTTGAAGATCCAGAGCCAAAAGTCTTTATTTTGAAATACACAGTTTAGATTCCAACACTATAAAGAGGATGGGAGTGTAAGCTCTGTGAGCTCTGACCATTTTCAGAGCTTTCCCCACTTAAAAAAAGGAAAAAGATTCACTTGGAATTTTGTTTAACTTTGAATAGAAGAATCTATACTATGCAAAACAGATACACCATACTCTGATGGATGGGGCACACACAGCGATGAGACAATCCATTTAGCAAGAGAAATGAAACAATAATAAATGTTGCTGAGTGGAAGAAGAGAACTAAGTGCGCATCATACACCCATAAAGAATCTTAAAAGAGCTGCAGATACAGGGTTAAACTAAACTGACCACAGGGAACACCATAGCACTATTACCACTGCCTTGGTTTAGAGCTCACCAGCTGTGCCACCCTGGCAAAAGCCTCTGATGGAGGTGTTCTGTTTAGAGTGAGATTTTTGGTACTCCTGGTGCATTTGACCTTCCTCACTTGGCTGCTCTAGATAGCCCGGATTTTGTGATTTTTACTTAGGGTAAATATTAATGAATTACCCAAAAAGAAAAGCATTTGGCCCTTCCACTCATTCCGACCCCAGAGAAGCATTTCACTCTGCAAAAGTCATGCAGAGCAAAAAAAAAAAGAAAAGGCTGATTCATCTGCAATGCAGCTCACCCCAGATTGCTTACACTTGCACTGTCACGCTCTGTGCTGGCACTGCTGACTTGCTGTTTGCTATTTTGGCTAATTATATAACTTTCAAAGGAAAGAATACTCTTTACAAAGCACTGAAAGAAGAGTGGGAGGCATTATATCAGTCTCCTACACATCTCACTGTGTGCAATGAGCCTCTGAACTCTGAGATGTCTGAGGAGATGATATCTCCTCATGGCAAGGCTGGATCTGCCCCAGAATGTGAGATTTGCACGGGAGGCATCTTTGCTTTCTGCCCTGTGTTGTTAGAGTCCAAATGAAACCTAGCAAAGGAACACTACCTATTGGCAAGACTGAAAAGTCCACGTTTTCAAACTGTCCAACATTATTAAGCACATGAATAAAATCATTTGAGATAGAATCAAATTCCCTGCTGGCAGAAAGGCTATTCATAGGCAACTGGAGGGAACTGCACTGTAACTTCAGATTCATGCAGCTTCAAATTGTCTCATTTGAGATGTTTAGATAACAGAGCCCCCTGAGCTTTTCTGTTCAGCTCAGTGTGCAGCAGAATGATGGCCAAAGGAAAACTCAACACTCAGAGGATTAAGAGATGCAATTTCTTCACAATGCAGGGGAAGATGGAAAATGCTGTAAGGTGGGAATGGCTTAGAATGGCTTGCCCTTGTCTTTACAGCTTGTGAGCAATCAGCAGGGCGGTTAGTATTCAATACTAAGTTTCATCAAAAGCACAAAGTATGATTAAGCCACTAAAAAAAGCTGGAGAGTATCCAGGGTTTAATTACCATCATATCAGAGTTTTAAATGCTGATGAGAGCAAGTGTCAAGCAAGAAGAATGGTGTGCAATACAGTACACCTTGGGGACTGTCTGTGCATGAGGCTGATGAGTGCCCGGCACACCAGCTACAAGAGGGAATTACAGAGGTTTAATATACTGAAGAGAAATGGAGCCGTTAATTTACATGGATCCCACACAACAAGGCTAATAAAATAAGAATCTAAACCCAAAAAATCACTTGAATTAAGTATAACCAGGATACTTCCTTTCATTTGAAGGAAAAGATCTGCCAGACACCTTTTAATTAATGCTCCCTCAGTTACTCTGGCATTTAGACTCAGCTCTGCCTAATTGATCTAACCAAATCCCAGTCCACACTGTTTTCACATTTACATGTACAGAAAGAGTCTTTGGTCTGAAAGGGACTGAAAAGGACAGGATAGTGCAGGATGTGTGATCATCCTTATTTTTTTGTACATGGGGACAGCTGGAGATACAGTGCATGTCTTGTCCAGATCATAGCTGGGCCTTGCTGTGGGCTCTGCCAAAAATGTGTCTTTGTCCCAGCCAAAAAGCCTTCAACTTTGCCTCTTCCTACACCTTGTTGGGACATCATATACAGGATGTCAGAAACAAATACAAGAAATAGATATAGGTGTTCCTAAGAGGAAACCAAATATCTTTAACTGCAGACATTATCATAGACAATTCACAAGTTTAATGTTTTACAACTCTTTATCTCTTAAGTAATTTTGCTTAAAATATAATTGTCAAACTATCACTGTCCATTCAAAGGGACATTTCTCAACACAGCAGTCAAATAGATAAGGTTTGGTAGATAATTTCGGTTAATTTTTGCAAGAACATCATTACTTCCAGTCTTCAGTCTGATATTATTTGTTTTCCTCTCCACTGCCACACGCCACTTAGGAATACTGCACACAACAGCCCAAAGCAAACAGACTTGATGGGGAAGAGGAATAAATTTCTTCAAGGTGTGCAGGATGCAGGATTGGCCATTCAAGCAAGGGGCCCATAAATCTGTAGAACCAGAGGAGATTACTCTAGGATATTTCAATAGCAGTGCAGAAGTTGCAAACAGCACTTTCCTCCTGTGAGCATGAAATCATCCAAACCCCTGAAACACAGAATCCATATGGGAATAACTGCACCAGTGATTTGGGTCAGGCACAGCTTCAAAATCTGATTTCTGTTTGACCAGCCCAAGTGTTTCCTGGAGGAAACATTGCAATACCTCTGCAAATCCTCCTCTAGAGTGACTCAGTCCCTGTCCAAAAGTGCCACTGTCACTCTGGTGATTTTCCCAGCAAAGAGGCTGATTTCTCACAGGAGGAACCCCACACCAGCATCTCTTCATGGCACAACACCACAGACAAAAGGTGCCATGGGTCAACACACCCTCCCTGCACAACCCCTGCCCTTCATCTTCCAGACTTGGTAAGGCCTCACGATACACAAACATCAAACAGCACCTCACCAAACATCACCAATAATTGCCAAAGATACAGAAAACTGAGCAGGAACCAGTTATTTTTTGCAGCAGGGACATCACCAGGAGTTCTCCAAAAGGACCAAACACCTCACATCACCTCCCCAAACATCTACAGCCAGGGCCCTGAACTCCTCAGAGATCCTAAGCCCTGCCCCTGGGCACATCCAAGTCCCAAACTCCCAAAATAAATCAATACATTTGACAATTTATTCAACATTTCATTCAAATTTTGCTTTCTCTAGATTGTTTTGAACAATTGAGGAATTCTTCTGACTTGAAATGGGTCAGGTAAGTCAAGAGAACTCCAGGCTCTCCCCATGGGCAGGGGGCTTAGCACAGCACCATTTATCTCTTGTCAAGGTGATTTATTTTCCTGCTGTGAAGTGCTGACACAAGTACTCATGGATGAAATGTGGGACGGGATCCCATACTCCTCTTTAGCACCTTTGTTGAGGTATTTTTTATCTCCCATTCTCTATGCAGAGGAGCATAAGGAACATTTTGCCTCCTAATCCATGCTCTGCTGACACAGCATCTCCTGCCCTGCAAGCAGCTCAGCAAAGCTGCTCCTTGTAGCTGGGGCAGCTAAATCACTTCCTATCACAGTAGTTAAAACCCCAAGAGTTGGGCCCTTTAAACCCCAATCTCCCATTTTAATAGCACAAATTTTGGTCCTGTCTCTTCATACTTTAGCCATAAAAGTGTCATCCTAGAATAGCTGAGAGCAAAGAGGGAAACCCCACATCTCAGTAGGTAGAGTTACTTTTCCCCTGTTAAGAAGTAAATAAAAAGGATGAAGAGCTCCATGTTCATAGAAAAATGCTCACCAAAGCCTCCCTAAAAGATGCTTCTTTTAGTGGAGTAAATTCAACACATCTCCTCTATGTGTTTAATACTTTCCCCTCTGCCCCTTTCATTAGATCACAGAAAACTTCCCCCATCCTATTTGCTTCTTCCTTTGGTACTGGTAACAGAACTTTCAGGACCCAGTTTCTCCTGTCCAATTTTTTTATGGGCATGGCAGGATTGTGCCTGCCCACCTGCCTTTTTTGGTAATTATAAAGGAGGAATATGTCATCCTTCTCTTCTGTGTACTGGTGATCCCTATCCAGGAATGTTCTCCTTCCCCATATGGCAGAGAGCCAGCAATTTGTCATGTCACGGTGCTCAGGGAATTCTTCCTCAGCTGCTAAGAAATTATCAGTCTGTTTTCATTTCCCTTGGGCCTTTAGGAAGAGATAACTTAAACTTTTAACTTCTGATTAATGTTGCTTCATTCAACAGAAGGTACAAAAACATGGAAAAAATAGTAAGTCCACAACAAAGGATAGGATTTATCAATTATTTAAACACTTTCCACACATGAAAGATTCAATGAGACTCAATATCATTTTGTCCCAATGGAATATCCTGTTATGAAAGCACCAGAGATGTAAATTAAGTCTCTACCTGCTCTGTGAAGTGATTTGATTTTGATGAGTTTTTGACTCACCTGAAGTCATGGCTTCAAACATGATCTTGGCTGCCACAGGTTAAAACTAATAGATTATCAAAGGCTGAGCTGTTTATTCTGAGCATCTGCTCACATGAGGGGAGGTCCTACACCCTACACCTGCCCCTCTCATACCTGCAGAGAGGTGTGCACATATTTCATTTATTCAATGCAGCATTTGTAGAGGGCTTGGACCAAGTGTAGGTCAGAGGGGAGCAGCTCACTGGGATGACTGTCAGCTTCCAAGGCCAGGACCAGGTTTTAGGCTGTCTCAGGATTGTTCCAAGATTGAATTGTGAGTAAAAGATGAAAGCAAAACCAACAAGTCACTGGAGAAGAGGATTTAAGGCAGGAATTCTAAAGAACTAAGAATGAAAGGTTTCTGACACTCAGTTGTGATATGCAGTCTCTTAATCAAAATCACCCTGGTGCTGGAAGTTGAGATATGATTCCTGGAAAAATCAAGGAAACTAGGGACTAGTAAACTCAATGGCTCTCCAAGGCAAATAGATACAAAATAAAGAAATCATTTTGTGGTAGACAAACAAATGTAGCATTTGGGAAAAAACAAATTTGGGGAAAAAACAAGCATGCTTCATAGATGGCAGTCGAGCTTTGCAGTCCTGAAATTCTCTGAACAGGTCAAGAAGAAAAGTGAAATTAAGTTCCAACAGTACACTTGGAATTTCCAAAAGCACTCAGCAAGGTCCACCTAGCAGCAGCTTTTAAGGAGATTAAGCAGCCATATATAAGAAGAAGGGGTCTCACAAGGATAAATAATTGCCAAAGAGACAGAAAACTGAGCGGGAACCAGTTATTTTTTGTAGCAGGGAAATCACCAGGAGTTCTCCAAAAGGACAGAGACTGATATGTCCAGGTCCTTCAAAACTTTATAAAAGTTCTACAAAGGAAAGTGAACAACACAGTTTGCTCAAATTAAGTTGCTCCAGGTGGTAAATAAGACATCATCTTGCACAACTGTGGAATAACATTGCAGAGCAGACTTGCCATGCCTAAAAAACTGACAGATGAAATTAAATGTAATAAATGTGAAATTCATGGTAATAAATGAAAAATTCACTGAATGCAGGTTATAACCTTCCTCCAGCAAGCAGGATAAGATGACTTAACTTTAACTTTGGCTTAATCTTCCTGTGAGAAATCAGAGTGGCAGAAAACCCCAGAGCTGGGATTGTCACCTTCCCCTAAAAGTCATCTTCTAGAAAAACTGATACTGCTGAATACTGGGAAACTGCTGGAAACACCCCTTGGATACCCCTGTACTGCTAGAACTGGAGATCTACACTGCATGTTGGACAACAGGCACAGAAGGACAGGAAAATGGACATGGCTCCTTCCTGCACTTTATCAGCAGTTTGGGAAGTGAGAACCATCCTGGGAACCAAACTTGGCTCAAGGCTTGGGTTCAAGGTCATGCTCAGGCACATCAGGCAGGTCCAAAAAAATAGTTATTGACTCAAATCTCAAAGCTGTGTCAGGGGAAACATAGGTTGGATATTGGGAAAAAGTTTTTCACAGAAAGAGCGATAAAGTACTGGAATGTTCTGCCCAGGGAGGTGGTGGAGTCCCCATCCCTGGGTGTGTTTAACAAAGCCTGGATGTGGCACTGGGTGCCAGGGTTTAGTTGAGGTGCTGGGACTCCATGATCTTGAAGGCCTTTTCCAACCTGGTGATTCTGTGAATTCTGTGATGTTTGAGTCTCACACACCATCTCCTACTCAGGTGAGTAAAGAGCTGCAGGATTAAAATCTAGAGGAAAAACAGAACCTCAGAAATTGGCCTATCATTATCCCTGATTTTCCACATTAACTGTCCAAGCCCCCAAGGATCAATCCCCTCCCTGAGGCACAGTTGCTGCTTTCACACAGCCAAGCTCTGTGTGACTGACCGGAGTTTGACCCTGAATTACTCTTCCCCATTTGCAGTCTCAATTTCAAACACATGGCAAGCATCCACTTTTGCTTTTAATTAGTTGGTTTCTCACTTCTTGAAGGCCATTTGTGTGTTCTTCAACTGAAATACTGTGCATATCTCTACCTCTGAGGGTGGCCTGGAATGAATTTTGGTGATATATTAGATCTAAGGCCTGCAACAGAATAAGAGAGTTCCACATGTAGCAGTGCTTTCAGAGATAGAAATCTGCTGAGCAGAGTGCACATGTGCATCTGATGGTACCTTCTCATGAGAAACTGATTTTGTCCTCCTTTTCATCACCTATGTAATTGCTACAATTAAAGCAAGAGAAGTGGAAGACTTCAGGAGTGCAGCTATGGTTGTTTGTGTTAAATTGCATCATCTCCCTGCACTCAGCACAGCCTGTGTGTGCTCATGCCACTAAAAGCTCCTCTGCAGGGGGAAGCAAGTTTCCCTGGCATCTGTCTGGCTGCCAGCCAGGCATGAGATGGAGCAACCTTCCCCTGGAACTTGGTATGAGTTCAAGTGCAAGTTTCTACAGATAGTTAATCAGTGGTAGAACTTCAGGAGAAACACTGCTGCATGAGAATTTCCAGTGGGTTGAAAATGCACATTTTAGGAGGTGAATTATCTCAGATTGCCTGCTTCAGCATGTCAAGCAGCGTTGATGGGATGCTGAGCTACCCTCAGGTCCTGCTCCTTCACCACAGAAGGATGAACTCTTTCAGGCTCCAAGGCTGGAGGCTCAGACTGAGCTGTCTGGGTCAGAGTTTGGTGCTGTGACACAGAAACCCCCTGCTCCCATGGCCAGTCCTTGGGGGGGACAGGGCATGTGGGGAGATGGGGGTTCAGAGAGCCCATGGCTGCTTCTCACCAGCTTTTTCTTTTTCTCCATATTTGCCTTTTCCATTCTCTGAGCAAACATTGCTGATGATTGTTTTCACACTGGCCTTTGTTCCAGGGTGATGTTGGATGGAATGAGCTGCCCAGAAATGGATGTTCCATCTCAGGCTCCCCATTGTGCTGCCACATGTGTAAGTCTGACAACTGAGCCAGAGAGGAAATAAAGCTGAGGGGCATTCTGACAGAAAGGTATTTCAGCAATCCTTAGAGAACACCAAGACATAACAAGATTCCTACATCCCTTTAGACTCATTACTAATACCAAATCCACTGGCAGAGCTGTTAGTGGAGTTGCTAATTGCCAAATGAGCCAGTGCTAGAAGAAAATTCCAACATAAAACCCCCACCCAAACCACTGTACTTTATGTAAATGTATCGTGGGCATGAAGGTACCCTGTAAAGTGTCTCCCATTTGCAGGATTAGAAAATAGTTCTCAGGACACCTTTGTCAAAGGTTTAGCCTTGTTTTTTCCTTCCCAAGGAAATTACCCAGAGTTAATACATCAGATAAATATATAAATAAACTGAGTTCAACATCAGACCTTAAATTCAGATGTCTATAAGGTGCACAAAGGCTCAGCCCCACAGTGTGTGCTCCAGGTACTCCTGGATACACTGCTCCTCTGTATTTGAGGTCCAGACCAGGTGTCCCCCCTCAGCCACCACCTCTGCTCAGCTCTGCCCTCACCTTTCACAGCCCTGGGCTCCCTTCTCACAACTCACTCATTCTGTAACCAACAACACTCCCACAACTCCTGTGGTATATTAGAGCTAAGCCAGGCAATGGAATAAGACAGAGAAGGAAATGGACCTGGCATACCCAGGGAGAATATTTAAACTAAAAATAATTATACTTAAAGCATGTTGGCAGCCAGAGCTGTTGTAATTAAAATAAGGTTTATTTTGCCCATTAAGCAACCTGCTCTTTACTTTTATTGCAGGAAACCACCTACTTTGAACATTAATAAAGCCTTTCAGCTACTGGTCTGGCTGGAGACCAACATCCAGCCACTCTCCACAAGTACTGAGCACTTGGTTAAACATTTTTAAAAATCAGATTTGCTCAGAGTACTCCTGGTACCCTGCAGACAGAGAACCTGAAGACAGACTGGGCATCATCATAGAAAGCAGGGCCTCTAAACAAGTGTTTCATTCTGGAAACTTATAAGAAGCTGTGGCTGTACACTGTACAATCCTGACTGCATTCCTTGGACAGTGCTGTTGCATACAGGAAATACCTAAAGAAAAACCACTCAATAACGCTAATAATCTTTTAAGACCAGGAGGAGCTAGAGAAGACAACAAATTTGGACTTGAAATGCTTGCAAGACATCCAGATTCTGTGTGGCTCAGACATGCAGATCTGCCTAGGCAGACAGAGAGAACAGGTCTGGTTATGCAGTTCTGTTGTTCTGGTACCCACAACAAATAGCAAAATAAAAAAAAGGAAAACCAAACCCAAAATGTACAGGTGTTATTTCAGGTTGATTTTGAAGCATTCAAAAATAAGCAGCCAAAAAGGCCCTTATTTCAGACAAAGTTGTCCATATTTGTATCAGCACTGGGCAGCTACATCTCTAGAAACAGCATTTTAGAAATGCACTTTGGAAACAGCGTCCAGAAACAGGTTTGCTTCCCAAGCCAGTTTTTAGGATGTCATTTCAGCAGTTAAACCACTGTTGTACCTTCTGTCCATTTCCCAAAGAGCAGGATCTGAGCACCCCTGTTTGGGATGGGCTTTGGGAAGCCTGGCACCTACAAACCCTGAGGCTGTAGCTCACTTTGGAGGGTACAAGAAGAGCTCCACAGCCAGAGGCTTCCCTCCAGGGTGTGGCTGCAGTGCCTTCTGCTGCTCCTGTGTGTTCCCTGAGACCTCCTGGGACTCCTCACACCCACACCCCACCAGCTGCCTTTCTCTGAAGCTCTGTGCCCAAATCCTCACCAAACCCTCTGACTCCCCTTTGGAAAAGCAGATACCCCACCCTGCAGAAGAGAGGGACGCACAGAGCTGCAGACCTGAGCAGCCACTGGCACCAACCTCCAGCCCCCAAAGGCAGAGCTGGAGGCACTGGGCAGGCAGTTCAGGGTGCAGGACTGCTGCACGAAGGTGAGAAAATTATAAAGAAAGGCTTCCTAAAATCAGGCCTGCTCAGTTAAATGGATGGCTGGCCCTGTCAAGCTAGCACTTTGTAAGTTCCCATGTGAGAACAATCCTGGCATGAACAGTTTGTTAACATAACAATCTACTCTTGGATGAAAAACAACCAGCATCTACAGAAACATGAAATCTATCCCCATGAGAACAAGTGAAGAAAACATGTAAACAGTTTAAGAGTAGAGAGACTTGATGGACAAGTAAAATACCTTTTATTAACCAATAGAGGAATAGGCAAGAAAGCTCCTGACCAATTGGAGTCCCACATGAGATCTGTAACACTCTATAAAAAGGAATAAATGTGAATAAAAAATGGCCTTTTTCCACCATGACGAAAATGGAGTCCTGTGAAATTTATTCCAATAGATGACTTCCCACTAGCCATGGAAATGCAACTGCAAGGCCGTGTATCATCCTGCTTGCAGAGATATTGCTCCCTGTGATGTCACTGACCCAGACCTGACACCTCAACACCCTAAAGCCCAATCATGTTTCCACATGTGAAAGGGGCAGCCCTGGACCTGCTCTGTCAGCCATGTAAATTCAGTGAAAACGACAGTATTCAGGCTTTGGAAGGTTTCTCTGAAACCAGAATGAATGGTACCAACCATCACCTCCTCCAGTTTCCAGCCCAAATAAATGGATTCATGGTATCATGCTGGAGTTTCTTAGTTTGGGCTGATACTGGGAAAAATCTCCCAACATATTAAGAAGTTAACTGTGAGGTCAAGGGAGAGTTTTCCATGCAATTGTTCTGAAACCCCAAGCTTACCTGCAGTCTTTTCCACCAATTCTGATACTCTTGGAATGTCACAGCTGAGACAGCCACGACACACAGAGTGTCACCATGCAATTCCAGAAGGATTTATGCATTCAGAGAAACACCACATCACTTGAGAAAGCTGCAAAAATCTGCTCTTCTTGTTCTTTAGCCCCACCTTTTATCCCCTCATGTTGATGCATTGAGCCCTCCATTCCCTTTGGTGGTTGCCCCTGGGCACTCCATGGCTGTTGCCTTTAACAGTGTTCCCTGTCTGGCACGGCTGTAGCCCTTTGAGGCTCTGCCCCACCCCAATCACCACAAGCTGCACCTGCACATCCCCACTGCTCACCTGGGGGGTTGGCAGCCCTGGGGCTCTCCAGGCTCTCCACCCCTCCCTTGGCACCAGCAGCTGCCTCTCCCCTGCTGCCCCCCACATCCTGGGAGGGATGGGCAGTGCTAAACCCAGAAACCCTGAAGGGATCAAAACAGCCTCACCATATCTGCCTGAGCCTAACAAACATCATTTTGATTCACTTCCATCAGATAAGAATTGTGCCCTATAAACAACTTTTCAACACTGAAAAAGCAGCTTCTCTGAACACTGTGCAGTGCTACAGATAACTAACATAAAAAATGTCCTGCAACGCAGGCACTGAATAACAAAATAATCAGTTTTTCCACTCAGATGCTTCCTAATATTGCTTCTGCTTTTTTTTGCTTTTTTTTTTGCCCTTTTTTTTTGTGGGATATGGTGTTCATAATAAATAATTTCAAATCTTAATGTTCACTGTGTTCACTGGCTCCTTTGTCACTGGCAACTCTCGAACTGCCAAATGAAAAATATCTCATTTTTTGGTATTCTGTAGAAGGACCGTATATTTGTCAACAATTTTATAGCTCTTAGTAGTACTCCATGAATATCATCAGCATTGGATCCTCTCTCAAAGGTCTACTATATATAAAAAAAATAATTTAAGCAGCAAGTCTGATGATTCCCTTTTTCTCTTTATTACAGCAGCACTACTGTGCTGTTATCATTATGGGTCTGGCAGCATTTTTATTAGAAACTGCTACTCCAGGGGTTTATAACTCTGCAGTAAAAATTCACTCCAGAATGAAACTTGTCATGCAAGAGAGCTCTTATTTAAGCCCAAACGTCAGAAAATTATATTTATACATTTTTTTAAGTTATTTTAAAGCACATTCAATTGTTCAGACAATTGGACTACAACAATGGCTGGTAATTTGAGCCCCAGCACTGCAAAAAGAGCCTGCTGAATGTGACATTCAGAAATCATTTCCTAAAGCTTGTGGGCACCAAGCTAAAATCTATGCATGCCCCTTTATAAGGAGTGCCTTAAGACAGGCACTGTATTATCAACAGCACTTAAATCTCTCACCAAGCTCAGTTTCTGTCTGCTCAGAGGTAAAGCCAATCCTTCATATCACTCTGGCTGTATCAAAAAGAACATTTAACACAGTTTCACACTGTTCAGAGTTCCAGAGCTTCTTAGGGAAATCAGCAGTCAGCCCTTGCTGAATTCCAGGCAGGCTTCAGCAGGTGCCCAACTTTTAAACTCCTCTACAATCCCTAGCCAAGGAAATCTAAATAAGTATTTTCAGAGTGCTACAGAAAGCAGGGACAAATATTCCATGACCTTGAATCATTCCCGGTTTTCTTCTTTACAAAACAGGGAAAGAAGGTAGCTAATTGCAAAAACCACAATGAGCTATACTCCTCTGAGTGCTCAAGTGGTCATATTAAAATGATATAAATGCTTAAGGTATGACCAGCAATAAAATCCCACAGCCAGAGGCATCTGCAATACAGCAGGAGATGAGACAAGACCTGGGGTGATTTTTGGCTGTGCTATACAGAGATGTATCCTGGAGATTTAGTACAAAACATCAGTTCAACCCAAATTTTGGGGCTTCGAGGGTAATAGGAGAATTTGCCTCTTAAAAGGTGCCTGGTTCTGAAATGTGGTTAATGAAATTAATTCCCCTAGATCCTCCAGAAAAGCTTTTTTGCTCTTTTCAAAAGCATCAATTAATAGAGTAACAAAATTTGTAAATTCATTCTCTTTATTGCTCATTAGACTAAATTCTAGTGATTTGAAGTGGAAGGGATCTGTGAGCAAATGATCACTTTTTCAGAGCAATTCCTGATTTGCCTTTACAAGACTGTTTCCTATGCAGCTGTAACCTACAGTAACTGTTGTCTGACAAGAGCCTTTTAACTGAAATTGCCCCATTACAGCTGTAATAAAATCAGATTAGAAGATTAAGGGGCTGACTTTATGGTTCATCCTTCACTCCCCCCTTTTTAGGTGAGATTTCTATCATTTACTGTACTTTGTAACACATTAAATTCTCAAAATCAGAGGTTTTCATGCTGGCTCCCACAGAATCAAACAAAACCTCTGCAAGCAGCCAAGGTGAGTGAAGGAGCAGCCTTGCTACCACGGAACAAAAATGGCTCAGGGACAAAATGCAGCACCCAGAACATGAAAGGCAGGAAGGCTGAAGGCAGCATTTATCTCAGGGAACACTGATAAAGTGAAACATTCGTTTTGAAAATTCAGGACAGCAAATAATTCAGGAGAAGGCTGAATTTCAACAGCTCTTCTAACACTACTAAAACACAAACTTGAAGGGCAGCATTTGAGAGCTCAGAGGGTTCCTTTGAGCCACATTCAGGGGGGAATCCAGAGTACTACTGGGATGGTCAGCAGCTGCATTTCTGGCTGAATTTCTAAGTCACTGCATATAAGTTAAGTTATTTGCATTACTTTTAGTGGCAAATGGATGGGCCTCCTGCCACTGTTTACAATTCTTGTGGCACCTCTGTTATTGCCTTGCAGTTTAGAATTTCAGTGGCTGGAACAAGGGATGCTCAAGAACATCATTAAAGCCCACCCATTTCTTCTCAGGACCAGCTTTGTGGCTCTCTTGTTTCAGCATTTATGCCAAACAAAGCCCTGATGTGGTTTCCTGACTTCTGGAGCACTTGGATGCAGAACCAGATCAGAACACCTCTGCTGGGAGGATGGACAGTATTCCTGAGAGGCTGGAACAGCATTTGGAGGAGACCAAACATGTACAGATAAAATAATGCAGACCACATCTCTGCTCTTGAGTCACATGAAAACTTTAAAGAATGAAGCACTTCCTTCACAAAGAAGGTAAGGGCATGTTTTAGCTTTAGGTGTGTGCTCAAAACTCACTGGTATTGAATTAATTCCTGGATTTAACAGGATTGACTTCAGTATGTACTTCAATATTTTACAGAACTGGGAATTTTACAGATCTCATTTAACACAAAAAGGTTTTAGCAATGAGCCAGGTGCACAGTACTTATGATCTTCTGCAACTTTTACCTACTGATGGGGAATTAACAAAAATGAGCTTCAGATTACTACAAGCCTGAATCCCCTTTGACTTCTGCTGAAAATTCAACTCTTAATGAACTCAAAACTCCCCACTTTGATAATGATTTCCATAATTCAGAGTTTGGGAACTGGAAACATATTCTGGAGATCTTCTACATCCCCACAGCTCTGCAAAGCTTATTAATGCATGGGTGGTATCCTAACAGATGTTACAAAGAAGGACTGTCTTAAAACACTTTAAAATCCAAACTGATTTGCTGCAAATGCTACAGATTAGAAACAAGTCTCAGAGAAATGTTCAAACCCACAGTTGTCCTCACTGAAACAATTGTCTCCTCAAAATTACCCAGACTAGGTGGTCTGCAGACAAACTGTCAAGTGCCTGACCATTTCTGCATGTTTTGTGGGATTTGCCTTTTAATCCATGAAGCAGCTCTGTGTTCTTAGGATGCTCAGATGTAATGGTTGTTCCTGTCCTGTAAGCTGAACAAACACTTCTCAGGCAACCAGTGGAAGTTTCCCTTCAGTAAATGCTTTTGATGCCTCAGGTTTCAGCTTTTATATTTTTCAGATTCTGTGCTGCTTTATTGTGTGGCTCTAGGCTCACATCAGGGGATGGTGAGCTCTGTGCACAGAGCAGGGAGACAAAACAATTCCTGCTCCAGCTGGGCACCAAGGACAAATGATCCAAATCTCAGCCCAAGAGCACAAACACCGTGGGCTGGAGAGAGAAAAACAAGCAGGGTGGGACTGGATGGGCTAAAGCTGGAATGGGACAATGAACTGCAAGGTGCAAATGGAGCAGAACTGATCACAGTGACAGACCCCGTGCATTTTGTGCCCATTTTGGTTCACCTTGGGTGCAGCCCTGGCTGGGCTCTTGTGCTGCCCAAGGTGGATCCATTGAGGCCTTTGAATAAATCCCTGCTTTATTCTTTAGCTCTGTCCAGCCTCTGTTCTAGGTCAGCCTTCACAGGGCATCACTTTCACTGCATCACCTCAACCTCTGCCCATCCACAGCTGTTGCTGCTGCCTTTCCAATTTCAGGTACCTGAAAGCATTGCAATAAAAAGGAGAAAACCATGCCAGCTTCCCCCAGTCCCAGGACGGGTGGGCACTAACACCTCTCTGTAACTCTTCAGCTGCACAGACTGGTTTCCACTGACCCTTTCACCCTGGAATGGGCTGTGCCTGGCTGGGGCACTGCCAGCAGCCCTTTGCCTGTGGTTCAGGTATTTATTCTGTGGCTCTGCCTCAACAAAGGAAAGGTTTCTGCTTTGCTCTAAGACAGTGATACCAAAAAGTGAGCTAAAAAGAAATTCCAAAGGTAGTGTCATTAAATATCAGTGGTGTTGGCAATGTGCTCCTAAACATTATATTCCTTCAGCCCTTCCTAACTCAGATTAGCGTTTTGGAAGAAAATAAAATGTAAATCAGGCAGCCAATAGAAAGTGATTTCAACAGGCCACAAAATGTTCTTGGCTGGAGCAGAGAGAAATCCCCCAGTGCTCAGCAGTCCTAAATCAGACAAAACTCCCTCTCACATCATTGGGAAGAGAGCCAGAGAAGGGTGAGCACTGAAATCCACTCCTGGGGTGGGTGATATGCCAGAGGAGCTGTCAGTGATTTCCCCAGGCTCTGGATTAGACCCTGGCTGTGAACAAAGCTCTGCACTTGTACACACCCAGCACCAGCTCCTCTCACAGCAAAAAGGGACAAGAAACCTGAGCTGACAATGAGCCAAAGCCCCTCAGCTACAGCCACAGCCCCTCCTGGGCTCCAGAGCTGTAGCCATTCAGAAAACTCCATTTTCTTTACTATGGCTACAGATTATTTCAGTTTTGGAAAGATGCTTCATGTTAATTTTTATATGTGAAACCATATCTATATTTATATCTATACCAATTATATATATATATATATATATATATATATGTATACACACACACTGTATTATTGGCTACAATGTTTTTTTTAACAATTGATACATTATATGTAAAACAATGGTTAAAGAAAGCCTCTGATCTTACCTAACATACAAAGGTATCCAATGACAAGCTATTTTTGTCCCTCAAAAAATATTAAAAACTCCTTTTATTTCACTAGTCTATAAAAATACATTTTAAGAATATCACAAATCAATTTTTTCCTACCTATTGGTAGAGCTAGCCACTCTATATGATTTTTTAATGTTAGCAAGTAGCTCACAAAGTAGTTTTATTTTTAAGTATATTTTTAAACAGTCATAAAGGGCCCAGGAGATCCTCACCTACATTATTTCCTGGTGCTTCCCTGTTTTCAATTAGAGGCATTTTCCAAGGGCAGATGATAATTCTAAGTAATAGCATTTTAATAAAATTAAAATGTTGAAGTTCTTTTTAAAAGGTTGAAAACTGTCACTGACCAGTTATTTCACAGCTTCCCAAACCACTCAAAATGTGGCCAAAATGGGCAAATATCTGCACAACAAAGGTAGGGAATCATCTTTGCATTTGCTTGCTCTACCAACAACAGTGCTGGAATGCCTGCAGGTGTGTTTTCCTGTTCCAACACAATGTCACAGGGAGTGGCTCAAGGAGGACAATTCTTTGATCAAATATAAGTTAGAAATTCAGAATTCACAAGCTCAGCTCAGGTGAAACACCAGCTATTTCCCATGACATTATTGTAATGTCAATTATTTGGTAAAGCAGTAAATAATTACCTGTGTCAGTTTGGCTTTGTCTGAGCAGGGTCTGACCCAAAGTGGATGGAGTGAGTTTGATAAAGTTGGGATTGTGCCCTTTGACCAGGCTGAGGCCATGTTGGGCAGCAAAAGTTTGAGTGGCTAAACTCTGCATTTCTGGTAGGAAAGGAGGGGATTGTGACCCTCCTGCCAATCTGTCTTTGATTTCAGCCAGTCCTTACCCACTAGATATGGTGACAAAGATAAGAGAATAAACAGAATCCTGACAGGAGTTGCAAGTAGAAAGGGCAAAATTCTCATACCAGGCCAGATCCCACACCGAATACTTAATTTTAATTGGATTTCCCTGAGATTGGGAGTTCCATGAATTTTATTACTATTTCTTATGGGGTAACAGATACAAACTCTGTTACACCAGGTATTGGGATGTTTATTTAGAATATAATATCTCATGATCAGTTTGAATGCACCATAGAAAGCCCCATATTAAGCACATCTTCCTGCAGTCAGGTGCACAGTCTGTCCTTCCTTCACATCTCTTGGAGTGATAGCTTTATTGACAACGTGCCCAGCACTCAGCCATCCCCCACCCAGGCACAGAGCACCCCCAGATCCACACCTGGGCTTTGGAGGGAAAGCACATTTGCTTTGTGTTTTATGCTTTTCAATTATTAATTTTTCCTAGCTGCTCTCTCTTTTTAGAATATCCTAAACAGTGTCAAGAATATTCACTGCTCCCATAGTTCATGGTAACAAGCAGATGGAACAGCAGTGAGCTAAAACCTCAACATTAAAACTATGGAAAGAAATACATCTGTTATTATTTCTTGTTCTTACAAAAGATGAGGGGAATGGGAAGAATTTGAGGGATGAGAACCAGAGTCATATGGTATCTATCAAAATGCATATGCTTCCTCTCTTATCTTTACAGCACATAAATAAATGAAATTCTGCCCAGAATTGCTGCACATAAATAACTGTAGGATAACGTTATTAGGCCAATTATTATGGCCAGTTAGAGACTAAAAGAAGATGACATTTTTCTTCTTCTGTCCCTCAGCTCTCCACTAATAATCCTGGCTCACATCCACCCTTTTTCAGCACAGTTACAGCCCCATATGAGATGCTGGGTGGTTTGTGCTACCATATCATTCTTTTCATACTGTATTTGTGGGTGCCCCAATGAAGGAAGGAATGATGAATTTGACTCCATGTTCTCAGAGGCTAATTTATTACTTTATAATACTATATTATATTAAAGAATGCTATACTAAACTATACAGAAAGGATACTTACAGAATGCTAAAAAGATAATAATGAAAACTCCTGACTCTTTCCAGAGTCCCAACACAGCTTGGCCCTGATTGGCCAAAGAGTGAAAACAACTCCCAGCAGAATGCAATGGAACAATCACCTGTGGGTAACCAATCTCCAAACACATTCCAAAAGAATATGTTTGGGTGTTTTTAAGTCAGTCTCCAAACTGCTTAGCAAGAGAGGAATTTATTGGAATCTTTCAGATGGAGTGCTAATTTCAAGGTGCTCACCCTGCCCCAAGGGCAGGTTTTTGGGATGAAAATCCTGCAATCTTTGCCCTGGTGGCAGTTCCAGGGAGCACTGATTATATCAGCTCATCTGTTGGTTGAGTAGAGTGAGACAAACAGAGAGCTCTGATCCAAAACTGAGCTGTTTGTTGGATTTGCCAGTTTTCAACTAGTGTTCCCACAAGGATATGCTGGAATAAATTAAGATGGAACTTCTGGAATGAATTAAATGTATTGTATTTGAGGTTGGATGAGGGGAAAGAATATGGCTTAAGAGTTCAATAATCTTTTTCCTTTATCCCTGAAGGCTTGCTCCACTGTTGAGGATTCCTTGGAGGCCACTGAAAAGTGCCCTCACATGTGCAAGAAAAATGTTTTGTAGAGTGGTGGTGGAGTATGAGAGGATCATGGACAGGAAAGCAAAGATCAGAAGTGGAATCTACTTTTTTAAACCTTGTAAATTCCCTGCAGTGGGATGGGATGTGCTCATTAACATGTGTCATTGTGATGGTGAGTGGGTGATGGACTCTGAGGTTTCCTCTACCAGTTCCAAGCACTTTCCGTATATTCACATTTTTAGCAGCTCTTCCCTGACACTCTGGAATTTGGATATTTTTCTTTTAGTGACAGTATTTTTAGAGACTTGGTGGTTTTAGGGTGATTAGCTTTTGGTACAAATCAGGATTCAATTTTGAAACTTAGGTAATTGAGTTATTCTTAGTAACTAACTGAAAACTAAACCAAATTTTGGCTATGGAAGCAATTGCAAATTTGGCTATGGAGGCAACTCTAAGGAGAGCAAAAGCATGGGTTACAGAACAAACCAAGTGGTGAGTCCTGGTCCAGTAAAGGATTGCCCAGAGGTCTGCAGAAATCCTTTGCACCATCCTGCACTCCTATCTAAGGACATTGGACTACATTTGAGGAAAAAATTGAGTTTACATTCAACTCATTTCCAACTTTGGGGAAAAGAAAGGAGGGATGTATTGAGATAATGCTATATTTTGTTATCCCTCTGATTTTGACATTTCCTAGAGCTGAGTGAAGTAAAGCACAAGGATGGTAAATGAATTCCTAACATTTCCAAGAGAAACTCAGTGCAGTGTAACTCAGTGTAGGAACCCAGACCCTCTCCCTGATTTCCTTTTCTCTGAGGCTTCTCAGCTTCCCAGGAAAGAAATCCTGGGCAAAGAGGATTTTTCAGAAAATATGATGGTGACAAACATACAGGAGATCTTTCACACATTCAGCATCAAAACCTCTCCTATTCCACTCACAGCAACTGTGCCCAGAGTGCCACAGCAGCTTCTACCAAAATATCACTGAGAAGGCACAAGGCCTCAGAAGTGCTTTTACCACCCTGGGTGTGAGACAGCAATCAAGTGCTCTGCATCAGGAGCATCATTCCAACACAACACCTGAGGTTTATTTGATCAGCACTACAGAATATGCAGACTGTTCTCTACAAACAGGCACACAGAGCTGTCATTTAATGCCACAAATTAAAAGCAAAATCAAAAGAAGATAATTTAGAAAATTTGATCAGCTGCTCTGAAGGATTTAGACCCTCTCCCAATCTTTTTACCAATCCGTTCTTAAGCCAAAGGCCTTAGTTTGAAATCAGCACTGAAAGCCCACCACAAGCAAAGACCAATTTGTCCTGGGTTGATCAAAAGCAGCATAGCCAGCAATTCTCCTCCTCAAATACCCCACCTTCATGAGATCCCACCTGGAATTCTGCCTCTGTGCTTCTAGGGAATACATTTTACAGGCAGCCCATCTCCCCTGAATGTGCTACATCCGAGCTGGATGGTCAGGGCTGCTCTCCTCCTGCACCTGAGGGACACCAGAAATGGGCTCACTCCAGATCTGCAACCAAGCCCCTGCCCAGGAGAGCAGAGGCCTCTGCAGAGTGAGCTGTGAACCACTGACTGTGACCTCATTACCTGCTTTAGGGCAAATCTGGGAGAAAACAGGGCTAAACACACCAATGGGGATAGAATTCAGCATCGTAAAGTCACCCCAGGACACCCCATGAAAGAAATCCTTCAGCGGATGGCATTGGGATCAGGGGGCCTCAGGAAGAAAGCATCACCTAAACAAGCATTAAACAGCACTCCATCAGACCTAGTAATGGGTAGCTTTGTCCAAACAAATGTTCTCAACCAATTGGAAATATACTTATCTGCAGGAAAAATAGAAAAGGTCAAATTCAAAAAAACCTTGCACTCAGGCCTAATCATGAGACTGCAGCAGGTTTTCACTGAGGCCCTGGTGTTAGAGGAACTCAGGCAGAAAAGCAGTGTTCATCCCTGCAGTTGGGATTATTAGGGTTTTGGAGGTAAAATGAGACAACAGGATTTTGCAGGGAAAGCCACTGGTTTAGATCTCCTGATGAGAATTGCATTTTGTGTGTACAGTGCATCTTAGTTCAGATGCTCTTGTCAAGAAAACACTCAGTTTGTTTACAGACAATCTGCAGGGGTACCAAAGAGTTCTTTGAAAAATAGATTTTTACTTATAAAGTAGTATGGAAAATATACAGCAGTGAGTGAAACCAGGAAAAGTCTGGAATTCCATGACAACACTTTTACAGTAATTCAAACTACAGCTGCAGTGATTAATATTTATGATCAGGTTATCTTTCCCTCCAAAACAGTCCATTTTGTAATAATTCTTGAAGACAATATGCAGATACCATATGGTCCCAGAACATCTGGAGCCCAAAGCCATCTCTGTCAGAAGCACAGAATGTCACTCTGAGATTGCCCAGGAGTTTCCATATGATCTGCTGCCTCAGGGACTGAAAGAGCAATAACAATAAAGGGAACTGTGAGTGTTGCTTAATGTTTTCCAATGGATCGTGCACATTAGGAACAGCAATTAATGATTTGGTTTATAATGCTTCAGGGAATTACTGTCCAGCAAAATAATGAAATTTAAATTTGCAATAAAGTTTAAGTGTGCAGGCATTTCATGGCAGCACACAGCAGTGATTTGCCAGAAGAAACCAACACTGTTATTGCAGCCACATCCAGATAATCCACAGAAAAAGCTATATCAACCCTTAAGTGATTTGATTATACTCTCTTACTGTTCAAGGGTCCTCAAAGGCATATTCAAAAGCAAATACACCTCACTAAAAGACCACAGGAGCAAAAACCCTGCCCAGAGTTAAAGAACTCACTTTTAGTCTTTAAAGGTACTGCTGCAATCCTCTCCTCTAAATATACTCCCCAAAATATACTTGCAATTGTCATTATTCTATTTTTCAAAATGCCTGTATCCCTTAGCATCTGGCACCACGAGAAATTAAAAATCAGACCCATGAAATAACCTATATAAGAATTATCTGCATTTGGCCAAACTTCCTTTGGCCATTTCTTCTCAGAGTAGGAATATTTGGGAGCAGCAAGTAAAAAATTCAGATTAGCACCTCCCTGTCTGCAGCCCTAAATATCTGAACTTTCCCTCCAAAAATGCTCACAAATATAATGTTGTACACCATGTCCTGCAGTCAATACATCCAAAGCCAGAGAGGAAATTAATTCTGGAGAAAAAAAAAAAAAAAACTCTAAAACAGAGCTTCTCTACTAAAGCAGACCTAAGCTTTTCACACCAAGGGGATGTTGTAAAGTTCAGCTGTACAATTGAAATGACATTTAAAATACCTTTCCAAGAACAAAACACAGGCACCTGAATCTCAAACTTAATCTCTCCCATTTCTACTCCACATTCATGCTGCCCTTTTTTTCCAGTGTATTTATTTTGACCTGATCAGGAAAATCCTTTAATGAAGCTATATAGAGACTGGGAGGGATAACTGGAAATATTTTCAAGGAAATCTAAATATACTTTGATAATGTGTAAGAATTTTATTGAAATGTGTTTATGCAAGCTTGGCCGAGTAATTGTTAATGGGTAAATAGTGATTATTATTTTACAGAAAAATAATTTTAATGAAGAGTTTTAATGAAAACTTTGAAACTTCTGCAGAAAATTGTTGAGAACCTTGAATGAGCTGACATTTATTAACAACAGAGGTGACATGCTCAGACTTGCTTTCTTCCAATAGCACACTGGTATCTTCAACATATCTCTGAATAAAGTTCCCCTAGTGTCTCCAAAAGCTGACAAAAATGCACTGATGGATTAAAAAATCCTAAATATTTCTCACAGGGTAATCACAGGGAAGTTATTCTTCCCAGCATGCCTCACCTGCAGCAAAAGAGCTTTCATCTTTTTTTTTCCAGAAGAGTCATCATCACCCTGCAATGCAAAGTCATTCCCATATTTCATGTGCTGCCTTTCCTGTCTGCAGCAGTTTGCTCAGAGTGGATTCATCACACCACACTTTTTCAGGGACAGTTCTCTTAGCAGCTGGACTTGCATGCCAAGAGACACCACACACTCCTCTGGGGCCTTATCCTCCATCCCCCCTCTCTCCAACAGTGACCACCATCCCTCTCTCCAACAGCTCCAGGCAGGACATGGCCACGCTCCCCTGACCAGACACATCTGCCCCATGCCGAATTCCACACCCAAATGAAAAAGGATGGGTACTTGGGAAACCCTTCTGGCAAAAATTAAACTGCTTTGGCCTTGTCTGCTATGGCAAGCAGGATTGAGAAGGAAAGAGAATGACTGTGTCTTCCACAGTCCATCCCCTGGAGCAGGAATGCTTTCCATTGCCATATTTAATTAGTAATCACAGGAAGTGAAGTGAAATCAAGCAAACAAGTCATTAACTTCTGGCATTTCTGAAAAATCAGTATGGAGTTTTGTTGTGGTGTTGTGAGGGGGGGATCCCCAGGACAAGGTGAGAGATGAGAATCTGACTCCAAATTCTCAGAAGGCTGATTATTATATTTATATTATGTTATATTATATTCTGAAACTATACTAAAGAAAAAGAAAGGAGACATCAGAAGGCTAGACAAGAGTGAATAATAAAAACCTGTGACAGACCAGAGAGTCTGACACAGCTCTACTGGAATTGGTCATTAAGTAAAAACAATTCACATGGAACCAATCAAACATTGGTTGGTAAGCACCCTCCAGACCACGTTCCAAGAAATCAGATAATTATTGCTTAAATTTCTTTTCTGAGGCTTCTCAGCTTCTCAGGAGAAAAATTCTGGAGAAGGGATTTTTCAGAAAATATCATGGCGACAGAGTTTAATGAATAAGTTCAAACCCAGGACCAGAGTAAAATTCACTTTGCCTAAGTCCCTCATCCCAATGGCAGTGACTCACACCCTGCCCCAGAGCAGCAGAAGTTGAGCTCCATCAACACACCTGAGCTGTGCATGTACCTGTGGCCTTCTTCACTCAACTTTCCAATTCCTTCTGGGATGGACATCAAGGTACCCACCTGATCCAACACATTTTATAGCTCAAGTCCCACCAGGAGAGCAGAATCTACACCAACTTCAAATGCAGTGAAGGGCAGTTTTCTCAGCTCTGTAGGACAATAGCTCTGACAGCACTGACATGATGGGGGCTGTTGGTCTGTTTTACACCACAGAAACTCGGTCATGTGTGAGCAGGACATTACTATTGTATACAACATACACCTGGGAACACAAATAAAGGATATTTTAATGTTTAATGGCACAAGGATGTTTAGTCAAAAAACCCTCAAAGGGCAATATTAATACAGCAATGTGCCAAAGGACCCTTAGTAGCTAAGTCCCTGTTATAAAATATTTGTGCTGCAGGAGCTGGGAGGGTAGGATGTGCCCCTCCTTGACTCTTGACAGAGAATGACTCATCACAAATCAAGAACTCCCTGGAGATCCCTGTTTTAGTGCCCAGAGGAAGTGTCTCTCCATGTTATCCCTTATATTTAATATCTTCTTCCCACACTGCCTTAGCAAACCAGAGTGCAGCAGCTTGCCCTGAATGCAGCCAAGGGTTGAACTTGGCTGCCTCATGTGAACCTTGCTGTGCCTATAAATCTGATGTCACAGGAGATGTGGTTCTGGACACTTCCTGCAAACCACTGCAGAGGATCCTGTTTCTCATTTGTGTCAATGAATACTTGTGAACATTCATCAACAATTAAACAGTATGGAGCTAATCAAGCATTACTATCAGCAGATCATAGCAATTCCTATTTGTTTCAAAAATCTGTGCTTTACAGAAGAATGGATATTTTTGTGCTTTATGTCTGCAACCAATATGCACATGAATTATTAATGTGCTATAAAATTAGTAGATTTTGGGGGGGTTGGGGGGGAACAAGTTACCTAAGGCATTTTCATATAAATGACTGCAATTTAACTTTCAAAAAACATTTCATTTTTCAACACTCTGCTCACTTCAAATTGAAGTCTGTACATTAGATTTGGCCAAGCATGTCACAAGAAACTTCACACTTGTAAATGATTAACCCATGAAGACCCAGCATGGATTGAACACAGAAGCAGCAGCCGTGTAACACCAGGCAGACAGCACTCACCCTCAGGAGTCCTTAACAAGTTTCTGCATGAGCAGCTCCAGAAAGCTGAAGCCAATTCCCATGATGCTTGGATGGTCTGTTTAGCAGGAGCACATCGCTGCTCTTCCACACCACTGCTCTAAGCTGTGCACCAGGAAAACCTCCCAGACAGCCCTGCCCACGAGCTGTCACCAGGGGAGGCCAGGGTGGCTGAGCTGGGCTGGCCACTGCAACTCCCTCTCCTCCATCACACTCAGCTCCCAGCACCACCCAGCTTAGCTGGATGTGGAGGAAAGGATTTGATAGCCAAGAATCCTTACATTGTGGCATTCACATTCTCTGAAAAATTCTTTCACTCAGGGTTTTTCTCCTGGGAAGCTGAAAAGCAGAGAGAGAGGCTTCAGAGAAAAGGAAAACAATTTTTATTTCATTTGCTTCTCCTGTGTTGTGCTCATGTGGAATGTGTTTGGAGATTGTTTACCCACAGGTGATTGTTCCATTGGATTCTGCTGGGAGTTGTTTTCACTCTTTGGCCAATCAGGGCCAAACTGTGTTGGGGCTCTGGAAAGAGACAGAAGTTTTCATGATTATCTTTTTAGCATTCAGTAAGTATCCTTTCTGTATTATTTAGTATAGGATAGTATTCTTTACTATAATATATTATCATAAAGTAATAAATTAGCCTCTGAGAACATGGAGTCAGATTCATCATTCCTGCCATCGTCAGGGTTCTTTGATTACAACATTACATGCCTGAGATACTGTTGTAGGCAATATGTTTTTCTGCCACTCCTCCTCATGCCCATCTGAGTTCAGCAGTCCCATGACTCTCACAGAAAGAGAAGTCTCATCTTCCCTCCAAAAAAGCCCCAAATCATCATCATAATTAAAGATCAGTGTATATGTAATAAAGAAAGCTCTTGTTAGACACCAGGCAAATAATTCTCTTCCTCATCTTGTCTTGTTTCTTTCCATTGAAGGCTGAACTTGGTGTCTGATGCACAACCATCACAATCTGCTAACATAAAGCAAGCACAAGAAAAAAAATGGTCAAAATAAGGAATTGTGGATTTGTCTACAGAAAAGTAATGAAAATGGATTAAAGCAGCAGAAGCAAAATTCACACACAAAACTTGCAGGTGAATGCTTTGATTCCACATTCAATAAACTCAAAGTAAAATTCTGCCTGCAACAGCAGGGGACACTTGTTCAGCCTTAGAGGTTCTTCCAGCAAGTGGTTTGAAACAGAATATACAGGAGTGGTCCAAACACTTTCATCTGACCCAGGACTTCCTGCAGATGCTTCTGCTCAGTTCCCACAAGAGGCTTCCTCATTTAGTGGTCTGTAATTCCTGAGGATGCCATTCCCAGGATGTGTGATGTGATGTACATCTGGCCACAGCTGTGCCAGATGGAAACCACCTCTTTGGAATCTTTAAAATGCTCCTCTGGTCAAAGAAACATGCAAAAAAAATGGCAACATTTTTTTCAAACAGGTTCCTGCTACTAGAATGAGCATTCAAGACATAGGAAGCCCTTTGGCTCCCACAGAGCATGTGGGTGGGAGAATAAAGAGGAAAAAGAGGAAAGTTCATTTGGAAAGTCTTGTTGTTCGAAAGTTCATTGAAGGCAATTTAGTGATTAAAAAAAAAAAATCATTCAATAAAACCTACACTAGAGGTGATGATTCTGTAATAACGGCAACATAAAAGTTTAATAGCCAGCTTCAGCTGCCAGATGAGTTCCTACATTATTACATCAATGTTCAGCAGATAACACTTCTGTCTATAAGGAAAGCTTTGTCCAGTTTAATTTTTAAACCAGTTCAGTGTATGTCTCTCACTGTGTTTCTTCCCCACCCTCTTGCTTCCAACACAGAACTACTATGTTCAGACAAATGATCTTGCCCTCAAAACAAAATTATTGCTTCCAACAGCCTCTGCATAGGCTTTTAAAGCATTACAGCTCCTGATTCCTGAAGAAGAATGTATCATAAAGTCAAGTCATGAATTTGGAAGATTAAACAAAGCCAAAGAAACTGCGGGTCTGTGATTTAAAAAATATGCAAAGCTAACAATCTTCACTCTGCTGATTTTTACACATTCTACAAATCAGAGAACCATAAAATGTGAGCTGCTTCTGCCTGAAGTTCACTGCCAAATACAAAACTGCACCAGTGTGAACTGTGGTTAATTCCTCATTAGAAAAAGGAACCCCAAATGCAGTTGGGAACATGCTGGCCAGCACCCTGTTTGTCCAGAAAATTAAGTATTCCCAAGTCAAAAGAACTAATTCCAGAGGATGAAGAAAACATTTTATCTGTTTTCATGTTCCTTTTTCTCCATGTATTCAAAGAAGATTTTTCTTTTGCTGTTTGACCTTCACAGGCACAAGGCCAGGAATTGTTTTACAGGTATGCACAGCAGTCAGTCTAAATTGTAGCAAAAAAGGAAAAAATGCAACATGAATTATCATAGGTGAAATATTTCCATTTTTTTCCAGGGGGAAAAAAATAAAAAGGCAAGCTAGAGGACAATTCACTATTGCAATTCATCTTCTCAGGAAAAAGGAAAAAAGAAAAATCTGGCTTTGATGATTTTCCCTCCTGGGGCAACTGGGGATACCAGAGGAGTCATATTGGCATTTCCCCACAAAAGATAGTGGTGGTCTAATTTACTGCTGCACAGCACAGCCAAGCACAGAGCCAAAGCTGTCTGTGCTCCTGGCAAGAGGCTGGTGATCACTCATCTAATCCTCAAAGGGTGACAAATCTGTAGATTTCCACTTGAAAAGGCAACAAACTGTTCTGAGGAGTAACTGCTAAGTGATAGGTATGGGAATACTTTGATTTCTGCAGGTGAGAAAAAAGGAAATCAAGCATTGTCAGAGTGAAATAACCTTGTGGCTCACCAGTAAACCAAGCCCCTGTCGGTGTCTGGCTGTGGAGGGTTGGAAGAGCTGCAACACCATCTGCTGAGAAGAGGCAAAGCCAGCCAGAAGGGGTGTGCTGAAAGCATCCACATCTCCCAGGGTCATGGAGGAGCCAAACGCTCCCTGCTTTGTGTGTTAAGCCATTTTGAACGCTTTGATGCTCCTAAAGTCTGCTGTCTTATCAACAAAGCTTTCTCTTTGAATTGTCAGACATGACCTTCTCAAGGGAACCTGCACTTCTGGCTGCAAATGGACTCTTCAGCTGTGCTGAGGAGCCAGGGGCATCTGTGCTGCTTTCCCACTCTGGGTGATCCAAAGCCAGGGGCTCGTGCTGTTTGCAGAATGGGTCTGGAGAGAGCCCATGGTGGGTCAGTGACGCTCTTCCATGTCACCCTTGAGTCAGGAATGGGTGAAAAGTGACACATAGACTCTAGGTCTCCAGAAGGCTAATAACCCATTTATTAGAAACCCATTGCTTTTTATACACTACTGTTATAGATGGATAATGAGATGATTGGCTCTCACAATTAAAAGATAACTATTGTGTGAATATTAAGAAAAGCTTTAGTGATGTACAGTTATGTTATTTCAGTTTAGATGTCCTCTGTTCTCCCCACAGTTCCCTTTCCCCTGTATTGTTGCCATCAGACAGCCTGGGCTGTCCAGGACAGGTACAAAGAAGCTGCACAGGTGTCCCTGGCATGGGGCAGGTGGGAATGGAAAAGCTTGGGGGTGCTCAGGGGGTGGGCATGGCAACACCTGAGCTCCAATGCAGGTACAAGAAAGCAGTTTGCACTGATAAATGGCAAAGAAGAGCTGAGTGACAGCCTTTGGGAGGGGCCAGGGCTGGCTGATGCAATCCTAGGGGTATAAAACACTGAGCATCCATGTTGAAGATGAACTGGCTGTGTGGTGTGCATGAGGGGCAGTTCCCAGCATTGCAGCCTTTTCCTTATGTAGTCCTTTGTTGTATTTTTGTTAAGGTTTAATAAACCTTTTTAAATTTTCAAAGTGAGCAGTTGTCTCTCACACTGGGAAGATTTATCTGGCTTTCTCTCTCTGACCAGGCTGTCTCAACCACACTTCCTAAAAGAAGGGAACACCTCTTCCTGTCACCATGGGCAGGTAAGATGAGGTGCACACTCAGCAGGTGATTGCACTCCTCCAGCCCTGAGCAAGGCTGCAGGGATCAGCAATGTGTGTGTGCAGAGGGCACTCAGCCAGCTCCTGCTGTGAGCAGGATGGTTCAATGGATGCATTACCAGTGTGAAGTTTTCCTTTGGGTGACATTCACCACGTGCATGGCATGCTTGGTCGCCCCCAGTGAGTTGGATTTAATTTCATTCAATTACTTCTCATTTTAATTGAATGCAGCAGGCTATGATCAATAAAGGGAAGCGTTATCCTAACCGTTGATCACTAACTCATAAAGATGCCAGGCTTCTCCCAATAACACTGATGGGCTGCTTTGCCTGATTGTTTTTAATGTATGCTAAAAAATGGAAATTGAACTAAGCTCTTTCTCCATACCTTGCAATAGGCTGTTAGATGGCTTCCATTCGTATCACTGCACCACTCTACATCCAGATCTATTTGAAGATTGTGCAGCTGTGTGAGGAGTTTCCACAGAGAGACACAGGAGGAAAGGTGTGATACAACATTTCATAGCTCCATGTAAGATCTTCATCCAGCAGTCTCTGTGTTTGATTCAGAAACCAAAGCCTGATAGGATCTAGAGACCTCAGTATCAAATTGTCATTCTAGGAGGGGGTAAATGCAGTTACAGATAATTGCTATGAAATCAAAAAGCACAGTAGGCAGAGGAGCAAAGCAGGATTGGTATGGTTCACTTCTGCCAACTCACACACAAAAAGAAAATAAAGGGTGATTTTATGCCAACTTTAGATCCAGTCCAGGACAACATAATTTAGCATAAACTTTGTCAGAAGAAACACTATAAACTGCTTTGAATAACCCCACAGAAATATGATAATATACCCTTACCTCACCTAGACACAACTGCCAACACACAAATACAGTAAAAGCAGAATTATAGGTTCAGAAAAGCAAAACAAGGTGATCACTGCAACTCTGCTGTGCAGGGCTTACCAGGCACAAGGCACAGGAGACTCAGGTTGCAATGAAGGTGCAGAGCAATATCCAAGACAGCTTCTAACCAGCTCCTTCCATCTCCCCAGTGCCACAGCAGGGAGGCTGATGGCACATGGAGCTCAGTCCTACCCAGAGCTCCAACAGAGAGCAAACCCCAGCAAGACAGGCATACTCTGAATCTTGCATTGCTGGAGGTTGGATTTCACGTGCACCACCTCAGAGATCAGCCAAGTGTGTTTTCTCTCAGCTATCCTCTGAGGACTTCAACTTGTGTGTGGTTCAGAGAAAGCTTTCTGGTTAGCTTTTTTGATTAGAAGAGTATTTACAAATACAGGACAGAAGCCACCTCTAAACAAAGTCAAAAGTTTTCAGTAAGCACCAGATTTACCTTGGCAACAATACTTTCTATCCCTTTTTCCTCATTTGTTACAAATTTCAGTTCATGGCTGTATACTGTAAATGGAAAAATTTGGAATGAAGAAGATGAAATAAAATACCATCTTTTAAATATGCAATACTGAGTTTATAGCTCTTTTCCCTCTGGCATCTTGTCAGCATAAAATAAAAAGGCTCAGGAAATCTAAATGAGAAAAGCCTCACTCCCATACTTTATCAGTGAAGAATTTCCATGGCAATACTGTTTTGAAGCTAAATGGTTTTATTTATAGATGAAGCAGTTTTCATAGTTCATTTGCCTTTTCTCCAGATTACCATAACCATACATGATCAGTTGTTAAGATCTACAGATATTATCTGTGCAGTGCCAGCAGTTCACTTAATTATTTGAAATATGAAATGATAAATAAATTAAGTGCTCATACAACTTGCCAGGCTTACACAGCAGGCTGCTGGGGATGCAGGGATACAGAGTGGGGTGTGATGGTACAGAATGAAAACTCCTATGGCCACTTTGCAGACATATCTAATAACAACGTGGAGAGTGGCATCACTGGGGAGCAAATGGAAGGCTTGGGTGTGGTGCAACAGCAGAAGGAACAGCAGGAGCAGGGATAAAAAGGGTGTCAGGTGCTGACAGCAGGTCAGGATCCAACATAACCCAGGTAAGGACAATGCAGGATATTGAAATACAGACTAAACCCATGGAGAGACAGTGGTGGGAAGACACAGAGTAGGGGGAGAGATAAGTCAACACCTAGATAAGAAAAGAAATAAATCCTACCAATGGAGAGAAGGAGGGGCACAATAGACAAAAGGAATACAACTACTGTGACCTCCTGAAGGGTACAATCCAGGCACATTCAACACCAGCACATACTGATTAACCTTAGGAAGGTTCCAGGGTGCATAATAAGAACTAGGGAGCCAGCATTGCTTGGTCCTCTTCTTTGTTTTGAGGAATCCACATGGGAAACCTGCCTTAGTGCCTGGAGTGCTTAGTGCTGGCCTGTCCACACGCGTCTTGGTGCTCATGAGTGAAGTAGCATTTGTTTTAAAATAAAATCATCTTCTTCCCCATTGATAATGATCATATTATTTCAACATTAATTGCTCCTCCTTCCCTTGGAAAATTATAAAAGATAGTTCCAGCTTCTGCCCTCAACTTTGACACGGGGGAAGGCAGAAAAGAAGGAAGAACAGCCCACAAGTTGTACAAAACATTGAAAACAAAAGTAATAAAGATGGGGAAATCTAGCAAGAAAAATGCTTTTGGTATTTTTTTCCAGGTAGAACCACTGTCAGTTCCTCTAGTAAAGGCAGAGATCATGTAGTGGTTTTTTTGCAGAAACCTATGATTTAGCTCAAAAATTTGAGTGCTGTCTGTAGCTTTTCATTCAAATTTCTTTGCTCGTGCTCCTAATAGACATTCCCAAACAGTTAATCTCTTAACAAGTTAACTCTGTCACCAAAGCCCATGAAGTGGCTTTTTTTTAAACTCAGGAACACTATGCCCAAAGAAATGGAGAAGACTCAAGGCTCCTAACCTCCACTGAGCTGGAGCCCAGGCTGGGCCATCCAGGAGAGGGAGAAGTGCAGCATACTCTGGCCTTGATTCCATAAAAGTCAGGACTTCAAACTATTGTATTTGCTGGGAATACCCCAATGAAGGCAGGAATGATGAATGTGACTCCATGTTCTCAGAAGGCTAATTTAGTATTTTATGATACTATAGTATATTAAAGAATACTATACTAAACTATACTAAAAAATACAGGAAGGATACTTACTGAATGGTAAAAAGATAATAATGTAACTTCCTGACTCTTTCCAGAGTCCCAACACAGCTTGGCCCTGATTGGGCAAAGAGTGAAACCAACTCCCAGCAGAATCCAATGGAACAATCACCTGTGGGTAAACAATCTCCAAACACATTCCACACGTGCACAACACAGGAGAAGCAAATGAGATCAGAATTGTTTTCCTTTTCTCTGAGGGTTCTCAGTTTCCCAGGAGAAAAATCCTGGCTGAAGGGATTTTTCAGAAAATGTGAATGTGACAGTCAAACCGTGCCTGCCAGAATGGAAAGGCAACTTTCACCAGGAATATGTCCCCCAAACAGGAATAGCAGTAAGGACACAGCCTCACTGCCTGAGGTACAGGTGCCACAGCCAGCTCACAGGTGGGGGAAAGGCTGCTCCTGGTGGTTTCAATCAATTCCTCCTCCACTGGCATTACACTTCATGAGAGGGACCTTTAACTGACTCTTGATGGACACAATAAACACAAGCACCTTTCCTACAGAGGGAATGCTCAGGGTATTGACAGCTGCTTTGTTTACCATGTGAAAAAAATGTCCAAGAACTAAAAGGTGCTTTCAGTGTTACCAAAGAGCCCAGCACATACACCTAAAGATTAAGTGAAAGCCATCAACTGCATCATTCTTGCAATAATTTAATGCATACTACAGGGCCATCCAAAAATCTCATGAAAACAACACATACTCTTTAGCTCCAGTAACCATATTACTGGAAATAGATTTTGCACAATCCTCCTTCAAACAGCCATTTAAACCCCAGGCTTAAAGGAGATTATGCTGTTTGCTGATTTAAGCTGAAAGGGAAGCTTGTTCCAGTCATCTGGAGGCTCCAGAGGCAAAAGCTCATCTGCCAAATTCCCTCTTTATCCTACTACAATGTACAGCATCTAAATTGTGATGATAATCTTGAAGCAAAATGACTTTGCTTTCAAAGATAGTGTTAAAGTCCGTTTCTAAAGCCTTTCTGGCTTTCCTAGGGATTGTTTCAACTTTGGTCTAACGGTGATATGATGTTGCCTGATCTGCTTGATCTATGAAAGCTGATTTACTTCAATATCAGTAAAGATAACCCTTCTGGAACTCTTTATCTTGGACCCAAAACACAGAGGCCAGTCAGCTTTTTACAGGTACAAGCTGCAAAAAGGGGAAAAATTCAAAGTCCAGTCTAATGAAGGGTTGCTGTGGGACATAAATGCAGCATTTCTGTCCAGTTCTGCTGCCCATCCCTGACACTTCCCTGGTCACAGGCAGCCCCCCATTTCCAGAGCAGGGGCTGCCCCAGCATGGATCCCACCTGCAGAGCTGCAGCCAGAGCTGGGGTCCCCAGCACAGCAAGGACAGGTTCCTTTGGAGCAAGCCCAGAGGAGGAACCAGCATGATCAGAGGGATGGAGCAGCTCTGAGGAAAGGCTGGGAGAGTTGGGATTGCTCAGCCTGGAGAGGAGACCAGGAGTGACCTGGTGTGGCCTTGCAGTACCTGAAGGAGCTGACAAAAAACATGAAGAGAGAGTTTACAAGGACATGTAGTGACAGGACAAGGGAGAATGTCTTCACATTGATGAAGAGAAGGTTTAGATTGGGTTTTAGCAAGAAATCCTTCCCTGTGAGGGTGGTAAGGCCCAGGCACAGGGTGCCCAGAGCAGCTGTGGCTGCCCCTGGATCCCTGGAAGTGTCCAAGGCCAAGCTGGACAGGGCTTGGAGCACCCTGGGATAGTGGAAGGTGTCCCTGCCCTCATGTCAGGGGAGTGGAACAAGATGCTATTTAAGGTCCTTTCCAACTCCTGATTCCATGATTTTGGTACTTATTCAGGCCCTGTGGTTCAGTTGCTGCCTTCACTCCAGAAAAGCTGAGGAAACAGCCATGCTCCTGTGTAGCAGCAAGGCAGATGGCCAAGGCAGATGGAGCCATCCTGGTCATGCCTCCACAAACACCAGCCCAGTGACACAGGCCACAGGTCTTCCTTTCTCCACCACACTCCACTGATTAGAGAGACCGATCCTTCTTCCTCCAAGCAAAGTACACTCCTGAGGATAGCAGAGTCCAGGCTTCACAAAGGTTCTCCTCCTGTTCTTACCACAGGAAGGAAATGGGACAAATCCCATCCAAATCTTCAGGGTTAATGGGCACTGAGAGATGTTCAGAAGGACTAAAGTAGGAACTACTGCCATTGTCCTTCACACCACTTTTTTACAAATTCCCCTGTTCTTTTTGCTATTTCATACTGAAAAATGAAATCCTACCAATGGAGAGAAGGGGGGGCCACAATACAAAACGAAAATGAAAAAGTCCACCCCGCTGAGTATTTCAGATACCCTATTCTCCTCAGCCACCACCCTACTAACTGTGGTCTCCAGTGACACACATCATTTTTTTCCCAGTTATCAGAGTCAGGATACTTCCCATTCCAGACTCTAACATTTATTTTCCATTATTATTAACACTTGATGAAAAGGCAACAAGAATGCACTACATAAGAATTTAAAAGGCAATGCAGTGGAAAACTGTTAATGGTTAAATGCATCATTATGTCCAGTAACATTACACAATTAACAAATTTAATCATTTAACATTCTAGCAATGAAAACTTCGATTAAATGTGTAATTTTGTATATGAAATAATTATTCATTTATCAATAGGAGATGACTCTACTTCAGTTCAAAAGTAAAAAATACAATTAGATGCAGCAGGGCAGAACAAATTTCTGGTAGTAAGACAGACGTGCTGGAGCTGTGTGTGCAGCGATTCTGTGAGGCCTCACAGTGAAACTCATAATTCTCACAGGACAATGCCTCTAAATATCTCGGGTCATTAGCAAAATTACACAGCTAATGAAGGGCAAATTAATGGAGCTCTGGAACATTTTATAAGCCTGTAAGAACAGCTACTTGTTATACATCACCAAGAAATAATTGCAGCAGAGTCAATCCCATGAACTCATTAAGTTTGAACAATACAAGTCAGGCAGGCTGTTCCCCAAGGAGAATCCTCTCCAACCTCATGGCTGATACTCCCCAGGGAGGTGATTCCAGGGAGGGTGAGGAAGAGGATGCATTACAGACCAACTTTGGGCTAGCAGTTCCCACCTCCCAGGGCAGGGAGCTGGAGAAACCCAAGCTGCCTGCCCTGGGGCAAACCACATCTGGAGCCCGTCAGGCAACCCCGCACAAATACTGAGTGAGGTCTCAAGAAATCAATCGTGTTCTTCTGACAACATGCAGGGGAATAATGGGGGGATGACACCAATGCATTAACTGGAGATATTTGTGAGGCTATGACACATCCCCCACCAGGTCAGTGCTGGCAAGGCTGTCACAGCAAAGCTCCACGACCACTGTCACCATGTTTTTTTCTGAAAAATCCTCTTTGCCCAGGATTTTCTCTGGGAAGCTGAGAAGCCTCAGAGAGGAATGAAACCAATAATTACCTGATTGCTTCTCCTGTGTTTGCTGTTTTGGAATGTGGCTTGGACATTGTTTACCAACAGGTGAATGTTTGATTGGTTCCATGTGAATTGTTTTTAATTAATGACTAATCTGTGTCAGACTCCGAGTCAATCACGAGCTTTTATTATTCATTCTTTTCTAGCCTTCTGATGTATCCTTTCTCTATAGTTTAGTATGGTTTTAGTATAGCTAATATAATATAATATAACATAACATATCAGCCTTCTGAGAACTTGGAGTCACATTCTCATCTCTCACCTTGTCCTGGGGACCCTCACAAACACCACAGATCATCCTGCAGGAAACTCAAATGTGGTGCCCACTGCATTCAAACATGACTGCAAGAGCAAACAGTCCCGAGCCAGAGGCATTCAGAATAAGAGACTTCAGTACAAGGAGTAGCACATCTTAAAGCAAATTAAAATTAGTTTTTCCAACACCAGGAACTGAAAGTTGCTGCTCTCAAACTGGTCCCAAAATGTGTACTTACAGTATCACATCACAGAGCTACACACAAGCTGAAAGGACAAAGATGCTGAAGGCAGAACTGCCATGAAAAGGTTTTCACAGTTTACATGGTTTTGCTGGACCTCCCAAGCACCACCCTCAGTCTGCTTCACTACAGATAATTCTGGGGGGCCTCAGATTTCCACACAGTTCTCATTGGCATGGGGCAATCACCACTGAAGTGGGTATTTTTATGATTTTAAACTCATTTAAACACCTAAAAGAGCAGATCATCACCTGACAGACTCCACTCTGAGCACATTTTAGAGACCTGTAAAAGCAGAGTTCAATGCCCTGATGCACTGCTTTGAATGCAAAACAAAAGCCAGAAGCTTGCAAGAGGATCCATAAAATCTGAACCACTAAGATCCACCCAAAATGTGTTTGGATTATAGGTGTACTGAAGAAGAAGCATAATTGCCAAATTCAAACTTTATACAATATTAGGCTTTCTCATTACTCCAACATCCAAGCTCCATCATTCCTATCCTTACAAATATCTGGTCAAGGCACCCTCACTAAGAAAGAAAAATGTATTCTAAAGTATTTTTAAGTGATTTCTGCAAGGTTTTTTCACATGTGGTTCCTACAAAAATATTTTCCCAAGTACCTATTAAATCTATTAGTTCTCTCTTAAAAAAAAATATGAGATTTTACCATTTCCAAAAACCAAAAGCAGGAGCCACTGCAAGTAACAACACACTCTGGCAAACACAAATGTCTTAGGGACACTTAATGTTTTGCTCCTGAAGAAATACAGACTGTCAGGACAAACCATTAAAGTGATCATTATAGCTGATCCAATTTTCCCCTAACTTTGGGATGCAGTAATGTTTCTGAATGGGAAAAAAGGAAAAAATAATTAACTTATACCATTGAATCTAGTGGGAAGTTGGAACAAATTGTTGGCTTGCACTCTCAGCTCCCAAACCCAATCCTTACAGACCCTGGAAAAAGTATACTTCATCTTCACTGCCTTCTGATAGTCCAATGAAACTGCAGTAGGCTGTCAATAAAGTTGAAAAAAATCAGGTTAAATGAAAAAATGCGGATGTTCTCAGAGAGAAACAGAGAGTTTCCCAGGCATCATTCTGGGAAAACTGTGAAAAGCTCAGAGAAAAGAATGAAAAAATTCTTATCTTAACTTTCTGCACCTGGTATTTTGAACAGTTGTTTTCTCATAAGATGTTTGCCAAAGGGTGTTTTCTTAATTAGACTGTGATGTAAAATGTGTTAATTAAATGACCAATCAGGTCCACCTGGATCAGAACAGTGTATAAAAGGAGGAGTTCTAATAAAGTCAGGGCTTTTTGCCTTCTGATAATCTCAGAGTCTGTGTTGCCTTTCTAGTCTGTTCCTGACTCAATAGTGACAAAAATAGTCTTAAATTTTCAGCAAAAATAAGAACTTCCCATAGGACAAATAGATAATGTAGCATGAATTTCAGATACAGCACTGCCCAGCTAGATTAGACGTAAATGTTTCAGAGGCCTTCTTGGAATCCTCTGAAGAAAATGTAAGAAATTTCAACTGGAAGATGAGGAATCTTTTGCTTTCACTGAATCACATATATCAATTAAAATCCCAGGGCTATAGCTTAACAGCCTTCTGGAAAAAATTAACACCACAATAGTGAGCGCATTCCACAATCCACATCAATGGCTGCTCTCCAGAGCTCTCAACTTCTACAGCTCCCTGGGCAACAAGTTTCAGAGGCTAATTCAATACTGTGTTCTCTTTGCTAATTTCATTACAGCTCCTTCTTGAGTTTATACCAAACTGCCACCTCCTGCTCTCAGCACTCCCAAATCTCATGCAGTTTTTAAACTTCAGACATTGCATAACTTCATCTTAACCATCTAATGAACTGTAAAAGGACTCCTTTAAAAAACAGTCCTTTGTGCCTAAGAAAAGACTCTGTAGGACCATAAAACAGGAACCGTGGAAAATAATGATTCATTTTTCAGCTTCCAGGAACATTGCTGGTTTCCATGCAGCCCACAGAGGACTCATAGATGCTGTTTTGCTAAATTCCTGACTGACTGCAGTCATATCTATCACCCTGGGCAAAGGTGCACTCTGGCAGCATCACTGGATGCCTTTGCCTGACACACCATCATTTCCAAGTGCAACTTGCTGGGGTTTCTGCCAGCCCATCCCTGCACATTGTGCTGTACATCATTAGCAGCAATGGAAAAGAATTTCCTTCATACATCATGACAAAGGGTTACAGAAAAGAAGCCAACAATTTTCTTGCTGGGGCAGTATCAGTACATCTCAATTCAGTTTGGGCTCTCAGCATCCATGGAGAGTGCAAGATCTACTGCTCATATGCTGTGCTAAGAAGGTCAATGCCTGGTGAGCAGGTTTTATGCTCTCTCTACAAAACACAGATCAAATTTGGAATTCCTAGTGCATTTCTCTTGGTCCCATTATGTGCTGACTGCTTTTGTTGCTCACATATATTATAGAACACAACAGATAGGTGTTAGCCAGAAGTCCATGAGCTATTTCCAAGGTTTGCCATATTATCTATTGTACAGAGCACCCTGTCACCTTAGAGGATAACTTGGTGAATGAAGGCATTACATGGAGCTCAGTTTAGGCTCAGTCCTTGCATGTGGAAAGCTTTCCAAATTCCTGGAGTAACCAGAGCCTAAAAGTGACCACTCAAGTTATTAACCTGAACCAGGCTCTTTAAAAAGCCTGTACATTTCTGTCTATTCCCTTTTATGCTGTATTCAAGGACTGTTTCCTACCACATGTTCTCTGACAGAAATAATTCACATGGCACAGCTTAGAACATCAGGCCTGAAGAAAGTTCAGTGCCTGGTCTCTGTATAAAGGATTAAGACCAGCAAGCTGCTCCAGGGGGAAATTTGGTTTTGACCAGGAAATGGTTACTTTTTCTCTGTCTCCACATATCACATTTCTCCAAATGAAGAGTCAGATTTTCATTGAGACTGAATTACAAATTGAAATTTGCTTTTTTATTAATAAGGATAGTGCAAGATTAAGTTAAATTAGCTGGTTTGTTGAATACTATGCTATCCACTTAATTTTTTTTAGAAATATATTAATAGAAGATCACAATCAAAGCTGAATTAATTCAAAGATGAATGGCACTTTTTATGCATCGAGTATGAATCTATTAGTAGCTCCTGTGAAATCAATTGGGCTTCTTGTAAGGTACAGCAATACTTTGCAGAAGAGGGTAAAGGATAGCTGGATTGAAACTCACCACATATTTGTGAAGAGTATTTTATTTTGCCATACAGTCAAGTTAAATTATTTACACAATTACTAAGAGACCCTGTCACAATCATATTTTCTGAAAAGTCCCTTTGCCAAGATTTCTTCTCCTGGGAAGCTGAGAAGCCTCAGAGTAAAAGGAAAACAATAATTATCTGATTCACTTCTCCTGTGTTTTGCTGCTTTGGAATGTGGTTTGGACATTGTTTACCAACAGGTGGTTGTTTCATTGGTTTCATGTGAATTGTTTTTACTTAATGACCAATCATGGTCCAACTGTGTCGAGGCTCTGGAAAGAGTCATGAGTTTTTCATTAGTATCTTTTAGCTGTCTGTAAGTATCCTTTCTCTATTCTTTAGTATAATATAATATAATATAATATAATATAATATAATATAATATAATATAATATAATATAATATAATATAATATAATATAATATAATATAATATAATATAATATATTAGCCTTCTAAGAACATGGAGTCAGATTCATCTTTACTCCCCACGATGGGGGACCCCGAAAATACCACAAGACTCCCTGGGAGATTTTTTTTAATCCCCTACCCACAGGATATTGAGGAATCTTCCCATATGTCCAAATGTAAATATAAGAACCAGGCTCATCAATAAAAGCCCAACCCAACCAATGATTGTGCATACTGTTTGTTACATACACTGATGTCTCAGCAGTGTTTCCTTTAGCCAGAGTGCAGCAGCTACTGCAAACACAATTAGCAAACTCGAATTAATTTCACTGTGCAATAAAAATCTCCCAAACCAGCTGACATGTGGAGGTCAGAAACAGTTCCCTAGAGTACCTCAGCTATAAGTGCTCCAAGGTCTCTGTTTCAGTACAGTTTCTCTGACAAGTGTCCCTCCATCCCTGATGTGCCTTACAAGGTTAACAGCTTCTGTATTTTGCCTGGTATTTTCAATCCCTGCAGCTACCACCCCTAATAAGAAGACGTAACAGTGGAGCAGAATCCTGACCCAATATAAATCCAAAGAAGTGAATTCAGAAAAGTTAAGAACAAGACTGGGAAGCAGAAACCTCCTTCCTGGTGGAGTCTGTATTCCCTTTGCTGAAGGAACCCCAGGAGCACAGAAATGCCAAAGGCAGATGAGAAGCAGCTGCTCCGTTTCTAAATCTCTGCCCTTCCACACACAGCTCCCAGCACACAAGCAGAAGCAGCTGCCCCCCAGACTAGGCCTCCATCGTCATTATGAAAGCTCTGGCCCAACAAGATTAAACTCTTCCCTCATATATTTTTCACTATATCATGATCTTCAAAGGCATTTTAAAAATCCACCCAGAGCTTGCAGCAGCCTTCTGTAAAAAATGGTTGGAAAAATCCCAAAACTGCCACAAATACCAAAAAAAACCAAAAGAATATAATGAGCTGAAGTGACTCAGATTCCCAAGAGGTTTATTTCAAGGCTGCCAGAACAACTGGAAACCCCTGATTCAGGAAGGATATACCCATACACACATACCTCTGTATCAGAAACTATTTTGACCTGAACATTGACCTGTATTCACTGCCTGAGCTTCCACCTCTCTCTTACCCATCCCTTCACAAAGAGAACACCTTTCACACAGGGGAACCAAGCTTTCAGAGGAAAAACCCAAACAAATAAACCCACATCCACTGCCAAGGCCTGAAATCACGCAGCAAGCCTCAATCCATGCCCATTAGGTGAACTCTGGTTCAGGGACTGTTTCCCTGGTTGAAAAGCAAGGCAGACCGAGCCCATAAAGGGTTATGCACAGCACGCTAACTCTGTGGACACAACCTGCACACACAAGAGCCAGAGCAGGAACTGGGCTTTTGATAAAAATTGTATTATGGAAACCTAGAGAACAGAGCTGTTTCTTAGACAGTGAGCTATAAGAGGCAGTTTTTTCCAGTTCTGCCACAGAATACACATCTGGCTGTCTTGTACTGTGTACAGAAAATACCCTTCTATTTTCAAAGTATCTTTTTCTGGTCTATAAAAATCATCAAGGCAGGATATGATCTAAAATGTGTCTGTGCATGTCACTCTCCCTCCTGTGCCCCAGGTAACCAGGTAACCTTGGAGCTTGGAATGCTTGTTATCACACAGTTATCCCCACTGGCAGGGCTCTGACTTGAGATAAGTACTCATAATGTGTTCTTCTGATGTACAGGCTGTTCTGAATGGTCAGCAGAATGCTGTGCTGATATACAGCTTTTCCACAATGGCACTAGGCATCAAAATGCCGGTTCAGGAAATGTGAGCACGAGTTCAATTTTAGAAAGCAGCTCTAAAAACAGTGCCTTCTTACACAACACGTCTGCCAATGAGTTCCAGAGTTATTTTTTTGACAAGGATAAACTGGGGGGCCTATCTTCTGCTCCTGTCAGTGCTGTGAAAAGCTTCGGGAGAGAGCCAAATGTCACCTTCTGCCAGAGAGTTTGCAAATGTATAGCTCTGTCACAGGAGATATTAAGGGAATCACCCAGGATATCACAACAAATTAGTAAGCCATCTGGGAGAAAATTTAACTCCCTGAGATGTGGCAATAGCTTTCTGCAGAGTAGCTGTGCTGTCACCATGGGATAGGTGTGGTGTTTCCTCAGGGGAGGCAGCTTCTCTGCTGAAAACAAACCCCCAGATTGTAGCAGCCCCAGCCACACCTTGTCCTGCCCACTGCCTGGGCTGCCTTGGCACCTCAAAAGCTTCTCTGTACAGCAGTGATCAGACCTGGACTCAGCAGCTTGTATCTTGCTGCATGTGAAAAATGTGTATTTTATGATTGGCTTTTCGCAAATATTAAAATGACTATGATATGTGTTGTGTTAGAAAGTTATGCTGTATTAATTCCCTTAAGTAGTGTGTTAGTTTTAAGTTATAAAAAAATGTTAAAATAGAAACTATGCTATGTAAGATACTTTTTTCCTAAAGAAAGGACTTGCACTGAGATAGCAGTCACAGGATACCCAAATCTTTCAGAGAAAGAGAATTTATTGCTCTCTTATCAGAAGAAATGAACTTCTTCCTGCCTCACTCAGCCCTGAAGACGCTGTCAGGGTTCAGAGGAAGAAGCTGACACTGCCCAGACAGAATCCTGTGTTTGAATGGAATTTATGCATCCTGTATGAGGTGTATGAATATGCAACAGGCTGTTGCTTTTAAGGGTTAATCCTCTGTTAACGTGGGTCCGTTTTTGGGCTTGTGCTGTCCAGAAAAAGGTACCCGGACATCTGTAACTCTTTGTTTTTATTGTCCCATATTATCCTAACCCTAATTGCCCAAAATTTTTATCACTCTGATTATATTGCTATTTTTATAACCATTTTATCACTATTAAACTTTTAAAATTTTAAAAACAAGTGATTGGCGTTTTTCACACTGCAGAATCACCGAGCTATACAGGAGCTACAGCAGCAAGGAGCCCCTTTGGGAGCCTCTCTTGTGCAAGTCAGCCCTGTCAGAAAGGTGAGAAAAGTGAGAAAACCATCCACCCAAGGCACACCATGAGGTGCAGCAGACAGGACGCAGCCAAAAATCTTGTTTTGCGATTACAAATTCAGCTGTTTTCATCAGAAGTGGTGCTCACTGTGGCATCACTGCAGTGTTTCCTCTCTGGAATTGCTGAGGTTTTTACCTCATGGCTTGAGTTCCTATGTTTGGGGAAGCAGAAACCATTTGGCTGATATTTTAAAATTATTTTGGTATCTGAAGAGTGTTTGTATGAATCCACACAAATATATACACCTAATATATAGGAAAAGCAGCATTTGGATGTGGTACTAAGCATCTGTTGTACTTGAAATTAAATTAGCAACTCAACATCTTCATTAAAAACACCCAGGACTGTTCACAGGTAATGAGTATTTAATTTTATTTAAGGTGCACACTTGGGGGGTGTGTGAATCCAGAGCACACTTGGAGTTTGCTAATTGTACACTACTCATACTGCATTAAAAATCAGTGATTTTGGTATTTCTCTGTACTGTGCACCATGACTTTGGCATTTCTGAGGTGTTCATTTTCACAGTTAGTGCTGGTTTTTTGATCATTTTTTTCTGTATTTGAACTGGCACGTAAGAGGAATAAACAATCCCAACTGTTTAAAACTACAGTTATGATTTGTTTTTTAAGATTGCATTAAAATCAGCTTAAACCTCCTTTGTGCCAACACTGGAATAGCAAGTAAGAAAAGAATTTCAATTTTTAAAAAGTACCTATGAAGAATCTGCAAGTGACTTGTTTTGATTAATTAGTACCCCCTTGAGCTAATGGGACTTTATATTAAAACTTTCAGTGAGGGGGGGTTTGTATACTGTTATTCCTACTACTATTTCTTAAACTAAACTTCTATTTGTTTTGGAGGAATGCTGTGCATCACAGTCCTGCAGTCACATCCTTGGAGCAACATCTCCCTTCCATGCCCATTCCTCACATATATAATCCCAAAGGTCCTGCATGGAATCCTTTCAGCATGGGCAGAAATGATCCTTGATCAGAACAGAGGAGGATCAGAGTGAGTATTAGAAGCAATGATTCCGTGACAGAAACTGCAGGCATTGGATGAAGTTGCCCAGGGAAGTGGTAGAGTTACTGTCTCTGAAATGTTGAAGAGTTGTGCACAAGTGGCCCTTGGGGATGTGCTTTTGGGGTGATGGTGGTGCTGTCAGGCTGCCAATGGCACTGGGTGACTGTCAGGGTCTATTGCCACCTTGCTGACTGTGGGATTCACTGCTGAGTGCCCCGCACACCGTGTGTGCCCCATGGGTGCTGTTTGGGGCTGGCCACAGCAGTGCCTTTGGGTGCTGGGGAGATGCCCCTGGCAGTGCAGAGCAGCTGTCTTGGGGTCTCTGTGGTCAAGATGACCCCAAGGTGTCAGAAAGTCTCTTTTTCCCAGCCCTGCAATCAAAGGAGGAGTCAGGATTCTTTGGCTCTAGTTTTCAAGCTTGTTTATTCTTTGTTATCTATAACATTCTTTTACTGACCTGCTGAGGTCTGTCTAGCAGGGTGGCACACTGACCACCCCAGAGGCGGTGTTAACTTTTTTATACTAAGAACTACGTGTACATTAATTTACAATAATTTTCCAATACCTATCACCTATGTTAGACAGTCTGTTTCTACTCTAAACCAATCCAAAAGTGCCACAATTACACAGAAGATGGAGGCTAAGAAGAAGAAAGAAGAAGGACAAGGCATGCCCAAATCCCTCCATCTTGGCTCCTGAACCCCCATTCTAAAAACCCCAAAACTGTACTTTTCCATCCTGTGACAAACTATCATTCTACTTAAACTCTCGTGGCTTGTAAATCTTCACATAAAGTTGGTAACTGTTTCCATGGGCTAAAATCCAAGGCACAGGTGTCTTTGGCTCTGTGCCAAGGTCTCTGAGCCCCTGGCCAGGGGCTTGAGCCCTCCAGGGCAGCCAGAGGGATGTCCTGTGTTCCGACACAGCCATGGTGGCCCAGGCTGCAGGGCCATGGTCACGCCAAGGCCGCCCCTGTGGCTCCCTGGGCCCTGCGCAGGCCCCAGCTCAGCCGCCATCTGCAGGCCCGAGTCAGCCGCCATCTGCAGGCCCAAGTCAGCCGCCATCTGCAGGCCCGAGTCAGCCGCCATTTGCAGGCCCTGGCCCAGCCGCCATTTGCAGGCCCTGGCCCAGCCGCCATTTGCAGGCCCTGGCCCAGCCGCCATCTGCAGGCCCGAGTCAGCCGCCATCTGCAGGCCCTGGCCCAGCTGCCATCCGCAGGCCCTGGCCCAGCTGCCATCTGCAGGCCCTGGCCCAGCCGCCATCTGCAGGCCCTGGCCCAGACGCCATTTGCAGGTCCTGGCCCAGTCGCCATCTGCAGGCCTGAGTCAGCCGCCATCTGCAGGCCCTGGCCCAGCTGCCATCCACAGGCCCTGGCCCAGCCGCCATCTGCAGGCCCGAGTCAGCCGCCATTTGCAGGCCCTGGCCCAGCCGCCATCTGCAGGCCCGAGTCAGCCGCCATCTGCAGGCCCAAGCCTGGGCTACTCCTTAGTAGTAAATTCACTTATTGATTCACTTAATACCTATTCAGTGCATGACTCCCACCACATTAACACACTTTTAGTTATTTGTTGCCAAGATATTGCAATTTTGTTACAATGAAAAAGAAATAAAACCAACCAAAATTAGTTAAAAGCTACAGCTGGCTTAGAAAGGGAATCTCACCAGACAATGGAGGTATCAGAAAGCATTTAGAAGTTTTCAAGTAGGCTTTTATCCTTTTAACATTTACATCTTTCTGCATCCCATTGTTAATTCAGTAACTCACGCTGTGAGGCTGCTGTTTACAATTACAATTTATTTTATTAACATATTAAATGAAGTGCCTGAAATAAGCTTCTAAATTAGTTTCAATAGAGTAGTTTTTATGTTCTCAATAAACTTCAGCATATTCCATTGCACAAAATTTACTTGGTATTTTGACTATTATCCCTAAGATAATTTGCAAAAAATACAGAGGTGTGACTTGATTAAACACGTTCAAATGGCTAAGATTTATTTGCACTTTATTTCATTAAAGAAAATAGCTGTTAGATATCAATTAGCATATCTACTACATGCTATTGTTTGATTCAAAGTTCATGCTTTATCTAAAGCCATTTGCTTTCAGCATCAAAGCACAAATCCCACAGAGTAACTTAAATTCCAATCATAGCACAGATGAACTACAATACTGTCCTTGCAGCTGCAAGTTTGCAGCATCCAGCAGAAATATAAAAGTAAAAAAAACAATTACTCCTTCCTACAGAATGGGGAGTGCAAAAGGTCTGCTGGGAGAGAACACAAGTTGGGAAATCCCTGAAAGAGCTGAATCAAATTGGTTCTGAAAGGATTCCTCCTCTGTAAGAATTTACAGGCACCTCTGGGAACAACTTTTCTAGAGGTGGATCACCATTCAAGCATGCACAAACTCTTCATTTCTACAGTTACAGAGCAGCAGTGTATGGAGAGAAGGGAAACCAGATCTATGGACAGAAGGGAAACCTGCTTCTGAACTGGTATCCTGCCTCTACCTAAGGGTCTGGGTAGAGGCAGGATACCAGTTCAGAAGCAGGTCTGTGGAGAGTTAATTCAACCCCAAATCCTCACAAAAATCCCTGGTTTTTGTACTGTCACTCTCACAATAGGGCCCTTATTCCTACAACTTTCTATCTCTATTCCTATTTACTTCACCTCTGACACAGGGAGCAAAACTATTTGTGAACAAAGTGAGGATGTGCAGCTCCAGGCCTCTCTCACAAGTTCCATCAACAGCCACAACACCCACAGCAGCTGCAATCAAATCCCACATGCCAGAATTCCCAGCTCAGTCTGCACATATCCAGCTGAGAAAGTGTCAGTAGGGCTGGCACAGACACTGAGACCCCTTGTCGTATACAATCATTAAATGGAAGGAGTTAAACCAGGGTTTGACCAGGCCAGGAGTCATGGCTGTTGCAGTAAGGCAGAAAAATTATAAAGAAAAGCCGTATAAAATCAGGCCTGCTCTGGCTGACCTGTCATTTCTTCAAAGTCGAGCTAGCCTTTTGCAAGTTCCCATGTGAAAGCTATCCTGGTGTGAGCAGTTTGTTAACATAACAATCTGTTCCTGGGTACAAAACAACTCACACCTGTATAAATTTGTTTTACACCATTAGAAAGAAAAATGAAAACTATCTCTTAGAAACAACTTTCCCTGCATGTACACACTGAGAGTTTGAGTGACCAATCAGTACAGAATAACAACTTGTTACTGACCAATAAAGTAATTGTCAAGAAAACTACTGATGAATTGGAGCCCCACATGAGGTCAGTAACACTGTATAAAAAGGAACTTTGTGAACAAAAAATGGCCTTTTTCCACCATGACCTTCTTCCACCATGAAGAAACTGGAGTCCTGTGTGATTTATTCCCATATGACCAGCTAGGTGCAATACACAGTTCAGGTGACCTGGCAGCTGCTTGAAGGTCACTAGATTGTTTCAGCTGCTGCATGGCCAGAAGTGAGAATAACAACATGCAGCTGGGAGGCAGCAGTACCTAGCAGGATGAAGGCTAAACTGGAGGCTTGTGCAGGAATGCTGGCTACTCACCCTGATTTTTCCAATGGAGGAAACCTTTTAACAATCACTTCCTGTGGGCTAGAGACAAATAGCTTCCAAGCTACTGCATGAGGTCTTCACAGTTCCTATGTGCTCTCCTTGCTATCTGTAATCTGTCTTTTCAACCTCAACTCCTTCCCTCTGTGCATCTCAGTTACCTCCTCCCCATCATGGAAGAAACAGGACCAAGAGAGCCTGTCCATACCACACCAGTGATTCCCATTTCCACCCCAGACAGAGCTAAAGCCAAACCTTTTGTCCCTGCACTGACCCTCTCCAATGTGTGTGGTATTTTCGGGGTCCCCTGTGGCAGGAAGGAAATGATGAATCTAACTCCATGTTCTTAGAAGGCTATTCTATTCTATTCTATTCTATTCTATTCTATTCTATTCTATTCTATTCTATTCTATTCTATTCTGCTATACAAAAATGATACTAAAGAATAGAGAAAGGATACTTACAGAAGGCTTAAAAAGATACTAATGAAAAACTCCCTCTCCTGAGTGACCTCTCCTCAGAGTCCACCACAGCCTGACTGTGATTGATCATTAAGTTAAAACAATTCACATGAAACCAATCAAATAACCACCTGCTGGATAAACAATCTCCAAACCACATTCCAAAGCAGCAAAACGGGGAGAAGCAAATGAGATAATATTGTTTTCCTTTTTCTCTGAAGCTTCTCAGCTTCCCAGGAGGAGAATCCTGGGCAAGGGGATTTTTCAGAAAATATGAGGGTGACGAATGTGCCATCAAAGGGAGATGAGAATGGTCTGCAGAGGGGAAGGAAGGAGCATAGGCCAAAATTCCCTGTGTGAGGCCTTTGCAGTAGGGGGTCAGAGGACCTGCAGGCTCCTTTCATGCTGGTGCATCTTTATGCTTGTGAGCCACTTCTACAAACCATCTATATCAGGACAGTATCTTGTACAAAGACCTCAGCCCAAAGAAACTAAGAATTTGATGCAGCCTGAATAATAATTGTCAAAAAGAGTTTCAGGATCTGTATATTACAAAACTGTTATTTTTACAGACCCTAATTGTGATATTTGCTGGGTCCCCAGGACGAAGGAGGAACTGATGAATCTGACTCCATGTTCTTAGAAGGCTAATTTATTATTTTATGATATTATATTAAAGGATGCTATTCTAAAGCTATACTAAAGAATAGAGAATGGATACTTACAGAAAGCTTAACAAGAATGATAATGAAATCTCATGACCTTCTCCAGAGTCCCAGCACAGCTGGACCATGATTGGTCATTAAGTAAAAACAATTCACATGAATCTAATCAAACAATCACTTGTTGGATACAATCTCCAACCACATTCCAAAGCAGCAAAATAGGAGAAAGAAATGAGATAATATTGTTTTCATTCTTCTCTGAGGCTTCTCAGCTTCCCAGGAGAAAAATCCTGGGCAAAGAGGATTTTTCAGAAAATATCATGATGACACCTAATAAATACACTCTGACTGCACCTTTTTCTTGGTGCCCAATAATTTGCTAGAGTGGTTAAGATCCAGCAAAAAATTTAGTGTCCAAAATTCCCATCAACATCAGCATGAGAAGGGACCCATCCCACTGCTGGACTATCTCCTTGGTAAAACCTTAACATCACAAACCACATCAAACCTGACTCACACCTAGTGACAATGCTGCCAACTCTAACCCAAATTGTGATTATAAAATAATTCCCTCTATATTAATTAATATGGTAGAACTGATGAGGGGGTGATCAAACCCCTCCTCTGCCCAGACGTAACCATCCCATGGAATAATGCACACAGTTTACCAAAGAATCAGATTGAGCTGGTATTTTCACAGATAATTTCACAGCAATAAGAAAATCACATTGATTAGAGCCCTATACCATTTCCTAGACAATAATATTCACATTTGCTTAATACCAACTGTGCTACTTAATTGTCAGGCAGCATAATTTTATACAGCTAAATTGTAACAACCACAAGGCATCCACAGCATCCAACAACCTGGCAGCACCTTCTGCTGCTCCCTGATGGTGGAAGCAGGGCCAGGTTACTCACACCATCTGCTGCAGCGGGGAGCCAGGCACTGGGGACTGCTGGGTGAAAGCCCCATTAGACAGGGCATGTGCAATTTAGATGGAAGTAAACAAATTAAAAAATAATCAGAGTGGAAAATAGAAGTCAAGGGAAATCTTCCTTTCAAGTTCAAGATCTTTCAAGTCCCACAGAACAGTCCCTGGGTTATTAACAAAGCATTATTTTTAGGTACTTGTGGTCATTTTTACTCTGTTAGGAGTTGCCAATAATAGTTGCCAACACTGAGAAAACCAGCTTTGACTAGAGCTGACTGTGAATCCAGAAGTGGGTTTGGTTTCACATCAGATTAAAACCAAAGTAAGAAGAAGCCCAGAAAAGCAAATAGCCTGAAGCCTTGGATTTTCAGTCAGACTGGAACCTCAGCTTGCACTATCATGCAAAGGACACCAAAGTCAGCAGTTGCTCTCTCCATCTCTCCTGCTATCCCCCACTCTTCTCCTGAGCAACTTTCCTGTGAAGGTTAGTGCTAGCTAGCCTTTCCCTAATGTCAGGGGCAAAGCACTTGTTTTCCATGTGGACAGCAAAGTCAAGCTTCACCATCTTCTGTAGCAACAAAATTCTACTGCTCTACATCAAAAATAAATTCACTCAGAGCCACTTTACCCCAGCTGGTGCTCAGAAAGGTTCATCTCCCAAAACAGGTTGGAGCTGTGCTTGCCCATGAACTGAATGGGAGCCTCTCCAGGAGCATCATCTGCTCATGCCCATGCAGTCTCTCTCAAGCCCTTCTAATCAGAACAAGATAACAGGCATTTTAATTTGGGCCTAAGAAACTTGGCTGCTGCCTTCATTTACAGTCTCTAGCAAATATACAAATAGCACATATAATGCAACTTAGTTGTTTGCCTGTCTTCCATGCCAGCTCTCAGCACAGAATTAATGTTTTGATGGAATAATAAACCTCTCAAAATCTGAGCTGATAATGGACAGTCACGTTAGATGCTTAAATTATAGCAGCATGAACAGCCTTGCGATAATCAACCCTGCAACTGCCAAAATGTTTTCATTGTTCATTAACTGGAACCTTTTTTGCATTGCTAATCCTAATGAGCTGCCATTCTCATTACCATTCCAAGCACTGTGTGTAGCACATCTCTAGATTTCTTTTCCACCCAAACATACAATCTTATTCAACTGGCAGCCTGTTAATGCATTAAAATCACAGAAATGGCTGCTTTAATGCAACTGTAATAAATCTACAGTGCAAGCACCTTGAGGGGAAAGTTCACTTCAGTCTTCAAGAACTTTTGCTCAAGTAGAAAAACAGAAGGTCTTTTATTGAAGAGACTATATAATAGAGTTTAAGTTCCAAATCCAAAATCCATTGAAGTTAATGTGAATCTTTCCACTGATTGCTGTATACACTGAACTGTTTTAACTCCCTCCCTTCCTCTTCTGCTCCTCCCCAAGCATGAATAAGCGAATCCATGCAGAGATAGTGAATTTTCTTGCAGGGAACACAACTGATGTCTGTGTAGGGAAGGCTCAGTACTCTAATGTACTGAGTTACCAATGCCATTTCCTCTACTCTGACGCCACAGTGGCAGAGCTCAAAGAGCACAGAGCATCCAGCAGTCCTTCTCAGTCCACAAGACAGGTCCTTTCTTTGCTACATTTATTTAAATTTTGCATGAAGTTTACCCCGAACTCTGAAAAGTTGCACTTCACTGCTCCATCTGCATCTTGTTTGCAAGAAGTTTGCCCAGAGCCACTGCCTTATATCCATTTTCTATGGAGGAAAATATGCAGAAAGCATCTTCTGTAGCAGCAGGCCCCAGTTCCAGATGTAAGCGGCTTATTCATTGAGGGAGAGCAGAAAATAGAGACTGTCACTTGGTACTCAGTTGAGCATATTAAAAAAAAGTCAGCAACTTGTTAATGGTGGGCAATTCATCCACATAACCATAGAGAGGTTTTTTGAAGGAAAAGCCTGATGTGGAGCCTGGTTTATTTTCAGTGTGACCCTCTTGTTTTTAAGTATAAGAGCCCCAAAACAGAGGATGTTAACAAAGTATTAGGCATCATCTTCAAGCAATTTCAGCCTTGAACCACTGATTTGTTCCAGAAAGACAGTTGTTTCCTTCAGCTGGGAAGCAGGGAATAAATTTCTCTCCCCTTCTCAAAAGAGACCACATCTGCAGAGAATATCATATGTGAAGACACAGTATGAATTGTTCAGATGGAGCATTTTCTAAGTTGTTCTTATGACAAAAAAATTCAACATTAAAAGAACTCCAAATGGATGTAAGAGCTCTGAGTTCCCAAAGAAGCTGAAGCAAACACATAGATATAACATGGCAGTTTCTCTTCTTCAATATAAATTCATAACCAACGAAATACTTATTCCACATTGACAAAGTATTTCCACACTGACAAAGGCTCAGAACACATTAATTAAAGAGGAGTTTTGTATTTGAAGACAGCTAAGCTGTCTTTCACGAAAGCCCACATAATTTAATTTATTCCATCTGATTACTTAAAGCAGCAAGAGATGTTTTACACAGGCACAGAATAATTTTTAGTTCTTGTCCTTATTTCTCTCATCTCCATGGATCAACTAAAGTGTTTCTTTATGGTTTCCAATATAAAATTCTTGAAGCAATGCATACACTGAGTATCATACACTGCCTTGAGACACTGCCTCTGGAAAATCAAATAGCAGGCCCCAGGGACAGAAGGGTGAAAGGCAGATGTAGAATATACCTTTTCTAAAAAACAAGAAAACCAAAAAACCTGAAAAACATTCTTTTTAGGCTGTGACACAAGCCACTAGCTTATGAAATAACTATTTTCAAGAAATCAGTGGGCTGAACTTGGAACCAAAATTTCAGTTACAAGAATTGTCACCTGAAAGCAGCTTAGGAATAGCAACACTAAGGACTTCTTCCACACAGGTCACTTCCAACCTGTATAAATCTCTTGAGTGCCAAGACTCAAAATAAATCTTTCTTAAAGAGAATTGTGCTTCTAAGTTGGATAAAGAGAAAATAATTCCCATATGTAAGACAGTATTACAAAACCAGAAGTCTCACACAAAGTCCCATAAAAATTCACCCCAAATTCTCACCAAAGCCCAGAGTATTGTATCAGACATTTTGGCACTGAAACTAGTTCAAAATTCTAAAACTTCATCCACCTAATTTTAGTACTTCTCATATCATGGTATGAGGAAACAGCAGAAGATAGTTTTCTAGAAAATTCTCTGTTGCTGCCAAGGTTCAAAGGACTGGTGATGACCCAGCCTCTTACACTTTTGAAGCATCCCAGGCTTTGTGCCACAATTTTAAGTTCCTTAGCACAGACTCTATAACCTAAAATCTAATGGATTTTCCCTCACCTCACTGTAAAACCTCAAAAAAGCAGCAAAGCTGGTTTTGAACTAGTCAGAAGGCAGACCCTTGAGACAAGGCTAAAACTTGCATCAAAGAGAATTTTCAAGCAGCCTCAAAAGCACATGCAGAGAGTGGTTTATATTCTCTTCCCCAGAGATCTTTTAGCTTAAACAGGCAAGACTAGGGTCTGACTTTGATTTGGCCAAGGCCAGACAGACATTAAACACAACTTTCAAGAATTAATGCTTATGAAATTCATTACTAGAATGTATGGAATTCTCCAAGGCCTCAAGATATTCTATAGTATGGTTGGATTTCATAGTAGCTTCCATGCAGGCACAACTAATTTTATTATGCAGACTTGATTACAAGTTTGTAATGGGACTAATATAATCTTGACAGAAGAATATTGCCAGAAGTACACTTAAAAATCTTAGACATAAATTCAAAATGCTGCCACATCCAGGCTGCACTACACTCCTGTAGTGTAGATTGAAATTTAAGTGAGGACTTGTCCTGGGCTGTAAGTGTGTATTCTGTTATAATCTGTCAGAGCTGGGGCAGTTCTCTGCTGTCCATTGGGCAGTTTTTTCTTTATCTCTCCCCCAGCCACTCCTCCCTGCAGGAGATCTCTGCTGTCCATGGCCACTGAGTGTCCCTGCAGGGCTGATCCAATTCCATCATCCCATGGGGAGATGCTGCATTGCCCAGGGCAGGAGCCAAGCATTCCTACCTGGGTACAATCTGAGCCTGGCACAGCCCAGCAGCCTTTGCCCAGTGCATTGCCAGAGGAGCAGCTTCTGCTGCCCTGCATGGCCAGAGGGAGCCCAGGCCCATCTGCAGCAGCCCTGGAGCTGCAGAGGAAAACTCCCCCCTTGTGCAGGATCCCTGCTCCAGCAGAGCCACAGCTGGCACTGCAGGAGGGCTGAGCCCCCATGGGATGGGGCTGGGCCACCCCCCTGACACACAGGGGGACAGGGCATGGTCTGACTCTGGCAACAGGTTGTTTTTTGGTTTTTTTGTACTATTACTTTTATATTTTTTATTTTTCCTAATAAAGCACTGTTATTCCTACTGCCATATCATTGCCTGAGAGTCTTTTAATTTCAGAATCATAATAATTTAGAGGGATAGGGTTTGCCTTTTTCATTTCAGGGGAGGCTTCTGCCTTCCTTAGCAGACACCTGTCTGTTCAAACCAAGACAAGACAAAACTCATCCTTAGCTATGCACTCATTAAGTGACAGTTGCCTCATAGAATGGTTTGGGATGGAAGGGACCTTAAAGATCACCTTATTCCAGCTGCCTGCCATGGCTGGGGAGAATCCCCTCCCCTGACCTGCTGGTCACACTTCTCTTCATGCAGCTCAGGATGACTTTCTGAGCTGCAGGCACACTCTGCTGGCTCATGTCCAGCTGGTCACCCACCAACACCCCCATGTCCTTCTCCTCAGGGCTGCTCTCAGACCATCCTCCACCCAGCTTGCAGATGTGAGTGGGATTGTGTTTAAAAAATGTTGTCTTAACCCCTTCAAAGACTTGCTGGAAGTTAATATTGCAGCTGGACTCTGCTGGAGTACTTCTGTAATAGGATTGCCCTGACCCAGGTACACTTGGCCTCATTGAACTTCATGAGGTTTGTACAGACCCACCTCTGCAGCCTGTCCAGGTTCCTCTGGCTGCCATCTCTCCCCTCCACCATGTTTGCACCAGCTTCTTATATGAAAACTCAAAGAACTAAGAATACAATGGGTGCAGAACAGAACATCTGTGGACATTTCATCTCTCCTATCAAGGGTTGACAAAGCATGACCACACTGACACAAAAAAAACTGCTCAGTGAAGCAGATGGTTCCATCTCAGTGAAACTCAGCTGATTATAGGCTTGGATAAGCCCTGTAATAACCAAGTTGTATTACAAGCTCAGGATAGGCTAGGCAGAGACTACCTTGACCTTCCCTAACCAGAATCCAATAGGCAATTATCCATCCTTTTCTGCTCATCCGATGAAATCACTTAGGAAAGAGCTGGCACAAGCACTGATGAGATATCTTTTACAAAATTTGACCATCAAACTCCAGGAGAGCACCTACAGAAGAGGGAGGTAAAAATGACTCCAAATTGAGACTGAGACAATGTGTTTGAAATAGCATTATACCACCAAAAAAAAAATCATAGGTCTAAAGCCTTCTACTAGCTCCAAGATAAGTGATATGCCTGACAGACAAATGAGAGTTGAAAAGATTGCCTGAAGTGCAGCAGGCTGAGAAGGAAAAAATCGAAACCACTGTTTAACAGAAGTCAGACTGATCCCTGGGTGCTCCTGTGAAAGAAATCAGACCACTTCATCAGAGTATTTCTCCCCTTTCCTTCTATGTGCCAGCTACAAGTTGCAGTCAGAAAAAAGACTTGGCATGAGAAAAGCTTTTTAAAAGCAGTAAATTCCATATGAGAAGGCTATTTTTTCTTGTGTTTCACAATATGAAATTCCATACATTAGATTATAATGAACCCCAAGGTAACAAATGACTGTGGAAGGCATCCTTTCTTGGACTTGACTTTGGCTCACATGGACACTAGTGAGCTGCACAGAGCTTCAGGAGGATCCATGGATAAAAATTTTCCTGCCTTACTTCAGGTAAAGAGAAGAGCACCAAAAGGCACCACCAGTGCTTTCCCAGGAGAGAGGATCCAGGCAGTTGCTGCTGGAACTCTGCACTCTGGGTTTCCCCAGGTGACTCACTGCACAGCAGGAAGCATTCTGCATTGTTAATGTGTGTTTCCATACAGCCCTTGGCATATTCCTTGCTTTGTAAGAAACTGCTTGGAGCAACCTTTACATCCATTAAGACAACAGAGGCATTAATTTTCAACTCTTGTTCTTATCTACATCCCTTGAAAGAGAGTGGGAAATTCAATTTGTGTTACATATTTCTGTCTAAACCTGAAAAATCTGTAGATTACATTCCACTCAAGTATTACCAGGTATTATGGGACTAAATCACATAGGACTCCATTTTCTTCATGGTGGAAAAAGGCCATTCTTTATTCACATAACTCCTTTTATACAGTGTTACAGACCTCCTGTGGGGCTCCAATTGGTCAGGAGCTTTCTTGGCAATTACTTTATTGGTTAGTAACAAGTTGTTATTCTGTATTCATTGGTCACTCAAACTCTCAGAAAAGTTGTTTGTAAAAGATAGTTTTCAATTTTCTTCCTAATGGTGCAAAACCAATTTATACAGCTGCAAGTTGGTTTTTTACGAAGGAATAGATTGTTATGTTAATGAAATGCTCACACCAGGATTGCTTTCACATGGGAACTTGCAAAGGGTCAGCTTTGACAAGGCCAACCACTGATTCCAGGAGAGCAGGCCTGATTTTATGAAGCCTCTCTCTACGATTTCTCTACCTGACTGCAACAACCAGGAATGCTGCTTCCATATCAAGGTACAGTTTTAGGTTGCCACAGTGCAAAGCCTGATGCTGGAGAAGCCACTCTCTAACCAGTCAGAAGCAGTATATGTAGCAATACTGTCAGTGTTTGTCCTAAGTTTCCCAGAGATTTTTCCAAGTAATTTCCTGACATAAAAAAAACCCCTGCCAAGCAATTAACCCAGGTCTTGGATGGCCAAGTTTAAGCATGTAGCCAGTACAGGAAATGGATCCTTTCTGCACTTGAACCAGCTGTCAGAAGTGGGGAGCATTCCAGGATGTGCAGTCCCAGACATTTGATTCAAACACCAACTTCACTGCTGTTAATCTGCTGTGTCTGGCTCTTGCAAGCAGGCTGCACTTGGCTTCCTCAGATAAATATTTCAACTCCCAGCCATATTGGAAATCCAGCCATTTTCTATGGCATAGCAGCACTAGCAAAATTGGCAATTACACTAATGTCCTGTTCATCATACAAACATAGCCCCTGAGATCTGCAGTTGAAAAGAACATTTTGTTTCCCATGTGAAGATGGTAAGCATATCATTAGACAATTTACTGCTATTGACAGATACTCTATGTATTAATCTTCTGCTAAAAACACTGAAATACACACTGACAAAATTAGGAGAAATCCTACCAGCTCTTGAAATAGGTGTTTCATCCACATTATTTGGACAATAGTTCAGATCACAGTTGGAGAGTACACTCTAATTTGTGAATTTAAGCATAGATTTCCCTTGTTATTTTATTCAGCAAAATGTTTTGTTATTGGAACATTAACAGAGGAAGAGAAAGAAAGAAAAAAATCATTTAAATAAAATCAGGACAGAGCATGTAATATGGGAATGCCTAATTGCAACACATGTTGTCATCTTCTTTCTGACATATTTTTAGGTTTCTTCCTTAATAGTTCTTTAATTAGAATGGGATGACCTCATTAAAAGGGTAAACTGGGGAGATGTGACTTTTTCTAGATATGTGAGCAATGTAAGTAAAACCTGCACACACTTTTTTTTTTTTTTTTTTTAATAAAATTTATAAGCTCTCCTATCCCATACATGGAATTTCAAAGAAGAAACCAAGCACACAGTAAAACACAATGTGGTACTTACTAAAGAGTATTGGCCAAGGATCTCTTTGGTGTCTTCATGAGCACTCAGCATCCAGTGAGATCATACAAATCTCTGCAGAAATACAGAAGCCAGAATCCAAAATATTTGCCTTCTATAAAACTTGAAAGCAAAACTCTCTCTTGTTTTTCACCATAGGAAATGGCTTCTCAAGATGAAATCCTCACTCAAAAAGCAAGAAGCTGATGCAGAGGAAGGCAGGTTTCAGTCAGTCAGTTCAAGCTTATCCCTTGGGTTAGGCTGCTCAGAAGCCACCAGCTTGTGAAGATCATGAAACAGCCAGATGCTCTATCCCAGAAAATGTTCTATCCTTTACCATCTGTATTGTATTGTTGTCTAACGTGGGGAAAGAGGAAGGATAATGTTAGAGGAGGAATAATAAGTTATTCAAAATTATATAAGACAGTCACACATGGAAATAGCAAATATCTCCTCTTCCTACAGGGAAAAAATTGGTTGGTTCTTTTCCCTCTTTTAAAATGCTAACCTTTAACTAACAGGTAACATAGCTGTATCTTTCACAGATTTCTCTTTTGAGCATATCAATTACTACACATAACCATCCCTAGAGTAAAAAAAAGATAATTTAACTTGCAATAAAATCTTACAAGTACAAATGAATAAGTTATTCTTTCTCATTCCACTGAGAGAACTGAGAGGTCTTGCAGGCCAGTGATGAGACACTTGAACTTTGATTTGAAATTCCTCTTTATTTTTGGCTCATCTGGTTAAAGTTACTTGCCCTCTTTCAATCTGATTCCTTTTTTTTTTAATTTATGCAGAAGTAGATTCATCTGCACAACTACCAGAAAATCTTTTTGAATTCCTACACACTCTTTATGAGAAAAACATTACATCTACTGTCCAGACTTTTCATGTAAGTGTTAATAGCATCAGGTGATGGTTGTATAAACAGCTTCTGGGCCCACCTATCCATTCTCTCCAGGTTTGAATGAATGTTAAAGTGAGTTTATAATCTGCACAGTGAGATTCAAGCCTTTCTACATTGCCCTCAGTTTGATACAGAGCCAAACAAACAATAAAATCCAAGCAAAAAGTGCTGTAACTAAAAAACTTACAAAGGTTAAGAGTCCTCCTCTCACTTTCATCATTTAAGCCTAGAAGATGCATAATTTTTCATAGTGGAAGAAACCACATGTGTGTTACTGGATTAGGTTGATCTTCCAGCACTTTGAAAATGCCTTAAAAACTTTATGTCTATGAAAAATGTAGACTGGTAAATATAAATCTTTAGGCAATGCAGACTCCAGTAAGGAGAGCAGGGCTCCCATCACTGCAGCCTTGTGTGAATGTGATGGTGCAGAGAAGAATAGAACAGAATTCACAAATCAAATTGAATTGCTTCTCATGTTTACATCCCTGGGCACGAAGATAGAACTGAAAGCAATTGTGCTCCTCTTAGCAAGTTGTTTGACTTTGGAGCACTTGAGAAAGCCTCAAATTCTAATGCACAAGGATAAGGAACAAGCATTAGCTTTAGAAAGTCATGTTGCATGCCAAAAGCAGCTTGCACTGACCTAAACCTTTAAGAGGGTAACATATATCTGAAAATAAATCAACATCAATCCAACTTACAGTGAAGTTATGGTAAACCCTCTCGTTACCAGCCAGATAAGCAAGAATCCTTTCAAGAACAAGGGCAGCCATACTTCCTTGAGCACAATTTTCTTGTGAGCATTGCAAATGCAAAACATCAAAGGTGGACAAAGAACAAGCTTGGAGGGAAAAAGATGCAAATAAATTCTATCCATCAGTCTGGAGGTACTAGATTATCTTGAATAGAAACAGTTGTGTTCTACACAGCAATTCCTTAAAATCAACATGGAATAGGCTCATACCTGGATATGGCTCAAAGTAAGAATTTAAAATACCAGAAGCTAAATGAGACTGAGAAAGTTGCTTGCAGTCAATGCAGTTTTCTTCCATTAAAATCACAGTAGATTCAGATTCCTATGGAAATGAGCTAATTGGCACAGCATGGAGAACTGCAACTTCCAACACCACTGAGTAAAACACTCCACAATTTTGGTTTGCCTTTTTCTTACTTCCAAATGCACCTCTCACAAAGCCAGCTTTGGTCACCACTCTATGCAGTAATAGCCAAGGGAACAGGAACTCCCACTGCTGGAGAAACATGACCAGAATGGGGAAAGGGGATTTGAAAGTAAGATGTGGAGAAAGCAGAAGCAATTTCAAGTGTAACAGCAAGAGAGTGCTGTTCTAGCATAGCCTCAGATTCAGCTACAGCTGAATCACCTGTAGCACCAAGCCTGGGCAGAGCTCATGTTACTGCCCACAGAATGTGAATCTTCCCCAGCCAAAGGAGATGTGCACCCTGGTTTTAAGGTGCTGGGATGTGGGCTTTTTTGGGTTTGGATTGAAGGTATTTGAGATGGTATTTCATGTCCAGACTCAGGTGTTTATTATTTCTTATCAGTAAAACAGCCTCACTACTGTGAGTTCAGCAGCTTTTCATTAGAAGGCACAAAATGGCCAACAATCTCTTGGTACAAGGTCTTTTAAGACTAAACTATCCAATTAAGAACTGACACCTGGATTATTTTCCCTTTGAACCCAAGAACTGATCCCACAGAGCCCACACTGCAGACTCTTCTGCCCAATTCCAAAATGCCACCCAAACCCATGGAGAAGAAGGAAGAAGCAGCATGAAGAAGAAACCCAGGACAACACCCTGTGCCCTCCATTTTGCTTCCATCCACAACACACTAAAAACCCCAAACCCTCAATTTCTCACCCAGTGATGCACCTGCACTGCTCTCTATAATCTATTGCACACTTTTGTGGGTTCCAGTCTATCTTGAAGTCTGGGAAACTTTCCCCATGGATGAGGGTCAGAGTCAGTGCTGCCCTGGGGGTCAGGGCAGCCCAGAGCAGACACAGGAATATTCCCTGTGCTCTGGGTTTCCACATGGGAGGGGAGGGAAAAGGGATGGGAAAAGGGATGCTGCCTACCCATCCGTAGCACTAAGAATGAACACAAAGACACAATGCATTTCTCATTCAATTTCTTGACTCTGGTAGGTAAAATTACTTCCACAGCAGTAGCCCACATAACCAAATTCTGCTATTTCAACCTGATCTAGCAGCCTAAGATTCAGAAATCTGTTGGTGGAATACCTCCTTGAGGGTGGCTGAGGCCTTAGCATGGAGCTCTCCCCATAATCCATGGCATTCAAAGTATTAGAACATAATGCAGCATATATTCTTCCCATCCATTACTGGATAGAAAAAGTGTACAGATGCACAGTTAGGAGCCTCCAGCAAGTAGGGATGTGGATCTCAGGATGAAGAGGTGGATCACAGGTTTTCAAAGAAGTAAAAATCTTTCACACCACCAGCCTATAATTATCTTTCTAACTTAATACAAAGCTCACTCATCTGTGCTTTTTCCCTCTTGGAAAAGTTCAAATTTGAAAAAAAAGAAAAAGTCTTTGTAATTGCCTAATACTTCTATAGAAAGATTTATGTCCTTCATTAGCAGGAAGATATTAGGGCACACTAGGAACTGGTTATTTTTAAGAAAAATGAAGACAAAACTACACGTTTAGGACCTCAATTAGTGTTTTGCAGGAATTTTATAAGGCAGTGCATCTCCAATATTTGATATCAAAATCAGGGAATCCCACCTATTATCTGCCATACTAGAAATACAGTCCATTAGAAGCACTACAGCAATGGTTTTATCCTGCTTGAGATGAAATAACTTTGCAAGTAAAGTTCTAGAGAGCTGACAAATTTAATAACTCTAAGAGCACCTGTACTTTTGAGTTACTATTATTCCTAGTCTAATCCCAGTGTAATGAGGCACTGGCACAACAGCCAATCATGACAAAAAGTCTCACACAGCAAACATTGTTCAGAGACATCCTCAAATGCCTTTTCCCTGAGTTAAAACACTGTGCTCTCCCAGTCAAACAGCCCAATGCTCAGAGCTCCCTGTGGAGGCAAGCCCAGCTGGAGGGGATAACTCTAAACACTCTCCCAAAATATAAAGATCACCACACCTGCCAGGAGAGCACTTGTCTTTACTGAGTGCCAAGTGAACGCACAACCCCAGGCATTGTGCACGGCTGTGAACACGCCCATGACTAACAGCAGAAACAGACCCCACCAAAGGGCAGAAAACCTTCAGGCCAGCTTTTGACCACTGATGCCACCATTCAGTGACAGTGAACAGTGGCTGGGGTCTAAAAGTTATGCTGGAGAGAAGATATGTGCTGGTGCACTTGAACTAAATTGATGAAAGCAGAGCACTTCAAACCTTATGTCCAGTTCAGAAGCTGGAGATTCAGTCTGAAGTGGGCATGGAACAGTCTCCTTTTCACAATAGTTGCCGCTGGCCCCAAGTCAAGCAAGCTGTACAGGATTTCTGTTAAAGAGATGATAATTGAATTCATTTGACATTTGTAGGAAACTCTTGTCAGAGTCAGGCACCAGGCAAACTTTCCCCTCTTCCCCAGCCAAGGTTTTCATTGCTTCTGTTCTCAAGTTTAGACTCTCACCCATCTGTATCCACTCCAGTGAGTGTCCCATTAAACAATCCTGGAGGTTAAAAGGACATTTTACTAAAGATCTGAGCTCTCAGATCTCAAGATAAGGCCTGACTGCACAGTGCTGCTCATGATGGTTGAAAGCTCTGTGCTACAGTAAGGACAGCCAAGGAACAGGAGACCTGGAATCCTGACTGCATTTAGGGCTTACCTAATCTAATATTCCATGAATGGTCAGGACCAGGCACTTCATAGGATCTGCTCCACAAACAGAACTCTAAACATGGGTTGCATCTGTCAAATAATGTGATGTTAGAAAATGATACTCTAGGCAGGGAAGTCTGTACTTCATTAATTACCAATAGTAATTACTTAGCAAGAATGGAATTCTTTCCCCTCTAACATATGGTTTTAGATAAGAGAATTACTAGACTTCATTATCTGGAGTATAGAATTGGAGGGTTTGCTTTAATGTAAGCCATATGCTGGGATGCCAAGTCATCACATGGATACTGTGTTTGGGAAATTCTTGTCACAGTTACCCTACATTTACCCTCTAGTGAGGGTAAACTATTTAACTTCTCATTTATGTTGGCTTTGTTTCCCATTTTGTAAGCACACTTAAAACTTTCTAACATTTACATACATCTCTTACTTGAAACAAACTCCTGATGCTTCCAAAAAAAACCCAGTACTTAAAAGAAAATTAAAAAACACTTCCATTTACCACAGAATACTTAGGTTCAATTACAGCATCTGTTTTTTAAACAGAGTTCCTGATTTCTGACTGAGTTTGCCAGCTGGGCTAAATCAAGCCCCAGGAGTTAGCTACCCCTCGTTTTCCGAGCACATCTCAAGTGACCCTGCATGTCAAAAATTAACAGTGTGTGTAAGTTAAAAGGAAAAATTATTCAAGTAACAAATGCCACATGGTGTAAGCATTCCATTTCCAGACTTACAACCAAATAGTGTTCCCAGGCCATCACAGCAAGGAAGCTGCAAGGCACCAAGAGCCCCACAGGGAGCTCAAATTGCCAAGGGAATGCCAGGGACCGCATGCTCCAGCAGCAGCCTTGCAGAGCCTTCAGGAGTGCTCTGTCTGCCACCCTGGAGCAGGGGTACTGCTGGAAGTTCCCTTAAGGAGCACTGACAGCCCCGAGTTTCCTGGTTTCCTCCCCACTCTGCTGTTCAGTCCCCTGCAAGGAGCTCCTTTCACCACAGGGATGCAATGACACCCCTCATCTCAGACGGGGTCAGTGACTTCTTTATTTCAAACTCAGAGTCCTTTTAATGCTTAAGCAAACAGTGGCAAGGCTGGAGGTCATGAATGTGTCCATTTCCCCAGGTAAAATGGATGACAGCTCAGGATTCCTCAATTCATTTTTAGGACAGGGACAATTGATTTAACATAGTGGCAAGCACCATAAGCAAAATAATTCCTAAAAAATCCAATTATGGAAGCCTTGATTAGGACATTTATGTAACTCTGTCTTATAAACTAAGCCTCTCCCTCCCTTAGCCACTGGGTCTAGGCTTTAACCTGTTGCCTTTCCTATTCAGATCAGAGATTACTTTGAGCTGGGTGTGCTGTCCTGCAGCAGGATGTCTGTCACTGCCAAGCAAAGCTCCTCTCCTGGGTGTCCCTGCAAACCACAGCACCCAGTCTGGAGCCTCCCAAATGAGCCTTGACACAGCCAGAGGACTGGTGTCTCCAGAGCTCACATGTCTCAAGCTCTCCAGGCAGAGCTGCTGAGCTCACTCTGGGCAGGGACTTGTTCAGAGCCAGCTGTGGGTCTCTGGCACTCCTCTGCTCAGGCAGCTGGGCTGGATGGCCACTGCAGGTCCCTTCCAGCTAAAATTATCTCTTCTAAATCCACCAGCCTTCTCTGAGCCTCTACTCAAACCCTGCAGCTTATTCAGCTTCTCTGGCTGAGCTTGAAAACCGAGGAAAAGAAAGAGTAATTCTGTTGCACTTGTAGCTTTGACAAAAGAACATTTTGTTTTCAACCTAACTCAAAGTAAACTGACAGGTAAGTGAAAGTGTGACATTGTACAGATCCTGATGGCCACATCCATTCAGACCACCTGACAGTTCTGTGAGGTAATTAGTTGGATTTGCATAATACCTGCTCTGCAATAAATCCTTGGACCTTTACCAGCTCATTGACTTTCTTCTGTCCCTCCAATGCTGCAGCATTGTGGAATTCACTCCTTGAGATGTATTGAGGGGGAGAGGAGAGGGGAGGGGAGAGGAGAGGAGAGGGGAGGGGAGGGGAGGGGAGGGGAGGGGAGGGGAGGGGAGGAGAGGAGAGGAGAGGAGAGGAGAGGAGAGGAGAGGAGAGGAGAGGAGAGGAGAGGAGAGGAGAGGAGAGGAGAGGAGAGGAGAGGAGAGGAGAGGAGAGGAGAGGAGAGGAGAGGAGAGGAGAGGAGAGGAGAGGAGAGGAGAGGAGAGGAGAGGAGAGGAGAGGAGAGGAGAGGAGAGGAGAGGAGAGGAGAGGAGAGGAGAGGAGAGGAGAGGAGAGGAGAGGAGAGGAGAGGAGAGCTTGTCTCTACTCAGGGGAGTCTGAAGTGGCATGTTTGGCTTACCTACCATACTTTACCACTCAAAGCCAACCTGGCATTCCATAGGGAACATAGCACTCTTGCCTCAGTTTTTTTCATCACCTTGTTCCATGGACATGCTTTAAGGATTTCTTTTGGAGGCCTTGCTCACCTTAAGTGGCCAAAGGATTCACCCTAAAACACACATTGTATCATGCCCAGATCCACTCCAGAAAAGTGCTGAGTGCTGAGGAGCAGCACCTTCAGAGAAAAGAGGATGCTTTCACCACAGCTGAAAACAAGACTAAAGCCTTGCCCTTCAGCAAACATCCACAGACATCTTAGTGTTTCTAAATGAACAATGTGGAGTTAGCTGGCATATCTGGCACAGTTGCCAAAACCCACTCCTGTTATCTGTCTTTTGAAATGGTGAGCTCCAGATCTATTTTGGTATGAAGGACAGTTTACCTTCCTCAGTTCAGCAGGTAGGAAGCAACAATGTCAACTTTCCAAACAATGTTCAAAGTGGAAATTTAACAGTCAACATGCTTCTGCTTCCTCAGGCTGTATCTCTAGACTTTGAAGTGGTGATTACTTTTGCAAAACCTCATTTTATAGGCATGCCAACAGATCTCCACATAGATTGCAAATTAACTAGCACAGAAAGCTGCAACTGGGGTCCTCATTAGCACACAGTCATTTCCAGTGCTTCTCTCCAGCTTCCTAGATCATTACTTGAGCTCTGAACTAAATCCAGCATCATAATTAAACTACCTCTTTTAACTTGAGACCCTATAAAATTGCAGTCGAGTTTATTCTGCAATCTGTTTGTGCTTTGTATTCTGACTGAAGCACAGGTTTGCTTTTTCTGAGACTTTGGTATTTGAATTTTACTTTTACAACCCAAACAAAGCAGTGAAAAGTGTTTGATTTAATTTTTTCCTGGGCAGAGCTTAGTTTTATGCTTTCTTTGATTTTCAATGTCAAATATGGCAAGACTACCCTTCAGGATTTGCAGACTCAACCTGACAGATATTTACTAGAGTAAGAAGAGGGAAGAGAAAGATAAAAGTGCAAATACCAAATTCAGCACCTTTCTCTATGTAGGGAACCTTGATCTCGATCTCCCATTTTCTAGTAAAGGAGCACTCAAAGTTTTCACTCTTTAATCAGTCTGGAACCAAACTTCAAATTATGTCATTGGGGAGAAAAAGAACAATCAAAAAAGAGTAAATATTTTATCAAACCCACATTTTCAGCAGCTGAACTGGAACTTGCCATCCTCCCACAGAGCCACAAATGCCTCTAGCTGCTTTCAGGTTCTGATCAGCAAAACCCTAAACAAGGTTCAAATACCTGCCAAGGCAGGGCATTCCTGAGTCTGGGGCAGCAGTTCCAAAGGTCCCACCCAAGCTCGTAGGTGCCTTTAGATTTCACATGAAATTCCTCACTCTTGACAACCCCCAAGGGAGCAACATTTACCCTAAAAAACAAACAAACAAAAAACCCCCAACCACACAAAAAACCCAAAACCAAACCAAACCAAAAAAAAAAAAAACCCCAAACCAAAATAAACAAACCAAAAACCCCTAAACCAAAGAAAAAGCTGGGCTTTGATTAATATTGAAATGATGCTTCCAGTAAGTCAGTGAAAATCTCTAACTTTTGAATCTTGCTAGGTGTAAAGCAACATGCTGAGTAGTTAGAAGATAAAAAAGAGGAGGTTTTTAGAAAAAGCAGTTTTGGCCACAGGCAGAGAAATGGTTTTGGACACTTCTGCCAGGGTAAACAAAGGCTTGGCTTCTGCACTGCCTCATTGTTGCTGCTTCCCATACTGTAGGTGGCAGATGGAAATTGAGCCAGGCATTCAAATGCTACCTAAGTCAGGATTTTATGCTTTCATGCAGTGTCTCAATTAATCAAAGTTTTGCAATAAAATTTGAGCAGCAATGCTCAAAGCCAAGTCAAGTCATAAAATACAAGCTGATTAATTTCCCTCTAATTTGTATGATAATTAAAATTCCAACTTTTAATTCTGTTAATTGTCCTCCCACAAGGAGGTTGATTGGGCTTTGCTAATACATGCTGTGAAAACGCATTTCCCACAGGTCTGTCTTTGTTTCTTTTAAAATGCAATGCTTTTACATAATTATCCCTTAACTTCCATAGATAAAGGCAAGCTTATCTCTGGCCTGTTTTGACACAAGTCCCCATGTAACTTAAGCTGTGTCCATAAATCACATGCTCAAAGTCATTGGGTGTTTCATCAAAATACGGTGCCAGTGTGTGCTTCTCTGTGACATTTTAATGAGCAATTAAACTTGCAAAAGACAGAGGGAGGAAAAATCTAGAGTAAAAAAATACGCACACATTCCCTTCTGGAAGTCAAATATCTCTGAACTGGAATCAGACAAAATATGTGATACAGCAGACATCCTGCTTTCCTCTCAGCTTCTGCTTTCCATAATCCCAACAAACTGCACATGAGAGCAGTCAGAGGAGAGCTGGGCAGAGCTGGCACCTGCACACCTGGAAAAGAAAGTTTAACTGGTAAAGCTGCAGTCAACCTCCAGCTTGTGCATCTCTGGCTGACTATAAAATAAACTTGTCCTTTATCTGATAGACCTGAATGGAAAATCTTACCAGTCCCTTCCTTGGGGTACAACAGTTATTTGGGGTACAGAGACAATACCTGCCATGCTGTCTGCCGTACATTTTGGCCATTGCAAAGAAGGAACAAAGAAAGTTTTTTGTGTGTACTTTATCTCTGGACACATGCAAAAGTTTGCATAAGCAAGGATGGAGATGAGGCTGGTAAATCCATCACCATTTGCACTCAGTCTTGCCTGGTTATCAGTATCCATGCAGACTATTTTTCTTCCTCAGAGTATGAAATGACCACTTGTCTTCTGCCCTTTCATGTGCCTTGAATATCCTTTCTTTACACTTTCCTAGCTTATACTTCTTTTTCTGTATAAATGGGTATCATATCATGAGGACACAACATAAAATAACCTCCTGTCTTAGGCTGCAAGATGTGGCTGGGGTGAGTATTCTATCCCCATCTGTCAGAGCTGGGGCAGTTCTCTGCTGTTCATGGGGCAGTTTTTTCTTGATCTCTCCCCCAGCCACTCCTCCCTGCAGGAGATCTCTGCTGTCCATGGCCACTGAGTGTCCCTGCAGGGCTGATCCAATTCCAGCATCCCATGGGGAGATGCTGCATTGCCCAGGGCAGGAGCCAAGCATTCCTACCTGGATCCAATGTGAGCCTGGCACAGCCCAGCAGCCTTTGCCCAGTGCATTGCCAGAGGAGCAGCTTCTGCTGCCCTGCATGGCCAGAGGGAGCCCAGGCCCATCTGCAGCAGCCCTGGAGCTGCAGAGGAAAACTCCCCCCTTGTGCAGGATCCCTGCTCCAGCAGAGCCACAGCTGGCACTGCAGGAGGGCTGAGCCCCCATGGGATGGGGCTGTGCCACCCCCTGACACACAGGGGACAGGGCATGCTCTGACTCTGGCAGTGGTGTTTTGTATTACTGCATTTTTATTTTTATTTTTCATAATAAAGCACTGTTATTCCTGTCACTCCCATATCATTGCCTGAGAGTCTTTTAATTTCAAAATTATAATAATTCAGAGGGAGTGTGTTTGCCTTTTCCATTTCAGGGGAGGCTTCTGCCTTCCTTAGCAGAGACCTGTCTGTTCAAGCCAAGACACCTCCCAAAGCTGTCTGGATTTCCACTGCAGAGATAGGTGATTACACTTCTTCATAGCAGGGGCACTGCCATGTTCCCACCATTTAACCACTTTTCAAAGCCCCCAAGTTACAACTTTTAAATTCCAACAGCACCGGCAGTGAAGCTGGGGCTCAGGTGATGGATGACAGACAAGGAAAGCAGAGTCTCAGCCCTCACTCCCCTCAGGAGCAGCAGGTGGCCCAGAGCTCTCCCCTATTCTTGAACCTCATCAGCATCACACCATCATCCTGTGTGAGAAAGCAAAACCTCTTTCAGGCCTGAACCCCTTATCTGGGACTTTTCCCATCTTCCAGAGCTATTCCTTTGACAATGCAAAAACGATTAAATCTTATTTTCCATGGAGAATAACACTCAAAATGTAAAAGGGGGCACGGAAGCTCTGGCATAGATCACCCTCTGACTCAAACCTATACAGGAATATGCTGAGTGTGTTACACTAATCATATGGCCAAAATCTTGGCAGATAGGACAAGAAAATCAATTGTAATTTCTTTGGCTGTTTTCTCGTATATTCTCAACTTGTTAGCAGACATTTTTTTTAAGAGAGCGGTCAATGAATATTTAATGTTGGGACGCACTGCCAATTTTATCTGCCAGCTAATAAAGAAGCTGCTTGGTCATGGGTGTAAGAGAAGAGGTCTATTTTAGCCTCTGTGGCTGGCTGGCTGTAATAAGAGGGATGACAATTTTAAATTGGGAGATTAATGGATAATTTGGAATCACTGTCATTCTGACACAGCCAGTGACCTTTTCAAATTGACAGATAGCTCTATTTCACCCCAACCAGCTAGAACAAGAGATGGTTTTAAACAATTGGACCTAAATGCCAGGCTTAAAGGAGGCCAGGCATAGGAATGTGGCAGGGCAGCTTATAAGTAAAATAGGCCTCCCACAGATTAATGGAATAGTTAGGAGGGCCATCCATCCAGCAGTTCCAATTCTCAGGTTTTAGCTACTGCAGCATTAGCAAGGTAAAAGGCACTGATGTCAGAAAGAAGAATGCTCAGTATTATCTTTTCCAGCAAGGAAAACAGTCCAGCTGAAGCATTGGACCTTCTAGGGTCTGCCGAAAATTATATTGTGAAAAGATATGAAATAGGTGAAAGGAAACTTCTGCAGACATCTGTACCCATCCTGTGATATTGGGCAGCATTGCTTCAGCAGTAACACACAGAGCCATAAATCACTTGTGAGAAAAATAAAATAAAAAAGAAACAGAAAAACTCATTTCCTGCTAGAGCCAAGTTTTGCTCAAGAGTGCTGAATAATGGACCTTAAAAGTAAGTTATTGCTAACCACAGAAAAACTACTTTATGCAAAGCTGTGAGAGCCATCTCTTTGTATGTTCTCTTCAGAAATCTTTCGTATTTTGATTCCCAGTGTTCAAGTCCAGTTTCATGACTTTGTAAGTGAAGTCATGTTTATAAACAAGGAAGTGAGTTGTCCCTTGGCAAACTTGACATGTCATTATGCAGTTTAATACGCAACATGAGAAGAAATTGATTTAAAGGTTACTCTCACATTAATTTAGAATTCTGTTTTTAAAACTGTTCCTGTACAAAAGGCTTTGTTTTACTTGCAGGGGTTTGCTAGATGTGGATTACCATTTCTTTCCAGTGACACACACTGTCATATACTCATTTTTTTAGGAAGATGAATGGGGTAGCACTTCAGGCCAGCAGCTCACCTTCCCAGTGATCACTGCTGGGAGATCCACATTCCCAAATGTCTGCACACTCTTACCCTTATTGTCACAAACTGTTTCTGAGCAGTTACTTTAAAACACTGACAACTACTGGGCCATTTTCTAAATGCAGAAAAAATGTCACCAAGCACTCCTCATGTGGCAAACTGAAAGCCTGTGTTGGAAAAAAGACGGGGATGTTGCAAAGAAATACACTGACTTTCCAGGAGATGGAAAAGCCCATGTGAGGCAGATGCATGTCACCTGCCACACTAATGAAAGGTCCCCATGAATTCCAAAGTCAGCAGTGGTCATCATCTGTTACAGCTAATTTCAGCTCATGTCCCCACATCAGGACTCAAGTCCCAAATGCAGCACAAGATACAGCTCAGGATGCCATGCAGATGGCTGTGCACCCCAATAATCCTTATTGGGTTCAGTAGCATGGCTAAGATCTTGGAACTAGGAGCATATTTTAGATTCTCTGGGAATTAAGCAAGACAGAGTTCTTGAGAGATTCTGCTTGCTCCTGCTGGCCACTGAGAGTGCCAGACACTGTAACTAACTCCAAGTGTTAAAATGGAACAGAATATTCCTTTTGGAAGGGACTGGTGATGCCTCAGGTTTCAGCTTTTATATTTTTCAGATTCTATTCTGCTTTAGTGTGTGGGTCTGAGCTTCATATTATGGGATGGTGAGCTCTGTGCACAGAGCAGGGAGACAAAACAATTCCTGCTCTGCCTGAGAACCAAGGACAAATGACCCAAATCTCAGGCCCAAGAGTGCAAACACCGTGGGCTGGAGAGAGAAAAACAAGCAGGGTGGGACTGCATGGGCTAAAGCTTGAATTGGACAATGAACTGCAATGTACAAATGGAGCAGAACTGATCAAAGTGAGAGACCCCGTGCCCAGTCGTGCATTTTGTGACCATTTTGGGTTGTGCTGCCCAAGGTGGATCTATTTGAGACCTCTTAATAAATCCCTACTTTATTCTTTAGCTCCATCTAGTCTCTCTTCTAGGTCAGCCTTCACAAGGCATCACTGGCAATGATCACACCTTGTCCAACTGCCTGATCACTTCAGGGCTGACCAAAAGTTGCAACTTTTTATTAAAACCACTGTGCAAATGCTTCCTGAACACTGACAGCCGTGGGGCACTGACCACTTTTGTATTTGTGGGGTGCCCCATGGCAGAAAGGAATGATGAATCTGACTCTCAGAAGGATAATTTATTATTTTATGATACTGTATTATATTAAAGAATAATATACTATACTACACTAAAGAATACAGAAAGGATACTTACTGAATGCTAAAAGGATAATAATGAAAACTCCTGACTCTTTCCAGAGTCCCGACACAGCTTGGCCCTGATTGGCCAAAGAGTGAAAACAACTCCCAGCAGAATCCAATGGAACAATCACCTGTGGGTAACCAATCTCCAAACACATTCCACATGAGCACAACACAGGAGAAGCAAATGAGATCAGAATTGTTTTCCTTTTCTCTGAGGCTTCTCAGCTTCCCAGGAGCAAAATCCTGGCAAGGAGATTTTTCAGAAAATATGACTGTGACAGACCACCTCTCCAGGAAGCCTGTTCTAGGCCCTGACCCCACTCTCCAGTAAGGAAATGCTTCCTTTTGCCCAGCTGGAGCCATTCCTTCATCTCCTGTCACTGGGTTTCAGGAGGAAGAGCTCAACACCTCCCTGTCCACTTCCTCAGGAACCCTCAGAGGGCAGTGAGGTTTCCTCCTTCCCCTCACAGCCCCCAGCCTGCACCTGTGGCCAGCATTACTCTGCCTTGCACAGGAAATAAGCTAAATGATCATAAGAAGGCAAAGCTGCCATAAATCACCCAAACCTTCCTGACAGGAAATAAAAAAAAAAGCCAGCAAACCTGCAATGAGATCAGTACCTACTTTTTCCCCAAAATCTTTAAAACCTGAAAATGTACTTATGAAATACACACAGCAGATTCTTAACTAGCTATGTAACATTTCACCTGGATCAAGTGTAATATTTATTACATTTAGTGAGTGATGCACAAGAAATTCTGCCATTAAACATGATAAATCCACTTCCATGATCCATTATTTGTGAGCACACTTAGAAGTACCAGGTAACAGACTAAAATTCTTGGTTTTTTTCTGAATTATCACAGTATTTTCAAATTTTCAGCATGATTTCAGGACATAGGAGATGTTTCATAGACAAATAGGGGTGTATGGGGTAAATTTATCACCACACTGTGATAAATGAGTTACACATTCAATATGCACTAAATCTCTTAGGTAAGCTAGGGATGAGTAAGTGCAGGGATTGTTGTGGTTAACAGAAACCAGGAGATTCCAAATGTTTGCTAAAGTGACACAGAGGAGTGATCAGAAAGTTACACTGGAATTGAATCATGCTAGGTGTCAGAAAGGGACAAAATATCCCAGAGAGGAACAACCATAGAAAAGATTTTGGCATTGCTACCACCAGAACTAAAGAGAAACTTCTGTTTTCTGTCAGAGCCCATCCTGCCTGCACACCACAAACAGAGTGCACACAATAAAGGGCTGAAGCAGAGCAACCAAGTTGATAATTTCAATATTTCAATACAAGTTTTAAATGACATTTTCAGCAAATGCAAGCCAGGTAATTCTAAAATTGGAAGCAGTTAAAACTTATGATTTTCTTTTTACCCCACAACTAAAAGCAGGAAATTATCTTTAAATTTATAGTGCAAAACCAAAGAGGTGCTTTTGTGACATTCCAATGCTGTGCCACTAATAGCATTTATTCAAAGTCATACAACTAGAAAATGGCCCACTGTAGCCAAATTGCTTCTTTTAGAAACAGAGTGGTTTGAAGATAGTTGGCTGCTAGTACATTACAGAGTACAACTTTGATTTTATATTAGCAAGACTGGGAAGTCTGCACTTTGCTGTAACACATTAGAGCATTTGTGCAATTTCAGCTGAACTAATCTGGCACCCCATTTACATCAAAACTTTGCAGGAGAGCTCTACAGCATAAAAAGACCTGTTTGTGATGATTCTTTCATTTGATGGTCTCTGAAAATAATCCTGTCTCAAGTAGACAGGATTACTTTCCAAGTTTCATTTTCTTGTGTTATCAAAATACCAAAACAGATTTTGAAGAGGAAAAACTGGAATTAATCCTCCAGGCTGAATAAGTTGCACTTTATTTACAAAAGAAAAATGAAAAAGTAAAAAAGAACAAACAAACAAAAAAAACCCCACCAACCAAATCCACACAAACAGAAGAAAGCAAAGCAAACAAAGCAAACCACCCCAAATAAAAATGCTGGTAATGTTACCAGGCTCCATCCCTGTCCAGTGCTAAAGCAATTGTGTAATTGAGGGTAACTGCTCACAAACCCAAATCCCTCCTCACAGCCTTCAAACCCTGAGCTTTTAAAGGTCACAGAATTGTTATTAGAGAACTATTTGGTCTTGCTTTGGGAAGGTCTTATCACAAATTCAATATTTGTTACATATGATTTCTTTTTCCCTCCTACTTTGCCATGAACCTCACAGATCAGTTGGGCTGAGGAGTGAAACAAACTCATGCCTTTTAAATCAGGATAATTTCCTTCACTTTCCCATTGCCACACCTTAGTGACCAAGAGCTGTTATACATTTTGCAAAACCACTACTTAGAATTTGGAATTGGGCATCCAAAAATTAGAGGAAGCTTGAATATTTTGGCTTTTGCCTAATTCTGTCTGTCACCAGGATAGAGGAGAACCAGCACATGGTAAAATTAGTCCTGCCAAATTTAACTGCTCCTATGAAAGCAGCACTATATAAACTCACCTAATTGTGAGTTAATTCTGTGCTACATCTCCCCAAGTGACACAATCTGGACTCTGTGGTGTGAGAATTTTACCTCTAAGAGCTGTGTTAGTGTGCAACACCTCCCCTCCAGAAGTCCACAGATAAAAGACATCATCTTTTCCTTTCTTGATATGAAAAAATTACAGGTGGAATTTATTATGCTGCTAATCAAGCAGAGGCTCCCATACCCTTGACACACCTTGGCTATGTGAACACAATTCCTGAGACAGTAAAAAACTGGTTTAATACCATATTAAAGTAATGGAGTTAGATGCAACATTAATTCCAAGGAAAAAGCACCTAAGGAAATTCTATGTATGTATTAAAGTACAGCAGCATTTTGAAAAAATATGACACAAGAAAATAAGAACTCCTCGTTTTTTTTGGCTTTTTGCTAGTTCTTGAAAGCAGGGAACAATGAGAATAGTTTCAGATCTCCCTTTTCATAGAACATTACTGTATTCTAACTGAACCCAATCAGTTACCACCCCAAGGGAAGGCACTGCAGGATTTACTCATTTTTAATGAAAGTTCAGTAGTGAAGCATAGCAAAATGCCTTCATGAGTAGAAGAGCAACTCACTAAGTCTTAAAAGCATAATAAAATATTTACTAGAATTAAAAAAAAAACCCTCTATACTATTTTATTGTTAAGAAAGAACAAAAAAAAACCACGCAAAATATTAAGGGTGTTTCAAAACATGTTTTTCCTTTTGATATTTAATGGATGTTTTTATTGCCATGCTGAATATAAACTCTCTAGATACATCCAACTGCTTGTTCAGTTATGTGTTAATCAAAGACAAAATTCCTTACCTGTAAATCACAAAAAGGAAAGGTTTTCACCACTTCTGTGTGGTATTTTAGAATAATATTCCAAAATCAGCCCTTTTTCTACATGACAAAATCACTGTCTATTAAGGATTAAATATAAGCAGGAAATTAATGACAAGGTCTTAAGTGCTTCAGGCATTCTAATATTTGGTGTAAACTTTGGCCCTCAGACACAGCAAGCAAGGACAAAGTTCTGGAAAGCAATTGAAAATATCCCTGTCACTTTGAAAGGTGAATTAGGCAGTAATAAACTGCCATAAAACTTTCACGAGGTTCCCTGGCCGTTTTCCAGAGGGAAGCTAAGGTAATATCCTTACTAGAGCAGGGCAGTAAAATGGAGAAGACCAAAGGAAAAGGAGCTTTTTAAAATGTTACAAGTCCATCTGTAATCTTAAATATTAGCAAGGCCAATGCACCTTTTTCTTGCTGAAAACTCAGGTCTGCCAGTGAGCCCAGCACCAAGATTTATGTCCACAAGTGGCTCAGTGACAGTATTTTTCCTCTCATACAGAAACTGCTCAGTTGCCTCCTTAATAAACCCAGAGCACAGCAGAAGTGTAAATGCAGCCCACCTTGACAAGGGGAGAGAATGATGAGGAGGACTCCATCTTATCAGAAGGCTAATTTATTACTTTATTATACTATATTATATTAAAGAACACTTTACTATACAGAAGAATACAGCAAGGATACTTACAGAAGGCTAAAAAGATAATAATGAAAACTCCTGACTCTTTCCAGAGTCCCAACACAGCTTGGCCCTGATTGGCCAAAGAGTGAAAACAACTCCCAGCAGAATCCAATGAACAATCACCTGTGGGTAAACAATCTCCCAACACATTCCACATGAGCACAACACAGGAGAAGCAAATGAGATCAGAATTGTTTTCCTTTTCTCTGAGGCCTCTCTCGCTGCCTTTCAGCTTCCCAGGAGAAAGTCCTGGGCCAAGGGATCATGTTCAGAAAATGTGAATGACACACAGCAGCTCAAACCCAGAGAAGTCCTCTAATCCCAGAGCAGTGCCCCTGTGCTTGGAGGGAACAAATCACTCTCCTAAAGGCTCTTCTTCCCTGGGAGAGGAGAAACATGTCCTGCTTGGGACAGGCTGCTTTCTTAGGAAGGTAATAATAGGAATCCAGCTGAGAATTCATGCCCACTTCCCCAGATCATTACAGGCTCCATCTAAAAGCTCTGCTTTATCATCAAGAACTTGCAGAGATGGTAAGAAACTTGAATTTTAGAGATGGTAAGAAATTAGAACTGTTCATTAAGAACATGCAACACCTTCCTGTCCCTCTCTAAATGAGCTATGATTCCATGTCCCTGCCAAATTTATCCAGGAAAATTTATGCAGAAAAAAAAATCCAGAAAAACAGGGAGATCCCTCAGCATTTTCAACTGCAATCCTCAAGTGCTCAGCCAACTCCTCCAGGGTCACCTCCCAGCCTGGCTAAGCTGCTTTGTGTTCCAGTGGCTGGAGTAGCAACCTGCATCAGGCCAGAAGCACATCAGATCTTAATTCCAGCTGGCATTCTGCAAGACTTCAATAAGTCATTTGACCTCTTCATGCCTCAAAGCATGGCTTGAAAGATGTGTGGGAAGTCACCACATCCATGGAAATCAGCACCTCACAAACTGAGAGTTTCCAGTGAAATTAATTAATATTAATTAAAAATTTAATATTACAGAACTGACTGTTGGTCAAATTCTGACTAAGAGCAATATGGTAAAATATAATTAGACCTTGTTCAATTCCCTAAGAGATCACACTGCTGGGAATGGGGCTGTGGACACTCTAAAATCAAGGTACAGGACTTCACATTCTACCATAGTCATTTTTTTAAAAATCACTTAGGCTGGACAGATTTATTGGCTGCAATTAAATGAATTATGATCACATCAGTTTTGCACAGTAGCTATTATGCAAAATAAATTCAGGGATTTGAATCAAAACTATGCCCATGCCATCACACAACACAATTCCTGCTAAAGTGAACAGGTTATACTCCCAAAATCCATCTCACTTTGTCCATATAATATTTTGTTCATGAGACAGGTATTTTGGTAGTCCTAGGATGCTTTAGTCTCTCTTTATTCTCCAGTGCAACTCCTCCTTAGGCAATTCCAGAAATATTCATCTTCTTGACCATTAGGGAGAATGCATCTAGCAAAAAGGGACAGAAAGATGTCAAAATTATATTGAGGAGAATAAATTACAACCATTTTAAGTTTTATTACATATAAAAGTTCTTCAGCTACATGGAAAATGAATTGACAGAGAAATAAGGCAGTCTATTAGGAATCAAGGATGAAGTTAGTAAAGGCCAAAACAAATTGGGCTCAATTGCTGTGTGCCCTTTTGCAATGGATAATAATAGTCTTGGTGGTATGTGGGAACCCACATTTAACATTTCCTGCTAAAAGGCTTCCCACAATTCATGGGAACAAAGGAGACAGGCAGTTTTATGATCTTTATTGAAATGGAGTTGGCAGCACAAAATTCCTCCCCGGATGGAATGGAATCAGGGTGGGTATATCCCCCATTTAGCTGGAACAGGCACCAAATCTGACCTCTAGAAATGTAACCAAGGGCCACTTTGGAAATTTGAATAAAGGAAGGTAAAAAAAAAAAAAAAAAGACAAAACCACAAAACAAACAAACCAACCAGCAAAAAAAAAACTCCAAGACACCAAGAAGTCATCAACCCAAAGATCCCAAGAGGTGAGCACCTTCATGGCTTTGTGGTTTGGGCTTTACATTCCTGCCTGAGCTGCTGATTTCTTTCACTGCCTGCCCCAGAGGCACCAACAGAGCCACCTGACTGTGCTGCAGGGTGAGATCACCACAAAATCGGAGCTTATTAATCAAAAGCTAATGCTTGGCAAAGCAGGCAGCTCTTCACAGCACAGATTAGTCTGCTTTAGCAGCACTGTCTGTAAAATCAAGGTGGGTATGCTTAATCAAATATATAAATACATTCAGAGTATATAGTCACCTTGTAATCTAACATTAAGAGAACCAAACAATTGATAAACTCCGTTAAAAAACTCTAACAATATACAGAAAAAACCCGAATGTATCAGCTTCTAATGAAATATACCTCCAAGTTTCTGTTGTCAGATCTAGTTGCAACAGATAACATGTTCATTAGAAAAGGAGCAAATCAGACAGAAATCACAGTCATCCCAATTATTTTTAAAATATTTTTATTTTTACTACAGGACTTCCAGCTTATTGGAGGAGGTGAGAAATTATATTATGTCTGACAAGGTACTCCCTGCTTCCTCCCTGCCTTAGTTTTAATTATCAGCTGAAGAATTTGGGCTAAATTTATTATAACTATGCCCACTAGAGAATTCTCTCCTCTGACTCATGAGAGATGCCTGCATTCATTCCACTCTTCTTGCAAACATAAGTCCAAAAATAGACCAAAATACACTGAAACTTTTGCCCCAGGAGCCTCATGCCACGCTAATGAAATCAATGGGAAATTCACCACTAACTTCAAACAAATGTAAGATCAAGCACAAAATTATCTTCTAAGATTTCATACCTATTTAGAACCCTGCAGAAGATCTGAAACTGTTTTAAGACATTTATTAAATTAGGTTCTACATAATTTTGTGAACTTGGGCATACCCCATCTTAGCAATAAGTAAGCAAAAGGATTTTAAAAGTGGTTTTCAAATGCTAAATCTGCACCTGATTGATCACTGACCAACATGAACTTCATTTTTAGCAGTACTACAAGATGCCTGGGACAAAGTGGCTTTCCAAAAGATCAGGGCCCAGTTTTCCAAACTGAGGCCTCTATAACTTCATGCCAACACAGGAAAAAAATAATCAATAGTCACACTTGGAAATGCGATTGCTTTCAACTTTACCAAACTCTGCCCAAAAATATTTATGGCAGAGGTCAGTCTTGGCAGTGATTGCACTCTCTGTACAGTTCATTTTTCCTTCTGCTACAATGGAATTCTTTCTTGTTACTTTTCATTATGGCACAGTCAGGACTGCTTGCTTTTAAGGGGTCTTTCCTCCCCTTTCTGTTCTTGATCCAACCTTCATGGCACTGTACTGGTTTGGGGTCTTTCTGCACATTCTCTTACTTACAAGATAAGGTTCATTGTCTCATGAAATAGCATTTTGACTATTTTGATCACTTTCCTAAGCCCAAACCAGAACATTTAGTAGCAGGTATTATCTATGATGTCCTGTTTTACCTCTTGTTAACTATTGCCCCCAATAATCTAGTGGAAAAGTCATGGAAAATTATAGACTCAAGATGCTTGGTAAAATAGACCATGATCCAATTCCTTCAACTAAGATAAAAGTTTTCTACCTAATCTCTACAGCATGTGTAGAGATCTTGTAGACAAGAATTAAGGCAGAAAGCAGAGCTGAAGTGCAGTAAATGATTCACCTGAAGCTGGGGCAATGGAAACAGAGAGATTTGCTAACAAGGTTCCAGACTCTGAGGACAGATGTTGGAGTCTGTGACATAAGTTACAGGGCTAATACAAAAAAACCCATTTACAGGTATTTACTGAGCTGCTGCTTGCTCCCAATTTACTTTTTGATAGCTCAGTGACAGACTGCTCATTATCAGGACAAAGATACCTGCATGTTACTAATGCCTACAATGCCAATATCAAATTTGGTGTTCAAATTTTTATTCAACACTTTGCAACACTTAGAAGACTTAGGTAAAACCCTTCCAGAGCACCTTGAGGAATAAACCTTTAGCTGTTGGGCCCTAAAAATACAAGGCATCTATTATATTTGCAGGGACCCCATGGCAGGAAGGAATGATGACTCTGACTCCATGTTCTCAGAAGGCTAATTTATTATTTTATGATACTATATTATATTAAAGAATACTAAACTGTACTATACTAAAGAATACAGAAAGGATACTTACAGAATGCTAAAAAGATAATAATGAAAACTCCTGACTCTTTCCAGAGTCCTGACACAGCTTGGCCCTGATTGGCCAAAGAGTGAAAACAACTCCCAGCAGAATCCAATGGAACAATCACCTGTGGGTAAACAATCTCCAAACACATTCCACACCAGCACAACACAGGAGAAGCCTGTGGAGAAGAGTGCATACTCTAGTGGCCACAGCATGAACTATTACCTGATAACCCTAAATAAAAACCATTACTGTGTTTGATAAACAGACAAAAATTCAATGTCACAATCTTAAATTAAAGCACGTGCATCAGACTGACATCTGAATATGATTAAACAAAGCTAGAGTGTAGAGAGTTAACTTATGGCAGCTCAAGAAATAATCAGGTCCACTACAGTTATACAACACAGCTATCATCTACTAGAAATAAACCTGCATAACTTAGCAGCTGTGTATTTTGAAGGCCTCCCTTCCTACACCATTTATGCAACTACAGATTCAAGTAAACATTCTGAACATGTACACTACAATGGGAATATAGGAAGAACAGCAGAATCAAATTCAGAATAAATAAACCCCAAGTAAAGCAGCTTAGTGTACCTGTTAACTTGAACATCTCAGTTCATCAGAGCAAAAAGTGTGATCAGCTTTCACTCCAAGAGATGTCCACAATGGTTTAGGGCAAAAAAGAGCTGGGGCAGTTAAGACTCACTAGAAATATTCAACTGCCCATTAATTCAGGAGGTGAGAATACCCAGACTTGTGTTAAAGTATTTTTGCTGCAGGGTAGGGGAAAGGATATGCTCATTCCATAGGCAGAAACATTGTTGTCCTGTTCTGTAGGGCCTTTTATCCTTTTATTGATAGGGAACATGAGAAATACTGAAAGACCTGGCCTTTTTGTCTTCTGTGCACAGCTAATCCTAGACCTCTGTTTTGGATCAACTTGTCTGAGCTCACACAGGACAGTCCACAAGACTTTTTGTCCAAATTGCTTTTTGTTTAAACTCACACAAATAGGTAGGTTCTGCACTTAAGAGCTGCCAGAAATTAAATACTATGTCAAAAATTTTAAGACCTACTAATTGACTGAGATTCTTTTAAAAATTGTATGTAAAAGAAGTCTCAGCCTAACTGCAATTCATGATAATATGAATTAGCTGAATGCAGCACTGCTGATGAAGCTTCAAGGTACTTACTAGAGGAGAAGCAAACATCTGGTTGTTTGTAAAAAGCACTTTTTTCAACTCATCCCCCCAGCTTTTGTAATATTTCAGGTCATTTGCCAGCAGGGAGGACAGATTGAGGAAAACAGCAGTCCTGTGTCTGGGGAGGTCTGCTCCTGGGTAAATCAGAAAGAACTGAAAAAAACCCACCCACTTAACAGCAAAGTGCATTGGATAGCTGTGGCATTCACATTCTCTGAAAAAATTCCTTCACCCAGGATTTTTCTCCTGGGAAGCTGAGAACCCTCAGAGAAAAGGAAAACAATTCTTATCTCATTTGCTTCTCCTGTGTTGTGCTCATGTGGAATGTGTTTGGAGATTGTTTACCTGTAGTTAGAAAAGGAAAACAATTCTTATCTCAGTTGCTTCTCCTGTGTTGTGCTCATGTGGAATGTGTTTGGAGATTGTTTACCTGTAGTTAGAAAAGGAAAACAATTCTTATCTCAGTTGCTTCTCCTGTGTTGTGCTCATGTGGAATGTGTTTGGAGATTGTTTACCTGTTACTTCAGTTACTTTCCAGCTCTTTACAGCAGGTAAAGTGTGCCAAGTTATCACCACCTGCCCAGCAGGCAGCACCAAGCAGTTCATCCAGTGTGTCCTTACTAGAATGCTGGGGCCTTTTGTCGCACTTGTATGCTTAACTTTCCATTTTCAGTGTCAAATGGGGATGGGAATTTCAGGTTACTGAATAATGGGATCTGTGGGATATATCCTTGAAATAGCTCTCACATTGATTTCTCAGCAGAGCAAATATCTTTCAGTTCAAGAAAAGTCCCAGCAGATAAGAAGGCAGCTCCCCACTTCTCCCAGCACCATGCTTTGAGAATAACATATAAAAATTCATCATTGCAAGTTTCCTCTCATTCTTTCACTCCAGAGGCAAAGCACCAGGCACTGAAGTCAGCCTTGTCCTTTCAGTCTTCCTGCAAAGATTTACTGAATTGCTTTTTTCATTCTGTCCCACTCCTGTCAGTATACCAAAATTCAGCAGAATACTGCATATGACAAATCAAACTGTCTCTCTCCAGTTAAGGATGAGATGTCCTTGAAGTCCTGTATTTTTTACAGCTGGACATATATCATGTTCCAGTTGTGCCCCGTGAAATTCTAGATAAACATATGGAAGATTGATTGAGATCCAGCACTAACAAAGTGCAAAAGAACAAAAAAATTATCTCTGCATTTGGATGGAAACAAATTCTAGGGACTTGGACTGTCCTTCCTGGTTAAGCTCAGGTATCTCATATTTCCTTAACAAATATATAAGGGAATTTGTTATTCCCTTTACAAATGCATGCATTTTAGCCCATTTAACCGTACACCAGGGTAATAACCTCATCTCAAGCTTTTTTGAATAGGAAATTCAAGTGTTCTTCATGTCAGAAGAATGCTTTTGCCTCTCTAATTAATGTCCTAATTGGCAAGGATCATGCCCACCAGAGCAACTTCCCATTAATTTTGAAGCCTCAAGATATCTTGAGGATTCTCACTACTTCAAATAGTAGGTTCAGAGAATCACATGGACATAAAACTCAAAAAAAAATCATATTACAGAACTGACTGTTGGTCAAACTCTGACTAAGAGTAACATGGCACAATATAATTTAACCCAGGAAACCTGATATAATTCCAGACTGTTCACCTGTATTTGTGCAGGGTGAAATAACTAAGCTTTCTGCATTTCTCTGAACTCAGTTACCTCCAGGACCTTTGATTTCACATTTTTGCAGCTGGCAAAAATCTCTCTCCTATTGTATTTGCTGGGAAATGCCCCGTGGCAGGGGGGAATGATGAATCTGACTCCATGTTCTCAGAAGGCTAATTTAGTATTTTATGATACTATATTATATTAAAGTGCACAGTACTACACTACACTAAAGAATACAGAAAGGATACTTACAGAATGCTAAAATGATAATAATGAAAACTCCTGACTCTTTCCAGAGCCCCAACACAGCTTGGCCCTGATTGGCCAAAGAGTGAAAACAACTCCCAGCAGAATCCAATGGAACAATCACCTGTGGGTAAACAATCTCCAAACACATTCCACACCAGCACAACTCAGGAGAAGCAAATGAGATCAGAATTGTTTTCCTTGTCTCTGAGGCTTCTCAGCTTCCCAGGAGAAAAATCCTGGGCAAAGGAATTTTTTCAGAGAATGTGAATGCCACACTCTCCCTTTTGCAAACTGAAAGCTGAGCCTGCAGCACTTCAGCTCACCCTCTGCCATATGTTTCAGTTTCACAACTTTGGGCTTCTCTTTGCAGAGTCTGAGTGTGGGGTTTGCTATTCTTAGCATTTCTGCCTGATTAAAAGCTCAGTTTCTGGTGACTTGTAGCAGAGAGATCACAAAAGCTCCAAGACTCAGGTTCCAAGCTCTGCAGCATGCACTTCTCCTCTGATGGTTTTCAGCTTTTACTGCTCCAAAGCGCAGCTCAGAGCACATGCTGTGCTGACCCACAGCTTCCCATATGCACTCAAATGAGCTTTCTTCTCCTTGGCAACAATAAATAATCTAATAAAAAAGACACTGCATCTTATAAACAGATTGTTATTCCTTTGCAGATCTCTCCAAGGGCCAGCAAACTTTGACCCAGCAGACTGACATCTCCAGGCAGATCAGATTTAAAAAGAAAATACCCAGCACTTCTATGAAAATATCTATGCCATGCTTACACAAGCCACATGCCACCTCAGCTGTTTGAGAGCACTCTGAACCTCAAGTTCCAAATCCAAATGAGGATATAAGTGTTCTGAGGTGGCCAGTGGCAGGGTGCAAGGGGCAGCTTTAACTGAGGTCACACTGTGGTTGCCAACAGGGAAACAGAATGTATTTATACATTTTAAAGCAGCCACAACAGACTTAATTGATCCCACAAAGGAATCGATTGCTCACCATCCTTCTCAGTGCAAGGGAATGGGGGGCATCAAATAAAGCTGCAGAAAACAACCAAGTGAAGAGGAAATTCAGGCAGCACACAATTGATCTTAGATAAAAATTACATTTGTCCATCCTGTCTTAAGCATTCATTTCCGGGCTCTCATCTAACTGCACTCCTGCAAGGCCATTAAGTTAATTAAGTTTAGAAGACCAAAAGCATCTCAGTTCCAGATGAATCTGATGAATCCACATGGAAATATCTTTGGGAACCAGTCTTTTATTCATGGGGATGACTGTTCTTGGCCAGTGCAGGATTGTTCTTCAAAGTATTAAGACTATCCCTATCTGCTTTTCAATATTCCCTTCTTTCATAAAACAAAATATTCCTGGACTGCACGTAGATGCTGTAACTCATGACCCAGTAATGTTAGTTACTTTTCCAGCTTCTGAAAGTTTCTAAGGCAGTAATTTCCAGCTTCCTCATCCCATTTGCTTGGATTAGTTAGACCTGGAATTTGGGAACAGAGCTCAGAATCTCTTCCCCTCTGTGCCTCAGAGAGGTCTGATACCTTCCTGTCACATGGCACTATGCCCCTTTAAAACAAAACTGCTCAGAACTGCCAAGTTCCTTTTTCACAGAACAAATTCAGCTACAAAATTCTGTCCTCCATCAGACCCAGCTCTAACATTACTGATTATAGGTTTCTCTCCTCTCCTCCCTCCTGCTATTGAAAGTATGTTTCAGATTAATTTCCCTACACAGGTATTTGCTGTAGAATTAAAAACAAATTAAACATTTCATCCCAGATTTCTAAGTCCTAGAGACGTTTCCAAACAATTTGGTAGGAAAGTACATTTAGAATAAGAAAGAGGCTGCTTGCATTTCACTTCAGATTACCATTTGCCACTTTGGCTTCATTTTACAGTCCGCTTCATCAGCATGCTCTGCAGTTGCCAAACATACCCATGCAATTGTTACTCTGTAGAATGAAAACCCAGCTGTACACACAAGGACCCAGGTGCCAAGACATATTTAGAAGGATAAAAACTATTGGAACTGATGGAGTCCCACACTTAAATACTGCAGTGGAACTGGGGTCAAATTTTAGGCACGAATCAAGACAATGCAGAAGCTAAAACCACTCAAGAGGAAAGTTCTTCATGGTCCTGGCTCCACTGCCAGTGCTGTGACCCCTTGGATGTTGTCAGTGCTCGAGAATGTCAGATAAGACTCATTACAGAGCAACCTGCATGAAATTCAGTGACCTCTGACACCAAGTGGATCAGACTAGACGATCTGATTATGCTTTCTGTGAACCCCCTAAGAGCCATGGATTAGATCCTCCAATGAAAAAGGCTGGGCAGAGCCCCCCACTGCTCTTAGAGCAGAGGTCTTGCCATCAGCATTTCCAAACAGAAATCAAAGTCAACCTCTCAGTCACCTCCCTTGAAGTTGACAATGTTTTGGTTTTTTGGTTTTATTTCTCAAACAGTAAGAACCAGAAAGCAGCTTGGAATTTCTGTTTTTTTTTTAATAATTCTGCTGGAAACACTGAGTGGAGAAGCTGGGAATTTGTGGCTTGGAGTTTGGACATGAATCAGCAAAGATGGGATGCTCCCCTTGGCAGAGTGCCCTTGAATTAGAGGAAACTGTAAAAGGAGCAATTCTCATGGTTCAAGCTATTGAGGCTTGTGCCCTAATTCTGCACAGATACACACACACGGTGCTTCTCAATGAATAGATGTTGCTAGGGATTCTCGTCTCTCCCATCATTAAGTTTTAACCATTAAAAACACAAGTTTCTCCATGCAGACCTGTTTTTATTGTAAGTAATATAAAAGTAACTTAGCAAAGAAAAAAGGTGGATTGAGATTACTATATTTAGCAAAGGACTACATAGATATGAATTCAAGTACATGAAAAGCAGAAGGATGGGTCAGTGCATGAAAATGCCCAAAGGACAAAGAAGTATGAAAGATCCACAGAGCAGAAGCTGTGAATTGTGACAACTACTTGGGTTTAAAGATACTTATAAAACAATTGCCAGCATTTTCTCGCATTCTCTAAAAATTAAAGTTCAGCAAAACAAAACCTGTATATACACAAGACAGAGAAGGAGTCCTGTTCCACATAGATTTACTCTTTCTTATAAAAGAAAAAAAAAGGAAAAAGAAAGAAAAGCACACACATGCACACAAAAGAGGAAGCCAGTAAAGTCAGGCTACTTGACAACCACAAATCCAGATGTGCACATGGACTGGTCACCTGCCAGGGGTGGAGACCTTCCCACTGAGCCTCAGCAGGAGCAATCACTACTCCAGGCAGAGGAGAGAGGCTGCTGCTACATGAAGATAAAACCTACAGTGCATCACAAGGAAGCCCACAACCAAGGGTGACAAAAGAAATTCTTGCTGCACCCCAGATTGCAACCGTACACACCTGACCTGACTGGGGAGCTGCCCCAAAATCTCCTCCTGCAAACAATCTGGGTGGATCCCACCACTTTGAACAGAGCAGGTCAGAGCTCACAGCTCACTTTGTCTGGATACAATTTCAGTGAAGGCAATCAAGAATAGTTTTACACACAACAACTGATACCGGGGTCCCTTAGATGCCATTTTAGCCTGCTTACAAGGATTTGTGGTCAAATAACCTTGGGCAATTCTAAGAGTAGGTATCCAGCTAACAGTGCAAACAAACATAATGAGGCACCTCATTGCATGGCAGGGCAGGTAAAATGCTACATTTCTCCTCTGGGACCAATCTAAATGTACATGAATAGACATTTGATTTTGGGAGCAAAAGAGAAAAGGGAAAATTGTCCTAACCAGATGGATAAGCCTGGCTGGCTGTGGCTGTGCTGTACACTTTCCCAAGTGCTACCAGGTGCCAGCCACACTGATGCTCTCAGTGAGTCACCACAAGCCAGACACTCTCCAGAAGAAGCTGTCCTGTGGCCAACAGCAGAATTTATCCAAGAATTTATACAAGTCCAGCTTTGACCCCAAGTTCTTGCTTTGGAAGCTCAGACTACACATCCTAGCCCTAGGAATACCAACCCCAGGAATCCCACCAGGCCTCTGAACACAGAGGAACAACAAAACTGCTTTGATTTACTGCTCAAAGTCTCCATCTGCACTGAGATTGTTGTTCTGAGAGATGCTTCCATCCATCCCTGACTCCTGAGAAGCACTGGGGTACTCAGTGCTCACAGACAGTGTGTTTGTGTGTGGTTCCAGCTGTGGTGCAAGCTGACTGATCAAGGAGTTGGCAGCAAGGCCCAATGGTCCACATCCAAAGCAAAGTTCAGCTCACAGCTCCGAGCCTTTGCCCTTTAAAGCATTTTCCTGCACCACCCTGTGCCAAGAAAATGAGTGAGCAAACAGAGAAAGGCAAACACTGATTGCAAAAGTCTATTCCTGATATTCTGAATGTGCTCAGTGACTTGTCCATCACAGCCAGATGTTTGAGATTTGAACAAACTAAAGCCCAAATTAAAGTTGAACAAATTAAAAGCCCTGCTTTTTGCCCTTGGCGTATTTTGGTTTGTAGTGCATCTCATTAGTGTGATTTCCTTTAATGGCTCATTTAGTTTTTGGACTGAAAATTAGAAACCAAGCAAATCCTAATTTAAGCAAACATTTTTTTGTACAGCCACTTGCTGGCACCTCAGAACTTAGGGGGCTTGGGAAGGATAGGGAAAAAAGGGCTTTCTGTTTATCCACTTCACCACAAGTCTTTTTGATGCTAAAATATTCAGGTTCTAAATACTGCAAAGAGAATATTTGTTTTCTTAAAAAACACTTCCATGAGAATTTAGAGGTCTGAAGTTGATATATCTACCCTTAGTGGCCAATTTTAATTGGCAATATCCCTTTAAAAACAAAGGGCCTTAGCTGCAAAGAGGTGCTTTGAATGAGAAAACAAATTTGGTTTTGAGGAGTTCAGATGCCTGGAACCTGACATCTTTAAAGCAGAAAGAGCTTTCCTCAAGAGATTCAGCTTCCCAAGAAACTGAACTAAAGGCCAACAGCATTTGGAGAGGGAATTTTAAGAACTGAACAGAAAGCTTCCAAGATCTGTCCACTTGAAAGAATCAGGTCTTTAAAGTTTGAAATAATAGCATTATATAAAGAAAATGAAACTCTTCTCTGTGAAGCTAATCACACTTTAAACTGAAGATACAGAAAATGCTAAAGGTTTGTGCTAAGCAATGAACCACACAAAGCCCTCACCCTTCTGGCCTTATTAAATATCACGCAGACATTCACAACTGTATTCTAAATACTTCACTGTTTTGTATTAATGACACATGATCTGACATCCCAAAGATGCTCCATGGATTTCAGTGTTTAATGCTGCTGGGCCACTCTCCTCACATTGTCATTGCAGAAACATTTATCTCAACAGCATGATGCCAGCAGCACCTCTAGAGGTGGGCACCAAAGAGTGATCCCCTTAAATACAAGTTACACATGTTGTTCCAAGTCCCTTAGGCTATCCAGTAAATTCCATGATGCCATGGAAATACAGGTCTAACACTCTGGGGCATCAACAAAAACAAAACAGCAAATTGCACAAAGAGCTGATGTTTTCCATCTCACAACTTCCTTAAATAAGTAAAATTGTTGGAACTCCTCCCTGCAGAAAGTCACATGGCAAGCAATGTTTTTGCAGTGCTTTTGCAAATTTCTGGAGAATCTCTAACAGAGGATAATGCTCATTTAAGTGCACATTACAACCCTTTCAACCTGCATTAATTTATCTTGTAAGTGATCCCAGCTATCAGCTCCCTTCCTCTGCCTCACAAATATATCTTGATAAAAAGCAGTTACCCATTTCATAAAAAAAACCCCTGCAACGAGATATTCCTGCAGCTGAAATCACCCTTGCCCAGTCTCCCACTTCTTCAGAAAAGGCTCAAACACTTGTCAGATTCTAAGTCACGTGGAGGAGCAGAAAAGATGAAGTCAGAAGTCTTTCCCTGCAAAGCAGAGGGATGGCAGGTGCAGCAGGACACTGACTTCCAGAGGCTTTTCCACAGTGTCAGTGTGGCATTGCTGGAACATCCTCCCCACACCAGGGGTGGCCCAGATTGCTGTTCCAGGTTGAAAGGATGCTCTCACATTTCAGAGCTGTCAGTCACTCCCAAGTTGCTCTCTCAGAAGATGACCCCTGAGCTGACACTGATGCCATGATGGGTTTTTTGCCTTTCCTTTTTATACACATTTATAACATATTCTTAGCATTTATATTTATAATTCTTTAAACCTAATATCATACCATAGTCCAGGTGTTCTCCTAGAGCAGAAGAGCAAACATCCTAAAGGCCTCACAGCTGGAGGCCCAAAAGCCTCACTCTGTCTTGAGCCACCAAGGTTCTCTCTGGAACATACTCTAAACTAGGATTGAGTCCATCTGGGGAGAAATACTTTAAAATAAGGAGATGTCACACCATTCATTTAAGCCTCTCATGGGGAAATCTTTGTCAAATATGCTAATTTGCAAAGTCTAAAAAATTGTTTACATGATGCACCGTGTGTGCATTTCGGTGTATTCCACCTTGACAAATTGTTGCATGGAAGAATCCTTATTAAATACCAAGGTAAAACCCCTTTTTTTGTCCCTTAACCATGTTTGACTCATAATTCTAAGACCAGGGAAAAGGCATTGGCAGAAAGCTGTGTAATTTCCATAAGGACAGAGGAACATGAGCAGCCCCTGAGGAGGAGCTGGGCCTGGTCCTCAGCCTCACATGCTGAACATGAGAACTGATCTGCAACAGAAATTGTCTTAAATTTTTTAAGAGATTACTCTTTTATTGTAAATTCAGGCAACCCCAATGAGGGGAGAGAATGATACATCTGTCTCCATGCTCTCAGAAGGCTAATTTATTACTTCATTATACTATTTATGTTAAAGAACACTATACTATACTGAAGAATACAGAAAGGATACTTACTGAATGCTAAAAAGATAATAATGAAAACTCCTGACTTTTTCCAGAGTCCCAACACAGCTTGGCCCTGATTGGCCAAAGAGTGAAAACAACTCCCAGCAGAATCCAATGGAACAATCACCTGTGGGTAACCAATCTCCAAACACATTCCACATGAGCACAACACAGGAGAAGCAAATGAGATCAGAATTGTTTTCCTTTTCTCTGAGGCCTCTCTTGCTGCCTTTCAGCTTCCCAGGAGAAAAATCCTGGGCAAAGGAATTTTTTCAGAGAATGTGAATGCCACACTCTTTCAAGCCACACAGAGGTAGCACGGATCACACTCTGCAAGGTAGTCCCAAAACTCCATCTGAAGCTGTATGCACAGCTTGAGAAGGTCAGGAGGCACAGGCTGTATTGAAATGAACAAAATAAGTTTAGCTTGCTTTTTATCCAAATTTTCTCTCTCTGCTCAAAGGAGAATGAGATGAGTAGAGCTTGCCAAGATTTTTTCCTTATTACATTTGCTTTAAAAATCCATAACTTGATATCTAAATCATTTGTGTATTTGGACTAAACACATAGAGTTTGAAGAAAAATACAGTTCAAAAGTTTGTTCTTTTTTTTTTTTTCTTTAATATTCTCAATGAAACATTTTGGATACTTTTCCCAAAGCTTATACCTTCAGAATTAAAGGAAATGTTTTAAATTAAAATATTTCTTTAATGTCTGAATGTTTTGGATTAACTAGAAAGGATTATCCAGCAGTTTCATAGCTAAATAAGAACAACAAAAAATCCTGTTATTTCAATAGCTCTAAAGAATGTGGATTAGAAAGACACATCGTGTACAGCACTTTATAACTTTTGGAAACATGTTGTGAGAAAAGCTGTAGGAGAGCTACCTACAAGGAAAGCCATAAATAGAACTGGAAATTCATCCCTCACCCCTGCTGCTGTTTCACAGGTCTCCCTGAATATCACTGTGTATTTTGAATATCACACAGATCTTGAGCAGGTGAAGTCACTGCACTGCAGCAGCTTCAGAGGAACTTCCTGGACTTTTTGTGCAACAAATCTCCCATGACATAAGGATTTTTTTCCTTTTTTTTTTAGTGGCTCAGTGCCCCATTTTGGTAACTTTCTAGAGATACTGCCAGACTAATTGAAAAGGCTCAAAGTAAATAAGTAATGAAATTAGAGTCTGAGAACTGATTCAGAAGGAGTCTTGTTGGTTTTGTGGTTTGGAAACGTGTTTTAGAGGTTTTGGGCAGAGAGCCCACTGACTGAAACTTGCAAGTTAAAGGCTGTAAATCCAGAGCTTGTGGTGAATACACAAATCCTCTTTGAAACAAACTCCTGTAACTGGAATAGTCCTTAGGCATAAGCAGTGTGCTCCCCAAAGGCTCTTGGAATTCTTATGACTCTATCAGCTGCACAAAAAGGTGCTGTTCCTAGAACAATTTATCATCTGAAAGTTTGGGGCAAGCCTCAAGGAATCTATCTGAGGACATCAAGAAAATAAATATTTACTGCAGATTCTTCACAAGTTTGAATTAAATTCAGTGCAGTGTTTGCCATGGGATTTATTCATTAAGTTCCCTTATCATTAATGTGAGCTATGAGGAGAGCACATCACAGAGGAAATTCATCCACTGCTGTATCAGCAGAGATGCTGGAACTCACGGGTGTGCATGACATCCCAGATTGAGCCAGAACCCAAAATCTGCCATTGCAAAGCAATTCCATGGATGACATTACAAAAAGCAGTTCCTCTGTGTTAGATGCAGGGTCAGGCTTGTGCTATGTTTCAAAGCCAGAGCCACACAGATCCTTGGCATAGTTTTCCTTACATGTTTAAGTCTTCTCCATGAATGCTTTTTTGTCAATAATGCCACATAACTTAGAATGTTTATTTCCAGCAAGTTGCACACAGCAGAAACAAATTATTGGCAACAGGCAATAATATGACTTTTATTTGTAGTGGTGAAAAATAGAGGTGAAATTTGAGTTTGGAACAGATACAACTAAGAGCACCATTGTAACCAGTGCCCAAATCCTCCAGGGTAGTGTCATACATGCTGAACTGTTTGACATAATATTGTGGGAAGGCAAGTTTATAGAAATAGCAGTACTTTGAAAAGGGTTTCTAATACCTGTTTTTTTCAAAGGAATTTTGGTCTGTATCTTAGAAATCTGCATTTACCCATGGAGCTATTTAAAAGTCAAACAAGCCTTTAATCTTAATTCCACTGAACAGAAGGGAGGCAACAACTTCATGTTAAATCAAGGATATGGACGTACAAACAGTAAGCAGCTGAGTTTATTTTTTAGAAATATCTCTTCTGTTCTCTGCTCACAGACTGCCCTAAAAACATATCCCTGCTCAATTCTCAGTCTGACTGGCTTCTAAAGCCAGCTACTTTAAAGGTTCAGGCTTAGCTAATCAGGCAGACAGCACCACTGTCCCTGTAGCTCTTCAAACTCCTAATCAAAACCATTCCACAGTTCTTCATTTAGATACAGAAAATATATCACATTTCTACAGAAGCACAGAGACCTCAGCAGCTGTTAGTTTCCAGATTAGTAAACTGTAATTGGAGGGTAGGTGCTGATCCTAAGTCATTAGCAGAATGTCCCCAAATGCTGTGGATGGCTGCCTGCTGTGCTCCTCAGAGCAAAGGCACCAGCAAAGAAACACTTTCTGAAGAGCAGAGATAACAGAGGTCACCAGCATTACGATCAAGGTTCCAGATAATCTCCAAATTAAAGGCCTTCAGGTGCAATGAAGCCCAGCTGGCCCACATCAGGGTGATAATCTAAACATAATCCACAACCTGCCAAACTGAAGACTGAATTAATTATAACACTGAGGGGCTATGTAAAAAACCAGATTACTGAGCTCCTATTGACTGAATTTGATTACCCTGGAAACAACATGGCAATTCATTGAATTTTATCCCCTTCAGTTCTGCTTTGGACAGACACAGTTTTGTTGAACTGTTGCTGTATCTCAAATTAAGCCTCTGCAAGATTTGGCATGCAGTAGCAACCTTGGCTGAAAAGCCTGAAAATTTGACAGCTAGGTAAGCGATCCAAATCTTTTAGTTCTTTTCTTCAGAATATCAAGTTCTCAGAACAGGCTGCCTCACAAGTATCCTGCTATGCTTCATGAGGTGCTACATAACCCAAGAACAGTCACATTCTTGCAGCACTTTGGCTTTTTATTAACTCCATCTTAGTGGACAGTACTAAAAATAAGTAAAAAATAAAAATCCAGGAAGATTCATGTTTAATTACTTTCAGTTTTAGATTTATCACAACTGGTTTACTGAGGCCTAATACACTGTTCCTCTACTATAACATAACTCAGTTCCCTGACAGTGAAATTCTCTACATCTGTAAATAAAAAGCCTGTTCTTTGTGCATTCCAGGAATTGAGATGCACACTGCTTAAAGAGGAATGATCCAAAAATACAGCAGAAAAAAGGCTCTGCTCATTTTCATAAGCTTAATTTTTTGCAAAACCCTTGTTAGTATATTTTAAATAAACTCTTGTTATATTGTTTTAAATAATATATTTTAAACATTTTAATAAACATTTGATTCATGTCATTTATGACTTAAAACACAAAACTGCAGAAAAACATTTATTAACAGATTACAGTGATTCACTTATCTTCCTTCTTCTACCTGAAATGGAGGTAGAGCTGTCCATTTAGAATTTCTCATTGCTTACTGAATTGAGCATTTCTGTTCTGCACACACCCTCCTCTTCCAACAGAGCATTTTCAAAACAAAATATTTGCTCCCCAAAGCACACCACCACACCATGACCAGGAAACATGTTGGAAATAAATACAAACAGATATTTTTAAAAACACTTCAGAAGACTTCTAGGGTTGCTCCCTTCAAAAGAAAAGAACACAATGAAGATGCTCCCTGCCATGCCCCTTCCTCCTCTCTTTTTTCCTTGCACTGTTTCTTAAATGCTGGAATTATCTAATTTGAACATTACTCATTATTTAAAAAGAAAAAACAAAAAATACCAAACTTTGGCACAGCAAGTATTCTCAGAAGAAATCTCACATATTTTTAGACTAGCTCACAGTTTGTAAAGTCCCCAGGGCATAAACATGGAAATAAAAAGCACTTTAAACAATCAAACTACAAATATGCTGTAAAATGAGCATGGATGTTGCAGTGATTATGCTCATAATTTTTTAAAAATCTTAAATATTATTATTATTATTTTAATTTTTTTTACAAAATTCAGCCTTTGATAAAATCCTCCACAGGTCTGAACTACCAGTCAAAAATTCACATGCCATCTCCAAATCCCACGTTGATCCCTTCAACTCCACTTCCTGAGGTTAAATGCCTTTAAATGCCAACCACAGGGCTGATGGTGAAACATTTCCCTACTCTCCTAAGCAAGGGCAATTGAGCAGAGGGACCTGCAGGCCTGGCAGTGCACATCAGCCTGCCACAGCCCCAGGTGGGATTGAGGAGAGGAGATTTGTTTGTTCTCATGGTTTTCCCTTTAAGAGCCCAGGCAAGTGCCAGGGCTCCCCAGGGACCAGCCCCAGGGAGGGTCAGGCAGTGCCTGGGACCCTCTGGCTCCAATCCTGCTCCTTTCTGCACCAACCCTGGGGGTTCTGATGCCTTGGGAGGATGCCAAAAACAGAGCTAGACAGGGTTAAAGGAATAAAGTAGAGATTTACTAAAAGGCTTTCAAAGGATACACCATGGGCAGTACAAGGCCATGGCTCCACCCAAGATGGATGAGGTCAGGAGTTTTCACACTTTAAGTTTTGGTCCATTTCCATATTGGGGTTAATTGTCCGATTCCAGCTGCAGGTTATGCAGTCCTATCCTCCCAGTTTGCTCTCCTCAATTCCCTATTGTTGGCGCTTTTTGGGCCTGAAGCTGTGATGTTGTCCTTGGTTCTCGGGCCAGAAAAGTATTATTTTGTGTGACTGAGCTGTGAGGAGAATTGCTAACACTTCAAGTTCAGAGGTTGCACACCAAGGCAGGACAGAATTGGCAAAATAGGAAAGCTGAAACTTAGGGCATCAGTTCTGGTGGACATCAGGTGGAACATGAGCCAGCAGTGGGCCTTTGAGGGGCCAAAGGGGGCTGATGGTTTCCTGGGCTGCATTGGGCACAGCAGCACCCTCAGGCTGAGGGAGAGGATCCCTCCCCTCTGCTGAGGCCACACCTGGAGAGCTGAGCCCAGGAACGTACTGAAGGCATGTCTTAGTTGGAAATGCAAGATGTGGCTTTGGGTGTGCATTCTATCACCATCTACCACAGGTGGGGCAGTTCTCTGCTGTCCATGGGGCAGTTTTTTCTTTATCTCTCCCACAGCCAATCCTCCCTCCAGGAGATCTCTGCTGTCCATGGCCACTGAGTGTCCCTGCAGGGCTGATCCAATTCCAGCATCCCATGGGGAGATGCTGCATTGCCCAGGGCAGGAGCCAAGCATTCCTACCTGGATCCAATGTGAGCCTGGCACAGCCCAGCAGCCTTTGCCCAGTGCATTGCCAGAGGAGCAGCTTCTGCTGCCCTGCATGGCCAGAGGGAGCCCAGGCCCATCTGCAGCAGCCCTGGAGCTGCAGAGGAAAACTCCCCCCTTGTGCAGGATCCCTGCTCCAGCAGAGCCACAGCTGGCACTGCAGGAGGGCTGAGCCCCCATGGGATGGGGCTGTGCCACCCCCCTGACACACAGGGGGCCAGGGGGCCAAGTTCTATTTTTTTTTTTTTTTACTATTACATTTGTTTTGGTTTTTTTTTAGTTTTCCTCGTAAAGCACTGTTATTCCTACTCCCATATCTTTGCCTGAGAGCCCCTTAATTTCAAAATCATAATAATTCAGAGGGAGTGTGTTTGCCTTTTCCACTTCAGGGGAGGCTCCTGCCTTTCTTAGCAGACACCTGTCTGTTCAAACAGAGACAAGGCAGCACAGGGTTATCAAGATGATTGAGGGACTAGAGCACATCCCCTGTGAGGAAAGCGGAGGAAGCTGGGCTGCTGCCTGGAGTAGTGATGGCCCAAGGGGATCTTCCAAAGCACATCAATACCTGAGTGAAAGGTGCTGAGAAGATGGCCAGACCCTTTGCAGTGGTGCCCAGTGAAAGGACAAGAGTCAATGGACACAAACTGGAGCTGAACATCAGGAAATGCTTCGTTACTGTGAGCATGACTGGCACAGCTTGCCCATGGAGATTGTAGGATCTCCATGGCTGAAGGCTTTTAAAAACCATCTGGACATGGTTTGGGCAGCCAGCTCTGGGCAGCACTGCTTCAGCCTCCCTGCTGGGGAACATGAAGCCTCAGGTTTCAGCTTTTATATTTTTCAGATTCTGTGCTGCTTTAGTGTGTGGGTCTGGGCTTCATATCAGGGGATGGTGAGCTCTGTGCACAGAGCAGGGAGACAAAACAATTCCTGCTCTGCCTGGGCACCAAGGACAAATGATCCAAATCTCAGCCCAAGAGCACAAACACCGTGGGCTGGAGAGAGAAAAACAAGCAGGGTGGGACCGGATAGGCTAAAGCTGGAATTGGACAATGAACTGCAAGATGCAAATGGAGCAGAACTGATCACAGTGAGAGACCCCACGAGCAGTCATGCATTTTGTGACCATTTTGGGTTCATTTTTGGTGTACCCCTGGCTGGGCTCTTGTGCTGCCCAAACTGGATGCCTCTTAATAATGCCGTACTTTATTCTTTAATTCTGTCTAGTCTCTGTTCTATGTCAGCCTTCACAAGTCATCAGACAAATGACATCCAGAAGCTCCTTCCCACCCCAACCATTGTGTATTATATCTGTGATTCAGTATCCTTGCTCATTCCAAAGCTGAAAAAAAGGAAATCACCCCCTCAGCCACTCCACTTTTGAGTTACTTAGGAAAAAACTTTGGTGCCTGATCCTGATAGACAATGCATGTATTGAGAGCACTGCTGAGCAGAACAAAAGGTTATGTGGGGGCAACAGCCCCCCCACCACAGACCTGCACTTGAGGTCTCACCCACAAAAGTGCTCTCAGGAGCTGCTCAGCAGAAAGGGAGAACAGGACCTCCTGAAGCACCAAGCTGGGCACTCACAAGGGGAAGACCAAGGCACACAGCTGTGTGACATGGGGAGCAGCTCACTGCCTGAGGCTGCTATAGTGAGCCAGCAGGATCACAATGGGAAAGAGAACCAGCCAGGCTGCAGAAAAGCACCTTTTCAGCCTCTTCTGACCTAAGGAATAAAGCACCTTTCCCATTCCAGGCAACTTACATGCAATCATGTATAATTTACAGAGAGCAATGCCCTTTACCATTGGACTTTACAAATATCAAGTGTCAAAATGTTTATATGTTCCAGAATCAGTGTAAGGTGTAAGAAGCTGAATTTACCATTGCCTTGAATCTCCAACAACCACTTAAACCACAACAAAATGGAAGTATCTGCAGTAATTTCATGTATATGAACACACATTGAAAATCACATCCAGTAAGGACTGTAAAATAGTAATGATTAGTCTTTTTTGTGTTTAATGCTTATTTTGTCCCCATTTGTCATTTAATTGCTTATTAGCTGGTGACAGCAAGAAAACAGAGTCCTCACAAAATGGGAAATTCTACAAACCTGAGTGAGACAAAAAGTCAACAGTCCAGTGGAGGTCACAGAGAACCACACACCTCCACACAAACAGACCATGCCCCTAGCCCCTGGGCAAAAAGAGATTTTAAAATGCAAATTAGATACCCACACAGTAACAAATCATTGTAAGTAGAAAACCTTTCAGCCCAGTACTTTAATTTCAAGATGACATATAGTTTAATGTTGGTGCTATAAAACCTCAGTGCTGTTTTTAACTTGCTGTTCTGCTCTCCCCTCAGATTTACTGCAACAGAATTGAACCAGGGTTATAAAGAGCATGTGTAGTTAAAGAAATTCTATTTGATCCTGGAAATAGTTTCAGAATGGGCAATTAAATCCATTTTTCCAGCAACTTAGATAGTCTCAGCAGTCAGTGTTGTAATTTGTTGTAAAGCCTACCACACATGAAATATTGTGGCTATCAGCTTCTGGCTTTTTAATGGTGTGATGCCAACCACAAGAGCTCTTTAATACAGTAAAGCTTAAAAAGACCAGAAAATGAACAATTTTTCATCTTCATTTTTCAAAACTGAAAAACTCTCACACTCTTGAGATGAAAGGCACCACAGAAAGACTTTAATATTAATTGTCTATGATACGCAATTCAAATATTCCTACAGGAAATTGCTAATCTTAGAGTGATATTAATATAAGCCTGACTTAAGACACCAAGTAGGACTGCACATGGAACAAACAAGACATTCAAGAAGTTGTCTTGTGTGGCTTGGGCACGAGGATGGGCAGAAACATCTGACATTTGTTTGTATTTGTTTAAAATCTGGACAGAGCATGTGGTTCCTCCCTGACATAACCTCTGCTCTCCTAACACAGGGTTCTAGTCCTTTCACTGCATTCTTTCTCTCACCTGAACTCAAGACATACTGTTGGTTTCTGCAAAGTACCAAAGCAGACAGCTCCTCATCTCAGTTGACATATCTGTACACTATGACACTGCAAAACAGAAAGAAATATTCCAAAAGGGAAACAGTGTTGAGTGTACGAGGAAGAGAATCTCATTATTTTATATACATGTATACATATATATACACACACACAGAAATACAGAATCCTTCTGGTTGGAGAAGACCTTTAAGTTCATCAAGTCAAATCATTCCCTCAGCACAGCCAAGCTCACCACTAACCACATCCCCAAGTGTCACATCTAGAAATCTTTTGAATCCCTCCAGGGGTGGTGACTCCACCACTGCCCTGGGCAGCCTGTTCCAATGCTTAGAAACCCTTTCTTTCCATGAAAACATTTTTTTCTAATTTCCAATCTAAACCCTAGTGTGACTTGAAGCTGTTTCCTCTTCTCCTGTCACTCATTCTTGGGAGAAGACACTGACCCTCAACTCATTACAATCTGCTTTCAGGTAGTTGTAGAAAGGAGTAAGGGGCTCCCTGAGCCTCCTTTTCTCCAGATTAAACCTTTCCCAACACCAAGTTGTTCCTGTAGTTCCCAGATTCTGTTCCTTATTGTAGATAAGGATCACAGCTGCTCACCTCAGGTCAGCTGGGAGCTCCCCACAGTCAAGAGTGCTGGTGAATGATGGACAGTGAGCACTTCCACCAGGTCTCAGCACCCCGGGAGAATCCCACCCAGCCCCACAGACCTGCGTATACCTAAGGGCTGTGGCAAGTTGCAGCATTCACAGTCTCTGAACAGAGAGAGACATAATTCCCTCTCCCCCAGGATTTCTCCTGGGAAGCCAATGAGAAGCTTAGAGAAGAAGAAAAACAATTCTCATGTCTTTCACTACTCCTGTTGTTTTGCACACATGGAATGTGTTATGGAGATTTGCTAAGAGTGATTTGTTAATTGGACACCAGTGAAGATTGTTAGATTGTTTTGTTTCCTTGGCCATTTGGGTCAAAGCTGTATCCTGACTGTCTCAGACAGTCATGGATTTTCTTTAGTATAGTGTAGTATAGTATAGTATTCCTGGGATCTCTGCTGGTCAGAGTGACTTCGAGATACGTACAAGTCTCTTTTCTTAGCTCAGCAGCTGAAGAAGGAGTCAGGATTTTTTCTGTTTTCATTCTTAAGGTTGCTTATTTCTCACCTGCAACATTCTTTCTTTGGCTTGCTGAGGTCTGTCTGGCAGGTAAGACAGAGGGACACTAACCATCCTCAGAGGCAGTGTTGTCTTTTATACTAAAAACTATATGTACATTATTTACAATAACTTCTTAATACTTATCACTTATGTTAGACAGTGAGTTTCTACTTTAATCTAAAAGTGCTAGCATCACTCAGAACATGGAGATTAGGAAGAAGAAAGAAGGACAGGGTATGCTTAAATTCTTTTATCTTGGGAATTCAAGCCTCCATTCTAAAAACCTTAAAAATCTATTTTTCACTCCATCATAAACTAACTATTATTTTACTTAAACTTTTTTGACTTGTAATTTTTTATATAAAGGTGGTAATTTGTTTTATGGGTCAAAATCAAAGTCACAGGGGCTCTGTGCCAAGGTCTCTGAGCCCCCTGGTAGGGGCTCAAGCCATCTAGGACAGCCAGAGAGATGTCTTGAGTTCTGACACAGTATAGTATCTCTTTAGTATAGTTTTAATATGGTATTAGTGTAATATAATACAGCTTTAATAAAGCAATTGTTCAGCATTCTGAATCAATGGAGTCAGATGCCAATCATTCCCAGACATTGGGGTCAGCCTGCATTCAATAGCAAGCCACTGTTGTTATCATATTGCAAAGCTCCCATACCTTCTCAGTGATTTCTCACGAGCAGCTCCTCACAGCACAGCCAACAAAGTCTAACACTCTCCTCACCCAGCTAACCCCCTTTCTATAGCACTCATCCTCATTGGACACAGCTGTGGCCTGTTAAGGGCAGGCCTGTTCCTAATCTTTGCTAATAAGTACAGCTGCAACTCCTCAGGGGTGAGATTACCTTCTGCACTATCTTTATCGTCTTACATTCTATCCCTTCACAAGTCACTAAGCATTCTCCCCTGGGTTGTGGTGCTCCATTCTGCTCCCTATCCCTGTTTTCCCTCTCAGGGAGTTGTGTACCTGGACAACAGCTGTTGTTACTCTTAAAGGCTGAGGGAAAGAAGGTTTTAAGTGTCAGCCTTTTCCTCATTCTTTGCCACTATATTTTCTTCTGCATCCAATAAAGATGGGAGATTATCCTTAGCCCTTCTTTTTCTGCTATTTATTTACTTTTTACTGCCTTTTGTGGCACTGGGACGATTGAGCTCCAGCTGGATTTTGCATATATAGGGGTGTGTGGGTATAATTTCAGAGGCAGAATGAACCCTCATTCTCCCTGTTCCATTTCTCCAAGTCTGAAACTCTTAGTGGCAACAGATGAAAAAGCTTACCAGAAATAAACAAAAGAGTCAATATGAGCCAGACAGAATTGGTGTGGGCAGCCACACCATGCATTGGTGTCACCTGAGGGTCACACTAAATCCTCACACTGAAGGGTTCCTCACCTTCCCAAGGCATCTCTCAAACCTCAAGAATTGGAGATCCTTGGCTCTCTAAAAATGCTCTTTTGTGCCAAATTTAATTATACTGAGAAAAATCAAGCTTTAGTTACAGATGTTTCTCCTTGTCATGCTACATATAAAAATCAGACATATTGGTGTAATCATATTTCTTTAGTTTAGTCAGCATTTAATATCTCTTTTCAATTACCACAGGGGATGTTTTTCATTTGTGGAGATGGAGTTTGTCTTGCTATCCCAGGACACATCATAGGTGGACCATGGATCATTGGGAAACTTACTCTGCTAACACCCAGTGCAAAAACGAAACATAAATGTGAAAGATCTATCAGTCAATATGAGCCAGACTGCAAAGATGATTTTGAACCTTGGAGTTTTACCAAGGATATCCAATTCTTGAGGTTCAAAAGATGCCTTGGGAATGTGAGGAACTTTCCAATCCCACACATCTACTGGGGACCAAAGATCCCGTGTGGATGATCCTGCAAATGTACTTTGCATGGCTTCAACAATTTCTTTTGGAATTGGCCAAGCATCCACTGGCAAACAAACTAGACAGGTGGAAAATGTTTTTTCTGGGGTTGTGTTGGACAGAGATATAGTATCTAAACCTGATACATCAGTGAAAGTCACCCAAACATTTTCTCACTGGCAAATCTGTATTACTAAAAGCAAGCAAAGCAAAAAAGCAGAAGCATAAGACACTGCAAAAGATATTGGAAGTAGACTAAGGGAAAAGGTTTGAATTGCAACTGACAAGCTGTTTGAATCAGATTATAGCAGATACTGCTTTAAAAATATTTACCAAATATACCTCAAACCCCATGAAATTAGGAAAGCTGAGTAAGATGTTTGCAAGAATTTAATTTTAGGAAAAATTCCAACTCACACCAGATTAACAGATCAAAATCTGACCTTTTATAACTGACAAGGTCAGCAACTTTCTTAGTGCCTTGCCTGACCCACAGGATTTCTGACAGAGCCCAGCCTTACCTCTTCTGTTGTGCTTTCCAGCTGGAAGATCACAGAGAAGTCCCCCAGCTGAACTTTACCCAGAGATGGTCAGGTGGCCTGCCAAGCTCCCTCTGCTTACTGAAGGAAAATGCCATCAAATGCTGGTTTTTTTCCAGCTGGGTTAGAAAGTTGTTTGTTGTCAAGCACTACAATGGTGAGGCATGATGCTGAAAACTGAAATAGCTGTAACCTGTGCACAGTGGGAAGAAATAAAACACAGCTGTCATTTTCAGGGCTTTAGTTCTCTATCTCTCTGATGCCTCAGGTTTCAGCTTTTATATTTTTCAGATTCTGTGCTGCTTTAGGGTGTGAGTCTGGGTCTATATGAGGGGATGGTGAGCTCTGTGCACAGAGCAGGGAGACAAAACAATTCCTGCTCCAGCTGGGGACCAAGGACAGGTGATCCAAATCTCAGGCCCAAGAGCACAAACAATGTGGGGTGGAGAGAGAAAAACAAGCAGGATGGGACTGGATGGGCTAAAGCTGGAATTGGACAATGAACTGCAAGATGCAAATGGAGCAGAACTGATCACAGTGAGAGACCCCCATGAGCAGTCACGCATTTTGTGCCCATTTTGGTTCATCCTGGGTGCAGCCCTGGCTGGGCTCTTGTGCTGCCCAAACTGGATCTATTGAGTCCTCCTAATAAATCCCTGCTTTACTATTTAACTCTATCTAGTCTCTGTTCAATATCAGCCTTCTCAAGGCATCACCACCTTTAGTTCAGGAGTTTACATTTTTTTAAGTGAAGCATCTTGGACTGCCCTGAATTTCATCTCATGTCTGGATGGGCTTCATTATTCAAAGGGCACATTATCAATTCCTGATGTCCAGGAAGAGAACTGTGCCTGGAGAATTTTTAATCTCTATGTCGGTAAAAAAAAAATACAGTCAGAAATATCCTGAGAGAAAAAATATTACATAGCAATCCCCATGTATGGACTAAAGGCCCTGACTTCTTGGTGTCTCCAGCTATGTATTACAGAATCTAAATTTGTCATTAAAAGCCATAACCTTTAGCTAAAGAAAATCTAAGGAACAAAAGAGCAAAGCAAAGGGATGATAAATTCAATAGGATCTCCTGTGTAATATCAGACAGGAATTTTGCACTGCACCACCTGCCTCCAGCAAGCTGTCTGAAAATGAGGCAGATTCTACACCCACAAGATTAACTCTTAAAAACGTGCTTTGTTTCAATTTTTCCACATTCAGTGCTCGGAACAGTTCTGTGCTGTTTAGGAAAGGCAGTAAATCTTGAATCCAGCCATAACATTTCCTCAAATAATATCACACCCCTGCTTACAGCACAAGCCCAACGCCAGCGCAACCATGCTGGACTCTGCCTGTGTCCACAGGCTGGGAAAAGCTCATTCCATGGCAGCACCAGCCAACTGGAAAGCTTTAACTGCTCAAGAATTAGTGTGCAACTACCATGTTTACTCCTCAGAACTCTTCTCTCTTTGGTGGTTGCTCCATTATTCATGGGTCAAAGGCCCCAGCTTAACCCAAGAGAGAGCAGAATAAAATCTGTCTACAGATACAGAAAACATAACTGGTGAAACTAATTCACTCTCCTATTTCAGAATATTGAAACATTTCTTTTTAAAACAGAAATTATTCAAATCCTCTATTTTATTGTGACATACAAATGCCAGGATACTCAGCCTTAGATTCCTGTGTTCTGTAGACCATATCAACACTGGCCAGAGTATCAACAAATGTGGGCAAACACCACGATGAGGAGCAATCAGGGAGGAAGAGAAACTATTGCAGCCAATCTGACACTTGCCAAAGCAGCTGTCAACAAAATTTTTCAGGCATTGAGGCAAAGTTTTTCAAGGTTGGATGTCAGAATGTGGCTAAACCAAGTCACATTTGAATGAGTTACATCTGAATGTCAGAGAAAACATACAGCAGAGAATTTGCAAGGAATACTCTTGTCAAGTGAATTGCCTTGCCACAGGTTGCAGTGATAACTGCATGCCTTGAGTGCTGCTCATACTTGTGCTGGGGAAGCTGAGATGAGGCTTTACTAATTTACACACTGAGTCTTTGCAAGGTTCTGCAATTCAGAATATTTGTTCTTGACACGTGTGGATATAGATTTTTGTCAAAGCCTTATTTTGTTCTTTAAGTAATAAAACACTGGCTGCCTTGTATCATGTACAATAAAAATATGCACTTAATATTCTGAAGCATGAGAGAATTTCCAGAAGTTGTGCCTCATCTTATTAGACAGAGCAGAAATGCCTAAACAGTCCCCTGTTTGATGCTTCATTGTGTTCCATAAGTGAATTCCCCTTCCTCCCACTTCACATTCACTGCTCATTTTCTTTCTAAGCTGATCACACTAATGGTTTCACCTTTGTCTATTTGTGTGGGTTTGAAATTGGACAAAGAATCTCTCATACCTACTTTCAGAACATTTTATTTCTTTTATCTTGATAACATGCATTAGGAGTGTGATAGGCTGGTCTCTATCAGCACTTTCCTCTGTATTTAGATGAGATCATTTTGAAAAGCAAGGCAGCAGCAGAACTTCCAGATGAGATCATTAAAAACAATGCTGTTGAATTCCAGGGAAATCCAATCTGAGCAGGTCTCATTATCACTCAGGTTACAGACTATCATGAGCAAGTCTAAACTATATACATTATCAGCTTTCCTTTTAGTAGTGTAAATATTGGGTCTCCTTTGCTCATCCTTTCCTCCCAAAGTGCTCTATTTTCCAACAAATCTTACCTGATTCCAGAATTTGGCCCATCTCTGACCTCAATCCACTATTATGAGGAAGGCTACCAAGATGATTAGAGGGATGGAACACTCTGCTTTCCTGCTATGAAGAAAGATTGAGAAAATTGGGATTGCTCAGTCTGGGAAGCTTCATGGTGACATTAATGTGGCCTAAGGTACTTGAAGGGGAAAAAAGGTGGAGAGGGGCTTACTGCAAGAGCATCTAGAGACAGGGCAAGGGAGAATGCCTTCAAACTGAAAACCAGAAGGTTTAGGTTGGATATCTGGAAGAAATTCTTGACTGTGAGGGTGATGAGATCCTGGCACAGGTTTCCCAGAGAAGCTGTGGCTGCCCCATCCCCAGTGGCAGGGGATGGAATGAGATCTTCAAGGTCCCTTCCAACCCAACCCGCTCTATGACTCTATGATTATTTCTAGGGAGTTTAGCAACCTGAAATGTGTTAGAGGGAAGCCTAGAGAATCAGCCTAACACACCATTATTAAGGTGCATGTTAAATAAACAATCATTAATAGTCAGTTTTAGCCTCAGCTATATTCTGAAATGTTAAATTCTGGGATAGGCTCACTCTAAATATTCTGTTCAATAGCTTCTCAGGAACTCATTAAAACAAAGTAAGCACAGTAAAAGCAAAACACAATGCAGATAATGCACATTCTAAAATGTAAATAATGTAAAATAATGTAAATACTGTAATATGTTCAATATAAATTGAAATAAAAAGCTCCAAAGCTTGTAGGGCAGGGCACTGACCCATATACATGTGCGAAACATCCAGCAGACATCCTGTGCCAGCACCAGAGCTGAAGGATGAGGTTACTTTGGATGATGGCAGGAGGGATGAGGTTACCTTGGGATGATTTTTCACACAGACTGTGAAAAAGTTTAATACAGCAGGGACCAGGACAGAGATTTCACATTCAGCCTTACCTTTGTCACTTCCACAGTGCTTTTGACAGCCCTTAAAATAGCAGTGTTTGGTGGAAAGTGTAAGTCTTCACCTCTGCAGAAAGAAAAGCGTTGATGTTTTGTTACTGATGTGCTTTCCCACAAAAGGTGAAAGAATGTCATGGCAGATTGAAATAAATTCTGCTTGTGACAATGGTTGCACAGTTGTACACTTTATAACTTAAAGAACAGTTAAAAATTACATCTCAGCTATTCCATTTTTCTCTATAAGGAAAGAACTGCAAACCCGCTGCCTGCCCTTACCAAAGTGTAACTGATAACAGATCATGTATACAGAAAAGAATTTGTTGGAAACACTTTTAAAAACATCTAAAAATATAAATGCTGCTAAAGTATGACCCTTGGTCTTACTTTGTAGTGGTATGATTGTGTCAGAGCAAATAAATTCCTTTCCAATGTATTTATTTACTAGTACCTTAGCAGATTTTAATTTTGTTGACACCTGCCCCTAAAAATGATGAAAGCACACCCATTCTGCCTCTCCCACTGCCTTATTCTAATGCACATGAGGGCAATTACTACTTGACAGCTCTCTGATGAATAATTCTGCTCTTTGCTAAGCTTGTCACATTGATCACTGGCCAGCAATACAATTAATAAAGTATTGCTGCCCACATAGCCCATTAATAACTAGCCTGAACTAGAGGTGGCAAGTCTGGTAGATCCAGAGCATTTTAATCTTTCATACCCTGCCAGCTTGGAAGATTAAAGGAAATCTCCAAGACAGTCTCCACATGCCTGCACTGGGCTCCATGACACCCCAGCCAGGGGTACAAGCTCGAGACCTGATATCTCATTAATGCAACTCAGTTGGACATTTCAAGCTTCATTTCCAAATGCTGCACTGCCTTGTGGTCAAAACATTATTTATTTCTTTCTCCTTCCTATTTATATTTCTGAAAGGTAGAATTAATTAAAGTTGTCAGTTCAACCAGAATTCATTAGAAAATAATGGCCATAAATTTAGTGCACTCTCAAACATTGCTTAATAATTCCATAACATTTAGAATGGGAAAAATCAATCTAGGAAAGGTCCCACTTCTTTAATACAGAAAAGGATGAATTAAAGCTCAGTCATGAGCAGCAAGTCTGGAGTTTTCCCACAAGAAAAGAGTCATTTTAATTTCTGCTTTTTAGAGTTTTGCTGACAAACTTCAAGAAGATTTTTTTTTTATTATTATTTCTAGGATATATTATGATCTGTTCATTTAGTCAAGTCCACAGAGGACAGAAAGCTCATCTAGCAGAAAAATATTTTCAAGAACCCCAGCAAGATACTCTGTCATCCTTGGAAATATCAGTGCCTCCATTTCACATTGTGAGAAAATTCCAATTGCATCTCCAGCCTTGGACTAACAAAATCCACATCAGGATCTCTTCTGTTGTCTGTCCTCAGCTTTGCCCAACTTCCAGCCACTTGAGGCTGACCATTTCTGGCTGCCACAAAGAAATTTGGCACAGTAGAGATTCTCCACTAGAATCATATAATCACCCTTTAATTGCACTAGCTTTATTAAGCAGAAACAACACAGGGGAGGTAAAGCATTCTAAGAACAAAAAAGGAATGTGATATTCTCCCTTCTTTGAGAGATGTGAAAGGCAGGAGGAATGCTTGAAAGGACTTCACTAATCCTAATCGCTCAGCATCAGCCAAGAATAGTGAAATGGGATGAAAAAAGAATCCATGTTTCCAGCAGAGCCCACCACGTGGAAGGGAACTGTGGTGATTTTTGTGCTCCCAAATACCAAGGAGCAGGGTGTCCCACCACCAAGACTATTCCCCCTTGATGGGCATTTCAAATCTTTTGCAAATCTTTTATTTCCAACTTTAGAGATTGTGTAATTCCCACACCTGGCACAGAACAGTTCTTTTCCACAGTTCTAGAGAGAAACACACGGATCTTTATAGCTTATGTGGATTGACCTGCAATATTCTGTATCACAAATATTCTCTTATTTTTCTCCCATTTCTAAGTGGTCTGCCTGACATATCCATTCCAGCTTTCCCTCAAGTGTTTCCTAAGAGCACCAGGAGTGTTCAGCACACCACCTGAGGCAATCACCAGATCACCACTGAACTATCTGCTCCAGCAGATAAGCAGAGTCCCACTGAAATACCAGCTCCTCTTTAGGTTATCTAAGCGCAGAAAGCCTTAGGATAAAGCTTCCTGGGCAACCTGGAGTGCTGCAGTTCTGTCCCAAGGTTATGGCTGACAGCAGCCTGCTCAGCTGTGGAGGGAGATTTGCTGTTAGCTGATCTCACAGAATTCACAGAATTCACAGAATCACTGGGTTGGAAGAGCCCTTCAAGACCATCGAGTCCAACCCAGCCCCAACAGCTCAACTAAACCCTGGCACCCAGTGCCACATCCAGGCTTTGTTAAACACACCCAGGGATGGGGACTCCATCACCTCCCTGGGCAGCCATTCCTGAACTTTATCACTCTTTGTGTGAAAAACTTTTACCTGATATCCAACCTAAATTTCCCTTGGCACAGCTTGAGACTCATTGGGAGCTCAGCCCAGCTCTGGGACCAGGAATGGATTACACCCACAGACAGTGTGCTGAGGATGTTCTCAGCCTCCCAAAATCCTTCAGTTTTCAATACCTTGCTTCACAGGGCCAAGAAGCTGTGCCATCAGTCTTGCTAAGCTATTTTTTATTACGCTTTATTTTGCCTTTGGTTTCAAGGGCATGCTTAACACCCATAGGCAAACACAATGGAATATCTCATTTGTCTATGTACATTACATTATTATAGAAGTGACATAGCAGAAGCAATGTGGACTTTAGAAGCTTCTTCTCACTCTGTTTTAATAGAAAAGTTTAATAAGGGAATCTTGACTTCTAGTAATGAAATTAAAGTTTATTGAAGTGGCATAATATGCTGGCAGTGGATGGAATCACAGTATGCACTTAATTACAAAGATGGCTTTCATAAGATTACCCATGCAAATTAGTTGCCTCTTTTCTATGTGTTTAAGGGTTGCACAACCAAAAGACATTTGCATTGTAAATTGTAAATAAAAGAAAAATGGCAGCAACCAGTTATAATACCAGTTAAAGTCATCTCCTAGGAGTGCATTTTCCTCATACACTCCACTTTCCCAGCTCAATGCACCAGTTCAGCTGCAGAGATCCATTCTACCATGAAATTTTGCATGCAGACTTTTGGAGAAAATAATATGCATGTAAAATATCACTAGAAAGGATTATCATGGGAAACAAACTTAAACAGCCGCTGAGGATGGATAGATGAGACCTGTCAGAGGGAATAACACAACTGACAATCCTCAAAGATGGCAGAAGCCTCTGGAAAAAGTATAGCATTAAATTCCAGATATTTCTATCAAATCTGGGGGTTTTAGCACAGGCAAAAAAACCCAAAAAACCCAAAAACATGCAGTGGGAAGAGATAGCTCAATGCCCAGTGCTGGGGTTCAGAAGGAAGAAACTGTTGCTACAATTCATTTATCCATTGGCCTGGAAGTCCTGCCATCAAATGAGAAGTGGAAAAGTCTCATATCCAGTTTTATATTAAAAAAAAACTTTTTTATATTTATATCCAGTCTGTTCTCCTTAGCTGGCCAATTTTGTTTCTGAGAGAAAAGAAGAATTTGAGTTAAACACTAGAAGTAACATTTACAACCATTTCAAAGGAAGCAGTTAAAACAAGCTCTTTTCAAATGCATTTGTTCTTTTGGTTTTGTGAAAGGGCTGTTGAAGGGAGTTGTCACAGCAGGAGAGTCTCAAAATTCTCTCTAGCAGTCACCCTTGCAAAAATCAGAGGAAGAATGGTTCCAAGGAAGTCTTCAGAGTGAGAGCAGGTAAAATTCAGTGATGACAAGCAAGACTGAACTAAAAGGTGGTGGTGTTGGACCTTCTGTCAACATGCGTGTGCTCCCTGCAAGGCCCAGCAGAAATGGGTCCTATCAGCTCACAAGGAGTTTGGTGCACTGTCCCACCCCAGAGTTTCTCTATTTTTATTTTTAGGGACTGATTTTTAGCCAGTGAAATGTACTCACAGAAACCCAAACCAATCCACTAGTGGAAGATACAGTCTTGAAAAGAATTTCTAGGCGTTTTCCAGAATGCTTGTCAGGCCTTGGTCTTTGTGGAAGGGGTTGAGTGATGAAGCAGCCCTGGACTGTACTGGGAACTCTGGAGTGGATGAGGTAGGAGCAGCACTCACTGTTCCAGAACTCCTGCTGCCTGGTGAGAGTGGAACAGTCAGTCACACCCTGGAACGTTCCTCACCTGAACTCTAACCTGAGTGGCATGAAAACATGTTGGAGCTCTGCAAACTCTAGAAATTGCCAACCTGGATTGTGGCCAGGGTGGGATTTCGGTTTTTGTGACTAAAGCCAATGATCTTGTGACCCTAGTGGTCCCATGTCATCCCAGAGTCTGCAGCCAGTTAATAATTAGCATTGACTCCATGATTCCAGAAGGCTGATTGGCAGAACCCAGGAAATTCCTCTGACTGCCCTGGAGGACTCGAGACCCTGCCCGGGAGGCTCAGAGACCGTGGCACAGAACCCAAGACCCCTGTGCCTTTGATCTTGGACCATGGAAAAACAACTACCAACCTTAATATAAAGAATTACAAGTCAAGAGAGTTTAAGTAGAATCATAGTGAATTTATTACTCGGTGAAAATGTAGATTTTTTGGGGTTTTTAGAATGGGGTTCAGGAGGCAAGATGAAGGAATCTGGGCATGTCCAGCCTTTCTCCTTCTTCTTCTTGGCCTCCATCTTCTGCTGTGATGGTGGCACTTTTAGATTGTTTAGAGTAAAAGCTCACTGTCTAACATAGATGATTGGTATTAGGAAGTTATGGTAAATAATGTAGTTTTTAGTATAAAAAGACAACACCACCTCTGAGGTGAGCAGTGTGCCTCTGTCTGACCTGCCACACAGACCTCAGTGGATCAGAGAAAGAATGTTCTAGATAAGAAACAATAAACAACCTTGAGAACCAGAACAGAAGAATCCTGACTCCTTCTTCGACTGCCGGGCTGGGAAAAGAAGCTTGTACCTATCTCAGAGTCACTGTGGCCAGCAGGGATTCTGAGAGCTGATCAATCCCTTTGTTATACTATATTATACTGTACTTCTTGAGAAACTCATCACCCTCACAGCCAGTTCCATACCAACAGATCCAATTGGTCAATCAATCCAAACACCATCACCAGTGGCCAATTCAGAAACCACCCTTTGGAAAACAAATTCACATAACACATTCCACATGTGCACAACAACAGGTGCAGCAAGCAGAGATAAGAATTGTTCCTCATTCTTTTCTCTGAGCTTTCTCATAGCTTCCCAGGAAAACCCTGGGAGAGAGCTGTGTCAGAGGATATGTGATTACCACAGTCCTGCATGAGGCACTGCACACTCCTGGACTGCAGCTGGCTGCAGACAGCATCTCCTTCTGAGAGGATGCTCTCAGAGCTCACAAAAAACCATAAAAATGCATACTGCATATATATTTTTATAATATATAATATATAATATATATTATATATTATATATTACAAGATATGTACTATATATAATATATAAAGTATCAATATATAGTAGATACAGTATAAATATAATATTATATACATTAGATATATATAAATATATAGTATGTATATAAAGTATAAATATATGTATTCTATGTATATAGTGTGTATATATATATATATATATATAAAAAGCATAAATAATGTATTTATTGTTTTGAACAACTCACCAGCTGCAAGTTGACTGCAGGCAGACCATTTCTTTGTTTGTGTCCCCAAAGTCAAAATGGAAAAATCTTACATAAATAAGAATCTGAAAAGAACTCTAAAAGCTCCTTTGAGAGTCTGGACAGCTACCTGAGCATCCTATTAGAGTGAGAGGATGTACAAGTGTCCATATGAGTGCACTAAGTCTGCACAATTCTTAGAACTCAGCAGTCAAACACAACATTGAAAGGGTAGTAGGTAGATCATGAGCATGGATAATTATATTGTTGAGTAGGATAAGTACAGTCTAAAAACACCCCACAGGAATATAAGGTGCATACACTAGGAAGGCTGCCATGGAAAGCATCCACTTGACTTTAAGAGACTGTGGTGTTTGTACAGGCTGTTCAAGCAGCTCTGCTGCCTGGCACTGTGGGTTTGCAGCTGGGACAGCAGGGTCCTTCCTGCTGAGATTCAGCTTCATGGCATCTGTTGGTGCAGGGCTGGGCACTGCATCTGTGCAGATGTATGTGGAGAGGGCTGTGAGGGTGATGGTTGCACTGCAAGACCATGTCCTTGAAAAAGAAGAATAAATATCCATTATTTCATTGAAAACATTGGATTTAATTTGCAGGTTTCTTATAAATCAGCATCACTGACGCATACTCTAACGTAAAAATATTATTCTTGCTCTTCACAAATTTTAGATATTTGCATTTTGGAAAGGGCCATTTGCTGAGACAAGAATATTTAAGTAATTAAATATGAAGTTGCAGATCTCTTTTGGTCTATAAAACACTTATTAATATGAAATGAGTGAAACAAAAACACAGTGAGGAGTCAAACAAGTCAGTCCCAACTACTGATGGCTGTATAATTAATCACATAATTAATGGCTATTTAGTCCTTGGAATAACTGGAATCACCTTTATTTGCCAGTGTACCATGGTCCAGCAATCCCCAAACATGAACACCCAGCCCAAAGTCACAGATTGCTGCAGCTCAGCCCATGTGTAAGGACTGCAAGGACATCATGTGCCATGGATGGAGCCTTTGTTCCTGCTCCAAACAGAGCAACTCTAGTGCCCACAATCCACTATCAGCTTAGAGATTTTGTTTTTAATCACTGTTTCTAAGCCTGATTCATCATAAATACATTCACAGGCACCCTTTAAAAGTCAGTTCTTTGTTCCAAAGAAATGCAACACACCAGCAGGAAGATATTATGCAGTAACACACCAGGGCAAGCTATATGCAAAGGAAACCTGCCAAAATGAGTTTTTCCTCCTTTTCTGCAAGGCAGCAGTTTTTTTTCCCTAAGCTGTCTCACTTGAGGGCTGTGTATACAGTAAAGAAGCAAAAATCCATTTCACTTTCCTCTCTTTCAGGTTCATTGCCATGACACCAAACCTCCTTTTAGGTTGCTGTGTCCCACCCTTCAGGCTGACCTGGCACAGCATTCCAGCAGCATTTCCATGGCTCCAAGCCCTGGTGCTCTGAGTGAGGAATGGAGACCTGACTGCAGAAAACACTTTCCCTCTTCTTTCCCAGGGCTGTACCCATCAGAATCCACAAGTTTTGTATTTCTTCCACGAGGCTTTCCTCTCCAATTTCTTATTCAAATCAAAAGCATGCCCTTAATCCAAATATCTCAAGTCAGGTAAGGTAAAAATACAACACAGATGCAAGTTGTCTGTATCTTCCCAGGGCCACACAACTTGTAGAAAGTATTTATAGCTCCAGATGCCTATATTATTGAATTTAAAATAAAAGCAGCATTATTTGTAGCTTCACTGGACAGCTGACTTGATGTGATTTATCCTCACAAAAAACTTCTGCTTTTCAAAAAGAAAATTCTCACTTTAGTCTTAAAGGAAAAAAAGACAACAAAGAAGCAGTCAGATTAAAATCTGTTTTGAGGCCCTACAACATAAATTAAGTTAGCACAGCAGGGCTTTCACTGTAATAATTTAACTTGTCAGTTCACATCATTGACTAACTTAAAGAATTCATGGGGCTTAACTGATCAATATAATAAACAGTTTGGATGGCTCTGCAGGAATAGCCTAGTCTTAATTTGAGGTCAGTTCTTATTCCTTTTAAGTCTCATTAGCAGAAGCCAACGTAAATCCAGAGATGTAAGGACAAAAGCAGAAAGCTTTGCATCAACAGCAAGGCCAGCCCAGTGTCCAGTTGAATTGGATGCATCCCAGCTGCAATCTCTTCCAGGTCTCGGGCATGGAACAAAAAGCCTGTGTGATCACTGGCAGCAAAGGGGGACAGTCCTGGCTTCTAGGAACCATACATTTTCTCTAATTCCAAGCTGAAAATCCACCATGGGTGTACCAGGCCAGATTTTCAGCTAGCACAGAAAGATTTCAGTCTAATACACTCTACAGAGAAAGCCAATCCCCAGCTGATACCTTCGGTTTTAAGTTTTTCTGTTCTGTTTTGGTGTGCAGCTCTTAGCTTTGTTGTGGAGATCCCAGCTGTGGGTTTCTCTGGGTCTGCACTGAAGGCACTCCAGGCAGTAGTTTCATGTTCAGACTCAGGTGTTTATTATTTCTTATCAGTAAAACAGTCTCACTACTGTGAGTTCAGCAGCTTTTCATTAGAAGGCACAAAATGGCCAACAATCTCTTGGTACAAGGTCTCCTAAGACTAAACTGTGCAATTAACAACTGACACCTGGATTATTTTCCCTTTGAACCCAATAACTGATCCCACAGAGCCCACACTGCAGACTCTTCTGCCCAATTCCAAAATGCCACCAAACCCATGGAGAAGAAGAAGCATGAAGAAGAAACCCAGGACAACACCCTGTGCCCTCCATCTTGCTGCCATCCACAACACACTAAAAACCCCAAAACCTCAATTTCTCACCAAGTGATGCACCTGCACTGCTCTCTATAACCTATTGCACACTTTTGTGGACTCCAGTCTGTCTTGAAGTCTGGGAAAGTCAGTGCTAGTGCTCCCCTGGGGGTCAGGGCACCCCAGAATAGACAAATATTCCCAGTACCCTGGGTTTCCACATCAAGTGTTACTGGGATCTTTGCACAGGGTGGTGAAGACAAAACAATCCTATTCTAGCTGGATGCTCAAGGACAATCTCTTCAAATTTCAGGCCCAAAGCATGAAAAAAGCATGAAGAGAGGAGGGTGGGCAGGCAAGCAAGGGGGATGAAACTTCCTCATTTGAAGCTGTTAATTGGGCAGTTAACTCCTGTATGCAAATGGACTAAAACCTATAAAAATGTGAGATCTCATGACCAATCCCTCCTTTGCTCCCACCTTGGAGCCCCCCAGGGCAGAGCCAGGACTGTGGCTCTGGTACTGCCAGGGTGTGGCCTCTGAAGGCACCCCAATAAATATGAATAGATCTCCACTTTATTGCTCTGAACTCCTTCCAGCCTCTGCTCCAGCTCCTTGAGGCATCTCAGCAGCCAGGTTGTTTGAACAGCACACTTAAGCAACCATTGCCTTTCACCCCTAAATTCTAAAGCAATTCCCTGAAGGCCTGTCCCAGCCTTTGTACAACCTGCTATGGGGTCCTAGGCCAATTCTGCAGGAGCTGAGCAGCACCAGGGACAGCACAGCAGCTCCACGGAGCCACCCAGCCCTGTCTCAAGCCCAGCCAGGCAGGCAGACCCTGGAGCCCAGCCCAGCTGATAGGGGAGGCAGAGCTGTGTGAGCTGGGACCCACTGCCCCACCATCAGCTTAAAAGCTGCCTTCAGAACAGGCAGAGCTGCCCCTTTGGAGAAGTCCCTCTGAATACTTATTATCATTACTGAATACTTATTATCATTACTGAATACTTATTATTATTACTCTGATGATGATGATGATGATTATTATCATCATAATCATAATAATAATAATCATCATCATCCTTTTAATTGAAGGGGTGGGACCACCCCTTCAATTAAAAGGATAATAATATAATTTTAACCCAGTCAGGTTAAAAACAATTTATTGCTCAAGTAAACATCAGTCTCAGAGGCCATGAGGTTTAAGAGAGCAAGCATTCAGCCACAGCTCAAAGTGGTCACAAGTTCTTTGTTATAAGACAATATATAATTTCTAATATATAATTTCTAATTTATATTATTGATATATATAATATATATAATATTAAATATACTATACCTAATATATGTATTATATATTATCTGTCTATCTATCTATATATCTATATATATATAGATATAGATATATATAAAGAATATATATATTATATATCTAGTATATAATTTCTTTCTAATACAATGGACAGTTGCCACAAAGTTTATTTTGCTTTTCTAACCTATCACCTTTACTTACTTCTACTGCACTGTGTATACTTTTATCCAAAGAGCTGCTATCACACCTACACACAGATGCTTCTATTATAACCTCTAAACTCTCAGCTTACTCTGTACAATTATACTCCTCCATTATAAACCCTTCACCATCCTATCAATACAGTTTCTTACTTACTTAAGGCATATTCTTACTAACAACTATAGAAACATAAGTCTATGATTTTTCTGCCTAATGTCCATGTATTTTATTTTTACATCAATCCAAGCTTCTTCCATGACTGCAGATCAAACCCTTCAGTGTCTGTGGAAGTTTCTGTCTTTCCATTTCCCACAAATACTGATCTGTTTGCCCAGTGTGCCAAAGATTGAAGAGTGCTGCTTTAGTCTTTCCAAACAGCCACATTTAATCACTCTCAAAGGAAAGGAACATCCCAGGCCAACACCTCTGACTGAGCAGAGTAGCAGTATGTGAACTCCACTACAATGAGTGAGAAAACTGAAGCTCTCAGGTGACTAGTGAATGTTCTTTTTCCTCGGCCTAAGATTTCAGAAGTTCCTTCAGCTAGAAAAACTCTTAGAGCTAGAACTTATGGCCCTTACCTTTACCCACACCATGGCATCATCCCTAAATGAAGTCCAAGGAAACCAGTTAATTAATTTGTACTGAATCATAGGGAAAACCTACCCTGCAGCCAGGTGAAGCACACCCCATGCACCCAGGAATGAAGTTCAGGTAAGGTCATCAGCCTGTGGACAGATGCTTCTGCAGCAGAGTGAAAGTGGAAGAAACATGCAAATGAAATCACTTCTATTTGAAGAGCCAGTTGAAGGCCGAGTCTGTAGGCTGAGGATCTGTAAAGGAAGAATTGAACTACATAAATTCAAGGACTAAACCCATTTTTATCTCAAGAGAGAGGCAGCAAAAAGCAATAGAGCATGGTAGTGACAATGATGTGTTAGAAAACCAACAATCCTTCCATTTTTCCTATTTACTTGTTGTGTTGTTCTGTGTGGAACAAAACATCTGCTTCACAGCTCCTCATCAAAAATACCTGAGCCTGATTAAAACCCGGGATGGAAAGGATGACTTCCATGCACTGTTATTCAGGTGCATAGAAAATATTAATGGATGCTTATAAAAGTGGCAGAGCTTGAAAGGAAGACAGAGTCCTTAAAAACATATCAGGACATCAGCTGCAGCAAAATTCCCAGAACTGTGTAACTATTGTTGCATCCAAGCTCTGTACTCCCCAGTGCCCCTGACTGAGTTTACATTTTAACAGGAAGGCCACAGAAAGGTTAAAAAGAAAACAACTCATTATTCCATATGGAACAGAAGCACATTCAAGATATGCTTCAAGGTGCCTGCTTCCAATTCCAAGTATGAAAGAGTGTTTACCCTGTTTCATGTGCTGCAGACCAACTGTCAAGCCACAGGAAGATTGCTGAAATATCAATTTGCCCAGGTAAGTAAAACATCACCTGTTTTCCCAAGTGAGGCTGGTGAAATCCTTGTTCTGTTTGGAGTGACCAGTGCTGTAAATGGGAGCAGTTTCAGTCCCTGGTATTTCATAGGTGGCTTTTCCCCACAACAGGGTTCACAGCTCAGGGACTGGGGCATTTGAATTGATAGGAGCATTTTTAATGGGACATTTTTAACCCCACAAAGACAAAAAGCAAAGCATACATCTTGCAAGTGATGCAGAAAGAACATTCTGAGAAAGCCAGATCTTTACAACATTCAGATTGGTGCCACTTTCACTCCGGTAAAAATCAGTGCTTTGTAACTAACTTTAGACCATCACTACATCCATATACATAAAAATGCCAAATTTTCTAAACACTTTTCCTTATTAACACAATGTCCATGTCTAATGATCTATTTCCTCCATGTTTTTCACCATGAAGGCCATCCCAGTCACTGCTTTTCCACATTGCACTCTCAGCCTCTGCTGACATCTGCACACAAACTCCTTTTATGATACAGAAAATTTACAAAAAGCATTTTTCCCTGCCAAGTGTTAAGACACTTGCTCCAAATTTCAGCAAGATATACTGAACCCTGTGCCTGAGCTCTGCTCCTATCAATTCACACAACACAGGTGTTACATTAAATGGAGCATCACTTAATCTGTCAGCAATGCTTGCAATGAGAAAAGCACATGGGGACCTCACCATAAATTTCTCATGTTTAAATGGAGAAAAAGGCATACAGTAATGTCATATACATCAACTTTTCAAGTGAAACAATTCTGTGATATACAGACCGCTAATCTTCCATGTAAATATTAGCCAGTATAAAGTGTCTAACATCTAAGTGAAACATCAAATGAAAGCACATTTTTAAGGTGTTTTGCTCCTGAGGAATAAGGCTTCTCCCAGTAAATGGTGTTTCCCTCTGAAATCTATTTTCCCTGAGCTGAACATTGCACTCAGAAAAAAAATCAAAGGGAGATATCTAGGAGGAAGTTTTAACTTCTCATCATGAAAGCCCCTAGATACAGAATTTAAGACAACTATGACTCCTCAGGTATCTTTACGGAAACAAGAACAACTTTCACATGGCCAATTCCCACTGGCTGACTTGGATCAGAACTCCATTGTGGAAAGCCCCATTGGCAGATCCCTGCTCTGATGGCTTTTGTAATGGGGGGGAGGGGGGAAGTTTGCTTTTCACCAGAAATAAACCCATTCCCATAACTTCCAATCTGGTTTTTATTGCATCAATACTAAAGAATTACTCAAAGGAGACATGTGGCTAGCTGAGTGTCTCTGGTGAATAGCCCCAAAATGAGAGGACAGCTCTGATGATGTCACCCTGTTCTTCTAAGTTCTTCTGAGCCTTCTGATGTTTACACTCTTGTAACAAACTTTCTCATGCACTTTTATGTAAATAATTATTGGTTTACATTCTTCTCTGAAGGAGGAGAAATTTGACAGGCTGTTGGTTTGTCCAGTGTGATTGGAGAGGTGGCACTGTCACCCTCCAATCCACTGTCACTTTTGAAAGTCTATAAATGTTGGAGTCAGAAATTAAACTTCCATTCTCTTTACCTTAGAGTAAAAAGATTCAGTGTCCATGTTGTTTTATTTGCAATGTGATGTGAAGTCTGCTCACAGGTTAAAAGCTGTGTGATTTTATGTCATCAAATCCCCAGCAGGGTTTTTTTGTCCCTCCTGCAATTTTCCTCCTGAACCACTTGAACCCCAGACACTGCTTCTCCTTCCAGGCACTGTGTTATCCATCAGGTTCTTCCTTTCCTATGATTGGCACCAGCACATTCCTAAACCACCAGCCCATGTGGAAGTCCTAAACCACCAGTCCTTCCCATGTGTGGACTCATTCCTGCAGGAGTTAATATTTACCCTGTCACCACCTAATTGTGCTGAGATAGAGTTTTATTCACCATCAATTCTGTTTACATGAATTCCTTTTCCAGGAGCAATATATCTTTTGCAAGTTCCTATTCAGCACATTATCCTGAATGTCATAAAACAGAAGGAGACAAATCAATAGCATCTAATCTGAGTATGGCTCAGTCCTGTGCTTTTGGTAAAAGGAAAATAAGGAAAAATAACTAATTAGCAGACATCTAGTCTTAGATACAGTATCAAACATTGCCAAATGGACTTTATCTTTAAATACAGTAGTCCAGATCCAATAAAACATTTAAAAATGTGATAGTCAAAAAAAAATCCATTCATTAATTTCTATGGTATAATTTGAAAATAAAGAAGTTCTCAGATAATTGCCAAATTTCCATATTTATAAGAAGATGGCACATGTGGGGATAATAGCAAATTTGGAAGTACCACTTTTCTATTAATATGGAAATTCAGAAATTATTGGAGTTATCTGTTATAAATCAACTTTCTCATTCTTTTGCTGATGGAAATGCCATTTATCCACTACAATAAATTCCAAAACTACTAATGCAACTCCCCTTTCACTCTGATAAATCAGTGTAATGGTTGTCATGCTTATCCTCAAATTTGGCAGGAGTTCTGCTCTTATATTAAAATGGGTCAAGCCAACCCTAGTAGTGCAGTACCACTACAGGTTTGGAAGTTAGAGGGAGGAGGGATTTGCTCACACAATTTTGTTATTTTCTGAGTTCATCTGCCCCAAACAAATACTGCAGAGCCACAAGGCAGCAGCATTATTCACTTAAACTGACCAAAGGAGACTGTGTAATTCCAAGGCAATATTTCATGGAATCACAAATGATTTAGTGGAAACTGGCAAGAACAAGAGATTTTTCAAGGATTTGGGTTTTTATACCAAGAATTGCATGTTGCTTGATGTGAAGGTAGCCTATCATCTTCCACAGAGGAGTGCAGCAGTGCATGCCTGTCACCCTGTTCTTCTAAGTTCTTCTGAGCCTTCTGATGTTTACATTTTTATAATGGAGTTTATCATGAACACTTTCATGTAAATCATTATTGTTTTGCATTCTTTTCTGGAGAAGGAGAAAATTGATGGACTGTTGGTTTGACCGGTGTCATTGGAGAAGTGGCAATTTCATCCTCTAATCCAGGGTCACTTTTCCAATTCTATACATATTGAGGTCGAGAATAAACTTCCCTTCTTTTTTACCTGGGAGGTTTCCAGAATGTGTGTCATTTTATTTCATGTCCAGTTGTGACAGATCCCTTCTTGTGGAGCAGAAGAGTCATCTGTCTTGATGATTCATCTAGACTGGTTTCATCTAGATGGTTTCATCTAGAAACCAGTCAGATGCTGAAACTGCAATGTTTTTTCAAGTGTTGGTCCCCTAAAGACATTGTTCCTCTCTCCCAAAAGTGGTTTCACAGTTCTGTAACACTTCTAAACGAGGCAGTTGATGTGAGATAATAGCTTATACCGGGGCTAACATGGGGCTACTGCTCTCTCTTAATGCAAAAATTCTACAGAGCACAAAGGGCAATCATGGACACTTAGGATTGTTCCCCCATGCACAGAATTTCTCCTATCTCAAAATGAACAGCCAAACCTCTGTTAATTATTTGATGCTTTAAATTAAGGTGGGTGTTCAGCCTGTTGATGCTTTGCCTTCCCAAGGTGAACCCAGGAGCTTGCAGGTTTCCCAGCAAGGTTCCATACATGAAATAAAACATCTCCCAAAATGATACTAGTGCAATCAAATCTTGAAAAAGAATCCTGCCAGGCCTTTTACCCCCTGCTTGCTGCACAGCCTGTAGGGCAGTTGGCTAGACCAGCATTGTACTGTTGGAAGCAGCAGCAACCAAATGTGAGCAGCAATGCCCTTCCCTGTTTTACCACAGCACTAATTCACACATAAAAGATGAAATGCTGAAGATGAATCCATTGACATCAGCTTCACAAAACTGTCTCCACAGGGGACCTTTTCAACCTGAAAAAGTCAAACAACTGGCTGCATCACTACTTAACAGTAGGGTCTTTGTAAGGATGAATGAGGAAAGATGGTTCTCACCTACTATAAGGATGAATTTATTATTCATAGAGAGACATCTAGAAGAAAATCTTACTTTTATCCTATTTGTTATTACGTTCTAAGTGGATCCCAAAATCTGCACAGGGTCCTCAGTCTACCTGTTCAGAAAAAAAAGCTCTTCCATCAATATTTCAATCTCCTGCCAGACTCTGCAATTTATTCTGCATAGCTCACACAGCACAGAGCTGGGACAGAGGGCCAGGGCTTGACACAGCATTGGACAGAGAACTTTGTCCCAACTAAACCAGTTCCACAGGCAAGGCTGCAAATGGTACCAAAGTCCAACCAGCCTGTCCCCACTCCACACCCAGGGTCAATAAGCCCATGAGCATCCTTTAGTTATTTCACCCTGCACAAATACAGGTGAACACTGGAATTATATCAGGTTTCCTGGGTTAAATTGTATTGTGTCGTGTTGCTCTTAGTCAGAATTTGACTAACAGTAAGTTCTGGAATATTAATTTTTTTGAGTTTTATGTCCATGTGATTCTCTGAACCTACTATTTGAAGTAGTGAGAATCCTCAAGATATCTTGAGGCTTCAAAATTAATGGGAATTTTCTCTTCTCATGTTACACTTCCTTGTCACTAGAGTTTCTAACAGTGTGGCTTCGAGCTGAACAGTGACCTTCCCCCAAAATCACTCCAAATGTTTTTAAAGCACTGTTCACATTTGGAGGATGGGAGATCACACATGCACAGGTTAGTGAGGAGCCATGAGCCCTGCTGATGCCTCCTGCCCACTGTGCTGCTGTGTTTTGGGTGAAACCACAGAGAACCCTCTGCCATGATCACCGTGGCTTCCCCTCCTACCACAGCTCTCTACACCCAAAGCTTATTCCACAGTTTAAAGGTCAAACAGAAAAAATTGTGGCATGATGACATGAATAATTTGTTTCAGTAATTTAGCAGCATGGGTTTGTTGTGATTATTGCTACAAAGTCCTTTCGTATTTACAACTGTATCCTTTTAACATCTGAATAATTTATATCTAGTGATCAGTGATGCGTGTGGCAGAGAATCATGAAAATTAGCTCCTCTAGTGCTCCCTGACTCTAAGAGGACATATTTTCCCATCCAATTGTACTGTTTCTCTGTTGTTTACATTTTGAATACAGAGAAGCACCATGCCAAGAGGTTCTGAATGGGAGCTACAAGATGATCTGCACTTAAGATGTAGCCATACAGAAACACCCATTAGACATGCCAATAAATTTCACCTTCTCCACAAGAATCCAGTGAGGGTCAAGAAGATGGGAATAATTGTATTTTTCACCAACTCACACTGTGCTGCAATTTAAAATCAAAACCAAACAACTCCAAAGTAGACACTTCTCTCTCCAGCACGTTACAGAATTAACTGAACATAGAGAAGGAACTGCGGGAAAAAAAAGTTACATATTGTGACACTTGCTTTAAGTGTTTGCAGCCCTTCTGGGCAACAGGGATCCTGAAGGACACTGAGGGAAATCCAGTAACCTCAAAGACCCAGAATAAGAGGTGTTCCACAAATATTGAAGACAGACGAGAGATCAGTAGCACTAAAGCTGAAAAAAGATGGAAAATGTGGGAAGGAAACTTGTATAAAGGGGCTTTAAAGCCTGGGGAAAGCACCAAAGCTGTAGCTTGCAGTAGCCATCCCATGGGCTGAGATCCTCCTACAAACACTCCTGGGCAGAGATAAGTGTGCCCAACACCTCAACAAGACAAATCAGCAAGACAAATACAGATAAGACAACATGAGGCATGCCTGACAGGAAAGTTGTGCAGGAAAGTTGATCTACCAAAAAAGGGGCTGATGGAATCAAGGTGCAGCTGTGGCAAGTGAGGCTGGAAGGGAACTTCCCTTAAGAGATGGCAATATCTGGAACAAGTTTGGTAGTGACATGCTTAAGGGGCTCATCAAGCACATCTGTTCCAGCCTGGAGCTGCAGTTCCACCAAACAGCTCAAACACAGAGTGTCCACTGCATTGCAGTTCAGCTCCAGCAAGATCCCTGCCTTCAGGAAACTCCTGTGTAGCCCCACATTTCTCTTTACAGAGAAGAGCAGGGCACAATTCTTCCCACGAATATTTCTGGGATACACATTCTCTGCACCTCAGAAAAAGGAAAAAAATTCTTATCATTTGCTGTGCCTGTGTTTGTGCAAAAGTAGAATGCAATATGGAGATTGTTAACCCAAAGTGATGGTGTTTTGGTTCCTTGGCTTGTCAGGGCCAAGCGTATAGCCCCACATTTCTCTTCACAGAGAAAAGCAAGGCACAATTCTTCCCAAGAATATTCTAATCTCATTTGCTGTGCCTGTGTTGTGCAAAAGTAGAATGCAATACGGAGATTTTTTACCCACAGTGATGGTGTTTTGTTTCCTTGGCCTGTCAGGCCCAATAGTGTGTGTGTGTATGGGGACTGTTGGGTGACAGTCATGAGATTTTGTACAGTGTGAGCAGTTGTGTGCAGGGTGGAGTGTTTGGCAGATTCAGTTTTAAATGTATAGAACAATATAGTGGAATAAATTAATTAGCTATCTGATATCCATGGAGTCAGATGGATCATTCTCTCTCCCCTCATCAGGGCCCTCACAGCATTCCTGTACTCTTGCAGGCATGGTGCCTCAGACAAAGCAGAATTTCCCAAGATCCATCAAGGTGTTTAAAAAAGAAGAAAAAAAGGCCAATAAAAAATCCCAGGTCTGCTTCCCTATCTACCCACAACAAACACAAGCACAAAATTTATGAATCCCACCACTTCAGCAAAAAGGCTGCACAATATTTCCCACTCCCAAGCAAGGGACAGCTGTGAGCCAGTGCTGGTCCCTCCTTCAGGAGAGGCAGAGACAGCAGCTGCCCTGCCTGGGACCTGGCTTCACTCAAAGCCAAGATGAGGCACAAAACTGCCTTTTGACTTGACCCTCCCAGCTATTCCTGGAGTATCTTCCTTCCCAGCAGGTTTATGTCAAAGCCCAGTTGTAGATTCTAGAAGTCACTTGCCTATTGAGCACTGGCTTGCTCTGTAACAGTAATGCATAATTTCATTTTAAATTGCAGCAATGCATTTCTGAGGTGCTCTCAAAAATTTCTTACACAGAGATAATCAAGGAAGCATTAAGGTATGAGCCTGCTGCATCTGCAAAGCAGGAGAGATTTAGCACATGGAAAAAAATGAAAATCAGATTAAGATGCTTATGCTTAACAGATGAAAATCAGGAAAAAATATGCTGATTGTACACATTCTCCAATATAACAAATAGAAGACCAAAATACAAAATGTGTGGCCCAACAGCTGCATTACTTTGAGCAGCCAGAGCCAAAACATATAGAATATTCCTTTTGCTGATTGGAATCTCTAAGACACTTCAACATCTGTTAGAACAAGATGTTTGTTTACCACATTCCCCTACGAAATGGAATGATGTTTCTTACCTAATGTACTGAAGAATTTTTAGATGAAAGAGGGATGTTTATGAGATCCATGCAGGGTGTAATTGAAAGAATATTTCCGGATAAAAATACCATATGTTTTGTATTTCCATCCAACCTATAAATATCCTTCTAACACTTTGGGCCCAAAAATACCATGATTGGGAAGAGTTTTATGCATTTGCTTAAGGCTTTTATTACTTTCAATTATCAGTTTGCTAACTGCATCTCATTTCCCTCCTGCTACATCACAAGTATTCCCAAGGATAAATTCAGAGATGTCAGTAACATCACTGGGATGGGCACAGAGCTGAACAGTTGGAACAACCTGGCCTTCACAGGGCACAGACAGCAATTCCTCCCCCACCACAAATGCTCTCTACAGTATGTGACCTCCAAGATATATTTGCTGCCCTGGTTGCAGGGTATGACGGAGAAAACCTTAAAAATGCAAACCTCCAGCAAGTCCCAGCTGCAGAGCTGTGTAATGTAATTCTTCCTGCACAGCACATTAGCAGGAACAGTGGAATGTGAGCATGAAGGAAGAAATCTAAGCTCCTAGAGAGACAGAAATTACAATATGTTACTCCTGACCACATAAGAAATTCTTAGTGTCTTTATAAAAAAACTAATAAATTAAAAAAAATCAGTGTTTTCTAAATCCTACCACTGAAAGAATCCTTTCAGGGAAAACTGCCAGTTTTCCGTGAAAAAATGCAATTTTCACTTTTTTTTTTTCACTGTATTTTGGTAGTACAAGAGCACTGTTTGCCCTTGTTTCAAGAAAAACTATTTTACTATCAGTCTTGCTAAAATCTGATTTCTGCACTACTTTTCTACTCCCTCAGAAATATGTTCTCCTAAGAAAAATTAACGTTTGCTTATTTCACTTTCAGCTTAACTTACACAATGGTTTTATTCCTCTGATGTTTCATATTAAAAAAAAAATAGAGAACATCTCTGCACAGTTAAGACAAGCCTTGCAATTCCATGTGCACTGTTCTGTGGTGCCAATAGCATTATTCAGATGCATGAAAATTAAAAAATTAAAACAGAGTTTAAAAGTTGAAGAATTCAACAATATGCATCCACCAGCACAGAAGCTGGTGAAGTCCCCTGGAAGAACACACAGTTTTTCCACTGAAATTTTTCAGTGTCCCTGCAATTCCAGATTACAGTGTTTGGAGTGTTTGAAGTGTTTGGAGTTCCATGGGTCTCTCCATTTTGCATACGGGTCACCCTGTGCCCTTTTCACCTTTACCAGGTGAATGACAAAAGAATTCTGTGGCACTCCAACATCTGAGAGCTTTGAGGGACATCCCACTCCACAGTCAGGAACACAAAATGTTGTACCCAACGATGATCAGACTTTTACAGCTTTCTAGAAAAAAGGAAAAAAAAAAGGGAGGAAAAATATTATCTCTGGAATTGGAACCCAAAATCAAATTCTGCTGCCAGATTCAATGCCAAGTAAGGAATTTAAATAGGATTTATTGTTTAATAACAAAGTTTTCTGTGTCTCATAGTATCATTTTAAGTCATCAGAAACTCAACACTAAATACACAAGTCCATTTCCCAGACAGTGCAAAATAAATGTAATTTTTTTTCTTTTTTACTTCTCCAGTATACTGCATTCATTTCAGGTTAATAGGACTACAAGAGAGATAAAACAATTTATACATGTGTGTGCTCCTAATAAAACAGTTTTTCAACAACTACTTGTTTAAGACAAGTGTTACCACCATTTTTAGGCAAAACAGCAGCTTGTAAGTAGCTCCCAATTTCCTGCTGACCACTGTATTTCCACCTCACCATTTTAATTATTTATCAAGTGTTTAGGCCCCATTGGAGCAGAGCTCCCATGAGTTTTGCAGGGTGATGATGCCACTCACAAGCAACAACCTGTATCCTGGTCTGGGGTGTTCCTTTCTCTGGAGTCCACAGGACCTATCAGATCGGACAAATGTCAGCAGATTGCTTTGGAAAGCACACATAAGGGAGAAATAACATCTGCTTTAGGGCAGATATCTTCTCACTGATTTACAAGAGATTTACAATTACTGCAGGGAAAGCCCTTTGGAATAGTGATTTTCCATTGATAGTGAAAACTTCCTAGGGAAAAAAAAATAAAAAAAAAAAGAAAACAAACATAAAACCCACAAAAACCAAACCAAACTAACAAAAAAAAAAAACCACCAAAAAAACCCCAAAAAACAAATAAACAAAAACCCTTGATGAAATTAAAAAAAAAAAAAAACACAAAAAAAAGACTGATTAAAGGGACCTAATGGTAGTGCATTAGAATTCAACCAAGAGCTCACTGGGACACAGCAGCAGCTGAGTTCCTGTGTCTTCACAGCTTCCTGAGGATGAGGAGATCCGCATGGTCTAGGAAACACTGCCATGATCAGAGCAGTGTGAGGTAACCCCACAGCAGACTAGAGCTACAGCCAGGAGCCTCTGAACTCCAGGAGCCCAAATCCCATGGGCTGTGTCAGGCAGCACCTGGAGCACAGAGCCAGGGAGGTCAGAATGCACATGGGCTGTGCTCTGTGCTGTTAGATCCAAACTGGGATGCTGCAGGCCCAGGACTGGCTCCATGGGAAAACTTCAGGAGACCAAAGTCAGCACAGATGGCTGGACAGGCTCTGCACAGCCCTTGGGCTCAAATGTGCTGCTTCTCTTGGACTCTTTCCACAGGCTGCAGACACTCCTGCAGCAGCAGAGCAATGGCTTTTCCCATTTTCTGACTGCTCACTTCCTGTGCCCACTGCAGCAAAACCACCTGGAGATGATTGCTCTGACAGGAATGAATGACATCAGCAGGGAGACCCTCCCCAAATGAGGTGTTCCAGACATTTTCCCAGCAGTCTGGACACAACTGCAGAGTTATGAGCACCACAAGTGACAGCCCTGGAGCCTCACAAATGGATTTTGGGAACCACCAACACCAGCTAGACACGTTCTGGACATGTGTGCAGCAGCTGTCCTGGCTGAACACCATTCCACTCAACACCTCCCTGCATAAGCTTACATACAGGCTAAAACTAGCAGGATCTCTTCAATTTTCAGACAATTATGAAGAGAAAACGAGTCCTGGACACCTACAACCAGGCAAAGCTCACACAAGGGCAAAGTCTAAGGCAGCTCTGAGCCACTGATCTGATTTCCTGTATTTTGGTTTCCCAGACATAACATTAAAGAACAGTTTTGTATTGTGTCATATAAAGCCAAACTCAAGGGATTAGTCTTTTGAAGTAAGCTGTTCCAGTGCAGTATTTCAGAACATCTTCTCTCAATGCTAGACCTACTTTATGTTACTTATCTGCCCTATTTTCTTTGGGTATATTTTCCAAGCATTTTTCCCCCATCAGTTGCTGTAAGTCAGTGCTTTAGGACAGCCTGAGCTTTGGGACAGTACTGCTGGCTTACTCTGACTAGTTACCATTGGTGTTCTACCAGGAATCTAGGGCAGAACTAGCTAGGCTGAAAAGAAATGGTAGAGTACACAAATATTAACTCCCAAAAGTAGTTTGGAGGAGGAGGAGGACTCATTGGGAAGGCTACAGATTGCCAACCAAAATATCTGGGCATTGGGAACTCAGAACAAGGAGCCTGCATGTACAGCATCCATTCAGGAAAGAGTGGATAGAACACTTCCCATGCCTTGTTTTAATAAGAGGATTGATTTACTGAGAGTGCTTTGGCATTGTGTGGTTACAGCCCACTGGAATAGTTACCCCTTCATCTTAACTGACTCCCTCACATCCCTCCTTAGAAATAAAACTGGAGGGGAGCCAAGCAGGAAATAGCATTTCTGGATCTGCCAAAATATCATTTGATTCAATTGGATATTGAGAAAAACCACTTGTGGTGTTTTCCTTGCTTGAAATCACCCAGCTCAAACACTTTTATACCCTTGGAAACTGCCAGCAGCAGAAGAATGGCTGTTCCCAAACACATTCTTTGTGCTAAATCTAAAGTGCACACATTTTTCAGACTATTATTTCCATTCATCACCTTGCCAAACTTGGCAAAATGACTCAGTGTTGCAATTGCCTTGGTGTGATGTGCCCTAGTGCCCATTATTGTCATGTTCTTCCCTTTCTAGGTCCACAACAAGCCTTAGAGAATTCCTAAGCAAACTCTAGGAACTAAGATTAGTATAGAGTACCTCCTAAATTACATTTTTTACAGGTTTCCAGGTGCATGAAAGCATTTTGCTAGAATTCTTCTACAGGTTATTTGGGGTTTAAGGTGAAACCAAGAAATGGTTATAAATGCAACCAAGAAATATACAAATATAACCTAGAAATGGTTATAAATGTAACCAAGAAATATTTAATATAACCAAGAAATGGTTATAAATGTCAGCATTCTTCTTACTCTGTAGATGGAAACACAGCTCCATGTGCTTCAAACCAGCAGAAGGATGTCAGTAAATGTGGGGTTTGGAGTTTTTTCACATTTATCACGTGGGTGTTCCAGGGGAGTTAAGCCCATTCTTGTCTGCTGATCCATTGGGCCAGGTTAATAATCTGGAAGAAGCTTGTTCAGGTAAAAAAACATCACAATAAAGATCCAATCCTAAAGGTTATTTTCTGCAATTCGACAGCAGGTGAAGAAAGCTTGGAAAATTCTGAGGCCTGAGATAGAAAAGAGGGGTTGAGGATTGTTTTGAATCCATGTTGGCCAGCAATTTTGGCTTCCATGAGTATAGCTTCAAAAGTTCCCCTTTGTTAACAGTTGTTATGGAAGTTAAAAAAGCACTACAGCTTCCAAATACATCACTGAGTCCCTTGCAAGAGTTTTGCAGAACCAATTTACTGTGGTATAGACTTGATGAAATGACTCTTAATAGGTGAACAAATTGAGCTTAAAACTTAAAACATAAAATTAATTTAGAATTTCTGCTTCTCTGCTTTCTGTCTGTGGATCAAGATGCTTCATGACAGCAGAGAGGATTTTTTAGTAGAATTTATTTGCGTTCCAACTATTATCCTGGAATAACAGTCAGTTGTACTCTATATCATACTAATTACTCTATCATACTAATTATCATACTAATTACACTGAGAGCACAATGGCCAGTAGGTGGGCAGGAAGGTAAAAGCAGCAGAAGTTCTACAACTGTTTGAAAAAAATTGCTTTCCATAATTACAGTGCTGTAAAGAAAAAAGGAAGCTCATCTACTCCCATTTAGATCAGGGACTCCTCATTCAGCCTTTTCTAGTGCAGTGCAATGTTACTTTTTAATGGCCAATACCTTTTCCTGCCTCTAGTGAAGGTCCTGTTCCAGTACTGAGCATAAATTTTGGATGGCATATAAGAGACAGTACCTGACTCAGTTTATGCTCTGAAAATTTGGATCAACTGAGAAGTGAATCCTAATCTTAAATTTATAATTTTAATTTTTAAAATTAATTTTTAAAATTAATAATTAATTTTTAATTAATTTTAATTTTTAATTTTATAAATTTATAATCTTAATTTTATAGTCCTAAAACCCTTACTAATTTCAATCTCCCTTGAAGATTGCAATTCAATGCCTGAGAAATGATGGGGTGAATGAAGAGAAAATTTGAAATATAAAAGTCAGAGAAGAGACAAATATAAGTTCCACCCTGAAAATAAAATGCAGCCACACAGAAGCACTGAGCAAGGAAATGAGTGAGGGTTTGATTGCCAGTCCTTACAACAGCTTGAAGTCCTCAATGAAAGGCAGTAACAAAATTGAGCATGACCATGTCATGTTCTTCCCTTTCTAGGTCCAAGAAAAGCCTTAGGGAATTCCTAAGCAAACTCTTGGAACAAAGATTAGTATCAAGTACCTCCTAAATTACATTTTTTACAGGTTTCCAGGTGCATGAAAGCATTTTGCTAGAATTCTTCTACAGGTTATTTGGGGTTTAAGGTGAAACCAAGAAATGGTTATAAATGCAATCAAGAAATATATAAATACAACCAAGAAATGGTTATAAATGCAACCAAGACATATATAAATATAACCAAGAAATGGTTATAAATGCAACCAAGACATATATAAATATAACCAAGAAATGGTTATAAATACAACCAAGAAATATATAAATACAACCAAGAAATGGTTATAAATGCAACCAAGACATATATAAATATAACCAAGAAATGGTTATAAATACAACCAAGAAATATTTAATATAACCAAGAAATGGTTATAAATGTCAGCATTCTTCTTACTCTGTAGATGGAAACACAGCTCCATGTGCTTCAAACCAGCAGAAGGATGTCAGTAAATGTGGGGTTTGGAGTTTTTTCACATTTATCACGTGGGTGTTCCAGGGGAGTGAAGCCCTGTATCAACACCACAGTGATTGATGTAGTGGAACATGAAGAGCTGAGGATGTTTGCCTTGCTTTGCAACACACCAATGTATCTAAAAACATTATTTAACCTCCTAAGCAGCTGGCTTGGGTGCAAAGGAGAAGAGTTTCTCTTTTCTTGGATGACACTGTACCTCCCACATCAATGATTCATTCCTCTTAGCCTTGGGAGAAGCTTTCTCTCCTGGCTTATAAACACATTTGTGAAGTATCTGGCAGCACTGGTGGTCTCTGCTCAGAATCCCTTCCCTTATGCTGCTTCCTCTTCAATTCAAACAGGCTCTGAAAAATTTCAGTCAACAGCCATAAATATTTTTATTATTGTTGATAATTTTGTTGGAGAAAAAAAAATCAATCCTTAAAAGGTTTGGGAAGAGGTCACACATTTAAACCGCATCTGTTCAAGAGCTAAATATGTTTCCTGTGATTCCCACATTAGCTGCCAGTCCAGGAATTCACTGCTACAAACATCTCCCTAATGATTGTGAAAAAACTCAGTCACAAGATTTTCACCACAAATTACAGGAAAGTAGGATTTTTAAGCACTATTTCTGGAAATTCAAATGCTAGACTGAAAGTGTTTCTTAATGGCATATTTACATGCTTGATACTAAAATCAGTACTAGCCCAAATGTCTACATTTTTAATGAAAAAACATGATTGACCCAGTTTTTAATTACACAATCTGGTTAAAACCTTCATGCTTTTCAAAGAACATTGTGTGTTCTAAATTTATTTCTATAAATTCACATCCAGTTTGGTTTGTTATTTTTTCTCTCCTTTTTTGACGTCTTTCTTCCCACTGTTTTCCTTCACCAGGAACTGGATGATGTGATAAATGCAAACACCTGAACAGAATTTCAACCTGAAATTCACTTCTAAAGGTTTCTCAAAGATTTTGAAAAAAACTTTTCCTAACCAGTTTTATAAGTTAATTTAAAATTTTTCTTTCCTATATATTTATATACATACACACACATGCTATACCTAGTAAAGAACAATAAACATACTCTCATCCTGATGATCTGAATAATTGAAAGATTTCCACTTTGTATCTATCAGTTAATTTGCTCTGAAGGAAATTTCTCATGTTAAAGAGCTTTGCAGAAGTGACTTCAAGGTTCTGCTTTGTTTTGGATGACACCCTTACCTTTCTCTGCAAAAAGCAGCATAACATCAATGACAGCAATACAAATGGCACAGGTTTTCCTTGAATCATATAAAGGGAGTATCTGGAGAAGCTGATAAAGGCACAAATTGCACTATCAGGGACTAGATTTCAGCAGCTTTAAGAGCCCTCATTTCTACCTTCTTCATAGGAAGCAATATTTTTCAAATGCTAAAGCCTCTTTTGACAGGTTCAGCTTTGTCACAGGTTGGTTGGTAGTCACAGCATTTCCAGCCTATAAAAAACTGATCCAGAGTACAGGGTCTGTAGAGAGTTGGCTGAAATTACCTCAAACTGATTTCATCAGGCAGGACACTAAAAGATCATGACTGAAAGAGGAAAAATCAGAAACAGGGACCGGCAGAAAACAATGAGATAGTTCTCCTAGGAAAGCAATTTCAACAAGAGATTATAATTCCTGAGAGACAGGGATTGCAAAGAGCAGATGTCTTTCCAGGTCCTTCAGGATAAACAGCATGATTAGAAGGAACAGTCACTTTGTAATGATAGATTACATTTTCACCTTAGTGACTGTCAGCATTAAGATAAGTGAGGTTTGCTTCCAAGCCCACTGAAACGACAGGCTCTGTGTATCCCAAATCAAACTCAGCTCCAGCCCTGATCTTGGTGAGGTGAGGATATTCTGCTTGCTGTTCAACCCCTCCACTATATTTAGTCCCAAATAGAGCCATGGAAGTACCCCAAGCCTGCTCTTCTGAGAGAAAAAACCCATCTGAACAGGACAGATCCTGCCTCAAGTGGCATTTACAGCCAACCTTTACACACCTACAGCACACAGGCAGGAAGCAAAGCCAAACACATGGTGCAAACATGCACTTTGAATGTTTCATTTATACAGCTTTGGTGTTTCTCCCCCAGATGCCAGTGTCAGGAGGTGATTTGGAGCACATTGCTGAGCAGGAAGTGCAGCCCATACTGACAGAGATGCTGCTTGCAGTCTCATGATGTTCCAGAGGGTGGAAGAGGTTTTACAGCCACTTCTGTGAGCCAGAGAGCAGTTTGATAAGAGAATCCATGTTCACCTCTGAAAGAATTCTCTGCCAAGGTCATTGACATAGAAACCAAAAAAGAGAGAAAGATAAATAAGAGAAACCTGCAACTGTCTGTTCCAATGAGCACTTTGTCTCTCCTAACCAATTGTGGGAACTCAGCACATCGTTCCCGATGTCCAGAGATGCCAGGAGAACCCTTGGGGGTCTCGGAAATCCTGGAATGTTGCCAAGAGTGTTTGGTGGCTTGATTTTGATCCATCCACAGAAGTGACAGCAGTTTGAGGACATGAGAATCACTTTAGAGTGAAGGGTGTAAAAAGGACACATTTAGAGGGTGAAATATAAACTTTAAGGTTTTTGGTACAGGGGGGTTATGGAGACAAGATGGAGGGATCAGGGCGTGACTTGTCCTTCTTCTTTCTTCTTCTTGTCTTCCATCTCCTGTGGTGATGTTGGCACTTGGGGATTGGTTTATGGTGAAGGTGCACTTGCCAACATGGGTGAAAAGCATTGGGAAATAAAAGTAAATATCATGTACGTAGATTTTAGTATAAAAAGACATGACTGCCCCGTGGGTGGTCAGAGTGCCCGTGGCTGCCTTGCAGATCAGACCTCTGTTGGGCAGACAGGAAATTTTGTGGATAAGAAACAATAAACAATCTGAAGACCGAAAGCTGAAGAGTCCAGACTCATCCTTTGAAACGCGTGCCACCCAAGAACCACTCTACCCGTGTCGGGGCAGAGACAGACAGACGGACCCGACAACCAATGAGTCAAGTGTAAATTTATGAGTTTTGTAAGAATGGATAGAAAGCATGCATGCTAGAATAAAAACAGTTTGAAGCCTTCTGAAAAAGGAGTTGCTCTCTATTGTCTCCATCTCAACTTTGACACCAGAGCAGAGGAAAATAGGGCAAGCCATTTCTAGAGCATGGAGGTAAAACACAAAGGAGCCACATCCAATCATCACCAGCAGAGCTGGTTAACTGGTGAGATCCCAGCTGACTGGAGGGTACAAATGTGATGCCCACCTACAAGAAGTGTGGGAAGGACAATCCCAGGAACTTCAGGCCTGTTAGTCTGATCTTAGTGCAGGTGCAGATCACTTTGGGTGCCATCAGACAGCACCTGCAGGACAACAAGGGGATCAGGCCCACACAGAATGGATTCATGATGGGCAGGTTGGGCTTGAGCAGCCTGATCTCCTCCTCTGAGAGGAAGATGCACTAAATGGACAAGGGAAAGGCTGTGGATATTGCCCTGGAGTTCAGCAGCATCTTTGATAGTGACTCCCACAGCATCCTCCTGGAAAAGCTGGTAGCCCTTGGCCTGGACAGCAGCACTTTTGGCTGGCTAAAACCTGGCAGGATGGCAGAGCCCAGAGGGGGATGGTGACATCCAGCTGGGGCTGGTCACAAGGGAGGCTCCCCAGAGATCACTATTGGGGTCAGCTGTGTGTAACATCTTTATCCATGATCCAGACAGGATCTGGCCCTCAGTCAGTGTGCAGATGACTCCAAGCTGGCTCAGTGTCCATCTCTGGAGGGCAGGACAGCCCTGCAGAGGGATCTGCACAGCAAGGATCCATGAGTCCAGCCCAATGGCATGAAGTTCAATATGCTGGAGTGCCAGGGCCTGCCCTTGGGTCACAACAAACCTCTGCAGAGCTACAGGCTGGGGGCAGAGTGGCTTTTCCAACCTAAACAATTCCATAATTGTTCTTCCTTCATCTGGAAATTTTCTCATCTGCTGGGAAAACTATAGAGCCAAAGCTGTGTCATGCCATGGTCTGTTTTGACTTGCTAAATTTAAAATACAAATACATTCAAACTATTTGCTGCAATCATGAAGGATTTTTCTGTCCTGACAGTTGCTTGCTATGATTCAAATGACCATTTATTTCTGTTGTTCTTGGGGTTGTGGGGTTTTTTAATTGCATGTCATGTGCTTTACTGGAGCCACATCCCAAAGAAAAAAGTCTCTTTTTGGTTTTTCCACCTTTGCACAGGCAGTGTTTGAAGGTGTAATGCAATGGGGTTTGCTGGGATAGATTTGACATCCAGTAAAGGATTGGTTGAATTGGACATGCGACTTAACAATGAATGAAAATCAAAACAGTCACAGCTGGGTTCAGTTCATGCCTCATTCAGCACTACTCAAGCACAAACTGCAGTAGGTTTTTCTGCAGGCTATAAAAAATTCAAAAGGTTTTTGTACTATGACCTCATCATGCTGAATTTTTAATATTTATAGGCAAACTTTAGGTAAACAATCATAGAAGACACCTAAATTTTCTATGACTGCTCAAGAATAAGAGTAGTTCTTACCACCACACCAGTGTGTTTCTGAAAAATTAATCTGAGTGTTTGTGGCTAAACTAATCTTGAATTGGATATATTTATCAATATTATTTTTGCAAGATGGTGATGCACTTCATTTGAAACATTAAAAGCTGAATTATTGGTCTTGGAAAATCTGAAATGTAATATATTGCATTTTAGGTTTCCAGTTTTAATATTTCCATTTGCCTTTATGCTATTAAAGAGCAAAGGGACTCCTCTGGCTTTCTACAAAGGGTGCTTACTGTGATCAAATATAATGGTTAAATAAACAGTAGCTCTTATTTTAAATATTTGACTTAAACTTTCTGATTTCCAAGATCCAAAAAGACATACCATCACTAGCCTGGATATAATATACCTAATATTTCTGGCTTCACCATGTTAAAGTCATAGTATCTCCCAAGGACACAAGGTTTTCACCTGCACTGGAAATATCAGTGCTGCAATATTTTTCCATTTAACAGATTGTAAATTTTCTAAGATTAACTACTGGCACTCATAATAAACTTTGTTATCAGTGTATGACAGATTAAAGTTTTAAATTAAATACTAAATCACCTCAAGTTTTTCTGCAGAACAGAGGAAGCTGTTGAGATATTCAGGCATCACCAGAATTCACCTCTTTGCAGGTGTCTCCTGGTACTAGAGAATGAATCCTGCCTTTTGGATAGGCAGCTTTCTAGAATACAAAGAAGTTTTGCACTGCCCATTAAACAGGAGGCTGCATTATAAAAAGCTCTTTTTAAATCCACATCAAGCAGAAAAAGAAATTGTCTCAGACTGTAATTATTCCCTAGCATCTTCAAGAAAAAAATGTGAAAAGCTGCTCAAAACTCTCAGTTTGCATCTATTTCTCCTCCTACCATCTGGGATGGCAGAGGGTGCCTGATGCAAGGCTCCAATCAGATTATCTCTGCTCATTTCAGCTGGCTTTGAATCATGCTCTAAAGGAGGGGATGGTCCTTGCCTTTGAAAAGCACTCAGTCACAATGATGGCTTTTGGGCTACCTATACACAGAGGTCAGACAGAATTAAGGCAATAAAAAGCAGTTCTATTTATTGAAGGGCCTTCAGGTACATTTAGAGCAAAGCCCCCCAGGGGCTACACCCAAAAATGGACCATGGCTCACAGGTTTGCACACTTTTATAAGTTTGGTCCATTTGCATTTTGGGGGTTCATCTTCCAATTCCAGCTCCAGGAAATGAAGCCATGTACCCCAAGTTTGCTGCCCCCAACTCCCTTTTGTTTCCATCTCTGGGGGCCTGAGGCAGTGAGGTGTCCTTGATTGCCAGGCCTGGAGAGGAATTGTTGTGTCTGCCCAAAATGGGAAAGCAGCAGCTCACACTGTGTGTGGAGTTTAGAGTTATACACTACAGGATTACAAATAGATGAAAAATATAAAAGCCAAAATCCTAAGGCAATACCCTACAAAGATATTTCAGTAGCAACCTAAGAGCTGCATGGTGGACTGGCTGTCAGCTCTCACAAAGCATACCAAACAACAAAACAGGAGTTTTGCTGCAAAGAGGATGAGGAGAGGTTTCTAAATCTTAAATTACACTTGTAAGTAAGTAACAGCAGACTGTTGGTGCACAAGCAGCTGGGGAACTCATCAGCTCTTCAGGAGCTCTGACCTGCAAGGTATGTGCATCTGGTAGGGAAGTTGATACTAGGTTTAAATCCCAAAATTATCTCCTACTGTAGTAAATATTTACTTCCTTCCAAGTGCTCTACTGCAGGTTTAATTTCTGTCCAAATTAAATGTGCAGTAGAGGCTTAATTTTTTTACTTTACCTGAGAAATTCAGGCTGCAGTCACCTCACCTTTTATATTATAGATTATATAATATATAATATTATATTTATATATCCTTTTATATTGATGATGTGAGTTTGCCTGAATATATTGCTATTGAATATATTGCTATTAAATCTACACTTGTTGCTATAATCTAACAAACTCTGGATTTGATGGAGCACCTCATATCAAGCTAGGCTAGGCCAGGACCAGGACTTTGAAGCACACAGCTGATTTCAGGCACTAAGCACAATTCAGACATTGCTTCTTCAGCTCATTCTCAGGCTCTTCTTGGTGTAGGAGTTTTGCTTTTTGTTAACAGAGTGACAAAACTATCTTTTGTCTCTTTAAAAAGAAAGAATATCAGAAGTTTCTTTCTTCGATTAAGTGAAAAGACACCTCATAGGATTAAGGGGACTTTACCTCACACTTAAGGATAGGAAATTGGATAGAAGCTGAAAAGTCTTGCTTAGGCAATTTAGTAGAAAAAGAAGAGAATAAAGCAAGTAAATGTTTTTGTAAAGTGTTTTACTAGGAGCAAGACCATTTGGCTTCTAGCTTGGATTTTTGTTTGCTATTTTGCTTTTTATTAAACTTTTTTGTTTTCAACACTGCAACAGAAGCCATTTTGCTAATTTTTATGCTTCTAAAGGTAGCTGAGCTATCTTAGGTGTGTTATAGGCCTCTGAGAGCTCATTAGACTTGGCTCAAGGAAGTTACTATAACATCTTGGAGGAGTCTGCAGTGAGTGGCACCCCAGTAATACATTACACCCATAAATAGCATTTTGCTTTCTTGGGTGTTATGGGTCTTGATTGCCACCTCACTGCCACTGGACATATCTGCTACAGGCCAAGCCAAGTGTGCTGCAAGCGCTCATGGTTTTCAAAGATATTTTCCTTGCACAATCTGCAAAAATAACTTTCTCCTAAAGTCCTTTCAAGCTCCTCAGGCCCTCCATGTTTGTTAGCATGCTTAGCATGAGATTTTTCTGCCCCTAAAACACTTTTGTCCCAGTATGTGAACACAGCATCTAAATCAAAGTACAGGTTCCTAGAGCTGTCTTAACCTTGTCCTGGCAAAAATTAGCTCCTGCTAGACCACCCCATTCAGTCTTCTTTGGACAAGGGGTTTAATTCAGTAGAGAGTTTTAGCATATTCATATTTATGAATATAAATGCTCAATTAATGCCTGCTTGGATTGTCCTTTAGCTGCCTCCAAAAATGGAGTGTGACAAGGCTTCTGTCAGCTTACAGCTGATTGAAAACACAGAACTGTTCCTGGTACTTGGCTTATAAAAAAAATCAGCATTCACAGTTTGCACAAGGATTTCATTAAGCATCATAGCAGGGTGATGTAGTTCAGGCAGCACAAAAGAAAGAAGCATCTCTCCTTGTGAACCAACTTTGTTGGCATCCTGGAGTCTGATTCACACATTAGGTATTTGAAACAAGATACCTTCAAATTGCTATTGGCACAATATCATGCAGCCATGTAAGGCTGAGAAGCAGAATTTTATTATTATAACACACTGAGAGTGATTTGCAGCTTGCAGGAATGGGCAGTCTGAGCACTGGTTTGCACTTTTTCTTGGCCATTGCCCTGAACACAGAGGCTGACCTGGAGCACTCATAGCCCAGAAGTTTATTGTTGGCAGCCTTGCCTAAAAGGTCTCCCAAAGGAAGCACCATTATCATAACAGGTCAGCTAAAAAAAGAGGAAAAAAACCCATTTGCTTTAAAATGCTCTGAAGTCTCCTTATACAGTCGATTTCTCATAAAATACTTCCATTTTAGTAGGTGGTAATAGCTGTTTAAGGCTGAGTAGATTATATAATCAAAAATTCAATTCTGCTTGAACATTACCCAGAGAAAGCATTTGCTCTTATGCAAGATCTCAATTTACCTCTAGAAAACAAAAGATTTTGACTTTAAATAGCTAATCCCCGTTCTTGCTATTTTATTTTGTGGCGTTATTTTCATACCAGTCATGTTATTACAAACACTGAAACACAAATGAATTTCTTCACAGCAGGTCTGCATTGTTTGTAGGGGTGGTAGGAAGTTCTCAGGCCATCAAGTGAGCTTGATATTAATCCCAGTTCATGCCACAAAGCTCTGTGACATGGGCTTCAAACACTTTGACAGACAGTACTCATTTTTGTAATTAAGCACAGTCTTGGTGCCCTCTTGCTTCAAGGCTGAAAACTTGAGTAAGTCAAAATTGTTTCATTACACTGTATATCCTACAGCTCTTCCAACCTCCTATCAATTACTTCAATCACTGATCTGCCACGTGTGATATTTGATGCCTGAGGCAGGCAAGGTAAATTACATGCACAGCACATCAATTTTTTTGTGCTTGGGGTTTAAAGCCCTACATAGAGCACGTGCAGTACAAATGCTGTGCCTGCCCCTACAGAAAACTTGAGAAGCTGGAGTAGGTTGCTTTGTAAGGCAGAAGTTCATGAGATCATCATGGGGTAACCAAGCTGGAAGGGTTTAGGAGGGGTGCTACACATCCCTGAATGGGGATACCCTTAGAAAGCAGGTAAATTAATCCCTGTGCCAAACCCTTAAATGTTTACATATAAGCCAAAGGATCCAAATTCCTACATTTTCTTTTCCAGAAAGGCATTTTCAACTGGCACTACAGGGGGAATGTTTGCTAGCTGAGTTCAAGACAAAGAGTAGACAGGTGGCTGTGGCAAATCCCCTGATCTGGCACCTCCAGCACACAAAGCCAGCATCTGACAGCACATCTGCTCCACACTGTGCCCTAAGAGCCACCCAGCTTCAGGTGAAATAGGCTGGAACACCTGGAACACCTGGTGTTTTGTGCACTTGAGGCAGTTTCCAAACCAGGAGGAAAGCTCACCCACGTTGGAATGCCTAAGCAAAAGCTGCCTTGGATTTAGCTCTACAGGAAGGAGTTACTCATGGCATTAGTATCTTAATCTTTTCAGGTATAACATTATGTCCCCACATTTGCACTGACTATTTCTCCTCAGTTGTGCCAGAAGCCCTGGAAACCAGACCTTTAGTGGAGCAGATAATTCCCTTGCATAATCCAGGATCCATCCCACTTCACACTCTGCAAGGCTGCTGTTCCACATGGCAACTCTGCTCAGCAATCAGCTGAGGAGAAAGGCAGCTGATGAATAATGGATGGCTGTTAGAGCTCCTGAATAACAGCACTGCTTAAGGGAGATAATAAAAGATAAATGTGCACTCCTGCACATCCTTTCAGATCCCGTGTGTTTAGCACTTTGTTCCATGCAGTTTTCTTAGCCCATAAATAGGTATTCAGGGGGAATGCATGGAATGGCAGTGGAGAGGGGGTGTCTTTCATTCTGACAAAGTCACTTCATGTACCTGGAGGTCACTTGAGGTGTCACCTTTGAAGAAACCAACTGAAGCACTTCCTTGCCTTCAGAAAAGAGGAGGTACCACATTTTCTTCCCACACGAGAAGTAGTTGTAAGCCAGCTAGCTCAGGCTCCTTAACACAGCTTGTTTTCAGAACTATAAATAATTTTTAGATTCAACGATCCAACCAACAGGTCTCCTTTAATCTTTTAGCTTATTTAGAATATGCTTAAAGTGACTTTCAGTAGAGGGTTTAATATGGTTAACATGGATCAGTTTTGGTGTGTAGTGACTTAATCACTTGCAGTCTTTTGAACATCAGACACATGCTACTTCTGTGGCTTGGAAAGCAACTGCTGCCCAGACCTGAAATCTACCCTTATTTCCAGGAACTCTTCTTTATAGCTCACCTTGTCCATTATTCTTCTAAGTCCACTCACATACTGCAAATCTCCATTTCCTATCTCTTCCTAATCTCCAGTTTTCTCTGTGATGTATGCATTTCTTCCTTCCCTCTAACAGTCCTTATCTCTTATCCCCTCCCAAGGCACATCAAGTTTTTCCTAATCTTTTATCATTACGCTCAGTCACATATTTATCTTTTTCCCAAAAACTCCTTCCAATGAAAGCAATATAACGGAGCTCTATCCTCACACTGCCTCTCTGAAACACATCTGTTCCTATTTTGCTCTAATGATGTGTTTTCTATTAATTGGTTTGACATAGATTTGAAGGGGAAGAGCACGACTGCCAGGAAAACAGTGATTTCTCTGGATAGTCAAATAATATAAATAATCAAATAACTTCCCAGAAAAAGCATTATTAGTCACAAGCATATATAGCTGTGTTTAGGCATGGAAAAAAGAAATGGACAATTAAGGTTCCAAAACATGACTTTTTTGTCTTGAAATGTGTCCTTCCTTGAATTCAACCATTTGTTCTTAGATCAGCACTTCTGAACATAAATTTGGGTTCCATCCCAACACGTATTTGTACAGATTGTACTTGAAGCTCCTTTTAACACAAACTCAGCAGTGAGCTGGGATCATGTAGCTGGTTCTGAGCAGCTAAATAGAGTCCACTTTTTGAGGAAATATGGCAATAGAATGCAGCATGGTACTAAGATGAAATCCAAGGCAAAGCTACTGCTGTTCAGAGATACATCAGATCTCACTGTCTGTGAAGCTGTTCTAGTTCAGACTTTTTCTGTTTAAAATCCTGTTAGGGTCTTGAGTGTTTATTTGGCTTCAGCAACACCCTGCTCAAGAAAATCCAATCTCAGACTGTTCTCCTTTTTTTTGGTTTTAATCAGAAAAGGCAAGGCTGAAGTGACTCCATTGCTTCCATAGTGCTTCATGAATTGCTGTGTATTTACAAAGGCTGACAAGAACACTGCACAGCCTATGAACTTAAAAGAGATTCAACAGCAATGACAGAAAAACCACTCAAATTCAGGTTTTGGGAAAGTTGCCTTACTTGCTGAAAAAGGCATTGCCCTCCATTTGCAAGTACCTTCTGATGCCTTGTGAAGGCTGACCTAGAACAGAGACCAGACTAAGCTAAATAATAAAGCAGGGATTTATTAAAAGACCTCAATGGATCCACCTTGGGCAGCACAAGAGCCCAGCCAGGGCTGCACCCAGGATGAACCAAAATGGTCACAACATGGACATGAGGTCACGAGGTCTCTCACTTTTATAAATTCTGCTCCATTTGCATATTGGAGTTCATTGTCCAGTTACAGCTTCAGCCCAGGCAGCCCCACCCTGCTTGTTTTTCTCTCTCCAGCCCACGTTGTTTGTGCTCTTGGGCTGAGATTTGGATCATTTGTCCTTGGTGCCCAGCTGGAGCAGGAATTGTTTTGTCTCCCTGCTCTGTGCACAGAGCTCACCATCCCCTGATATGAAGCCCAGACCCACACACTAAAGCAGCACAGAATCTGAAAAATACAAAAGCTGAAACCTGAGGCATCACTTCCATAAACGTCTACTTACATCTTTGAGCAAAGACCGAGACACTCTTACAGTTTCCTTTTCCAAGTTCTCTTCAGCTCACATTGTCCAAGCCAGCCTCTGTCTCCCTTCCCCTCCTGACCCCATGGCTTGATAAGCCTGAGCTTTCCTGGCAGTGTTACAGGTTCAGCCTCACTGTCTTTGCTGCCCACAGATGATTTTCTCCACCCTGCAACAGGAGCACGCTAGGAGCTTCAGAAAGTCAATCCAGGCTCTGGTAGGACTCCAGAAGCAGCCAGGTAATTGAACAGAAGCCAGCCTGAGACTTCCATTTGTGCATGGAGTTTATTTGTAGAAATCCTTCCCTGTACTGCCCTCCCAGAGAGCAGCCTTATTCATTTTGAAGTCTTCAAGGATACCTATCAGGCAGAATGATCTACCTGGAAAATAACATTAGTGTTGCTGCTGACTCATTTGACAAAGAGTATCATTTTTAAGGTTATTGTTGGGTCCTCTTTGGAGGTAACTCCGCCCTGTGAGTAGGATCAGCCCTCACCTTCCAATGGACTACAAATAAATTGCTTTTTACAGGTCAGTGCAAGGTGTCCCACACCACAGGGTAAGCCTCACACCTAGATCAGATCCTCATGGGAGGATTCATTCTTCCAGCACAAGTAGGTTTAGCATTTTGTGAAGATAAATGGATAGAGATCCCTCCAGGAAAGCAACTCAAATTCCCAGCACAGAAACACCACACTCTGCTAACAGGGATCTCTGGAGAGGAATTCATAAGCTCCTACCACTGCAGCATCCTACAGTAATTCCACACAAGGGGAACCTTTCAACAAAACCTCCTTGTGACTGACTGAATAGTGTATTAGCCTAAGACAAGGCACACAGGAGAGCCCCAGCCGTTGGAAGCTGTTTTAAGATGACTCCAGTGCTACTCTTCAGTTACTGCACATGCAAAACCAAATATTCAAGGTATTTGCTCATTCTGGGGTGCATCTCTCAAAGGACATTCCGTTTAATTTCCCCTTTCACTTAGACCAGCATTTAAGGGCTTTCTGTCACCAAATAGCTGCAATACCTCAGAGTACTTTCAGAGGAATCCAGAGGCCGCCAACACAGCTATCACAAATGTAATTTGTTTCTTTGGTGGGAACAGTTCCATTTTCTGTGCTTTTCAGTTTTTCTGTTTGTTTGTATGGTGTAGTATGGCCAAGCAATGCCTGTTCCCCCTGGAGTCTGCAAGTGGAAGTTAGTATGGAAATGGAAATAGGAGCACAGCTGCTTTTACAATGTGTATGAGAAGCAAATAGGTGTCATTAATAGTTGGCTTTGTCCTAGCTGTTTTGGAATCTATTACTATTAGCAGTCACTCATTTTTTTATCATTTAGTCACTACTGACTTGCTTGAAGGCCAGTGACAAAAAACTGAGTTTTCATCCCTTACCCCCAAGCTGCCTGGCTCTGTGTTACAAAGGAAGATGAAATGACCAGTCACACTGACACATTTCTGTGTGATGTTCCTCAGCCTGAGGTTTGTTTTCATGTATCACTCTTTGCTTTGACTGTGCAGTTCCTGCACACACCTCATTTTATCCTAAAGTAAATTGTTACTTTTCTTTTTAGTTGCCTGATTTGGGGAAATTGTCTTTCTTGCCATCAGATGAACTAATTTCTTCTTTTTCTCTCCAGCAGCTAATTTTTAATTTGCTCTTTATCTTACAGTTGTTTTAATGTAGTTATATACTATTATATATATATATATAACAAGTATAAAATTACTTTGACATAGTTATATGCTATCATCTGTTATATATATATATATATATAACAAGTATAAAATTGCTTTTTTTATGCAGTTATATGCTATCACCTGTTTTATATATATACAAGTATAAAATTACTTTTTTCTGTACTATTTCATCTCCAAAACACAATTTTATTTTTTTGCTGAAAATGAAAAAATGAGTGACCAGTAATAGTAATATATTCTAAAACAGACCAGTAATAGACCAATAGTAGATTCTAAAACAGCCAGGACAAAGCCAACTGAACACAACTATTAATGACACCCATTTGCTTCTCATATGTGTTGCAGAGGCAGCTGTGCTCCTATTTCCATTTCCATACTAACTTCCACTTGCAGACTCCAGGGGAAACAGGCATTGCTTGGCCATATCGCACCATACAAATGAACAGAAAAACTGAAAAGCACAGAAAATTGAAATGTTCCCACCAAGGAAACAAATTACATTGGAAAAGCCTCAACCAACCCAGTGTTAACCTTTATCAAGACACACAAACCTTAGTTCTGTGAACAGATCATGCAGCAGTTTTCCACATTCATTACCAGCCATGCAAAGGCACCTGGCCAGGCCTGACAGATAAGTGCCAGAGCAAAGGGCCACTGCAAACAGCCCCAAATGGGAAATCTGATCTTTGCCATCTTAGCACACAGAGCTGCTCCAGCAGGGCTATCAGCAGCTCACAGCACCCAGCCTGAAGGATTCCAGGTGACAGCTGAGCAATCTGCTAAACACACATTCCATGTAATTAAACATTAAGGGATAACCTAAAGCCTCCCACCCCGTGGGGTCTAAAAGATGTCACCATGATATTTTCTGCAAAATGCCTTCACCGGGACTTCTCCTGGGAAGCCTCAGCTTCTCCCTGTTTTGCTGCTTTGGAATGTGATTTGGGGATTATTTACCCAGCATGTGAACTGTTTTAATTTAATGACCAATCACAGCCAGCTGTGTCAAGGCTCTGAGGAGTTACAGGTTTTCATTATTCATTCTGTGAAGTCTTCTGATGTATCCTTTCTCTTTCTTTAGTATAGTTTTCATATAGAATTCTAGAATAGAATAGAATAGAATAGAATAGAATAGAATAGAATAGAATAGAATAGAATAGAATAGAATAATAAATCAGCCTTCTGAGAACATGGAGTCAGATTCTCATCTCTAACCTCATCCTGGGGACCCTCACAAAAAGCCATTAAAGCTTGCCTCTTACAGAGTGTGGCCAGAACACATTTTACATGCAAATGCACCCCCAAGCCCCCTGTAACCACTATGCATGCTAAATGACTTGGACTTCTGCTTTCTGAAATACTCCTTTTTTTTCTCATTTTTTTGTGTATTTTACAGCAACATACTCTACCTGAAACAGAATTATGTACAGCACCCTCTGCCTGTGGACACTCCGCACACAGGAAGGTGCTTGCACCATGCACTGCCAACATTCCCATGTCATCCATTCAACTCAAGGCACAGCATTCAGCATGGAAACATAATTAACTGGCACGTGTACAAAGTTCAGCATTATGCATGTCATAATAAAAATAGAAATAAAGTCTTATACACTAGAAGAAGTTTTAGAGATGACTCTTAAAATACCAGGTAAGCTGACTTCAAGGAATCAGGGTCACAATTTAAAATTGCCTTTATTAAAGTTTATTAAATTCCAATAAAATGAAAAGCAGTTTTAAGCATATTACAAATACAAGTAGCATAAGTTAGGGGTGGTGGGCAGAGCAGGACTAAGAGATGATGAACTATGATTAAACTACTCTCTCTAAAAAAGCTGTTTTACATGTAAGTAATAAGTGCATTTTTTAATCCATTCTAGTTAAGGTCATTAACATCAGTGTCCATAAATCATAAAATGTGTCTTGTTGGGTGATGTGGAAACTGGTTCCCTAGAGGTGCTGTGATTTCAGTGACATGCCCCAGGACAGGCTGTGCTACAGCAATCTGAACTTGGGATTCTTACTCCCAAAAAATGAGAATGGGGGAACGAACTTTTCTTTTGAGCATGTGAATAGACTACAGAACTCCTGGGAAAGACTGAGTAATGGGACAAAAGAAAAAGTCTCTAAGAAAGGATTCTGTAACTCCCAACTACAGGATCACACCTGGCAATGGAGAGGACCAGGGAGACTGACTCGATGATCAGAATCCAATTTTATTGTGGGATACAAGCACTTATATACCATTTCAGGGAGACTAGTAATGTGTACTACAATGATTAGGTTAAAATCACATACACAAACTTATGCATATAACAACATCTCTTGCTTGCAGAGTTTAATGGGATTTTCTTTTACTGGTAAACTCATTTGATTTAATCTTCTTGCAATCCAGGTCGAATTTTCAAAGTTCCGTTTGTTTATGCCAAGGCATCCTGTTATCAAATCTCTGATGTTAACCTGGCCCAAAGTGCATCATCTGTCTTGTGTCCCCCAACATTCCAATACACACCTAAGTCAGCAAGGGCTCAATTCACTGCATCCCTGATTCCCTCAGGTTCATGGCCAGCACCTCCCACAGCTTCAGTCTGCAAAGACACAGAGAGCAATTCACACACAGGGCGCACATCTCTGGCTGCAACTCCACTCACACAGCTCTTACAGAATCAGGAGCACCGGTGTTTGAGCAAACAAAGACTTTAATGGAGCCCTGATTACAGAGACTGAGGATTAGGAAGACTCTGGTCATGCTTGAGCTGGTCCCTGGGATACAGCAAGGGTTCCTTTGATCTTTGGGACGGTGTATTTGCTTTTCAGTTAGACCTTTGACATCTCCCAACAGCCAGCAGCTCCTGGAGGGGGAATGTGAGATGCTTCAGGACTCATTAGCAAAGTTCCATGCCTGCTCAGCCAGCCTAAGTGCAGCCTCAGGGGATGTCTGCTGCAGCCACAGATAGGGGGAATATAAAGATATCAAAGGTAAATTTAGACCACAGTTGGTACCAGGCTGCTCAGTTTAGCCACAAGAGCGCAGGGCTTGCCTAGCAGGGTCAGGCTTTTATTGGCAGGGCTTAGGCTCTCCTCAAATGCACTGCCTCAATTCTTCCAATATTCTGTGTGGGAAGAATATTCCTCACAGAAACTCAACTGTTAAGTGGATTTGTATGCATACCTCCCACACAACTTGAACATGCAGGGGATTTCTCACCACACCCTGTCCTAGATATATACAGATTGGTGCATGAGCTAAATTACTGTTTCAGAGTTTCCTCTTTCTCTGACACTGTTCTAAATTAGGGTTACACAGTGCTGTCCCCTCACCCCCCACACTGACCAAGAGAAGGGAATTGATTCCGTGGTGGTGTCATGAGAAATCCAATACTAAAACAGTGGCTTTGAAATCCTCCACAAGTCAGCCAAGGTTAAATGACACAAAGAATGCTGTAAAGCAACTCGAATACTCAAGTCATGGGAAAATAACTTAAATGTCACCAGGGCAGACCAGCTAGGATCAACTGAATTCCCCAACTGCTGTGGCTCATGCACCTGTGAAAATGGCTTTCTTGAGACCCACGTTTACAGCAAGTCATCGTTTTGTTCTTTAAATATAAACAATGCATTTATTTAGCAAACTAATTTACATGATTAGATAGTAGGTTGCACAGGTTTTCTTGATTTGCAGCACTGGGATTACTACTACAGTTCTGGATCCTTTTTTTTTGTAGCATGTGTGCTGCCAACACACATCTGGCATATAAACTGCAGATGAACATTCACAGATGGCAGAAAATACCTCAGCAAATGGTTTGCCCAGATATAGATGGGGATGAAATTACTCAGAGTGCAATGCTGGCAAAGTTTTGCAAGTATGTGAAGCTGTACATGAAATTTCTCTGCAAATAACTGCGAGGCTAATGCCTTTACCCAATGCTTAAAGAAACCTGCCTGGATTAAATTTGTATGACTTGAAATTTCATAAGGTGTCTTGTCAATTCTTTGACTTCTTTTCTGCCTCTGCCAAGGTTGGGATTGAAGTGCTCAAGATGGTATTTCATGTTCAAACTCAGATGTTTATTATTTCTTATCTATATCACAGTCTTACAAGTTGTGAGTTCTAATCCATCCTACTAACAAGCTACAAAATGGCTGACTACCTTTCTCTACAAGGTCTTTTAAGGCTAAAGTATCCAATTAAGAAATGACACCTAAATTATTTTCACTTTTAACCCAATAACCAATCCCTCATGTCCCACTATGTGGACTCTTTTATCCAATTATGCAAAACCACCCAAACCCATGAAGAAGAAGGTAAAGAAGGACCAGCCTCAGCCCTAAAGCCTCCATCTTAGCTCTATATATATTACTATATTCTAAACCCTTAAACTCCAAATTTTCCACCCTGTGATATCACACACTTCTACTCAAACTCCACACCCACAATCCCAGTTCTATCATTCCATTTAGAAGCTTCTCCTCAGCCTCAGGTCAAATGCAGTGTTCTCCTGGGGGTCAGTGCCTGTCAGCACAGAAAGCCCAAAATTCTCAGTATCCAGAGTTCCAACAATGTCTAGATATTAGACTTGCACAGACAGAGCCCTGAAGGGAGTGCCCATGACTTAGGAGCATTTCCTTGCCACTGCACACACACTTACCTGATCACAGGGAGGAGCTGAGGGAACAGCTCTGTCCAGATGCCCAAAGGAGGCTATGCATTCCTCTACTCCATACACATTGTAATGCAGTTTGAACAGTGGGCCCCAAATGTTTAACCACATTTAAAACTATGGTAACACTAATTAAATATTTTCACCTGTGCTAACATGTGTAATGGATGAGGAAAGCTGAAAGCACGTAGCTAAAACTAAATGTAAACATCAGTATCTTTATCAGAGAATAATGTTTAAGTTTACTGTTCACCATATGCTACATACCCTTGATTTCTTCTGTTCCTTCTCTTCTTATGAGAATAAAATAATTTTATTTCTCTTATTAAATTAACTCTCCACTCTGCAGTGTCTCTAATCAAAATATATTTCACAGTCAACAGAACCCAAATAAAAAGACCAAAAAACCCAAACAAACAGGGAAAAAAAAACCCCACCAAAATCAACAACAACAAAGAGCTGTGCCTGAGGTTCCAGGATTTTGTCCTTAATGAAAAGCCTTCCTCAAAGGGGGTTTGGTTCTTGAGGAGAAATGGCATCACTCCCATCTGGTTGCCATGCTGCAGCAGTTTGGCAGAAGGGATAACAGATGCTGAGACTCCAAACTGCTCCCACATTCTTTTCCCTGTCTCTGAAGGGAGTTGCATAGAGTCATCACTGAGCTGTTAATGGGTGCAAGATGTGTATTTCTGCAACACTGAAGGCTGGGAGCATGTGCAGGAAGTGAGGGGTGGTGAGGCTTTTACAGCTAAAGGAACCACTTAAAACTCTGTTAGTATTCAACTAATGTATATTTTCCTCCCTTCTCTCACTAGTAAGGCATCTGACTTCCCTCTCATCCTCTCAGTGTGGCCATGAAATGGCTTGAAACTCAAAACAGACCAGGAAAGGCCTGTGGAGTGAACCAGAATTGTTCCTGTACACTACTGGTCCCCTGGGAAAGGCTCCAGCACAACATCCCAACAACAAAACTGGCTAAATCACAGCTCAGAGCAACCAGGCAGCCTCATCACACAGGAACAGACAACAAATGTGTGTGAGCTGAGACAGGTGTGTGGATTTCTCAGCCAACCAGATCTTCATTAGGCATCCTAATCTAGGCTGGATCTTCTTCACAGCACCCTCTCATTCCTGCCCAGCCCTGAGCTAAGGGATGACACAGTGAAGACACAGACTGATACCTACACAGAAAGCTCAGAGATTTCCAACACCAGTGAAAAAGATGCAGAAGTGCCGGGGAAGGAGCACAGCAGATCTTAATTTCTGCCTGCTGGGGAACTAGAACAGTTGGGTTATACAAGGTATTGTTATCTGGATTTATGCAGGTAAAGCAAGTTAAAATCATCAATCCATCCATCCACAAAGAACTTTCAGAGAATGTTCTATGGGTTAGTGTCCAATTATGTTTTGCAAGAAAGAAAAACATTCAGGTATCTACTTGGCAGATCTCATGCAAGTAAGAATTGCATTTAACTCAAAATGAACAATTTTAAGGAGATCTAAGGAGACATCAAAATATCAAATTAATTTCAGGGTGGAGAAACTTCCTGGAGTCCTTCAATGCACAGATTATTTAAACTTAAATTCATCTGGCACAAAATTAAGTGTTTCCTATGCAGAGCAATCCCATAGGAATGCCTTATGTGTTTTGGGTTTAAGGACAACAGAAATAGAAGCAGTTCACTGAGGAGTTCATAAACTCTTGCTTCCAGTAATAACAACTTCTCCAAATCAAAGTCTGTAGGCCCTAGAATAAGGTTATCCATAACACTTTCTCCAAGTACTATTAAAAATCCAGTAAATTTAGTTGTTATTTCTGGGTTCAAGAAGAAAAAAAAACTCAGCTAATTATGCATATGAATAATTACATGAGTATGGGAAATTTTAGCATTAATCTAGTTTATTTGCTTAAAGCAAATTAGAAATTAATATTGGATAGAAAACCCCCAGGTTTTTCACTCATTATGCCAAAAATTCTGCAAAAGCTGATATGAGGTTCAAGTTGGTTTGACCATATGCAGCATATTTTGGACCAACTTGACCCATTTAGCTGCTTTCCTCTGGGTGGTAAGAGCCAAGAATAAATGAAGTATTGTGCTGAAAACAGTGACAAGCTGTACTCAAAAAAATAGTGGCAAGCTGTACTCAAACCCAACTCTCCTTGGTGATAAAATTAATGGTGGATTTCCTCTATTTTTTCCCTGGGATTTCTCTGTGATGCTACTCGTGCTAGAACAGGAAAAAGAGTGATCTCAACCTGAGTCATGCCTTGTGCACCCAAGGGTTCCTGGAGCTGCAAGCAGGCAGTGAGAAGTTAAAGCATCACCAGTGCATGCCAGGCAGCTGCTCGCCCATGTTTCCTCCTCCCCAGCCTGACACTGTGCTGCATAATTTAGGCTCTGCTGTGTTCCCAGCAAACAGATGTTGGCAAAGACTCCTGCAGGATTTGCTGCTGTTTCTGTCTGGGGAATTGCATTTTTATTCCATGAACTCTCCTTCCTTGGCTCCAGCCAGACACTTCTGGCTCTCTCATGCCTTCCAGTGCAGAGCACTTTGCATGACCCCCTTGGAGCCTGAGCTGCATCACTGAGCCCCAGCTGCTGGGAGTGCTCTGCTCAGGAGAACATGTGCTGGGATAAACCTGCTCCACTGATTTTGTGGTGTCTTTGATGTGGGTAGCAGGGCCAGCCTTCCCCAGGCACCACCTTGGAAAGTGACAAAGCTCTGCACATCCCAGTTGTTATAGCTGAGACAGAGACAATGCAAAGCAACACACTCCATTTTCAGAAGCCTTCAAACTGGTTTTATTCTAGCATGCATGCTTCTTACACATTCTTACAAAACTCATAAGTTTACTCATTGGTCAGGAGAGACAAACAAAGTGCTCATTGGAACAGGCAGTTGCAGATTTCTCTTATTTATCCTTCTTTCTTTCTTGGTTTCTATATCAACAACCTTGATAGAGAATTCTTTCAGGGGTAAACATGGATCCTCTTATCAAACTGCTCTCTGGCTCACAGAAGTCACTGTAAAACCTCTTCCACACCCGGGAACCATCTCAGAATCCCATGGGAATGTTTCAGTTTATCCCCAGTTCTATGGGAATAAATCACACAGGACTCCATTTTCTTCATGGTGGGAAAAGCCATTCTTTATTCATATAACTCCTTTTCATACAGTGTTACAGACCTTGTGTGGGGCTCCAATTGCTCAGGAGATTTCTTGCCAATTTCTTTATTGGTTAGTAACAAGTTGTTATCCTGTATTGATTGGTCACTCAAACTCTTGGTATGAACATGCAGGGACAGTTTTTTGTGAGAGATCATTTTCATTTTTCTAATGGTGAAAAAACAGTTCATACAGGTGCAAGTTGGTTTTACCCAATAGATGTAATGTTAATGAATTGTTCAAAAAGAAAAGAAAAAAAGAAAACCTCTATTCCCAAAAATAAAAATAATTTTAAAAATAAATAATAAAAACCTTTACCTTTAAACACCTAATCTTTTAAACTATACCCCATAAAATAACATAACCCGTAAACACAACTGTTTAAAAAGCTTATAAAAAATAAAAAGAACTTCACAATTAAAAATTTCCCCAAACAATTACTATTCATTAAAAGAAAAAACCACAAAACCCCTACTTTTTCTTATAAAAAAGAAACAGAAACTTGCAAAATGCTAGCTTTGGCAAGGCCAGCCAGTTATTCCAGGAGAACAGGCCTGATTTTATGAAGCCTTTCTCTATGATTTTTCTACCTTACTGCAACACAGTTCAGCCAGGATTCTGACTTCCTGTGAGGCCAGCTCTGGGAAGAGGCTCAGCATTTGAACAGGGATGTGTTGCAGCTTCTGTGCCAAAACACCTCTTGCCATCCCCCACCAGCATTTCTAATAATCCAAGACTCTTCTGCAGACACCACTCAGTCACCAACATTTCCAATAAATATGTGATATTACAGCCAAACCTACCACATCAATGATTTTCTTCATTTCTGTGAGCACACGCTCACTTTGAAAGGCTCTAGTGATTTGTAGAAGAGCAAGAATTTTGTGAGTGCAGAAATTAACATTCATCCTCTGAGATGGGAGACAACCACAGTGTATTTCTACTGCGCAACTTGTCTCAATTCTTACATCTTGATTATAAAGTCAGTACTTCAACAGGTGAGAAACTCTTTCAAAACAGCAGATGTCATCTTGTCAGCCAGAAGTCCATATTGAGATTTTTAATATTTTACTGAATTATTGGAAAACTCCTCATATGTATGTGCAGTAACATTTCCCATTGCTTGCATGCTTCTGACACACTTTGAACTTCAGAAACACTTAGGATATAAAGAAGAAATCCAGTCGTATTCCCCAGCTACCCTAGGCTGTCTGAAAATCTTAGTCACAGAAAAGGCTTTCTGTCCAGGAGTGAATGACGTATCGCATGTCTTTGAAAGTAGCACATAATCAAATGCTCCTCAGCAGCTGCAAATCCATTTCTGCTGAAACAACCAACTTTCCCTCTAGATTTTTTCACTGTAAATTTCCCAAGAGATGAGAAGTTAACTGATACTCTGGCTCTTTGTAAAACAGCAGGAAAAATTTGACCAATTAATTACATTGGCTGCTCTGCACTGCTGTAATCTATTCCAAATGAAGAGATGCAGTCAGATTTCCCAGGAGTCAAAAGTATCCATGTTCAGGTTAATTCCTCATAATCCTCCAAGTATTACTCTCTGGCTTGCCCAAGCTCCTCCTTATGAATATGTGCCAGAAGCAGAGAAGCTCACAAATGCTGTCCACTACCTCCATCAAATCACATTGACAGATTGACCCACTGACACTTACCAGTACCATGTTTTAAGTTCAAATATTAAGACTGAAATGAAGAAACTTTACAAAAAGGTGTTAATGGACACTGCAAAGGGATTTATCCCATTAGGTCACTCTTTCCAGTGCAATACTCCTGCAAAAGAACATTTAGAAATTCAGTCTTAGAGAATTCCTTCAACACTGAAGAAACCCTGCAAGAAGTACCATGTAATGTAAATCAGCACATGGAAAAGGCATCCTGTCAGGGAAGACAGCCCTGGTGATGTGACTTGGCACTGGCTTTGGAGCAATCATTAACAGTGAGAACCGAGGAACTGAGATGGAGCCAAACCAGTCCTTCCCAGCTTTTCCCAGGAAGGCTTCTGGCCAGGAGACACCCAGGAGAGCCTGAGTGTGAGCACTGAGATCCAGGGGGGAGGGTGGAGATGTCCACAGAGACTCACATTTGGGAGGGTTGGGAGAAGTGAGTTTCACTTTCAGTGAGTGAACTCCTTCTCAAAGGTGAAAGAAAGGGATTCCTGAAGAATTCCACAGTCCAGGACATCTCCAAGGGAGCTAAATATTATCCTCTCCCCATGCCAATGTGATGTGGGAGCCTGGCCATGTTGAACCATACATGCCATGTATGCACATATATCTATGTACAGTCCAAAAAGCACAAGATATTTTGTACACAAAGCTTTCCAGCACTGTTGGTGTATTTACATGCATCAATTAAAAATAAAACATTCTGATTTAATTGTTTAGCAGGTAAGATTACAATGTCTTAGCCACTTACTGCAGTTTATTAACTGCACCTTTTCTTCCCCTTTTCTGAAAATCTATATAATTATGGGTTTTCATTACACTATCAATACTATTTCCTCAACCTGTAGGTCTTGCCTTGAAACACTTCCCATCAATCTTCTTACCTCTTCATTATAGTATCATTTTAAAAATCAAAGTTAGGAGTAGAAGCACAGATTTATACAATTTTATTTTTAGGTGGCAAAAAAAATGAATGTTTGGAAAATACAAAGGGAAGCAAGCAGATGGAGAAAAAACAAAAAAATGAGTCCAAATAATGCATCATTTTCCAAAGTATTTCTTCTATTTTTTTCTGCAAGCAATCTTAGGTTTACCTTATATACATTGTTATGTTACTGTAACACCAAGAACATTCACATCCCTTTTATGAAATATTCAGGGAAAATCATATTGCTGCACTCTCCAACTGCAAGCTATAAAACTTTGTAATGCAACAAGGAATATTGCAGTTTGTCTTGATAATTGTAACCTCAATTAGCACATTAATACAGCTAACAGTAAACCCAAAACTTGTTCAAACTAAAGGAACTGCAAACTGTTTTGCAGTACAGCCTGAAGGTCAAGCAACAGGGAAGAGCTACAGAATCATGAGGCACTGCAGCGTCTTGCAGCCCTGTTATGAAAATGCTCTACCAAAAGGTTACTGCTCACAGTTGTATTTATTTTGTTTTCTTCCTGTCTTGGTACCTGACATCACTGTATTAATTTTCAAACCAGAACTCCAGGAAACGTCTCCAAGTTCCCATTTTTCACAGGAATAGAATTATCACTCCTTTTGTTCAAAAAGCTGTGTGGTGCCAGTGCTGAAGAGAGATTTGGGATGTAAGAAACCTCTAAAAGCTCCAAATACCTAAGACCTTTACACTCAGCTACTAATTGAAAAAAAAGTGTGAATGCAGATTTAACTTTTTTGCTTTTCACAAATTTTGACATGGGGCTAAGCTGGTTTAGCAAGTACTCCTCAATATTCTGAATTTAGATTCCAAGGACAAGAAGGCATCACCCACAGCAGGTGCAATCTGCCCACCTGAATTTTCCTATGCTGCCAGCTGGCTCTGGCATTTTTTACCATCTCTGGACTTGTAACTATCACAATGTATTTTTACTCCTGAGGATAGCAAAGATTAATAGGGCCCAGTCTTTTCTTTCATCACTTCATCTGTGTCCTCACAGCTTTGAGCTCATTGTTGAAATTCTTACAAAATTACTGTGATTTTGCTCAGAAAAATCTTTAGGTAGAATAAACATCCAACCCTGAAAAAGCACCATTTGCTCTTATGGCATGCTACTGGTATGCATGGAAGCTTTATGTCCATGAACTTTTCCCAAAACTTCCCCTTACCAGTGCCAGTTTTAAAAAAGGAAGCTGGGGCAATTAATTTTGGAATGGGCATGCAGAGAGATCCAGTAGTGGCAGAAATCCAGCCATGACCACCTGTATCTCAGCTCCCTGCCTTCACGCCAACACTGCAGCAAGATCTCTGCACAGGACTCCAGCTGTGGGCAGCACATTTCAGGAACAATGTTGGCTAAATCTGTACCAAGTGGCATTGCCAGCCAGCAAGGCTTTGGCACTCAGCAATGCCTTGGCTTTGTCAACAGCCCTGTTCATTTCAGTGCTGAGCTTGTTAAATAAGAGAATAAGCACAGGATTCACCATCTGGCCTTCTGTGGATATCCAAAAAGCTCCTGTTCCTGAGGAAAATTTTATTTCACGACTTGTTAAGACATCAGATCTCCAGCACACCATTTGTACTAATGCTAATTAAATTTAATATTTAACCTGGCTGGCTAGTTATGATGCCACTACTTTTTCTTGTCAAAAATGAATCCAACCCCCTATTTAGCTTTCTCAGTCCTCATCCCCCAGGCTAAATATTCTTACTTGCAGGCATTATTACCTTAGAGGAGAACAAGCATGCACAACAAAACCTGACTATGGAATTATATTTCAGAAAACAGCCCTACAAAAGCCACGAGGGGAACAGCTTTAATGCAAGGGGCCAGGGAGGCAGTGAACTTTCTGTATAAACACCTGATAACAGGGTTTGCAAGTTCAACACCTGCAGCATACCCGGGCTTTAATCTGGCTTCAGCTGACTAGGCAATTAAGAACTGGGAAACACCTTTATAGAAATGGCTGAAACAAAGCCACTTGAATGGCTGCACCTCCCACATCTCTTTTTTAACTACCTATTCCTTAGAGACTGGCAATTAATTGTTCTTTTCATCCATTTATCCTGGCCAGCTGCCTTGACAGGCTGCTACAGCAGAGGCAGCATTTTTATGTTCCCACTCACTTGCCCCATTTCTACTTTGAATGGCCCTGTCTGCAGCTACCACATCCATCTGCAGCTTCCATTGAATATTCCACTGAATAAGGGATGGCTAAGACAGAAGGATGATGGTTTTTTCCTTCTTGTACCTCTCCTTTGAACACAGCCTCCATTTCCAGCTGTAAAAGTCATTATCGGCACCAGGCATGTTGTGCCAGAGCCCCTTTTTGAAGGACTTTTTTGAAGGATTTTTTTGAAGGACTTTTTGAAGATAACTGATTCCCTGCTCCATGAAACCTCAAGAAAGATGAGGATGAAAGTCTTCTCAGGAAAATAACCCCAAGAATGCTCATTAATCATTTAATAATTTCCATTTAGTAAGAGCTCTTTCGAAACTGAGTATACAAGCAACAGGGGTTTTTCCATCTCCCACTGCAGTTGACACACACAAGTGTAGAGCCACACTTTTCTGCTCAGAAAATGCTTAGAAAAAGCTAATTTCTTGCTCCTTCCCAAGGATAGGCACTGTCCTATGGACCAGCACCAAAACCAAACTGAACCTACCTAAACCTTCACCCAATTTCTGTGTCCATTGAACTGAAGGTGGAAATAAAACATTCTGTCATATGATTTTCCAGCTCCATGAGCTCTACTCAACCTTCTCTTCACTTTCATTCAAGTCAGTGAATTTTCAACAACATCCTGTCATCCAGCTTAGTAGCAGTAAGAAATTGATACTTCTCATCTGGTTTTCTAAGTACTTGGTCTTCACTAAATCTCTGGCAGCCAGTGATTAGGAATGGCTCAATACAGTTACCGTGATCTAGTCCAGACTTCAAAGTGAGTCCATGAGAAGGGAAACATCAGATAATCAAAATATCAACTTCAATTTCATCACTAGTTTGTTCCTATCGCCATAGGCATACTAAGAATGTGAGCATGAAATTTTTGGGCAAGGGTATCACAGAGAAAATCAGCAAGGCTGAACCCCAGAGAGAGCTCAAGAAAGCAAAAGATTTTAACTTTATTGTAACGCTTGATGTGCTCTGTGTCATACATCTTCAACTGCTCAAAAATTGCTATTTAGCAGTAGTCAGTGAGATTGTTCTTAAAAATATTGTCAGGGTCTGAGAAGAAAAGGCTGGTGACAGCAGAAGGAATGTCTGAGTGCGTAACATTTGTTCATTGGGAAGCATTGCCTGGGGAGTTACAGTCTAAAAATATGAAAGGCCCAAAGACCAGACTCCTTCACTAGTTATTTTTAAAACTCAGTTTCTGCCTCAATCCTTCAGCTTCCACTGTACAACCGGAGTCATTCAAAAATGAGTAATTTGAGCAATTCCCACAGGAACATTAGAAATACTGAGATTTGTTCCCTCTGTCTGACAAGAACACAAACCAGAGCTGTGACCTAACCTGGCCTTCTTGCTTCAGGAAGTGCAAACAGACTCACTAAAACCACAAATTTTCTCTCCATCACTTTCTCACAGAGGACACAGTCCATTGGAGAGGATGAGTTAATTTTGTTAGGTCTTCATGACAAAAGAGTCAAGGTCACTTCATCCCACAGAGATGCTGCGGAAAATATCTGGCAGCCCATGATTTCTGATATTTGAAACAGCACTCTTATTCTGCCCATGTGGACAGTTGCACTGCATTTTTTGCCAAAGCCTGAATTTGGCTGTGCACAGACGAAGAAGCAGCAGCCAGCATGGGAGGCACAGCAGCAGAGTTCCTTCCATCAATATCTGCTTTACCCACTCTTAGCAGACCTTCCCCACCTCATCCCCTGCCTGGAAATATTCTCCATTTGTTCAAGATATCCTCATGTCAAAGCACCACTCCTTCTCTGGATTGAGGGATGCAGGACTCCAGGCTGCTCTCCAAATGCAGTTTATTCCATCCAAGAGGTTACAGCAGTCCAGGGCCGTGGGTGACAGAGCTGTGCCCACAGCTGTCAGCTCCAGCTGCAGGCAGGCCTGGAGACCCTTTGGTTTAGGTCACAATGCATTATAGACTTTTCTTTTGGTTACAATGCATTATAGACTTTTCTTTGCTGAGCATCTTCATACAGTAGAACCAATCTGTACCTTAACTATTATCTATAACCTATCATAACTACTATAATTACCATATTCATGTTACTGTTCTCCAATCACTAACAGTCAGTACATTACAGTTTAAGCTAGAAGTTGTTTTTCAGTTTTCTTGCAGTGGAAAATTCTGCGGCGTTTTTTCCACTTGCCACATTTGCTGCCTTGTTTGCCTGTGCTATCTTTGTGCTTGGTAAAAACATCTTCTTGTTTGGGGTGGGTTTGTCCTTTGCTCTAAGCCATAAAATCCCTTCTGACTAACACACCCTTTGCCTCCTTGGTTATCCAGTAAGTCTGGCTCAGCAATTCTTTTCTTCTATATCAAAACTTGCCTCCATCTCTAGTCCTTGTGGTGATGTTCACAGGGGTCCCAGGATGAGGGAAGAAATGAGAATCTTGACTCCATGTTTCAGAAGGCTGATTTATTATTTTATGATATATATTATATTAAAAGAAAATTATATACTAAAACTCTACTAAAAGAATAGAAGAAAGGATTTCATCAGAAGGCTAGCAAGGAATAGAAAGGAATGGAACGATAACAAAATCTTGTGACTGACCAGAGAGTCTAAGACAGCTGGACTGTAATTGGCCATTAATTAAAAACAACTACATGAGACCAATCAAAGATGCACCTGTTGCATTCCGCAGCAGCAGATAATTATTGTTTACATTTTATTACTGAGGCCTCTCAGCTTCTCAGGAGAAAAATCCTAGCAAAAGGATTTTTCATAAAATATGTCTGTGACAACTCCTTCTTCAGAATTTACATTCAAAAATCTTTCTGCCAAGCACACATATCTGTGAGACTTTCTTGTCCAACTTTCATCCTTCCCAACACTGGATACCTGGCTGAGCTGAGGCAACGAAAGGCCACCAGAGCCAAAAGGAGGTCACTGATTTTACAGCTCTGCTCCCCACTGCAAACCACTCTGCCACTGAATTCTGAGTGACTTCTTTAAATCCACTTATTTATATCAACCTTTCACTCTACATTAAACTTAATCTCCATCCATACCCCACGAGTCATTAAATGGAAAAGCAAAGGACAAATTATCTGTTTACAATTCAGAGACAATTAAATGTATTCAGCATTGGGCATCATATTTTACTGCAAGGTGGCAACTGAACTTCCAGTTCAAATGCTGAGTTTTCTGTTATTAAGAATACAGCCAGTGGAAAAAAGGTAATTATGTAATCCTGGGAGCAGCAGAAACCTTTATGTTGAACTGAGAGCAGTGACACACAAGAAAGTAAAATGTTGTCTATATTGGTAACACAGTGGAGTCATTTTTTGCTGATATATCCAAGTCTACACAAAATGTTTTAATTTCTAACTGCAACTTGATGGTAAGCTCATACCTGATTTAAAATAGATCTTATTTTAAAAAGTAAAAGCACTCAAATGAAGCTTGAAGTCAACAAATGTTGCATTTTAAACCTTCAGTACCATTAAAAAATATGCAAGGCCAGCTTTTATTGCAGTAAATGTCAATTTGTAGCTCTCATTTCTTCTTCTATCAAATGGAAACAATCTCAGAGGAACAAGACTATTTAAAAGATGTGAAATATTATTTTGGTAAGTGCTTCCATGGTGTCATGTCATAGAGGCTTCTATACAGCCTTTCTATTTCCAGAACTAGTTTGGAAGTAAGAAAACTACACTGCATATTTTGATAGCAATTTTAAATGGATAACTAATTCAATAAGCAACCTTTGACTGATGAAAAGGCTTCTAAAGGCCTTTTTATACTTCAGCCTTCTCTTTAGAAGAATATTGATTTCTGAAAACTGAGTCCTCATAGAGCACAAGCATCCCCTGCTCTCATCCCAGTGTTAACCCCATAATGAGCCCATGGCAACCTGTCAGGCTCCTTTACAGAACAGAAGGCTCATTTCTATTTAGCTGCTCTTCAATCCTCCCCAAACAAGAATATAGAATTCCACTTCTACATAAGCTTGCATTAAATGCCCTTTTTGTTCTTTCCATTCCTGGAAATGCAGTTTAGGGCAATGCAATTAATTATACTAATAAAAAAAGAAAAAAAAAAAAAAAAAAAAACCAAACCAACAAAAACAACAAAAGTTAAAAAAAAAGTAGCAAGAGACATGCCTTCATTTTATCAGTCAACCACATTTGCTGAAAGACATAAAGCATTTTGTCTCTAAAAGCCTCTCTCTGGGTGGCCTCTGCCCTAAGAAATAAAGGGACATTGACTCTGTGTAATAGTTTGCTCAGGTACCTATCAAATCCAAGGATGGACATTAAATGGTTCCCTTAGCAACAACTCTTATCAGCATGCTTTGAATAAAAGATGATTTTTTTATCCTGTAGAAAATTTCTTTCTGCTTAAAAATAGCAGACAGAATCATGTTTTGAAATTCCTGTTTTACACAGCATTCTCTTTTCTTTTATTGCAGGTTAATTACATTGGGAAAGTAATGGTACAGTTCAAGTACTCTGCAAGCAAAGATAAAATCTCAGCTACAGAACCCTTGCAGGACAACTGGTCCCATTTGTGGGGATGTCTCAGGCCACAGCATTTCAGTCCCCACTGTACAGCACAGCCCCACAGCAGCCTGCCAGGGTGACCCACCAGCTAAAGAAAAGAAGAGTAGAGGCAGGAAATATTGTGTGGAAGGAGGGAACCTTCCACGCTGGCTTGTTGGAGACACTACAATGTCAAACTGCATTTTAATTATTTCTGCCTGGTGTAGAAAAGCTTTGCATCAGAGTGAAAGGCCAGAATTCACATCAAACAGAAACATAGATTTTAAATCAAGGCAGCATGCATCCTTTGAGCATCACGTTGGCTTCTGTGAGTTGACTCAATTCCCCTCTACACACATGTGCAGGACAGCAATCAGGCACAGACATCCAGAGATCCAGAGCTCAAAGAGCAGTACTAGTCTCTTAGCTGTATAAAAGGGCTGGTTTTGGCAAAAGGCATCAAAAAGAAGGCCTTGTAGTGTGGGAAAAGGATTTGTAGAGAATTCTCAAGGACAGAAAGTTGGTTGGTTTCACCAATTTGTAGGACAATGCCCTTTTCTGACCCAGAGATGGGGCAACTGAGAGGTGCTTTAAACACTTTTATCCTGTTTTCAGTCTCATGTGAAGGGTGAGACAATACAGGTGTTACGATTCACACCATCACAATCAGAAGCCAACTGTTTCTTAATTGCAATACATTATAAGTGTTTCTTAGCTTATCAATTTTAACCACACCATGCTGCAGATACTTTAAAGCCAATCATCTAAAATTACCTCTCATGAGTCTTACTGCAATGCATCTTCCATAGTTCTATTTCTCTGAAGTACCTAGCCCTATTTATAAAGCCATGCTTTAAAACTTGTTTCTAGTTCTATTTCTCTCTCGACAATATCTGCCTTATTCTATAGTATTTCCAAGACAACATTTCTTATCTCAAAGTTTACATATAGATACATACTATATAAACCTTCTATTGAGATTTTAGAATTCTCTACAAATCCGTTTCCCACACTGTAGTACAGCAGAGATCCTCTGAAGTGGGAATTCAAGCACAAGTAAGTACCAGAGCAGTTTTTCCTACCAGCTCAAGCAGTATTGAGTGCTCATAAACACGGGCAGCCAGTCCTTTCATTCCATCACATAACCACTAGAATTAGGTCATTCCTGATGGAGACTTGTCTAACCTGTCCTCAAAAATGACAGGTTAGACAACCCATGAGAGACCCTACAGCTTCCTTGACCAAGACACTTCCTTGTGTCTTCCTTCTAGCATGAGGGATCATCTTCCATAAAGTTTTAAGCTCCCCTTACATAAATCCTGTGCATGATGACTACTTGACCTAGCTACCCAAAAATTGACTTCATCATAAATTTTGTAGCATATATCACTTATCTAGTTTCAGAACCTGGCGTTTTCCACATTAAAAAAGGTCTAACATACTTAATTAAACTAATCTGAAAATATGCTCACTGCAAACATGACAGAGAGCAACATCCCTAATTTCTCAACCTCAGCTGCTTCCAAAACCACAAGCATGCCCCAAAACTTGGCAAAGAATCCTGGCATTTCCAGTGCCTTAGCCATCTACAGGGAATATTCACTGGCTGAAAATAGAAAAGAAAATGCCCAGAGTGAACTAGTGAGCATTTAAGAGATCTGGTAGCTTTGCTCTAGCTATTGGCATGTTTTCCTTCACACAAGCCTTGAAGACACAATCTGAAAGTCTCTGTGCACATCTTTAGATTTCTTCACATTCAAATGCTCAAGAAGTGAGCATTTAAAGAAGCGCAAGTCAAAAATCTGAGCTAAAGGGACTTGATGCTGGTGGCAACCAGAGGACTCTGCACCTGAAGAACACAAATAAAATTTAAGGTACTTACAGTCACTTTTCCTTTTTTTTTTTTTTTTTTTGTAAGAAAACTGAGGAAAATTTGCATCTTGAAACACCTGGAATTTCTCCTGACCATGCAGTGAAAGAGCTGCTTAAAGCTTCATCCTGAACAACAGATATTGATCTAATAGATGCAGATGGAAATTTGGAAATTAACATTTAATCGTAAAGGTATTTTGTCACTTTCTTTTTTAGTTAGCCTTTCACCAAGTGCAGAGCTTAACAAGCTTATCTATAGAAAAGATGCCAAACTCACTCTGGTATTGCAGCAATTATTTATCTTTCAATTGATGTAAAATAAACCAATTAACTTAGGCCTTGTTTGATTATTGTATTTGCATAAAAATCCAATGGGTTTAAGGGAAGTCTGTATTATATTTATCATTTCCAAAGAAAAAATTCTTGGAATACAGTCTGATTTTAAGACAAAGTCCTTGCAGGATGCTGAATAAGGCACATTATTGGTGTTTATCAAGTTTCCATTGAAGTTCAATTAGAATAGTGTGGATAAATATGTCCACTCACCAACTGTTAGTCTATGTGCAAAACAAATACAATTATAAAATATTAAATCCTTATATAAATCTAATCCAAAATATCTGCTTTAGGAATTCTATTTTTAATTAGGAAAACATACCACTAGAAAAGATGGTATTTCTGCAAGGGTATGTAATGAAAACAAAATTCTCTACAAAACTTCATGCTTCTTTACATGCATTGATTTTATTAGACCCCTTGGCTTTAAGAAAAATGCATTAGTAGGAATTAAATTTGTTTCACTTACAGTATAATTGATTTCAGAAAGCTATTGAATTTTGTTTGATAGGCTCTGACTTGTAGATAAATTAGTCCAAACTTTCAAAAAATGTGCAAATCACCACTCTGGCAGTAGTGGGGGCTCAGCAGAGCACAGGTGGTGCCAGGTCAATACAGAAGTGCACTATTTACATGGAAATCAAAACCCATGAAGCCCTGTTTCCTTCAGATCTCAGCAGAGTAGATTTCTTTATAAGTTAGATATACCTTCCTAAATGCAGGTTGAAAACTTTCTCTCCCTGGCCAAACCTAATGGTTCTAAAACTTAGTAAATGACTTGGACAGAGAGCATCTTGTTTTCTCAGGATGAGGAGCACAGAACAAGCCCCTCTAGGAAACCTGTCAGTCTGTTTCACTGTGAAGGTTAAACTAACCATTCATGGGCACCTCAAAAATAAGCTACACATGTAGTCTGCCTTGCACATTCTTGTAGATTTTGCATATATTTTAATTACCTCTTAATTTGCTCCAAATATTAAAGGCTGGTAACTTACTGTAAAAAAAAAAAATCACTGCACATATGAATTTTCAACACTAATTTGCCCTATTATTTAATAGCAATGGAAAACAGAAATTAAAATGTTCAATTTGCTACAGTATTTCAGCTGTAGTACATAAACAGACAAGAAAAACCACTCAGATTTCCATAACTACTTGCCAGTTCAGTAATATTATATTCCAACTGAATAGGAGCTACAAAACCCCCATAAGTGAATGCATGCACTCCATGTATTGCAGGCTGATACTTTGTCTTTAGTGTGGAATTTGGAACCCACACCTAATAGCGGTTATCATTCAGTGATAATTTCTTAAAACACACCCCACTCAGTCACACAAACATTTCAAGTTTTCTTTTAAACTAAGCCCCTTTCTGATTCCTAATAAAAGGCTCCCAGCACAAGTCCTGCATGTCTCAATTTCTGGGAAACATTCAAAAAATGTATGAGTGATCTACACTGAGCTATTCACCATCAGCTAATTGTTTTCTAATTATCTTTTCTTGCTTTCTTTCAAGACCTGCAACCCAGAGAAATTATTTTTTCAGTTTATATAACATGCCCAGCAAATAATTGTCATTCTTTATATACTCAATTTTCAGGCAAAATCGACCTATTTCAGTTAATCAGTTCTTAGTATGGGCTGCAAATGAAATTTTAACCAAATTTTTCTTTGCTTCATGCATTTTTTCCCATATGCTGTTGCTGAAAATCCTGAGATACATTAACATCTTGCCTACATGAAAAAATCACACTTAGCCTTAGAATTAGTATTTATTCTAAAGAATCAAAATGTTACAGCCACTCCATCAGAAGCCTTATGTTTAAATTCTTCAATTTAGAGGCAGTAAATTTGAGATACAGAGGCATCATTTTGCTTTCCTGGAAAGCACTACACTCTGACTTTATTTGCAGATACAAGAAAACACTTCAGGAAGAAAAAGAGAAAAGAAAAAAAAAACTAGGGAAATCACATAGAATAACACTCCAACCCCCAACACTTAGACAGAAATGGGATGTCTGTTTTCCTTATTTTCACATGATAATTGAATTATTAGCTCTAGCCCCATGGAGGGACACGAAGGACCCACAGCAGGGCAGTCTGTGCCTCTGGGAGCTCACCAGTGGGAAGGTGCCACTCCAACAAATGTGTTCCTACACTGCTTTTACAGGGAATTTATCACAGGGAGTTTACAGCATTCATTTTAATGTCCTCTTGTTAGCAGCAGCAGGACATCACTGCTATCATGGCTATTCCATTTCTCCAGATATTTCACTCTCACTGAGATTTACATGCATTGGAAAACAATAGCTTCATTGAGTAAACTCCATTACTGTTGCAGGCAATGTGCAGTGTGTTCCCACCATCATATTTATATGGAAATTAGGCTTTGTTTCAAAAAGGCATGTTTCCATAAGCTCCCGTTGCTCTCCACTGAACCTAGGCATTTCCCTCAAAATCAATGCATTTAAATTCCAGATAATATTTTTGGCTTTTGCTTTTCCTCACAAGTTGTCTGACAAAATCAGGGGGTGGTTAGGGGTTCCAGACTGACCTTTTCCCTGGAAACAAATGGAAGCAAATGGAGTATTTTTTTGATTTTGCATGGGCCAACATTCATTGTCAATGAAATTTGATAAATAGTAGATATACTGATCAGAGTGTGAATGGCAGTGTCACAGCAGCTGCCTGGCAGAGACTCTCAGCCAAGTGTCTCAGTAGGAGGGAACATAAACTCTTGTTCTGGACAACAGCAGCCTGCTTTGGGGACCTGCATGAGGTCATAGGGAGTATTCTGACATTCACTACAGCAAGAAAAAAACCCAAGAAAGCACTTATATGAACAGTGTTTTATAATTACAAACTATTTTGTGTATCACATTCAGGGAAATTTTAATTCAAGTAGAAATTATATTGTGCTTTGAGCCTCACTGAAATGACTTCCAGGATCCCTGCCATCTTTCTTTGTCATCCCTCCCATAAAGCCCCAAATTGTCAGCATTTTCTACATAGATGGAGGAACCACCCACACTGGAGAGAAGTTTTAAAATTCATTTTTTACGTTTTCCAACATGCTAAACTTCCCAGTATATGTACTGGACATAGCAGTGCCATGTGGCTTGAGCCAATAAAAGACACAACACGTTTGCCACAATGCATATGCAAATTAAAATAATGACATTTATGTAATTAGGCTGGAGAGAAACAATGGGAGAACATTATGGTAGGCAGATTTATAGCAGATTTAAATTATAGCAAGAGACACAAGCTAGAAATGCACACACAGCAGTGATAAAGGCTCTTAAGCAGTGGGACAGCCCTTCCCAGTGCAGAGGCACAAATTCCATTCTAGTGAGTCCCTGTGCAGCAGGAATCTCCAGAAAAGGAGAAAATTTGCTCACCCAGGAAAATGGAAATCAAAGGGAAGAACAACAATTGAAGGAACCAGAATTTAGGAGATGTGCACCCAAAAAAAGTCTGAAATCAATTAACTGCAAGAGTGGCTCTGGCAGGAGAACATGGCAAGATACTCAAGGCCAAGACAGAAGACTGAGTTTCTAGAAAAAGCTGAAAAGGTAGGAAAAATCCTGGCATAAAGCCAAAGAAACCATTGAGTGGGGCTGAGAGCAGATGTCTAGAATTGGGATGGAGTATAAGGCAGGAGACTAGGTTAAGACTCAAAAGAGCATGAGGGAAGAGGTAGCACTGAATGCAAAAATAAAGGTCCTGACCAGACAGAAATAGAAGTTAACCTTGAGAAGTATCACCCATGCTCAGTGGGAGCTGTTCCAAAATTCAGTTTTTCCACCAAGGAAGGTTTTAGTCAGGGCACAGCTACTCCCCAGCTACTCTACTGTGGACCTTACCTTATGTGCAGAATTGGGATGGAGTATAAGGCAGGAGATTAGATTAAGACTCAAAACAGCTTGAGGGATGAGTGAATGCAAAAATAAATGTCCTGACCAGACAGAAATAGGAGTTAACCTTGAGATGTATCACCACTGCTCAGTGATAGCTGCTCCAAAATTCAGCTTTTCCATCAAGGAAGATTTTAGTCAGGGCACACAGCTATTCTCCACGTGTGGACCTTGCCCAGCCACTCTGAAAACAACAGGCTCATCTGCTGTAATTTTCAGCCACTGACATCTTGTGACAGCAGGGGGCAAGGAGCAGCAGGGAGAGAAATCAATGAACAGTTTTTCTTGTGATAATCCCCAGGTCTTTGGTATCTTCACACAGCTCAGCTACCAGCTGGAGCATACACTGCAGCTACTACTTGAGTTTCTTGTTAAACTACTCAGAGAGACCATTCAACTACTTTGCACCAAAATACCCCAAAATCTTGATTTTATGAAGGGCTGCATAAAACCCAGCTAAAGCAATCTTGTACTTCTTTAGAACAGGGAGATTATTTTGTTCTCAGGTCAGTGCCATTAGTCTGCTGGCTCTAACAAGATGTGGTGATTTGACAGGAAATGTGTTTTTTGGGATGCTGTGTTTTGGGCCAATGGATATTCAGGCTTTAATAAATGGCATTTAACCTGGCCATTGGGACATTGGACACGCCTCTGAGAACACGGGGTTAAAAGCAGAGCTCTCCCCTGGGAGGGTCCTTTTGGGTTTCCGGCGGGAAAGAGTTCGGGTCTCTCCCCCGGCCCAGCTGCTGGGACACACAGAGAGAGAGAGAGAGAGAGACGGTGCCTGAGACTGTAACCTTGAAACTGGATAAACATGGGCCTGTGCCGGCAGCATGGCTGGGACGGAGAAGAAGGGGGGGTTCAGCCGGCCGCTTGTAGGAGCTTTTAACCCCTTTTTGGAAAATGAGAACTTTACAGATCATTGACCTCTCCTAGAAGATAGAGTGGAAGATGAGGAAGGAATGTGCAAGTGTGAGAGAGGTCTGGGTGAGTGAGAGATAGTAGAAGAGTAGAGAAGAATCCTAGTGGGAAGAGATGATGGAGTGGCTTTTGCTGGACTCTTTTTGTATAGCCATGGACAGAACCAAGAGGGTTCAGTGTTGATGCCCCTCGGCCCCAGGGGGTGAAAAAATATGGGTGGGACAGGTGTCCCAAAGGAGAGATTGTGGGGACAGGTGTCCCAAAGGAGAGACTGTGCCTTTTTTGGATCGGGACAGAGCATCCTTAAAAGACAACCCTAGAAGCAGTTCTGGTCTGTGTTCAGTGGTGAGAGCACTGGACATGAAAGGAAGAGGTCACAACGGCAGATGTACTCCGGGCGGTGCCACGAGTGACATGGAAACACACGAGGCTTCAGCTGTGTTTCCAGGGGAAGCCCATGGTACAAGAAGGACTCCTCTCCTCTTGATGAACTGAGGATTGATTGTTTGAAGAGTGATTCTGGACTAAGAGTTGGTGATTTGAGGAATAGATGTGTTGGGAATTTGGTGGGGGGAGGAGGAAATGTATTTGTAAGGTTTTCATTTTCCCTGTGTGTGTGTTCCTTTTTATTTGTAGTTGTAGTGTAGTTAATAAAGTTTTGTTTTCTTTCTTCCCTAAGTAGGAGCCTGCTTTGCTTATTCCTGGTCACATCTCACAGCAGAAACCAGGGAGAAGGTATCCTCATGGGGGCACTGGCATTGTGCCTGTGTCAAACCATGACACAAGAAAACACACTTCAAATCACAAGCAAACCACTGAGAATAATCAGATGGTGGGGAACGGAACACCTTTATCTTTCTACCATTTTCGTATGCTTTTCATTCTGCCTAAGTCCTTTTGGTGACTTTCAGTGGCCTTTCCAGAAGACAGCAGCCACTGGCCAGTGACCCAACACTATCAAGAATATAAATATTAACATTCAGCTAATTCTACTTTTCAAGAAGACAGCTTATCTTCTTAGAAGCAAAAAGCTCATAACTACCAGAACACAAACCCTTCATTATTCCAGAAATTGATGCTTCATTACAGTAAACTTGTTTAATGCTTTAATCCTTTAAAGAAATACATTATGAAAGGGCAAGAAAGTATGCACATCATAGTTTAAAACACTTCAACAGGCCTAATCCATCGGGTAGAAGCAATGAATTTTTCTTCAGAGTGACTCAGATTTTTAAGAGAAAGAGATGAATCTTGCTGATGAGAGCATGGCTGGACAATCAGCTGCAAGGGGAGTGCATTGGGCACACCCTGACACACAAGGGCTCACTGCCCCCAAAACCCTCCCCTGAGGCAGTCTTGTTTCCAAAATGAGTCACTTGAAAACTGTAACTCTTGGAAATGCCTTCCTCCTAGCAAAGAATCATGACACCTCTCCTCAAGTGGAGATGCTTGGGTATTTAGAGCTGAATTTGCAGGTTGGTTCTGCTATCGCAGAGCTCAGTATTTTTATACATTACACAAGCCCTCAGGCTAGTTCCTCAGCCTGTTTTGCTGAAACCTGCGCCCTCTTTCACGCACAGAAAAATTCTTTCTTTAAGCTAAGAGGAAATGCATGCATCTTTACTTTTCTGCACTTTGGCAATAGCACCAGTAAACAGTGAAGTCTTTGAAGAAGCTAACTGAATTAGGAGGAAAAAGTGTTACAAAAACCCTGAGCCTTACATAAACACTTAAGAAATCACTATTTTTATTCAGTGTCAAAGTAGTCACCTAAATCCCCCCTCCTGTTTCAGTCACTGGAGGACATTTTACAGAGCAAAACAGGGAATAAAATATCTTTCCAATGTCAAGACTACCTTGATGCACACCCAGAAGAATGGGTCCAAAATACCTCCTGTGAATCAGTACTGCTTTAATGTTTAAGAATTCAAAGAAAGAACTCTTGACCCTTGTATCCCTTGCTAAATATTTGGTATTAAATGAGGTAGCAGTAACTCTAGACAGAAACAATTCATTTTTATATTACTCATACCAGTGTTAATAGTACACACAACTGAGATTGTCAGAGATCTTATTTCCATCTGAAAAGTCACTATGACCTGTTCCAGCACTGAAGAAGAAAGGTCAAATAACCCACAAGGGATAATGATCCCAAACAAAATCAAGGATTCATCCCATAAAAATCAATGATCTCCATATACAGACCCTAGATAAACAATTCATGTTGTCTGAAAAGTACAGAATTCTGTGCTGGCAGCTGAGCTATGGCCAAACATGAGGGTTCTGCACAGTTACTTGCATTCAAACAAGAAATGCACAATGTGCAGACTTAGATAAAACAAAGATGGTATTAATGATTGCATGTTTTTCCTGTTTCATATGTGAGCTGTGGAGCTTTCAGAGTAACACCATCAAATCCCTTTTGTGTTTAGAGGGCAGATGTGCTACAATTCAGATTTCAGACAAGGTGTCAAGTTGCAGTAGCAAGCAGAGCTATCTCTTTCCACCATCCCCATCCAAAAACTGGCTGCAGTTCTGCTCACTTCTTCCCAATCAATTTAGGCTGCCTGACTTATGAAAATAATCCAGTTAAAAGTCACATAAAGACATTTTTTTGTTGTTGTCCCTAGTATTTCTCTTGTCTTTTCAGTGTTTATTACTTCCAAGCACCTGACAACAGCTACTACCAATACTGATTTGAAAAAATTACTTTTCTTTGGCAGCTTTTGAGGGGATTGAAATTGCCATTATGATATATCAAAGCTTTGATGTGGATACTGAGGTTGAATGGAACTCAAGCTGCGATCATGATAGATCTTAAACCTTCTGTTACCTGAGCTGTAATGTTCATTATAGGGTGGCATTTATATATAATGTTCATTATAAGGTGGCATTGTTCTGCAATAATTTTTTTTAATTTTCTTTTCTCTTGTTTTTGGGTGGGGTAGTGTCCTAGTTTAAAAGGGAGGTGAGTTTTTTGAGATGCTGTAGTCAAACCAATAGGTGCTCAGATTTGAATATTGGCACCTGATGTGGCCACTGAGGACATGGATACGCCTCTGAGAACACAGGGGGTTAAAAGCAGGGAACTCCCAGAGGAAGCTCTCTTGGGTTCAGTCCCTGAAGGAGGTCAGAGCTGCCCTGCCCAGCTCAGGGGGTTAAAAGCAGGGAACTCCCAGAGGAAGCTCTCTTGGGTTCAGTCCCTGAAGGAGGTCAGAGCTGCCCTGCCCAGCTCAGGGGGTTAAAAGCAGGGAACTCCCAGGGGAAGCTCTCTTGGGTTCAGTCCCTGAAGGAGGTCAGAGCTGCCCTGCCCGGCTGCGGGCTGGCAGGGGAGGGGAAGCCATGCGGCCGGGTGAGGTGAGCCGGGCCTGGGACAGAGAGGGGAGGTGAAGGCCCCTGAGGATGGAAGGGGGGAGGAGCACTGAGAGGCATGGGGCAGCCCCCCCCAGATAGAGAGAGAGAGCTGGTGCCTGTGCCTGTGCCACCTTGAAATTGGATAGCACGGCCGGCTGAGAAGGAGGATTGGGGGTGCAGCGAGAAGGTGCCCGGCAGGGCCAGCGTGGGAGTTCTGGACAGGCAGAGCCTGAGATTTTTAACCCTTTTCTTGCATGATGGAAACCTTACAAATGCTGATCCTCCTGGAATTGAATCAGAAGAGAGATAGAGATGACATAAGGAGAAATGGGCCATGAGAGAAGTTGAGAAGAATCTTAAGTAGAAGAGATGATAGAGTGGCCTTTGGCTGGACTTTTCTTGTATAGCCATGGACAGAACCATTTTTCCTGTGACACAGAGACTGCATTTAGGGGGAGGCAATGGCTCGGAGCCAAGAGAGTGCAGTGATGTTATGTGAAGGAGTGCATGAACAGAGACGATGGGTGAGGAGGGTGGTGGTGCCCTTCATCTTCGGGGAAGAAGAAGAAGAAGATCTCTGTTCTTGAGTCCCCTCGGCCCCAGGGGGTGAATTTTGGAGGGACAGGTGTCCCAAAAGTGAGAGACTGTGCTTTTTTTGGAACTGGGCAAAGCATCCTTAAAAGGGAAACCCTAGAAGCAGCTCTGGTCCATGTGCAGTGGTGAGAGCACTGGGCATGAAAGGAAGATGTCAGGATGGCAAATGATCTCCAGGCGGTGCCACGTGTGACATGGCAACACAAGAAGTCTCAACTGTGTTTCCAGGGGAAGCCTATGGTACAAGAAGGACTCCTCTCTCCTTGATGAACTGAGAATTGATTATCTAAAGGGTAGTGATAGACTGAGAGTTGATGATCTGAGGGGTGGATGTATTGGGAATTTAGTGGGGGGAGGAGGAATGTTTTTAGAAAGTTTTCATTCTGAGTCCTGTGTGTGTCTCTTTTTATATAGAGTTGTAGGTTAATAAAGTTTTTCCTCTTAATTCCTAAGTTAGAGCCTGCTTTGCTCTATTCCTGGTCACATCTCACAGCAGACACCAAAGAGCATATATTTTCATGGGGGCACTGACATTGTGCCAGCATCAAACCATGACAGGTAGACATTGGTAGAGGATGGGGAGGGTGCTTTGGTTGTTTTGACAAAACCTGTATGATTCCAGGAAATGTTTGCCTTCATCCTAACACTATTTTTCTTTCATCAGCGTGTCCATTGGATATGTCTGTTAACTGACCATCTTAACATCATATTATCAGTGCTCCCTTTGGACATCTACAAACCATTCTTCAATATTCTAGTTTGTATCCTAGCAATGCCATCTCCTAATCAGGGCTTCAGAACTCTTCTGAGACCATGGAAGGACAGAACAAGAGTTGGACCAGAAGGGAACATTGCACTGACCTTTGCAACATTGAGTGCAGCATTTCCCTTCTTCTTTTCCTTCCTCTGATATTTTGATTGCAAGTTCTTCCAAACAAGCAGCAAACCTTGACAAAATTCCTATATTATTGTCAGCTGAAACTTCTAGAACTGCAGGAAAAACCATTTGTCTGAAATCTCCCTCTACTGCAGCCGACATGGACATGAAACACCAGATATTAAAGAAATTAGGTGTTTGATCATTATTAAAGCCAAAACATCTCTTGATGGAGATAATTAGGACAGTGTTAAAGGCCAATCAACCAGTGACCAGCTGCTGAATTTACAGTGGAAGGAACAAATATATCTTACAGGATAGTTGGTTTATACCCAGTCAAATCTTTCACAGCAGAACAGGATTACATCATGGCTCAGTATAGAATGGGCAGTTTCACCAACAACCTGATAAGGACAATAAAGAACATCACATCTCAGCATATCTCCAGGAAGCCCTTATCTCTCTGCTCAGAACTTAGAAACGTTAATTTTCTGCACTCTCAGTAATCAGCTTAAAGCTCTCTCTTTGCCATCTAGTAGCTAAAATGTCCCAGTGATTAGTCAGCTCTGGGGTAAATGAAATAGCAGGGACTGCATTTTGCCTGAAACATCTTTATACAGCCAACTCCACTCAAAAAAACCATTAAAAGAAAAACAATAGTGGCTGGTTTATCATCAGAGCAATAATTGAATGCAAGCTGGATTTAGCACTACAGCTGAGAAATCAATTAGATCTTCTTGTTTTCTCTCAATTTACTTTATTACAAGTGTTCCTGACTCCAGGACTTCAAGGTGAAGAATCAAAGGGCAATAAGCCTTCATTACAGTGGTTTAGGTTGAATTTTTTCTTCTAACATAAAAGAAAGAAAAATCAGCCATGAGGCTGCCATTTGTTTTCTATCTCACCTCATAGGGACACAGTATAACAAGAGAATAACAAGGCAGACATGATGAGTACCCTTCACAAGTGTTTCATCTTAAATTGTAAGAGAAGACAAGCAAAGATATTAAAGATACTTCCAGAATATCCCGGTCTATTTGGCCTTGGTATAGCACTTACCTCTCTTCCCCCCTTTCAGGAGGAACTCACAATTTTGGGACATTTTAGGGCACTTTGGTGTCACAGCAACACAAAAAATAATTTGAGACATCAACACAAAGCTTGATAAGAAGATGGCAGTAAAAAGGGAGCAACAGCAATCCCAGTGCTTGGGTAAGAATGTCTGCCTGCATGCCAGCTCTTGGAGCACAGGGAGGGCACAAAGGTGGAAAGGAGAAAAACACTCCCCCAGCTCTGCTGCCTTACAGTCCTTAATTCCTCCTGAGTATTGTAAATGCAGGGCCGCCAATGAAGGAAGGAATGATGAGGAGGACTCCATCTTATCAGAAGGCTGATCTATTACTTCATGATACTGTATTATATTAAAGAATACTAAACTATACTAAAGAATACAGCAAGGATACTTACAGAATGCTAAAAAGATAATAATGAAAACTCCTGACTCTTTCCAGAGTCCTGACACAGCTTGGCCCTGATTGGCCAAAGAGTGAAAACAACTCCCAGCAGAATCCAATGGAACAATCACCTGTGGGTAAACAATCTCCAAACACATTCCACACCAGCACAACTCAGGAGAAGCAAATGAGATCAGAATTGTTTTCCTTTTCTCTGAGGCCTCCCCCTGCCTTTCAGCTTCCCAGGAGAAAAACCCTGGGCAAAGGAATTTTTTCAGAGAATGTGAATCCCACACCTGAGCTTCAACACTATCATTCCATAGCCACTCATTTCCTTGCTCCTATTCTCCTGATTTTGACCTCTGGACTTTTCAGATCTACTCACTAGATCTGCTGCTTTTCCTCCTTCTCTCAGAGCTGTGAAAATTCCAACCTGCAGATCCTGTGTACCTGCAAATATTTGCTGTTCCCTACAGCCAGCTAAGCTCAGCTTGTCTGCCCTCTCCAAAAAAACTGACATTGCTTTTGGGGAAGAACTGAAAAATCTCAACTCTGGCAGCCCATGACAAAAAATCTGCCCAGTATAGCAGTTGCACAAGGAAGCAGATGTGATAGCTTTTAGAGCCTTTTTAAACACTTTTTCCTCTCCTTGAGTCAGATCAAACCTGTAATGAACAAGAAAGCTTTATTTTTAAGGAAAGAATGACTTTTATGCAGATGCAAACAAGATTCCATGGAATTTTGAACAAAAATATTTATACTGAATGCATGAAATTTCAATTCTCCTCCTTTCAGGTCAGGCTATGTTAACAGAAGCATCTAAATGTTCATCTCAGATGGCCAGTTTCTATTTGCCTCAGCAACCTCTACAGGTTTGTTTTTTTTTTTTTTTTGATTGAAATTTTACACTATTTGCATTGTGTTACTCGAAATCAGCTTTATTTTCCCCTCTAACCTTAGATTTTGCTGCTTTTCCATCTTCCACAATTGAAAAGGAAACTTGATTTCCCATGGGAACAAAAATTTCCTGTAGCTTTTTGCATACTTACACAAAGGTTGATTTCATAAACTATATAGGACAGGTCTCCAGAGAGAAAATCTTGTCCTTGGAACCATGCATGGCTCTGTCTTTACTTGGAGACATGAGAATACCCACACAGGCAAAACCTGCCATGCATTTCATGTGAATTTTCTTTATCAAGGTTGGGCAATTATTCCATTTCTAGCTGAAGAAAAAGGAAGGCAGGAAAAAATCTGATTCCTCTAACACAGCATGGCCTTTCAGCAGAGTTAACAGGCTGAACAATAAGAGCTGCAGAATACCCAACTCATGGAATTCAAGCTGAAAAACACACCCAAATTCCAAAAAGGGCTTCTTACCCTAAAGAAGATCCGGTGCCTGCACAGGGTAGTTGGATAAGCTTTGTCCAGGTTCGTGATTATATTTGGGCTAGGAAGCCTGAAGGAATTTTCCTGAGGAAAAAAATTATGCTAAATAAAAGAGGAAAGTATTTCCACTAATAGAGGCATGAAATGTCCTCTGTGGGGTCATGACCAGGCACCCAATGCTCTGGAGGCATCCTACTGCTGCACAAAGCTTAAGAAAACAATTATTTCATTAAGATTAGATAAAACAGGGCTGAAATGCATTCTGCTGCCTGTGTTGTGCTTCATCTTGAGGAGCTGTCACATGGAACCATGGCATGAACTTCAGCTGCTACTCCCCATTACCCGTTAGAATTTATTTATTTATTTATTTATTATGAGTATTTCTTATTTATTTATTATGGGATGTCTCTCAATACTGCTGCAGAAGGATTTCCAGCCCAGTTCCAACTGCAAGCTGAAAGGTACCAAACTAATAAGATAAGATTGATAGAGACACACACCAAACCTAGAGCACCTTGACACTTTTCAACTAGCTAAAGCAATGGAAGTAGTTCATCTCCTCTTCCTGGAAATGACAAATATTTTCAAAATTAAATGGGAGATTCAGCTCACTCATTCTCTGATCACAAGTGATCATGGACAGTGTCCTAGAAAAATCATTGAGTTAAAAAAATAAAATAAAAATACTGGGCTTAATCGACCTGCAAGCCCTTACAGTGCATCTGAGCCGTGGATGAAGGGCACTTAAGGACTCCAATAAAATGTGCTTTAAATTCACCACGAGATGCAGAATTCTTCAATGGTTAGCATGATGCACAAGTGAAATCCTACCTGACTGTCCCCAGCATGTTCAGACAGCACTGTCAGGAGTGTTGCACACTTACACAACTCCCAGGGTAATTACCACACAGGGCAGGGATGAGGCTGATAAATCAGTGTTGCCTTTGCATGTTTGGTAAAGCTGCACTGAAAACAAAAGCTCTGATTTCTGAGGTCTTTGTCCCTGCTTCATTTTAGCTAGGCTGGGGGTGTTATTTCATGCCTCAGCAGTTGCACTAATAGAGCTGCTCTGTGCTGCCTGAATGAGATTTTCCTGGTTGTGAACACCAATGGCTTGAACAGTTGGGCTAATCTGAATTAACCTATACAGCATAAATACACTTGAGTCCACAAATACAAGATGACATTAGCATAGATTCCTAGGGAGCTAACTCAAATTCAGTCACTGTAAAAGCCTGGGGGGAGTAGGGAAGAGAGTTAATTCAAAAATTCAAACAGGAAAACCACCAAACCTACATTTATATTGAGAGACAGCTGTAATTTGTGTGCATGAATGCTAGCTAATTCTCTGGTAAAATTCTCACAGGAAAATAAAAACCCAAACCAAGGAAAAAAGTTATCAACATAAGGATGTCAGCCTTCTTCAGGTGTAATTCTAGATGAGAACTAAAATTTGCCAGAAGGAATTGAACCAAGTTTGCAGTAGGGTCTAAATTGGTTCATGTAATTGCTCAATATCCTAAGCTTGAACCTGAGGCAGAAACAAGAAAGACACTGCACTTGCTGAAAAGAACAGCAACAAACCCTTTACTTGCAGTGAACGAGAAAAACAACAAAATTCTGCTTTTACAATGGCTTCAGGAGCAGTCCATTATTGTTTCACAATGTATAAAACAAGGTAGATGGTGGAGATGTAATTAACTACACTCTTAAAAAAACACCCTAAAAACACCAACTCTGAGCAAGCCAACAATAAGAAATGTTCTTTGCTTCTTCCTTCAGAGCCTGTCTCAGATTTGTGAGACACATTACTGCTTCCAAAGCTACACCTCTCTGGAAAAGTGCAAGCACTTCTCTGAGCCATATTTTTTGAACAAAAGCAGCTCCTTCTTTAAACTGAGACCTTTTTCCTCCTCTTAAGAAGAAATTCATTGTTTGCTGCTCTGTGATGACCAAAATAAGAGTCTAGGATCTCCAGGGTGGCATCCTATCAAAAATCTGCACACTGATCTCCTAACCCCTTAAAGAGCCTTCCCTTCCATCCTCTCATCCTCCCTCTGAGGAATGAACATTCATTTACTGAGCCCTCAGATGACCTCTCTCCTTAGAACTGCACTCAAAATAATCTAAACCACAATTTTGGTAATTCTATGCCTTTAAATTAAATTGATCTTTGAAAGATGCTTCTTCTTGTGCTGAAAAAGGAAGCACAGTGTTCCTCTTGCTCAAGGGGAAGGTTTGCACACCCAGCTCTAAGTTTTCACAGCAGAGAACATCACAGAAACTGTATTTGTTACTACCCACAGTCCTGTTATTAATGCATATTTACAGCCTCATTAGCAGAGCCAAGCACCTTGTGTATGGAACACTTCACAAATACTCCTTCAAATGGATGCCCATATGAGGGGTGCTCCATGTAGGTAATTCAGGCTGTGATTGTTTAAGTTTCAGCTGCAACTGTTTCTATTGCCATCTATGACCTGTAGGGCTTTTTTTAAAATTCTGCATTATTTTATATACAATTATCTTAGCCTTCCTGGCTGACTCCTGAATTTTCTAGGATGATTGTTAAACTGTGTTAACACAGTTCAGCATAAATCCTTGTAAACACAGTTGTAGAAACACTGTGTTTATTTCAGCTGGTATGAAAATGTGGTTTCTTTTCTTCAGGGCAGCAGCTAACAGCTTTTAGAGCCTGAGTGATCACAACACCCAGAAACTTGATCACACCCCTAATATTAACCACATAAGTGGAATCAAAGAGGAAGGATTAAAGTAGCAGAGCTGCTGCCATGCTCTTTAGACACCTTTTAATAATAAAATTAATTTACACAGCTAACATGAGCTTGGCAGCTTTGCTGCAAGGAAGAACCTATGTGTGCATTTTTTTTTCTTGCTTTAAATTCAGGTCAGATCATCTGGTAAACATTATGTAAATGGAAAAGTTTAGGAACCCATAAGTTGGAAACAAGCAACAAGGAAGGGTTACAAGAGGTACCATGTAGCATTTTTAAAAATATGTGCTTTTAACTAAAGAGATTTTCTGAAAAAGAAAAGCTTGATCTAATTTAAGATACAAAATAGAAAACATATAAAGATTTGACATTTACTTCCTTAGCCCAAGGTTGCCAATTAGATTAAACAATGAAGAAAAGAACAAAGGGAAATTAAACCAAGATACAAAAGAGCAAAAAGTTATAAAATGTAGAAATATGCAAAAAGGCTACTGAAAAATGTGTTTGGATAAGATTAAATCTATGCTACAGTATTAGAATTTAAACCAAGAATTCAAAAGTTATAACTACAAATTGTAGTTTGTCTGTTTGTGCTCAACAAGCTGGTCCTTAATTTAATAATGTAATAAAGTTTAGGGGTTTTCCCCCTAACTAAGAACAGATATGAGTCTTATATACTGTTCCACCCTAGTTTTCCATGACTTTGGTCTTACTCAACAATAACTGCACTCAGCTCCATCCCTTTCAAAACACAAATTCTCCCTCCCTTAGCACTTCCCTAATCAGGGGGGATGTCTTGTTTTCTTGGTATCACTGGGCAATATTTTGCTGTACAGAGAACACATACTGCAACCCAACTTATGCAACAGGCAGTCAAAAAACCCCACAACTTCTGTGTTCATAATCAGCAGAAACTGAATTCAGGATTTTCTCCTGCTGTGCTGAACAGGGAATTAAACTCCAGGCAGTGCAGGGGGGTTTCCCATTCCCTTCCAGTAAGGAATACTTTGAAGAAGGGAACATTTACCCAGTGTGTCAGGGAAGCATGAACCTCGAGGTCATTTCAACCATCCTCCGCCATTAGAAATTAGATATTCAGCATCTTCCAGAAGGAAGATTTCTAATATTAGTTACACAGGTGAGAGAGCAGAAGAGATAAACTTGTTTCTGTCCATAAATTGATCCACTATCAGCAGAAAATCCTTCAAATACACAGGAATAGAGCATTTATCAACCTAAACAGAATACTACTTCTCTATTTTGTTGCAAAAAATTTCTCTTAAATTTCCATCTGCACTTTTAAGAAAGATTAAATTTATGAGAAGACTGGATAAAGGTACAGTTGGAAATGTGATTATGCATGGATGGAGAGGTGCAGCTCCCAGATTTCTGCACAATGATAATTGGCCTCTACTTAAAGAAGTTCTACTCTAAACAAAGAGCACTCACCCCAATTTATTTACCTTGTTCTGATAGACCTTATTTAAACCACAACTCTTCAAAGCAAAGGCTGTAATGCATCTCTGCAACACTGAAATTTGAGCTGTAATTCAGCTTGAAGTCAAGGTATTATAGCCCAACCAGTTAATGTCTCCTGCCTTGCACAGATGGAATACCACAGTAAATCTCACTCTTATTTGCACGAGAAAGAAGGGAAACAAGAAAGATGGCAAAACTCTGGCTCATTAAAAAGATGTTGAGAAGGGAACTAATAAAACCTTGTCAGGACATCCAACAATATGGAAGTAAGAATAGTTTTAATAGCTAACAGACAGAGCGTTCAGGAAAACTGCCAGCACAGCTATTTAATCTTTTCTATAACAGTTTTACTAAATTACTGAGTGATCATGGGAACCTTACCTCACAAATTAGGGCCATTTATAGAAAAGGAAGAAATAATGAAATAAAAGCAGATAAGTTCTGATTCCTGCTCTATTGATTCTCCACACACCTCGTGACTGACAGCTTCAGCAATGCCTGGATCATGAGGCCATGGATCAGAGTAATTAAGGAATTTACATTTCCTTCAGGACCATACACGTCCATCAGATTCCACACAGAATTTTCAATACTGTATGAATTTGATATGAGCTCTTTACAAGCAGTGGATTTAATCTGTATAAATCAGGGGGACCCAAAGATAAAATTCCTGATCAGCATTCTTCAGGAGAGTTAAAAGAATTCTTAGCCAAAGTAGATTTCTTGGCAAGTGAGTCACAGTCCTTCTTCCAAACAGATTGTCTAGAAAGCTTAGGAAAACACGTTTCCCAGATGAAAATGTGGCACCTCATAAGTAAATGAAAAGGAGCCACCTTCCTTCAATAAAATATACATTTCAATTATGTGAGAAATTTTCATTATATTTGATACCAAAATACAGAAGCTCCTGCTATCAAAAGAACATTCCTTTTCTTTCATGCAAAGTACAGTTCATACCAAGAAAATGACTTTTAAGAAGACTGCATACAGAAATAACTTCTGAAGTGCTTGCCATCTCAGGTATGAGCCTGGAGAATTTTGGTTTGAGCTGGCAATTGTGAGGTACATGTGTGTTCAAGAGCTAGGGTTGAAATGAGACATCTAACCCTGGTTTATATTCCAAACAGGCAGTGTTCAAGTGCCACCATTTATCTCCCCAAGCTTTTCACACAGGCACTTTTTGAGCCTTGACTTGCACAACATCAAGTGTTTTATACTCACAGGTACAGTGCTCAAGCCTTGATTTATAACTCAGTATCTGAGACTCCCTAGTGCACTACTCAAGCCTTGATTTATAGCTGGGTTGAGGGAATCAATTCAAACAAAATACTGTTCAGCCAAACCTTCACCCTTTTGGGTGAGCCAGTACAAAGACTAACCTTTTCTACATCACCTCAGAAGGCTGTGCCCAACTTTTGGCTCCACTTTTGTGGAAGCTATTTTGTTCACCAAAATCCCAGTTTTTCTCTAGTCTCCTCTCAAGTACCTACATAAAAGAGTTGATTCAGCTCCTTAAAGTTTCAGCAAGTTCATTGAACACAGGTTGTTTGCTCTCTTCTTCTCACAGAAAGGAGATCAGCAAATAAAGTGTCATCTCTGCAAGTCCCTATTTCTTTAGGCTGCCTTAAGAAACATAATTAATGGCAATGTCTTCCAACACCAATAGTTACACCTATCTTATGGTAAGACCATCTGGATTTGCAAGAAAAGCTCAAAGCTTTGGAACATTATGGTATTTAAATTTAAAAAATACTGAATGAAAAGGTTAATGATCCTCATCATTCAGCCTTTGAATCAGAAATTTTAATCTTAGCCAAAAGTAGAGAATCAGGTGAAAACACAAAGAGTTGTGACCCAGATTTATTGCATTTGTCTAACCATGAAACCTTAACCATATAACCATTAGACCTAGAAGGAATTAATTTGATTACCAGGAGAGCATTGGCACAGATACCAAACCCTCATAGCCCCACGGCCACACACACAACCTCCCAAAGTCAGGTAAGGCAGGATTCTAAGGCTGTGCAGCAGGTACCTGAAAATCTAAAATCGTCAAGAATTGAGTTTTACCAGACACTACCTTGTACTTGTAGAAACTGCTAATCTGAAGCATCAAAATGCTTATTTTAAATGATGAGATACTGAGGGGAGTGGTGCTAACCAACAGGTCCAATTGTTTTGTCATTTTTTAAGCCATTCTTCTCCAGATAGAGACCCTTAACTTAAAAGATTCTGTCTGCAGTAAGATGATTACAACATTCTGAAACATTGACACTAAATTTGCCCTTTTTGTTGCTTTAGGTAAAAAAAGTAGTTCCACATCCTGAGTACAGCCTCATGTAAAGAAATGAGGACAAAGAAAACAAACTCCTGAAAAAATAAAGAGGGACTTGAGTCTGAAAAGAGGGAGGTCTAGCACAAGCTTCCCTAGCTCTAAAATACAGCATAAAACCATCCCAGAAATACTGAAACAGAATTGCAGAAAGGCCTCTTTGACCTTTGAGCTTTTCAGGACCTTGTCTTACACAACCATTGCCTGTCAGCTCTTCTTCTTCACGCTGACTTCTATCCCCATGGGGCAATTTCAGTTTGACACAAGAGGAAAGGTCACCAAGAGATGATGCTCCTGCAAGCCTCAAGCCTCATGTACGTAAGCAGCAATAGGGCAGATATCCCTGCTGAAGGGAAATCTGCAGCCTCAGCCAGCTCTTCACTCTGCACCAAATGCCTGTTTCAGGACAAAAAAACCAACCAGGTTTTTCATTAAGCAGGATACAGGCGTGAGAACAAAACCACAGGAAAGATTTCACTAGATTTCACTTCTCTTCAGAGAAGTGCTGAACTCCAGAAGGCTGGGCAGTGAGGATCAAAGGTGTGATGCCCACCAGGAAGTCAGAGGAATTTTCTTCCAAGTACTATTTCCACAGAAAGCACTGAGTTGACTCAACCTTGGTACACCTAGGCTAGAATCTAGAAAACACACTGAAATCTCACACTAACTGTCTGTACTAAAACAGACATTTTATCTCAGAACTGCTTTCAGAGCCTTCCATCCCTGGTCATTCCCATGCATTACATATCAAAACGGAATTGCACTCCTGTGTACCAGAAAGGGAAGAATGCCAGCACATACACTGACTGTGCTGCCTAAGCCACAAGAGATTGATGGCCTGGGAAATGAACAGTGCCCTCATAAATCCCAACACAAAATTTTAACTGTAAGGCCAGTTTATTGCTGTTCTGATTCCTCTCTAGGAGCTTAGTTCCCCAATTATAAAAGCACCTTTTATGTTAGAGCCTCCTCATCATTTTCTCCTCAAAGTGCTTCTGAATTTATTTAAGTCCATATTCCATAAAAAAGTTCTGAATGAAATCCAGGTTATCACCATAGAATAGCACTCCACTCAGATTGTACTGTTTCCTCCAAGGTAATTTTCAGACTTTAATTATCTCATTGCTTGAATCATCTTCCATAAGAAGTCCACAACAGAAGCACAGCTCCGTGTGGTGCCCTTAAATAAAATAGAGAATAGCACAAACTGTATTTGCAGAAGTGTCCTTCACAAAATGTCACTTACACAGACTCAGAGGAAGAAAAAACCCCAAATTTTTACTCTTGTCCTTCCTGTTAGAGTCATATTAGCTCCTTTTAGACATAAACTATTCATAATAATACATATGCAAGATGCCTGCAGGCCATTTTGTCTCAGTTTAAACATCTTAAAATACTTTCACTCACCAAAGTTCTCAAAGTTGCACTTTGTTGGGGCCAGTTGTTGCAAAATGCGTGGCCTGTTGGGCTTGCACATTCTTCCTCTTCTTGGAGCAGGGCCAGAGAAGGACACCAGATACTAAGAACACAAGCCAGCAGTTAGACAGTCTACACAGGAAAATAAAAATTAAAATGCTTGAAAACCTGCTTTTAGGTAGTTGACTGTCACTGATTGAACATAACTTGCAAGTTATTGTTGCAGAGCTGCAGCAGCAAATGGAAAGGAAACAAGTGCATAAATTCCAACTTGTCTGTTTCAACTGCCAGGTAATTAATAAGGAAAATAAAAATATAATCCTAATCCCCACTTTTCATGGGGATGGTTTATATTCCATACACACTTTTGGTTTGTGTCCAGAATTGCCAGTACAAGTGACACAGTGGTGTGGCATTCACATTTTCTGGAAAAATCCCTTTGCCCAGGATTTTTCTCCTAGGAAGCTGAGAAGCCTCAGAGAAAAGTAAAACAATTCTGATCTCATTTGCTTCTCCTGTGTTGTGCTCATGTGGAATGTGTTTGGAGATTGTTTACCCACAGCTGATTGTTCCATTGGATTCTGCTGGGAGTTGTTTTCACTCTTTGGCCAATCAGGGCCAAGCTGTGTTGGGGCTCTGGAGAGAGTCAGGAGTTTTCATTATTATCTTTTTAGCATTCTGTAAGTATCCTTTCTGTATTCTATAGTTTAGTATAGCATTCTTTAATATAATATACTATCATAAAACAATAAATTAGCCTTCTGAGAACATGGAGTCAGATTCATCATTCCTTCCTCCATCTGGGAACCCAGCAAATACAATATGGCGGCTTCCAGGCCAGTACTGGGGGAGTGGAACTGGGAATCTGAGAATTCAGGACCCTGATTTACTACAGCATTTGCAAAGATCTAACTGAGCACCAAGGTGTAAAGTGGAACTGCCAAGGTGCTCTGTGTCTGGGGTGCAGTAGAGCCTTCTGCAGCCTCAACATCCCAGCTGGGAAACTGGTTAGCTACAGAGACCTGCAAAATATTTCTAAATGTTTGCTAAGCCCAATGCTCCTCTTCCCTAGAGGCAGATTTGCAGCTGCTGGAAATGCCCAGCTGTCACTGTCACTGCCTCCAGCAGGGCTAGGACACCACAGCAGCTGCTGCACATCCGCCCCAGGGAGCAGCAGGGGGACAAAGGACCAAGGTGACACCCACAGGGAGCCTGGATCGTTCTTCCACTCACACAAGTGTGTTTCAAAGCTCCTTGGGCATAGGGCTCTCTCCAGGAGCTTGTTTAACTGCTCCAAGTAAGAGTGCCACAGGTGATCTCAGTATTTGACAGGTAACTATGGGAAAAAATCACTCAAGACTCATTTTCTTCATGGTGGAAAAAGGCCATTCTTTATTCAAATAATTCCTTTTTATACAGTGTTACTGACCTCATGTGGGACTCCAATTGGTCAGTAATTTTCTTGCCAATTACTTTATTGGTTAGTAAACAAGTTGTTATTCTGTACTTATTGGTCACTCAAACTCTCAGTGTGTAAGTGCAGGAAAAGTTGTTTGTGAGAGACAGTTTTCATTTTTCTAACAGTGTAAAAACAGTTTATGCATGTAGGTGCAAGTTGTTTTTTACCCAGGAATAGCTTGTTATGTTAACTAAATGCTCCCAACAGGGTTGCTTTCGCATGGGAACTTGCAAAGGGCTAGCTTCTCTTAGGGAAAATGACAGGCTAGCTACTGATCTAATAGAGCAGGCCTGATTTTATGAGGCCTTTCTTTATAATTTTTCTACCTTACTGCAGCAGGTAACTACAGCACATTTCCCTCTAATCCTGCAGTTTACCACCAGGTAGAAAAGTCTTTACCACCAAAGGCTTCAGTGCCTCTGCCAATCTAATGCACCCAAGGGCTGGAACCTGGCAGCTTTTCATACAAAAGTATGAGGAGCAATCATGTTTTTTTCAGAATTGCACAGAACTCCTGGATTTTCTAGATTCTAAGAGTTTTGAGACATTTTTGCTACAGAGCATTTCAAAATTCCAGAGACCAGGCAGTCAACAAGTCATAAGATCAACAGAAAGGACTGGACCTTGCTGATACCAATTTTAATGTTGGGAAATTATCCTCAACTTCCCTGCCACATATGTAGAAATATTTACCATATGGTATTCGATACAATATTTTAGCTGGAACAAGTCATTATCTAAGCCCTCAATAGAAGCAGAGGCATGAAAGAATACATAGAATTCAATATCAAGAAAATTATTGACCTAATTTTTTTTTTTTTTTACTATGATGTTGGCAAACAGCCCATTTATACTTTGCTTTGCACATAGATCTGTGAGAACAATGATTTTCATGACAATGAAGAAACACATCTGCAGAACAAACTGAAAACTGAAGATAAACAAAAACATAGCATCAGAGAAATAAAATGCTGCAATGCATTATTTAATAGCAGGAAACTATTTCACCCTGTGGCTTTGGTTTTTTTCTGTATAAATTGACCAGGTACTAAAACATCAGAAAGCAAGCCCCAGGGCCAAAAACTTCCAGATCAAATATGCAATGGAATACTCCAGGGATCCCTTCTTGCTAAGAACAATGGAATTTGAAAGGGCAGCTAATAGCATGGGTTTAAGGAGGCTGATAGCTGAATTTTTATCTTTATGAAAGCATGAAGTGAAGCAACTTTGGCTGCAACCTGTTTGTACAATGCCAGAAGTGCAAGGCAATAGTGAAAACCTCTTTACAAATCTGAACCCATATTGGCATATTTAGGTTGTTTGCTGGAAATCTGATTAGGCATGGTGCAAGTGACAGAAGCTAGACTTGTGTGTATGTGTGTGTGCATGGGGAAAAATATTGTACAAACTGGTCCAACACTGAAAAAACAGAGCTTGTGTGCATTCACATCCATATATTCTCCCCACCTGCACTAAACTTCACCCTGAAACTTTCTACTCCTCTTCTATTCTAGGGGAGAAGCCAGTAACAGCACACAGGTGCCTCCACAAAGAGCTCACAGGTTTCAACTCCAATCTTAGTGTCCCTCTGCTGTCTTAGACCTGTCCTAGATCATGCCCCACATTTCAACAGCAGCTGTTTCTTCTCATACATTCGCTAGAGCCTCTTCCAAAACAATCCCCATGAACACTGTTCAAGCTATTGTTCAGTAGAACTATAATTAACAATTACTTAATAACAATTATAACAATTAATTACCAATAATTAATAATTAATTCTAATTAACCCTCAACCTTCATCAAGCTAAAGAGGCATTTTGTCTGGAGCAGAGCCCAGCCTCCCTGGTGCCTCTGTAGCCTGGGGGCTCAGTTACTACCTGGCTCATCTCTATCAGCTTTTCCTGCTGCAGGAACCTCTCACACAAAAAGGCAGAGTAGAATGTAATGGCAAAATTCAGCCTCACTTGTTTTTTTAGTCTTTCTTTAGAAGACTCCCTCTAATACACAGCTGGTGCAATGCAGGGATTTGGGAGCCAGGAATCCAAGGCACAGCCAAAGCTGGTTGGCAAATCACATTTGGCAGCCAGCACAAGGAGTTGCAAGTCCCTGCCATGCCAGGTTCCCTGTGCTCTGTGCCTGTCACAGCCCAAAGTGCCAGCACTAATAGCTAAAGCCACCCAACATTTTCTGTGTTTAAGACCTCATTTAATCACTTTTGCCTGTCCCAAGTTGTTTTGGATGACATTTCCCACAAAGATTGTCTCAGACTTGGGATTTTTCTTCCAGCCATGCAGGAAGAGTTTATTTGCTCAATGCAAAAACACTGTTTTGTCAACATTTTAAACAACTGTTAAGTTTAAAAGCTTTTATATCCATCTGCTTTTGAGCACAGACTGAAAATTATCAAGCTGTCAGGAACGTTTCTTATTTAGCCCTATAAAATCTTTCAAATTTGGCAGTGTTAAGCCTCTATAAAGCTGCAGCTTGCCCATGCTCTGAACTGACAGGTTAGAATCTGGCAGCTCAGCCTCCTGAAGTTGCCATCTGCCCTGATCATTCTACAATCCAAGACTGAGTAGCACTTCCTTCACAGTTGCTGCTTTCAGTGCCTATCAAGCTGGACAAAGGAAAGCAGACTGGATTCATGTATTTTTATACTCATATCAAAGTTCTGGCTGTTTCTGCACAGGAAAATAGTGCAAGTCCTTTCAAAAACAGACTTCATGAACCATAAATAAGAGTGCAAAGCTAACTTTCTCAACTGCATCTTCCTATTCCTTTATACATTCAAATTGCTTGAAATTCCTCCAAGGACCAGCTGTTACTTGCAATTTTACTCTTCCTTGTTCTCCCGCCCTTATGGAATGGACGCTGACTCACAAGGCTGTAAGTCAGCAAGTAAATTCTAAAATATCTATTTTAAATGGCCTTGAAACACAGACACCAGAGCTTTGAAAGCATGAGAGAGTTCCACATCAAAAAGAGCAATAGTCTGTCTTTTTATTTCAATGCATGCACTTCAACCCAGTTACATGCACACATACTTTCATGCACAGAATTACTGATGAAAATAACATACATTCCTAATTATACAATTATTTTGACTCTTTTCACCTCATGTTTACATTGTTCAGCAAGTTTGATGGCTTAGTACCACTTTAGAATAACATTCTGTATCATTTGTAACTACCTTTATTGAGGAGAAAAGGAAATTATAGGCCAGATATTCAAATTCCTGTACTTAACAGGAGTTACAAAAACATTACTTGGTAGTTATTCACCTGACCTCCTTTCTCCCAGAGCTGTTTAGCATCAAGACTTATTAAACTCTGATGTGACCAGATAACATCACTTCTAGGCTCTGTAAACTCAATAATAGCCTGGAGATTTTTTTCCCCTGCAAACTTTCAACAGGGTGTTTAGGATGAATAATTTGCAAGTTCCTTCTTGTTTGATCACATATACTGACAAAATTAGCAAGGTCTCATTGTGTAAAATGGAATACAGCACTTCACCATTCTGGAGCAAGCCTTCAGGAAATGCAGTATTTTAAAAGATTATTTTATTTTAGCTCAAGTCTCAAAAGTGTCTTCTTCACACCCTTAATATGGCTAGTCACATCCTGTCCTCAGACACCTCAGAGAACATAGTTTTCAGTTTCAGAAAGAAAAAACAGCAGAGATGAATAATAAAAAGTACATCCTAATCTACCAGAAAGAAAGGACAAAACCTAAACTGAAAGCCTGAGTTTCAGATGTAGAATCTATTGATTTTTAGTTGAGATTATGAGTGCCCTCATCCCTTCTTACTGCTATAGCATTTGTCAATAGTTAATAGTGAATGCAGGCAGAATACACCAAAAAACCCCCAAAAAAGTAGTTTTTCCAGTCACTTGTTCTTTGTGCTTTTACTGCTAGAACCCATGCCTTCAAGTCCTTAGGAATGAGAGCTCACTGGTTCCACATCAGCCCCCTCCAGGCAGCAGTTATCTGCCACCATGAAAACATAATTGAGCAGAGTTTGAGGAACATCTGCTCATGAAAGAAACATCTATCTCAGCTAATCCAAATGCTTGAATAAAATGTTTCAAGGTTAAGGTTTCATCTTTTGGCTCTGAATAAATTGGATTTTCTGTCACACATCTTCTCTCTCCCACAAGGATTCAGGAACACAAAATGCAAGTGAAATCTATCCAACCTACATTGTCAACCAGAACTGAAAGGTTCTCTGCATCATTCTATGTGTACTATTAAATATGTATTTATGCCTTGACAAAAGATCTAGAGCTTTTAACAGCTCATATCTGCTCAGAACAGGAAAGAACCCAGGGAATGTGTAAGGTTTAAGTCAGCATGAAGCACTTTTTGGCCTCTGCCTATGACCAGACCAGGGAATAGCTTGAATTCAGTGCTGTCCACTGACAACAAATTCCCTGTTGTTCTTTTGAACTCAGAAGCTAAACCCATGATTCCATATCCAAAATATTTAATCTAAGACCTCTTCTTTCCTTCCCCATGATAGTTTATCAAAAGGGGAATCAGCAAATGCAGATTAAATGCTCCTCCTTTACTAAGAGCCATGGTAAATTATTGATGTTTGTTTTGTGTTGGGCCCTTCCAGGGGCTCCCCAAATGGGGGAAGCCCTCCTGTAGCAGTTCTGTGCCAGGAAAAAGGAGACTCACAGGACTTTTTTGGTCTTCAGTTTCATGTTTGTTGTTATCTTATCTAGTTTTGCATGCTGTCCACACCAGGCTCAGGACGCTGGAAAAGCACCACAAAATGGCCCCAAATGCACAGTTTCAAGGTCTTTTAAAGTTATCCCATTCAATTAACTCTTAAAATGTACTTTATTTCTACTTATCTGCCAAAAACTCGTCCCTTGAAGGTCCATGTAACCCCTGCACTGTGCTTCCCTCACCCAATCACCCTATGCCACCAACACTGCAGGAAATGGAGTAGATGAAGAAGAAGACAGGGACTACACCCAAATTCCTCCATCTTGTTTCCTATCTACATCATACTAAAAATCCCAAAACCTAAATTTCTCACCCAAGTGGCGTTCACATTCTCTGAAAAAATCCCTTTGCCCAGGATTTTTCTCCTGGGAAGCTGAGAAGCCTCAGAGAAAAGGAAAACAATTCAGTTGCTTCTCCTGTGTTGTGCTCATGTGGAATGTGTTTGGAGATTGTTTACCCACAGCTGATTGTTCCATTGGATTCTGCTGGGAGTTGTTTTCACTCTTTGGCCAATCAGGGCCAAGCTGTGTCAGGACTCTGGTAAGAGTCAGGAGTTTTCATTATTATCTTTTTAGCATTCAGTAAGTATCCTTTCTGTGTTCTTTAGTATCATTTAGTATAGTATTCTTTAATATAATATACTATCATAAAGTAATAAACTGGCCTTCTGAGAACATGGAGTCAGATTCCTCATTCCTGCCTTCATCAGGGCATTCCCTGCAAATACAATAACTCTCTATTATTTATTTCACACTTTGATAGATTCTAGTCTCTCTTGAAGTCTTGGAAGCCCTTTCCATGGGCAAAGTTTAAAGGCAGTGTTTCTCTGGGGGTCAGAACCCCCTTAGAGCAGACAGAGAAATATTCCCTGTGCTCTGGGTTCCCACAGTAAATCTTCTTGGAAGCTGCAGAAGAATAAACACAAATGCAAGCACAGATTCCTGCAGCATGCCTGGCTGCAGTGCTACCACTGATGGTAAGAGCAGTTTGGTGACCCATACATATGGAGAAGCTTCACACTTCTGATTTGTCTTTTCTGAAAATAATAATAAAAAAAAATGATAAGAGGCCAAACCCCCAAAATTTTCTGAACTTATCTCAGCTTAATCATTTCTGGATTGGAGCTCATGGAATGCCAAGTTTGGCATGGCAACTGACAAGTTCTGTGACCTCTGACAAGTCAATCCACTATTACAGCTTTGTCTCACTCACAGCCCTTTTTTTAACTGTTGTGTTCTTCAGACAGAACTTGTCTTTTAATATGCCTGTATACAATGTCCCAATAAAGTAAAGTCAGGCCATCATCAAGCTCTAACACAAGCTGGAGCCTTAAGGCATTCTGACACTATTTTTATTGAGACAAATTCATTTTTACTTTGAGAGTACTGGAAGACTGCTGAGACTCATTGAACTGCAACAAAATGCAAACTTGCTTTAGTGAGAAACACCTGAAGTTTTATGAGCTGAGTATAGAGTGGTAAGAAATCCCCCAGGTACAGTGAATTGTAAAATTAAATGTTTCTTTCATTTGTACATATGCTTAAGTGTGTTGTCTGTTGGTTGTTGCAGTTTAAACTGTTCCATAAAATAACAAATTATTTTTATCATCCCTTTGGAATGCTCCATAATTATTCTATAAAGGCAAAAGCATTTATCAATCCTATGTAATTACTTCTAGTGCAAAGATGTATTGGTGAAAATTGAGATATAACTATTTAGAGAACATATTTCTTTTATTCCCTTACTATCACACTTACAGATCAACTATATGCAGAATAAACAAATACATTTGAAGAATGGGTGCTTGGATAGGTTATCACAGGTAACTCATGTTTTCATGTCAAAAATCCTTAAGCTTTTATTGGATCTCTGTCCTAAATCTTCTTGAAGAGAAAGTCCTGTTTTGTCAGTTTTAAAGGTCAGAATTTGAGGGAAACAAACTAAATTAGCACGTCCTACCCTGGCCATCCCTGTCTGATGCCCTGAACAGTATGGGAAATCCCCTTCTGCTTTTTAGCCAGTACATTTGCACAGAACACTAAGTGTGCTTGCCAAATTTCATTTGCAAATCAGTGCCTTCAGCTGACATAATGAAAAAACTTAATATATTTAGAATATATGTATATATATATATATTATATATATATTATATTAGTTAACTATTTTATTATTTCAGAAGTTCAGGGTGAATCTTTAGAGGCTTTGAGATGAAGGAAGAAAGCACACAGCAAGAATATTGGGGAGATACACCACACAAATTCCTGCTAGCATCTCTTCACCAAAAAATCTGCAGCAAGCATGACTTTTACCAAGTTACCTACTGCTGAGACCACACTATGTCCCCAATAGCTCTTTATGAAATTTCAAAGAGCTCACTGTCCATTAACTCCACTATTTGCAGCATAAGGCAATACATGGAGGACTGGCCTTAAGATTCCTACTCAAGGATTCCTAAGAAGTCAGCTCAGATCTCCTCTGACCCCAGGATCACAGGTCTTGGTCTTAAGATGGCACTTCTAGAAAATTTGGCTATCAAGGAATATCTTCTCAACAGCTAGGAAGGCATCCAATTAAAACTCCTGAAATATTTTAGAAACATCATGGGCAAGGAGCCTTTGTACCATAACTCATGCAGTCAGGAGAAAAAAGATACTGCAGAGAACTAATTCAGGTGTTGAAAACCATTCTCTGAAAAATCTCTCACTGAGGTTTACAGACACCCCAGGGCAGGAGTCTCATTGTCTCATTCCAGCTATCCCTCCTGCAACTAGGAGAATGAGGGCACAGAGAAAGCATGCCTACAGTCTGCAGCAAATACAGGGGAAAAAAGCAGCATAATCAGTCCAGCAATTTCAGTGCCAGGAATATTCAATTTCATTTTGCTAAACTGGCAAAAATCAGCACTGACTCAAAAGAGTAGATTCAAGCATTAAGTTTGATTTCCACTGAAAGGGGTAAGGTGATATAGAATGAAAAAGCTGAGATGGAAAATCAGATGGAAAACACAAATAGAGAAGTATTTTATTTCTTTGTCTACCCACTACCTTCAAATAACACAGTGCAGAGCACCTCAAAGTGTTAAATCATGGTCACACAAGTGAGGAAATTTCAACAGGCACTACTGATCTTCTTTTCCCCTAAGGCTTAGAACTCATGCGCATCCTCATCATTTGCTCTGCTCCTTCCTTTGGGGGTATGAGCAGCAATGCAAAAATTCCTGTGCCTCTCTGCCAGTGCAATGCTGTTCTTGCTTTTTATAAAAAAATCAGCCCATAAATGTCAGCATAAGAGAGCAAGTCCTCAGTGAATTGGTGACTTTTAGCAAATGTTTATGTTGTATAGATTCATGTATCTCATTTGAATCAGCTTCATGCCTCACTGGGAGAGTATTACCTGTAGAAGACAAAGCAAAAATGTCTCACTCTCCACATACTGATACCTTAAATTTTGGCTTTTGTATTTTCCAGATTCTGTACTGTATTGGTGTGTAACTCTGAACTTCATATAAAGTGTCAGCAGTTCTCCTCACAGCTCAGTCACACAGAACAATCCTTTTCCAGCCCTAGAACCAAGGACACCATCACAGCTTTAGGCCCAAAAAGTATAAACAGCAGTGAATTGAGGAGAGCAGACTGAGAGGATGGGACTGCATAATCTGCAGCTGGAATTGGACAATGAACCCCACTATGGAAATGGAGCAAAAGTTATGAAAGTGTGACAATTCGTGACCTATAAAAGTGTGAAAACATGTGATCCATCATCTGTCTTGGGTGTAGGCCTGGCTGGGCTCTTGCACTGCCCAAGGTGTATCCTTTGAAGGCCTTTTAATAAATCCCTACTTTATTCCTTCAATTCTGTCTAGCCTCTGTTCTCAAGGCATCAATACTCCAATTGAGATTCTAGCTCCAAATCCAAAGCCAAGCTACAGTTCCTGCAGACACCAGAGAGCAGCACCTTGGCACCTGCACCCTGCCTCAGCACCTGGAGCACTCCACAGACACAAGCCCGTGTCTGCTGGCTGGCAAACATTCCCTGGCAAGGTCAGCACATTGCTCTGCTCACTACTCCTGTACCAGCTCTATCACTGTCATATTTTCTGCAAAATCCTCTTTGCCCAGGATTCTTCTCCTGGGAAGATAAGAAGCCTCAGAGAGACATGAAAACAATAATTATCTGATTGCTTCTCCCTGTTTTGCTGCTTTGGAATGTGGCTGGAGATTGTTTACCAACAGGTGAATGTTTGATTGGCTTCATGTGAATTGTTTTTACCTAATGACCAATCACTATCAACTGTGTCAGACTCTGAGGAGTCAGTCACGAGTTTTTCATGATCATTCTTTGTAGCCTTCTGTCTATATCTTTTCTGTGTTCTTTAGTATAGTTTTAGTATTTAGTATTCTTTAATATAATATCATAAAATAATAAATTAGCCTTCTAAGAACATGGAGTCAGGTTCTCAATTCCTTCTTTGTCCTGGGGACCCTGAAAATACCACACCAGCTCAGCATTTTTGAGCTGTTCTTTGGTCAATTACAACAAAAGCAAAACCCCTCAGCTGCAGCAGGAGTTTCTAGACCACTTTACAGAACAAGTCTGAAGAGTTTCACTGCTTATTTTTATCAGCCTAATCTATATAATTTGAAGAGTGAAAGCCTGAAGCTGTTTCAGAGCTTGACTTAGAGTTTGCTAGTAAAGTTAATTCAACAAGATATCACAATTTGGTTATCATTTTGACCAGAATAGCTTAGTTTTTTTTTATTATTTATTATTTCTTCTCCTCCTAGGAATAGCAGCAAGGATGATTTTTTGGTTTTGACAAGCAATAGGCATATTTCAGTGCCTTCTATTTTCTCATTAGTGAACAAATGCTTTACCTCTTCAGAAATTCAAATACTATTAAAAGCATCATTTAGTATTTAGACCAAAATCTTAAAATTTAAAAAAAGCAGCTAGAATCAGTAGGCTTATAGCAAAAGTAAAGTCCAGTTCCCATGCAGTCAAAAAGGCATTCAAGGGGAATAAAAAGTCCAGCCCATACAGAACTTGCCAGAGATGTATATTCGGCAGCAGCTATTCAGAGGCTGATTTAGCCAAAGTCAGTGTTCTTTCATTTCTAAAATAGAATGTAGCTGTGAGTTATTACCAAGTGGGATTCTGCCATTAGTACAGTATTAATGGAATTCCACTTTTTTAAATGCTAGCATTGGAGAAGAAGTGATGAAATCCAAACCACAGCTCAGTTTTTCAACTGTTTAGAGATATATATCTCAGAAACAACCAACACTTTCAGACTTCCTCGAAAGTCAAGGGGTAGGATCCACTTCACACATCCTTCCCCACATTCAAAAGTTTCATATTGGTTTCATACCATCACAATGAGAAGGCCAGCTTACATTATCTGATTCTGTGTGTCTGAACATCATTGTCTTCCAGCTTTGAGATTGCTAAAAAGGCAAGAACACTAAGAACAGACTCCACGACCTAGAACATTTTTCAATTTTAATGATAAACATACTTGTGCATAAATACTTTACTCTTAGCTTTAGTCCAACAAGACTAATCAGATGGTACATTAAATGATTTCATTTTTATGTATAGTTAAAAGTTGGAGGACCATTGCAACAAACTGAAAAACATTCAACCACTTTGTTCTTCATTTACTTGTGCTTTAAATGATGCCTTTTTTGCCTCTGAATCTCCATGCCAACAATCACAGATCCCTTGGAGGTAGGAGGGGGTGTGAAGGAGCAGAGTAAAGTGAGGACTAAACCTACTTGTCTCAGTAGCTCCAGCAGCTTCTGTTTGCCTGCTGAGCCAGAAACTCTGGACCTGACTTTCATCTCTTCAAGGTGATGTTTATAAACAGCCTGCCCCTTGCAGTGCTATCAGCTTCCCATATGCTGGTTTTGACTTTACCATTCTTATCTTCAAATTTCTACTAAATTTTAGGGTAGCAGGGGTTTCACACATGAGACATCATCCTGTTTTACATCTTTTCTCTCCTTCCTCCCCTGGTACTGTGGGATAACCTGAATGCCAGGGCTGTTGACTTGTTTTGGAATCTGTTGGTGTCAAAATAAGAGGAAACTAAACAATTTTAATAATATAAATAAACCAGCAAAGAATATATATATATATATATATATATTTTCTTATACATATATGTATTCTTATAGATATATATTCTTATATATATATATATATTCTTATATATATATTCTGGGGTGCACTAACAAGGGTTTGCACCAGAACTTACCGCTGCTCCCCATCCTTTTGGTTAGAAGAAAAAGGACCTGCATCACAGGCACATTTCTGTCTTCTCAGGAAGGCTGACAACAGCTTGTCAACATTAACCTGAAATAATGCCACATAGTGTTAAGCATTAAGGCAGGGAGCTCCCAAAGATAAATTCTAAAACAAAGCTATGGATGAATGGTCACATATTGCACTAGATGGTTTTCCTTCATAGTAAAACTTTCCAGCTTATCCTTCCTTCTCAAGCCTCCTTTTCAACAGCTCTGTCAGAGGTCTCATGCATCTTATCTCAGACAGTTGGAGCAATCCCTTGTAGCCCTATATTGCAAACACTTGTCAAGTGTTGCCCAGTCATCACTAACAAAACACACTTTTCTTCAGAAAGGAAGCAAACATAAGGGTGGTTTATATCTACCCACAGGGCTGGGACTTCTGTGCCATCCTGGGACAGAGAGCCTGGATTCCACATGTTGTAAACCACTTATCAAATTTATTTCAAAAAACCAATCACAGGTATTTGGGATCCTGGAGCTGTTCCTCTGATACATTACAATGCTGTAGAAACTGTCCAATCAAAATCTTCACACCCCCAGATTCTCAGCTTTTTGCTGTTGTGCTGTACAAGCCCCAACAGGGGACCAAGCACAAACAGGAGGCTCAGGCTCCCTCCCTTGCTGCTCCTTCCACATGACTGGCCACTCTAACTGGCTCTGTATCCATGAAGAACATTCACAGCAGTGAGTAGCACCATGCTGCTGCTTGCCAAGGGCTGCCCAAGTATTGGAAACACTCATTTTCATTCCAGAACAAAACCCTACAGTTTTGGATTTCTATGGGAAATCTCCTATTTGTTGGAATTTGGAACTGTACACAAAATAAAGCAATAGATACTGAAATCTAGCAAGAGATCAAACTCTAGTTTTTATCCCATTGCCACCACTTTCCTAGAAAATCAGAAAGTAATCTTCAACTCCACACTAATCAAATTAGTTGAAAAGCATGAAAAACCACTTCTTTGCCTGCAAAGATCAGTTTTTAACTAGTTTTGATCCTAAATCTCATGGGAGCAGAAGGCTAAAGACAGGATTAAGTTCAAGAATGTGTGTCACATTCCTTTGTCACCAAAACTCTGCAATCCTACAGGTTACTCTCACAACAATATTGTTTCCTTGGAGTAGTCAAGACCAGCAGATTCAGCAGCAGCCAAATTCCACATTTAAACCACTATCCCTCCCAGCTCCTGTCTAGCTACAGAAAGAACTACTGCCTTGAGAAGATTTTTCTATAAAGGAATAACCTATTATAATACACAGGTAAATTATCCTAAAATTGGCATTACAGTGGCAGAACCATGTCAGGTTCCAGATCACTCAGCTGGTTTCTATTGATGCCAGTGTACATCAAGTTACAGCCTTACTAGCTCAGCACAGGAGACTGGGCTCCACTCAAAATTACATTCTTATGTACAAAGAATGACCTGAGAATCTATGAGACTCTCTGTCTAGTTGCTAGGAGGAAGTTGATAAAGGTTTAATATCACAAGGATATTCTGAAATTGTAAACTACACTGCCTACCACCCAGCAAATGGAAGGGGTGACATTTCAGAGCTGTGTAAGTTGTGTCCCCAGGCCTTCTCCACTTCTAAGCTGAAACAATGGTTTGGCTTCACACATATGAGAATGAACAAATTTCCTTTGCAAGCACACAAAATAATCACAGTTTTAATGGTAATCACAGCAGAAAGTGGAGCTGTAAACCCCTGATTTAGAGGAGCAGCCCCAGTAGAAACCTTCAAAAGAGCTCAAAAAACTCCACAGGACTTTGCAAGAGCTTCCTTTCACTACACAGGCATGGTGGCTCAGGTCAGGCCTGACAACTGCAAGGCCCAGACTCACTATGGGCTACTATCCTAAACAATACCTGACTTTAGAGAATCATCATTAAATAAAAGCCTGTAAATTCCAAGATCATAAAAATTATCTTGTCAAAATAATCTATGCTTAAAATATTACATATTTATATATTCATTATATATATACATAATATTATTAATATAGTATATAATATATATTATATATACTCTTAATATGTTGTATAAAATAATAATATATAATATTATATTTTATATTACATATTACATATTTTCTATTACCTATTAGATATATTATAAGAATTAATATAATGTATATAAATAAAAATATATATTATGTGTATATATTCTATATTTTTATATAGTTATATCCTCTCTTCACTGTACAGCAAGACCTAACCCTACTTTCTGTAGCATAGAATTCCTAACTCAGCACAATTACATCTCACATACATAAAGAATAACATTCTTGATGCAGGTAGGTTTTTACAAGATTCTTCATTTTTTCAAGGCTGATTAGGTCTGCATCCAAAACAGTTTACCATACACAATTACCACAGCATAGCATGCTTCTCAAATCATCCCTCAAGCCACAAATATTTTCTGAAAAACAAAGTTTGGCCCCAGTCTTGTGAAGCCAGCCTGATTCAGCTCATCAGGAGTATCACTGTAAATCTGCTTTCTGATTTACCACAGAACTGTTTCTAGTAATTTGACAGCTAATAACAGAATCCTGCACATGCTTGAACACAATTTCAGCTTTGCTCCAACTGCTGCCAAAAATGAAGTGGGCATATCTGAATCCAGCTGATGTAGCTGTGTTGGGGCTTTCAACAACCAGGACAAGACTAGAGGGATTTGTTCCTTGAGCTTTATTGTGGCACCAGCCTCATTACAGGGTTGAGACAATTGGAAAATGGCAGTAGCTCATTCTTGCCAGTAGCAACCAAAGATTTCTTTGTTACAGAGCATTTTAAAAACTTCCTAACCAATAGCACATTGCTAAAGCTTACAGAGAGTTGTTCTAGTCAATCACTAAAAGCACACACACACCTGCTTCACACAATGCTTGCTTGTTTGCATTCTATTAACAATATACAATACAACATTATTAAGCTTAAAACATCCTACTATCATGCTAAGCATATTTTTCTGCAGTCTTGAGGTGTATCTCAGCCAAGCTTAAAACTCAAGCTGTTGTTTCACGTCCTTGCTTGCTGTACTATTGTAACTTTTTCTACTTTCAGACTTTGCAGCTGCAGCTAGTTCTGAATTTTCTTTCTTTCTTTCTGTTTCCAAGGCCTGCTTTTACACCTTTCTGGAAATCCTTTTACCTTTGCTATTTCCCACAGAAGCAGCAGCACAGAGGGAGCTGGGAAATTTTATTAGCCCCTGTACAGCCCAGGTTGTTGTGAATAACACCCTCCCTGGGTATCTGCTGAAGATTTGATCTGCAGGCCTAGGAGAGAACTAAGGGCTTGGAGCAGCAAGCATTGTACTTATGAATCACAGCATATTTCAAGGGTTCAGATTTTACACAGGCTTTCATATAACCTGTATGCAAACTGGGAAGCACACCTGGTCACTGTACTACAGCTCAGCTTTTCAAGGGGAAGGGTAGAAATAGCCTGGACCTTAAAAATATTTCCTAAAGTTACATAATAGTACAAAGTCTGGTGCAAAAGTGAGAGCCTTCCATTCACTTGGGATGTAATCCTCATTCCTGGAGTTTTTTTGCTGTAGTTCATGTATCATCTACTAACTATGCCCTTCCCAGCTCATCTCATTACAGCAAAACCACAGCAGATTAATCAGCTTCAGAGTTCTGTCATTTGACACAGAACACAAGCATCATGAACATATTATAGGAACAATAACTGATTTTTGGATGTGATATCTGCTTACTTGGAGCTAGCTATTTAGATTTCTCCTTGAAGCTGAGCTTTGCATTCAGTGAAAGCATCTCCAGCTTTCAGCTAGAGCCATCCTGTTGCCCTTTCTGAAAGGGAAGAATGCAGAAACACTTGCAAGGAAAACAAAACAAAACATAACACCAAAAAAAACCCCAAAAATCAAAACAAACAAACAAAAACAAAAAACAAAAAAGGACAAAGGACAAAAGAACAAGGTCTTCAAAACAATAGCATGGTCTAATCCACTTGTTCTCACCTATGCAAATTTCTAAGCACTTTTCCACATGGTCCAAATGCATTATTTTGGGGACAGACCTAAACTGTAGTACACAAAAAAAAGTTGCTGACTAAACCAAAGCCCAATAATTTAATCAAGTTATTTGAATTCATATAGTAGAGATCAAGGCAGATGAGTTAATGCTTTCCCTGGCTTTGAGCCAGGTAAGATCTTAATTAGGATCCTCCACTCCTTCAGTCCAATAGATTAGTGACAGACCAGTTTATCTAGAAAACAGTTGGCAAGGCCAGTAATGGATATCATAGGATCACAATTACCAAAAACCAATAGAGATCTTATTTCAATGGTTATGAAGTTCTACACCTGTAGCCACCTAAACAGTCTGATTGAGGGCACAGGAGGGAAGAATTATTGAAGGTTGAATAATCATGACAGTTAAAGAATGGTGTCAGGGTATAAGCAGAGGATGTTGATGTAACTCTAAACACAGGTTGACCCGGATGTTGGAATAGAGCTTAATGTGATGTGGGAATCTCAGTTCAAATGCTGAAATTTTGACCTCCTCCACAGGTGTTAGTTGCTCTGCAGCCAACTTTGCACAGCTATCAGAGTGTACAGACTAAAAAGTTGTTTGAGAAAAATATCCTTGGCAAATGGCTAAAGAGTGTTAATAGGGTAGCTGTATTTGAAATAGCAAGGCAAATACAGGTTAACTACAAAAGTTAATGAAGGAGGAGAATCTGTCAGTAAAAGGAATAAAGTCTGCAAGGTATTTACAACAGATCATCGAAATATTTCAACATGATCTGTGCAGGGAAAAAGTGGCAAAATCCCAGAAAATTCCATACAATCTGAGTGGACAAGGAAGCCCAAGCCCACTAAAAGCATGTACAGAATAAGCACGAAGTGCTGTGATGCCTGGATCTCAAGGATGAGCATACAAACCCAGAAAGTGGTGGACAAGTCAGGCTTAGCCAAGCACATCTTTCATTACTGCATCAGCACAGCCCAAGAATCCAGCAGACCCCACAGTGAGGAGAAGATGAGCTGCTACATGAATTGGGTTTCTACTGGGCTTCAAGCTCCACCTGCTCACACAAGCAGATCAACATAGCACCAGGTAAGTGCCCAGTATTCATATCAGACCAGCCTTCTCTAGTCCCTATTTCCTATACTTCAGTACATGTTTCTGCAAATGACAAGGTGAATTAGACATGCTGGAGCCAGAAAAGGCCACCCATACACATATCTCTTATTGGGAAAAGGACACTTTGAGTCCATCAGAAGGCAGTTTTAAATTTTCTAGTTAGAGTTCCAAGAAATTGGGGAGGAGGCAGAACACTAAGTAGAACATTAGTATTTGAATACAATTTCCTAAGGAAACACAGGTATTTACTACCTTGTGTAAGCAGCTTCCTCAGTATCCTGCCTGGTTGGTAGCAAGTGTGCAGCACTTGCTAAACAGTGACAAAGGAGCCTATTCCCACTGTATATATCCACTTTCTGCAAGAGCATCAGAAGCAGCTTCAAGCTGTTCTCTCAATCTGGATGCCAGGATTTTGATAGCCCACAACATCCATGAATTCAGTTCAAGCTAATTTTGATAGCTCACAACATCCATGCATTCAGTTCAAGTTAATGCTAGAAGTAAAGACAACTATTGAATGAAAATAAAATAGCACCCACTTCACACAGGGAAGACTCAAAGCATGATATCTTAGAAATTAACTATCAGCCACATCAGAATGTGTTTCCTCAAAAACAAGCTCTAGACAGCTTTATATGGTCTAATCTGGGTCAGTAGGACTTTCAGGTCAAACTGGTTTAAAATCCAGTGTAATGAATTTACAAAAACATTAAAGGTCTGTTCATATTTCACAAGCATAGGTGTAATGTCTGTAAAGACAAAATTGCTCCATCCCTCTGAAGTTTTTATACAAGCAGTTTAGAGTAAAATATTTCTGCACAGATGTCTGTTAATCATTTGGTGAAGATCCCAGCTGGTGCAAAGTGGAGGGACACCAAACAAGCAAGCTGCAGACACTGCTCATTTGCCACTTGGTGTGTCAAGTGAAACTCTAAAATCCAAGAATTTTACTAAACAGTTCTAAACTTTAACAGGAGGCGGGTTTCTCCTCTAAATTTGCAAGAACACTCTTTCAACAAAGCAGCAGCAAATATAGTTTAGGAGATACAGTGAATAACTGACTTCTCACAGATTGACTAGCTGTTCACTCCTGCAAGTACAGACTCTGCTTTGGTACTGATCCAGACAGGAAGAGACCAGGATGGATTGACTTTGACAAATATAAACTATTCAACATATGTTGGCAGGAAATATTTACATCAGTCAACCACAATTCTGCCAGGACCACTAAACATCTTGTCAGTCTACACCATGAATGCAGCGAACACAAGGCAAAACAGAATACTGAGGAACAAATTTGAATAGATGGCTCTAATTGGAAGAGTATTTTCAAAACCTGGTCAACAAATGCTCAGGCAGTTGACATTCCCTCACTGCTCACACCTTCCTGTCTGTACCACCACCCTCTCTAATAGTGAGTCAGCAATGTGGATGACAGCTCCTAAGCAAATCTTTCTAGACCTAAGCTTTGCTACCTTAAAAAACTATCCAACAGTTATATTAGCCTATGATCCTCACACAGCAGGACATAAGGTCTCAACATTAATCTTGCCTATGACGCCTTGTGAAGGCTGACCTAGAGCAGAGGCTGGACAGAGCTAAAGAGTAAAGCAGGGATTTAATAAAAGGCCTGAATGTATCCACCTTGGGCAGCACAAGAGCCCAGCCAGGGCTGCACCCAAGATGAACCAAAATGGGCACAAAATGGACACAAGGTCATGGGGTCTCTCACTTGGATCAGTTCTGCTCCATTTGCATATTGGAGTTCATTGTCCAGTTACAGCTTCAGCCCAGGCAGCCCCACCCTGCTTGTTTTTCTCTCTCCAGCCCACGTTGTTTGTGCTCTTGGGCTGAGATTTGGATCATTTGTCCTTGGTGCCCAGCTGAAGCAGGAATTGTTTTGTCTCCCTGCTCTGTGCACAGAGCTCACCATCCCTAATATGAAGCCCAGACCCACCCACTAAAGTAGCCCAGAACCTGAAAAATATAAAAGCTGAAACCTGGGGCATCACCTAACCTGCAGAGATGATTATGCTGTGAGAGTAGTTCCATTGTCCAGTGGCAAATACACCACATTAGTCAGGAGCACTGTGACCTCTCTGCCAAGGGCACTCTGCCTGAGGGGTGCAAATCTATTCCCACCACCCCATGATCTACTGCTTTTTGTACAAATCCCTTCTTCCTATCCTTGTTCCTCAAAAAGGTAATATTGAAAACATTCACTGCAGCACTGAGAACAGGAAGATTCTGTTTCACTGAAACTGTCCTGGTTTCATCACTGTTGCCAAGGGGGAGTAGCCTAGAGCCACATGAGGGTGGCTGGGTCACTATCCCACATCACCACTTGAGGTATGGTTTCAGGGAAGGGAAAAATTGAACACACACCAGAAGAGGCACCATTCATTCCTGTTTTTCTTCAGGGGTATTGGCAGTGGCCAGTGCCATGGCCTCTGCCTCTCTCACACCGCTGCCCATCCCTGCTCATCCCTTCCCATCCCTCGTGGGAGCTTGTCTATCATTGTTCTTCACTGGCTCAGGGAAGGGGAGCATCAGCTATGGGAACATGCTCATCTTGTCTTTATCCTAGGAATAACTGCATGCCACCACCAGACTGAGGGAACCATCTTGTCTTTGTCATGGGAATAACCATGTGTAACCACCAGATTGAGGGACCCATTTTATCCCAGGAATTACTGTGTGTCACAGCCAGATGGTGGGAACAGCCATTTCTTGTCTTTATCCCTGGAATTTCCAGGTTCCACCACAAGGCTGTGGGAACCATCTTGTCTTTATCCCAGGAATTACTGCATGTCACCATCAGGCTGAGGGGAACAGCCATGTCTTGTCTTTATCCCAGGATTTACCGTGTGCCACCGCCAGGCTGTGGGAACAGCCACACCTTGTCTTTATCCCAGGAATTACCATGTGTCACTGCCAGGCTGAAGGAACCATCTTGTCTTTATCCCGGGAATAACTGCGTGTCACCACGAGGCTGTGGGAACATCCTTGTCTTGTCTTTATCCCAGGAATTACTGTGTGCCACCACCAGGATGAGGGAACTATTTTGTCTTTATCCCTGGAATATCCCTATGTGTTACCTCTAGGCCGAGGGAGCATCCATGTCTTGTCTTTATCCCAGGAATTATCGTGTGCCACCGCCAGGCTGTGGGAATAGCCACACCTTGTCTTTATCTCAGGAATTACCGTGTGCCACCGCCAGACTGTGGGAACAGCCACATCTTGTCTTTATCCCTGGAATTACCATGTGCCACCTCCAGGCTGAAGGAACATCCATGCCTTGTCTTTATCCCAGGAATTATCGCTGAGGGATACCTTGTCACTGAGGGAACCACCTTGCCTTTGTCTCATCAGCCATACTGAACTGGGCTGAGGTGCTGAGCACCTCCTTGTAAATTATCCTGTCTTTTCTCTACTTTCATTATTAATATTATTGCTGTTGTTGTTTGTTTCTTGTGCCTTTGCTGTTTGTTTCCATTAAATTTTTATCTCAACCTGTAGTCTCTGCCTTTGTCCCTCTCTCATCAGAGAGGGTGGGGATAAAGGGGAGCAGTTTTTGTGGAGTTTAATTCCCAGCTGATTTTACACCAACACCAGAGTGACCAAAGCAGATTCCAGACATATCTCCCAAACAGGACAGGATGCAAAATGCTGATAATACCATTTCAGGATCAGGTCTCTGCCATCATCAGCAAGTGACCTAAGGCCTCTGTCCCACACAATTGAATGAACTGACTACAGGTGCTATCTTTAAATAGGAAGTACTTGAGGTTAATGGCTGGCTGTATCTGCTGACAGCATTTTTTATAAAAAACATGCATAATGCATGATAAGCAGTGTTCAGAGGAAGACAAAAATAGCACTGTATCAAAGAGGCTGGTTCCTTATTTGCCTCCAAGGGCAAAGGAACATGCTGGTCTTGCATGTAAGCAAGACACTTTTTCTTCTGAAAAGATGTTTCATCAGGTCTACAGATAAAACATCTGCCAACATCAATATTCACTGCAAAACAAGAAAACCTGCTTAACCAGAAGGTATAATATAACTTACTTCTGATTAACAGTCTCTCTTCAAAATTATAATGTGTTTCCTTGGGCAGATGTGACTATTTGCTGAGACTCCAAAAGACCTTTAAGATTGATATCCAGCTGTTCTACATTTGATGAAGTGTATGTGACAAGATGATGCCACATGGTGATGTGTCCTCATGAGATGGGTAAGGGAAGTCACCAGAGCTCTGGCCAGTTAAATGACAGAAAATTGAAGAAATACAGCAGACAGGTAAGCTCAGTCCTCTGACCGCTGTCTCTTAAGGAAGAATGATCAGACTCAGGATCTGAAGGTGGTTTGGAAATTAAGATAAACATCAGTAAGAATCTGACCAGAAAACAAGACTTGTCCAACCCAAAGCAGACAAGGACAGAGCCAACTTTTGGAGTCTCCAGGGAAGTGGTGCATTATGCCAAAAATAAAAAGGCAAGTGTGGCAAGTCTGAAAAGGAACTAGATACTACTAGGCCAGTACTACCAGAAAGTGATGAACTAAGGGATAAAAATCCACAGAGCAATAAACCTGAGTTAGAACCATTTGAAAATGAGCCTCAAGCACCTTGCTTTCTGCATCCAGTTGTCTTACCCAGACATTTAGACTGAATTTAAACTTCCAGCTGGAGGCTGATGCTGTTGAGGGTCAGATCCAGTTTAAAATGACAAGGTATAATGGGTTAGGTACACAAGTAGGTACTGCTTCTAAGGGTGACAAGTTTTCAGGTCTTGTGATTCTGCTGGTATAACAAATTGAGTATGCCACTCAATAAAGGGAGTGATTTTTGTTAAGGCTAAGTGTAACCATTGCCCATGGCTTCTCATTCTGGTGACAGAGCCCAAGACAAGACTTTCTCTTTTTCTACCCTTGAATAAACTCTGGTTATTTATTCAGTTAGCACAGCACTGAATACTATGAGAGCAGGTGTTCCTTTAGCATTACAGTGCTTCTTAAAAGCTCTTTGGGGGCTCCCCAGGAATATTACAGCAAGGCAGCTGGTAGATGACAAGAACTTGGGTAACTATAGAGAAGCCCACAAAGAAACATGTTCCTTGAACAGCTCAGCTGCCTCACAGATGGAAGGAAAAAGCACATGATATGACTAGCAAGATATCCCAAGTAAAGGTGCTAGCAGAATCAAAGCTGCAAATCATAGTGGTAAGGGGTAAAGGCAAAGTGGATCAGTTGTATTCTGGTTGCTTTTGTACTGGCTTTTAGCAGATATATATGTAATTCTGAGGGTAACACTCCCCACCCTGTCACCTATGCCAAACAATGACATAACACTATAAACCTTTATGTAGTAATTCTGCATTATGTCAGATATATTGGCTAAAACAACTGTGGAAAAAAAAAGGCATAACTCTGCCAAAGGAAGAAAACAAACTTTATTGGGATATTTTTAGGGAGTAGGACAGCTGTGGACAGGGGTGAAAGGAAACTCAACTTTTCAAAAAGCTTTGTCAAGATATCTTAAAGAAGTATAGCTGTTAGAAATAAAAGGCAGCAGCCTTCAAGCATTAATAACCCGCTAAAAGATAAACAACAAAGTAGGAAGGAAAGCATCTTTTCATGATAAAAGAAGTTCACTGGTGTGGTCCCAGATGGACCTGTGTTGGAACATGCATTATTCAAAGTATTCAGAAGTGATCTGAGAAATGCTGCGAGGAATAAAGAGCTACTAAGAATAGTGCGTTATATTTCCTGTATAAATTCATGGAGCAAATCTTATCTTGAGCCTCTCCAGTTCGCCTTGTTACAAAATGAGTGTGATGGAACTAAGCCAGCACAGGAAGGGCAACAAGAATGAAAGATATGTATCAATTCCTGTATGAGGCTAGATTATAGACTAGAAACATATCATCCAGAGAGAAAAGAACATGAGAATTTTACACCATCAACAGCTCAGACATGGCATAACTAGTTTTTTCTAATTTTACTCTGTGCGTTTTATCTATTATCACAGAAGGCTTAGAAATTCAGAAAGTGCTTTTTGATACTATTTATAACTTCACTAAAATGTGTTGTCATAAAAGGTTGTGAATATCAAAGACTTACACTTTTTTGCCCTCTTCCATGACTGCCTAAGTACCATCTCTGCATATTCAGTCCTGACAAGCAGGTTAAAGAAATCAGTCTTTTACTGTGGTCCTATGCAGCTTGTTCTAAATCACCAAAATCACCAGAGTTAACATCCATGAATTTATATTGCTGGAAGATTTCTACATTAAATCGAGCAGGGAAAACTGAGGTTCACAAAGAACCTCCCTAAGACGTCAGCACAAATACACCAGAGCCTTCCCTTTGTGTGTTTCTGCAGGAGGTGGATGTGGGTGGCTGCTTGCAAAGTCACCTTGGCTCTGACTTGGACACTACACACAATTTTCAAAGGCTCACTAAACAATAGAGAGGCCTACCTCTAACAGTTATTTCTCATTTTTTCTCCCTAATCTTTAGCAAGTACTTCAGCATCTAGCTGCAATTAGATGAGAGATTGAGGAGGAAATGTGGTGATTACTACGGAAAAGAATGTACTTAGCCTCACAACAACTTCACCTAGAATCCTGCAGGAACTCTACACAGTTCCAAGATGCACTTGCTTCTGCTGCTGTAAATATTAATAAACTAGGAATCAAATGTATTTTCACTCCTTCATTCATGGAGAATGGTAGCGGTGTGATAAATGGAACAGGAGGAATAGTGCTTTTATCCTTTTCAGCTGAGCAGGATATAGTATTTCTATTCAGCCTAATAGGAAACCCATGGGATTGATGCAGATGAGGCTCTTATCTCAAGAGCTTTTCTCCAGAAGTGAGATAGTCCAAGCAGAAAAGACTCCTCTATTCTGTTCTCAAAGACAGAAGGAAAGAGGTAAAAAAGTCACACTGTTCCTGGGTCAACAACAAGATACTTGAATATCGCCACTTACCTCTTGAATGAGAAACATTAAACATTATGATTTTTTAACTTCTTTCACTGCCCAAGTGGTTTGACACAAATATCTAGAAATATTTCAATCCACCTGGTGACCACCTCTGCCCTTGACTCTTTATTGTTCATTTTATGTTAATATTTCCTCTTTCTTCAGCAATAAATCCACTGGCCTTGGTGCAATGTAGAGCTTGGTAAAACATTGCATAATCCCATATCCTTTTCAGCAGAAAGTGTGCTGAGAAGGCTTTACAAATTTGATGTGCTACCTTCAGAACACTGCCAGCCAGCCTTTGAGGGTTAGTATATCCAGTTCCTTATCAGACTTGCCACACAGATCATATCTTTGTATTTTTGGCATAATGCACCATTTCCCTGGAGACTCCAAAAGTTGACTCTGTCCTTGTCTGCTTTGAGTTGGATAAGTCTCATTTTCTAGTCAGAGTCTTACTGCTGTTTATCCTAATTTCCACACCACCTTCAGATGCTGAGTCTGATCATTCTTCCCTAAGAGCCAGCCACTAATACAACTAAATTCTGTTAGCAAATGTAATTCCTATAGTGGGTAAGAAGTCACTTGTCTAGAACTTGTCATTCTTCTCACTGCCTTTTTTCAAGCTGCTTTTCTCCAAGTTTTATTTTTTTATATGTACACAGACTGCAGTCTTTCACCCAATTTCAAACAAGCTCCATGGGGTATTTGTGCAGAATTCCAAGAAGGATGTTTTGCCTCATTTCCAGGGTCCTTCCTGTTATTAGTCCTGTACAGTCAGAGAAAGCTTGTTCACAGATTTGTTACTAAATTATAGTAGGATTAATTTGTTGGATTAAGTTCTTTTTTGTCTTAGAGATGAGGTAACTGAGAAGTGTTTTAAACACTTTTATTTTATTCTTAGTTTTATGTGAAGGGTGAGACAATACAGATGCTATAATTCATGCTATCACAATCAGAAGTGAACTATTTCCTAATTACAATACATTATAAATGTTTTTTAACCTATCAGCTTTTTGTCACACCATGCTGTAAGCGCCTTAAAGCCATTCATCTAAAATTACCCCTGGTGGGTCCTACCACAATGCATCTTTCACAGTTCTATTTCTCCAAAGTATCCAGTCTTATTTGCAAGGCCATCCTTTGAAACTTGTTCCTGGTTCCATTTTTCTCTCAGCAATATCTGTCCTATTCCATGGCATTTCTAAGTCAGCATTTTTAATCTCAAGGTTTGAATACAGATGTAAAATATTTGACTCTTCTGTCAAGTTTTGAGAATTTTCTACAAGTTCATTTTCCACACAAATTAACTTATGGACACACATACATATAAACTTCCCTCACACAAAATCCCTCCCATGAAATCTAAAGCAGCACAATGCAGAAGATAAGGATTGCAAGCTGGTTGGCCCTCATGGCTTGGTATGACCACACCAAACATGACACAAGGCACATCAAACCACATCAAACCACACTAACAGAGGAATATTTCTCCTCCCAGCTGGGACAAAGCAAGTGCAGCTGTGCCCTCTTTTACCCAAAGATGTCCTGACCAAAGGAGTTCAGCTCACATTGGGCACAGGGCAGTGACTGCTGGAAACAATGATCTTCTAGGTTTGGCTAGATTTAGACAAGACTTTACCATTGTCACCACTTTTAATGAAGGGATGGGGCCACTGTCAGGCTAAAAATGATTTATTTCTCAGGTAAACACCTGAGATTTTAGAGGAGCAAGCATTCAGCCACAGCCCAAAATGGTCTCAAGTTCTTCATTACAAGGCAATATAGAGCTTTCTAATCCAATAGACAATTGTTACGAGGTTTATTTTGCTTTTCTGACCTATCACCTTCAGTTAATTTTGCTGCGCTGTGGATATGTTTATCCAATGGGCTACTATCACACATACAGACATTTGCTTTTATTGTAACTTCTAAAATCAGCTTACTCCATACTATTACATTACCACACTATAAACCCTTCACCATCTTATCAATACAGTTTCTCACTTACTTGAGGCATATTCTTTCTTACAACTATAGAAACATAAGTTTATGATTTTTCTGCCTAATGCCTATGTATTTTATTTTTACATCAATCCAAGCTTCTTCAAAGACTGTAAATCAAACTCTTCAGTGTTGTGGAAGTGTCTGTTTTTCCAGTTCCCACAAAGACTGTCTCCTGTTGAGTTATGGGCTACATGACCACTCTGAACAGTCTGTTATCTACTGTGATGCAAAAGGCAGATCACACCTTCCCTCCTTGAGCTGAAAGCATAGATATCTACACCTAAGGCACTGTGGGTATTCTCTACAGCACTCTCATGATTGTAAATACCACAAAATAAAACTTCAGGAAAAGACCATTAATTTTAAAGCCTTTTTTCCATCTTAATAAAGGTATTTTTCCCTTTAAATAGATAAAAGAAAATCAGGAATGATGCAAGAGAAATTTTATACTACATTCTGTAGTATAATAGTAACTTATCCATCTAGCTAACAGTGTTGTACCAACAAGAGATTGAACAGCATGGTCACCTCTGGAGCTTAGAGCTGTGCTGCCAGCAAATCTAGCTGGTAAGCCTGCCTTCATATCATTATTTTATTGCATGACTAGGCCAGAAACTTCTATAGAATTTACCTGCAATCAGCCAGCTAACAGCAACAACAAAAACATTCTTATATTTTTGCTTCTTACATCTAATACAGCATCAAAAAAGCCTGTCAGCCCAGCACAACAGCAGAATCTTTCTAATTGCCTTGACTAGCTCCTCAAGTTATAAACATAATCTTAAACTAGCTAGGAAACGCATCTTTTCCTTGCCTGAATTTGCTCCTCAAGGGACTAGCCTGCTCCAGGCTGGACAGAGCCCCCTTACAGCTCCCCTTTAATCAAGAGGGGAGCACAAGGTCTTTAACCAAATTATCAAACCAGAATTTCTAACTCACCAGTTACTCTTCTCTCCTGCCCTAATCAGTGTTTCATGTGTCTGACACTTGGGGAGATGATTCTTCCCTCTGTAAATACCTTTCTCAGGTCTCTAAAGGGACAAAAGGAGCCCTGCAGAAACGTGTCACAAAGCGCTGGTTCCTAATTCCTGCCACCAGCTCAGCACAATTAACTCCTGGCAGCTGATATGATTCATTGCCTTGTTCTTTAAAACACCACAGTTTCAGGTTGAAGCCATGAAATCATATTTTCAAATTACAGCAGCAGCCACTCATGCTATGGAAACTATAAAATTTCCACTCAATGCATGTTAATTGGATTATTATTTTAAAGTCATGCTCGCCTTCCCCAGATCAATAACAAATGAGCTCCCTTTAATTATTATTAGAATAACTCACATGCAAATTAATTATTAGGCCATTAACACCATGCAGCTGAATTGTCATTAATTCTCACATTTGAGCAAATCAGCTAATAAAGTGACAATAAAAAAGGGAAATTCCTTTATGCATTACTGAATTCCTTCATTCACACCAAAGGCATACAAGAAAGGACTCTTAAGCACTTTTTGCTTTTATGGAATGTTAAACTGAATTTATTCATCATTACCTGGTAAAAAATGGCTACAAAAAGCTGCATTTGTAAGTCTTGTGTGTTTATAGGTAGTGCTATAGTGCAATCTTTTAACCACTGCTCATAGGGTGCAGTGTAACACAGGCACCAGACATAACATAATCAGAATAACTGAACATTTTAGAAATAGTTGTTCTACAAGCAACAGCACCAAATAATAGCTGTCACCTGATAACCACTGCAGGACTTTTAACATGTGTACGACTTCTAAATCAACACAAATTATGCTTTTCAAAGGGATGTAAGCTGATCACTCTTTATAAAAATTGAGACTATACTACTGCACATTTATGAGCAGAGGAATTGAGTTTCTAAAATTGTATGAATACATTATAATACAAGTAGAGAACCTCTTCCTAGCTAGGCCCCCCTGACCTTTCTGACACTTTTACCAATCATTTACCCATTCTGTAGTCATTCAGTAATTCAATAAAACCAAAGCATAGCTCATAGCCATCTTATAAACCTTTGAGCTTCTCAAACTTGCTTTGGGCTGAGCTTTCCTACCTTCCAAATCACAGGCATTCAAAAATCTAATGCATTCTTAGATAAGGGAGACTTTTCCCTCCACCCTCACCTTCAACCCATTTCTTTCAAATCCCAGGTTTAGATCATGATTTTTGTATTCTGAATAGAGGTGCTTTCATTACAGAACACACACTATTATCTTTATATTTCTACATTATGAAAATTGGAATTTGCTGGAAAATGCAAGTGGCACTGCAGAAACCAATATCCATTAGTTTCCCAGGCAGAATACCCATGAACACGAACATATAAAAGATGCATAGCTCTGGATGTGATTAGGATGCTCTTTGGTGCAGAAGGAATAAAAGAGCTCCCTGACTAACTTAAATGATCTTATTGCTCACAGTAGCAAAACTGCATCATTTGATATTAATACCCTTGATGCTGATATTAAAATCACCCGACTGATGCAACTGGAAATGTTCAGGACCTCCCTCAGGAATGATGAGTAGCAGTGGTCAACATTTGCCACTGATTTGCTAAGAGCTGTGTTTCTGTATGGATTACCCAGTTCTGCAATTTCAGTTCAGCACTCTACAAATGCACACAGAACTGTGGCCAGATGGGTAAATCAGTGAACTCTGCTCATGCTTTATTAGATCCAGCATTCTCAGCAGTTTGCAAGAGCAGGAATAAAACATGAACACCAGCTTCCTAACTAGTCACCACACCAGCAGAATAATAGAGTTGCTCTCCATCTGGCTACCAAAGAAATAGCATGAAAACTACCCCCACAACATTATAAATGTCTTATTTATGTGGCAGACTGGAATACATTCAAACCATACAGCGGCAACTGTGGTTTAGTCCATTTATCCCATGTTTAATAAAGGCACTTCAGAAGACTGTCCAGCTTACCTTTAGCCCTCAAGGAGTTTAGAGTGGTGCTAAATAAAAAGCTCCTTGTTATCTAGTTTATATGTAATTGCTCATCTAAGCTTTTATTTCTTCCCTTTGCAGAGGGCATTGCCTGAAATACACTGCAAGTACCACACCCTTTCAATCACACAGCTGCAACAGTGTCTTCTGCTCCTCTTCATTATCTGAGCAAGACAAACTTAGGAACTCTGGTCCAAGGACAACTTGAATGCTCAAACCTGCAAATAAATCAGAACAACAGCAGCTTTTCAACATTGTAACCCCCTTTTTCCACCTGGGAAGATGTTACAGTCACTTTGACATTAAGTGTCTTCTAGGAAGAAGATGTGGGGCAAAGAAGGGTTCAAAGCTACTCGAAGGAAAACTTTTTGGTTTTCCATTCATTAAAAAGAAAACAGAGGAAGATTATCTTGTCTTCTTAAACCTGAACTCTAATTTAGCACCAGGAGCTTAAGATCACTCTTTCAGAATCCCTTCTTCAATACAGGCTTGTATTTGGTATACTTGTTATATATTTGTGGTAAATTGTTCATTTCCTTTTCACCCCCTCCAAATCAAAGTCAGCATCCAGTTACAACACAGCTGAGGAAATAATCAAAAGCTTCTCTAAGTCAGGAAGAGTTGGGCCCCTGCTACTAAAAGCTGCAATAAGAACTTTCACAGTATTTTTTCTGATTGTCTTGATAGAGAATTTCATAATTTGATGGTATTTTTTCTATCTCTTGTTGTATTACCATGCCTCAGGTGCCCCTAAAAGAAGGAAAAATGAAAAACCCATCAGTGACAACAGAAGTGGAAGACTTCAAGAAGTAAATAGTTCTGTAAAAAACAGTAAGTATACTTTATTTTGGATTTATTTTGGATTGCAGAAAGCCAGCATGGTGGGGCCATAGCAAGGAGAGCTAGAGGTTTATGCCTCACCCAGAATGTTTCCCCAAAGCTTTGGAATTCAGAGTAGAAGGCTGTATGGAGTAGTCTCACTAAAAGACAGGAAGTTTGATGTACTCTACCCCAATGCTACTTTTTCTAAAGTTTAAATTTCCACCTGTTTTGCTGATCAATTATGTTATTCATAGGTCTGCAGGAAAAAATAAAATAAAACAGGAAACAACAGCAAAAAAAACTGATTTCATCTCTTGATAGGTAGATCTAGCTTGAAAATTCATTGCTATTGAAACATTATTTCAGCTGAAACTACAGCATTTTAGAATGAGCTAGTCTTAAGTAAATGCTTTGCTTTGTTAAGGTATTTTTCAAAAGGAATTCTCTAGGACTTTTTAAAAAGGCTAAAAATGGGTTTGGTGAATCTATACTTAGCTGCATTTCATCCTTTTTAAAACAGTTGTCTCAGTTAAAGAACATGTATTTTACTGTGCTAACATGTGGTATGATTATTTTAAACTCAGACAAAAAGTATTAGGAATAGGAGCCTGATTTCTTATCCCCAATGGGATCTGAATTTCTGAATCACTTGTCTTCAGACTGCACTTCCCCTGGTGTATAACCCCAGTGAGCATTTCTTCTTCCTTGTAAAACCTCTAGATATTGTAAAACACACCTCTTGTTTAACTTTTCTAAGAACCTTTCATGCTTGAAAACACATGTGTAAGGCCTTGTTTTTAACCATTTACATGGGAAAGTTCAAGGAAAAATATCCCATATTTTAGAAGTAGCATGGTCTTAATAGTGATTTTTCCATAATAGATTCACTGGAGGAGGTTTTAGTACACCGTTCTAATATGGAAAAACTTGTATTAAGGACAAATAAAATCATTGGTAGTTGACAGTTATCAACGACCAAGGCAAATTTTTACTTGAACTCTGGTCCAAATCCAATCAGCTTCACCGGCAAATGGTTATCTGTAGCTAGAAAAGTCAAACAGATGTTGGAGCAGCTTTGTGGGTGAATGCTGCCTTCTCTGGGCTTTAGCTTACAGAAACCTTGGCCAAATTTTAAGACTTATAATAGAGATTGTTTGGAGGCTGGGGTATGGCAGAGCTAGGTACAGTATTCCCAAACTGAATACAATAAAACCCCTTTAAATATATTTCTTAACTGCTCATTAAATATTGGGCAAGGGTGTTTGTACTCAGTACAAATAAGATGTAACTTGACTGGCACCTTTATTTGCAAGTATCATGTGAGTATTACCAAACCAATTTTTCTGGTCAAAAAGTAAAAATTAAAAATAAATTATAAAAAAAATTTGCAAGAAGCAGACATCTTAAAGAATGGTACAATTGAAAAATAGGGGAATGGGATTATTTTGAACTGAGGAGTAGAACATGAAATATGAGTTGCCTTTAATCTGAGAACTGCATTAAAACCTGGTCTGCCTTTGCATACCATCCCCCTCAGCTGCTGTACTCCTGGAATTTTTCAGAGATCAGAATTTTTAAGTTGTCTTATGCTCCTTGCATGCCTTTGTTATATTGGTGAGAAAAGAAGATGATTCTGGAGAAAGGAGTGTTCAGGAGGTTCATTTGCAACAGTATTAACTGAGCCTTTGCCAGTACCAGAGCACAAATTAAAAAGAAATTCTGTTAAACTGCCTTGTAGTGTTCTGGATTATAAAAGTCATAGCTTTATTCTAAGTGTACAAGCAAATGTTTTATTTAAGACAGGTGTTTCTGTAATGAGAGCTTTTTTGAGAAACAAGGGATAGCATTTTTGGGGGGGAAAAAAGGTCAGCTAAAAAGACTTCAGAATGCCAGGAATGGGATATTGATTTATTTTTTTCCCCTATGTAAAATCAGTCCTAATGTGTTCCTTCCAACCACTGACAAGGCTTATTCTAATCAATCTTCTAATCTGAAGAAAATGAATGTGAGGCTACCAAAAATCTGTAATATGGAAAAAAAATTCTTCCTTCAGGGAAGAAAAGGTTTTGATTGTGGTTAAAGGTGCTTTTACTGACTGACTGTTCAAGTAGGTGTAATTTCTAATTACTTTAATTATCTCATCAGTGTCATAAAGCTGGAGCTATTTTAATCATGTGTAAAACTGTTAAAATTATTTTTAAGATTTATTATTAAGCTTATATCCAGAAGTATAAACCTATAATTCTTCATTAGAACTATGTATTTAGTGATCTTTTTGACAATGAACTTCATTGACTCTGTAAGGAACTCTGAAAACACAAGCTCATCAGGTGAAGAAGTCTTTTGGGTTTTTGTCTTTTGGTTTTTTTATATTATGGTCCTTCAAGGCCATAATAAACCCTTCTCATTTTGCTGTCACACTGCTGCCATTCCCCCAGTGCCTCCTCACCCAAACAAGCACTACTTGATCTTGGGCTTTGCAGCTATTTGGGTTAATTATTTTAAAAAGCTACAGCCAAGATCGAGCCTTTATGTAACTGAAAATATTCCATTCATCCTGGATGTTCTCTAGGAGAACACAGACCATTTATGTGCATAATTAAAGGATTCATCATGATTAACAACACTTCCATGATGAGCAGCCAGTTCCATGAGTTAGACCAAGCCACTCTTGGACTGCAAGAGTAATTATTGGGGTTTTGCCACATCTGAATAGGTCTGGAGTACCCTGACAAAGAAAAACATTAATCCCCATTTTCATGGAATCCACTGTGTGTCTGGAAGCTGCCAGAACCCTGATGAATTATGTTTGCAAGGAGAGGAAGTGAATGAAATTCACTGCGAATTGATTCCAGTGAATTCACTATTGATTCCAGTGCCGGCACATAGAATCTCTACAACTTCTCAGGAGGTAGGAAAATCCACATTGCAAATGAAGATTTAATAATTGTTATGGAGCTATCCAAGTGAATTAAGGTGCTCCTAAAAAGCTTTTCATTCTCAATTGATTTCTGCTTTTCCATAGCAGGGTTCGTGCTATATAGTACTCCAAATACCAATTTACAGATGGTTCATATCCATTAGAAATTTGCCAAATATTTCTATAAATTATTTTTCATGAACACCTGTGGCTTTGAGAAGGAAAGAAATTTGAAATTACTAGATTAAAAAAGGCAAATAGTTAAATATCCACTGTAAAATGATGTTTTGAAATGACCACAAAACTTGAACAGTCAGTGCTTCTCTACATTTCTGTAGACACACTGTGGCTTCTTGGAACAATCAGATAAAATCTTAAAACAGAAATGGAAAAAGTATACTCAAAAAAATGTCGAAGTGGTTGATGGAGCATAAATAGGTATTGGAAGCCATTCCTTTTATGACCTTAGAGACAATGGGATTTTTCTACACCATTCTTTCTTACAAATTAAACAGAGGTAGGATCATTCATTCGTTTCTTACATTTCATCTTTAGAGGTGAAATATCAAGAGATGCAGAATTTTTTCTGCTAATGGGGTCATGGGGTTTGAACCTGAGTCACCTTTGTTATGTAATATGAATGATATTAAAGGTTTAGGTGAACCAGCTTGAAGATGCCAATAAGACCCAAAAATCATTTCTTTCTAAGGGTAGCAGAGTAGAGTCTTCTGTGCCTTTGTAAATATACATTTTTTCTGTATCTTATTTTGGTACTAGATAAGATTTATTCCAGTAAATATAAATACTATGCTTAATACTGTGCATTCGACTAACTATAATGTCAGAGAATTACTCATTTTTTTAAAACTGCTGATTTCCTCTTTCTACTTTGTCACTCTTTCATAACAGAAGCCCTCTAACTGTGCATGTTTATAGACTGCATATTTTAGTCAATAAATGTTTTTATTGACTTGCAGGGAGTTCAATATTTGGTTAACATTAAAATGACTGGCTTGTGGGAGAGCTCTGAGAAGTGACCAAACCCTATAAAATGGGCAGATAAATGTTTACAAAGCCAGAAATGTTGAGAGAACAACACAGTAAAAAGTTAATCTGCTATGTCCTGACTCTCCTTGTGTAAGACATCTCCCTACCCTGCTCTTTTATCAAATAGAGGATTTCCAATTCCCTATTTTCCTTTCATTTACTCCTCTGGAGTGACTTTAGGTGTGACAGTTTGTGTAGTTCAAACATTAAGCTGTAAAGGTGTTAATCTGGGTTACTTTGGGAACCTGCAATATGACCTCTCTCAAATAAGACTTCTCTAGGAACAGCAATGATCTTGGATTTAAGCTCAGGGCCAACTACTGAAGCAACTATTCCATGAGACAGCAGTGAAAAAATTGTTAAGTTTCTTCCTGCAGAGCATGGTATTTTCAGAAAGCACAAGAAACTAAACTAAAATTTCTAGTGTCATGATAATACATTTCCCACCTTAAATTTCGGAAGATAACTGTCTGGTTAAAAAACAGTTTAGGAAAATGTAGAGCAGATTTGGAAAATAAAATTTTAATTTTTTTTCCCTATCTTGCTTTTGTTCAGTATGGTGGCATGGTCAAAAATATCCTGTTAAATATTTGCATTTGGAACCCATGAAGAAAAAAATGCTACTTCATGGAATTCATGCCCTGGAATGCTTGAGTTGGTTTTCAATTTACAAATTTTCCTTGAACCTAATAGGTCAGGTACATTCTTTGACTTTCTGAGCCTAGGCCTCTGCTATTTGGTGAAGTATTAATAGACCAAATTCAGCATTTACCACTTTAATAAAGTACAACTAATCTGAAAACCCTGTGAATCATTCTGAATGTTCTTCATAGGATATTTTTCCTCATGGGATTTGCAGTGCTTATAAAATAGTTTTATTTGTGAGTCATGAGCTGTTGTTTGGAATTCTCTGCCAGGGTGCTTTTTTGCTGAATCTTCAGAACAAAATAGCTGAAGAAGATTAGTTCATTTCTAGACCTCATTTTTAAAAAATGTTGAAAGTAAACCATCAGGAGAAATGAACCCCACACAAATAATTTGAGAGAACATCTCACATTGCACTAAGCCTCTGTAAACACAACAAGGCTAAAGGCCTTCAATTACAATATTTTCTAGGCATTATTCTAATTAATTGTTTCATGGGGGGGGGGGGGGGGGTTCATGGAGGGTACCACATAGAGTGGAAGATTTCTTACCTGGCTGCTTTAGGATTTTTTAGGAAGGTTTTTTTTTTATTAAGTGGAGTGGAAGGTTTCTTACCTGGCTGCTTTACATTTGCACTCCTCAGCTGATAAAAATGGAGATTTCCAGCTGCAAGGATGTTGTGGTGTGTTTAATGCTTGTTCAGTTTTCCCCCCATTGTTCTCTCAGAAGGTCCTGCCCTGTTACCAGTTTGTGTCAATCCCCAAACCCCTCCCCAGTTGTCTTGGTTACCAAATGTATCTTTCTTGTTCCCCACCCCTGGCAGCCTGCCTGTCACTCGACACCCCTGCCTCTTTTTCTAGAGAGTTCGGGCCAGGGTGTCGAGTGATTGGGTTAGGGGCCAGGGTCCCTCCCGCAACTGTGTTTGATGGGTTCTCCGATTATGCCAATCCTTAATGTATCCCTCTCTGATTTGCTATCTTTCACCCCTCCCACCCTCTGTAAAACCGAGGCTTTTCCCTGTCTCGGGGCTCTCAGCTTCTTCCACCGAATCTGCACGTTTCCCTACCAATAAAACCACACCCCCGAAGAAACTGAGGGTCGCCTCTTCATTTCATCCTGCGACTTCGGAGCTCTCTACTGCGGCCACACGTCCGCAAGGCTTGACATCGCCTTAGGCACAAGGCCCTGACTCCGGGTTGGGGAAGTGCCTTACTGGCTGGAGGTTGGCTGGACACTTATCTAGCCTGGGCGTTTCACTTTTCACCGGCCACTGCTCCAGAAGGACACACCTGAGGTTTGCTCACAAATCTTCCTGCAATCTGGCTTGTTTGGGAAGGAATGTCTTTAGATGTTGTAGGTTAAAGCAGCTGTTGATGGTTCTTTCTTGTTAATGCTGATTTTTTTTTTTTTAATTCGGGCCCCAAAGGTATAAAATTATCATCACAGTCTGGTTGGTACTGATGAACAAACCTTTTACTTCTGTGTTTTGTAAAAGCAAGCATTCTTGCACTCGGTGTTAGCAGAGTAAGTTTTCCCATGCCACATGGTTCTCCTGTGATGTCTGATTTTTAAATATACTGTAAAAGGGAGTAACATCCTTAACTAAAGATGGATTTTTCCTGGTATAATTAAATTTGACACAATAGATCATGTACATATAGCCAAGGATCTCTAACTCTTGAGGTTGGTGAGGAACAAGTCTTCCTCCTGCAAGCTGGCTCTTTAGGGAAGGAATGTTTTTAGATGTTGTAGGTTAAAGCAGCTGTTGATGGTTCTTGAAGAATCAATACTCAAATAAGGACAATTGTTTATAAACATCATGGAATTATCTCAATTCCCAAAGGATAAACCTAAAGAATCTTATCTGCACGAAGGCTTCTATTACTAAAACCCAACTTCTGTTCCATTACCCAACAAACCAGCTGCCTGAGTCTGAATGCTTATTTACAGGGAGCTGGGATGGTGTCACAGACAAGGAAAAGAAAATTGCCATGCAACAAGCCACTGTACCAGGAGTGGTCACACTGTGCTTGAAATAAGGATTTAATTTAAACTTAATGAGTTTTCTGCATGCTGGTTACGACTAAACTGATTAGAAATATGTGTTTTGGTTTTACAACTGTGCTGCAGGAGAAGCATTTATTACATAGCTGTTGAAGTGGCTGTTTTCTTGATCATTTGATATTTCACGTCCAATAATAAAAATGGATGTAATCTAAATGCAGAATCCATCCTATTTAGGGCTCATAATTAAATGCTTTCCAAAAATGTTTATCATAACTTCCCAGTGTGGCTTGTGGCTAATTTAATCAAATGGTAAGATCCTTTTCCTCTCACCTGTGTCTGCAGCAGATAAAATTGTGAAAGGGATAGGTTGCTTAATTAACCCTGTAATTCTTACATTTGGGTTAATTAGCATCTAAATTAGGGTTTCTTGTGTATCATATGCTAGGTGCTGTAGTCTATTCTGCACAATTTATTCCTCTGCAGCTAAGATATTTCCGCTTGCTTACATGGTTTGATTCCTTTCATAGGAAAGTTTTGCATTTTTCTGCTGCCTTATGTGCACCTCCTGGGATACTAGTTACAAAACACATCACCTGATAACTAAAATAACTGACTGTTCAAAGAATGGACAAGATCCTGGCTGTGAAAAATTTTGGAATCCTGATTTGGTTACCACCTACATTTGGGTGAATGTGACCACATTCAGGTGCAGTTGGTAGGATTTAAATGTGTTCAAATGTTGTAATAATTTAAATGCCTTTGCTGAATACATTCAGCTGTTCAAACCTGCTATCTCTACTTACTCATGAGGTATCAGTTTATTTAGGATTTGCTGACTGGAAAATGGCTAAGTTATTCAGGAACATCTGTATTCATAACAGAGATGACAAGAAATGAAGACAATCAAAAAATAAAGTTGTAGCTTTCCCATCACAATACAGTAGTGTAGATATAACACAGTAGGAAAGCTACAGATTGCAGTTTCTTACTCTGAGACCATCATAAAGAGGTGTAGCCTCTGTCCTCCTTCATTCATTTAGTCTGACATCCTATGACCCCTCTGAGGGACAGTCTGGAAAAGTCTGAGCTAAAATGGTTAAACATAAATCAGAGAGAGGTATAGAACAATATTGTACTCTGTGGTTTGAATTTCCAGGAGGGAATTTTGCTCTGAAGGAAAACAACTCTTTGCAAGGCTCTGCCTAGTGAATGTGGGGCCCAAGCACCTCAGACTCTGTTGTTTGTGGGATGGCTGCAAAGAATTCAGTTGATCATGGAAACACAGAAAGTCTCTGGCTGGTCCAGAGCCAGTCTGGATAAACGACTTGATTCAAAGAACTTGCAAATCAAATGCTCATTATGACTCCAAGGAGTGCCTTTAAAAATGGCCAGCCCACACACTTTGCAATTTCTATCTCTCCATAAGTAGATATAAAAAAGAGTAGGAATTAAAATATATTTTAAATATTAAAATATTAAGCATAAGCTGAGAAATGTGGGGTTTAATCTTTTTTCATTCTGAACAATGCATCACTTTCAGGTCAAACCAAAAGTGATGAAGAGTTTGCCTGTAAAGGAAAAACCCTTATCAGAAAGGCTCCTTAAAACACCTTATGAATTATTTCTTAGGGAAAATGGCTCTTTTCAGAGCATGTTTCAGAACCAGGAAGGCCAAATACGTGCCCTGGGTTTGCAGCAGTAACAAGGCACAGCCGTGCTTTGCATGAGTACAGTGATTTTATGAGTTACAGGATTTCATGCACAGAGTCCATGACTTGAACCCTCCACCCTCAATTCTTAGGAGCATACCAGGAGTGTACAGCTTTCAATTCACAAACTTTTAGACTGATTGAGCTCAGCATATTGTCATCTCACAACACAGATTTTTTTCTTTCGCCTTGTTCATGCTGTAATAGCACAAAAGAAAAAAAATCCCAGACAACCAACAATATAAAAACTTTACTCTGAAATTATACTGAAAATTCTGAAACAGTGTTGATATGGAGTTGAAATTACTTCCTTATTTTATCTGTGAAAAATACTCTTTCTTAATGCATTATTCATTGTGGACAGAAATACTCTGGATGACATCAGACCAATTGAGAAGCAATTTGAAGAAAATATTTTCTAGGAAAGTGTATGCTATTCCCCTTAACCACTGAAATGAAATAAGCCAGCAAATAAATATTCAACACTGGTATTTTATCCACTTTTCCTTAACTTATCAAAACCAAGCTGTGAAGCATGGGAAAATTGATATTAGTCTATTGTGCAGGAAATCTGTGCACAGTATGAAAACAGATGAGAATGTGTGCATATGCACAGCACTAATGTTGCCCTTACTGTTACTGAGCTTGACAGAATTGCTTATTACTGCTGAAACCTCCTATTGTGAACAATTAAAGAGAAGGTCTTTGCCAAATGTAACTGAACTGGATTTTCCACACCTGAGAATCTGCTGGAGTCTGTGGGTTTGGTTTGTTTGGGGTTTTTTTTGTTGTTGTTTCTGAGGCTGAACTTGGTAACCTTACAGTTCTTGTGGCACTGAGGAAGGAGGGGAGATGCAGGTGAAAAAGGGACGGAAGAGGAAGGGAGAGTTAATTGAGCAGCATCTAAATGAAGTTACTGATTGGCACATTCATATTTTCTGAAAAATCCCTTCACTCAGGATTTTTTTCCTGGGAAGCTGAGAGGCCTCAGAGAAAAAGGAAAACAATGATTACCTGATTTGCTTCTCTTGAGTCTTGCTCCTTTGGAATGTGTTTGGAGATTGTTTACCCACAGGTGATTGTTCTATTGGATTCTGCTGTGAGTTGTTTTCACTTTTGGCCAATCAGAGCCAAGCTGTGTCGGGACTCTGGAAAGAGTCAGGAGTTTTCATTATCTTTTTAGCCTTCTTAAAGTATCCTTTCTGTATTCTTTAGTTTAGTATAGTATAATATTCTTACTATAATATAGTATTATAAAATAAAATATTAGCCTTCTGAGAACATGGAGTCAGATTCATCATTCCTCCCTGCCATGGGGCACCCTGCAAATACAGTAACTGATCTCCTCATCCAGACTTGGAGGAGCAAGCTGTGGATCCAAAATGTGACAGGTCTATCCTGACTTCTACCACTCAGTTCTGTCTCAGCTTGTGTGAGTCTGTTCAGAGGGTTACAAAGCACCTGAAACACAGAGCTAAGAGCTCCTGCCAACGAGAGGGGAGTCCCAGATGGTGAACAGCTGGTTGTGATGATGCCCCAGGTATAACTTTCTTTTCTGAGAGAAAAAGAGCTAAAGGGTTGTTACCAGCTGTTGTTACTGGGAGCAGCTGACAAAGTGCTTTTTCAATGCATATTTTTAGTTTTGCCCTGAATATAGCTTGGATGCAAGAATCAGGCTGAACACCTCTCTCAGCATTTTTCTTGTGAATGTGAATCACAAGACACTACATTTATTACAGAGCAAGAGAACATACATTGTTGGTTCCTGGTACAGAAGTGACTGTGTCAGAGAATTAGCAGGGATAAATTTCTGTGGCACCAGTGAGTCAGGCTGCATCAGCACATGCACATAACTGCTGGAGTCAGATGAATTATCCCAAGTGAAGGATAGTGGGATGCAGAGAGCATATTGAGTGTTTCTGCATAAAGGCAGCTTTTGCACGCTGTGGTCCACCACATTTTGGTGTAGCTCCAGTGCAAGTAGCCAAGACTGTTGTAGGTTACCAGCATAATTAGCTCATCTGTCTTATGCACCTGGAAATCAGAGTGTGGTGATAAATTATTCCCTTAAGCAGATTGAACATACAGTCAATAATGATGAGCCAAAAAAATTATCTTGTGTTTGAAGCTTGAATTAGAAAAGCGGGTTTTTCTGCAGGGGAGCTCCTGTAAGGCTGAACCACAGGCAATGCTACATACTTGGTATTGAATGTTTGGAAAGATAAGTATAATGCTTTTTAAGGTTAATTCTGGGTGTTGTGGTTTCTAGGAATACAGGATTTCCTGAAGAGTCAAGGGCAATAACAAAAAGAGGCTGATAAATAGTGTTAAAATGTTTAACAAATACTTGCATCCAGCATTACTTGGTAGCATTTATGTTTATAATGTTATTGCAAAGTTGAATTAAGTATGAAAATTACAGTGAGTGTTATAAAATGCATGGATCAATACACTGGTAAAGCACAGAATAATACAGCAGAGCTGGAATGAAAATCGTCACAAAAACCTGACACTGTGCAAAGCTTGCCCAGGAGGTAATAATAAAACTGAAATCACTATTACTATGTGGAGAGTTGCCTTATCACATAAAGCAGTAGGTAAAATTGACTGTCAGACTTTACATATCTTGTTTCCAATATGAGATTGGTCATTCAGACCAGGCAGCATTAAATGGCAACTTAGTTTTCTACTGAGGGAGGATATTCCCCTCAGAGCATGAGTTTAGACCTAGGACTTTCCCAGAGTGTATAATCAAAGGTGGCATGCCAGGAACTGACTTATTTTTTGTTTTGTTTAGAGTGTCTGGTTATTGTCATAGATCAATCAAATGGACACAGACTTTCTCCCCATATATTCCTTATTATAACTTCTACAGAGTTTTGAGCATCCTGGGGGGATTCCTACCTGAAAATGCTTAAACATTGTTAAAAATCTGGCTACCACACTAAATAGGATACATTTCCACTGTAAGTAGACATGGGGAATTTCTCAATCACCAACTGTATGGTACAAAAGCCACAGATTTGGCAGTGGGGCTCTCATTTTGAAATATTTTTGTGAATCCTCATCCAGTGAATGAACTTCAAAGTTCATGTTCATTCAGATTTCTAAATCCAGCTGTCAGTATTTACAGTAACTCAGTAAGAGTGATTAACAGTGGTATTTTCTTGTAAAAACAGAACTTTTTGAATACATTTAGTCCAATTCTTTTCCAGGAACCAGATTTGCCTTTAGTGCAAAAGCAAATTAATTCTTGTCATTCTTAGGGTTTGATTGTTTGGGGGTTTTCTGGTTTTGTAGATTTGTGTGTGTGTGTGTGTGTGTGGTTTTGGGGATCTTTTTACTGCGTGTCTCAGTTTACAAGACTATAGAACTGATTCTTTTATCTTACGAATGACTTTGGTCTGCTAGACTGTTCCAGATCATGCTGTGCAACTCTTATATCCTCTTTCCTCTAAATCCAGAGTAAAACCTGAAGAAGACTGAAGGGGATTGAAATGTTTTTACCAAGAACTTGGAAGGAAGACAACAGAGCTGCCTAGTTTATTTGAAACCCTGTCTGTTTGGAAAACAAATGTACTAGCACATTACAAATATTCCTGCTGTAAAATGAAAATATTTTCTGAATTAGATGGGTCTATAAACTGAGTCACCTGGGAGTTACTCAACTGTGTATATGCCATCAGAGTATGTACCAGAAATCCCCTGACCAGTTTCTTCTGTAGCTCCAAGTCCTTTAAAAATATTTCCTTTTAAAGCTGCCCCCCAACAGAGCTTCCTCCATGTACTGCAAACCAAGGCTGAATTGTGAACCTGTTTGGCATTTAATTGATTGATGGTCTTAGAATTACTTCAGTAATAATTAAAACCTAAAATGCTTACCTTTTTATTCATATCTGAAACTTGCTATTTTATTAATAACTTTAGCTTTCATTTGCTTCTGCACTATAATGGAGAATAATAGAAATAAATATTCTTCATTTGAACTCCCATTGAGTAATTACTGTTTGGAATTGACAGGGATCTGCCAAATAACTCCAAAATCTGTGGTTTTCCTAATTGTTAGCCTAAAATCTCTGACAGAGAAAATGCACCCCACCAAATTGCCTGGCCAGCATTAGTGTGTTTTCAAGCTGTGCATATAGCACATTCTGAACTGCTGCTGCCCCGTGGGAGCTGTAACAATATTCTCATTGTATTGGGCTCAGATATGGAATTGCTCTCCATTCCCAGGCTCTGAGGTACAGGGCTGAGCAGCAGAGGTGGTGCAGCTGTGGCAGGGACAGCAGCCAGCCCTCCTTTCCTCTGAGCTGTGATAACCAGATCTGCTGCCCCAGAGCGCTCCCACCCCAGCTCTGAGACCTGTTGGTTCAAGTGGCTGCTCCTGAGACCTTTAAAGGCCTTTTAGTTGCATGCATGGAGAAGAAGCATTAGGAAATTAATGTATCAGAACAGCTGGAAGCTAACCAGCTGCTGGAGTGAGCCTCCTTTGGTCCTGGCACTTCTCCTCCACAAGCAAAGCAAGAAGCTGCTCCTTGGTAGTGTCCAGTGAGTGCCACCACTGAGGGTTTCATAGAGAGAGGGGTAGTGTAGCAAATAACCTGGTGAAGCAGCATCAGGCCCCAGAACTGTGGCATTCACATTCTCTTATAAAATCCCTTCACCCAGGATTTTTCTCCTGGGAAGCTGAGAAGCCTCAGAGAAAAGGAAAACAATTCTGATCTCATTTGCTTCTCCTGTGTTGTGCTCACATGTGGAATGTGTTTGGAGATTGTTTACCCACAGCTGATTGTTTCATTGGATTCTGCTGGGAGTTGTTTTCACTCTTTGGCCAATCAGGGCCAAGCTGTGTCAGGACTCTGGAAAGTCAGGAGTTTTCATTATTATCTTTTTAGCGTACTTCTGTATACTTAGGATCCTTATCTTTTAGGATACTTCTGTAAGTATTCTTTCTGTATTCTATAGTTTAGTATAGTATTCTTTAATATAATATAGTATTATAAAATAATAAATTAGCCTCTGAGAACATGAAGTCAGATGCATCATTCCTGCCTTTGTCGGGGCATCCCTGCAACTACAATACACAACTATCTTAATGTTTTCTTCCATGATATTCAGCTGTGCTGGAAAACCTCCCTCTGTACTGAGCTGTCATAAAGATGCTAGTTATGTTTTTAAAAATTAAAAATGTAGGCTATATGAGGCAGAGAGAATGAACATGTGACTCCTGTTTGGCTCAAAAACATATGGCACATTTCTCTAAAGATGGTTGGATTGGTTTCTTCTCCACATCAAGCACACAGATATTAACCTGCTAAAATAGACTGGTGGCCAGGTGGGATGTGAAGCTGTACAGTAAAAGCAAGGCAATGCCTGACAAAGGGAGGAGTGATGCATCTGACTCCATTGATATCAGAAGGCTAATTAATTACTTTATTATACTATATTACACTATACTATACTACACCTAAATTGAGCCTGCCCAAGCACCCAACTCAACTCCAACTGCCCAGAATCTCGTGGCTGTCAGCCCACCGTCCCAACACACACCTGGATTCAACTGGTCAGTGAATCAAAACACTCACACCAGAATCCAATCACCAATTCCCTTCAGGTGAACAATCTTCCACAATGCATTCCACTTGTGACCAACACAGGACCAGCAATTGAGATAAGAGTTGTTTTTTCTTTCTCTGAGGTTCCTCACTGTGATTCCCAGAAAATCCTTGGGAAGCTGTGCCTTGTTTTTCTCTGCGAAAAGAAATGTGGCCACAAAGCTGTATGTAAATGCAGTAAGATAACTCATTGCTGAGCTTTTTTTCCCTACTGAGATCAATACCCTAAAAAGAGGGGAAGAAAAACCTGGTGTGTGCCCTCCAGGGGTCCTGGAGCAGAAACCCAGTGATACACCCAGATCCCACCACCACTGGGATCAAACAGAGATGCAACAGACAGCTTTGTGTAGGGTCATCTCAAAGATGCTGAATTTGTGCATGGGGGCAGTTCTAAACCTTGTAAAGCTTCTGCTGATTGGAGATCTCGACTGCAAGTGCAGCTGTGGGCTGATTTGGCCCATGTAAACAAAGTTGTGCATGCACTCTGCAATCAAGTGAGCACATGTGCACAGCTGTGTTTATCTGACACTTTGCAAATCAGGATTTTATTTCTAAATAGCATGCTGACAAGAACAAGGTCATGGAAATCTTCCTATTAGCATTCAGAAATAAATATATATTTTTAGAATATTACCTTAAGAGCTTAGAAATTATGATTCCTAATTTCTCACAAAAGACTCTGGGGTTTTTTACTGTTTTAACCTTCACTTAAATATACCCAGCTACAGGATCTTTAAAATATAGCTAGGAAAAAGCCTTATTTAGTTAATGAACTGGCTTTTGGTGAATAAAAACTTGCCTAACACTCACCTTATACTTTCAAAGCAAAATGTTAACAGGAAAATATATGGGATTGACTATGACATGTCCAATTTGTTGAGGTGGACTTTTATTTCCCACTGACTTGACTGGAATTGAAAGGCTGCAGTTGAAAACCTTCAACCCTGGATTTCCTTAATGGCAATGAAGCGTATGTAAGGGTCTCTTAAGGTTTCTGTTATTAAGTCAGTTCTTAATTGACTTTTCTGAATGTACTTTGGAACAAAAGAGGGACTATGAGTTTTCAGAAGTTGATTTTAAAAAATGCAGCTCCTCTTGCTAACAGCATATCAGCAGTACAGCTGCTGGGTGTCTGATATGGGGACTTCTGACAGCCTGAAAAATTGGGATATTCCTGACTGCAAAGGTGCCTCCATAACTGTTACACAGAGGACACACCCATGAATAATCAGGAAACTGGAAAAGCAGTGTACCATGTGCTAAATGCTACCCTTAAATGCTTTTTCACAGAACCACAGGATATTTATGGATATTTGAAGGGATCTCTGCACATCTCCTGGTCCAACCACCTGCCAAGGCAGGGTCACCTAGAGCCCAGGAAGTGCCAGGTGCTGTTGAATGTCTCCAAAGAGGGAGACTCCATAAGCTTCCTGGGCAGCCTGTAGGAATTATTATAGGATTATATTAACTGAAGAAGTTGTTTGTAAAGCATCTAGGAAATGCCTGCCTAAATATTTATTATAAACTTGTGGTTTTGGGGAACTTGGCTGGGGAGACCACCCAGAAGAATGAGAACCAGGCAAGCTGATCTGAGCAGACCAAAACCAAGACACTGGATAATCATAACTGCTTTATATAGATCTAAAAGAAAAAATAAGGACTCTTAAAATAAAAACAAATTATCTGTATGGTTCTTAAATTCTTCTCCCTCCCTTACACATATTAGTCATGTTGCACTTCCATATCTGTGCTATAAAAAGTTCTATTTCTGCTCTTTTAGATGGTCACATATAGGACAGAGAAGGTCCTTTAGGCTGAAGGGGATGAAAACCATATGGAATGGCTGGTTGCCACTTCCACTGCATAGCACAATCCCCAAAAGACTGAAAGATTACCCAAGCTCATCGAGTTGCAGAGAAATGAGTTACCAAGCAGGAAAAAAGGAGGTGATGTTATTGAGAAATCACAGCCCATGAATACTCATTTCTTAAACACCATTCTGTTAGCCTGGAGGTATTGAAAATTATGCATTATGTAAAGATTCCAATGTAATAAATAAATGTTTGCATCTGTCTCTCCTGGGAAACTAACTGTAAAAAAAGATGGGTTTTATTCTATCAAGCAGAGAATTTTTCATAGAGAACTATCCCAGGTAACTGCATTTACCTCCTGCCTATACTTGAGAAAAGGTGAACATTTGTTTCCTATTTCAGTGTACTGTTGTGCTACAAATGAGCTTTCCAGCCTCACCCTTCTCCAAAATACCTTCCAACTGAATTAGAATTTAAGAAAAGTGCTAAGAAAAGGTATTTACTGCTTTTAATCACAACTGTAAGTCCCCAGCTCAATCCTAACTGGGCAGCAGCTGATTTAGTACATTCCCTGTGTATTAGGGTTCACATCATTCAGGAGGCCTGGTCTGTGCTGAAACTAAGGTTCTATTCTTTCTCCCAGTCCCTGCCCCAGCGAGTAGAACCCAATGTCATTTCAAAGGGTGAAGCACTGAGCCAAGTCTGTCTGGGGAGCATTTTATGGAAGTTATAGCTGGTCTTTGCTGAGAATGTTTTAACCACCCTATTACATTTAAAGGATGTAATCCCACAAAGAAAATTTAATACTTCAAGGCCCCATACTTTAAAAGCAATACCTTTATGCAGCTTCCAGTGTTTGTCTTCAGTGTAAGGACTTGGCTAATAATTTGAGATAAGTTAGAGGACTTGAGAACAAGCTGAAAAACATTCTGAATTAAAGTTTTGTTAGGTTCCCCACATGAAATGGGTTTACAGACATTTTAGAGCACTTCTTTAGCTCATTTCTGCCTCTGTGTTTGTAATGCTACAGCTGATGTAGGTTGGAGCCTGAGATGGTGCGATTTACCCTTTTTCATCAGGATGGTCTGAGATCATACAAAATGAACATTTACTTCCATCTGTCCTGGGCTAACAGGAAGAAAAGTAAATTAACATAAGGACTAGAAATATTAATGATTGCATTTACCCTTGTGAGGGTAACTATTTTGGATTACTTTTTAAAAGCTCAGTTTCTCATTCTTTGCAGGTTGAGTGGCCTTTTTGGCCACTCTTTTGATGGGGAACTGTGAATCTTCCCACTTTTTGATAGTGAAGTTTGCAGCTCCACAGGTTGCAAACTACTGACAATTAAATTGGAATTTAAAAAATCTTTCCCACATGCATATTTTCAGCTTGATTAAGTATTTAATCTTAAAATAGTAATTCTCTCAGTAACTGCATGAGAGGGCTACTCACTGTGTCAGTCTGGATTCCTGCAAGTGAAGTTGGCCCTGAAATGTCAGCACAATGCCAAATGGAGAACTGAAACTCCTGGCTTTTGAGCTATTTCTGTGAACACAGTGATATTCTTTTACACTGAATAAAAACTTTCTGCAAGACAAGAATGCATTGTGGGAGCTCTAGCTCTAAGCCTGAGAAAGCCCTTGTGATCTTTGTACCTCTTATTTCCATGTCCTTTGCCAAACTTTCATTATTTGGACCCAACTTCTCTGCCATTTCTCCCTCCAACCCCTTTTGCAGTCATGGTGGAGGCCAGCCACACCAAAAACTGCTGCAAAGCAGCTGCAGCTCAGCCTGTTTTTTCAGCTGATTTACAGAATTAAATTATCTCTCCCACTCCCAGTAGGTTCCCAGTATGTAGAGAACACCATGTTGGTTCTGTGCTGCTGTGGCAGAGCTTTAACCCTCTGTGCCCTCACCATGACCAGTGGGAAATAGTAAAGGAAAGGAGACTTTGAGAAAGCTGGGAGAGCAGGATTAGGAACAGAGAGCGCAGAGGAATTAGAGTCAGCTGCAGCAGCAAAGTCTGAAAGTAGAAAAGTTACAATTGTACTGGCCCTGCTTTTGCCCCCCTTTCCATTGCTGACCTTAAAAGAGGGGAATGTGTGAAATTTTCAGATTTCTGACAATTCATACCTGCTTTGACTGACCCCTGGATAAGAGTTTGGCAGTCTCAGGGCTATAAAGGAGGCCCTTCAGACTGCAGGGTCTGGGAAAAAAGAGTCTGGGAAAAAAAGGGGAGGAAGGTCCCATTTGGTTCAGAGCCCCTGCCATAAGAAAAAGCTCTACTGCCTTCTTGGGGAAGGATAGTTAAGTATTTAAAACTAGATAAATATTGCTATTAAATATAATACTAAATAACATTAAATACTAGTATTTAACCCTAGATTTCAAGTACCAGCTTGGTCTTGAAAACGGCACAACCCCATTTTTTAAATAATTCAGTAATAGTAATTGAGAGGACTAGGGGGAAAATAGCAAGAAAACTTCCTTTGTGCTGTTTGAAGTCCAGTTAAATTTGTTAAGGAAGGTGATAGCTCATCAGTGAAAACATTGGAGCAAAATAATTTTTAGTGTCTTTTACATAACACAAAAATCCCTGCTGGAAACTTAAAATTCCTTAACTTGAAAAACTTTTCCCGCCTGGAAATTGAAAATACTGTGGTTTGTATATTCTCTGCTTCACAGCTGTGCTCTAGACCTGTCAGTACTCTAATTGCAGTTACATAATTAATGCTTGACCTGCAGGCTGCTGCTGCTTTTGGGGTGAATACACTAAAGCAGGAGGCAAAGAAATGTTTGGATCAGGTTGGGCAAGAGCTTCATGCCCACTGCACACACAGGCAGGGGGAACCAGGCTGATCTAGAGTGAATTTTAGCTGTAGAAACACAGGAAAAGGTTTGTGTAGGCCATTTATATATCAGAACCCAGGACATTCCTCTGGCTGCCCTGGGTGATTCCAGACCCTGACAGGGGCTCAGAGACCTTGGCACAGAGTCACAAACACCTGTGCCTTTGATTTTAACCCATGGAAACAATTACCAACCTTGTGTGAAGAGTTACAAGCCACAAGAGTTTGAGTAGAATGATAGTGAAATTTGTCACAGGGTGGAAAAGTAGAATTTTGGGGACTTAGAATGTGGGTTCAAGAGGCAAGATGGAGGAATCTGGGTGTGTTTTGTCCTTCTTCTTCTTCTTCTTCTTGTCCTCCATCTTCTGCTGGGGTGGTGGCACTTCTGGATTGGTTTAGAGTAGAGACAGACTGTCTGTAGAGAGCATTTTGAGCAGACACTGGATAGAAGCAAGCTGCACAACCCTGCATACATGCCTGATAACAGAGACATGCTGCCCTTGGGCAAACAATATAAAGAAGTTTGCCAAGATGTACCCAAGGAAAAGGGATGTGAAGCAGGATATTAAGAGAAGATATGGGGCAAGATGTGCCAAATTATGCTATGTGACCAAAGATATGTTAGCTCTTTGTCTTATACATAGTACTTTGTAACCAACCATATGTGTTCTCACGTGGCTGAACCCTGCATTAGGATATAAAATGTACCCTCAGATTTGCAATAAATGAGCACAGATCATTACCTCCATGAGGACTGATCTCTGATGTGGTGCTGTTTGCAGGGGTCCCAGGACAAGAGAAAAGACGAGGATCTGACTCCAGGTTTCAGAAAGCTGATTTATTATTTTATGATATATATTATATCAAAACTATACTAAAAGAATAGAAGAAAGGATTTCATCAGAAGTCTTGAAAGGAAAGGAAAAAGAATGGAATGATAATAAAATCTTGTGACTGAGAATCTGAGACAGTTGGACTGTGATTGGCCATTATTTAGAAACAACCACATGGGCCAATCCCAGATGCACCTGTTGCATTCCACAGCAGCAGATATTTATTGTTTACATTTTGTTCCTGAGGCCTCTCAGGAGAAAAAAATCCTAAGGAAAGGATTTTTCATAAAATGTGTGTGTGACACTGACTCTGAGGGCTCCTCTCTAGCCCTCTCTCCCCCCATCCCCTCCCTCATACTCTCTATCTTTAACTGTCTAACATAGATGATAAGTATTGGAAAATTATTGTAAATAAATACGCTTAGGTTTTAGTATAAAAAAGCTAACACCACCCCAAGGGCAGTGACGGTGCCACAACCCGACCTGCTGGACAGATCTCAGCAGGTCAGAGAAAGAATGTAACAGATAAGAGAAAACAAACAACCTTGAAAAGCAGAACCGATGAATCTCAGCTTCTTCTTCAGTCACAGGGCTGGGAAAAAGAGACTTTCTAACACCTCAGGAGCCATTTCAGCACAGAAAACCAAGACCTATATTCCTTTAAGCTAGCTGTGTCACACTGGGTGAATGCTCTAGAGATTGAATATATGCAGCCCTGCTTTGGGTGAGAATTCAGGCATTTTCATACCTCTCCCATGAACTTTGTACCTCCTTCCCTGACCCTATATTGTTATGTGATTGAGAAATGCCAGGGTGAACTTTGAAGGTACATAGTTAATAGAAAAAAGGATTACTGTAGTCCACAAAGGCCTCTCTAACATATACTGTAAAAACACTGAAAATATCACAAGTTGCCCTTATTTGATATTAAAAAAAAAAATTCAAAGCTTAAGTGCTTTGAGTAGCCTGCTCTGTTCCCTTATCGCTAATTAACAATACTGAATTTCAGTAAATCAAGTATTTTTGGCGAATATGTAGAAATACAGGTCAAATATAGAATGAAATATCAGTTACAAAAAAAAAAAATAAATACCATTTTCTCCTTATATTTATTCTGCAGCTGTGGCTGTATTTAGCAGTAATCCAGTGCATCTTGCATATGGTAAATGACATTTTGATCCAGGATATTTCTGATTTAGAGACCAATGAGCCATTCCCATGTACCCCATTGTGATGCTTCCAGCACCTCAATTACAGATATTGTTTTATGGTAAATTAATTAACCTTTCAATTTAGAACTATTTGCATCTCTGTATTTTTTATGAGGAGCAGCAAGTAGAAAAATATGCCTGATGGTTTAATAAGAACTTCATTTTCATGCCTTTCCAAATATGTTTTGAGAAACCAAGTCAGGAAACTCAATGGAACTGAACCACAGATAATTCACATCTACCAAACCTTTCTGCTTCTTCAGAACCCCACAGATTCATACTGCAAAACCTCAACCCAAAGTATTATAAAAAAAAAAAAAAAAACAAAACAAAACAAAAACCAAAACAAACAAAAAAAACCCAAACAAAAAAACAACGGAAAAAAAAAAGAACCACAAAAAAAAACCCAAACCAAAACCAAAAAAATAAACACCAAACCAAGTATATATCAAAGTCTGTATCTCTAAAGCAGATGAATTTAAACAATGCCCAGGAAATTAAGCTTAACTGCCAAGTGAATGTAACTTCATTTTTTGATCCATGGTCTCTTCTACTGCTTTAGAGGCTGAACTACTCATGAGAAACTAATTTGGGGACATGTAAAAACAAAGAGAACAATTCAGGGGAGTTCAAAGGAGGAGCCTGGAAGTTTGGGCAGATAAATGTGTGTTCTATAATTTCTGTATGAAACAGAAAGGCAAATATCAGCGCATCATTGGTGGAGTTCCCCTCCAAAGGGTAGAGGGTCAGAAACAATTGGAGCCATGCGCTCAGCAAGAGGAGCAGGAGTTTGAGTAACCAGAGGTTTAGGATGACCAGAGAATCTTCTAGAGAAAGTACCTCAGAGTACTTCAGAAGTACTTCAGAGTACTTCTAGAGAAAGTATTTCAGTAATTGTCTTCAGCTTTTCCTCCTACTTTCAGAAAATAGCGTCACATTTTGTATAAAATTTGAAGAAAACTTTGACACAATAAATATTTCACAGGTTAGTGAAAGTAAGTGAATGTTGTAGTTGAGATGGATACAATACAGAGCAACACACTCCATTTTCAGAAGGCTTCTAACTGGTTCTATTCTAGCATGCATGCTTTTTATACATTCTTACAAAGCTCCTAAGTTTACACTTTACTCATTGGTCAGGAGAAACAAAGTGCTCATTGGAATGGGCAGCTGCAGGTTTCTCCTATTTATCCTTCTTTCTTTCTTTCTTGGTTTCTATGTCAATGACCTTGGCAGAGAATTCTTTCAGGGGTAACCATGGATCCTCTTATCAAACTGCTCTCTGGCTCACAGAAGTGGCTGTAAAACCTCTTCTACAATTCAATCACCATTGACAATACCTGGATTGATGAAGAGCTTTCAAAAGCTGTTTCAATTCAGTTTTTCTTTCCTTTCAGTTCAGCTCACCTGGGGCTTCCTATGCTCTAAAGATCACATTAAAATCTAGGGGAGTAGAAGAAGAACCCTGTAAAATTTTCCAAGCAAAAAGCAGAACAATGAAAAATAAATCACTCATGGAGGCAGATGTTGAAACAATTTGCAAACAATTTCCAGAGTTCAAGGAGCACTTGGAGAATGTTCTCAGGTACATGGTGAGGATCTGGGGGGTGTCCTGTGCCAAGGGATCCTTGGGGGTCCCTTCCAACCTGGGATATTCCATGATTCTACAGGCATTTTCTTATGTCCTCCTCATGTTATTGCATACACACACTTGTCTAGGGCTGGAGATTGATTAAGAAGCAGAACTGTGACACTGATCACTGTTTTTTTTTTCCGTAGGAATAATGACACATCAGTTTAGCGCAGCACATGAAGAATTCAGAATTCACAAACAAAAAAACTATGAAAAAATCCAATTTTTCTTATCTATAAATCCCAGAATACAATAAAAAAGCGACTCTCATGTGAATTAGAATCAAAAATCGCCATGAAAATCAGGCAGATAGGAGAGGGAAGATTATACCAAACTGTCATGGGGCACTGAAGGATGTCTGGGACCAGGAGTAACATTTAGCAGCTCATCCTTAACTCCATATTCTCTTCTAAACCAGAGCAGTGGTTTATTACAATACAGAAATGTAAATGGTACCACAAACTGTGGAAGCTGCTGAAACAAGAATACTGATATGTAAAAGCTATCAGGAAGAAATAAATTAAAGTCAAATTTCTAGTCAAATATTAACTTTCTTGGTACTAGGCCTTGTTAAAAAATAAAGGAAAAATGTTCTTCAGGAAGCTTTGGTGAAGAACAGTGAAGAGAAGGAATTAAATAGGAGTTGGGTACTTGAATTCTTCTTCCCAAAGCCTCAGCTGCCACAGGTAAGTAATAAGAAGTTAGCATGAGTAATCAAAGTTTGGGTGGTTTTGCCAGTACCTGCTTGACTGCATGTTCTCATCATGCAGTGAAAATAATCTATAAAAATGTAAAGACAGTAGGTACATAAGGGTAATGAAGCTCTGCTGTGGATTATGGGTTTTCTTTTTCCCGATCTAGAACCTAAAAATTTAATAATAAAGGTGGTTTTTTGAGTATTGCTAGTGTTTCTTAGATTTCTTAGAAAGTGCACATTGCTTGCACTTTCCCTTGTAGGACAAAGCACTTGTTTAACACATCACTCTTCTCATCAAGGCAGAAAAACATCCCAGAAGAACAGCACTTTTCATAATAATACCCTTTTATGGACAGAGTATTTTATTTAGTGCTGTCTGCTGTGTATTGAATAATTGTTCTCCTTTTTTTGCAATTTATTATGTTAATACTGCTTAGAAATACTTGGTTTTGTTTTAATTTAATTTTTGATTCAAAGCAGAAGGGGCACCTTTCTGTCATGGGCATCAGTGCCTTAATGTGTATCTAATGTAGGAATTCCTCAAATAATAGGGTTAGAAAAAGCCTTTGTTTGGCTGAGGAAGTCTGGAGGAGACTGCATATTGCTTTTTGCTGGAAGCTTCTCTTCCAGCAGCTTCTATAGCCTAAGTGCTTGAGAAAATGGCCTGAACTTCTTTTCTGGGTTCTGTCAGAGAACATGAGGAAGGCTTTTAACTAAAAATCCATTTTTTCCAATGTTAGTGGCCTAAAAAGACAAGGCATTCCATAAAGAGTTTTGTTTCTTACAAATGGGAGAATGGCAAAACAATGTTGCTGATTAACATTAAACACTCTTCTGACCATAAACAGTGCTGATCTGCTTTGGCCTGTCATTTATTCTGTGTCTGAGCAGTGGAAGTGCAAAGCACCAGCAGGGATTTAAGAACTGTGAAATGGCTTTTGAAGCCTGAGGATGAAAGAAGATGTTTCCTTGAGCCTGTTTCCACAATCAGCACCCATGTCAGTGCTGTCCTACCCTGATTCTTCTCATTTTAGCATAACTTTCATTTCTTAATAAGAAAAGTAAAGATAACAATGCAGATTTTGCCTCAATCCCTTGTTCAGTGCCATTCTTCAGCATGTTAAAATATTTCTTGCTTTGGAAAAAACATGTCAGCACCATCCTGCAGCCAGCCAAAGATTTTTGTGCTGGATTTATCTAGATTTTATCTAACATAGTCTCACCAGACTGTTCGCTGGCACTCAAATAAGGTGAATTTTACAGCACACAGCACCACAGCATCAGGGAAGTGGGCTCCCTTTCCCCCTCCATTGGTAAATTTTCACAGTAAGAGCAGTCCCTAAATCACAATTTAGCTCCACAGTCCAAGTGCTGATTCTGCCAGACACATTCTGTCTCCTCTGGGGGCACTGCCAGTGTAACCACACTGGTTTTTGCTCTGAGAAATGCAGTTTGCTTTTTCCCAGGTAAAGCACCCAGGCAGACCTTTAATATTTTGATAGCAAGGAGTGCATAAAAGGTAAATCTCCTCAGACATCATTTTGGGCTCTCCTTCCCTCCTCAGTACTTTCTGCCCCTGCACAGTGAATTCTTTATATTACTGTTTTCTTGTTTGGCCATTTCCTCATGAGTAAAACCAGTATTAGTGAGTCAAGGAATCTAAGAGCTTCATCCCATCTGCTTATAGAGCTGGAATGACCATGTGGGATTAGGGAGGAGCATGCAGGCTCCTGTGAATTTGACTCCTCTGTTGTCATTTATGCGTGGGATAGAGGTCAAAGACCTGGTTGTTTACAGACAGAGCAACAGCAAATGTCTCAACCACAGGGATTTCTGTGAGAAATTCGGCTTTGAATTTTTTTTGATCCAAGTGTTTCTCATTTTGGAAGCCACTTTAATAGTACAAAACTATGCTTTGGAGCATTTATGTAGCTGAGGTGGGCAACAAGAAAAATCAGTCCACATATGGAAGTGTCAACTTGTAGAAGATGCTGGACAATGCAAGAAACGTAATTCTCCATTTCCACCGTCACTGCTAGGAAAAAGGAGAATCCTGATCCTGGGGGTGCTGAGACTCCTGTGGGATATCAGCCAAATCTCAAGCACATAGCACACCTATAGAGGAAACTTCAGAAATCTGTCAAATTATGGTTGTAGGTTTTGAGTAGAGGACTTCTTATGTTTTGCTCTTGTTTTGACATTAGAAAGAGCTAACTGAGACCCAGCAGCAGAAGGAACAGCTTTCAGTGAGCTTTATTCTTTACAAGGACCACAGTAGTGAAAAAACCCTGTAGTACTTACTCTCCTGCCAAAATTCCCTGTGCAATATGGTAAGTTCCTGAAAGAATGATTGTTTACATGGAGATTCTGCATGCTAGTGATGTGATTAAGAAAAATATTTTAGATGGGTGGGATTTGCTAACAAGGCCCAACATGTCAAACTTAAAATCCATTAATAGCATTCACATCATCTTTGTATTTCTACCAAATGGCAGATAGAATCCAATTCAGCCATTTTTATGTTGTTTTTTTGGTGTTTTTTAATTCATAAAAACTGGAGTCCTGCCACTATTCATAAACAAGGCTGGAAAAATCAGAGTAAACTGCTAAATAACATCAAATACTTGGCTGAAATTCATTTTGGAGAATAAACGGCTCCAACTCAACTGCCAGACTAACTAAAATTCTGCTTTGTTCTTAGCTGAAAACATGAAGTTGATCCATCTGAACTAGTAGTCAGCCTCTTTGCACATCATTTCTCACACCATTTCAGCTCCTGGTCCATACACACCTGCTAGCAGATAAGCCTCTGACATTTAGCTTTGCTCTGAGGAGGAGTGATAACAAAACCACAGCTCAGCAAATTTTCCTGGTTTCTCTGTTTTTCAAAATTTCCTGTTTTTCCAGTGGAAAGTTGAAAATGTGAAGGTGATTTTATTGCACCTGTACTGAATGGGTCAAACTTAAGTACAAATGTGCTAAACTGATAAAGATTAAATAGTTTAATTAATTACATCTTGCCAGAATATACTTACTATCTCAGACTAATCAATAAAGTTCTGATATTACTAAATATTTTCACAGGTTTATCATTATAGGATCAGACTGTTTGTACACTTGCTTGGATAGAAATAAAGCTCTGGGTAGGATTTCTCTTTTCAGGTTTATTCAGGCTTTTCTGAGGTTTTTTAAAATGAAATATTGGAGATTTTAATTGTTGTTTATGTGCCCATTGCAAGATGATTCTGTGAGCAATGCTCAGCTGGGCTGTCGTGTCCACACTGCATGCAAGATAAAAGATGCAAAGCAAATAAAACCAATATTCTATAATAATATTGAATTATTATTGAATAATAACTATTCCATAATTATTTTATATATTATTATAATGTATATTGACATATTAATAATTCATATATTATATATTATATCTTATATAACATATTATATATAATTTTAATTTAAAATCTAATAATTTAAATTTTATATATTATTATAATAATAATTATTCAATAATGATTTCAATATTATTGAAATCATTATATAGTAATAATAGTATAATAATAGTCAATAAAGGCTATAATAGTATAACAATAGTCAATAATAGTATAACAATAGTCAATAAAGGATCAGCTTCTCCAAAGAACAAGGCAGCAGCATAGCAAAGGTAAGTGTTGAAGGTTTATTCAGTGTAGTGCTATTACCAGACCTGGTTTGGGGTGGGAGGGAGAAGAGGATTTGTAACAACCCACAGGCAGTGCTGTAACCTCACTTGTGCATTTAATTATTTCCTGTTAACCATCAAGCTGTTTGCATTTTTGATTCTGCAAAGTGCCTCCAGCATTCCAAAAACAGTTTTGAAGATTTCTCCCTGACTAGTAATCCATCAGTTTAATTAGTACACAGGATAGCTGACAAGATGAGCAAATACCTTCCCAAATAATTGATGTGCCAGTTTCGCAGCAATAAAATCTTCACAATGATCCTCCTCCCCACTATTTACTGTAAATCAGAACATCTGAAATTTGTTTCTCAGTCTAAAGGAAGAGGGAAAAGCAAACAAAACTAGTAAGTTATTTTACTACAAGGCTTAAAAATGTAATGAAACAAGACATAGTAATTTAGAACTTGATAGAAGGTTGATCTTGGCCATATATGACCAATTTATTACCTAAATATCTTCAGAAATCCTGGCCTCAGCTTTCAGTGCTCTGGTCATTTTTCATGTCTTGCATTTGCAACAACCATTTTTTATTTTCCTTTCCTTAACATGTGATTTTGCACAGGCAGAGCACTGACTGCACCTTAGTTGTGTGTCTTTCAGCATCCCTCTTGCCAAGCAACTGTGCAGTAATTAAATCACTTTGCAAACTGCACACATATTGCTTTTGCCTTTGGTAAAATTTCAACATCTTTCATGCCTAAGGGAGAGCTCAACAGCAACATCTGAAGTGTGTAAACAAAGCAAGATGGCTACATAGAATTCAACAATATGTATGATTCTCCAGGTATTTGAGATGCCTTTTAGAAAAAGGTCCTGGCAATAAACTTTAGGCATGTAGGACACCTCATTCTCATGCTAAAATTGCTTCTCTTTTTTCACTTTCTATGTTCAATTTTACATAATTTTTGTCTCAGAATTGATCTTAACCGTGGAACATTCCAGATCTCTTAGTACTCCACTTAGTGATGAACTGAAGCACTGACTTAGGACATGGAAGATTTATAGTACCTTTATCAGAAGTGACAGATTTTGATGATACACATAAAAGTATTATCATGTATAATATTATTATATTATAAATTATATAATAACTGTAATTATATAATCATTAATAATTATATATAATATTTATTAATATGGAATAATTATTATGATATAATTATTAATGTTAATATATTATTATATGTATAGCTTTATCATACTATTATGATATTATATTATGTCATTATATTAAAATTTTAATATTGTAATAATAATATAATTGTATTATTTATAATTATTATATTTTATTATTTGATATATGTTATCAATATAATGCATAATAATTATTAATTTATAGTATCTGAAATTATTAACAATTATTATATTATTATATTATAAAATATAACATTTGTTAGACATGCAATTATAATGATATCATGTCTGCAATGTCACTTTTTTGAACTGAGTGTGAATGAGAGTATTGGAAAGATTAGATGAATGTTATGATGAGGCAGACTTACTTCCTTGTCCCTTATGAAAATCAGTATATTTAAATCAGGAAAATCTAATGGCTTTACTAGTTTAGGCACTGCAATATTTCTTGGTGCAAATTAGGTGTTGCAGCTTTGCACATGTGTGGGCCTGGAAGGGCCATAGTTAAATAAATGTGTTCCTCTGTGCCCTTTTTCACTGTTTGTGCTTCTCTCAGAGGCACTGGCAGACCTTCTGGTTTTAACCATGCTCATGTGTGAAACTGCAAAATTTTTGCTTGTAGGAAATCACCTGTCTAAGGTAAAAGTGATAGCTTAAGAGATTGATGCAAAAGAGCAACTTTAAAATGGAAATAAAACCTGCTGTAGTCATGTCCCAGGCTCAGTTACTGCAGAACTACATTTTAGGACACTACTTTGTCAGACTAAGCCTTTCTAGAGGTACCCTAATCCAGGAGCTGGTTTTTATCACAGTTTTTATCTGCTCTGGAGTACAAAAATGGAATAGCAGTATAAAATGGCATCAAGAACATTTTCAACTACTCCCTGAAATGGTTTTGCAAGGCAAACATCCCTTGGCCACTATTTATCTGCAGCCATTGCTCAGTTTCTTAAGAGTTTGTGGAGAGGAGGATGCTGTTTCAGATGCCTGGAACAGAAATCTCTTTCTGATTCAAATACTCTCTGATTCAGGCACTGCATCAGCCTGAAAGAGATCGCCACAGAAAGCCACTTATTGCCCTCTTGTCCTTCTCTTGGTCCTCTGCTCACTGCTTCCTCATCTCCATTCCAATTCAATTAAAAAAAAAAAAAAATTTGGATTATTGGGAGTTGAAGTTCACCTGCCATTTCCTTGGTTGGGTGTTGTATTTTCTGAGACCCCCAATGAAGGCAGGAATGATGAATCTGACTCCATGTTCTTAGAGGGCTAATTTATTGTTTTATGATACTGTATTATATTAAAGAATACTATACTAAACTATGCTAAAGAATACAGAAAGGATTCCGACAGAAGGCTAAAAAGATAATAATGAAAAATTTGTGACTCTCTCCAGAGTCCAAGCACAGCTTGGCCCTGATTGGCCAAAGAGTGAAAACAACTCCCAGCAGAATCCAATGAAACAATCACCTGTGGGTAAACAATCTCCAAACACATTCCACATGTGAGCACAACACAGGAGGAGCAAATCAGATAAGAATTGTTTTCATTTTTCTCTGAGGCCTCTCAGCTTCCCAGGAGAAAAATCCTGGACAAGATTTTTCCAAAAAATATGACAGTAACAGTTGGGGTGATAACTCTCCAGAATTCCAAAAAAACATTTGTGGCACAGCAGTAACAAAAGAGAACAGCACACAATGGAATTGATTGCAAGTCCATAAGCAGGGGAAAGAAAAGGAATTCCCAAGGGCATGGGCCAGTTTTCCTGCCTCAGTCTGTCAGGAGCAAGTGCAGCAGCATCAGACCTGTCAATTCTGAAATTCTGGGCAAACAAGATCACTCATCAGTGTCAGTGGTGAGATTCTGAATTTGACAGCAAAGCAACAAGAAGAATGAGGATGAGTTGGTAATGGAAGCACATAAGCAGCACTTGTGGTGATGGGAAAAGCACTTGGGAATGACAATGAGCTGCTGTCAGCACCTCTCCTCCATAGGGATGGGAGGGAGTGAGACTTGGAGTTTTATAATGACAGGTTAGGAAATGTTCCAGGCTGTGAGCTGCAGAGAGTCAAATCCCCTGGAAACATAAACACCATTAAATCACCTTCATGGTACCTGCATATCCAAAAAATATTTGGAACGCTTTCTCCAAGAAGAGGAATGCATGAACCACAGGCCACACCATAGAGCAGCAACAAGGACTTTCCTGTGCACCAATCTTTTAAATTGCAGCAGCAAACTCACCAACTTTTACAGGTCCTACCTTTAATATTGATCTTATCTGGCCAACAAACACATAAATGTAATAAACTCATTTTAACATCAGAGAATTTTATTAAAGTGAAGAGAAATCAATTTAAAGGTCTACAGTTCAGTGCAATACATTCAGCTAAACAAATTCAGCAGTGATGATGGTGTCCCATCAAAATGAAAACCTCCTCCACAGAATATTTTGAAAAGAAATCAAGGTAATATTTTTATTATTTGAAGAGCCTATATAAAACCCCCAGATTTAAGAGCTGTTTCAACCACAACCTAATAGACAGCAAACTCTAGTCCTGAGCAGAGACTCAAATATTTTTTCTTTTCTTTTTTTTAGGATATGGATAAAGTTAATTTCCACAAAACACAAAACTAAACCTCCCTATAGGTAAACATACAACAACAACAACAAAATTCATGTTTCAAGATCAGAGCACTCAGAATGAACAAGTTCATTGCAACCCAGGAGTCCATAGGGAAAAATTGATTTACTGATGGATTACAAACAGCTGCTGTCAACATGTTTTTCATCAGTTTGTGGAAAAACCATTTTGGAACGCAGGGCCACACCCTGTGTATAAATTTTTCTGTAGGCTCAAGACTCCTGTAACTTCTTTATTTTGTAACTGCGGACTGGAAGAGGCATGGCTGAATGTTAACTTGTTAGAGGTCTTTATATTTCTTGCCATGACAATATCTTTATACCATTTAATTGTGAGTTGTATAACATTATATTCAGTGACATTTTTGGCAATGTGTCTGTCCAGTGTCCTGGATGTAAGAGCCAGGGTTCATTACTTTATCTTTAAAGAGATAATTCAGTTACAGAGAAAGTGTTTGTGCATATAGATTAACAACCAAAAATCCCTGAAAGCTGAGGGACAGGAAGGGCTGATGCTGCTGGGAAATGCTCAAGGAATAGGGACAAAATCCAACACTAATTCTTGCATTTAATTGAGAGGTCAAGTGAATTTGTATAACTTCTGAGGAGTTGTGTTTTGTGGCCTTGAATGTTGAGTTTTACATGGGACAGTGCAGATGGGATCTTTTGCATATCAATCCCAGGTCTAAAAGAGGTTGGGATGAATATGAGGACTGATGTATCATTAAAGAGTCCACTCCTGGCAGATTATCCAGCTCATGCTATGCTGCTGCCAATGAGACTTGGTCAGAACATTTATTGCTAAAAAGACAATTTGGTCCATGAATTGCATATTTTTCTAACCAATTACAAAGCAGAGTTAGGTTAAAGACTGTGTTATTACCCTTACCAACTGTGGATTGGCATTAAAAGTTTCAAGGCTTCTGCTTATGGGTAAGAATCTGGACTTCTTGCATCCATGATCTATTTACCATGGTTAAATTGATGTCTTGGGTTCAAATTCACCACTGGTATTTGCTAGAATTTGAAATCCACAGGGTTCAGGATTGTTTGATGCTCTGGAGAAATGTCTGAGCTGGCTGACTCTGCCTTACTCTGACGTGAGGTGATGTATGGGCACCACAACTTCCCCAAGAGACAAAACCTTGGGCTGGCTCATAGTGAGTCACCTCCAGCCTTCTTCTTCCTTCTCTTTTGGAATGAGACATGGTGCTTGAATCCCTCCAGTGTGTCTGTCAGCTGGGCTCTGGTGCTCAGAGGAAATTTTAAGGGACCAGGAAAGGAATGGTGTCTTCTGACATCATCAAGAAAAATTGTCAGTTTTCTCTCAACAGAGCTGTGCTGTCTTCTGCCATCATCACCTTTTCCTTTCCATTGAAGTTGATGATGGCAGAAGACAGCACAGCTCCGTAGAGAGAAAATTGACAATTTTTCTTAATGGCAGTTTTACCAATAAGTGATAAAGGACTTTGGACAAGGTGAGAAAAGAAATTGATAAGAAGCCAGAAGTGGGGCACGGCTGGCAGAAACTGCTTTTCAGTCTATACTGCATTCCTTTTGGGTGACTTAGATGTCATGGCTGATACTCTGTAGGAAATTAGAAATAAGTGACTTGCATCTATCTCTTGTGGACTAATGATGTACCTGCATAGTTGCCAGGGGCTGCCTGCAGTGATAGATAAGACCTGGATAGATGTGGAACTCACATTCTTTGAAAGAATTCCTTCACCCAGGATTTTGCTCCTGGGAAGCTGAGAAGCCTCAGAGAAAAGGAAAACAATTCTGATCTCATTTGCTTCTCCTGTGTTGTGCTCATGTGGAATGTGTTTGGAGATTGTTTACCCACAGGTGATTGTTCCATTGGATTCTGCTGGGAGTTGTTTTCACTCTTTGGCCAATCAGGGCCAAGCTGTGTTGGGGCTCTGGAAGGAGTCAGGAGTTTTCATTATTATCTTTTTTAGCATTCAGTAAGTATCCTTTCTGTATTCTTTAGTATAGTTTAGTATTCTTTTATATAATATAGTATTATAAAATAATAAATTAGCCTCTGAGAACATGGAGTCAGATTCATCATTCCTGCCTTCATCTGGGCTTCCCTGCAAATACAACAGACAGGCTGATAGTGACATCTTAAAAGATGAACATGAAGAAGTGAATGAGACATCATACAGGCTGTTGGAAGGGAAGGAGGAATTGCCATGAACCTTTCCAAGGTGCCAAAAAGTCCCATTCTTGTGGTGTGTTTGTACTAGGACCAAGTCTGAGCTCAGCTTAATGACAAAGCTGCCACTTGTGGAATCTGTAGGTAGGAAGTAAATGCCAAGGAATTGTAATTAATGTGTGGCCAATGCAGTGCAAGAGGGAGGTGCGTGAACTCAAAACAACATTCGTGCCATAGTTTTTTCCCATTCCCTTTTTAGTGTAGTTATGAAACACCTGCTGTGTTTTCAGTGCCTAAAATGGAAAGGTTGTTTTGTGTGCATTATCTGTGTGTCTTGTTTCTGCCTTGGATGCTACTGAAAAATCTGTGCTCAGATTTTGTGTGATTTCATAAAAATCAGTACTATTCCAAATATGACATAAATAAACATCTTTTACTGTAAAAAGTGTTTCCTAACAAGTGAAAGCACCATATAAAGAGAGCTTTGCTGTGACAGCTCTGTGATCCAGTGGAGCTGCATAGAACAGGAGCTCTCCTGCAGACACCTGAAGCATCTCTGCCTACCTCCCAAATCTTGCCTGGAGTGGTTGCTGCTTTAGCAATGAGATCATCTTCCATGTTTCTCAGTTTCTGGTGCCTTGCTGGTTCTTCAGTTCAACTCTCTTTCAGCAGTTAATGCTTGTGCTGTTTTCAGAATTTTCTTTCATTTCCTGGATCTTCTGTTTCCTACTTTCCAAACTGTAAATGTGCATTTCTTTATTTAAAGTAACTCATTAAACTCTTCTAAAAAAGATGGGAGTCAGTGTATAAAGTTTAAAAATGGTGCCATGAGAATTATAAAGGTTAATTATCTTATTCTACAATTCTTTCATGAATAGACTAGAAGTATTCTTGGTTTTGATGCCTCTGAACAGCAGCTATTCCAGGTATGATGGAGTATCCCTCAGAAAAAGCATCCTGCATCCAGCCCAGAGATGACAGAGTGGTGCTGTCACTGCAGGCAGCACAGCTAACTTGGCAAGAGGGCTCTTTTTTGGCACAGGTCCTCTGTTGGCACCTGGAGTTTTGTTCAAACTGCAGTTCCAGCTAGAGGAGTAATTTTCATGTTAGGCCACCCCTGTTAGGCTGGCGAGACATTGCAGCCCTGACCTGTGGCAGAGCAGTGCTGTTACTGACGTGGTTAATTAGCTGCCACTGTGTTATTGGTGATTTTCAAAAGCAGAACATTTGGTAAGTCAGTGGATCTGGAAACCCTCTGGCCACTTCTAACCTTCTGTCCTGTATAAATATTTGAGGTATAGTTGACATAAAGCACCATGGCTCACCTCTGCTGGAAAAGAAAATTTCTGAGAGTAAGTAAATGAACAACACATAAATTTAAATATAACCCATTTTTCCACCATAGCTTTGTTTCAGAAAGCACATTAAGTAACTGTCAAGGGAATAACACATGGAGAACCAGTTTTATTTAGTTAGATTAATTCCATTTTAGTATTTCCATTAGCCATTTTAGACTTGGCACTGCAAAGTAATAAAATCCTCCAAATATTGACAGATAGAAAAGTAAATGCCACCCAACCATGACAAGCCATTTTTCACCCAACCTCCTGGAGACAGAAAGGCTGCTATCATAATTTATTTATATATTAATAAGGCACATGATTTTTATCACTGGTTATTCCCTTCTAGCAATTAAGGCAAAGCTGATAAAATCTTTGCTAAGTCAACATTTTTGACAACTTTAAAGAATTTGTAGCTAAGAATCTTTCTGGGCAGCACACTGGGAAGAAAAGGATAAAGCTTCTCTCGTGGAGTGTGCCACTGACTCGGCCATGAAGGAAAGTGAAGAATCGCAGGGGTTTATAGGCACAAGGACTGGCACTGCAGCCCCCTGAATCTGCAGATTTAAAATATTTAAATAATCAATATTCATGGGGTTTATTCCCTAAGGAAATATTTTATACACTAAGGGAATATACATTTATACACTAAAGAAATATTTTCTGATTTGTAAATATTGGAAAAGTAGAACACACCTGTACAAAGTCACTTCCTGTTTTTCCACATCTTTCTCTCTCTTGATTCAACTTCAGCTGATGACAACACAGCTCCAAAGTGTCCACATCAGCTGAGGATTTACTCTCTGTAGTTCTGGTGTTTGCCTCAGAAGCATGATAATTAGCATTTATTGGGAAGTCTAAGTGATTTCCACGATATGATTTCAAGGAGAAAAAAACTAATCCTTGGAGAAATCACCCTTGGAAAAGGATTTATACAGCCCACATGGGGAGAACACAGCTCCTGGCCTTTCGACAGTGACAATCACTTCTTCAGCAATATTAGGGCAGTAGGAAGTAATCTCAATTTTGTAAAGTGTGTGTAAAGTGTGTACAGTGGTTTGCCGCATGTCAGTGGGCCACATTTTCTAGAAACTTGTCATTCTCTTAATAAGATTACCCAGGCACAAAAACAAAAGTACCTTTGTATCAACAAAATATTTTAGAAAATAGATTTCCTACTTTCTCATTACCCAAAGAATATAAACCCATATATTGGAGTGTCTGTAAAGTTGTAACTTTGTCCCTTGAACACAAAACTTGTAACTAAAATAAGGTGAGGTGCTTAAATAGAAATGAAAATTTTGGGGTAAACCTTGCTGTGTATTACACTATAGATATAGATATAGATAGATATATCGCTATATTATATTTTACACTATGTATATAAAAACATATAGAAATATATAAAAATATAAATATATTAAAATAAACAATAAAAATATTAAAATATTAAAATATATGTATATAAATATATATATATGTATAATAAGTATAACATGATATATACATTTTATATATGTGTGTGTATATATATATATATATATATATATATGTAATATTTCCAGCTAAGGAAGACCCCCAGCAGCAGCGAAGAGATTTGGTGTGATAGGGACAAAAAGGATGCCTTCTTTAAGTCTGTCTTGATTACAAGGCCATGAATTTCATAGTAGAACTGAGATATGCTACTAAAACCTGTTGTTTCAGCCACAGAGAATTTTAAAACAGTTGCTGGTTTTAACCTGATAATTCAGCTTTTCCGGCTGTATGTCTTAGTACAAAAGCAGGAGTACAAAATGCAACTTTGTTAATGTATTTAGCAATAGAAGGTTTCCTAATGATGATTATCATTCCTAATTTTAATGAGTTTTTATTTGGAATTTTGTATTTGATTCTGCTATCCACTGTATTTTTAGTTTTTAATCTTTTTTTAGGTTTTAGTCCATTTTAAGGTTTGCTGTAAAGGATCCAATGGTTTCATATAGAAAGGGAAAGAAAAGCTTAAGAGTGCTGTCTCACTGACCTAGAAACAATTTTTTCTTTAGTTCTCTACACAGTGAATCCCTAAATTATCTCAACAACCATGCTGGCTTTGTACACTGAACTAATGAAACTAATGAAACTGCTTAACCTGCAAGTCCTATAACTAGCAAAACCAGGTTATATTTTCTTAGCCAACACAAAATTTCATTAAACCTAAATTTCCTGTTCCTTAATTTACTCTTAAACCACAGTAGCTCAAGGCCTGTGGAACATTAAAATATGGTATGACTGAGGTTCAGTAAAACCAAGTGAATGAAGTGTTAATTTGATAATTATGTGGTTCATTTGAGCACCAAAGCATGTTTTGTGCCATCATACCAGCCTACTTCAGGAGGATTCTGAGGCTCTCATGCCTCCCACCAGCCCAGCAGCATCACAACTTCCACCAAAGTGCGCCCAAAAGGCTTCACTGCAGCTGCAGGGCAGGTTTCTGACAGCTGCTTTCATCTTGAGAGATGGACCATGCTTTGAAAAACATTTTCAGTAGACACAGGTCTAGTTTAATATAGCTGTGTATAAGGACAGAGCACACGTGGTCAAAGGAGAAATTACCCTGGGTATTGTATTTGTGGGTGCCCCATGGCAGGAAGGAATGATAAATCTGACTCCATGTTCTTGAAGGCTAATTTATTGTTTTATGATTCTATATTATATTAAAGAACACTATACTAAACTATACTAAAGAATACAGGAAGGATACTTACTGAATGCTAAAAAAGATAATAATGAAAACTCCTGACTCTTTCCAGAGCCCCAACACAGCTTGGCCCTGATTGGCCAAAGAGTGAAAACAACTCCCAGCAGAAGCCAATGGAACAATCACCTGTGGGTGAACAATGTCCCAACACATTCCACATGAGCACAACACAGGAGAAGCAAATGAGATAAGAATTGTTTTCTTTTTCTCTGAGGCCTCTCAGCATCCCAGGAGCAAAACCCTGGGTGAAGGCATTTTGCCAGGAAATATGAATGTGACTACTGGGTTTTTGTTGGCATTCTTTCTTAAGGTTCTGACTCTGTTCTGATATAAAGGAAAAAGAACAGGGGTTCAGGAATAAGGCCTTAGGTTCTCCAGTGAATCAGGGAAAGGTGGGTGATACAGGGATGATAGCATTTCTTTCTCTTTGTGCCAGTGTCCTCCTTGGGATTAGAAGATGCAGGTCCAGTATTATTAGGTGACACTCTTTGTAGAGAGCTTTTTGGATAATTGGTTAGCTGAGAAAGGACATTTCGATGTGATACCGTTGGATAAGGATAGGGGAAACAAGCTGGGAACTGAGCAACCAGTGCCCAATCACTGACAAAGGTCACAGTGACCTTCTCAGAAACAGGAAGACGGGGGAGAAAATCGCTTGCCAGAAAATGTAGATATCTTAGGTAGAGAAGTTAGAAGAATGCAAACATAGAAGCAAACTAATTGTTAGAAGATAGAAGTAGGTGTGGTTGATCTAAGTGTGCTTTAACCAATAATGAGCTCAGCTTTTGCAATATGTATAAGCTTCATTAACACCAATATAAATATGTGTGAGTTTTCAATAAACTTCGGGATTTGCTATTCACGCATATGGTGTGTCGCATTTCTCCCGCCGTTCACGACAGCTCTTATTGCACAGAGAAAGATGGATCCAACAGAACCTGCAGCTATTTGGAATCCAGCCATATACAACTCCTGCTGTAAATGAGTCTTTGGCCTCAAAACCAGGCTGAAGTCTGAAACATGCAGAAATATTTCAAGACCTCTGTCTTCTTCACCCACTCCAGCTGCTGCTGCCAGCTGACCAAAGGCCTTTTTTAATTACTTTAATAATTGTGAAGCCTGGTCTATCATGTTCTAACAATGAGAGTACTTAGCCATAATTACAGCACTGTTATCATCAGCCTTGCTCTTCAGTGTTTGAAATGGCATCTTCTAATTGAATAGCAAGGCTCAACAAGGCAAAGTATGAGCTGGCAAACTGTAAAAGCTCTGATCTCATGGTGGCTACAATTCCAAGATGAATCCTCCTCTTTGAGATTGCTTTGATGCTGTTGTTTAAATACATAACCCTGAGAAAGCTGGCAAGAGGAGTTTAGTTTATGTTGCTAAGCAATGAAAGCAACCTTCACATGATGAATTTAGACTCTTGAAGGAGTTTTTCCCTCTCAATATTTTGTGGAGGGTACTAGTGTCTTTTGTAAGACAGGTAACTTTTCCTAAGGCTCCCCTCAGTCACAGAACTGCTCCAAAATCCAGAGAATTAACTCAATTATCAGAAGATTGTTAATCCCAGTATGTGATGTCTTCACCACACTTTTGGCAGAATTAGAATCTGATTTTGCAGCTGCTTTTATACTAATGGATCTTTACTGTTCCTGAAATTACATTGACTCCTAATATTTCTTTTACTGCAATATCCAGAATCACCACTGTGGACAGACAATTTGCAGGCAGAATAAAAGGATAGTTTGGGCTCCCAATGGTTCACTTTGGCTCTTATGCAACAAAAGCCTTTTGGAGGATGCACAGACCAAACTCTATGGCCATTTTAAACTGCTGAAGTAGTTTTAATGCTTCATTGCTGAAAAAGGTTGAAAGGGCCTTTCTTGGCTGTGAAAAAGTGAAAAAAACCCAGGGTGATTAATGTATTTGAACTGGAAAGAATTGGTTTTGCATACCCAACAGCAGGCAGTGAAAACACAAACACTGTGTGGTTTTCGGCATTTATAGGAGGCTGTGCACCTACACAGAAAATTATTTCTTTAGTGATGAGACCCTTGCAAGCCAAACACTACCTACATACTATTGTATTAAAGTGACTGGCATGAAACTGTATTTGCAGAACAAGGAATTGATTTGCTTGTCACATGTCCATCTCTTCACCTAGAGGTTTCCTGGTGAAATTAATTGCCCCCAGGGCTGAAACTGTCACCAGGAATTCCAGCTACAAGTAATTTTGGAAACAAGTGTTTAAGCTTTAAAATCCCAAGAGGCAACAAAATCTGTAGTTTAGTCATTAACGCTTCTACCAGCCACTGAAGCACCCAAACCATCTGTATTGTGATATACAGCACAATGGCCATCAGCTAATGTCTGTAACAAATTTTATGTCAAAACCAGTCTGAGGCACTGACCACATTGAGGGCAATGGGAGAAGAAAAAAAGAAAGCACCAGTTTGGCTTTAAAAGGAAACAACTTGGTTCCTGAAGATGCTGGACAAAGAAAAGAGACCTAAATGAACTGGAAATTATTTCCAGCTCAAGATAACTAAGGTCTTTCTGCTCTCACTGCTGAGGCCTCTGCACTAACCTGAAGTAGGATTTCTTCCCAGGGATGCTTTTAGGACCCTGCTGATGCATTGTGCAGGCTGACCTAGAGCAGAGGCTGGACAGAGCTAAAGAGTAAAGTAGGGATTTATTAAAAAACCTCAATGGATCCACCTTGGGCAGCACAAGAGCCCAGCCAGGGCTGCACCCAAGGTGAACCAAAATGGTCACAAAATGCACGACCGGGCACGAGGTCTCTCACTGTGATCAGTTCTGATCCATTTGCATATTGGAGTTCATTGTCCAATTCTACCTTTAGCCCATGCAGTCCCACCCTGCTTGTTTTTCTCTCTCCACCCCACATTGTTTGTGCTCTTGGGCCTGAGATTTGGATCATTTATCCTTGGTCCCCAGGCAGAGGACGAATTGTCTCCATGCTCTGTGCAAAGAATTCACCAGCTCCTGATGTGAAGCTCAGAAGTACACACCAAAGCAGCACAGAACCTGAAAAAATACAGAATCTGAAGCCTGAGGCATCCCTGGCAGAGTGAGGCAGGAATGGCAGTCACAAGACACCACGGGTGCACACCAGCTGTGTCTGAATTTTGTGGCTGTTCTGGGTAGGTCTGAGTTGAACCCTGACCTTCTTTATTTGCGTAGGAAGCTTTTTTCCTGATATTTTCTTGGTGGTTGACACACATCTGTATCAGGTGTGGTTAGGAAATAGCTCTGAGGAATGTTTTGGAATATGGGCATAGGATTTGTGTATACAGATTGTGAGGGTTAGGGGTTTTTTATTATTTTTTATAAATTGATTATGTGATAGGGATTTTAAATGTTTTGGTTTTAGTATTTTAAAGATGGATTAATTAATCATACATTTATTAGGTTGTTGAGTGTAATTTATTAGGTTATGAAGGTTTTTTAAGGAATACGATTTAATAGTGGGTTTTGATTTTGTGTTAGTTGCTTTAATTTTGATTTTTGTGTTAGTAATGGGTGTTGAGTGTGTTTTTTAATTATTATTGTTGGTTATTGATTGATTGGTTTTGTTTGTGTGGGTTTTTTTGTGGTGATTATTAGGGGTTTAGGGTTATTGTTTGGTTTAGTTAATTTGAGTAGTTGGGGTGTTGGTTGTAGTTTGAGTGATCAGGGTAGTTGTTGGTTTATTTTTGGGGTTTTTTTGTTTTATTTGATGTTTTATAGTATTTAGTTGTGTGTAATAAGTATAGGTTTAGTTTATTGCAATGATAATTAGGGTAATTTTGTTATTTGTTTTTAAGTTAGGAAAAAAAGTATTCAAAAAGTTTTGTGTGTGAACACATTGTTCAACTGAGCCTTTCCAAAAGAGGAGGAAGCTGTACTTAAATTGTGCATCAAACACACGAAAAATAGAAGGAATGAGCTGGATGTTGGCCAACCTATTTCCTATTACCAACATCCACTTTCCAGCCTTCTGCAGAAGTGGGGCAGAGGCATGAAACACTCCTACTTTTGTTCTGTAAGGCAATTCTTCTCAACAAATAAGGTCAGCTTGCTCAGGCTGCAACCCCTTTAACATCTGAATTATGTCAGCAGATAAAATCATTTATAACAGAACTTCTCAAATGATAAGTCTTTTTTCCAGTGCCTATTCCAATGTGGAGCGTGTGGATTTGGTGCTGGGAAGTCAATGAGATGTTTTTCTTTAAAAGCATGGGTTTACAATTGCTTGAAACAAACAGGAACCCATGGCACTGATTTTTAAAACAGCTAAAAATTACTTGACATTTAACTTTAAAAATAGAGCAAAACCATTAGTTCTCTAATTGCTTTCTTGACATGATATGTTTGATATAAAGCTCATTGACATTAGTATGACTTTGTTAAAAAATGAGTTTCTGATTGGGATTTAGAAGTGTTTCAGCATAACTAAAATGGAACTAAATGACAAAAGAAAGGAAAGATTTAGATTCTGGTGTTTTATCACTTATAATGTGGGATGGTGGTGTTAAAAAATCAGCATAGCGAGTAATACCAGGAATACAGAATCAGCCAAAACAGAATTATGAAAGTAGATCTTTTGTAATTTCCTTTTTACATTTTGATAGCAAAAATGTTCTGTATAAAAAGATTCTAAGTATAACGAACAAAAAGGATGCTACAGAGCTAGGATATTACAAGTATTGCAAACTTGCAACAAATTTTATAAAAATCTTGTGAAACTGATTTTTGAATGTGAATTTGAAGGCAGTCAGCAGAATAATTTGTTATAGCATATAATTTGTTGACCTCTTTGTGCTCAATGGGAGTTACAGTGGCAGAAAAGTAATCCAATTCGGACACTTATCTCTCCTCTTCCAAAACAGACTGAGGTGTAATTGTTGTGAGAAGAATCACTAATTTTATAATGCCTTTTAGAATTAATAGATTAAGTATTTCATTAGAAAAGTTGAGTGGCATTTGCTTGCAATTTGCCTTTTTTTTCCCCCAAAAATCTATAACAATATTCAATATTTTTAATTGAGATAGAAACCCAGGAAAAAGTTTTGCATAAATGCAATATATTGTTTCTCACTTTGCTTGACTGCACCTTAAGCTGTCAAAGAGTGTGTCAGTGACAAGTCCCACTGCACAGAGAACTCAGTTTCTGCTGTAAAGTATCATTATCCTTTTAATACCTCCTAAGAAAACCTTCTTGAAGGAGATCAAAGCAGGTATATCTTGGATTCTCTCTATAGTCTCACTGTGAATATCTGCTGTGGAATCTCAGGAGTCACTTCAGATGCCATGGTCATTTCTCCTGCTGGTGCTGATTCACACATGTTTTTCTGTCTCTATATCTGCACTGTTTCTGGTACTTTTCCTGGCCCTTCCCATGTTGAAATGTGAAGTATTCATCCTAATTCCTACAAAATTCAAGGGTAAAATGGTGAAAACCAACAATCCTGTTCAATCACAAGGTGTTTGTTCACTGGAGCATTGATGATGTGGCCTTAAGCTGGTCTGAGGTACTAGTTTATAATTAAATATTATGTTTTCCTTGTCAGAAGTGCTGCTTGTAATGAATTGCATATAGAGACAAACTTTTAATAACCTAAATTATTTGTAACAGCACTAGTTTACAAACAGCTTTACTCTGACATTCTATCATCTTTCCAAAGGAGCACCTGCTCTGGACTGCAAAATTTGAGATGGAGCATGTAATGGGACAACCTGGAAATGCATCCATATTACATTTTGAGCATTTGTAGAGTGTTGGTTTTGGTTTTTAATATAAAACTCTATCAGTAGAGCACACCCATACCACACCAACAGGATTTTTCTCTGTGTTGCTTCCCTGTTCATCATGTTTAAGAGCTGTGGCTCCAGCCATTTCTTTATCAAAGGAGAGAATGTCAGCTTTAGACAAGACAGCAAGTGGAGATAAAATTCTCCTTCCAACACTGACATATACTGACACATTTCTGGGAAAGCATTTCCTGGGGTTTTTTGTGCTTCTTGTGTCACCTCCCCTCACATGAGAGAAATATCTGGCTGCCTAAACTTGTAAAACCTTCTCAGCATGCCAGGGAAGAGACCTCAGCTCTCTACTGCAAGGGGAGCATCACAATTTCCTCACCACACCCTGAGGCCTCTGGAAGACTGCACACAGCATTAGAAGAACCAAACTCCTCTCACTCCTCAGTCTTTAACATGGCCAGCTTTCAGGGAATGCTGTATTTTCTGTCAGAATCAGTAAAAGCTGAATATTTTGTGATGAACCTAGATGAAATTAAACAGCTTTTCCTCATTTCATCATTTTTTTTAAACATTATTCTGGTCAGAACTGTATGAGTGAATTGCTCGTAGTATTTCCATTGACAAACAGATAAGGGTGTTGATTATTCAAATTATGAAAATAATCTTTACAGCCTGTAGTATGGAATCTAATGATAGTATTTCAAGACCTTGTTTTAAGGCTCTTTCCCCAAATAGCTGAAGAAAAATAATTTTAAAACACAGGCAGACAAGACTTAATTCATACAGAAGGGTGAATTATTGTCATATCAAAAAATAAATGTAAGTACTGTGAGATGTGTAAATTTAATTTTAATTAGCATCACAAGCTGCTGATATAACAAAAATTATAATAGATGGCCAAGTGAGTGATAGGTTTACAATGCAATGCTTGTGGTGAGAACTGAGTTTCAAGGTGGGCAGCACAGCCACTGAAAAAATTTGAAAGGGGCTTTTTTGCTGCAGAAAGAGATGAAACACGTGTAATTTTTGGGTATCATGTGTTGACTTTGGAATCATTTTGGCAAAGCCCTATAATTTTTCCAAAGGCCATCTTTCACCTAAGGCCTTGTTGTACTTCTTGGAAAGTTCTTGGAAGAATCTTGAGATAAATTTAGAAGTTCAGGATTTCAAATAAGTAATTTATTTGCCTGACTTTTAAAGTATTCTGCATGTAAACGTCAACCTCTTTTCCAAAACTACAAATTCTGGAAATGTACAAAAAATAAAATGCAATGTGATTATGCCCTAGCTCTTAGCATCAAGGAATATCTCCCAAATAATTCAAGAATTGTTCCAGAACTGGGAAGTTACTGTTAATCTGATTAATTTTCTATCTCTATAATAATAGAAAGCCTGGATGAAGAGAAGAGATTTGGAAGTGTGTAGTGTAGACACAGGAAGAGCTGTGTAAGGATTCCTGCTTTTTTGGGCCACACTTCTGATTTTGTCAGACACAGATGAGTGACATCAGCTGTATGGACAGCTCGGGTGTAATTCTGAATAACATGTTTTTCCTCTGTGATGGTAAAAGACTAAAAAGATCCAGATCCAATTGGAATAATTTTGAAATAGTTATTCACTAAACAGTGAAATCAGTGTAATTTCTTGTTCAAGTGCTGGCTGACCACAAATACCTTGTTCTGAGTCACTCAATAGGAAGAAGACATTTATTATAGACAGTAATTGAATTATTTATAGAGTCTGCAGGCTGTGCATGAGGAACTGGGAATGCCTACACAAAATAGATGGGACAGGCTGGTAAGCAGAAAATTGAAATTAAACCACATACAGTAGATATTGTGGTTTCTGTCCTAAATGTTGCACATTATCCTGTGAATCTCAAGCTATTTTATCCAGGGGAAATAATAATTCTAAGCAAGCCTGGAAAGAGCCTCTAGAAACTAAAGCTTGAGTATAACTTCAGCTCTCTGAAGAAATACAAGAAGTAAAGTGAATTTTGTGACCTGGTGCTACAAGCACTTAAATATAGTTCAGCTCTTCAATGTAATCCTTTGAAAGTCACTCTGAAGTCACTGAGCTGGAATACAGCTTATTAAATCCCTCTTTTCAAGAGGATTAGAACATGCAAACTGGAACTTGTGCTCTAGGCTGGAAACTGTGGATTGTCCAAGTTGTGATTTCATGGCTCCTGAATGTGCTAGAGAATTTTCAATTCTAAACACGTTGTTGTCCTTATTACAATTAAAACTCTCTTGCTACCTATCTTGCAGGTATTTTTTAGCTTTCCTATCAATGCTTTTCAGAATAAATCAAGAAGAGGTTTTCAGGAGGAAAGACAGCAAGCAAAGTCCTCTTAGACAATCCTTTGGACAAGGTAATGTGTAGAAACCAGACTAAAAAATTATATTTAACATCTTGAAAATTTGTGGAACTAATTAAATCAAACAAAGATCATCCATTAAGAAGCAATGAGCTAGATCAGATGAACTAAAGGGAACTGTGAAAAATTGTGAGCTGCTTCTCCAGAAGATTTTACTGCTCTGCTCCTTGTACCTTTTTCAGTGATGCTTTCCTGGGTAGGAAGCATTAATTGGATTGTGTACAGACACCCTCAGTGGATGTTTCCCTACAAGATGAGGTTTGTGGGGGTTTTATAACAAGAATTTTGTGTTTCTGGCTATCTCTAAGTTTCCAACTATTGCTGTGTCTTGTTTTTCCAACTTTTCCCTGTCCAGTTACCAGGATCCCAAAGCTGCAGTGACTCTCAGTCCCTTTTGGGGCTGTGGTGGCTGCCTGGTAGAGCCACATGAAGAAACAAATCCTATTTTGTGTTAACAGCAGCAGAACTGGAAGCACACCCTGCCCAGCCCCAGTGCAGCACATTCCTCAGGGTGGGACTGCTCTCAAACAGACTGCAGTTACTGACAGAAAAAGCTTTATCTTCCCTTCCACAAGAACCTTTAAACCTCCTTTTCAATAAAAGCTTATCTGCTAATTGGTTTGACCCCCAATTCACCTGTTCAATAAAGGAATTAATCACTTTTGCCCAATCTGATGGTTAAAGGTATTGGTAACTCTCACCTGGGAGTGTGAATGAGGTTTGCTTTTTTTTAATTCCAGGCACCATGAATATTTATATACCATTTATATACCTACAATACCATTAAGAAAGACTTTTTAAAACCTCATAAATCAGTGACTTATGTAATACTTAATGACAAGTCAAGGATATTAAAGTATCACTGAATATAGTAATTTAAAAAAATTATAAAACCAGCTGTGCTTGCTTAAAGACTTTCAGAAAGGATTGATAATTATCCTGGCATTATAATGGGTTGATTTCTACAAGGTTTGCATCTCTTCACTTGATATTAGTGAAGTCTGCACATATGACTTTGAGGTATTAGTTTCAGGCTAATTTTTTTACTAGGTTTCAGAATCTCATACTTGATGACAAGACTGTACAAGCCTAAATAGGGTTGCAGTTCCCAAGGGGAGACTTGTTAAAAAAGAATTTATGAGGCACTATCTTAACTGAAATATTCACCCCATCTGCATCTTACAGAAACTTCTGGAGCTTGTCATCCACAAGCTGCACTCTTATCAATTCACAGGAATGATGCTTGACAGAATTAACCCTCTGGTGCTGGATCTTCTCAAAAGAAGACACAATTTATGTTGGCTGTGCCACTATGTCAATAAATTCAGTAAACCTGGAAGGGCAGACCTCAGCTGCAATCAAAGGTCAGTGTCTTGCAAAACTGGATGGTGCCAGTTGGATAAAAAAAGAGAGATGGTGCCCATGCATGTGTGTGAGGGTGTGTAGGTCACAAAATGGGACCAAAATGAAAAATCAATTAAGTGGCCTGAAAACAAAATCCCAATTTTCTTTTAGTTTTCCATTGTCCTGTAGAAGTTCAGCTCTGTGGAGAAAATACATACCAACGCCATGCAGGGATAAACAGTGATGTTCACCTTACGTTACCCAAGTCAGGAGTGAAGACTAACACAGCTGGAAATGTTTTGTTTCTTCCAGAGAGGAAACAACCTTCAATATCAAAGTTTTGACAGGTCTGGAGTGTCTTAGGTTGGAAATTGGTGTTCTATTACCATCTGTCACAGGTGGGGCAGTTATCCTCTGTTCATTGGGCAGTTTTTTCTTTATCTCTCCCCCAGCCACTCCTCCCTGCAGGAGATCTCTGTTGTCCATGGCCACTGAGTGTCCCTGCAGGGCTGATCCAATCCCATCATCCCATGGGGAGATGCTGCATTGCCCAGGGCAGGAGCCAAGCATTCCTACCTGGATCCAATGTGAGCCTGGCACAGCCCAGCAGCCTTTGCCCAGTGCATTGCCAGAGGAGCAGCTTCTGCTGCCCTGCATGGCCAGAGGGAGCCCAGGCCCATCTGCAGCAGCCCTGGAGCTGCAGAGGAAAACTCCCCCCTTGTGCAGGATCCCTGCTCCAGCAGAGCCACAGCTGGCACTGCAGGAGGGCTGAGCCCCCATGGGATGGGGCTGTGCCACCCCCCTGGCACACAGGGGGACAGGGCCTGTTCTGACTCTGGCAGTGGTATTTATGGGGTTTTTTGTCCTATTGAATTTGTATTTTTTTTATTTTCCTAATAAAAAACTGTTATTCCTACTCCCATATCTTTGCCTGAGAGCCCCTTAATTTCAAAATTATAATAATTCGGAGGGAGGGGGTTTACATTTTCCTTTTCAGGGAGGCTCCTGCCTTTCCTAGCAGACACCTGGCTTTTCAAACCAGGACACTGGAGGAAATCAGTCGAGATTCAGAGGGCGGGAATTACCATTCTATAGAGCTTTTCAGATTAATGTTCATCTTGTCTGACCTTTGGTAAAGCTAAAAGTTCTCAAGACTCCACTGTTATTTAGCACTCAGAGCTTTCCAGCCACTCTGAAATATATTTGGTTTCTTGCTAAGTTGGTCCCAACTCTTTGCCCTGCATTGTATCCATGGAGAATGGCCAATCTAACTGACTGAAAAATGCACTGAGCCCTTGCATGACAATTTGTCAAATTACTCCTGAGAAATCTCCCTCATTAGAAGCCAACTGTAGCAGTAAACAATCTTAGGAACTTTTGTGTGAGGTTTGGTGTGGAAACACAGAGCAGGGCTGGCATTCCAGACCAGGGCAGAAAAAGCTTAATTCTTTACCTGTTACATGAAATCCTACATGAAAGCATTCGTGAGCACGGCTGCAAGTCCAGCTCTCAGAGCTCTCAGAGCTCACACTAATGACAGAAATCTCATGCTATTAATGCACAGCACAGGCCTACAACCCTGTGTAAGGAAGTACAAGCCCTCACTTAACTGCAGCAAGGTTCCCAATGTCATCCACATCCTTTGGGATATCTTTCTGTACTATCAACTTTCTGTACTCCCAGAGCTCATGTAAGAAAAGCAAATTTCCCATAAACATGATTATTCAGGAGTTTGGAGACAACTCCTCATGCAGCAGATGCTTTGTAATTCTTCCATTCTTGTGTCTTCATTTTGTGCTTTTTTGTGCTTTGGGAATGAAAGAATTTTTCCAAGTTTTCCGAGCATGGAGTCAACCCCAAAGCAGGTGGAAGACTGAACAAGTGACCTTTTCTAGTCTTCCACTACACACATGGACATGAGCCCTTTGTGAGTTGAGATGTGGGTGAGAACTGCACCTCCAGCCTCTCCTCTAGCAGTGGGTGTATCCCAGAGAGAGGAACTCCCCAAAGCCCAGGATTTGCTGTGTCAGGCCTTATCAGCTGCTGGGCAATCACAGTGAGGAAGGAATCATCTGATTTCCTCACCAGAGCAGGACAATGACCTGTTTTCATCAGCAAAAAAACCACCAAGGAGCCAAAGCAGGGGAATGTGGAAGCTGCCTCAGTGCTCAGGGCACATCCTGGAGCTGTCCCTGCAGAGCTGGCAGTGACACTGGGGTCACAAACCTGCAGAGTGGCTCTTGCCGAGCTCAAGGAGCTTCATTCTGTCCAATTCCCTCGGCATGGCCAATTCCAGCTCTGGCATGTGCTGGGGTAACTGTTGGACTTGATAATCTTAGAGGTCTTCATCAACCTAAACAATTCTATGATTCTTTTCAAGAGCAATTGAACAGTTTTAAGTGAAGTCCCTCTGAAACTGGCAGAATTAGGTAGGACAGGAAATGTTGTACCTGGGAGAAGCTCAGCTTAATGGCGTCAGGACATTACACTCCTGTCGTTCCTACAATTCCTCTCTTAGCTGATAAAAAAAAAATAATTCAGGAGAGAGAAGAGCTTTGGGAGCTTTGCAGAAGTGACTGCCGGTGTCTTTAGGAGCCTGGTAATTTTTTATCAGAGTATTTGGGGTTGTTTCCCCTCTCAGCTGTGAATTTAAGGGTACCCAAAGCCCGGTGCGGGTGCGGGAAGGCGGCGGTGCCCGCGGCTGTGCCGGGGCTCTCTGCTGCCATCTCCTGCCGCTCCTGGCACCGGGACCGAGCCAGCCCCGAGAGCCCCAGGAAAACACCTCCCCGGCGATACTGAGCTACCGACATCATAAGGACAAGAACAACACAGGCATGTTAATGTCGCAGAGCCAGAAGGGGCTGGCTTTTTAAAATTTAAATTATTTGAATTTAATTAGAATTATTTTTAATTTAATTTTAAATATTTTAATTTAAATTATTTTAAATGTAATTTAATTTAATTTATTTTTATTAATATTAAATTAATTAATATTAAAGTACTTTAAAATTAAATTATTTTTAATTTTTAAAATATTTTAATATTTTTAATTTAAATTATTTTTAAATTATTAAATTTAAAATATAAAATTTATTTAATTAAATAAAAATAAATTCGATTATAATTATAAAATTAAATTAAATTTTAAAATTGTAATATTTTAAATTTAATTTAAATTATTTTACATTTAATTTATTTTTAATTTAATTAAAATTATTTAAGTGTAATTTATTTTTAATTTATTTTTAATTTTAAAATTTTGATTAATTTTTCTATTTTAATTATTTGAAATTTAATTTACTTTTTATATTTAAAATTATATTCCAATTATTTATATTATTGATTTACTATAATAGATAATTTAAATTATTTTTTCCAGTGCACTCTTAAGTTACCCTGCTGGAAGAGTAATTTCCAGCTGTACTTGTAGCCCTGTGTAAGAGCACAAGGAGATGATGTAGTGGCAGATAGGGGAGAAGCTGCTGTGTTTCTACAGCTTTGAGTGGCACCTTTTTCCTGAGCCCTGGGCTCAGTAACCCTTTAGAAAACACTACATTTAACCTAAAACCATTTTTAAAACTTCCAAAATTAAATAATACAACTAAAATTATGAATATATAATTTGAATAGAAATGTATAATATCACATAGTAGAAAACTTAAAGTTTTAAAATGTAATAATATAAAACAAAATAAAAGTTTTAAGACAGAAACTAGTCCTTCTTCATAAGTTTAAGTAATATTGCAAAATTAAATTTAGAAGTCCACATTACAAACCACAAGTAATGGTTTGTAAAAATAAAAATAATTAAGTAACATTTCTCAATTAAACAGTTTATCCTTTAAAGGCCTTATAAAAAAATACATCTCCACTTTTAGTTTGTTAAAGTACTGTAAAACTCCTAATTTGTGACAATGTAATATAAATAAAAATTAATAAACATCTAAATCCAAACAAAAAATACCACCTCACACATTTAATCCCAACAAAAAGAGGATATAAAACTCAATATTTAGTGGTGTTGGTGTGAGGAGGTGAATGGAGTTCCCTGCAGGTGGTGGCCGCCAGCCAGCCCTGGGTGCAGCACACATGGAAAGTGTAGCGCTGCCAGGCAGGTAAAAAACAGGCAAAGGATTTAGCCAAGGATATTGCAGGGTTATATAAACATACAATATAAATGTTTTGTTATCATATTTACCCAGATTACCCAATAATACCCATGCTGTAACTCTGTAAATTGTGTTTATTTACACTTGCACACTGAACCAGCAGCAGAGGCTGGCAGCATTGCTGTGGTTACTGAAGGAGGATATTATGTTTCCTATGTTATTGGGAAAAAAACCAAAATCTTTCCCTTCTCCCTCCACAGTGTAGAGTTTTGAGAGACTTGAGTACTCTCTATTGTTTACTATGACCAAATTTGTTGCATTCAGGAAAAAAAAAAGTTGTGTTCCAGCTTTAGGAGGAAAACTCTTTTACCAAAAATCTACTCAGCAAAGCAGAGTTAAGCAGCTGAAAAAAACTGGAAAGCAGCCGCAAAGGAGTGCTGTGAGAAAGAGGTTAACAGCAAGGAGTGAGGAATGTCCAGCAGCACAAGAACCATGGAGCAAAATGAGAGTGGGTGTGGAGCAGCAGTGGAGCAAGCAGCAGAGAGAGGAGATGGGAGAAAAGATCAGGCAGCAAAACATAGTCTGTATATGGAAAGGGCAACAACTTTACCCTTGTCTAGTGTAGTTTTCTCTCTTTTTTCACTTTCTCTATCCTTCCTATTTCTTTTAATTGCCTTTCCTTTCTTACTGGCACAAAAAATGCCTCCAGTGACTCAATGAAGGAGTTCCAGGGCTACCAAACCCCTCTGCCAGGACACCAATCCCTGGCATCCTCTAAGTCAGACAGCCTTTCAAGGTCTGGGCACCTGTTTTCAATATTAAGTGGAAACTTGCTTCCATAAAAAAGACACAGTATTATTAGAAATACAGTAGTAGGTACCCTTTAATGGCTGCACTATTGGACTTACAAATGAAAATGAGATTTGTGATGATTTATTGACTGAAGAAGTAGTGAAATAAAAGAAAAGCTGGCAAGTGCCTCAGGAAATACTCTGATGTAAAGTATAAGATAGGCACAGTTAGAAGGATATTTACATTTTCTTGATAGAAAAGCCTACTCCAGCATATGTTCAGCCACTTTTGACTGGAAGAATACAGAAGTCTTTCCAAGGATATTCTGCCATTACTGTGATTTCAGCAAAGCTGACCGTGAGTTGCATCTTCTCAAAAAAAAAAAAAAAGATGCAGGAAACTGCATTCCACTACTGAGGCTAGGGCTATGTACAGAAAGGCCAAGCAGGACTATGAATCTATGCAGGAAAACAGTAAGGAAGAGATAAAGAAAGGTCTGAAGGAAAAAACCCAAACTTTTTCCCACCCTATTGGTGCCACAGTGATGTTCTCACCTCTACATCCACCATTCAGCGTCTCTGATGTTTTGAAAGGCTGTTGTGAACGTGGTGTTTGTTTTTTATTGCTCCCCCAGGGTTCCCAGTGCCCCACAGCAGACACAGAAGTGTGCTCAGAAGAGCTCTCCACACCCACAGGGAAATCACTCTTTTCTGAGGTCAAAGGAACAGGATGTTCCTCTGAGTACTTTGAAGACTTCAATACTTTCAGACCTCTTTTTCAAACTCTTAAAAACCTGGTTTGAAATGTTTTTTCCCCATATCCTTATGACAATTCATCATCCCCCAGTGATGCCAGGAGAGCCCTGCCTGTTCTCTGCTGAGCAGAGTGCTGGAGCTCACACCAGCAGCAGAAAGCATGGCAAGGTGTCAGAAAGAGCAGGAGCTGAGGAGATGTGCTCCCAGGGAACAAAACAGAACCTTCACACAACCTCTGTGCTATCTGCAACCCCTGGCCAGAGCTACAACCTCCCTTTGCCTTTTTGAAGGCATTTGGTTGGAATAACAGTCCCCAGCTCTGGTCAGCTGACAAGTTTGGATTCGTGCCTGTGATGCACAACTGTGCTGGTGGAGGAAGAGATAACACAAATCTACAAGTCAGAATGGAGAATCAATTTATCATCAATCCATTTATCATCAATACAGCACCACAGTAAAAATGTCCTTCTGTCTCTTCCTTGCTTACCTCACCTCACTCCTTTTCTCCTTTATTTTCTTTCTCCCTCTGGTCTTAACCAAGGAGAAAGGTGGGTACAGGCCCCAAATCCTTAGTGGAATAAGCATCTCTAACTTAAGGGATTGGAATAAGCATCTCTACCTTAAGGGATTGCTTCTTTGAAGTGCTGCAACACCAAAAGTTCCAGCAAAGCTACCCTCACACTCTAGGAAATAATTCATCCACGCCCTAGAATTCAAGGAAGAAGGAAAAAGCCGTTCAGTTTTCCTTGACTGCAGACATTATTGCAGCAGATATGAAGACAAGGCTGGCTCCCACCATACATTCTGTCATATGGATTTACTGCTAATGCACTTCTTGCCTCTCCTCAGATCTCGGATAAGACATTTGCAAACATGGCATGGTGAGTTAACAGGAATCTTTCCAAATTCCTGTAAAGAAAACCTTTTTTCCTCTCATAAACTTTATAACCCCACTCTAAGCTATCCCGTGTGAGAACTTGATGGCATTAATTCCTAACAAATTCAGATGCTGGGCTACAGACAGGTCAAGGCAAAAGTAGATGGTACTCAAGGGTTATTTGTACTGCAGGTGAGGCTGCCAGTAAGTTTGAACCAGAACTTGAGAAATATACTAAGAGCCATCAGGGTTTTCTATTGCTATTTGCAACATTCCCCTGTGAAAAGTCCCCTTCAGTCTCTGAGGCTGGTATTGCAAGCCTCTGAGTGGGGCTGGGCTGAGAATTTTCCTGGTCTGTGCTGGGAGTCCCACAGAGAAGGTGGTGGATGCTTTTCAGATTTTGGCTGCTAAAACCATTAGCCTGGATGAAGGGATTGTTTTTGTTGTGTACCTGCCAAATGTGGTAGCCAAGAGAAGTCAAAGGACACTAAGTTTAGGAATATCTTTAACCACACATCCATCACTGCTCTTTTTAATTGGATTCTTGTTTTTTTCATCACAAACCCTCTCAGAAATCAGCTACCTCTTCCATAGGGTTGTGGTTTCACTTTTGTGTTGCAGCAGCATGAGGTTGAATGGTTGGCAGAAACACTGTGCTCTTTAGAGATGGAACAGATGATTTTATATAGGAAAAATGTGTAAATGTGTGGGGCACAGTGTGGTCACTTCATTGCTGCAAAATTTGCTGGCCGCAAAGATTCTGCCCGCAGCAGAAGGATTTTCTGTCAGCAGACTTCTCAAATAAATATTCATTGCTTTGCTGGAGGACGTTTCCTGTACATCCAGTCATTTGAAAATGAAAGAGCTATACTGCAAGTGCAGATGGTACCTTCCAGCACAGCTGCTTCCAATTTGATATTTCTTGGGCAGCATCCCATCCAACACTGTTGAAGTATTTTCATTTTCCTTCTCCTGCAAGACACTGCAAAGAGCATGCAGTGGGTGACAGAGGAGGCTGGGTGGTCTGTGGCATGCACATTCTTTGAAAAAATCCCTTCACCCAGGATTTTCTCCTGGGAAGCTGAGAAGCCTCAGAGAAAAGGAAAACAATTCTTATCTCATTTGCTTCTCCTGTGTTGTGCTCATGTGGAATGTGTTGGGAGATTGTTTACCCACAGGTGATTGTTCCATTGGCTTCTGCTGGGAGTTGTTTTCACTCTTTGGCCAATCAGGGCCAAGCTGTGTTGGGGCTCTGGAAAGAGTCAGGAGTTTTCATTATTATCTTTTTAGCATTCTGTAAGTATCCTTTCTGTGTTCTATAGTACAGTTTAGTATTCTTTAATATAATATAGTATCATAGAATAATAAATTAGCCTTCTGAGAACATGGAGTCAGATTCATCATTCCTCCCTGCCATCCCTGCAAATACAATAGTGGTCCTTTCCAGAGTGCAATACCAGAGACCACTGTGGTCAGAGCCAAATGAGACTGGACAGGCTGTGGTGGAATGCACAGGTGTTCAAGGTTTTATAAGTCCCTGTCTTGAGCATCTCCTTTGCTCTGAGGCTTCAGTCAGAGGGGTCTGGGAAAGGGGCAGCTCAAGCCTTTGAGATACTGCCCAGAAGAGTTTGTGCAGAGTAGATTTGATGATCTTCTCAGATGGAATGTAGACATTGGAAGGAAGCTCTGCTGTTCTCTTCTTCCCTTTCACCACTGGGAGGGGCTGGGAGAATGGGCTCCCCAAATGCCCCGGTGCCCTCAGGGCTGGTTCGGGATGCCTGAGAGACTCAGACCATGAGAGGCTGCAGAAGTTAATTTAAAGAGACCAGGTAAGCCACACATCCTAACATTTAGCAGGCATTTCACACATACTGTATCATGTATGGTTAGCTGATGGACTGATATGATTTGATGAGCACCTCTCAAGCACAAACACAAGAGCTATTTGAGTGAAACGAGAGCATGGAGGCAATTTGAATATTTTTCCATCTCAGATGCTGAACTAGGGACTTTTAGCTAATCATTTAAACTGCAGAGCATCCAAAGTCCTTGAAAGCCTTTAAGATAAGGAGGAGAGGAAGAATAGGTAGCCATGAAGCATTTATTTTCTTGGCTCCTCACACATTGCCTCCTGCCAATTTTCACTGCTCGGCACACAAAAAGTCATTTGTCTCTTAATGCTAAATCCCACCCTGGGATTCACACACAGGTCTTCCATAAGTCTGCAGGGATCAAGCAGACATACAGAATTGCTATCAAAGAGGTTGAGTGCTTTGGAAGGAGAGAGAATGGGACCAAATGTTGAATGTTGCTACTCTGAGCTCAGCTATGGAAGTAATCCCAGCATTAGGACAGAAGCAGATCTGCAAATGGAGTCTGCAGTTCAATGCTGTGTCTGCCCAAGAAAGCTTCAAAATTCAGCAGTGAGGCAATCTCATGGATGAGAGTACCCTGAAGAGCTTGAAAACCCAAACCTTCTCCATAAGAAAGCAAGTCCTGCTCCATAGTTGCTGCACTGGAGATCCAAGGCTGCTGAATTAGGCCATGATAATTTTTTTCATATGTCAATCTAATTTTTCCCATATGATATCTTATAGCAGCTATTTGTAGTAGGGCTCACACCATATCTCATAGAGCTGATCTCTTTGACAAATCAAAGGCATTTTCTCAAGAATAATGTAGGCACAGTTGTAAACATCATCCAGGAATTCCTTGACACCTGTAGTCCTACAGTTTGCTGTCCTTGGGAGGATTTGGAATCATGACTTTTGGTTCTGTTTGCACTAACTGATGTGTTTTTTATTTGGGTTTCATTGTTCATTTTGTTTGCCATAAAGGAGTTGTATATTTCACTGCTACACACGTGAAACTTGACCATATAGTAAAAATTACCAATCAGTATAATTTTTGAAAAATGGATGTTCACAAAATGAAAGGAGATGTAGATAGACCAAAGCAAGTCTTAGTTTTGCATATATTGAGAATTCCTTGTAAATGGTTCACATATGAATTCCTCTCTAGGGTTGCTAATAAACAGAAATTAAGAAACAAGCTAAATTTAGCAAAATTGCAGGACACATTTCACATACCAAACCATTTGGAAGGAGAGACATCAGTTTTTGAAACTTCTGGCTCCCCTTGCTCATTCACACACTTACAAAAATATTACCACTTCTGTATCCTGCTGCTGCTCCTACATCTCCAATAATTATCCAAAGTATGAACATGGAAATCTACCAGCAAGTGTTTAAGGGTGTAGTATATGATAGAAATAATTCATACTATTAATGTATAAAATATTGTAAGATCCAAACTATGTCTTTTGACACCCCAGCCGGGAGCAGTGTCTTATTATTATTCATCCAGTTCCCGGACAACGTTAAGATAATATTGGGTTCTGTAATGTAAGAATGGAACCTTCCTGGGTGATAATCACCGGCTTCCCTGGGACGCCAGGACCACTCAAGAGAGATTTTCACCTAGGAGATTGCATCTACCACGGTGATCACCAGCACCACCCTGTTACATGTGAATGCCAACTTCTCCGGAGTGCTCTGACAATATCTAGACACTTGGATTGGACTTTTGTCTAACTCTGCACATGTATAGTATTGGAACAAGATCCCAATATTACCAGATGGAAAACGTGCCTGGGCTCGTCTGGCCCTTGCTGCTGGACCAAAGGTGGGAGCTGTGGTGTTTCACCTGAGAGACACCTTTGGCTGGCTGTATGTTGCAGCTGGCACTTTGAACAAGTCCAGGCAAGCAGGAACTCAGATTTACCTCTGGTGGAAAGGCTTTAAGTGAGGTGAAGAGGAAAAGGAGACGGATTCTGCTGTAGGGTTTAATCCAGAGTTTATTCCAGGGTCACAGATCTCTGAATCTTGTAGCAGCTACAGCAGAATCCCGACCGCATAGTCCCGTGTCTTTTTAAGCCCGGGGAAAGGGGGAGGGGAAGGGACAGGTGAGCCACCAACCAGGTGGGAGGGGGGGAGTCTCAGGGGACAATGACACCTAGACGAGCCAATGACCCCAGGGCTGAGAAGCATCTTTTGAACTTCACCAACCAGATGACGCCCTTGCTGGAATGTTAAGATTGATGGACAGCACTTAGCAAGGGGGCAAGGGGGAGGGGAAAGGAGAGGTTGGCACACCTGAGGGACTGGGAAAGGTGAAACAGGATATTGCTTCACACCGCAACAGTATAGCCCCAGTTCTGTATGTGAAGGGACACAAAGGAACATTCAGTCATCTCTGCTTCAGGCAGAATAAACTGTATAAGAACTCACTGCGCAAAGCAGCATTTGTGAACAGGGGAGACACTGACATTCAGGGCTCAGGTCCGTGTGTTCACCCAGCGCCGATCCCGGGGTCAATGCTGACCTTGACTGTGGTGGTTTTTGACGATCGAAATTTGGTCTCGCGGACAAATTAATAAATCATTGCTAAATTTTCTTATAAGTTTGGCTCTCGATTTGATCATTTATAACAAGGGGGATAATGTGCTTTTATACCAATCCATCAGAGCATCACAGGTTCCATGTGCTCCATGAAGGCTTTACTGCAGTCACTCACAGGCTTCTCCAGAAGTGGCTGAAGGTGCAGAGCAGCAAACCCAGCATGCCAAAATATTCACTGTGCTCACTTCAGGCTGTGTGTTCAGCTCTGGTTAAAACCTTCCAACACCACATCTCAACTTCTGGAAACCAGGATGAGCAGATGGCAGTGTGACCAATGAACAGATCACAAATACACGACACCATTCTGAGAAATGACCCAAAAGGAAAAATTATTTCATTTCAGAAAGAATGAAAGCTTAGTTTTTCATCTAACTAGCAATGAAAAAGTATCTCCTAAGTGTGTTCATTCTAGTTTGCCTTTTGCCACTTCAGTGACATTTTTGGCAAAAAGTAAGTTCTGGAAGAACACTAGAACCACACTGTAATTGAGCAGGACCTGCACCACAATTAAATAAATCTGGAAAAGATGTCTGCCTGCCTGAGCTCCCTTGTACAAATAATAGTTAAGATAGTGAGATTTTTCTATTTTTCCCCCATGCTTTTGTGTCTAAATATTCACAGTCACCACACCAATGGACTTGCAATTGAGGAACAAACTGTTTGACCCAGGAAGAATACTTCCATACAGGCTTAAAATCAGTCAAACAAACAGGTATTTTCCATAAAGGAAGGAATGTCTCATCTATTGCTTTTAAATTTGGACGATCCAAAAGGCCAGGAGAAGTTTTTCATGCCAGTGTTCTGTGTCAGCACTTTCTGAGTGTATTATATAAATTTAGGGTTTTAGATTACATATACACTTTAGATCTAGGTTACAAGAGGACAAGTGATCTTTTCTTTCTATTCAGTGTTTGGTGGAAGGAGGAATGAAATGTCTGTTTAATTGAAGAATCCTTTATTTATGGAGTGCATTGCACTACTGCCATTATACTTAAGCGGAAATTCATTATGTGACCATGTTTTCTTTCAGTCAAAATAGCTTCCATTTTTCTCCGTGATCAGTGGAAAATTTAAATCTTCAAAGTAATGGTCTAATCCACCAAACTGCAAAAATGTTAATATTTTCTGTCTCTTCCTTTTCCCACTGTGTCTCTTTTCTCCTCATTTTCTGTGAGCTTCCATCCTACGTTATTTGCTACAGCCAGGAATGCTGCTTTTTCTTGGTCACGTTCTTTCCCTTTCTTCAGGGCTGCGTGCCCTGAGAGAATTACAGCAGCATTAATCCAAAAAATGCTTGCCACAAAATAGTGGCTTGGAGTCATGTAACTTCAACAAATCTTGGCCTTTCTTGTCCACATACTGTTTAGTATAATTTGAGTTTAATGTTCTCTCACTTTTCTGCAATGCAAGAAAAGCAGTGGTTTAGGAAATTGTGGAGTGACCAAACTTTATTCTGTAAGGGACTCTCAGTAGTGATGAAGACTGTGGTTAGGAAATATTTGTTTTAGAAAATAAAAATTAAAGGAAATCAAAGCAGTGGCATACACAGAGAGAGGATCTAGAAAGCCTGAGCTGGTGGCTTTCGGAACACATTACATGGAGGCAGAATAAATAAATGTTTGTCAAAAGTGGTAAAGGGAATAAGGACTCTTGTCTGCACCACAAGAAAATTCTCTGTCTTAAGAACTGTTCAAGTTTCCTAAGTGGCAGTTTGGTATTGATATCCCTCACAAAGCTTAGGAACATGAAAGTAAAGAAACTACCAAGGATATCACAAATCTGAGCTTCATATGCAACAAATGTTTCTTCAGTCAAATAGGAAGAAACATTTTTCATGACAGCATAAATATTAATGGTACACAACAAAAATAGTAATTTTAAAGTATTTTAAATCTTCAATCACTTCCATTGTCAAATGTGAAGCTTGAGAGCCCTTTCCCTTCACAGCAGAGGGGAATGTGTGACATGTGGAGGCACAGCCTGGCTTGTCCAGCTTCCTGAGGGTGCCAGTTTGAAATGTGAGCTGTGCAGAAACTGCCAGCTTTCCATAGCATCTGAAAGCAGTTCTGAGCTTGTGGAGAAAATACAGGTTAAAAAGCTGATTCATGACCAGCAGAGAGTTGATGTAACAGGTATTGAGACTTTAAATCCATAAGATATAAGGGTGGCTTTTTCCCATAATCAAGGGACAAAGCAGTGGACTCTAAAAACTTTAGATTCTTGTGTCTAGTGAAGACCTTTCCTGGCATGCTAAATTTTTAATTTTTTTTTTAATTCTTCTGAACAAGAAAGACAGAATTACCCATCTTATCGCCCTCTGAGGTTGTCCTTTGGTCCTTGACATTATGAAAACCATCAGACTCACCTGTAATGAAATAACATGGAAATTATAGCAAAGGAAGGGAAAGGATGGTGAGCTGCTTGCTTTAGCTCCTTCATGCACCAACCTAAGGATTTCAGCTGCTTCCCCCCATCCAAGCTGCAGCTCTGTAACTTAGGGGCTCTTCAAACAAAGGAAATATCAGTGCCAAACATTCAGGCAATGTCACAGAGCATTTGTGGCCCATGCTCTTGTTCCAAGTGAGTTTGTGCAGATTTATGTCTGTTTTGAGCCATACCTCAGAATAAACCATCTGTGCTACATAAGCACCTCAAGCAGGGTTTTAACCTTGTTAACCCATGGTTAAGCAAAGTGTTAACATTTTAACATTTTAACATTTTTGCCTCTGTTAACTTTCAGGAATGAGCAATCCCAGGTTTCTGTGGTTGAGATGACTTTTGAGATATTAGAATTTCCTTTTTTCCCTAGCCCTGTGACTAAAGAAGTTGAGATTCCTTGGTTCGGCTTTTCAAGGTTGTTTCTTTTTTTTATTTATTACATTCTTTTTTTGATTTGCTGAGATCAGTCTGGCAGGTAGGGTTGTGACACAGTGACTGCCCTTGGGAAGGTGTTAACTTTTTATACTAAGAACTACGTGTACTTTATTTACAATAATTTTCCAATACCTATAACCTATGTTACAGTCTGTCTCTACTCTAAACTAATCAAAAAGTGCCAACATCTTAGCAGAAGATGAAGGACAAGAAGAAGGAAGAAGAAGGACAGGACATGCTTAGATTCTTCTGTTTCTTGAACTCTTATTCTAAAATCCCAAATTTCTACTTTTTCACTTTGTGCCAAACCAGCTATCATTTTACTCAAACTTTTGTGGCTTGTAAATTCTCACACAAAGTTGGTAAATTTTTTTATGGACTAAAATTGAAGGCACAGGTGTTTTTGACTCTGTGCCAAGGTCTCTGAACCCCCTGCCAGGGTCTCGAATTCCTTAGGGTAGCTAGAGGAATGTCCTGGGTGCCGACAGAGCAATATTTCCAAAAGCATGAAGTTCCCATCTTTCTTTTTTGAAAAATCCTCATGTGTATATAGGAAAGAAACAGGCTGCCAACTTCTATGAGAAAGCTGGGTGGGCTGAATTTTACTCTCCCAATATATGAAGATCTTTAAATAGGGTATTAAATATTCTGATATCTACAGTTATATATGGATATTCACACACATATTCTTATCTATTCTGATATATTTAGTAGCTAGAGATGATGAATCACCCCTGGGATAGTCTGAGTGTTGTATAACTGCAGATCCAGGATGTGGGGGAGGCAGTGAGCATTGGGAGTGTGGTAAAAACATGGGAGTTTTGCAGAGCAGGGAGTGAACTCAGGAACACAGTGTACAAATCTGTACAGACCCAGACTTTGGTAGTTTTGCTACTCACAGTACAAAAAAGCTGTTATTTCTCCAGGGAAATTTTCATGTGGCATAGGAGTACATGCAAACTGTGAGTGGAATAGCACTAACCATTAGTTCCTGGTGACAAATTTGAAAGCAAAACTTCTTTTAGTCTTCATCATTATTGGACTCTTTTTCAGGTCAGGCATTTACTCTGAATCCATGGCAACTTTTCCTTTAGATTGTTCCATTAGTATTTAAGTGAGCAGCTAAAGAGACCAACAAGAGACTTTATTATCAGTGCAGCTTCACCAGGACTATACAGAGGTCAGAGGTAAGAAGGGAATATTTCCTTGAGAAGCCATACGTGGGTTTTTCTTACTCCTTTGTAAAGCCATTAAACATGGCAGAGTTTCTCAGCCTTGAGGAATAGCATGAATAAAGCCTTTTACTTTCACAGTTCAGGGTTGAATCAGCAATGATAATTTATTTTCTTGTTGCCTGCCTATAGCCAGCCAGTGGCAAAGTAAGAGTCAGATTGACATCAAGCTGGCTGGCCAGGAAGAAAGAAGAGAAAAAACCTTGTTCCTATAGATTTACTCCTAATTGCTTTCTAATCAGTTTACATTCCATTTGTAATCAGTGAAGCCAAATCAATATTCAGCTAGGCAGGTGTGCTATGGGGGCAATCTTCCCTAATGCCAAATATGAAAATAATGCCAGCTTGCAGTGTTGTGACCTTTCTAATCTCACTGCATGAACAATGCTGAATCTTCAATTTCACAATTGCCAGGTTATCACAGTACCCCTGGCTGTGGGGATGGTTTGCTATAAACTGACAGGACCTTACCTACCTCAGTAATTCTGATAACGTTTCTGCTTCATAATGCTTGCAACTTTTTTTTTTAAGTAAACAATTCCTATTTTACTAATAGGAAAACCAAGAAGTGAGAGAGAGAGAGGTTAAATTAGTTGCTCATGGAAAAAATGTAACCAAGTTGCAGAATTACAGTGCCTTTGCTGTACTCAGAATTACAGTGTGCTCTTCTTTTTTTATTACATTTATTTATTGATTCAGGGACAGTGTGACAATTTCCCAGTTTACTTTTTCATAAATGGGCTCATCTAAAGAAAAGCTCTTAGAATTCTTTATTAATATTTTGGTTTTAATCATATTTATGATTATCTTTATTAGTATGTCTTAAGCCAAAATAATAATTGTCAGAGTATTGATATATATGTGCATATATATGATATACAATTTGTAATTCTTTAAGATTCATGATGTATTAAAATATCCTAATTCTCCAAAGTTTCCCTAGTATAAGTATGTCTAAAGTCCCAGAATTTATGAGCTCCAGGTGCAAAAATGTGTATTCTTCAATTGCATTTTTGATTTAACAAATTTCTGTGTTATATCTTTGGGCCCAGAATCTGTATTATTTCAGGCATTTTTGATCAGTTTTGCTAAACTTGCAAACCAACACCAAGGGGAAGTAAAACTTACCTGGTGCATATTTACAACTATTTAAATGCATATTTATGGTGCCATAAAGTCCAGAAACAATTGGAAGATATTTGGGACAGGAGGCTGACAGCTGTAAACAACTGCATGAACCTACTCAAGCATTGCATGATTTAATTTCATTTTTCTGCTTAGGCCCTTGGGGCTAGAAATGTTCCCTTTTAAAGTAAAAAGTAAACAAGTGTAATGATGTAAATCAATATTGGATCTTCTACAGCAAAAAAGGGGCAAATTGAGATTAGAAAAGCACATTTATTCTGGTATTTTGAAGTTTCAGGGAAGGGAAGGGAAGGGAAGGGAAGGGAAGGGAAGGGAAGGGAAGGGAAGGGAAGGGAAGGGAAGGGAAGGGAAGGGAAGGGAAGGGAAGGGAAGGGAAGGGAAGGGAAGGGAAGGGAAGGGAAGGGAAGGGAAGGGAAGGGAAGGGAAGGGAAGGGGAGTTCCCTTTATTGATAAAAAGATGCAAAGCACTTTTCCAGCAGGGCCTGGCTATTCAAAGCTAGGAATGCTGAGGAGCAGGAAAGAAGTAGCTATGTGTAAATAAATGCAAGCAACAAGTGACAAGTAGGTGCACAGATTTATATAAGTGAATGTGGTGGTATTTTGGAGCCCTCTCAAATCTTGAGTGCCCTTTTGCTTTGCTGGCCACATGTTCCTGAAGAGGCTGACAGAAAACCCTGGGTGCTCACAGGGCTGCAGCCTCAGGAAATGGATTTTGAAGCTACTTCAGAGCACCCCCTTGGCAGCAGGGTCCTACTTCAGTGAAGGTGAGAAAAAAGAGTGGTGCCCAGGATGCTCAGCAGGGTTTGTGGAAGAGCCTCGTGGCACAACCTCTAGCAAATGAAGAAAGTTCAAGGGCCCCAAAATCCAGTGAGATGAGTCCCAAAAGCAGCTTGTTAAGAGCTCAGCTTTCTCAACAATACATCATATTTTGAAACAATTAAGTTGACACTTCTAGCATCAGCATTACATCTTTATCCGAGGTCTGTGACAGGAGGACTTAAAGCTTTAATGAAACACAAAACATTAAAAGTAAGCAACATATAAAAACTTCCTTCAGTGACACACACCAGTGTCCAAAATCACATGAGCCTCTGAGAAAATGTTGAGAAAATTTAGATATCAACTGATTCATGAGATCAGCTTAATTATCAACAGGATGCACTGTTAAAAATTAGTTGCGATACAAAGTCCAGATAACAAATGAAAACTCTGTGGTTTTAAGAGATAGAATTGAAAAGAATTTAGAACAAGACCAAAGGATGATGAGGTGTTAAGGAGTGAAACATTGTTACTTATAAAGAAAAAATAATAAAAACTAAGTCAATAAATTTGCTGGAACAATATGATTGACAAGGAGTATAATTTTCTTTTATTTTTGGGGGGGGGGGGAGGGGATTGCTGTAGTCACACTGATCTGTTAACTTGGGATAGCTTTATTTCCCTTTCTTAGGAAAAAAAAAGATGGTTGGTGAACTTAAGAACTGAAATGGGACACAAGCTTTCTGCATCTTGAATTAGACACAGGAAAAATAATTTTGTCTTCAAGAACATGAGCTCAAAGAGCATTTGCCTCTAATTGTTTAGCTTAGAATACTGTAAAGATCAGGGCAATTTATAGAACACTGATCTGCCTTGTTATTGCCTAAATTTCATGTGTGCTCAGTTTAGGCTCTGGTACAGATATAACTCCATTTTGACCAGATTTAATCATCTTCAAAAGATGCCTGAGACCCCACCACTGCCTCCATCTTCAGTGAATTACATAGTTGTCAACTCAAAAGATGGGATGAACTCAAATTTGAACACACTGGATTGTCTTACATATTTTTACTACAATAAAAGTTTTGTGTCTTTAGAGGTAGTTGTTTGCAAGGAAGCAATAAATACTAATTAACCTTTCCCTTTTTCTCTCCCATTATAGTCTCTGTAAGAAGACAAAAGTAAATTTGACTAGAGTATTGTCAAGATTGGATATTCAAGTGCCTAAAGCTAAGCCACATTTGTGTGTCTGCATCTTCCATTCACACAGTGCAGGGAGCACAGGATTGTGCTTTGTGCAGAACTAGGATGGCACAAATTCTGGGAGTTGTTTGGACTAAATATTGTAGGTAAAGTTCATGGCTCACGACCTGAATTTCATAAAATTTACTAGTAAAAACAAAAAAAAAAAAAAACAAAAAAAAAAACAAAAAAAAAAAAAAAAAACAACCCAAAAAAAACCCCACTAGTAAACTCCAGAGTACAAGGTCCCGTGATTATCAAACCTACCACAGTGCAAAAAAGTCACACAGGAGGTGGCAGTACTCTAAAATATGGCTTTAGCTCAAATGTTTTTCTGATTATGGTACTTCCTCAAACTTCCCTGTCACTGTGATTATCATTCTTTATCCAAAGTCACAAGGCACTGATGAATAGATCTCTGTGCTCAGGAGACCAGATTTTTGATCTGGGAGATCAAAAGATCTTAGAGATTGGTTGCACACTCTCCTATCAACATCTTCAATATGTTCCTGTACCCACATGACTCAAGCTCTAGATTTTTTAAAAGCATGCAATCAGTTTACTGCTGAGAATTGTTTGCAATTAGAACCTACAGTGGGATCTTTTCTATGGTTTAATGTACAGCTATCTCCCTCAGCAGGACTGGGCAAAGGGAAATGTGCTGCAGAGCATCAAAACCCTCACCCTGGTCTGGGGAGAGATAAAGTGGCACAGAACAGGCACAAGTTGTTCTTCTCACAGAGGTTAATGTCCAGAACAAAGGCCCTGTTACTTCTTCTCTCCAGATTATCTCAAGAGGGAGGACAGTGCTCATTTTTCTTTCCACCTCTTTTCTCCTGCATGCCACAGAAGTTGTCTCAAATCTTTTTCCTAGAGACAAATCACTGCACTTTTTGGCCTTTTTTGAGGCTATAATTCCTAGGGTTAGCATATATAAGGGAGGTCTGATAATTTCTACTCTCAGCTTGCCCACACTATCTTTTCTACTGAGGTGCCTGCTCCACTCCAGTGCAGGAAGGCCCAATTACCTGAAGAGCTCCCAAAACATTGTAAATTATAACTGAAACGATAGGGAAAGCTAAAATCAATGCCAGTTTACCAATCTGTAAGTTCTTCCAGTTCAGCCCCGGCCCATTAAAATCTCAGGGACCGGTGAGCCAGCTGTGCATGGAAACCAAAACTGCAACTCCTCCCACTCAGCTGTGTGTATTTCCTACACAGGCCCTTTCCCAAAATGACAGTGATTAGTACAAAGAAATATTGAGGAACCTAAGCAGGGAGATAATGAAAGAGTATTTTGCCTTTCCCATTTTGACCTTGCCCTGAGAGCATTGTACAGTTCAGCAGTGTAAAACAGCACCCCAGAACAGCACATCTGTGGCATTCACATTCTCTGAAAAATCCCTTCGCCCAAGATTTTTCTCCTGGGAAGCTGAGAAGCCTCAGAGAAAAGGAAAACAATTCTTATCTCATTTGCTTCTCCTGTGTTGTGCTCATGTGGAATGTGTTTGGAGATTGTTTACCCACAGGTGATTGTTCCATTGGATTCTGCTGGGAGTTGTTTTCACTCTTTGGCCAATCAGGGCCAAGCTGTGTTGGGACTCTGGAAAGAGTCAGGAGTTTTCATTATTATCTTTTTAGCATTCTGTAAGTATCCTTTCTGTATTATTTAGTATAGTATAGTATTCTTTAATATACTATAGTATCATAAAATACTAAATTAGCCTTCTGAGAACATGGAGTCAGATTCATCATTCCTCCCTGCCATGGGGGTCCCTGCAAATACAACACACATCCTGCTGCAGTGGCTGCTGCCAGGGAGCACTGCTGGCAGTGTGCACACAAGCCCACTCTGACTGCTGCTCAGAGCTGCCCTTCCACAGCTCTTTGCAGTGAAGTTGCCATAAAAGCTGCTCTGAGCTCAAGCCAGAGGCACTCCAATTGTCAGGCTCCCACTGTGCCTGCATGAATGCCACTGAAGGTGGCATTTTTGTGGGAAAACTGATATTCTTAGCAAAGAAACCACACCCATTTTGCTGATTTCCACTTACTGGTGTACTTTTAGCGACCTTTTCTAGAGCTGAGCATCTTTTTCAGATGTTGTATTGACAAAGCCATTGGCAGTCCAGGGCTTACAGCTGTTGTGTTAGTAACAACCAGAAAAAGCTGTGGGAACAAAAACTTTCCATCTCTGCAGATCAGAATATCCAAACAAACACAGTCTGCTGATACATATTCATTTGCTGTATTGTTTCTATAATTTTGCAGGTGCAATTGTTGACTCTCTTGAAGCTATTTAAAGGAATTCTTGCCAGTCCAGTGGCAACAAATGCTAGATAGAGGCTTGACCTTATCAGCAGGCAGCTGTTTGCTCCTTGAAGCTATGAAGAGGAAAGTCTAACACCATTTTACTTGAATTTCTGTAAAATCAGCACAAAATGCTCTCCAGGATTGTCTCAAGTTGCACGATGTGGTTTGGGTGTTTGTGTTCTATTCCTATCTGTTAGAGGTGGGGCAGTTATCCTCTGTTCATTGGGCAGTTTTCTTTATCTCTCCCCCAGCCACTCCTCCCTGCAGGAGATCTCTGCTGTCCATGGCCACTGAGTGTCCCTGCAGGGCTGATCCAATTCCAGCATCCCATGGGGAGATGCTGCATTGCCCAGGGCAGGAGCCAAGCATTCCTACCTGGATCCAATGTGAGCCTGGCACAGCCCAGCAGCCTTTGCCCAGTGCATTGCCAGAGGAGCAGCTTCTGCTGCCCTGCATGGCCAGAGGGAGCCCAGGCCCATCTGCAGCAGCCCTGGAGCTGCAGAGGAAAACTCCCCCCTTGTGCAGGATCCCTGCTCCAGCAGAGCCACAGCTGGCACTGCAGGAGGGCTGAGCCCCCATGGGAGGGGGTGCAGCAGTGCGGTTGAAAGTGAGACGTCCAGCTAGCCGACCAGAACAATCCAACTTTAACCGAACACAATACAACAAGGGGGCTGTGCCACCACCCTGACACACAGGGGCCAGGGCCTGCTCTGACTCTGGCAGGGTTGTTTTCTATTACTGCATTTTTATTTTCTTCCTTAATAAAGAACTGTTTTTCCTACTCCCATATCTTTGCCTGAGAGCCCCATAATTTCAAAATCATAATAAGTAAGGAGTTTACATTTTCCATTTCAAGGGAGACTCTTGCCTTCCTTAGCAGACACCTGTCTTTCCAAAGTGAGACAAGGATTTATCTCCAGCAATGGTGGGAAATTTTTTCTAGTATATTTGGCCAGATTGTCAGAAGAAAAATAATGAAGTGCCCATAACTTTTCTTGGTTTCTGCTTTACTTGGGATATTCAGATCCTTTTCATAAGTGGGAGCAAGGGATGCTGTAGTGACTAGCAGGATCTGTGCATTCCTGCAAGGGATGCCCTGGATTTGTAGTGCCTTGTTACTGCTTTTGTCTCAATATAACATACATTTTTCCAATTTCCATTTCTGTATCACCCACAAGGCTTAAACACCTTCCTTCCTACACTTTTTTCTCTGAAGAAAATGCCCCCTCTTAACCTAGCAGCAGGAGCAGAGGAAACTCTGAATTTAAATTCTCCAGTTACTCAACTTGGCTTTTGCTTTTCAACAGTAATTTTCCTGTTTAATAATGCAAGTATTTACATACAGGACACAATGGTCTTGAAATGATGCAATAGTTTAGCATTGATACAAAGCCCCAAATTCTGGTCTGTATTTCTTACAACAGAAGCTGTGTGTCACTCATACAGTAGGTTCTGCCTCAAAAGAAAGCACTTCCACAATCCCTTCCACAAGCTTACAGCATGTCTCTATTAGGTAGTAAATGACCACAGTAAGAATTTCAGAACAGTGCTTTGTGTGGACACTGCTCTAGAAAATCAGTTCTCTGTGTGTGTGTTATACTAAAAGAACCTACATTACATTTGGAGCAAACTTAGTATTCCAAAATAAATAATTTTCATCATAGAACAGTGTCCACCCTGAGAACTATTATAATACATTTCACTATATTGTGAAGCGTAAACTAGAAAGAATAATAACTTTATTTTAAACAATATCCAGCCTGTGTGAACTCATCTTTTTTTCAGGCTATTTCCATTGTAAAAATAGTATTAAACAGTCTGTTTCTGTTCAGAGATTCTTATCTTAGTGTTCTCAAAAGCTGTTTTTCAAAAGGTTACCAACATGACAGATTTGTGGATTTGTTTAATATTCTGGCTGGAGAGAGAAATTTTTCCTCTTCCATTTCCTAGACAGTAGAGATTTCCCTGGAGTTTGTTCTGTGAAACAAACACTTGTGTCTGAGCCAGGGAAAATGACCTCTCACCTCTGGCTTCAGTAAGCAGCCTTGTCATGAGACTTCTCATCAAACCTAGGAAACTAAGTCTGAGATGATCATTATTCTTATCAATAATGTCCCATGCATCCACAAATTCAGCCTTTTAACTAAAATCCACTAAAATCCACTTTTAACTAAGAATACTCCTCTGACAGTTTTCCAAGCAAGAAGAGATTACAAAATATTTTTTCAGTTAGGGATAGCAACATTAGAGCCAGGTTTCATTCAGTACAGGCACATCAGCTCCACCTGAGGAGAGGGCAGAGACAAGGATTTTGTATTTTTTTCAAAAAATACAAAATACTTGCGGCAAAGCTTCAGCAAGGTAGCTAATTGCTGATAAATAAAACTTTGCCAACTTGGAGGAAAAAAGAAGACAAAAAAAAAAGTCTGATTAAAAGAAAAGAGCACAGTGATATTAAAACTTCAAGTGTTTTAACTGTGTAATAAATATATCAGAGGGAGAGATTAAAACTTCTGAAATTAAGGGAAAGGGAATAATTTATTAATTATTGATTAATAACAATTATTAATGATTACAATAATTATAATGTTTTTATATTCCATATTTTATACAATAAAATATGTTGTTATTATTATAATTAGCAATTAATTAATAATTATTATTATTACTAAGGGAATTGCTGTTTATTCATTTAGCTTCTTTCATTTTCTGTGATACACATTTTAAGAGAAATAGGTTGCTGGGCTTCCTACAGCATTGTGTGTGTGTGTTCTGTGTTGTTTTTTTAGAACATGCAAAATCTGTCAGTGCTGGCTGGTCTTCCTTAGGTCCTATTTTATTATCAGTGATAAAGAATTCTTGGAATTCCTCCTGTTTCCACTCAGCATCATCCAGTGGTTAGAATGTGGTACAGTGAAGAAGGTAACACTGCATCCTCTCAGGGAATGATGTGGAATTCTGGCTGTGAACAGTTGTTGATCAAAACCTCTCTGACAGAGGAGAACAAGGCAGGGGGTTTTTTATTGCAGCAGACATAAATGGAAGTACCAGCTGGATGGAGTGTAGTGACAGAGAGAAGGAATCAGTTAACGGAAATTGTCTATGCCTAGGAATGAAATCTAGGAAAAAATCAGCACAAGTTCAAACTTCTGTTGTTTTTGAACCATAGAGAGTTTTATGCTTACCTGGCTTGTGAGACTTGATGACAGGGTATATGGGACTTCTGTGTTTACACTAAAGTTAAATAATACATTTCAATGGGGTTTTTTTTAAAGTTTAATTTTCTATTTCTGCTATGTATGGACTAGTAGGCTCAAATTTATTTGGTTTTTCCTCTTATTGTTCTTATGAGTCCTTAATCCCAACTGGCTGTAATACCAGTGTACTTCATCTGTACATATTAAGCCAATTTCTAGGACCACATATCAAAATTGAAGAGGCAGGCAAAGTCTGTGCCACCAGCTATCACTGATGCTCAGGATAGAAATCAAGAAAAAGAATTAAGAGATTCACATACTATGGATAATGCCTTAAGTAGATCAAGCTTAAAATGCATAAGCTCTCAGAGCAGAAACTGCTGGGTCTACATTTATTTTCCCTGTGTGTCCCCATATCAGGCTTAGCTGATGATCTCCTCTGGAGCTGGTCACTCCTTCATCTGGTGCAATTTTAAGTCAGTGCTAGGTATTGTTTGGGTCTTATCTCTCTGCCAAGTCACCCAGTGGCAAGGGTCAAAAAGGGACAAAAGTGCCACCCCTGACAGAAGAGGCCAGAAAAAAAGGTGAAATTCAGTCTGGGAGAGCAGCCTGAGTGTTCTGCATGGGCCCCTCTCCTTTCATTTTATGATCAAGAACATGCTTGCCTCATGCCATTTCAGCCTTTTCTCCCAATTTTCTTGTTGCTGTGGAATAAAAATGAGCTTCCTTTGCAGTATTTTTCCCTTACTTATAAATGTTGTGGCTTTCATTTTAGTCTTGTGCTCTCCATGAGATTCCTTTTCCTTTTGCTCTCAAGTATTGATTTGTAAGGACTGTTTTGATAAGATGATGGTAATCACAACCCCTGTGATAAAAGCAACTGTGGAAAATCCCTTTTGCTCACATCATCAACAGATCTGGGAGTGCCTGGATCCATGGCTGGTGGGTGGGCAGCACTGCCGGAAAATTCCCCATCTCTTGGTTCTGGCAGCTCCTACTACACAGAGGCAGCTGGAACATGAACTTCTTCCTCTTGCTTTGCCTCTGAAATAATTTCACAGTGCTTCAAATATTGCAAAAATGAAGGGGGGAAGAGAGAAGGGGGCATTTTTTTCACTCTAAGGGATTTTTAAACTTGACTTTTATTTGGGGAGAAAGTATTCAAACATTCACTGGTCAACCCTACAGCTCCTCTGCTCCATTGCTTGTAGAAGCAGCAGAATTGAAAGAGCTGATGCTGTGAACAAAAGGCAGAGGCTGTGATAATTCACAGTTTGGCTTTGCCAGTGCACTTCTTTTTTAAAAAAATACATTAAACAGTGCACTTCAAATTCCTTGCACTTTTCAGTTGATTGACTTCTGTCTAAAAGCCTCCTAAGAACTGAATCGTGCACATTTCCAGTTTAACTGCACATTGCTAAGCATAATTGCTATATAGCCAGTTTATTTTATAGCTTCCAGCTTATTCACTTTGTTACATAACTTCTTAATTTGAGGATTAAATGAGGAAGTGATTAGTCACTTTTTCCATGTAACTCCTTTCTCATGAACTTCAGCATCCCTGATTTGTCTGTTAACTATTCATCAGCATGGTAGGATAAATACAGGTTCTAATTTTTTTTTTTTCCTAGAGAATTACACAGATATGGAAAGTCAAAATTCTGTAAGCATAAATGCATTAGAATTTATTAAATTAATTAATAAACAAAAGGTTTTTTTACAAAAGGGTTTTTTTCACAAAGATCAAGGAAATGATGATATAAAACATTAAAACACAGTGCATGTGCTAACAGGACATCTATATGTTTATGGAAGTCCCAATGGCAAAGAGACAAGGATCTTCCTTGTGCATTGCAGCATTTACTGAAAAGTGTAAAGATTAAACAACTTTATTTCCAATAATATTTCAATTAATATGTTTTATTAATTAGAACTTATTCTACATATTAATTAGAAATTTTCTAATATATAGATTATAGAGAAATATATATGTTGAAATATATAGAAATATTCTATACATTAATTAGAAATTATTAATTTATTAATTTAGATTAATATGACACAAAAAACCCATGACAGCCAGCTTGGGCACAAGCCAGTCTTAAGCTTCAAGTCACTGCAGAAAGTTACTAAGCTCTCATACAGAAACTATTCCAGAAAAAAGAAAAAGAAATGTTGAGAATTTTTTTTAGAAAAAGAGATGTTGAGAATTTTTTTTAATTTTAAGGTTTAAAATTATTTTTGTAGTTTGGTTTATGTTGATTGATTGATTTTTTTTATTTTTATGTTTTATTTTCATATTGGGTGTTACTAGAGTAAGTTTTTTAATGTTATGTCACTTATTTTTGATGTGTGTTGAGATAGTAGGTTAAATTTTATTTTTATGAATGAAAAATATTTTTTGTGGTTATTGGAAAGATATTATTAAATGTAGATTGAACTAAAGAAGTACTGTTATATTAAAAGGTTTGATTTTTGTATATAGTGTGATAATGAGAAATATTTTTAATTAAAACCTGATTTTCTGACTGTAGAGATATAGCTTACACATGTGGAGAGAGCCAAAATCTTTGCAGTCTGCCTTCCACGATGGGAGCATCTTGGTGTTTCTAAACACATCCCACTAGTGTCCCTGGCAGGAGCCAATGATTTGTGTTCTGGGGGCTTTTACAGAGCCAGGCTGAAAGGGCTCCACTTGTTCCCTGCTAACAGGCATGTCCCAGTGGACAGCTGCTGCACGAGGGAGACTCAGGGGAAGTGAAACCTTGTAGGAGCCAAGCTCCCTTTACATTTATTTAATACCCATGAAGGAATGGGGAATAATGCTAATAATATGCCACTGCAAAATAGGTCTGTCCTTTCCATCAAGCCCAGGCAGCAGCATCCTGCAGCTGTTGTGGTACAAGCAGGGAAAAAGGAGCTTGAATGGGGAACAGCTGGCACCTTGTGCCTCCTCTGTGGAGCCACAAACTCCTTCCTTACAAGGATTAGTACCTTAGAAACTATATATTCTTCAGCTGCAGTCCCAGCTTCCTGCTTGGACTTGTAGGCATTTGTGTGTCACTGTCACATTTTCTGGAAAAATCCTCTTTGCCCAGGATTTTGCTCCTGGGAAGCTGAGAAGCCTCAGAGAGAAATTAAAACAATAATTATCTGATTGCTTCTCCTGTGTTTGCTGCTTCGGAAAGTGTTTGGAGATTGTTTACCAACAGGTGATTGTTTCATTGGTTTCATGTGAATTGTTTTAACTTAATGACCACAGCCAAGCTGTGTTGGGACTCTGGAAGGAGTCACAAGTTTTTCATTAGTATCCTTCTAGCCTTCTGTCTGTATCCTTTCTCTATTCTTTAGTATAGTTTAGTATAGTATTTTTAATATAATATAGTATCTTAAAATAATAAATTAACCTTATGAGAACATGGAGTCAGATGCATCATTTCCTTCCAATGATGGGGGACACAGAAAATACAACATTAGTGCATTTGAGAGATCAGTTCAGGACTTTCCAACGCCACACAGGCAAGCCTGGCACCTGCAGACACTGCATGCAACAAATGTACTTGTGTCACACAAGCACTGATCTGCACATAAAGGCTTTTGCTGTGGGTCTGTTTCAATCAATTCCCTTTGCAAGAGAGAAAATACAATTATTAACTAACTGGCTCTGTCTTAGCAGTCATAAGCTGACATCCTGGAAAGTGACTGTCTTGGTTTGAACAGACAGGTGTCTGCTAAGGAAGGCAGGAGCCTCCCCTGAAATGGAAAATGTAAACCCCCTCCCTCTGAATTATTATAATTTTGAAATTAAGGGGCTCTCAGGCAAAGATATGGGAGTAGGAATAACAGTTTTTTATTAGGAAAATAAAAAAATACAAATTCAATAGGACAAAAAAACCCCATAGAAAACCACTGCCAGAGTCAGAACAGGAGCTGACCCCCTGTGTGTCAGGGGGTGGCCCAGCCCCATCCCATGGGGGCTCAGCCCTCCTGCAGTGCCAGCTGTGGCTCTGCTGGAGCAGGGATCCTGTACAAGGGGGGAGTTTTCCTCTGCAGCTCCAGGGCTGCTGCAGATGGGCCTGGGCTCCCTCTGGCCATGCAGGGCAGCAGAAGCTGCTCCTCTGGCAATGCACTGGGCAAAGGCTGCTGGGCTGTGCCAGGCTCACATTGGATCCAGGTAGGAATGCTTGGCTCCTGCCCTGGGCAATGCAGCATCTCCCCATGGGATGCTGGAATTGGATCAGCCCTGCAGGGACACTCAGTGGCCATGGACAGCAGAGATCTCCTGCAGGGAGGAGTGGCTGGGGGAGAGATAAAGAAAAAACTGCCCAATGGACAGAGAGAACTGCCCCACCTGTGACAGATGACAATGGGATATACACTTATCTTACGGCCCAGGACAGTGACGTGTATAGATCCATGGCAGCCATATGAGAGGAGGAAGGAGGATTAGATCATAAATACTGTGAAGGTAGTTTGAAAACACAGATTTGATCTCTTTAGCTGATGAAGTTCCTTCTTTTAGGACAACTGCCTGTGCCTTCACTGCTTTGGTTTCTGCCAGGTTTTCCAAGACTGTCTTTGGTACCTTTCAAACAGCAAAACTTTCCAGTGGTCCCCAAAAGCAGTACAAAAGCCTGAAATCAGAACCAGGTTTGCTGAGACTAACAGATTTTGGCATCATTCAATACCTCCTTCCCTTAATTAAGTGGAGCCGTGCTGTACTCAGGGATCAGTGATCCCCTCACTGGCTGTGAGGAATCTGTGGGGTTTTGACCAGTCTAGCAGTGGAATATTTATAGTGGAGTTTACTGCTCCAGGTTTCCAACTAGGAGTACAATTATCACAGGAAAATGATGTGTGAGTGCCACTCTGTGCAAATGTGCAGGGCTGGTAAGTGCTACTGACGCTGCAGCAGCAGTGGACAAGAAAACCAGTTTATATCAGAAAAACAAGGTTTCTGCACTTTGCTGGGGGTCTGAATGTTGATATTACAGGTGAAGGGGTACAGCCTGTGGTTTGTGACCCCTCACCATTCAGTCAGTATATTGTGTACATACATCAGCAAAGCAAATGAGTATCACATGCCCACTCTTCCTAAAGGAGCTGGCTTATAAACCCAAACAGCTAAATTGAGGTAACAAGTGGTTTGTTTCAACCTATTTCAGGTAATGGAGTTTATACTCCGGAAACAAAGTAAACACAAACTTTTTTTTTTTTCCTTAAGAGTGAGTAGTAGAACTTTATTTAAGGGTAATACATTTCTTGAGGTATTTCTTAGGGTTTGCAAGTGTTAAAAGAGGACTTTTTTGCAATGTTTTGATTAACTAAGTTATACTATTTCACAGGAAACTATTGTATCTTCTGAGTCAAAAAGGTGTTAGATTTTCCTTACCTACTAAAGCCACTATTTATTTATCAAGCTTTGAGATGAGTATTTCATTGAGGTTGTGGTGGCAGAGGTGATGTGTGGTTCACACATTTCTTACTGTTGTTTTCTCATGGCAGGTTTCCTGTGATAAGCCATACTCTGAAAATACCCAAGTTTGTCCTCCCCTCAGTGTTAACTCACATTTAAATATTTTAATGGATTAGATTAGAATATTTTAGTAGAATTAGCATAAATATTTAGGCATCCTATATCCAGCAGCAAGCAATGATAAAATACTTTTCAACTGCCTGTTCAAAATTTGTGTCTATTTATTGTTATCTCTAAGATCTCTAATCCTTGTACCTGACTCCTAGCAAGGTCCTACCATGAATAAATCATGAGTGCTGGCTTACCCAGCTAGGAAAGCCAGGAAAGGGGCTGAGTGTAGACCAAGCTTAGGTAACTTAGGTAGTTACCTAAGCCTGACCTCATTCTGAATTAATTTGTAGTGAGAATTCAAAGTTAGTTCCTTCACAAGCACAGGTTAGTGTGTACAAAAATACCTTTCAAATCTACCTGAAGGAACTCAGTCGTGAAATTCACTGAAAATCAATGCAGCTTATCCTCCAAGATCAACTGGATTCCTACAAAAGTGTCAAACATAATATTTCACTTTGCTTGTGTAAGAGGGTTCTGCTCAGTGTGGCACAGTTCTGGAGTGGAAGGATGCAAAAGATTAGATGGACACTAAAACAACAGAGAACTTTTTCAGTGGGCCACAGGGGGGGATCTTCTGTTTGCATTTGCCTAGGAGAATGTGGAGACAAAATCTGATATGCAGCTCCTCTAGTCCACAGGTTAAAATTCAACTTTCCCCCCAAAATGCATTTTCCATAAAAAATTAGATTTTATGGATCTTGATGATTGCAGATTGTCAGTCTCACTGCTTCACAGGAAACTGAGCTTTCCTTCAGAGCTACTCAGACCTAGGGTGGTGAATTCCAGAGAAGATGTTGGAAAGCCTAGGGAGTCTGGCCTGAGAGTGGAAGATTCAGCTTGGAAAGATGGACAAATCACTAAATTCATGGTGGAGGTAAATTCAGAGGACAAACAGGGAGTTAGAGTATGGAACAGAAAGCAACAGGAACAACTGGCATTTGTCAGATTTCTCATCTCTTTACATTGTTGTTTTCAATGCAGGAGCCAGGGAAAGTGTCAGTCTTCTTATTCTAACTTTACTCGGATCTTCTCTAAATTCTGCTAATCTAAATTAGCACGGATCTAAACCAGCACTGACATGGTACCTGATGTGTAACTCCTCATGCAGTGAAAAACTATTCTATCATTGTCTTCAGTGGAATTTTGAGTATAAGTAGAGATTAAGTATTTGCTTAAGTGATCATTTCAAGGTGAGTCACACCTGTAAGATCCTTTAAAATACCAACATTTCAGAGCAGCATATAAAATTATCAGGGAAGGATTCCAAAGCACGTCATAAAAATAAAAGTATTAGTAATTGTGTAAGTGTAAATCAGAAGGGTACAGGCCTTCCCTATGCTTCCAGCATGTTCCCCAACCCCCTACTTTTAGATGAAAGTGCTGAAGTAAAGAAAACAGCACATTTTCAGCCATAACTCTGTATTTTCCTTTGTGGTCTGTTTATCTTAGATTGATTGACTTTTAGTATGTTATGTCACAATATAACAAGCACTACATTTACCACAAATATAAATCTGTAGTGAAATATCTCCATCTTTATAACTAACGAAAAGGTAAAAAGATATTATATGTTAAGAGTTTAAAACAATTCATTAACAATTGCTAATGTAACTGGAAATTAAGGGCTGATTTCACCACAGTTCTGGCATTTCTAAATACTTACATGTTTAGAACTGTAGGCAAACACATTGCAATCAAAAATTGGCTCTGTGTTTTTTATGCTGCAATGTATGCAACCATGTATGTAAACATAATGTATTTCCCAAATCACAATATAAATTTCAAACCTGTAAATTAGGTTTGTGCTCTGTTTCTCAGTGTAGCTGAACTCTGTGCATAAGAATGACATCATTGTTTTTGGAGCAACTAACCTACAAGAGAAGAGGAGAATCAGAAGCAGACTTTTAAGAGGAAAATATCAAACAGAATGAATGGTTTGAACACAACATATGATGCTTTTGGGTCCTATAAACATTTTATTGTTACTTGTTTGGGAAGAACTGCATAACTCACTGGGGCTCCATAACTTGTGAGTAATGCAGCCATCTCAAAATGTAGCAGATTTATCTGTCAGGGTGTTCAAATGAAAATGCAGGATTTCATTTCCTCCTTGGCCATTATAAAATTGACCCAGTGTTTAACAATGACCCCTCGGCATGAATTCCTTTACATTTACATAAAGCATTTGGATTAAAGTGTAACCTGATTTGGATTAAAATGTAACCTAAAACTTGCATTTAAAAATGTAACCTGATGGAATATTTCAGTGCCAGAAGACTAAAATCTAACTGTAACTTCTATTTTTAAAAAGCACCAGAAATTTACGGAAACTTTCTCCAACGGCAGTAATGACAGGAGAACAGTCCATTTCAGTCAAACTTTTTTTTTTTTTTTTTTTTTTTGCTAGAAATTAACAATTGCCGTATCATTTACTCTGAACAGACAATAACTCGGGTCTCGATGAGGTGGCAGCATGACTGCCACTACATTTTAACCTCACTCTTTGACATTGGGCCATGCTTCATCCTTCCTTTACCCTCAGAGAGGCACCAAATGGTGCTTTCCAGGGGTTCCCTGGGCACTTGGTGGCAGCGCCTTTGGTGGCGGGGGGGGGTCCTGCCTGGCCCTGGCCGCTCCGGTAAAGGGATGCCCGGCTCCGGGCACACCGTGCGGGCTCTGCGGGTCCGCACCGCTCCGATCCCGCAGCATCTTCCCCTGCCAAGCGCTGCCCTGCAGAGGGGATCGCTCGAAGCCGGCTCCGTGCCGGGCACTTCTGGCGTTCCCAAGGCTTTTCTGTGTTTTGGGGGACTGAAGATGACAAACCAACCCTGCAGCAGTCCGCCTGACTGAGCAGCACAAAGCATTTCGCTGGGAAAGTTTGCTCTAAATAACACCCCCGCCGATTTTCGCCTCAGCTCCACCTAGTAGTATTATTCTTATTATTCACACATTCTGTGGCTGATGGTGTGCCCAGGCTTCTTCCAGCTCACAGCCATCATCACCCCGTGTGTGGCCGGAGCATTTTCCTCTTCCATCCAGTCGCGACATCGCAACCAGCGGCTTGCGGTGGCCCATGTGGCGGGAGCAGACCCGCGGCAAGCCCCACTCCTACTCCCATGCAAATTGCCTCAAAGTGGGAGCATAAACCTAGCCCCGAGGAGCGCCAGCTCCGCTTCTCGGGATTCATTTTAAGGCGGCACATAAAGAGCCGAGTGCTTCGGGCAGGCGCAGCCCACCCAGGTCCGCAGTGCTGGGGATTTCGGGTGCGGGGAGGGGTGCCCGGAGCGGGGCCGGGGAGCGGAGCGGGCTGGGGCTAGGGCTAGGGCTGGGGCTCGGGCGGGGCCGCCGCCGGTCGGAGCGTGGCCGCGGGCGCGGGGCGGCGCGGGCGGCGCTGTGCATGCCGGGCGGGGCGGCGCGGCCAGGAAGCGCTCGCTGCCGGCCCAGCCGAGCCGAGCTGAGAGGAGCCGAGCCGAGCCCGGGCGCAGCCGGCGGCGGGGGCGGGCACAGCCGCGCCGGTGCCGCGGGGGCTGGGGCACGGCGGAGGCAGCGCCGGAATGGGGGTGGCTTCCTGAAGCGCGGGGAAAGGAGGGCGGGCGAGAGGAGGCTGGTTCTTGCCTTTCGGTGCCTCTCCGCCCCCCTCCTGCCCCCCTCTCTGTCTCTGTCTCTCTGTCTCTCTCTCTCTCTCTCTCTCTCTCTCGCAAGTTTGCCGTTGTGCCGCGGCGCCTCCGGAGCGGCTGGCTGTGGGCTGCCCCTGCCCCGCTCCCGGCGCTGCCCGCGGCGGGGCGGGCGGGCACGGCGGCGAGCCGAGGCGACCCAGGCAGCGGCCCCGCCGCCCCCGGGGAAGGCTCTGCTCCGGGGAGCAGCGGGGGGAGGCGGCTGGCACAGACGCTGAAGCTCAGCCGCCCACCCCCCGGCAGCGCCGCAGTCTGCCCAGCGCCGGCAGCCCCGGGAGATGGTGACACATGAAGCGTGCGGGAAGGACCATGGTTGAGAGGACCAGCAAGTTCTTGCTGATCGTGGCCGTCTCGGTGTGCTTCATGCTTATCCTGTACCAGTACGTGGGGCCGGGGCTGAGCCTGGGTTCCCCCAGCGGCCGCTCCTACTCGGAGGAGCTGGACCTCTTTCCCACGCCGGACCCTCACTACGTGAAGAAGTATTACTTCCCCGTGCGGGAGCTGGAACGGGAGCTCGCGTTCGACATGAAGGGCGAGGACGTGATCGTCTTTCTGCACATCCAGAAGACCGGCGGCACAACCTTCGGCCGCCACCTGGTGCAGAACGTGCGGCTGGAGGTGCCGTGCGACTGCCGGCCCGGGCAGAAGAAGTGCACCTGCTACCGGCCCAACCGCAGGGAGACCTGGCTCTTCTCTCGCTTCTCCACGGGCTGGAGCTGCGGGCTGCATGCCGACTGGACCGAGCTCACCAACTGCGTGCCCGGGGTACTGGACCGCCGGGAGAGCGCCGCAGCCAAGACGCCCAGGTAGGCACCGGCCCTGGGCCGAGCCCTGCCCGCCGCGCTGCCGCCGCTCCGGCCGCCTCCGGCCGCCTCCTGCCCGGCCCTGCCCCTATCGAGCCCCCTGCCGTGCGCTGCCGGCGTGCTGTGCCTCAACCTGCCCTGAGCCTTTCCTCGGCTGCTTCACCTGTCCTCCCCTCCCGTCCTCCAGGCTGTGCCCTGCGCCTTCCTCCTGCAAATTTCCTGCTCTGCCTCCCACGCACCTCGCACGCTGCGCCCTCAAGCCTGTGGTCTGCTCCAGCAGCCTCTGTGCACCCTTTACCGAGAGCATCTTTGTGCTGGTTACTCTCTCTTTTAAACGTTTAGCCTTTACCTCAGACATCACTTGCCACCTTTTATGAACCCTTTATACCCCACCCTTAGTCTCAGGCTTGTCTTTGTAACCAGTTTTGCCCCGACCCTTTTCCTCCAGCTGAAATTGTTCTCCGGTGCAGCCGAGGAGAGGCACGCGAGCCCAGCAGTGCTCATGCTTCCCTCCTCGGTTTACTCCCCACAGTCTGCACACAGTTTTTTCCACATTGCAGAAAACACCCCTTAAACCCCCTTTTTATGTTCCTTGCTGTTGATCTCCATGGCAGACCTGAGTTGGGGAAAGCAGCTACCCTGTACTTGTTCCTTGAGTGTCCTTCCTATGTGCCCTAGGAGAGAGGGAGAGCCTTCCTAAAGCACCCTCGGTGCATCCGTGTGGAAGACCCGGTCTATTTCTGCCCTGTTAGCCCATCATTCCTCTGCCTTGGTCTCGTCATGAATTATAAGCTTATAAGAGGAATTTTCTATTTGAAGCACTGTAGTAAAGACAGTGGTGTATATGAAGATCTCCAAAAGATTGTGTTATTGTAGCTCAATATACTGCTGCCTTTCATTTTACAGACAGTTTTTAAAATTATCACTATTTTTAAAAATTATCACTATTTTAGGAACTATGCATGCTCCTCTGATGTATTAGTCGTTCTGCTACAACACTTTGTAATCTGTTTGCCTTAAAGTTTCATTCAAGATCTTATGCTAATATTTGCTTATGCCATATACTTTATTTACAGATGTGTTGTTAATATCATACATCATCCCTTTAATGAAAAGTGGCCATTAAGGAAGCACGTTTGGGCATCCTACCTATGCTTTCCCTGCGTTTTTTTAAAGCAGTTCTTAATGATATTTCTTCCCTTGGAGCTGTGTGCAATTGCTGGGGTTCTTTATTGTCTCTGTCATGATTGCTGCTGTTTTCAGGCCGTTTCAGTGTTAGTCATCCAAGTATGCTCAGACTGCTGTGTGCTGCCTGACCCAGCAAACTGAAGTATATAACCGAAGGGTTGAGGCTTTCCTGTGCTCTTTTATTAATAAGGTGTTTGAGAACACCTCAGAGTAAAATACCCTTTGCTGCTGAGATTTTTGTGAAGTGTGGTTAGGAAAAATGTGCAAAGTTCAAACCTGATTTAAAAAAAGAAACAAAAATTACTCGTTTTGTGAACCTTGGCACTTGCCTAGCAAACCATTAACCTTATATAAAGACCTGTGTGGGTTTGTGAATTGTCTCAGAGCCTTGTGTGCTTCCGTTCGCAGTTTTGTATGAAAATCTGTTACGTGTTCAGTATTCAACTTTATTCAGCAGCTGGATTTTTTGTACAGGTACTTGAGAAAAGGGCACGTCAGGTTGTGAGGTAGCAATTAAAATTCCTTACAGCAACTTGTAGGAAGTTGAGAATCAAAAGTCTGTTGCTTTATCTCACATGCTTGTAAATAAGATTTTCCTCGCCGTTTGCTTTGGGACATCAAGAACTGTATGCTTCTACATGCTTCTTAATTGTCTTGAATTTTGGATGTGCAGGAACAATCATTAGTCCTGTCCCATTCCCTCATGTCTCTGCAAATCAAGAAATGGTTGTGCCCAGTGTTGTTTCTTGACTTCCTTTATATCTGAGTTAAAACTTCTTTTCCAGTAGTTCAAGGACTTTGATGTGGAAACTTTAGATAATCTACGGTTTATCACCTTGGACTGTTAAATGAAACAAAATTTATGATCATTGTATCCTGGGGATAGCTTTAGTGCAGCCAGCTGCTGGCTATTTTTATAATACTGTCCTAAGATCTGTTGTACTGCAGTCCAGTTCAGTTGGCACCTTATCCAAAACGTGGTTTATTTCATGCCTAAGAAAGTTGCAAATAGGAGACAGGCAGTGCTTGTTTAAAATAAACATTTGATGGGTTTTCTTTGCTAAAATACAGATAGTCTTGTATTATGTCCATTACAGTAAGAGCAGTATCACTTTATTTGTCCATTGTGAGTGTTGGATCTCTTATGTTGAAATGGGACATGTTTTTAGGAAAGGTATATGCTTGAGAGGCTCCTGTTTTCTAATGGAACTGAACTATGAACATATCTCTCTCAAAGGAAACAGAAAAAGGAGCAGCAAACAACCATTTTCTCAGAGTCTAATGTTATCCCATCTGGATTTTGGAGTATAGTCTTCAAATTCAGCTTTTAAAGCTAATGTATTGGCTTCTGCATTTGCTGCTTATTACAGAGTTTAAAACCTTTGCTCTTCCAAATATATGTTTGTCCCCAAAAACAAAACAGCTGACTTGTGATTACAAATAAATCTGCCTTCTAGTGAATGCTGGAAAGCATGAAGGTCACTCAGTATTGCCCACACGCACAAATCATGAGGTTCAAGCTATTCCCTCTGTAAGGAATGCAGTTTTGTTGCTGCCCAGTGCCCTATTGCACTACATTCCATAACCTGGGCATGGAACATAAATTTGCAATGCAATTCAACTTCCTTCATTGTTCAGTTGTTCTGTGTCAGACTTAATGATTAGGAGCCCTAGATTGCCAAAGGCTGCATTTTTTTCTGTCTTTCTTTCTTTTTTCTGCATTGATGCAGTGTCAGGGATGGGTGTGTTAGGTCTAACGGGTGAGCACTCCAAAAAAGTGCTGGTTCTCACCCCCTTCCCACCCCCTCCTGGTGACTTGCCTGGTTTGTATTCAAAAGCCTTCTGGACTTGTTGAAGCAAATGTTATGTTTTATACACAGCCAGTGAAAGAAAGATTTATTTGTTTGGGGGTTGTAAAACTTGGGACTCCAAGGGGCTCTGAAGTTGGCTTTGCTTATCAGTTAAGTCACTTAGCTGCAGTTCTCTTCATGGCTTTAGTAGAGGGCAAATTCCAAGATTTGTGGAGTGGAGGCGTTATTATTCCTTGTGCTGTTGGGCATAAATAACAGTTGCAAAAGACTCTTTTTAAAAAGAAGCAAAATTAGGATGCGTGCCTTGAGTCACCATGCTGATATTTCTGCAAGCAGAAACTGTGAACTGCTCCCTCCAATTTGTTTCACTGAAAACTTCATAGATCAAATCTCTTCAGTTGATTCTGAAAAATTAAAAAAAGACAAACTCATTTCTTTAATTTGACTTCCAGAATTCGAAAAATCTGTGAACTGACCTACTAGTGCCTTGTTTGCTCCCAAAACAGGAGCACAGCCCTGGGTGTTCTGAACTTGTACTTGGAGGACACTTCATCAGTGAACTCGACTCTAATGTGCTGCAGAAGCAATAAAACAAATATATTACACCAAAGGAATTCTGTGTGTTTCCCCTCCTTCCTATTCCCAAAAAAAACTCCTGAACAAACCCCAGACAACCCAAGTTTTGTTGCTGTCCTGTTGGTTTCTGCTGCCTGGTGAAAACAAGAGCATCGGAGCTGGTGTTTTCCTGGAGCTGCATTATTCACATGGAAAGGATTCAAGGCACACAGCTCCTCTAAAACTGCATTTCTGGAAGCTCCCTGTTGCTGGGGAGAACCCATGGAGTGGAGTGTTGGTTGGGTATGGCTCGCCCAGCTCCTTTTTTAATTTATTATTTTTTTAATGAGCTGCCTCAAGAAATGAGCTTTGCCTTGGCTTTTTGTATGGGTTTCTGTGCTAGTCTGTCATAGGAGTTCGGTTTCTGAGTTCATCCGTGGACAAAAATAACTAAAGTGTGTGCATGCTTCTGATTTCAGTATTTTTTTCTCAAGGTTTCATATGAGTAGGAAGAAAAAAAAATTGTAATCCACAGACTTTTATGTAAGAAATGCATGGCAGGTCAGTAAAACCTGCTGTTATGCAAATCAATCTCTGATTAGCTATTTACAGCTTATGTTTTGGTTTGGTTTTTTTTTTTTTTTAAGAAACAATTAACAGGGCTCAGCAGTTTGTTAGTTTGATTTTTCTGAAGTGTGAACTTTCACAGCTTCCAACTACATATCTGTCCCATTGCAGGGATCTGTTCTTGATGAGGTTTTTATTATATATGTGCTTGTGAGCTGCAGAAACACATTGTCAAGAAACCAACTGTTTGAGAGTGAAAAGCCTTACCAAATCATTTTTATAATATTAGTACTTTTTAAAACTTGGGCTTGTCATTCTTTTAGGATCTGTGTGTGTTGGGAGTTGAGTCATACCTGTCTGCAGGGAGCAAGGGGCATTTTTCTCCACTCACCAGTTCAACTCAGACTTGTTTGTCATAAAGACCAGTGGAGAAATATCAATATAAAGCTATTTTCAGCAGCCTGGTTCATTTCTCAAACCTCTTACCACGTAGAATATTTTAAATCCTCCTAATCTGATAGGAAACCTTTTGCACCTGGCTGTGCTCACCCAAAAAGCCAGGCTGGTCTTTCACAGCCAAACAATTCTAAAGGGCCAAGTAGTTTTGTAGTGAAAATCTTTATATTTGACACAGTTACCAAAAAATTGGAATTTTTCAAATAGCTGCCTTAGGTTTGAAGTACTGTATTTATCTTAGCTTGAGACTTTTGGCTGGTATGTCAGGTTTAATTACTCTTACTGGGTTTTTGTTGCTGTTGTTGACAAAGCAAAAGGATGTATGTGTTTGTACTGACCTGATTTTTCAAAATGAGACATTTGGCTGTTTTTCATTACTCTTTAAACAAAAGTTGCATCATAACATAGTAATTTTGTTTTTCTTGCTTAGAAGTTTGCAAACACTCTTTGCCTAAACGTCAGATTTTGCCTTTTTTCTGGTTATCATTTCCTGTTCTCTAAATGAAAGTGTACAGTATTCGGAAGAAACCCTTGGATAATTTTTTCTGTTGTTTTTCTCATTTTTTCTTATTTGTTTTTTTTTTTTTTTTTTTTTTTTTTACAATTTTGAAATAATTACTTTAGAAGAGCTGGCTTGAATTTTATTAACAACTGAACTGGATGTTTTGCTAGATACTCCCATTATGAGGAGAGTCATTAAGGACTGGTCCTGCAGATGCACATGGGTTCCACCATGCTAACGCAGGCATTTTTTGGGGGTTAATTACTCAGCTATTAGAGTTTGTAACATTTTGTGTGACCCTTCTTGGCCGCAGCAATGCCAAGCCCGGTTTTCCGGGCTCTGCAGAAGGCTCCTGGTTTCTCAGTGTGAGATGGAGAACACTCATCAAGAAATAAAAACCCAGTATGATCTCCAGCAATGCCCTTGTGTCAGCTTTATGCTTCACAGGAAGAAATCTGTGATGGAAGGAATTTGGATTTCATTAGTGCTGTAGAAGCTTTAGGTAAAAAACAGCATGAAAAATTTGATGTTGCCTGGTGGAACAGCTGCAGAATTACCTGGTGTGACTGGGGAGGGGAGTGTGGTGAGGACTCTTCCCTGCAGGAGGCTGGGGTTGGATATCTTGAGTTGGATATGAGAACGTGAGCTGGACGAGGTCATGTTACCCCTGGAGAAAGCAGTGCTAGAGAGGATGAAGTTACAGCTGGAGATGATTGCAATGCTGCCCTCTCCCTGGGCCTCTGCTCCTTCTAGGAAGGAGCAGGAGATCAGCCTCCTCTGGTGGCCCCTTCCCTCCTTGATTTGTGGGGTTAGGCATCATGGGCTTGTCCAGCAGTCAAGCAGAAGCTTTTGGCTGCCCGTTGTAGAAATTGTGGAGGAGTCTCACCTGGGACCTGTTTACTGGAAAGTAATTCAGGATATGCAGGGCTGGAATTGTTTAAGAAAACTTCCTCATGAGTTCATTTCATAGGTGAGATTGATGTGCCTTACCTGAGTCATGTTTGTGCACCATGCCCACACTTCTGGCTGGCTCCAGAGTCCTTGGTGACTCCTTGCCAGGATGTTCCTACCCCAAATGTTACTCACAACAAGGAACAGGAGAGCTCCAGAAAAATCAAGATAAAGCTAATCAAGAGGGGTTGTGGCTATGCTCTTCTAGTGACTTTGACCCAGAAGCAAAGAGTAATGAGAGAACACACCTGATTTTAAATTTACTTAGAAACACCTGTCTAATCAAACCCCTGATATCCATTCAGAGTCTCCCTGCTATACATCCTGCTGTCTTGTAGAGATTATGCCTTTTGTAAATCTTGGGAAGTGGGAAAGCAGCATGGACAATTGCCTTCAGCCAGTCAGAGAACCAAAATCTCTGGTTTGTCTCTTTTATTTTAAACCTCCAATTATTTGGAAGCAATTTTATGAAATTTGTGGTAGTAATGCTTTAAATAGGTAATATTTTGTCAGTGAACGCTTGGGATTGTGCTTGCTTTAGAAAGCCAGAGTGACATAGTCTAACTCCACAAAGCTTGTTTATGCTTTTATTTCCACCAAGTACTAGAACAGAGAGGAATTTTCTGTTATTGACTGAAATTGTGCTTTGTCAAGCAAAGATGAAGCATTGTTGCAGTGTGTGCAGTTTATTTCCAATAAAGCATGGTCTTTAATTCCTAATATTCACAATTGTGATAGCTATCAAGTCAAGATTTTTTGATGAAATTTCACTTGATATGGACAGAAGGGAATGATATTTATACATCAGAAGCAAAGACCTTCATAAACTGAGATGTTACTGTGTTTGGAGAATAAACAAAGTACTACAGGAAGAACACGGAGCTGAAGTAGCCCATTAGAAATTTACTTGTTTTGCCAGTGATGGTTGACCTTAAAAGCAAACAAACAAGCAAAAAAACCCCCACCCTCTGCTTGTTGTAAAGGAATTGAAATAGAATGATGAGGAAATATACCCACTTGAGGCCACCGAGCTTCTGTAATCACTGTTTGATGTAGTTCTGTTCCCCCTTCTGTTTCCGTAACAGAGCACTCTGCAGGAAATGCAGGCTTGAGGATGTCTCTGAAGAGTCCTTTGGAGATGATTGTCACAAAGGCACAAAGAGCCTTTACCACCCCTGTGCTGTAGCAGTCAGGTCTGAGATGTGAGGAGGATGCTCCACAAAGTCCCCTGTGCTGCTGCCAAAAGAGGAGCCATTTCCCTGTGCATGTCTGCTGGAGCCTGGCATCTCTTGGGGGTGGGAAAAGGGTTTTCAGGAAAGGTCTACACAGGGAGAGCTCATCAGGTGAAAAACACAATAGGGTGTAGTTAAATTTCTACATTTAGTTAAATTTCTGCATTTATTAAATGGTGTCAGTCTGTGTCATTTCCATGCTTAGTAGTACAGAAGTACAAGACGCTATTCTGGATTGTGAGAAATGGATTTGTAAAGTCATAGTAGTACTGTGTAGGAAAAGCTAATAAGCTGAAAAACATTTATAAGGTATTGTAACCAAGGAATAAGTTAGCTTCTGATAGTATGGCTCTCCTTATAATGGGAGTATCTAGCAAACCATCTCTTATGTCTCACTCTTCATCGAGACAGATAATAGAATAAAATCTTTTAAAACACCTCTCAGTTACCCTGTCTCTATAAAAGCTAAGAAAACCAACATTGGATGTGTTTCATCCCTACAAACTGCTGAATAAGGCTAAGGATATGAGATATTCTAGGGCATCTCTTTTTCAGTGGTGTGTCCAGAAAGGGTTAAGAAGGTCCCCTTGTCCACCTTTAGCTGTAACCTGAACTTTTTAGCAGTACTAATTATATCGTAGCAGTTCTAATTATAGCATTCTTTCACCTGTGTATCTCAAAGCCTCTTAAAAATTTATAGTAAATAGCACCTGGTGTTATATTAATTTCAGACTTCAGGTCTGTGCCTTCATTTCAACCTAAAGACTCTTCAGGGGTCTGTCTTAAAGCAGGCTTTGGCCATAAATCTCAGATTTTCATGTTAGTGTTCAGAGTTTCCTGCTCAGTCACTTGGGGTCACTTTGGTTTCTTCACTTGGTGTTACTGCTTGGCTCTGTTTTTACCTTCCTTCCAGCCTTTTAGTGGTAAATTCTACACTGTAACTCACCTATGTTTTTCTAGAGGAAATATTTCAGAATTTCCTGCCAATTTAAACAAGAAAACAGTTATTTGCAATTAACTTTTTATGGTCTGACTCTGTGTTTTATTTCATAACGAATCTCCATCCTATTAAGCAGAGATTCTTTGATTACACCTCACTACAGATTGAAATACTGTGATCACTTCTATGGAGCTGTTCTACATGAGGGGGAAACCTCAGAGGTTCCTGAGCAGCCTTTACATTTTTCTTTTTAAAACAGACCAAATTTCGTTTTGCTTAATGTTAATCTTAAGTACTAACAAGGTGATTTGAGATTTTTCTGCCAAATAGAATCACTTAGAGTTTGAAAATGCATGGTGACTTCATGCTAATTTCAGATCTCTTGAAAGGGACCTTGCTTCTGGACAAGTGCTAAAGATTTTGAAAGTGCTGCTTCTTCCATATGTTGGAGTTACTCTACATGTTAGCCTTAGTTCTAGTGTTAATTATACACATATATAAGATACCTGATAACAGTGAAATATTCATCAACTTTTGGAAGATTTTGTGAAAATCATTGCACTGGTTTTTTTTTGGTTTTTTGGGTTTTTTTTTTTAATAGAAAAGTGTGGCTTGTATTTTTTCCTCTCAACTGTCTGAGAAAATTTAAACATCCAAGAAAATACTGTAAGAACAGAATCGACTTTTTTTGTTTAAACTAACAGCTCTTGCTGCCATGACCCTCTTGCTCTCAGTAAAGATTTCAGTTCGGATACCTGTGACCCTATATCAAAGCATCAGGATAAAAATCAATGCCTCACAGCTAAGACAAACAGCAGCAGCATGCTGACTCATCAATTTCCTGACAGGTTTTGCTTTCCTGCTGGAGATAGACAAAAGTACAAGCAGAACAGGAATCACTGAGTATAACCATAATCAGTTAACCATCCTTCTGTTAACATGGCTTAAATCACAAAAGGCAGGATTACCTTCTTCTGTACTCTGCCTCTTTCTTTTCTCTTGCCACCTGTGCCTTTTTTTAGGCTTTTGAAAGAGAAAAGACAGATGTGAAGTGTGTAGCTCTGCAAGGAGGAGGATGGAACAGATTTATTCTGGCTGCTGAAGGGAGTGCAGGAGGGGTCATTTAGATTAAACCCCCCATTATGGAGAATACTTCATCCACGGTGTACTGCACAGAAAAGAGATACACAAATGCAATATGACACAAAATGAACAATACTCACATGCTGAGATGTTTAAGGTATAAAAGGTACATTTCTTTTTGGACTTCAATATTTATAGAATTTTAAAAGTGATTATGAATTAAAAAATAAAATTGCTACTTCTCTAATTACACTAGTTAAACTAATAGTTCATCAATTCTCCTTTAAAAAGAAATACAAAACAATCATTATTTACATTAAAAATGCATAAAAAATTCCCTTACAAAAATGTAAACATTGAAAAGCTTAGAAAAACTTCAAAAGAACAGGGCGACAATATACAAATGCAAAAGGAGCACTTTCAGGTAAGGAAATGCCTTGGCATCTCCTCTGGGAGGGTAAAACTGGAACTTCTTGTTTTGAGCACCTGAGAGAAGATTCCCTCATTGGTTGTACTCCTCTGGCTGATGTTATTATTTGCACCATATCCAAAATAAATAATCTGAAGTATTTCTTTTCCCCACTGAAGTTTGCTTTGGTTTATTTGGCTGGGTTCACAAATGTGTTTAAAAATGACACCATCTTTCTGTGTGTGCATAACCTGACTCCAGTGGAGCCTCAGACCTGGCCAAAGGCAGTGTGGTGCGGTCCTGTATTTTTAACAACCAGATTGTGTTACACATATCATGTCTCTGGCTGCTGCTACCAGTGGCTTTGATTTTGAAATGTAATATTACACTGAATGCTAATGACTCAATATTGCCCTTCATTATTAAAGCCATTATTTGGGCCCAGCATTTAATCCTGCACTTTTTCTTGTACTTTGCAAATTGGCTTTTTCTGAGCAATGTGTTATTTCTTTATAATACCTGAGCAATTTTATTTTCCATTCCCTGAACTAATACTTTCTTTCAGGTTGCCATCATCTTGTACCTTGATTCCTTCAATCTATGTTTCTGAGCTTGATAAATTAAGTTTCTTTCCCTTTAGAGATCTCTTACTGCCTAACCCTTCTCACTCTCATAAGTTACCAGATTTTTCCTGCGGGGGGGCTCTTTTTGTTCTGATTTTTGAAGAGCCCCTTTTGTAATAGGGCAGAAAATTTTTCCCATACAAAATATAACTGTGCCAACATCAGAAACAACTGTTAATCAGTCAAATACAATGCAAATTCAATACACTTAAATTTTTTTGGTGAGATACTACTGTATTCTGACACTACTCAGAAGGGGTTGTTTTCATGACTTTGACTAAATTGGATGAAGCTGACACCTGTTTATGGAGGCAGTCATACATAGCAAACACATACCTTGTAGAAACTCCAAAGTAGCCAATTGCTATTTTCAGCCGTTCCACTTCACAGATCCCAGTTTTCAACCCTGACTCTTCAGAATTCACTCAGGCTCCAGGCAGACAGTGTGCCAGCAGTTTATATGAGCTTCATTTTCTGTTTTTAAGAAAAAATGACACTCCAAATATTGAAATGGTGACACAAAAATCACTGAATGATACATGAGTTGGAATTTTAAAAATAACCCTGTTGTTGACTGTTTCTATTAACACAGGGCTGGCTATAGGTGATCTCCTGTGTGTGATTTGGGGGTGCCAAGAAGGGACGGAAAAACAGCTGCCACAATTGTCTGAACTCTGGTTTGATTGTATGTCACGAGGACTAATGTGACTCCCACCAAAAAGGGATTTTCAGGGAGTTATTCAATGGCAGGAGGACCTGTAGTTAACTTTGGGTATAAAAGGAGCATCTGAGGTTTGCCATACAACAAAAAAAGAAGTAATAAGAGAATAAGAAGGAATCATAAATAACTCGTGTTGACTAGGATTTTCCAGTTGTAGATGGTTTGTTAGTTACCAATAAACCTTTTTTTAAAATAACTATAAAGTTCTTTGTGAAGACAGTTTCAATTTCTTGCCATTCTTTCCACCTTATTTCTTTGCTTTGAGATTTGCTGCCAAAACTGTGTGCAGTTCATTAAAGAAATAATATTGGACTACAGCATGCAAGAAAAATACTTGAAAAGTCTATTGTGAATCAATACATTTTGTGAGACAACTAGCTTAGAGAATTTTCAAGACATTTGTCCTCCCTCAATTCTAAAACATATTTAGTTTTTTTAGCTGCTACCTGCAAAGAATGTATTTTTATTATGATGTAGACAGCTCCTCAGAAGAATAATTTGGCAGTTCTGTGTAACTTTCCAACTTTTTTTCTTAGTGTTAGCTGCCTTGAGATGACTGAAGAGGTCATGGATTTGCCTTCAGCTATTCTGAAGTTTTGCCATGCTGTGGCATGCTGCTTGTAGCAGCTGCTCTTAACAGCAGTGCATGAAAAAGAGAGGTGTCTTTCCCTGAAAATGCAGACAAAAATCAAGATTAGTGCCTGGAAATGGATGAACTTGTGGTGGCTGTGATGCATAAGTTTTCCATCTTCCTTTGGGAAGGAATTTTGTTTGGAACTTTTGGGAAGCAGGTTCCTGTGTGATCAGCAGTGTGGTCTTCCTTGGACATCCCTTTCTCAGAAACATTGCTGAAGGTTTTTCTGCACTATGCTTAAGCCACAGCAGTTCTTATCTAGGTGTTAACCTGCCTAAGACAGCAGCTTCTGGGAAGAAATATTCCCCTAGTTGGCTGAAGTGTTTGCACAGTGCTGTAACAGAAGCTGTCAGCAGCAGCAATGCAATTGTTTTGTCTGAATGTTTGAAATGGGCTGATGGAAACAGTTGTGCTTAATAAGATTGCACTGGCTGGAAAGCAAACAGGAAATCATCCATCCCATTTCCATCCCAGCAGAAGGCCCAGCCAGGGCTGTGGAAGCTGGGCATTACAGAAGCTGGATGCTTGCCCAGGTTAATTTGTTCTTCAGGGAAGTGAGTAGAGACTGTTCTTAGCCTGGCTGTCTGTCCCAGCTTGCCCAGGCATGTCTGAGGTTTGTTTGACGATTCCAGGACTGGGTTCTGCACACTGTTTGCACAGCCAGCTCTCAGGTGCTGAGCTCTGAGGTGATCGTGCCTGTGAGGGGCTGCTGGGCATGTTGTGAGGTTTTGCGCTCACAAGTGCAGGTGTGTGGGGGAACCAGGCACTGCTCCCACCTCCTGTCCCCAGAGCTTTTCAGGGAATATCTCCCCTGTCACTGAGCCAGCAAAGTAAGCAGTACAACCAGCAAACTCCTTTTTTACACAAGGGAAGATTCTTGCCATACCTGTGAGTCTGTATTTGTGAACAGCCCAGGTATCATCCCTGAAAGGCAGCAGAGAACTATGCCTGATATTCATACTCAGGGGAACTGCTCCTTGCCATGTGACCTGAAGTACTTCAACAATGGTTATTTTTTATTGTCTGTTAACTGGGGTCACCTTGGAGATCTTTTGAAATATGTTGCCTGCATGAGTAATGGGAAAATGTTTGTATCCCAGTCTTGAAACCACAGGTATGAAAAGCCTTTACCTGGCAAAGCTGTATAAGGGCTGTTGTTCTTGAAGACAGTATTGACAGGATGTGAATGTGGACATACTCTGCTTCTTCAAATTCCTCTACAGTGTAAGTGGTAATCCATGTGCCATTCTGAATGGGATATTATTTGTACTTTTTATAAATGCAGAAACAGAGGCTCAGTTGTTCACCATGGGATGTGCCAGGACACCAAATCTATGATAATATGTGTTTGCTGAGTGCTCATCCATGTGCTTACAGCAGTGGATTGTGCCTTATCACAAGCTGTGTTGTACAGCATGATGGAATTTTGGGATCTGCTGAGGGCATGAGCTTGCATTGGACTGTGTAACCTGGTTACTGAGGTAACCATAAGATTTTCAGTCAGACACTAGGAGTAAAGATGTTCTAAATCAGTTTTCTAAACATCTTGAAACAAATGCAGAAGTAAATCTTCCTGGCCACAGTATGACTGCTTCCATTTGGAAATAACTTTCCCCTAAGGCTTTCAGTCAGAATGCCTTCTTGGGGAGAGCATTTTCTCCTTCTGCTCTAGCTGGTGTTGGAGGAGGATGACTTAGCACTAGAGGTGTATTTGGCCTGAAATGACAATATAAATCACAGTAGGAGGGGTGCAGCTGCAATTTGTAAAATGTGCTGGATGATCAGCAGTCTGTCCTGCCTGCTGCATGGATTGTGGTTAGCTGTGATGAAGCACTGCTTGTCAGGGTATCACTCAGCTGGAAACCTCACAGAAATTGAAGGATGGATTCTCTGAATGTTCTGGAGATGTGGGATGCTTGGTCTGCCAAATACTTCAGGCAGGATGAATTGACCCCTTTCGTAATTAGGATATTTCCTGATTCTTGTGAATTTCTGAAGTTATTTGAGGATTGTCATGAAAAGTCTGTTTTCTGGATTGAAGCCCAGCCAATCCCAAATCTGGAAATAACTGCTCATGAGAGCAAAAAGAACAGTTATATTTGTCAACTCTACTATTGTGGGTAAGTGAGATTTAGAGACTTGCCTAGTGCAGACAGGATCTGAGAAGAGTTTTCTCTTATGGAAATAAGTAGAATTACTTGCACACCAAGGAATTTATGTGGCCCTTCACTCCTTTTCATGGGAATCTGCACTCCTGTTGGGATGTTTGTGAAAGTTTAAACTAAACCAAGTTAAAATAAATGCATTAAACTAAAGCTGGATGCTCTATCTATATGAACCATGACATGCTGAATTATTCTGAAAATCACCATGTAGTAGGTGCAAAAACACCCAAAACGGTATAGACAGGAAGCAGTGCTGGCAAATTCCAAAAGTGTCAAGTTATAAAGTTCTTGGATGCTTCAGGATTTACTGCTGGAATATTCCTGTCTTGAGAAAAACTCTTTTTCATGTGAAGTGGTCTCTCTGGGGTCAGTGAGGGGAGAATATGTGGAGGAAACCACTGGGCGTTAACAGCTTCCCACAGGATAAAGCACAAACAGTCCTTCCTTCCAAACATCCAGTTACTGGGTGTGAGCAGGAACTCAGAACCTTATTCTTAATTAAGAATACTGGCCTCTTGCTCCAGAAAAATAGTTAAGCAGTTGTTTATAGCACTGAGGGAGCTCAGAGGAGGAGCTGGTTATACTGATTCATTCTGGTTATTGGCTTTTCTTCCCCCTTCCTAGTTCTAAGTCATTTAACTGGGACTAACAGCTAAAGCTGGTACTATCCTGCACGTCACATAATCCTTTCTTATTTTCTATTCTGCTTGATGATGCAAGTTGAAACAAAAAACAAAGGCCTGGTTGTTTAAACTCTGTAAAAAAGTTCATGTGCTTCTAAGCCTGGCTTTTAAATCACACCTCCATGCCCGTATGGAAAAGCTACAGGCAAGTTTTGAGCAGTTCATTCTTCACTCTGTTCTGCACACAGCTGATGGCATCACAAGAGGGGCAGGAGGAGAACTGGCATGCAGATGGTTTTTTAAGTGCTCTGGTTAGAGATGGTGCTGGGACCAGAGCTTTGAGGTCAGGTAAGGAGATACCTGGAGCTGTCACCCCAGGGTCACAGGATCAATGCTGAATGTGCTAAAAGCTCACATCCTCCTGGGCAGTATTTTCAGAGCTGCTCTTGGGTAGCAGATGTTCTCTCTAAAATGTGACTGTCCATATGGCACCAGGCACATAAATAGGGCAGACCCCTATTTCTTTTGAAGCCTTACGTGAGCTAGAAGATAGCTCAAGATAAGATAGCTCAAGCTTAAGATTCTATCTTAAGATAGAATGAAATGGAGGAACTGAGCTATGCAAGTGGTTAAGTCATTTGTGATGTTCTAACACTTCCACTGATGATTTCTGCCTTCCCCAGGTAGCTTCTGTGGCATGCCAGAATGCTCCTCTGCTCTTTGGAAATAGAGGAGTGGTGGTAGAATGCAACACAGGTACAGAGGTGTCACTGCTCTTGAAGCACGTTTGGATACTGCTGTGTGTCCAAACTGTGATCCTGACATCCCTGAATCACCTCACTGCACTTCTGTGATTCAAGGACCATCCAAACTTACATCCAAGGGCTCCTTGGACACAAGGACCAAAAATGTTCCACTTATTCAAGTTAGAAAAGTTGTTTCAAAGGCTACAATGTGGAATATAGGAGAAACCTGGCCTTTAAAATGAGAATTTTGGAGATAGTCACAGTGGCCATCACCTCAGTACCTGGGGCGGGTACTGGGTGTTCTTGTTCTTCCTTTCATTTTAATGGCACTGTAAGAGCTCTGAAGAAGTTTTTATAAAGACAGTGAGTTGTAAGCCGGCCCAGGAGACAGGAGCAGTTTTCCCACATGTGTTTGAAGGCAGAAAGAGACACAGTGTTAGTACCAGAAATAAACATGGATCTGGGCTTTAAATATGGAGTTCAGCTTTCTCAGCATTTGTGTAGTTCAGTAGTTTTGATTCTTCCTTTAGCTTATCAGAGTTCTTTTTGCTTGGCAGAAGGGAAGTGTCTCAAGAAGGAGCTGTTTGGGATATTGCTCCATCCTCTGTGCATTAACTCTTTTTCCCACACAGGAGCAATTACAATTTTTCAATTTTTTTGTCTTTCTTTTTGCCATTTGATGGCACCATCCCTTACCTCTTTATGTCTGTTCCCCTACATGAGGAAAAAAAAAGAACTGTAGATGTGGGGGGATAGAATGTAAGACGATAAAGATAGTGCAGAAGGTAATCTCACCCCTGAGGAGTTGCAGCTGTACTTATTAGCAAAGATTAGGAACAGGCCTGCCCTTAACAGGCCACAGCTGTGTCCAATGAGGATGAGTGCTATAGAAAGGGGGTTAGCTGGGTGAGGAGAGTGTTAGACTTTGTTGGCTGTGCTGTGAGATGGAAGGAGTCGGTGCTGTAAGGAGCTGCCCATGAGAAGTCACTGAGACTGTACGGGAGCTTTGCAGTAAGATGACAGCATGTAGATGCTAGCACTTACTAACTCTCAATCTGAGAAAGCTAGAATTCATTCTGAAAGCCACAGAATTAAGTGAACCTGTTACAGGATTCTGAGCCACTTCTGAAAAAAGGCTGAATTTAGTTTCAACACTTTAGTAATGAAATTCAATCATGAGTAGCAGTCTCAGGAGAGGTGCACTAACTAAAGGTCTTCATTTGCAGCTGTCACCTGAGAGCTCTTGTGGCAGTGGGAGAGCTCAGGGCCGAAAATGGGGATAAGGTGTCACACTGAAGATGTTTTTGTGTTATTGCTCTAACCTGTAGTGGACTAAAAAGGACTCATGTCTGACAGAAAGAAGGACTGGGCTGTCCATGCAGACTTGTGGCTCAGCACAGTTGGTTTCAGTGGCAACAAGACAGAGTCTTTGGTGCTATTAATCCTCTTCTGGCCTTGCATGGCAGCACTGCTTGGGTTTATGTGCTGTATCCAGTGCCTCTTGCTAGAAAAGGAAGGCATCAAGACCCTGGAAGGTGCTTTAGTTCACTGGCCAACAATCTCCATTTGCCTTCAAGCCTTTTCTGGCATCATCCTTTCTGCCATGCCTCCAGTGAGAGTGTAGTTATTCAATTAATTTATAGGGTGCAGCCTCAGCCAGGTTGTTTTTTAGTTTGGAGTAGCCCACATCCAACTTGTGGTGTCCACAAGCAGAGATATGTGGGAGGTTTAGGTTTTGGGAAGATTTGGCAGGTACCATGCACATGCCAGAGGTTCTGCAAAAGCAGGTTTGGATCAATGGCTTTGAGGACAAGCATTGCCACTGCTTGATCTTTGAGAGTTGCTGTGTCTGAGCAGACTGCTGCCCAATTTCTAAGTTTTTCAGCCCTGTGATTTTTATGGTATACAGGCAAAAGGTGTGATGTGATTAGCTTCAGCAGCTCTTGCACGTCTATACCTGTGCAGTAAGTCTTTGGCAAGAAGCAACAAAGGTGTCTGTCAGAATTTAGGAGTTTAGTTTTCTGTCAATTGTCAAAAATTCTGTCATTGGATTTTTGACTAAAGGAAGAGATAGTGATGCCCTCAATAGCAAGAAGGATTCCTGCTTTTTTTTTTTTTTTTTTTTTTTTTTTTTTTTTTTTTTTTAAATCTGAGAAATATAAAGGGATGGAATACAAGAGCATGGTTTATTCTTTTCTTTTGTTTTCCCCTCCTTCAGGGAACAGATGTTGGAGTTAAGCTTGGTCATTCCAACACTTGCCTTAAGCAGCAGCATCACTGAAAACAAATTAAAATAAGAGAATGAAAAGTTGTATGCTGTGCCACAAAGCACATATGAATGTGGACTTGCATTTCTGAATTTTGGCAGGAAGCGAGGTGGGAAATGCTTTATTAGAAACCTTGACTCTATAATGTCACAATTTAATTGTGTTGGCAAGGTGCTTGAGCTTCCATCATGTGTGGACATCTGTGGGGTTTGCCTGTTGTTGTCTCATGCCCTGCACACCGATGTTTTAAGAGAACAGTGTTTGCTGAATGGGAGCAGGGAGGTGGAAGCTAAATAGGGAACATTTTCAACTCCAGCAGAGTCTACTCTGGCGTGCAGCATGCTGCCTTTTCCACAGGGATTTGCGTGTTCTGTGGAGTGTACCCCTGTTATCTCTGTGGATATGTGTAATCATGTGGTTCTGAAGATTTTCCACGTGCTCTCCTCTAAGCCCAGCTCAAACTCATGCAGAAGGCATCACCAGTGCTGTGAGAAAGCTCTTGAGGTTCTGCTGAGCTCCCTTCCCATGCTAGCTGTCCTTCAGAGCTACCTCAAATTAAATTGGCAGTAACCTCAGAACTTCTGAGTGTCTGTTGTATTTGCAGGGTGCCCCGTGGCAGGAAGGAATGATGAATCTGACTTCATGTTCTCAGAAGGCTAATTTATTATTTTATTATACTATATTATATAAAAGACTACTAAACTATACTAAAGAATACAGAAAGGATACTTACAGAATGCTATAAAGATAATAATAATAACTCCTGACTCCTTCCAGAGTCTCAACACAGCTTGGCACTGATTGGCCATTGAGTAAAACCAATTCACATGAAACCAATCAAACAACCACCTGTTGGATAAACAATCTCCAAACACATTCCAAAGCAGCAAAACACAGGAGAAGCAAATGAGATAAGATTGTTTTCCTTTTTCTCTGGGGCTTCTCAGCTTCCCAGAACCAAAATCCTGGACAAAGAGATTTTTTAGAAGATACGACAGTGGCAAGTGTCCTCATGACTACTCTGTATGAGCATTTCTTTCTGTTAAGAAGTGCCAGACCTGGGATTGAGTTTGGTAAGGACAATTTGAACCCTGCAGGCAAACAGGACGGATACACCCGCCGAGCTCAGCAGAAACCTCTTATGGTGCCAGATCCCCTGGTTTCACACTTGTCACAGCTCAGAGCTGAGCCTTCCTTCCTGTCTTCTCTTGAAGGTTGTTCCTCTCCTTACCTGTGTTACAAAATTTCAGGTTTCAGTACTGCTGTCCTACTTGTAAACATTTCTCCTGCTGCTGGTTGTAGCTTCACTCTCAAAAATGCCGTTCTGCAAGACTGGAGGGGCATTGCTCCAGCACCAGGAAGGATAATGTCACTCCTGGTTTTTCTCACTATTTCAACTCTCAATATTTGATACTTATTTTGAAGATAACTTTCATTTTTTGCAAACCTGGCCAACCAGCACTGGTGGCTGAGGAGCTGCTCCCCTCACAAGTGTTGTACTGAGATGTGGTTTGTGAGAATTGCAAAACCATTTGGCTGGCACCTGCCAAGCCACTAATTTTTCCAAAGCTGTGCCTAATAAAGTATTTTATGACATCCAGAAATCAATACAAGTATACAGTAAAAATCTACTATGCTTATTTCTTAATGGTAAAACATGCACATATTCTATGCATACATATATATAAAATTGTTTTTTAACGGGAAATGAGCAGCTTCCTCATCTTTTGTAGTGTGTTACAGATGTTCACTGACAGAGGCTCAGACAGATCTTTAATCTTAGAGGGATTAAGTTTGGTGTTATCTCTTTCTGAAACTTTGCATTTAATATTAAAATATAATGTGTTTCATCTTGGTTTCTTAAGAAGTACGCAAATCTAATTTTTAAAAAGAAACTGGTAGAGCTCAGAAGTACCATTTTATAATGGCAATAAAGCAAAGAATTCTTGAAAATAACCTTAAGCAGGGCTATTGCTTACTGGCCCTTTTTTCAATATAATAATTAGGAACAGTGGGCTAAAATTCTCTTGAATTTCTTGTGTGCTTACTTTTCTGAGCATCCTGAACTATCTGCAGTTTGAAAACAGATGCATGCATTAGTGGTGTGTTGCAAGGAACAATTTGATTTGTATTTTTCCTACATTTTCCTTGCTGTTCATAGAATATAATTAAATATGCTCTTTAACTTGGTGATGGTGTTTTTCAGCAGTATTACTACTGAGAATAGGTTTAGACTTAGACCACTAAAATCACAGTAAACTCAGATATTTTTTTCTTGCCTTGAAAAACCTGCTGAGCATCTCAGAGGGCCAAGCCCTTAATAACTGAATATTCCAGATACATTGGTCTTTTTTTTTCCTTCTTTATCCTCGCCTTAATTTCCTCTTCATTTTTGCAATCTGAAGTTGCCATTTCTTATTTTCTGGTATATTTTGTCATTAAAGTTTACACATGAAAGCATAAATTACTTATTTTTCTTTAGAATACTCAGAAGGGAACAGGACCAGTGTCTTTGCTGTTAACCCTTGAGGTTTTTGGCAGGTGCTCTCTAGGCAGTGAGCCATGCTGATAGGAAGGACTGTCACCTGTGAAATGCCAGGGGAAGGAACTCACAGGTGGTTCTTCCTTGCCTGCTGCATCTTCCCTACAGGACTTTGTTCTTAAGACATTTGATTTTTCTTTAGCAAAAGCATCGATGAGAAAAATGCTTTCTGGCTTTTTCATTTGAGTTCCCAGACTGCTGGGGAAGATGGGAAGAGGAGAGGTAGGCATTATTGCTGCTTTATAATTAGGTCCGTAACTTCAGTTTGTACCTAAAGGGTTTGAGCTTTAGCTGAGTCAGTGGTGGATTTGCAAAGGCAATTTTATTTTATTTTGCTTCATTTTGTTGTCCTGACGGATACATTAGCTGCTAAGGAGAGAAAAGCACTTTGAAATGAAGCTGCTGTGCATTTCAGTGATCTTGGCCCTGTATGTCTCTATCAAAGTCTTTATGCTTGATGTTGTTGAATGTTTTGGTTTTTTTCAAAGATCTGATTTTTGGGTGGATTCTTACAGTTCGGCAATGGTCAATGTAAGGCAGTGAGTACAGACTGAACTGGGACTGTCCTTTTGCAATAAGAGTTTTGAGAATTAAATATGAAATGAGTTGGAGTAAAAAGTGGGAGGATGAGCAGAGAAAATAGAACCATTAAAAGCAGGTGTTTTACAGCTCACCCCCAAAAAATGGCATTTCTCCATCTGTCCTGGCAGCTGCTGTGCCCTTTTACCCCTGTGTACCTGTGGGCACTGGGGAACTCTTTGCACTGAAGGGAAGTCACCTAGGAACTCTAAAGCAAATTATTTTAAAGGAATAGATGAAGAGTGTGTGTACTGATCAGGTGAGGACATTTCTATCCATGGTTATTTCTAAGGGAGGTGGGAGAAAAGGAAGTTTGCAAGGGAGATGTTCTTTATTTCCCTCTGATTCACCACCTAAAAAACCTGCAAAATGTGAGTGTGCCTTATAACTGCACTGGGAAGGAAAGGCTCAGTGATTCATTTTGTTTGTTTTAATTGAAGAGTCACTAGAAAAACAACTTATTATCTTAATAAGCCTGTTCAATGTTGTATAGTAAAACCTTTTACAACTACCATTATGTTTCCTCATCCCAGAGGTATAAAACCTATTTTTTTGCATCTGTGAAGCATTGGCAATCACCCTTTCATGGATTTTCAGGTTGGTATATGAAAAATAAGAAGCATTTAATAATTCTTGCTAAATATATTTTTGTGTTAATATGTTGAAAATGTGATGTCTGCAGTTTGAATTGCATTAGCAATTGTGTGTCCAGGATGACAGGTCAGGTGTGCGGGGAGAAGGCAGAGAAGCAGGGTAGTTTGAAGGCTTTGGAGGTTTTATTTCATCAGAAAGAAATCCCATTGTTATTTTGTTGTCTGTGTCCTTTTCTGTGCTGACAGCATGTGTAGAGGAAGTGGAAATTTCATGTTTGGCTTTCCTCACTTTTCAGTCCCAGACTGTTGAGTCAGCTTCCTTTCAAAGCCTCTGATGGCATGAGAAGCTGTGTGATATAATTGCTGCTGCTTGGGTGGGTGTTTTAAAGGCATTCTGCTGTAGGTTATTGCTCCAGTGCAGGGTGGTTTGTATGGTTCAATTTGTTAGATTTTTGAAGTGATTTTTGAGTGGATTTTTTTAGCTGGATCACTGCATGTAAGGTATGAGCAGAAGTAAATGATGATATATTTGGGGTCAGAACTCAAGTAGGGGATAGAGCTCTGTGTTAGATGTGGATTCTTTAATGAAAAATGAGGTCTAAAATTAAATCACCTAACAAGAAATACGAAGCTGAAATAATGTGCAGACAGCTGAAAAGCACAAGAAGATCTTTTCTTTCTGGCAGTTATTTTGAAATGAAATAAAAGACTTGGTGTGATTTAGTGGCAGGTCAACACAGAATATAGTATTATTGCGATTGTCAGTACCTTTTCAAAGGTGTTGGTGTTTTTCAGAACTCCTGCCTGTGAAGGGTTGGATTTTTGGTAGTTGTATTAGACTGCCATGAGGTATATTACTACAGCACAGTAATTTCCAGTTGTTCTTGCAGCAACAGCTGTTCTATATAAAGGTTTCAGATTAAAGATGGGGGAATAGAATAGTTATATAAATATACTCTGCTTCTGTTCCTGCAGAAAAAAACAAACTATAGTGGAGACTCATAAATCAAAGGAAAAGGGAGCATGCCTTGTGTATGTTAAGTCAGTTATGTGGCCTGAGCTTGTCAGTCAAACATAATGAAATTCATATTTCTGCTGAAATTACTGTTTTCCGCCTCAGAAAGAAACACAGAAGATCTCACAAGTTCATGAAATGCCATGAGTTATAAATATATGGGAATTCTGTGCCTGCAAAAAAAATGTACCGAGGCAGTACAGACTAAAGTTAATAACATTCTTTTAATGCAAGGGGAATAGCATCATGGAACCTGGCAGACACAAGCATGGTGTTTTTCTGACATTTGGTGTGCCACACAGTAATAATCCAGGTGTGAGAGAGAATCACAATGGCATGGGAGGAGATGTATTGTTGTTTTGGCATGTCATGAAGATAAAAAAGGATTGCTGCCAATTTTGGTGAAAGGAAGGGACAGTTCTTTGTAGTCTTTTTGTTTTCTTGGGGGGTGAAAAATGAAAAGCAAAACTTGGTGGGATGAGAGGGTGATGAAGCACAGTAACAATGGTTGAAACTTGCTACTAAAACACCTCTCTGCCAAGTTATTAATACGGACAGCTACTCTAATAAAAAAATGATTGTGTGATTCCTGAGGTGATGAAAGATACCTTTGTTGATTTAGCCAAACTGCTAACAATACACACTTGGTGTGTTATTTTTCTTGTTACCTTCAGCAGATGATGTTAAGCCAGTTTGTAGACATGAGCTGGTAGACATGTCTGAGCAGGAAAATGTGCATTTTTGCTGTGTTACTCAGCATTATAACAGTTTGCCAAGACTCAGCCACATTTATATCAGTTTTTCATTTGTGGAATTTTTTTTCTGACTGACCAAAAATAGGTGCCCTTTGTGCCCATAAGTGTTTTGTGGCCTTAAAAACACTTGTAACAAACATTGGCACTTGGCACACATGAGGTTACTCATTCAGGACCATGAGCTGCCTGCCTGGAGAGTTGACTGTGCTTTGGGGTGTGCATCATCCCTTTGCATAACCATCAGCTTCCTCTGTGGCATTTTCCAGCTTTGCAGGGGCAGTTACAGCCTCACAGAGGGTACAGAGTTTGGTACAGAAACACCCTGGGCTAGTATTTTTTTTCTTCCAGTTAAGGCTAGGACTTGGCCAAGGTCCAGGTCTTGCCCAGAAGAGTTGCCCTAATATATTTCTTTTAGAAATCTTTCAATAATGGTAATATTAAAAAGACATTAAACTGTTTATAATTAATAAGAATCATAATATAGAATTATTACTCATTAAATCAACCTCATAAGAACTTAACCTTATGAAAAACATAGCATAAAATATGCTTTAAGAAAGCCTAAAGTTAACCTTTTAAAGTTTTAAGATATATTGGCAGTTAGAGAATAGAAAAAAAGGTTTTAAAATAGCACATGTCATAGATAATTAGATAAAGATATGTTAAAGTTGATGAGAAGCTAAATATAAGTAAGGTAATAATATCACATGAACAATGTTTAGTGGATTCATTTTATAAAAAACAAATCGGTAGGGATTACCTTAAAGAATGGAGACCTACAAAGAAGATGATGACAAAATAGCAGCCAGAGGCCACTCCAGTGTTCTCCTAGCCCCCCCCAAAGGGTGATTTTTGCTCAATAACCATGCCACAATGAACTCAGATGCTGGCCTAGGCCATGGTACCTGGCTCCTGGTTTTGTGTTTTCACAGCAGGAAATTCAGTGTGTTGTTTCATTGTTGGCATGCCTGTGATTTTCTTGATAGCCATGTCTCTGACATAGCATGAGTGTTATTTTTTAGGTTGAACCTACATGTTGTTCCTCATTTCCATTAAGCTGTGCTTTCTCTCTGTGTGCCCTGTGTTCCTGAAGTACCTGTCTGACCAGGCAGGGGTTGGAAGGCATTCTCAAAAGTACAAAGTTGTCAGTCAGGCAAAACTCATGACACTTTTTTGGGTTGGGGTTTATAAGGACCTGCATCAAAACATGATTTCTCATTTCAATCTGACTGGTATTTATGGAGACTTAACTTTTTCAAGTCTAGACAGAGAAGAATTTGAAACTTTCTTGTAGTTACAGCAAAACCCAGTGGTCAGTGCTGAAAGCAAACACAGAGTGCTCATTCCCACAAGGGGGGCTGTGCTGTAGGGCAGCATCCTGGTTTTGGAGACGAGAATTGGACACTTAGACCTGTCTAAGCCATCTGCATGGTGGCTGAAGGGCAAAAAATAATCAGCCTAAGTAGAAATGCAAACAAACCATCAGGCTTTTAATCTCAGGGACAGTGTGGGAATCATAAATCAGGGAAAGGGCTAATGGAGTGCTTACAGGAAGCACAGGTGATTAGGAAAGGTTTGACTTTTCTGTTAAGATACTTTAGCTGCTCACTGACCCTGCACAAACTCAATTTTTGCATAGCAGATAGGATAAATAGAAAACAGGATTATACAGGAAGAAACCAGCATTATGTAGATTTTCTCATGCACCCCTTTAATTGCATTTTCTGGACTCTGAAGTAGGTGTGCTTCTCTTTGCTGCATATGGTAGCAACACTTCTGATGTACAGCATAGAGTCATACAGTGTTCCTGTATTCCTTTTTCTTACCTCATGGTTTTTTGTTTTTTTTTTTTTTCAATTGCTGCTTCTTAGGATTGAAAAATAAATACCTTTATAATATGATGGGGTTCTTTTTCCAGAAAAGAAAATGAGTGAAGTTTGAAGAGACAGAAGAACATTATAAAGTAGCTTTTATGTTCATGTAGATCTTGTTTGTGTCCTGGGGCCAGCAAGGACAAAACTGGGAAACCCATTGTTGTATTTCTGTGTCTCAGGCACAGCTTTGAGTCTTGAAACACAGCCATCGAAATTTTGTAGTCAAGGAATGTATCACAGCAATATTTTGTATAGAGTAAGCTGAGAGTTTAGAAGTTACAATAGAGCATATGTACATGTGATAGGAGCCCATTGGATAAAAATATATTCATTGCAGCAGAAGTAAGCAAAGGTGATTGGTTAGAAAAGCAAAATGAGCTTTGTGGCAACTGTCCATTGGATTACAAAGTTCTATATTGTCTTGTAAGGAAGAAGTTGTAACCACTTTGAGCTGTGGCTGAGTGCTTGCTCTCTTAAACCTCACAGCCTCTGAAACTGATGTTTACCTGAGCAATAAATGATTTTTAAGCTGACCGTGGTCCCATCCCTTCAGTTAAAACAGAGATAATATCCTTGGTCCAGTCCAGCTGGGGAGCTCAGGGAGCAAGAGAGATGTCTTCTGCTCTTCTGTGCCAGGACAGTGGAGGAGAGGCCAGAGACAGGTGTAGGCAGGAATCGTGGGCTGAATCAGCCCTGTATGCCCAGAGTGAGTAAAGAGGATCTCTCTGAGTCCCTGGGAACTGAAGAGTGAACTGCACCGGGTAGCAACAGTATTGGAGAATGGGATGCAAGCCCTGCAGCATCTTCTTGAACAGCCTGGCTTGCCTTGTGATTCAGCCACTTGGCTGCAGGCTAAAGGTTTAACTTTTGGGGGTTTAATATATACTGTGGAAGCTTGTTGATTAGCAGTTACAGCATGAGATTATACTTTGGTGAAAACAGAGCTGCTGCTTCAAAGTTTCTTCAGGTTTCTCTTCTTGTTGTATTTGCTGAGTTAGTGGTCTGCAAGTGATTTTTTTTTTTTTTACTGTTTAGTTTGAGGGCTCTGCCTTACAGCTGCAGGGTGATCAGCTAAGGTCCTGCAAAGTGGTGGCTTTTTAAAAAGAACTGATGCCTTCAACATTAAGAAAAAAATTCTTTTGCATTAGTCCATTTTAGCAGCCAAGGCAATTTTCCACATGGTGGCTTTATGGAAATGGGTTGCAGCTCTTGCCAACCATGACCAGAACATTACAGGAAATGTATTTTCATGGAAGATTTGCTGCAATTGCCAACTGGAGAAAGGGAGGGAGGCAGGGGTTTGTTCTGTTAATGGACAACTGCATGCCATGCTAGGAATCCCTCCTGTTAAATTAAATTGGTTTGCACTTTCCACTGTTGCTTGTTCCATGCTGAGAGAAATAGTTACTGATAAAGCATTTCCCCCTGTAAGAGCTGACGTGTTAGTGTAGCATGACACCTCATGCTGAAATGGGGTGTACAACAAACACATTTAGGTGTCTGACTGAGATAATTGGAATATTTCCATGGGGTGACTTGGTCAGAACCAGAACTAATGGAAATTGGCTTTGCAGCCTTAGTGCTTATAGCTGGTAATATCTTACATGATTTACACAAAAGAGATTTTGAATCTGCAGATAGTACTGCACATGCCTGTCTTTAAGTATGTGAATAGTATTTTTAAGTTAAAAATTCAGCATTAAAGTCTAAAGGTTTGGGTGGATTTTGATGCACTGTGGTTTTTTTTTCCATTGCTGGTAAAGTGCAATACTTTCCAAGTTGAAGCAGGAATGATGTGTGGCTTTATTTATATGTGAAAATGTTATCCATGCTGGGAATATATGATTGCTGGCAGGAAAAAGCACTGCATGACTGATTCCCCTTTGGTAAATATTTGAATTCCAGTAGGTCCATTATCAATTCCATATGAGGTATTTTCCAGTTCTTCCTGCATACACAGGAGATGAGAATAAAAGAGAAACAGAAGAGAGAGAATAGGTAAAACCCCTAAACTAAACTCCTTGTTTCTGTCAAAGTAGTTTGGAGCTGTGAGGCAGGGAGACCTCTCAAATATTCACATAGGGTCTTACTGGCTTATGTTCTCATTTAATTTTTCTGCTGCTTGATTTCAGTCTTCTCTTCTAAGGAATTTAAACCTGAGTTCTCTAAGTTTTTGTTGACCCTGACACTGGACAGGTAAGTCTGTTGAAACAGAGCTTAATAAAAATTTTACTTGAAATTATTGTGAAGAAGCACATGAGGTAGGTTTTGCTCTGTAAGGGGAGAGTCATGCCAGACTAGGGTGGAGGTGCTAAGACCATCCAGACAGTAAAAATAGTGTTTGTAAAAATAGTTTTGGACTGGTTGAGGTTTTTATAGTGACATGTGGAATTTTCAGCAATTGTGTTGGTCTTGCTTTGAATTTACTTCAGAAAGTTTTAGTGCCTACTATGTGATGTTTGTAATTATATAAGTAGGGAAAGAGAAAACAGTGATGTAAGAGCAATTGGATAAAACTACCCTGCACATACAATAGATGTACTTCTTAACAAACTGCCAATCTGTTATAAAATGTTAATTATTAGTCCTTTCATTTCCCATTCCCAATAAGAAGGGATTGGTTTAGCTATGTTTGCCTGCAGAAAAGCTGGAATGACCAATTGAAGTTCACTTTGTGAGGAAGAGCAGGTCCTGGATAGACATAGTTGATATAGTTCATGTGGCATATGATACATTTAGACCTGGTTTTAATTTTGAGTGTATCAACAGCATTATAATTACATTGAACAGATTATTCTGCTGTAGCTGTGCTTTAACATTTGTTACACAGAGTAAATTGGAAGAAATTTCGAATTGGGAGCATGGTGGAAAGGCTGAGGCCTTAAAGGAGGTGACACTGTGACTTTGTGACTGAATTTAGGAAATAAAAGATTCTTCTTTGTAAATCTTGGTGATCATAAGGAGAGAGTGATAAGGGTGGATGGTCTCCAACCATTTCTTTACTATCTTCAGATGTGGAAAATATGCATGAAGCTCTTGAAACTGCAGAAGTAATTTAATCCAGAGCAGTTGTGCAGTGCTTTATTTTGCAAGGGAATGAGGCAACCTTTGCCTGCTGCTGCTCTTCTGAGCAAAGGCATGTGCCATGAACCACCTCCCCCAAATGTGACACTTTAATACAGCCATGAAGGGCTGGAGGAAACTGAAAACAAAACCCTAAGTCCTGTCTGTATAGTAAATACAGAGAGTGAAGCTCACTGTATGATTCCTGCTTTTTCTTTGCCTGTTTTATTTTGTTGACGGATAGCTGGTCTTCCTTAGCCTGAACTTCAACTCTCAGCTGTGAACTCCCTTTCCTTGAGGAAAGGCTTGGAGTTTGATAAAGCAGTCAAATGAGGCAAAAAAATACTTCTACAAATCAGCGGTGCCCCTAGTGAGTGTTTCCACCTGAGTGGAGTGGCTTCTGTGGTACACAGAGTATGACATGCCATCTCCTGTGCCAAAGCCATTATTAAATCAACATACCATGCAAGATTTCTTAACAAAGTATCAGCAGAGGATTGTTAAATAGTCACCAGGACAGGAAGAAATGCAGGCTTTGGAAGAAAATGAAGCTTTCACGTGCCAACTGGCTGTTGAGAACTTGAAAAATTATGGTTCCTCACAATTGTGCCCCATTGTGCTCTTGGAGAGCTCTCTGTAGCTTGTTCCCTCTCTGAATCCTGATAGCAAGGCAGCTCCTGGAGGAGAGGGGGCCTGTGCTGTGTGCCTGGATGAAGGAAAAGAGTTCTTTAGATGTATATGGTGCTTAGAAAAAAGTGGTTTAATCATTTGTGTTGATGAAGCAGTGCTCAGCTGTAAGGAAGGGAGATAAATGTCACACGTGCTTGGTGCATGGCAGCAAAACCAATACGTGCCAGTGATTTACCTGCTGTGTCTTAGCAGGTACATAGTGCATGGGTGAAAACAGTAATGCTTTTTGGGGGAAGAAACTACATATTTTGCAGTGTTTGCTTCAGGAGCAAGCATTAGATGTTTGCACCAGAAATGACATGAAAAGCTGAGAAATCCAGAGTTATAACTTAAAGGTCCTTTTTGCCTTGGACATTATAGCATCTGAAAATAAAATGAAAATAAATGAAAATGAAATAAAAGAGATCTGAATCACTTGCTTATGAGGAAGACTGAATGCACATAGCAGAAGCTGTGCAAATTACAGGGTCCATCTTTGATTTCTTTGCTTATTTGCAGTATTTCAAGTGATGGAGCAGTGTGATTTTGCTTATGCAGGAAGTTTTCAGCAGCTGATTATTCCACTGATGTTTCTTGGATTTCTTTTCTTTTTGTTGTGTTTCATAGTAAAGAATGGTGCTGGACTTGTGATTTGAGATTTTCTGATTGCCTTGACTTTTTCTTGTTGCCAGTCCTTCCCCTGGCTGGGTACCTGGCTGTGAGCACTGCATTAAAACATTTTGGTAGTTCACTGACTGCTGTAATTCTGTGATGAGTCTTCCTGGCTGGACTGTAAACAGATTTCCTTGGAAATATAACATGCTGAAGGCAGTTTTAGACATGGCTTCCTGTTTTCTAGCAGTACTTTGCAAAGAGACTCAAGTTTGTAAGAGACCTACATTGATTTTAAAAAATCCCAACTGGCTCCTTACCATTTTAATTAATTAATTAGATCTAGTTCCACAAGCAGAGGTTTTAGTTATGAGTCAGCCAGCCATTATGATCAGTGACTATCTGCTCTGAAAAAATTGTGGCCTCAGACACACATGAAATGGCTATAGTTTGTATGAGTGCCATTGGTTCTCTTTACAGGTTACAGAATACCTGTAAGGAAGCAAAGTTCAGTTCTCCTTGCAGTATGAATCAAATTCTTCTCTTAGGTCCCAGAGGTTACAGTTGGGTGGCACTAGGAAAATACAGAGTCACCTTCATCAGATTCTTTTGTGAAGGCACAAAAGAATTTAAACCCTTCACTCCAATCTGAGTCATGACTTGGTCACAGATTGTCTCCTGCTGTTCATGTAAAGAGGAAAGTCTGCTAAAGAGGAACAGCTGGGGGGAGCTGCATTTACATTGGGATATTTTGTAGATGGGTTGTTTTCTTCTTCAACACTCTGCCTACTGGATGTTTGTGTCTGTAGTTGAACAGCTGATGCTTCAAAAAAGAAAGTGGATAAGGAATAAAAGAGAACAACAGCTATTTCCTGAGCGGCTGTAAATTGATGTGGATATCCCATTGTTAACCAAAGCTTCTCCTAGTGCTGAGATGAAGATTGTGGCAGTGAGGTCCTGTGGTCCCAAGTCTTGTATCCTCTCAGTTCATAGGAAGCACTTTTTCCTGAAGAAATGAGTTTTAATTGTTATCCAGCAAAATACTGTATATTTACTGCTTTTTACTGTTATGTGCTAATTGTAGAGGCCATTGATTTCTATGTTGCTTGGGCAGGATCTGGGGCAGTCTAGTTCACAGTAAATAAAGGAGTTTCATGGATGTCTAACCAGAGCTGGGCACCTCTTCAAAATGATGTAGGAAGATGCAAAGGTATCATTCATTCTTTCTGCAAACAGCAAATGTAATAAAAAGCTTCATTGGTTTTGTTTTCCTTCCTTCACACAGCAGCTGAATTGCAATTATACTTAGATTTTTTCCCCTACTGTTATTAGAAGGAGAAGAAAGCTATTATTCCACCATTTACCAATTCAGACATGAAAATGAAAATGTTTATTTACTTTTGTTACAGAGGTTGAGTGCACGATCCTACTTGCATTGCCATCAGTGGCAAAGCTCCTGTTAATTGCAGTGAGATCTGGGTTTTCCTCTTGTTGGGAACAGGAGATGCTATGATCAGCTTCATTTGTGACAGCTCTAAAAGTGTTCAGAGCCAAGGATTTGAAAAACAACCCACAAAAAAGAGGAAAAGTATATCAGAAAAACATCCAGCTATCCTATCTGTGGGCCTGGTAATAATTTTAGGGGAAGTAAACAATGGCAATGGACTGTCAAAACATGCAGTGATCAAGTAAAAAAATACCAGATTGTTGAAAATTTTTTCCCTGAGGGAAGAAGTCTCTCTTTTGAAAATAGGAAGTTCAAAACAAATCTAGCAGACATGTTCAAGTTAAGATTTCTGATGCATGAAAGGGGAGGTGTGTGGATTTGGGTTAGTCCAGTTTAATTTATCTTTAGATAAGCTTTGTAGGTGTCCCAGCTTGGCAAGTCCTGTTGTCTGTATGTGTTCCCAGGCTTGCAGCGGGGTGGGGGAAAGGTTGAAAGTATAAAAGGATGAAAGGATGCTCCTGCTTTTCTCTGCAGGTGTGGAGGTGCCCCAGTCTGAGCAATCCACCTGTGCTGCTCTGTGCCCCCTTTAAATGGGGTGACATAGCTCCAGGTCTGCCTGTATGGAGCAGGAAACAGAGTGAATAGTGCATTTTAAATGTCTTTGCTTCTTCTGCTGGCAGGAGTAAAGCAGAGCTAATTTTGTTTGAGTTTTACAGTATCTGAGCCAAAATTTATGTAGTCTGTGTCTCTGCTGTTTGGTGAATAATCACCAAAACAAAAGTAATCAGTCTGTGTCTTTCTTCTTAAAAAGCAACAAAAAGTCATTAAGGGAACCCTTGAAATAGAATATGAGTTGAGAAGGGAACACAGGTTTTTGGTTTTTTTTTTTTTTTGTAATTGTTAATGCCTTGCTCTAAGTAGAAAGCTTTTAAGTTTAAATAACAGTTTTAAAGTGATGAGAAAGGAGTGAAATTTGTCCTTCACCCTACAGCTCTTGATGTATTTGCTTTCTCTTGGGAATAAATTTGAGCAGAGAAGTGCTAATTCCTCAATGGATTCAACTTTTATTTCTTGTCTTTTATTTATATTTACTAACCCAAACCTTCAGTACTTACATGAGATTGGGTTCTGGGTTAATGCATTTTGTCAGTCCTTACTGTAAGCAGCTTGGTAACTATTCAAATATTCTGCCTTCTCCATGCTCATCCTGTGCAGGTAGGAATGCCACTCCTGCCTGCTTCTTGCACATTTGGAGGTGTTAAAAAAGGGCATGAAGATGATGATGGCCAGAATGGGCAGAACTGCTTAATTTTGGGTGGTTTTTTTTGCTTTGGTGAGAAATTTTGTTGGTTGTCTGTCCTCTCCCCTGCATCCCCCACACCCAACACTGTGTGTATGTTCTGAAGAAATAGCATTTAACAGAGGGGAAAATGTCATTATTGCTGATTCCAGTCTGGGTAGCTTATTTGATTGCTAACCAGATGGCAAATCCGTGTCTTAAATAAATAAAGTATCCAGCTAGGATAAACATCATGTAATTTAAACTGGTTTTTGGGGGAAAGGGGGAGTTAGTTAGCAAACACTAAAATGAGGCTGTTCCTGGTCTTCCTTATCTCTAGTGCCTGTGGGAATCCAAGTGCTGCAATTTCAGATTCCTGCCCAGCTTTTTGGGTTTGGAAGTTTAAGTAGATTTGTACAGCTGCACACATCCTGCAGGATTGGGCATTTGGGGTCTTAAAGACAAAGATTTGCTTCTGAAACGGTGTTTCACATTCTTAAATTAATTATTGAGCTTCTGGTGACTGAACTTCCCCTTCAGTTGCAAGGGTTTTCCCAGGCCCTGTATTTTATCAACTCTTCTTTTTATTTGATTTTGCCTTGGCCATGCCTATCCCACAGTGAAGTTCTGCTGTCTGCCAGGTTTGGTTCTTCCCCTGATCACTTTTCCCCATCCAGGGGAAGGTGTAAGACAGCAATGTGCATCATCCTCTGCAATCTCAATCTCAAAAAGTGGTGCCAGAAGATGAGGCAGTGAAATTTTGACTGCTTGGATGCATCATGGTGTGCTTCAGACTCCTTTGTGACTTTTCCTAGAAATCAGGTCAACCAAACCTGGGTTGAAACTGGGTTTTTTTCCATCAATCCATGAATTTGTGGCATGGTGCTAGAAATCACTTTCTGTTCTGAAGCATATCTGATTTGAGGAATTTGGAATAAACCCTTTTTGATAGGGAGTTTCTTTTGGAAGGCTTTTGTCTTGCAGCCCTGTTGTTTCCCAACTGATTTAAAGCTCTGTGAGAGGAGGAGGAACACTATGGTCTTTCAGCTTAGAAAACAAGTATTTGTGTTACTTAGTTTGCTTTTCACTGTTTTTTTCTATTTAAAAATAAAAGGATCTCTAAAGATCTCAAAGTTTCTGAGACATCAGAACGAAGCTTGACATCTGTAATGAGATCACAGAGCTCAAGAGATTTCAGGCCCCATGTCCCTCGAGGTGATGTTGATGTGGTTTTAAAATGTGTGTTATCCATTTTAGTCCACTGAAATCATGGACTAAACCTGTAACCAGGACTAGATTACTTTCTCTGTTTGCTTACTTTTTCTGTCTAATGATGCTCTCTCACTGCAGTTCCAGGTAGGATGAGTTAGTACCAGGGTGTGTTAGTCTTTAGCATGCCAAGGATAAGCCATTTCTTCTGTGATAAAGGTGAGACAGTAGAAGTTGCAAAAATGCAACTTCTGGGCTGGCATTCAGCTCTCCTCCTCCTTATCTATGCTCTTGCCACTGACAGCCCTCCAGGTGAGCAGGGTGAAATGAAATGCTGTGGTCTAACACAGGATGCAGGTCCTAAAAATAAGGTAGAACCTTACTTTTGTTTTTGTGATACCTCATGATGTCTGGCAGAGAGCATCTGCATCTCAGCTCCTAGCCTGAGTAGGTTTTACAGCTCATATTGAGGTCTCTGCAGTTGGAATTATGCTGTTACCAAGAACTTCTGCTTTCCAGTTTGCTTTAACTGCAGACCAAGCAACACTGCACATATTCATTAATTGATTTACTTTCTTCTTGTACTTTGTTTTTATCCCATGCCACATCACCCGTGTCCTCATGCTGTACTTATGCAAGTTGTACTTATGTTGTACTTAATCAAGTTTTTGGGGACCAGACTTTCAAACAATATCCCTGAAAGCAGTTGATTCCAATAGATTTTCTTTAATCCAAATAACTTTTGATTTCTCCACAAAGGTCTGCCTCAACACAGCTGAGAAAGAATAAAGTATAATGTTGAAGTATGGATGGAAGACAGATTTTGGGGGTTTGTTCTCATCCTATACCCATGTTTTCAGGTGCTGTAGAGTTAGTATGTCACAAGACCACTAAGACAAATGATTATTCAAAAACAGTATAAAGGAATTAGTGCAAGGCCACGCCAGCATTTGGTTCTGCAAGAGCAGAGTGCACACAAGCCAAACAAACTCCTTGGATGTGCTCTTTGCTTTTTTTTTACCAAAAAAAATTTTAGATTTTCCCAGAAAATCTACGGCATTTAAAGTTTGCTTTGCCTTTTTCACCTGCACCCAGTAACTTTCTCTAGCAAAACTGAACTGACAAACCCAGCAATGTCTGTAAAGCTCTGGGCTTTGTCACACTTGGTTTTATTTTATATCCAAAGTACTGATACTATATTGATTGTTGTGTTCCACGGTTTAAATTCTGCAATTTTAGGTTGATAAATGGTCTAAAAAATCTTTTTTGAGATAAGGTAATTTTTCTGCTGACTCTGTCATCTTTTTGGTTTTGCACAGAGATTCTGTAGTATATGAGCCATTTCTTTGTAGTTTAGTATTTAAAATTCTGTGAATTTTGGCATGTAGAATTTTTCTTTTTGTAGAGTTTCTTTGTAGAATTCTGTGAATTTTGGTATGTAGAATTTTTCTTTTGGTGCTTTTATTTGTGTTATTTCCCAGATTATCTTTGTTGCTAATCCATATATAAACATCTATTATAATGCTTAATCCATTGTTAAAGGAGACCTGAGAGCATCCACTGTGCTGTAAAAGAATAATTAGCTATTTTTTTCTTTGTTGCCATGAATTGAATTTTCACTCTGTGTCATATTGACTTTTAACAGTTTGAGAACCAGGTTTGAGAAAGTCTGACTCCCACCCAATAGGCTAATCAGTCAATCTCTAATAGACCTGTGATGCTCCACAGCCACCAGCTAATAGATTTTCTACTGTTGTCCCTTCCTTGGTGATCAGATAATCTGTTGCAGTAGCTGAGCCGTGGCATGCACAAATGGCACTTTGCAGAGCATGAAGACCCTAAAATTCCCCTTATACAAAGTTTCCATTCTTTCTGACTTCCAAATTTGCCAGCTTCTATCTGCTTTTTGTCCCATTCCTCTTCTGATTCTGTTAAAAACTGCTGCTTGTTGGATTTAGAGGTCCTGGAAGGTGGGAGACCAGTGGTTCTGCAACTTCTTTTAATCTCCATGGAGCTGCTGTCCTACAGAAACCAGGAGGTGAAATTTCAGAATATTTTACCTTTGGTTTAGCTGTGGGATGTCAGCTCCTCTGTGGCTGCACTCACACCACAGCTGGTCCTTCCTGCTTGAGACACACAGAGATGTGAAACAATTCCCCCCCTGCAGCTTTATCTGTTGTCAGCGCTCAAGGAGGGCAGGGAGTGGATGAAACTTTGCTTTGTGAGGGAGCTGATGTTTGGGGAGCTCTCTAAAAGCCTGTAATCTACCATGAAATTTCTGAATATAAAAATGGACCATCACAGATGAGCATTATTAACAAATGAGTTCATGCCAGCAAAGCGTGAAAGGAAAGCAAAAACATAGAGAAATAATGATATTGTTTCTCCATAAGGATTAGACTCTAAAAATAGGATTTTGAGTTGATCTTGCATGCTGCTTGCACTGCAGGTCCAGGTGGGAAGCAAGGCCTCCTCTCTTCTGCTAGAACTGCTCTTAAAATTACATCAATGTGAAAGATAGAGCCCAAATCCTGCATAGAAAAGTAGTTGGACTCTTAAGAAGCATATCTAGGGTCTGTAGGTCTAATATGAGCAAGAGGAGATGTTTGGATTTCTGTCAGTAACTCTTCACCCAGCTTTGTTTCTGCACAGAACTTTGAGAGCTATTTTTAACCAGGACCAAAAGTTAGCAGTTCCTCCTTTATTTATAGATAGGCTTAATGGGCCTCTAGTTTGAATTATCCATCCTCAGGGCTGGGGAAGAAGAGTAATTAGGAAAAAAATTCTATTTTTGACAGTGCACTGGGCATTGTTTTGTGTCTTCCTATCCCGACAATGGTAATTTTCAGAAATTATAGCTTAGTGAATAGTAAGTTGTGAGGATGGGGATGTGGATGGACACACTTCTTTCCCAACCACCTGCAGGGAATGCAGTTTTTCATAGTGGTTGGTTGATGCATGGACAAATTATTTGTTCCTAGAAACAGCAAATATTTTTAAGGGTAATTCACAAGGAATGTATTTAGAAGAGGAAAAATACCACCTTTGTAGTCAGTTTTCACTTCTCTACTAGAGCTGTAGAAGTAATTTTAAGAAAGTGTTGCACATGGTAGACATGGAAGTTTTGATTTAGCAACACATTCAGCATTGAATGCAGCAATTAATTACTGAAAGGTGGTTGTACCATGAAGCTGACTTTTAGGAACTCTGTAGATTCCAGATGTAGTTTCATATTGTTGCCATGTTTTTGTGACTTTGGGCCCTGAAAGACAGGGTCTTTTAGACCTGTTAGGTTTTGATCTCATTTTACAGTCTTCACTGTGTAGCCTTCATTGCAGTAATTTTTTCCCCTACCCTCAATTGGTGAGCTTTTAAAATTAAAGTGAAATGAGGATGGGGCTGATTTGGTTAAACTCTCTGTTTAAAATCAGGAGATGGAGTTCAACAGCTCAGTTCCAAGTTCTGAGCTTCAAGCACATGGTGAGGGGACAGCAGTACCATAAGCCAGTGTCTTGAGTCAAAAAGGGAGAGAAAATGACCTGATCCCAGTAGGTTTGCCAAGAGAAAGATGATAGATAAATGGAAAATAAGTAAAAAAGGCTTCTAGGGATATTTGGGGGAAATAAATTTTCTGGTTAACAGATAACTTAGGTAAGCTCACAAATGCTTTTTCTTTCCCCAAGTTTCTGCTGGCTTAAGCTGTAAGGGTTAATGAGACAAAGATCTTTAGCTGATAGTGTTTATCACAGTGTTACACCGCCAGTCAGAACCTTTAAATTGTTCTGAAAGATGAAGAACTGGGCAACAGAAACCAGAAACTGCCCTGAAGGAACGACCCTAACTTCACAATTTCTTTCATAACTCATTATCCCTTTTTAAAGTAACAGTTTTCATGATGTGCACTTCTAGAAGAACTCTTGGGCCTAAGTTTTCTTGACTTTAGATTGTAATTTTGGTGCTTTGCTAGGAGGTTAAACCCCTTGAGCTCGTGCCCAGGTGCACTCCATGGATGTGAGGTGTGGTCCTCCACTTGCCAGAAGTGTTCCCTGTGTAGTGCTTAAAGCTCTTACAGACCTTCTGGGAAAACAGGGTTCACTGTTTGGGGCAGAGATTGTCAGCAGCCCTCTGGAGAAGGAACTTAGACTGACTAGACTCAGTCTAACATGCCATTTCAGGCTGTTGTGGAGCCCAGACAGCAGTGAGGTTATCTTTTAATAACTCAGGCCAGAATGATGGTGAAGGCTTCATCCTATGGTGTTTGCTGCTAAAGGTGGAAGATTTCATCATTCTTAACTGCAACTAAGAATTGGGTTTTTAATAATGCCTAAGATTCCATTCACAATAAGAGATACTACTTTGATATAAGTGCAAAAACATGAGGAGCAAGTCTGTCATGAAATATGTTAGCTGGAATTTCTTCAACCTCATTAATTGGGTGAAAGACTCCACAATTCCTAAGGAGTGTGTGAAATTCTTTGTTTGTACGTGGATCTATGCCTCTACCCAAGGAGTTTGGCCAGAGAGAGCAGTTGGCCACCATAGGCTGAGCCCTCCCCTCTGAGGAGCTGAACTGCAGCACTTGCACTTGGTAGTCATTTAAAGAAAAAAATCAAACCCCTGATTGGATTGCAATTATCTGCACTCTGTCTTGGTGGGAAAGTGAATGTATGTGTGGAATAAAAACGGATTAGTGGTAACACTGTAACACTCTACAGAAAAAGATCATGGGTGAGCTGGTTGTGGCTCACTCCAGAGCTGCCCTACCCCGCTGAGGGGGGGGGGCAGGTGCAATCTGCCCCTCTTGCTTCAAGCTGGGAACAACTGGCAGCTTCTAATGTAATTTCTGAGAGAATTCCAGGCTGTGTTGGTTTTTGTGTTTGGTAGCCAGGGGGGCCATGGAGGTTGTGAGAAGCTGCTGGAAGCTTCCACCATGTCCAGCAGAGCCAGTCCCTGATGGCTTTGAGGATGGAAATGCTGCTGGCCAGGGCTGAGCCAATGAGAGCGGTTGGAAACACCTCTGTGGTAACAGATGTAAGAAGAAAATAAAAACAATTTTGTGGCAGTTTTGATCCCAGCTAGAGAAGAGGAGGAGGTGAGAACATGTGAGGGAGACACTTAAGTCAGCGGGGAAGGAGGGACAGGAGGTGCTCCAGGGGCCAGAGCTGACATTCCTCTGCAGCCATGGTGAGAGCATGGTGAGACAGCTGTGCCCCTGCAGCCCTGGGAATACAGGGGGGATGCAGAGATCCAGCCCCTGGGGGTCTACGGGGGGGATTCAGAGATCCACAGGGCATGCAGAGATCCACCCACAGGGAATGGGGATCCAGGGGGCATGCAGAGATCCACCCCCAGCCCCTGGGGATCTATGGGGGATGCAGAGATCCAGCCCCCGTGGGAGGTGCCCGGGCTGGAGCAGTGGATGCCTGGAGGGGGCTGTGATCCAGTGGCAGACCCAGTGCAGAGAGAGGACCTTTGCTCCCAGGCTGGAGCAGCCTGTCCTTGGAGGCACCCCACGGACGAGTGACCCACCTCACAGCAGTTTTGGGACGACTGTGTGCCTGTGGGAAGGCCTCACATTGCAGCAGTTTGAGCAGGACTGCTGCTCGTGAGACTGGAGCCACACTGGAGAAGCTCACAGAGAACTGTGTCCCGTGGGAGGGACCCCACGGTCTCACAAGGGGAGGGCTCTTCTCTCTGAGCAGTGAGAGAAACCCGGAGTGACTGACCCAAACCACCACACCCTGTCCCCTGCACTGTCGATGGGAAGGGGCAGGGGGAAAAAGGTGTTTTTAAAGGCTTATTTTACTTCTCAGTTTTCCTGCTCTGATCCTGTTAGTAATAAATTTGCTTTATCTCTCTGAGATGAGCCTGTTCTGCCCTTAGAGTTGTGGTAAATAGGTATGATTCGTGCTGACAAAATTGAAACAGTAATCAATATTGATATAGTAATTAATATTTGGAAATAATAAAACAGTTAAAAGGTGTAATGTCAAGAAAGAAAGGGAGAGGAGGGGTTCCACCCCCCCCCCCCCCCCCCCCTTTGCCTGCAGATGTTCAAGGCAGGAAAAAGCAAGAGATAACAGTTACTAAAAATTAACAGAAAGAAAGGAAAATCTGGTTGGGTCCCAGGAAAATGTTAGTTATATGAGATTTTTTGCTTTGATGCTTAAATATAATATTATCTTATGTTACTTTTGGCTTACACGTGTGCATCAAGCTAGTATAATGTAACCCAAAGGTGAACTAAAGGACATCGAGGAAGAGGAGAGGCCTTCATCAAAAACGACCCCCAAAGAGTGGTGCAACCACCAAAACAAGTGGTGGAGCATGCGTGGTAAAGGTGGTGATGAGGGCGGAGGTAGAAGTGTGATGAATAGAAAATGGGAGGAGATGACATTGACACATGGCATAAAAGGGGGGAATCTTCACTTGGCAAGCTCGTACGTAGGTGGCAAGGGTCCAAGAGCCCTGCACTCCATACCCCGCGGTTATCCTTTGCTTATGCGCTATTATTGGAACCAAATTATCCCTTGTTTTAACCAAATCATATTGTCAATATTTCAAGTGTATCCGATTTTATATATTTTAAGCTATTCAGTTAAAATTGCTGCTACCTTTAATATTGTTTGGGGTTTTTTTTTTTTATGATGGGATAATTGGGCAAATATAACAGAGTGTTTTTTCCCAGTCCTTATCTCAGCTCATGAACTCTTTGTTAAATTTTCTCTCCTCTGTCCACTCAGAGGAGGGTGAGTGAGCAGCTGTGGGTGCCTGGTGTCTGGCCAGCCCCTAAACACTACACAGGTAAAAAACAAACAAAAGCTGGAAGGAGTCCTGTATTTTGTGATAGCTTTCCCTGCAGAGAGCATATACTCTACCCATGTATTTTAAATGTATTTCTTCACTTTTCTCACCTGATTTGATGATTTCTGAGCACCTTGGAACACCAGAATGGTTTAGTTCTTAGTTATTGAAAAGTAAATCAAAGTATGTGTTGTGGAACAACAGTATGGATTCTGGAAATGCTGAAAAAAGTATAATAAATAAAAGAATATTGAAACTTAGCAAGTGATTCCAAATAGAGTATGTTATCAATACAGGAGTCACACCAATGATGAGCTGTGCTTTATGAACACTTCTCAAAGTGCCAGGTTACAAGTTTTTGTTTTATTTTTGCTGGCCAATGTCTTAACATTCTCCTAATTGTATATTTTTCAAGCTGGCTGAATTTTCTGGCTTACTCTTAGGAGCTTGATGCTTCAGAAACCACAATGGATTTTAAGGAATTGCTGTTGTCAAAATCTACCTGTGGTAAACTTCCATAAGAAACAGTCAAGGTAAACTGCAGAGGGAATATTCTTGGAGATCTCCATACATAACAGTGAAATGGGAAAGATTTATGTTCTCTAAACCACATGTAAGCAGCTTCTGCTGAAATCATCACTCTGCCTATGAGGTATTTAAAAGACACCTGGCTGCTGGCCAGGCACTCTGAAGGTCTCAGAGAGGGGCTGGGTGCTCCAGCTGAGATGGGATTGGCTCTTGAGCCCTGGGTTTAGGTTTCATCTTTCAGGCTGCCAGATGAGGAGACTATTATTTCATTAATGATCTATCCAAACATGCCTACTTATTATATATACTCCTTTGTTTTTAAAAGGAAATTATCCATTTAATGAGTAATAGCAAGAGAAGGGGAGAAGGGAGAGAAAACCACTCCTACATCCATTGGGACAAATTTCCTTGCAGAGAAAAGCCTTCTGTTTCCCATAATGAATTCTTCTGCAAATAGAAACATATCTTAAGTGCCCCTGCTGTGCTAGTGTGTATACATTATGTATATGAACATAATTGTGCAATAGGTGTAGAATATGAGGAGATGTCACTTGGATATAAATGCAAAAACGTGGGGGGCAAGTTTGTCATGAAATATGTTAGCTGGGATTTCTTCAACCTCATTAATTAGGTGAAAGACTCCACAATTCCTAAGGAGTGTGTGACATTCTTCCTCCTGTTTCTGCTACCTTTGTCTTTAATATAATTATTTCTGAAATCTGTTCATGCAGATCTATTTGTGAGCATGTAAAGTGAGCAAGGTGGGAAAACCCCAATCATTGGCAAGGTTTTGTGGCACCTTCCAGGGGAGAGGGGGTGTCAGGCTGTTGATGGGAGTGGTGGCTGCTGGTGACAGCAGGATTCCTGATTACTGTCATAAGAAAGGACAGCAGTGCTAAGTGGACAGGCAAAAAGAAATTTGAGACCAGAGCACAGCACTTCAGGTCTCACAGACAAATGAAGTGCAGAAAAGGGAGCCCACCTTTTAGTGAGACAAGGTCACTAATTTAAACAGTAGTGGGACCACTGCAGAGACTCCTCCACAAGCTTTGAAGATGTAAAGCCAAAGCACCCAATGAATACATCTGACTGATGCTGATCAGCAAAATACACTGTTTGCTTGCAGCCTGCATCTCTTACAGTTCCCTTGAAAATTCGAGAGCCGGATCCAAAATCCTTCTTGGAGAAAGATGGGACGGAGGGATAAAAGACAGAGAAAAGCAAGAAAGGTGGAACTGGTGTGGACGGCTCCGTTTGTATCTGTGCAGGATTTGTCATCTTTCCAAAACTGTTCCATTGCATTTGCCTGTTTGCAGGGTACAAACTGTTCCCTTCCCAAGCCTCCCTGTGCAGAAGCCAAATATTGTCAGAAGCTCTCTGGAGATTGGTAGAGCCTTCTAAGGCTTAGACTTCCTGCATGTTCACTTAGGGTGGAAAAAGAAATGGGATGAATTGGCACCTGCTGGGAGTGGCTTGAAAATTATTTATGTTCTGCCAACCTGATTTACTATTTGGTGTCCTTGTGAGCTCCACAGCTGTAAGAGTATGAAAATGAGGGGTTTTTACATGGTTGGGGAATACATTTTCAAGGGACATAATTTGGTTTTTGACTTTTGTCCTTCCTTTCTTCAGTCTTGGATTCCTATTTCATTTGAATGTCTTTGGGAAACTTCATTGTTAGATGGAATTACACTTTCACTCAGTTTTTATCCTAAAATTCGGTGGAGGGGCAAGGCAAATAGTAATTCCAGAGAACAGAAATTCCATTTTTTAAATCTGTCTTAAAATGTAGTGTGCTGTTTTTTCCACAATGATTCTTAAGCAGTTCCACTCAGCTGTGGCAATGGAGGGTGAAAAGAAGAGGAGGAGGAAGAGGAGGTGACCTCTGGACCAGTCTTGGTTAGGATTAAACAGGTTTTAAATAAAACTTTGTTACTTCTATGGTTCTATCAATTTCTACAAAAATATTATAGAAAAGTAGAGATCTGTTTAGGGGAGAAATCAAGCAAGGTACTCAAAACATCCTTCAGTTGAAACTGTAGGAGTTTAACTTTTTTAACTTTAACCAAATGAGGAGATGACAATTTGAAAACAAACATGGCTGTGGAAATGATCAAACAAGCATTTTTCTGCCTACTTTACTCTTTTCTAAGCATTTCTTGCAGTTGCTTTCATTGCAGTGTTTGCTGTAATTTCCACACATGTGCTGTAGCTTAACCTTGCACTTCATTGACCAACAGCAATCACTGCAAGCACAACCCATTCTGACTTTTAAAAGAAAAATAAAAATACAATGGTTTTTATAATCAATGCATGGATTTCTGAATAGTGGGAAAGCATCTGGAAGTCAGCATTCATTTCTCTTTGCTCAAGAAATTATTTGGAATCTTAATTGCTTGGATTTTTCCAAATCCTTCTTTACCCAAAAATTCAGAAGTATTGAAATGATTAAACGCTGCAAAAATCTGCTACATTTGATCTGTGGGTGATTACAAGTATTAAAAAGTTTCATTTATTGTGTCATAGATTTTTTAGGGGGAACTTTTTCTACTGCATTTCCAAGGTTGTGACTAGGACTCCAGTTAAGGTTGATGGAAGTCACAGCACGAGTTCAGAAGGATGCACATTGCATTTTATTCCTGACTTCTCACAGCACTGGGCAAACAACTTCACCCTTTTTTTGTATTTTTCTTGCTAGCACGTGTCTGTTCACTCTCACCTGCTGTATTTTTTGGGATTTTTATAAGTATTGTAGGTGCCCTGGGCCAGGATGAGCCTTTGCTTTCTGTGTCCTAACATGGTAGAATGGCAGAACTTGCTTAAAAACCTCTAGGTTCTACTGTAATAGTAATGGCAATCCTAAATACTAAATTACAACCCCATAAGCACCTTCTAGTTTTCTGCAAACAGCTTTTGTTCATAATATATACCTTACTTTTTTCCTTTTTTTACCAAATTAGAACATGTGAAGTCAAGATAAAAACTCCAGAGTATTCAGGTTTAAAAAATAATTCAATTAAAAAATAAATTCAAAATTAAAATCAATTCAAAAATAAAATAAATTCAAAAATAAAATAAGTCTAAATAAAAATAAATTTAATTTAAACAATATTTCAATTTAAAAATAAATTTCAGAAAGTGTACTAGTGTCACTTAGAAGAAGGAAGAAAGTGGGTAGAAATGCTGTATTGCTGTCCAGATGGAAAACATGTCAAATATGCATGAAACTCTTGGCCCAGGTGGTGGGGAGGCTGAGAAATGGAATGCCTTTTTTTTTTTTTTTTAACACCTAAGAGAGACCATTTGCTTTCAGCCTCACCTCTAATTCTGATAAAAAAAGACTTCCTTGGACTCAAGGATGCTCTTCAAAGAGAATTGAAGGGCACGTTCTAATTTTATTTCTCAGAGGAAGCTGAAATGACAATGTTCTCTTCATATTCTCAGGGCTGCTTCAGATCTGGGAAAAAAACAAGAAAAGAAGCAGAAAAATACTCAGTCTATCTGCTCCCAGGGCTGGTGCAGGGGGTTTTGTGAACATTTATTTCCGTGCCTTCTAGTAAAAGCTACGTGGAGCTCAGCACCAGGCATGAACCAAGGGGAGCTCACTCTGGAGCTGCCTCAGAACCTGGAAATCCAGGATTTCTGATGGAAGGAACCACACTAGGGGCTCTGCAATTTCCCCTTGCATCTGCAGTGATGAAAACTTTGCCATAATTGCAAAGTTCATCCTTTGCTTTCTCAGCTCCTCTGTATATCTTGACCTGTTTCTAAGGTGGCTGTGAAAGGCCCAAGTCAAGTAAATTTGACCAAACTTGCTTATATCTTAAAAAATGTTTATATTCTACCATCCTGATGTACCATTTGGTGTCCCTGTGAGCTCCACAGAGTGAAAATAAGGGATTTTTGCATGGTTGGGGAATGCATTTTCAACTGATATAATTTGGTTTTCGACTTTTGGCCTTCCTTCTTCTAGTCCTGGATTCCTAGATCATTTGAATGTCTTTGGGAAACTTTATTGTTAGATGGAATTACACTTTCAGTCAGTTTTTATCCTAAAATTCAGTGGAGGGGCTGGATTCTTGTGTCCATTAGCAGCTGTTCAAGGAAATTGTGCAAACTGGAAAAGGTGAAATGCCACACCTGCCTCTTTACCTAGGTTGTCTAGAAAACCTAGGTAAAGGTTCTAGGTTTTCATGGGGTTTTCTTTGGTTTCATGGGGTTTTCCAGGTTTCTAGGTTTTCATGGTTTTTTCGTGGGGTTTCACGGGGTTTTCTTCCCCATGAAACCCTGGAATAGTTGAAATCTCCTTAGGAAAACATGTGTGGTGCTGTAATGGTTGTTTTTAGGTAGTGTTGAAGGACATCAGGTTGTGTTCACACAGTGAAGAGGTTTTTTTGCATATATTATGGTCATGTGGTAATTTATGTCATTGTAAGTCTTTGGCCTCTGCATTTTGGACCTCCACAATCAGCAGACAAAAGGAGTTTGGGATCTGAAGGTTGTCCGTTTTGTAGAGAAGGAGGAGGTTTTCCTTCCCTGGTTCTCAGCTTGCTAAATGAAGGCAGGATAGCTTCACATCTGTTCTTTTTTCACGTGGTTGGCCTGTAACACAGCTTTATAGTCTGCAGGATACACTCCTGACATCTGCAACAGCCCCTGTTCTGTTTGTTTTATTCATTTATTATTTATTTATCATTTTCTTTTGCTGGAGTTAAAAAAGAAGAAAAAAAGTATTGCTTTTTTACCTTGTTGTTATAAGACTGGAATTGTGCTGATAAAGAATGAGCAGAAATGACCAAACAGCCTCTCAGGGAGAGGAAAGAATGGTGTGAACACCTTTGTTTTGGCTTTTTGGCAGTCACTGGATTGCTTTTGTTTAATTCTTTATTTGGAGGTAGAGAGCAGAGCCTGGTGATTGATCTGTTTTATGTTGTATTGAAGAATTGAGGGTTCTTGATTGTATAAATTACTTGCAATTATTTTTTAGTTTCTCCTAATCACCTAATTAAGGTGGTGGGGGGGGGGGAGCTTTTCAGTTAACTGCTGGTGGCAAAATGTTAATTTCATTAGCTTGATCATTTATCAGCTAATAAATTGGAATAGGAAATGTCATTACTCTGTCCGGTGTATGGTGGTTACTAGTTCTGGTATTTGGTTCTTGTCCAATATTCATAACTTGTGAGCCATGTTTTTTGGTTTATTTTTCTAATGAGTTTGATGCCTCTTAGTTCATTTTGCCAGTGTGGTAAATTTGTCCTTTCATACAGCAACTCCTGTCCCTGTATTATGTATGAATCTTCCTTCTTTTCAAGGCTCCCAGGTCTCCAGGTCCATAAATATTCCATGATTAGAAAGCCCCTTATGTTTCCCCTCTGGACTGGAAGTGGTTTAGAAAGAGGAGAGGTTACAGAAGTAAGGGGGTAGGGCAAATGTAGAACAATGATTCAGTTAATTCTTAAAAAAAAAATAAAATCTAAAAATCTTTGTGACTTTCTCCTTCTCACTTCTACTTACAGCACGTTTGGGCTGCTTTTTACACTGGACTGGGGCAAGAAACTATTTTATTATTTAGTTCCTGCTGTTTCAAATGTCCTTGGAACGATTTCAGTGTCACATATCAGAGAATGGGAGGAGAAAAGATAACAATGGTTTGAAGTCAACATGTTGTTAATAGGTTGTTATTTGTGAAATTAGCCAGGGAGGATGTAATGATACAGAACAGAATGGAGCTGTGACATGCAGCATCAATAAGAATAGGGCTGAAATATTTATGGTTTTCTACTCCATGGAACAATTGTAGTTTTAATTGTTCATTTTTCTGCATCCACATGATGTTTCTTTGTCTTTGTGGTGCAGTTGTTTTTATGAAGCTTTTGTAATTCCTAACTTACTATTGCCAGAGCAGCACCTGCTGGCTAGAATTGATAGAAATGTCATCTGAAATTCTTTGCTAAGCTTCTTTCTTCCCTACTTACTTACTCAGGCCATAACTATTTCCTTCCTTAGGTTTGAAGAGTTATGCCAATTGTCAATGCAGAGAAGTCACCATCAACATCTTAAAAATAGTCTTAATTTTCCCTCAGGAATTAAGAAGCAGAGTGCAAAGATGGGGTTAACAGCACTTTTGTACTCTATTTTCCCCTAATACATAAATTTTTTCTCCTGGACATACTATTTCAGTTCCTATCACAGTTCTCTTGCCAAAAGAGAGTATCTTTGAGCTCTGTCTCTTAAAATGTGTGAGCCAACTTTCAAAACGACCCCATGATCTGATGTTTCAATGTGCTCAGTAGATGCCCTTAGCTGGGAGAGCAGTGCTGCAGATACTGGAATGGAAAGCAGTGGCTAAGTCTGTGTAGGGAATTTCTGACCTTGCTGAAACAAGGGCAATATTGTGTTATCAGAGAAATTAATATGAATCCTTTAATGCATGCTAAGAAAAAGAAAAGACCATGAGGGATATGCTTCCCCTGCAATTCTCCCACTGTGTGTGATCTGCTCATGTTGTGAGTCTCTGAGAAAATTGGTTTTAATTTTGAAAGTTATAAATAAATACACAGAATGAAATGTGTGGTGCTATCCAATGTCCAGCTTGGATTTACATGAGGCATGAAGTGGCCTTTTTGTGACAGAGCTGAATTGGGCTTGCATGAGGACTTGTGAAATGCTGGTGAAAGATATTCTTGGAAAGTGATGCATTCTGGTACCTAGCAAAGAGAGAAAATGTGTCTGAGGAACATTTTTATGAGGTTTTGCTTTAGTAAGTGCGATTTCATGGTACCCACAGAAAGGGAGAAAGAGAAGGGAGACCTCTGTTAGAGACTGGGAACTCTCTCAGGCCAGGAAACAAAATCTTAATGAGGGAAAAACATGAGTTGCCCAAGAATCCTGCAGCACATCCCTCCCTCAGCCCCACCAGCACTGGGTGAACTGGCTCAGGAGGTGTGGTATTAAAGTGTTTATTGTAAAGCAGGGGCTCACAAGGTGTATTTTGGTGGAGGTTGTTCCTGAGGTCGATGGGCAGTGGCAGTAGGGTCTTGCTGGATGCTGGGTAAATGCTGAGCTGTGGCACAAGCCCTGCAGACTTCCCAAATGACATGGTTTGCACAGTGCTGTGGAAGAAGCTGGTGATGATCAAAGCCATGGTTTAGATCTGCATTCTGTCCACTTGCCCATGCTGCCTGTTTAAATCAAGGTACTGCTCTCAACAGCAACAGAAACAAATAAATCATTAGACCCACAAGAGCTAAATGTTCCCAACTGTAAGCACTGCTCATGGTCTTCATTTTGGTGTCTTTTGTAGAATTACAGAAAAAGTACAAAAAGGGTCTGAAAGAGACTCTTTACACTTAGAAACTCAAACTTTTCACCTTGTAATGGATTGCTGCTGGCTTCAGCTGTAGGTAACCACTTCCTGTTTTCTTCATTAGTGTGAAACCTCAGATGTGAAAAATAAACTTTTGAGTATCTCTGCAATGCGCACATCTCAGCACAGCCACCTGCTGCTGTCTGCTGTAGAAATGCATTTGCCATTTTATACAAGAGTTTGGTGAATGATACGTTAACTATTTGAATATCTGAAGTAAAAGCAAACAGAGTAAAGATAATTTGTTATGCTCTTCAGAGTGATATTAAAAAAGAAAAGCAGCTCACCAGAGAAGCAAAACCCTCCTCTTTATGCATTTAACATATTTCTGTTGCTTTGCTTGCATATGGGATGGCTTGCTAAGCCACAGTACAGTCTGCGAACTGAACTGCCTAGTGTTTCTGCTCCCTGTCCTTTGTCACCTTGTGTTCCTGCTCCCAAAGGAAGTAGGAAAGGCCAGACTGGATTTTCCAAGAGCAGGTCTTATCACTGTCCAACTTCTAATTATTCGTCTGCTTCTGAAATACAGAGATTTTTCAGTGCTGGGGGCTGGAAGGAGGAAGGGAAAGAGTATTCTTAGCCAGGAATGTGTAAACCTGTTTCTTCCCTGCTTTGCCTGGTGCTGCCCTGACCTCTCATAAACTCAAGGGAATTTCAGGGCTGATGTGGAATTTACTCACATTTTTCTTTGAAAGCTTGGTATTTTGAGCTGAGAATAATTTACTGAGCCAACTTCTGCCTGCCAATGAATGACTACAGTGGTGAAATTAAAAGGGGAAAAAGGAGCTGTAGAGAGAATTTATAGGAGAGGAGGGGAGAATTTTGAAACAGTTCTGACATCCCCATTTACTTGGAAAATCCTATGTACAGGGCTCAGTCCTGATGTAGGTCTTATGAGGAGAATAGAATGACCTGACCCAAGTAACTAAACTGTTAATTAAGTTGTCATAGGGGTCATGTGAGTGGAAGCCCTGGCATTACAGGAGTGGTTTTACTACAATCCCCAGTTGTTCTTTGAGCAGTTGCCCAAATAGATTTCAAATTGCAAAAAAGTGAGCATGCCTCTGTGAGAATTCATTTATTTATTTGTATAAATAGCAGTTTGACAGCCTGCAGAGCCTCTGTGTGTGCTGGGCAGCTGGAGCAGAGAGGGTGCTCACACCTGGGCAGCTCAGGTGTGTGAGCTGCTGGAGCGTTGTTTGAATTTCCAGGACCAAAGTAAAGGTGTGTTCTGAGATCCTGATCTTTGCCCCTTCCAGCACAGGATGCTGCTCCTCATCCCATCACCATGGGCTGCACTGGGGAGAGGAGGAAGGAGCACAGTGCAGTTTTTGTCCTCCAGAGCACCAGGGAACTCTGAGATGGGAGCAATCCCTCGGCATTCTTCCTGTGTTTCCAAGTTTGGCAAAGACTTTTTTTACTTTAGATCCTGGCTCCAGCAGCAGCAGTGTTATTGTGGCTGTGGGAAAGGAGAAGTAGGAAGTGTCAGTGAGGATTTCACAGTGTCTTTGACACGAGGCTCTTTGGTAGGAGAAGGGGCTGAAGAAAAGGGGAACTCCAAAGGCAAAATAACTTGGAAGTAGACCCAGAGAATGTTTCTGTATGGAAAGAAGCAGGTTACTTTACTGTACACCATGAATGAGGTAAAAAAATTCCAAGCAAAAGCTTGAACAAAAAAACCCAAGCCCATGTGAACCAGAAGGGGGTTTACTGACATATATGTTGTTTTTAAATGCCTTGTATCACAGTCTTTTCATAAACTCATTATCTTCTGGTTATTGTGTGTTTATTCCAAAATGAGTACATGATTTTTGTGCCCAGTGAGCACAAGATTTATGAGTTTATAAATTGGTTCCCTTTACTTTGGAAAAAGGTCAGTTGGTTCCATAAGCAGCTGCAATTCCTCATCTCACTTTTTAGGTGAGCTCAAACACTTTGAAGACAACTAGAGAATCTTTCAGTCACACATAAATGAGCAAAAACTGAAATTCATCGCTTCATCTACAGTATTTTCTCTAAGAGTCCAAGGTAGAGCTGCAGGTGTTGTTGAAGTAAACAACAAATCTGTCAGCTAGCAGTTACATTTTAATGTGGTTTTTACAGAGAATTTATTTGAGGCAAGCTAGGTAAGTGCAGGTTAACAAGCGCTTTCTGTGCCCTGCTGTCTTCCTTCTGGTCGAGCTCTGCTCAGATGCTGCCAGTTGTGCCAAAAGGTGGAGTGATTTTGCAGCAACCAAGGAGCAGGATTGGACTTGCCAAATACTTGTGTGCTTGCAGCTGATGCCAGAACTAAAAAAACCCCTGTGGCTTTGGCTGCTTTATTGAAAATGTTGCTTTTTATTTCCCCTTCCTTTTTGTCCTGCTTTCTAACAACACTGCACAGTTGCAGTGGCAGTCTCCAGCTGTCCAAAATAACTGTGGGTTTTTTGAGGTGTGTGACTTGGAGCAGGAGAAAAATAAAACAACTGTGCAGAAATTCTGTCCTTTCCTGTGGGAAATGGACTTGTAGAAAATTCTCAAAACTTGACAGAAGGCACACACAGTGTGCATCTGTATGCAAACCTTGAGATAAGAAATGCTGACTTAGAAATGCCATGGAATAGGACAGACATCGAGAGAGAAATGGAACTAGAAACAAATTTCAAAGGATGGCCTTGCAAATAAGACTGGATACTTTGGAGAAATAGAACTGTGAAAGATGCATTGTAGTGGGACCCATGAAGGGTAATTTTTAGATAATTAGCTTTAAGGCGTCTGCAGCATGGTGTGACAAAAAGCTGACAGGCCAAGAAACACAGTGTTTTTTAATTAAGAAATAGTTGAATTCTGATTGTGATGTCATGAATTATAACATCTGTATTGTCTCACCCTTCTCATGAGACTGGAAATAGAATAAAAATTTCTAAAACCCCTCTCAGTTGCCCCATCTCTGGGCCAGAAAAGAGCTTAATCCAACACTTCCCCTACCCCCATTCCCTTTTTCAGGAAAGGCAAGCTAGGCAGACTATTTAGCATCATTTATATCTGTAAATTTTAAGCTGCAAGTGGGAGGAACCTTCCTAAATAAGCCCAGTGGTCTCCTCTTTGTTCACCTTTTCTCTATTCCTGGTTTTGGCTCATCCTTTCCCACTGGATTTCTGTGAAGGAACTCCTGCACAGTTCCCCTGCCTGCAGCCAGCTCTGTGGCTCCCAACCCAGAGCCATAAATCACCCCCCTGCCCTGCTATGGATGCTTTTAGCCAGCTCGGGGCTTGTAATGCAGATGAACATCTCAGGCTCTCCGGGGAGCAGAGCAGGAGAGGGAAGGGAGGGAGGGAGGCAGAGCTGCAGCTCCTTTCAGGGGCTGTTTGTGCCTTGCCTTTGTTGGGTCCCGGTCAGGTCACACATTTGCACTTGTTTAGATGAGGCAGGAGAGCCCTTGAGAGACTGCATTGGCAGAGAGGGCTGGGGGAGAGCAGGGAATGCTCTGAAAGGAAAGGGAGGGAGAACTGAAGCTCCTTGAGCACCGCAAATGAAGGTCAGAGGTCTCCTACGACCTTGCACTGCCTTTGTGACCTTTTCAAGGCTCTTGACTGGGATGATTCCGTGCCTGAGGGATTGCTGGCATCTGCAGGCATTCCAGCAGCAGTTAAACACCTGTGTGTTTGCTGCTGACATTTCATTAGGACGAGTAATGAGCCTGGATATTAAATGTCTGCCTTTCTGGCTGGTCAGGAGGGAAAACAGGAGGGAAGCTGTGTTGTGTCTCAGGGCTTGTGAAATCCTCATTTTACAACTAGGCTCTCTGCCCTCAGCCCTGCTGCTGAGCAGAGCATGGAGAGCAGACCCAGCATCACCCAGGATGTGGCCAGGACCTGGAAGCTTCTCCCATTTTTATAAACATGGCATAGCTCCCCTGTGTCCATTTCAGGTCTCTCCTAGAAAGACAAAAAAAAAATTCAGTCAAGATTCCCTAGAAAAAAATGCCCTCACCTGGGAGAAAGTTTATTCTGTAGCCTCCAGTTGCAGATAATTTTCCTGTGGTGATGGGTTGTGTCCCAGCCTGGCATAGGGACAGGGTGTGCAGGATGCCTGGGCTGGGGAAAGCATTGCTTCCCTCTGCCAGCAACCTGAAGGGCTGGGGAGCAAGGTCAAAACATGGGAGCTTCCTGCAGTTCAGTTCAGCCAGGGAGATCCCTGGGGGTGAAATGCCTCCCTGCTCGTTTCAGTTGTCAAAGAATTGTATGTGTTTTGAAGTTACTTATACCACTGGTACACCTACACCACAAACACATAGTTTTTCAAACCTAATAAATGTCAGGCTTAAACAAACAAACAAAACCCCAAGAGTGGGTTAATGAAAATTTATTCTTTGCACAAAGATGTCTCTGCCAACAGCCTGATTCTGCAGCAAACTGCACCTCCAAATCTAAATCTTTTTTTTTTTTTTTTTGCTTGTACAGGGGAGAGTGCTTTGCCTTCTCCTAACAGAACCTGAAAGGGCTGGATTGCTGAGAAGGAAATGGGCACTGTGTACACCTACAGTGCCTGAAACCAAGGCATCATTTTTCTCTTGGAGTGCTTTTTCACAATAGAGATGGCAGCTGTCATTTTTTGCTGCTGCTTTGAGCCCTGCTGAAATAAGATCTAGTGACTTGTACCAATGTTCAGAAAAATTGATGTCTCTTTGTTTATGCAGTAACTTAAAGATGTGCTGCTCTTTACAGACAGTTGGCAAGCTTCTGTACTGAACAGCTGGGCTTGGGATGGTTTAGGCAGGCTGGTGGAAGTGCCTTTGTAAATTTTAGGAGGTGTTAAAATTGTACTCCAACAGGCAAAGATGGGCTTCCATAAGCATTGCTGTCTTCTGCTAAAAGCTGACTGAAATTAGTGGGCTGAGATTCAGATGGGGACCTCTGTGTCTCCTATTTGTCACTGTTGGCTGAAGGATAAGAGAGGCGTCCCTTAAGCTTGGAGTGGGTTTAATTGGAGGCATGTTATGTGTCACTCTCAAAATGAATCAAAATGAGTTTACCATGGTGCAGAGAACAGTTAGCTGGGTTTGTTGTGTTGTTTGTTCGTTTTTTTTCCCAGCCCTAGGGAAATTATTGTAAGATTGTTTTATTCCTTTTGTTACTGATGCACAGGACAATACCTTCATGAGCAGCATTTTCATTTCTGACAGTAGCTGGCCTATATATCACTTTGGTATAAAAGTATTGTTTGGAATCTGAAAACTACATGTACCTTACATAACTGTGCTGCTTCTGCCACCCAGGCAGGAATGTATTCACAGAAAGTCTGAGGGCTGCTTAGACTTCTTTATATCCACATGAAAGAAACAGTGGGGTTTTTTTTTGTTCTCAGGTGTCCATGTGTTGGTTTGGTTATGTGTCTGTTTTCTTGCCTTTATTGTGCTGCAGGTATTGATGTCTTTGTGGGTTATTCATGAAGGGCTATGTGTTTCCCCTTTCCCCAGAGCTGTGCCTCACCCCACGAGGGCTCTGTGGTGGTTTAACCCCAGCAGCAGCTGAGCCCCACACGGTAGCTCACTCACTCCCCACTGATGGGGGAGAGAATCAGAAGTGAGAAACTCGGGGAGGAGGTGAACATAGTTCAGTAGCTGAGGCTAAAGCAGAACAAAGAAGAAAAAGAGGCAAAGCAAACCAAGGAATACACTCCCCCCTTATCAGCAGGCAGTTCAGCCATCTCCAGGAGAGCAGGGCTTCATCACATGTGACAGTGACTTGGGAAGACAGATGCCATCACACTGCACTTCTCCTCCATGCTGAGCAGGGTGATGCCATAGGGTGTGCAACAGCCCCTGGGTCAGCTGTCCTGGCTATGTCCTCTCCTGTGCACCCCCCCCAGCCTCCTCACTGGTGGGGCAGGGAACAGAAAAGGCCTTGAGTCTGTGCAAGCACTGCTCAGCAATTACAAAAACACCCCTGGATTGTCAGCACTGTTTCCTGCACAAAGGCAGAACACAGTGCCATACAAACCACTGTGGAAAAACTGACTCAAAACCAGCACAGATCCTGAGTGGTTTCACCCTTGCTTGAGGGTTTCTGTTCCTGCTGTCCCTTTGCTGTCCTTCTCCCTTGGCAGAGCTGACAGACACACCAGATTGCTTCAGGGCTGTGCTCAGTCTGAGCAGAAAACTTCCTTGAGACTGCAGTTCAGTCATTTTTGCAGACAGCCCCTGTGGACCATCAGATCCTGACTCCAGCTGAACTGTCCTCCCTGTTCCTTCAGCATGTTGTGGTCTCTGGTCCCTCAAGCTTCCAGCTTCTCCTGGCTCTTACAGCAGTGATATCTGCTGTGCCTCCTGTGAGCTCAGTGATTCCCAAGAGGATTTTGGTTTTTAACTCCCTCTCTCCTTTCCTGACATCCTAGTGTCTGGAGTGAAGCAGCCATGCTCCTAACAGTGCAGATTTCTGGTGGGATGTGAGACACAAGAGCAGTGAGCTGTTTTGGCATGCTCCAACTTGGGATGGTGTCATTTGGCCACTAGACCCTTCTCTGCAGCAGAATCAAGGGAACAGTATCATCATGTCACAGCAGTCCTGTGGATTTTTGATTTTGCCAGGAAAGTGTGTCCTGGGCAAAAGCTTCTCATATGTCAGGCTGGAAACTTTATTGAGGGAAGCAGTGGAAAGGGAAGGGGGCAGAATGTTTACTTTTTTAATACAAGGGATAAAATTCCTGGTTCTCACTCTGATAAGATACCAGGGGACTTGTGACAATCTAGTATTTCTCTAATTTCTGAGCACAAATGAGAGTGCAGCCTAGGAGAACCTGAGGAAGTTGTATACTGACAATGTCAGGTCTCTTCCCCCTCTCTAAGTTTTAGACCTGAGTGCAAGTATCAGGATATGGGAGTTCCGATTTCTATGTTTAGATTTCTCTACCTACTGATCTCTAAACATTCTATGCTTCTTTATCTCTGATTGTCTGTGTCTGATTACAGATTTCATAACCCAAAGAGCTTGTACTGTGAAGACTGAGAAAAACTCAAGCAGACTTTTTGAAAGGCTCTAGAAATATAAGACTTTGGAAATGTTTTTGTAATTACAGGGAAAACACTTTTCAGAATCTGACACCCCTTTGTTAATTAAGATTTTTATTTCCTTTTGAAGTTGTCAGAAAAAAAAAGAAAAGTTTTATTTTAATGCAGTTCATAGGGTTGGGGAAGAAGCCAAGCTGGGGTTCAAGCTGCCTTGCAGCCACAAAGAGAGTGAGAGCTGTGAGTACCTGGCCAAGCCATTGGTGGGGAAGACACTTTGCACAGATTTCTGTGTTCTGACAGTTGTGCCCAGATGCCACACAGGTGTACTTGGTGTGCAGGTGATTTTTAAGCCTGTAGCACCATGGAGCAGGGAAGAGCAAGCAGACTCAGATCATGTTTTCTTAAGCAGGTTAATTGAGGTTTTTGCCCTCCCAGTGGGTTTTGTTTCAGTTATTCATCAGCAGGTGTGACACAGGCAGGGATGGGCATTTGGCTGTCAGGAGGAGTGGCCATGTTTAAAAGTGGCCTTTTTTTAAAAGTGGCCTTTTGAGCTGCTGGTGACAGCAGGTGAGGTGGTGTGAGCAGACAGCCCAGACAGGGCTGCTGAACCTCTGCTGAGAGCTCAGCTTCATCCATTCCCATCAGCAGCAGCATTTGGAAACTAGAAAAGAGCATGTATAACACACAGCTTCACTTGCCCTTGAGCCAAGATTGTGATTTCATGGGCAGTGACAAATTCTCTGAAACAAGGCAGATTTCAGTTTCTAAAGTGCTTGTTCACTCTTGCTCTGCCAAATCAAGTCAGAGAGATTCTGAGAAGAAATACTGAGGGAAGGGTGCAAAATTACTGTAATTTGGTGGAACAAATTGGCATAAATATGAGTGGGGCTTTTTCTGTTGAGCATCATATGGTAAGAGCCAATTCCTGCTTTCTGATTCCTGCAATCAAAGATGAGAAGTGGCCCAGGAGGTGAAATGGGGCTGTAGCTGACAGGGGTCTGGGAACCCTTCTGCTTCATGATCCAGCACATCCTCAACTTCTCAGAGCTGAATTTTCCTCTCTGTGCCACTTTCCAGTCAAAGCAAACCTTTGGGTATCCCTTTCTTATTTTAAAAAAACCAAACTATTTCCTTAATACAAATATAGACCTGAAGGGAAGAAAAACACTTTACAGGAAAAGTTGGTAAAAATAGCACTTAATCCATTTTTTTTTTGTTTGTAGTAAACATCTCTGTAATGAGGTAACCCTTTTAGAGTCATGCTGTCCTGCATCTCAGAACAGTGCTGCAGTGAATGCAGGTGGGATCCCAAAAAGGGCAGGGTGTTGATCTAATTCTGCTGCCACTGAAGTCAGAGCTGCTGATTTCAGTAAGAGTTAAGATTTATATCCATGCTTGCGTTGTTTGAGGAAAACAAATTCAATTCCAGTGCCCCAAAACTGTCTGTTGGTTTCAAAGACTGTAAGGAATGGCTGATGTGACACTTAGTTGTGATGAATCCTTAGATTTTCTTCTCAGTTCTGAAAAAGACTATTCAGCATTTAGTAAAACAAATACTCCAGCATAAAGGTATCACTTTTACTGCCTGAAAAGCTAACTTTTTTGGAGACCTCTTATCACTGTTTTTCAGTTCACTCAATAGGGGGGCTCCTAAGGTGGAATACTGAATGCTTTTTAAACGTGTTTTAGAGGAGAAAACTGTAGTTTCATCAATGCTTAATATAAATTGAGCCCACTTCATACAGAAAAATATTTAGTGACAATTAAGAGGAATCAGTCTACTTTCATTCCACACAAACCTTTTTATGACTAATCTGAAAAAAAACCCTCTTAGCATTTAGCTTGTGTTTTTGTTTATTGGAACGCTAGCTTATTCTAGAGACCAGTAGAAGTCATCAAGGCTTTTGAAAAATGTGTTTTGAGTGGAATTGGTTTTTCATCTTCTTTTCAGCTTGCACAGGGGTTGCTGGGATGAAGTCTCAGCAGGTCCCTCTGCCAGCTGGCTTTGCCCTGAGTTGTGCAGGCCATGTGAGATCTCGCCCAGAGCCTTTCCTGTCCTGCTTTGTTCATCCCTGCCCTTGGAGCTTCCTGGATGTCTCCAAAAAAGAGGGGACACTTAACAGAAAAGCCAAGTGATGATATCATTTGAGTCTGAGCTACAAAATTATTGGAGCTGTTTTTCTCTGTCCCTCTGTGCCCAAGGCTTTGAATTAAACCCTGCTTAAATGCTGAAACAAGGAGTTCTGCTGTCTTGGCACAGCCAGCCAAGGCCCAGGTATGCAGAAAACCTTGCCTTTTTATTTATTTTCCATAGGAAATTCCTTGTTGTGGAGGATGCTAACTGGGTTTTGTTCCTTTATGGTGTAGTTGGCTGATATTTGATCTGTGTGTGAGGACTCATTTGTCCTCATAGAAGTGGGAATTAGCATTTTAAAAATGCAATAAGAGAGTGATTCAAGTGGAGTTTAAATCACATTGTGTTAGTTCTGTTCTGCACTGGAAATATTAGTCTGATCCTAATCTAGGGAGAAGTTCACATTGTTGATGTTTAATTTTGTTATTTCTTCATCTTACCTGTGGTATTTGCAGGGGTCCCCACGAGGAGGTGAGAGATGAGTGAATCTGACTCCATGTTCTTAGAAGGCTGATTTATTATTTTATGATATGATAATATATATTATATATATTACATATTATATACGATATATTATATACTATATATGATATACAATATATGATGTATGATATGATATATGATATGATGCTATACCAAAACTATACTAAAGAATAGGGAAAGGATACAGACAGAAGGTTTAACAAGAATGATAATGAAAACTTGTGACTGTTTCAGAGTCCCGACACAGCTGATGGTGATTGGTCATTAAGTAAAAACAATTCACATGAAACCAATCAAACATGCACCTGTTGGATAAACACTCTCCAGCCACATTCCAAAGCAGCAAAAAAAGGGAGAAGCAAATGAGATAATATTGTTTTTTCTCTAAGGCTTCTAATATTCCCAGGAGAAGAAATCCTGGTGAAGGGATTTTTCAGGAAATATGACAGTGACATTACCAATAGCTTTGTCTCCGTTTTGCTCCCTTGCTGCTCCTGCTGCATCTGTCAGCCTTGGAGAGCTGGAATGATTTCCCTGGCAGTGCCACACCAGTCCAATCTCAATTCCTATTACTGCCTGGCTGTGGGACTGTGTGTAGGTGTCTCTGACACACTGCTCAAGGCAGCCAGCAACAATTCTTCTTCTTTGTATCGCTGCGGCTCAAATCCTGCAGCAGCCCTCCCTTGTAAAGATAAAGGTACATTTATCCTCATTAGGCAGGCATTGGAGCCCTGAATCAGGGCTGAGTTGTGGCAGCAGAACCAAACAGAGACTAAAATGTTATTGCTAATAAAGATCAGGCAGTGCTGGAGGAGCAGCTGCACTTTGCCTGGCCTGGCCTGCCATGAAGAGTTGCTCATGTTCATTTGTGAATTGCGTTAAAATTAGGAAAAATGCAGAGAAAACACTGGTTTAGCTAACACAGAGTGACTTGGAATGATTTTTGCTGGTGATGAAGGGAGGAAGCCCTTCAGGTTGGGGAGAAAAGGGTCATAATTTGCTTGATTGATTTTAAACCTCTGACCCCTCTGTGTTATGCAGAAATGCTGTTTTGGGAAGGCAGTGTCCTTCCCTGGCAGTGCTGGGGCTGTGGGATGGAGCACTGAGGTTTTACAGGCTGAGTTCAATTTGACCCATGGCTCCAGTCCTCATTGTTGTGGTGATTAAAGGAAGCTTCCTGCTTTGGGTTCTGGATTATCTCTCCTTCAAAATTCAAATATTACTGATTAAGCCAAATGTGCAGAGAGTTTACTTAGTTGCTTTTGGATTGCTTAGCTACACTTTTTTTTTCTGATTACCCTTACGGAGTAAGGGGAGCTGTTCGACTTTCCTCCCTAATCTTTTTTTTCCCATTTTCTCTTCCTTGGCACCTTTTGTCCTGATGAGCCCCTGCCCTGATTTCTAGCCACATAGAGCGTGGAGAAGAACCAGGCTTCAACCTTTGAGTGCCAGAATGTCACTGTCCTGGGTCAGATTAAAGGCTCACCTTAACATAAAGAGAGCTACAGATAACTGAAGCAAGGCAAGGGTGGATGCTCCTTCCCCTGAGTAAAGACAAGAACTTTGCTGCCCTAGATATGCAGTTCCTACTGTATTTAGTAATTCCCAGTGGATTTTTATTTGAATTTGCCCAGTGTGCCATCAGTGTGCCCATCCAGGCAGAGCTTTCTGTCTGTGATTGTTTCTGCACTGCAAAGGATTTATTTACTGTTGTTTGTTTTGGATTTTGCTCATAATTCCATCAGCCGCTGTCCCAGCTCTGAGAATGGGCAAAATAGAAAACTGGTGATCCTCCTCTGCTCACAGAAGGGGCTGGAAGAATGCCCTGAGAGGTGTTGGCCATTTTAAAAATGAGGATAAATTAGTTTGATCTAACAGAGAGGTTACAAGGAAGTTTTGTACAAAACCAATGGCAAGCCTCAAGATAAAATCACAGTAAGCTTTGGCAGGAATCAGAAGACAAAAATTAAAGACTCTGGGAAAGAAGGCATTGGGGAACAATGGTATGGTCATTTTTTGTTGGAAATGTCCATCCATGATTTAAGGAAAGAAAGCAGAACATGAAATTTGTTGTTAAATGTTCGTAGTCAAGGTTAATAAAGCATATCCTACTGCCTGTTGATGTCATATGCAGCAGAAATGTAGGTTGTGAGTTACTGTAACTAGTGGAAGTGAGAGCTGACTGCTCTCATACAAAATCTTTGTTAAGAATTAAGACTTCTGTCATGCAGTGCAGTGAAAGAATAAAGTTATATTGTATCAAATAAATATCATTGTAACAGGAGCCTCAATAGGGGAAAAAAAACCAACAGTGCAAAAGAAAGATTGTTTTGAAAATTACTCATATTCCTGTGTTTTATTCTCCTTTTCTCCTAAAGCAGTTTTTTTCCCTGATGACTGTCTGCTCTTGCAATTTGCTCCAGACTTAGCACAGCTAAGAATTAATGGACTCAATGGGAATCAAGTTCCTAAAAGTGCTGAACCAAAGTCTCAATGGGAATCAAGTTCCTAAAAGTGCTGAACCAAAGTCAGTGAGATGTGAAGGGAGAGGCAGTGTTTGTGTGGCCAGGCCACCTGTGTTGAGTCACAGGCAGCTGTGGGTGGGAAGCCTTTAAGAGCCCTGCAGGTGGAGTTGTATGTTGGAGGCCTGCTTACTGAGAATTTTAGATTTTCTGTGCCCCCAGGAGAAACTGCATTTGACCTGAGGCTATGGAGAAGGCTTTCAAAATTAAATGACAGAACTGGGATTATGGGTGTGGAGTTTGAATAGAAGTATGTGGTATCACAGGGTGGAAAACTTAAGAGTTCAAAGATAAAAGTTTTAAGGCAGAGGCTAGTTCTTCTTCTTCACCTTCCTCTTCATAAGAAGAGAGCACAAATAGTTAGTTATTGAGTTAAAAATAATTTAGGTGTAATTTCTTAATTAAACATTTTATCCTTAAAAAAAGCCTTGTAGAGAGAGATATGGCTCCATTTTAAACTATAAAACTCATAATTTGTGAGACTATAATATAAATAAAAACTAATAAGCATCTAAGTCCAAACAAAAAATACCATCTCGCAATTTAATCCCAATCCTAACAAAAATAATAAATAGAACTCAACAGTTGTGTTCCACCCATACTGCACTAAGGATTTGGTTTGAATTCTCTGCTTTTTCATCTGCATGCATCACACTACTGCTAAACTAACACACAGCAAAAAGGCAGCGCTGGAGTAGAATTATTTTGTTACACTTTTCCACTCAAATAAAGGTTGAGTCTGATTTTGTGGGGTGCTCTTAGCTCCTGCCATCAAGCCAATGGGATTTGCAACTAATGTGCTCCCTCTTTTTCTTTCTTTTTCATGTTTCCTTGATGTCTTCTGACCTGCATGTGTTTACTGGTTTGCCATGGTTTAGGTAAGTGTGTGCTCTAAAGGAGTGTTGGTTTTTGTTGTGGGATTTTTTATCTTCTCCCCTCCTGTACAGGGGCCAGGGCAGTCTCCAGGTAAAACACTCAGGGTGAAATGAGTGTTGCCACTCAGGGCTGGCACACCCAGAGCTGATGAGAAAAGCTTTGTGCTGTTACCTAAGGGACTGCTGATTCAAAGCCACCCTTTCTTACCTAAAACTCCACTTTTGTCATTTTCCCCTTTTTTTTGCCCACAAATCAAAGATGCAGTTCTTTCCTAGGGCACCTTCGTGTGTATTAAGCTCCAAGCTCAATAAGAGCTAGAGATTTTTTTAACTTCTCCAAAAATTTCAGTGTTAAAAACAAACAGTGGTTTACAAAGCCTTCTTTGAAGGACTACTTGGAAAATCTCACCTTTTAGGAAATGTATTTGTATACTTTTGAAATGATAAATGCAGACAGAAATCATTTACCTATTGAGCAGTAGGGCTGCTACTATGTGATATTGACTCTAAACCATTATTAGACATAGCTATTATGTTTTAAATTCAAAATTAAGTGGTTTTTTTAATATTTTCAATGCATCTAGACAAAGAGACTATGCTGGCATCTATTGAGAGTGTTAATATAGCCATGTGGCTGAGACAAGGGAAGCACTTCCCATGGCTGGGGAGCTGACTTGTGTCCTTGTAATAGAAGCTTTAATTGTCATCACTGACTTTTTAATGGATTCCTTTCATTAGAAAAATACAGAATGTAGAGATACTGATATTCCAGGGCAGCATTTTACTCCTGCATGATGTAATAGAGTAGCTGCTGCCTTCACTAAACCACAGTGGATTATCACTGATAAAAATGAGGCATAATTTGAATTGCAGAATAAAGATGCATGGACTGCTGCATCCTGCTCTCACACATAAATGCTCCTTCATCAGTATTTGTGTGTGAGAAACATGCAGCTATACAAAGCCTGCATGCTTAATGTGGGAGCCATATGCTTGACAAAGGAGAAAGCACAGAGGGCAGCCTCCTTGTTAGATTTGCTGTGTAGGAAACAGATATTTGGTGGATTTAACATTCAGAGCTATTGTGCACAGCAGAGCTAGTTAGTTATCCTGCTAACTTCTGGGAGGCTGCAAGGAGGGGAAACAAGGACTGGAACAGAAAATAATCCCCAGGGGCAGGGCTCCTGAGTGTCTCCATGGGCAAAGCAGGACAGACAGGCTTAGAATTCCCATTCCAGAAATGTCAGCCCATCAGCAGGGTGGCTGCTCACAGGAACTGATGGTCAGGCTGCCCCAGAGCTGACAAAGTGGGACAAGGTGTGACAAGATGTGACAGGGTATGACACCTTGGCTGATGTGTCTTCAGGTGCCTGTGCTGGCATGGGCAGGAGGGCAGAGGAGAGAAGCTCTGCCCTGGAGGCAGATGTGCCCCTGCCCAGTGTCTGGCAAGGGACAGATGGGGGGAGACAGATGGGATGCTCTGCCTCTCTGTACTGGTTCATCTGGGAAAGCAAACACGAGCTGGCTGTCTGCAGAGGAGCAGGTGATTTTCAGCAGCTCTGTGATCATTGCTGTGGTTCTTTTCAAAGATAGCTGTCCCAGGTAGAGAGCCTTGGGGGTGGCACTAGCCACATCTGCCTTGCTGACCTCAGAGAAGCAGCAAAGGCAGAAGAATTTTGTCTCCAGCACATGAAGTTTGCCAGTTGGGCCCCAACACTGGCAACATGGAGAAATGAATCACCAGCCATACAGGTTTGTGCTTCTGCAGGGAACCCTGCTGGCTTCAGCAGAGCTGGGTGCTGTGTAACATGCCATCCTGGCATTTCCCACCTGTTGTAGCTGAGAGCAACACACTCCATTTTCAGAAGGCTTCAAACTGGTTTTGTTCTAGCATGCATGCTTTTTATACATTCTTACAAAACTCACAAATTTACACTTTACTCATTGGTCAGGAGCGACAAACAAAGTGCTCCTTGGAACAGGCAGTTGCAGGTTTCTCTTACTTCTCCTTCTTTCTTTCTTGGTTTCTATCTCAGTGACCTTGGTAGAAAATTCTTTCAGGGGTAACCATGGATCCTCTTATCAAACTGCTCTCTGGCTCACAGAAGTGGCTGTAACACCTCTTCCACATCACGCATGCATGGCAGCAGATTCAGCTCATTCTCTTCAGCTGTCCAAGTTCACCAGCCCACGTTCCCAGAGTGACACAGCATATTGAATTTGTGTCCCCACATGTTCCTGCAGTGTTAAATGAGCAATATTTCATTACCTGGACTTTCTTGACAGCAGTGAGCATACCTGTGTTTTGTGCTCTTTAGGAAAGCCTCTTTGGAAGGCCTTCTCTCACAAGCTGGGAGGAGCGGGGCTGGCTGTGGGTTGGCTCCTTGTGAGCATGGGAAGGGAAGGAGGGGTTCAGCACGGCCACCTCCTGTCATTTGACAACTCTGTAGCAGCTGTGTGGGGTGTCCATGGTCTAGGAGGCATTGCCAGGGAGAAGGAGCTGTAACTCCTGTGAACAGGTATTGGATTTGCTGGGAAATGCCCTGACAAAGACAGGAATGATGAATCTGACTCCAGGTTCTCAGAATGCTAATTTATTATTTTAGGATACTACATTATATTAAAGAATACTAAACTAAACTATACTAAAGAATACAGAAAGGATACTTACAGAATGCTAAAAAGATAATAATGAAAACTCCTGACTCTTTCCAGAGTCCCAACTCAGCTTGGCCCTGATTGGCCAAAGAGTGAAAACAACTCCCAGCAGAATCCAATGGAACAATCACCTGTGGGTAAACAATCTCCAAACACATTCCACATGTGAGCACAACACAGGAGAAGCAAAGGAGATAAGAATTGTTTTCCTTTTCTCTGAGGTTTCTCAGCTTCCCAGGAGAAAAATCCTGGGTGAAGGAATTATTTCAGAGAATGTGAATGCTACAAACAGGGGGGTTAGGAAGAGCAGAAGCTACTCCAGGTTATTGAAGATATTCCTTTCTAGGAGAGCTGAACCAGCTGCTGCCTGTCCCTTGTGGGGCAAATCTGAGGAGCGGGGCACCAGTCTGGTAAGGGACCAGTATAAAGAGGGCATCAGCCACACTGCCCAGTGTCACAGTTCTTGTGCCTAAACCTGTCCTGGGCCATCCTTACCCTGCTCAGAGTTACAGAGACAAAGAGAAGCAGCATTTGGGCAGGAGACAGTTCTGAAGGGGGTTGTGCATCATTTGTGCTGTAGCAGTGCTGAAAAGTCTTGATTATTTTAGCTCCTGTGTTGAGCTAGCTTCAAACCAAACCATGTAATTAATGACTGCCCCTGTTTAAACTTGTCATCTCATTCAAAGAGGAGACAAACAGGCTGGGATTAGGGAGGAGAGGTAGCATGCAGACCATCCCCTGACAACAGCAGCTGTCAGCTCAGCCTTTGCAGCTTTTGCTGCTGCTCTGAGGGCCTGGTGTTGCATGTTCTGGTTCTTGGGAAACATCACCTGAGAATTAACTGTCCTCAATTTCAGCGAAGGAGCTCGTGCTTATGTTAGAAGAAGTTGAGAATTTATGCACTGGAGTAGGTTACTAGAGCAGGTGGAGGGAAATTGACTCAGAGTTTGTGGACTGTCTGGAAAATAAATAAAGTTTTGGGTGCAGTTGAATCTGTCTTGTTAGCAGGGACTCTTCAGGTCTTTGAACACAGTTCTGGTGAACTTAATCAGTTGTGATTTGATTCCATCTCTTTCTTTTATTTTGTTCTTAATTTTTGCAGGTCAGGGGAAATGTCAGATACTTGCCTAGCATAAAACACCTTTCCAGGGCTCCAAGAATCCAGCTGACCTGACAGAATAGAAGCAGGATTATGATATTAGTGTGTTCCCTTTTCCTTAAAACCTTCTCACTGGATTTCCCCACTGTTGCATGACTCCTTCTGTGGATTATCCTGACACTTCAGCAAGCTGATAAGTGATGCAAAGAAAACCAAGATTTCAGGACACTTCAGCTGCCACATAGTGTGATAGACATTTTTCTTTGCAATTAGGCAGCATGCTTATGTACTCTAATCTGCAGCAATTTTTGCTCTATTAATAACCTATTAGTTGCCTGGAGCATGTTCTCTATACATTACTGCTCCACAAATTATTGAATTTCCCCTCACAAGTCATATGAAATTTAAAAAAACATAGCAAAAAGGAGAAAGATTGCTAAAAAAATACAGCAAAACTAAACTGAATTTTAAAAAATATATAGGAAAAAGGAGAAAGAATGCTTAAAAATATAGAAGAACTAAACTGAACTAGAAAAAGTATAGCAAAAAGGAGAAAGATTGCTAAAAAATACAGCAAAACTAAATTGAACTAAAAAAAATATGGCAGAAAGGAGAAAGATTGCTTTCATGGAAGAGGTAAAATCTGACCTCAAGATCACAGATAATGACTCTTGCAAAATACAGATACTGAATATGACCTCTTTGAGACCTTTGTACTTCCCACCTCCTGTGCAGTGAAGCAAAGTGCTCACACTCCAGTTTGGGTCGCTTGCCCAGTGCCAGCACAGAATTCACAGAATGACTGGGTTGGAAGAGACCTTCAAGATCATTAAGTCCAACCCAGCCCCAACACCTGAACTAAACCCTGGCACCCAGTGCCATATCCAGGCTTTGTTTAAAGCAGCAGCCAGGTAAATCCCAGCCCCAGGCAGCCCTGCTTGTCATTCTAGTTTCACTGCACATCCTCTGGCCCCTTGAGCCCAGGAACTGTTAAATGCCTTGCCCTGGATTTTATAAATGATGTGCAGAGCAGAGGCAGAGATGATGATGGCTCTGCAGTTATTGTGAGTAATTAATTTCTGCCTGGCTCTGAGCCTCCAGAGGAGCTCTCTGCCATTGCTCTGCAGCTGCCCAGCTGTGCCTGCACATCTGCACCGTGGGGTTCAGGCTGGCCCTGCAAACCCTGCAGGGCTGGGGAGGCCAGCGGGATGCAGGGCTGCTGGCTACCATGGCAGGACAGGATCCACGAGTGCCTGCCCAGCTGTGGACATTCAGCTGCCTGGTGATTGTCCCAGGTGAGGGGTTTGCAGAGTGCCTGAGCATGATGAGCTGCTGTGGTGTTCAGCTGGGGCAGTCACCACTGATTTTTGTGCTGTGGAAGAGACTCAGACTGATAGTCTGGGACTTGAGTGCTCAGGCTGGGGCCTGGTCTGGGTGCACAGGAAATTCTCTTTGATGGAGGCTGTGTGGTTACATCAGGTCTGCCTGAGCTGCTGTGGGCAGCAGTTTGCTTCTAGCAGCCCATGGTCCCTGGATTGTGCTTCTCATCTTTCTCACTTTCTGTGCAGGAACTCTCATTTTTCCTGCTTACTGTTTGGTGGGGAAGGAGCAATCCTCCTCCTCTTCACACCTAGAGATGGATTGCACTGGGGATTCCTGCACACAGCTGATCCCAGAGCCTGCTCATCTTTTGGGGAACACTTAGATGTTAGTTTTAATGGTCTCATGGACATTGAAAATTTTTTTTTCTGCAAGTTGGCTCTTTCTGCTGGCAGACTCCATGGATGGGTTATCCCACAATCTGGGCATGCTGTAGGCACAGATTCCATGAGCTGATGGCATTGCTTGCAGCCTGTGGGCTGTTTGTTGGTCAGTGCAGCCCCAGAGATGTTTTGCAGTGACACTCCCAGGTGTCTGCAGGATGTGTGACCTGACCAGGGAGGAGTGGAGGCTTTCCCTGCAGGCTCTGTTTGGAGACAGCCACAGAGGGAAGTCTGTGCAGTCCCCACTTCTCCAGCACACCTGGAGAGCCCTTGGTGGGTGCTGCCTCTCCCACAGGGCTGGGAGTGTGCCAGGGTATACTCCCAGGATGGATTTCCCATGTTGGCTGAGCTGGGTATTCTTATGAGAAACAACCAGGGCAGGGCTGGTGAGTGCAATCCCCAGCAGAACTGACTGTGGGGACAGAGAGATTGTTCCTTGGAACAGATTCAACTGAAAATTTGAGCCAATGTGTCTTTTCAGTAGCTCCTTCTCTGTTTCAGTATCAATACTTTCTTTTGATTCTGAGTATTTTGCTTTTTTATAGTTTTTTCCCCTGTTTTTAGATAAGGACCTCAATTTATTTGGAAGATTTGAAATACTATTTGTTCACTTACTGTTACATCTAGCGCCAGATTTGTCCTTCCTACATTCCCACATTTTTTTTCCTGTAGAGAGATGGCCTGAGTGTTTGAGGCAGGTCCAAATGTAAAATCAATAAAAGCTCATTGCTGTACATGTCATGGTATTAGAGCTCAGCGAGTGAGACCTGCTGGGCCAGGAGTTTGCCTCCAGCCCCTTATCAGACACTCACCATGCTCTGAGCTGTGTAGCCACAGCACAAAGGGAGAAGTGATGTCCTGCTGGTCTTGAGCAGCAATGAAATTAGCACTGCTCTGTCATCTAGGTGTTTTACCAGCAAGTCACTGTACTAATCTTCCTCTTTTCCTTCTGAAAATTAAACAAACCAGACTTTGGAAACCTTTTCCTTAAGGAATTTGCTCATTGGCTACGAGACAGGATACCTACAAGATTATTCATTAATTATTATTGTTAATGCAAATGCATGTTACCTACCTCTTGACAGTTCCTCAGTACTGAGTGCCTGAGGTTTGTAGGGTTTTTTTCCTCTATTTAGTTTTCCACTTTCTTTTTGGAAAATTAATGTAAGAGAGAGACTTCCTCATGCTTGGATTGTTCTTCTCCATTCCTTAAGTCTGCAGGCTTTATTTTTGAGTCATTTTTGAGTATAAGAGATGAATTTTGAAGATTGTGAACTTTGCAGCTTCCTAGAAAATCTTCTTCTGTAGCCAGCAGAGTTATGATTCGTTGTCTTTCCTGCAGTTCTTTCTGAAAGGGGAAAATACAGACATTGGGTGGGGAAACTGGATCTGGGCAATGAGAATAGGAAGTTTAAAAATTAATACAGTCACAGGCACTGTGTATTAAGATGAAATAGTTCCTGTCTTCTACTTAATTTCTAATTCCCCAAATATTAGTGAGGTTTTTACATATATTCAAAGAGACTTTTGCACTTGGAGTGTGGGTTTTGACTTTTGGGACATTCTTCCCAAGAAATAGGCCAGCAGCAGCAGCTTCAAATAAACACACAGGGACCAAAGCACTCCCCATGCCCAGGATTTCAGGTACCCCTAGCCCCACGTCTGTGGGGATGGCTGGTGCCCAGAAAATGGTGCATAAATAATGAATGTCAGCTACAGAACAGAAGTTGGATAAATAGGGTAGGGGGAGGTGGGTTTTTATGGCACCATCTGGAGCCTCAGTGTAAAACCATGGCTTGAGCTCTGTACTAAGGGTTGACAAAAGCCTTTAAATAGGGTAACTAATGGGTCAAACATATCTTCACTTGTTAGGTTAAGACCCACAAGTCATCGTTTGTAGGAAGGTGGGGGGTGGATTGGTCACTGGAGAGGAAAGACATTAAATTAAATGTGCTGGAGCAGCCACATGGGACCCCTTAATAGTTTCTGAGTATTTTCTTAATGAAATGCAGCTTAATGCAATCCCACCCTCCCAGCCTGACAATTCAGCTCTGGCCTGCTGAAGGCTCTCATGTCACTGCTACCTTTTAAATGATTCTGTGCACTCTCCACTCTGTGCTGCTTTCTGTCACTTACAGCCCCTGGTTTTTGACATAAACAAGGGAATATGTCAGTGGGAAGCTGGGACTGTCAGGCCTCTCAGTTCTGCTTCTCACCTTGTTGCTTGCTTACAGCAAAAAGTGAGATATATTTAACTGGGGGTTGTAGAGAGAGCAGTGGTGCATTAAAACCAGGCAGTGAAAGTGGGGGGAAAAACATCTGCAGAATATGAAATATGAATGGGGATGTGAGCTCTGGAGGTCATGCTTGAGTAGAGACAGTGTTGTACAGGGTGGGTCCATGGAGCCTCAGCACTGGGTTCATCCCCTGGTCAGGACTCAGAGACAACATTGCTCTGTTGGGAACACTGAGTACGACTGGGTCAAATGCAGGCACTTTGTGCTCTTTAAGAGCCATTTCAGAAAAAAATGTGGATCTTCAGCATGTCTTTTTAGCAAGGTTAAAGGCCACAAACCCTGCTAATAAGTTTAAGAAGTGTGTGTTAAAACATGGCTAAAGCAGCATTGACCACTCCTCATCAGGAGCATCCTTTCTGGTGAAATGCTGGACTCTCCTCTAACAGCTCAGGCCTGTTTTTTGTTAGGAAGAGGCTTTAGTAGGTACTTCTGAAACCTCCCCCAGAAGAGTTTGTCCCTCAATCCTTCTCACTTGCTATGCAGGACCTCTCATTTTTCCTGCTTTCTGTTTGGTGAGGAAGGAGCAATCCTCCTCCTCTTCACACCTAGAGATGGATTGCACTGGGGATTCCTGCACACAGCTGATCCCAGAGCCTGCTCATCATTTGGGGAACACTTAGATGTTAGTTTTAATGGTCTCATGGACATTGAAAAATATTTTTCTGGAAGTTGGCTCTTTCTGCAGGTGCCTTCAGCTCCTGTTAACTGTGTGCTCAGGGGATGTTCCTCCTGTTACCTGGGCTAAATGCTGAAAGATCCCAACACTTAGATCTCCTCATATTTTCTCCCTTCACACCAGTGAAGCACCCAGGCTTCTGGAGTCTCTCTGTTATTTCTGGTCCCCAAGAGAGTGTTGGATGGCAGCATTGCTCTGCTTTGTGGGGCTGCCCATCAGTGCAGAGGAATTGCAGAGTTCTTTAGGCAGAGGAGTCTGCTGTGGGTAGCACAGAGTGAGCTCCGTGTTTAACAGGCGAGGAGCAGGGTGTATTATCACCAGGCTTTGTTTCTGGCAGTGGAGGAGCAGAATTTCAATGGCTCCAGCATTGAGGTGTTCAGTTTGTGAGGGTCCCCAGGATGGAATGAGAGATGAGAATCTGAGTCCATGTTCTCAAAAGGCTGATTAATTATTTTATGATATTATATCATATTAAAGAATACTATACTAAAACTGTACTAACAAACAGAGGAAGGATACAGACAGAAGGCTTAACAAGAATGATAATAAAAAACTCATGACTGACTCCTCAGAGTCTGACACAGCTGATGGTGATTGGTCATTAATTAAAAACAATTCACATGGAACCAATCAACCACCCACCTGTTGGTAAACAATCTCCAGCCACATTCCAAAGCAGCAAAACAGGGAGAAGAAAATGAGATAATATTGTTTTCCTTTTTCTCTGAGGCTTCTCATCTTCTCAGGAGAAGAAATCCTGGCAAAGGGATTTTTCAGAAAATATGACAGTGTCATTGAGGTAGTAGATTTTCTGCCTTTCTCTGTAGTCAGTCTTTTCTTTCACTGAATTCTAACTGTTTTGAGGTAAAGATGCTTTTGGATCTGTCCAACAGGTTTTTAAGAATGAGAAGCTTTTGACTTTCTCTTAGAAGTGTTTGGGAAGGGGACGGAATCTGATAGTGTTACTGAAGTAGGAGCTGAGATCCATAGGAGTGTAAGGGAAGCTGGTAGGAATTGAGGTGTGACAGGAAAAGTGGAGATGACAAACGTAGCCTCTAGTAGTTCTCATTATCACATTAGTACATGTGGAAGAAGGTAAAAGAATCTGTTACCTCAAACTGTATGTGACTGGAAGGGAGTCTAACAGATGTGTCCCACTACATCAGTCTCCACAGCTCCCCTCGTGCTATTGCTTTCCTCATCTACTTTGGTTTTATGTTAACTGTGCATGTGCAAAATGAATGTATTTACCTAGGTGAGTTCCTTTCTGTAAGCTAATCCTTGCTAACACTGGTAAGGATTGTCCAGCAAAGCCTGCTGAGTCCTCTGACAATAACAGAGAGCACTTGCAAACCTATGAAATGGATGGGTAGATTTAAAATAACTCTCCTGCCCTTCTGTGTGCTTCTGCTATTGTCTGACTTTAATTCTGGAGAGAACTGCTCAAAACCATCCCTTAAGAGCTCTGCTAATCAACATAATCTGCTTTATGAAACATGACTGCTAGTCTAAAAGAGGTGTCTGTATGAAGGAAAACTCTGAAAGTGTCAGAGAATTCCCTACCCTAGTTGGAATCTCAGCAAAGAGGTGTGAGAGTGACTTGGTGTGGAATCAAAGGTTGCCTTTTGTATCCTGTGATAGTGGTTCTGTCCAGCAGAGCTGTCCAAGCTGGCACCATTTCAGGGTAAAAACACTCTGTGAAGACACAGAGGATGCTGTGGTCCAGCAGAATTCCTGTGAATACTTCTCAGAAAGCTAAGTGCCACTTGTTGAAAGACTTGGAATCCACTGCACTAGAAAAGATGTGTGTCAGTGTGATGCCTTGTGAAGGCTGCCCTGGAACAGAGACTGGATAGAGCTAAACAATAAAGTAGGGATTTATTAAAAGGATCTCCGCAATGGCTCCACCTTGGGCAGCACAAGAGCCCAGCCAGGGCTGCACCCAAAATGAACCAGAAATGCACAACTGGTCATGGGGTCTCTCACTTGGATCAGTTCTGCTCCATTTGCATCTTGCAGTTCATTGTCCAATTCCAGCTTTAGCCCATGCAGTCCCATCCTTGTTTTTCTCTCTCCAGCCCACGTTGTTTGTGCTCTTGGCCCTGAGATTTGGATCATTTGTCCTTGGTCCCCGGCTGGAGCAGGAATTGTTTTGTCTCCCTGCTCTGTGCACAGAGATCACCTATCCCCTCATATGAACCCAGACTCACACACTAAAGCAGCACAGAATCTGAAAAATAGAAAAACTAAAACCTGAGGCATCAGTGCCTGGGCACTTTGACAGCCCAGTGTGAGTGTGCAGCACAGGTTGCAGATGTAGCAGAATCCTGCGCCCAGGAGCAAAGAGGAGCAGAATTAGTTCAGTTTCTTGTAATGGCAGTTCCTAGGGTGGAGATTCCCCCTGTGCTGCTGCTTTAAGGCTTTTGTCTCTTCTCCCACCTGTGAGAGTCTCTGCAACAGCTGCAGAATGTGGATTTCCATATCCCAGCATCAGACTCAGCTGTGTCCTGGAAAGATCCATCTCTGCATTATCCCTCAGGGGAAGCTGGTTCTTTGATTGCACGTGCTGTGCCACCCAACTGGGGACATGAGTGATAAATAATGTCTCTAGAGGGCCATTCAAGCTGGGACCCCTCTGCTTGGTCCTGTTTGGTTAATGGAAAGGTGAAAGGCCAGGGAATTCATCCATTTAAGGGTTATCTTAGGAAAGATAATGTATCAGGTAATTAAATAACTGCCCCCACAAGGTTTTCATGGGTGACAAGCAGTGCTCACAGCTGATGTTTCAATAAAAATTATATTCAGGTGTGCTGCCCTCATAACCTGCTTAGGGCAGGTGCAAGCCCTTGAGGTTATGATATAGTAATTCTTTTTTTTTTTCCTTCTTTTCTTCATAAGTGTGGGTGGAAGTCATAGGTTGTGCAGTCATAACTGGGTATATGTGCAAACCCCATTCTAAACCCTTGAGCTTGTTTTAAAGCTAATCCATTTGTGCTTAATTTACAAACAGCTGGTTGATTTAAAAGGATTTTCCTTCTGGAGTAAACAAGAAGAACATTTACACAGGGAGTAAACTATCACACTGTAAATTCTCTTTGCAATTGTTGGAGCTATTTGTTTGTATTAGATCTTAACTTCCTCGGTGCAGGGCTAATCCTTCTTGATCCCATAGTGAAGTCATGATCCTGTGTTTGATGTCACCATCTGTTGCCATAGAAGCAACTGTGATGTTGCAAATTAAATTTTGTGACTTCATGGCAAAATAAAAGCACATCTTCAGCTGCTTGCAGAAGAGGTTAGGAATATTTCCATGAAGTGTATGGAAAATGTGCCAGTTTATCTTTTGTCTAAATACAGTTCTTGTAAAGTTTATGAATAGGGAGAGGTTGGAATTATATATGTATGAAAGCAGGAGAAAAAGAATCCAGGGTTCGTATCAGATTTGATCTTTTGGAAAAAAAAAAAATTCTGGCAAGTAATTCATCCTTGGCAGGAGCCCTGCTGTTAAAAGGTTAGTATTGTTACAAACAGGATTGAAATAGAAACAGTTTAAAACTCAAAGCACTGTACAAATGTCTCCTGTCTGTAGAGAAAAGCTCTCATGATCTCACCTGGCTATGTGCAACACTGAAGTCATTGTCACATAAATATCCAGTCAAGGGTTACAAAAGCTTCAACAAGAACATGATTTTTTTTTAAACTGTTTAGGAAGTTAAGCCTTGATTACTTTTAGGTATCTGACTCAATTGGAGGAAAATCTCCCTTTTCCTGAATTAGAAGAATGTTTTTGGGGTTTTTTTTTGCCTAAATGGCAAAAAGGGGAGGAAAAAAAAAAGGAGGGTTCATTGGTGCAGGGACAGCAACAAAGTGCCATGTCCTCCTCAGAGCCCTGCTCTACTGCCAGCAAGAGGCTTCAGAGAATGCAAGGCTAAATGTAGAAGTTTTTGTTTTCCTTTTTATGTAAAGAAGAGAGGGGGATAGTATATTTTTTTTCACTTTCTGCTGAGGGAAGAGAGCTGCCAAGTCCTGAATTAGGAACGCATTTATTTTTAATTGGAGCTTTCTCTTTCCTGCCATCAGTCATTTTCTTTAAATTACCTAGTTATTTCTCTCTTAGAAATGGACAGCCAGCTTCAGTTTCTTTCAGTTCTATATCTTTGAGTGATACAGGACTCACTATCACTATATATTTACTATATTCATGATTTACATGATTCATGATTTAGTGGTGGACTAAATATTGCTTGAATAATTTCTTTAGGGGAAGGCACTAATTTTGGTTCTCCTGCTCTGTCTCTCTCCATCTCTGAATTTCTCCAAGGGACATGAAAGTAAAAAGTAACATCCAGGGATCCCCAGAAGAATTAGGTTCACTTTAAACATGACACATGCTCTATATCCCTGGGGCAGGCACTTCATTTTGTAGTGTTTCAGACTTTTATGACACAATGATTGATTTTGTAGAGGTGAAGTTGCTTAAGTCATTAGTTAAAAAGCCTGATAAAGCTGCATAAAGATATTAAGTTGTTATCAATCATCAGCCTCTCTTTGTTCTCCCCCAGCTTTACCCCACATTTCAAAGTGAGGGAGGAGACAGGCAGGAGGCTGCCTCACTTTGAGTCTGTCAGGGTTTTATGAGATCCTGGCTCTCCTGTCAGGCTCTCTGCTGAAGGCCAGGTCTGCCCCAGATGATGGATGGGGAGCAGCGTGCTCCAGCTGCCAGCTCCTGCTCCCCAGCTGGCAGCCTGAGCCTGCAGCAGCCAGCCTGGCCTTGCTGGAGCCCTCCTGTCCCCTGTCCCTGCCCTGTCCCCTCATCCAGCCCTGCCCTGTCCCCTTTCCTTGTGTCTCTGTTTGAACAGACAGGTATCTGCTAGGAAAGGCAGGATCCTCCCCTGAAATGGAAAATGTAATCCCCCTCCCTCCGAATTATTATAATTTTGAAGTTAAGGGGCTCTCAGGCAAAAATATGGGAGTGGGAATGGCAGTTCTTTATTAGAAATGATGCCTCAGGTTTCAGCTTTTATATTTTTCAGATTCTGTGCTGCTTTAGTGTGTGAGTCTGGGCTTCATATCAGGGGATGGTGAGCTCTGTGCACAGAGCAGGGAGACAAAACAATTCCTGCTCCAGCTGGGGACCAAGGACAAATGATCCAAATCTCAGGGCCAAGAGCACAAACAACGTGGGCTGGAGAGAGAAAAACAAGCAGGGTGGGACTGCCTGGGCTAAAGCTGGAATTGGACAATGAACTGCAAGATGAAAATGGAGCAGAACTGATCACAGTGAGAGACTCCGTGCCCAGTCGTGCATTTTGTGACCATTTTAGATTGTGCTGCCCAAGGTAAATCTATTGAGGCCTTTTAATAAATACCTACTTTATTCTTTATCTCCATCAATTTTCTATTATAAGTCAGCCTTCAAATTGAAAAAAATAAATCATGTAGTAATACAAACCTACCCTGCCAGAGTCAGAACAGGCCCTGGCCCCCTGTGTGCCAGGGTGGTGGCACAGCCCCATCCCATGGGGGCTCAGCCCTCCTGCAGTGCCAGCTGTGGCTCTGCTGGAGCAGGGATCCTGCACAAGGGGGGAGTTTTCCTCTGCAGCTCCAGGGCTGCTGGAGATGGGCCTGGGCTCCCTCTGGCCATGTAGGGCAGCAGAAGCTGCTCCTCTGGCAATGCACTGGGCAAAGGCTGCTGGGCTGTGCCAGGCTCACATTGGATCCAGGTAGGAATGCTTGGCTCCTGCCCTGGGCAATGCAGCATCTCCCCATGGGATGCTGGAATTGGATCAGCCCTGCAGGGACACTCAGTGGCCATGGACAGAAGAGATCTCCTGCAGGGAGGATTGGCTGGGGGAGAGATAAAGAAGAAACTGCCCATGAACAGCAGAGAACTGCCCCGGCTCTGACAGATGGCAATAGAATGCACATCCCCAGCCAGAACTGCATATCCAACCTAAGACACTTTGCCCTCTCCCCTCTGACTGTCCTGTCCCGTTTCCCTGCCCTGTCCCCTGTCCCTGCCAACCTCTCATTGGAAACTGGAAGAGTTTCAGGAGGTTCCTTTCCTTTTCTCCCTCTCTGTGTTCCGCTCCCTCCAGTGGGGTTTAAGTAGTTCTTGGAAATCTCTTCAGGGTCTGAATGGCAGCTCAAATCCTCTGGGGAATTCAGAGCTACCCAGTGCACACACAGTTGATTCTTGCCCTTGATTGTATGGGGTTCTCCCAGATTTTTTAAATTACGTATTTTCTGTGAATCACAGAAGTATTTTTCCTGATTTCTAGTATTTGATTTCCTCTGTCATTTCTATCACCAGTGCCCCAGGGGTTGGCCTTTTCATTCTGAATTCCCTTTTTTACCATTGCCATGTGTACTTGCAGACTAGGAGAAATCCTTCCATTACAAGCTTCATGTTGGATTGTGCTTGGGAATATTGTTAAAGTTACCATCATAAGAACAGAAGTATGTTGTGTGGACAGGATTTTCCAGCACAAATAAGCTTGTGTCCTGCTGGTATGGCTAATGAAGGAATAGTGCAAGGTGGATAACAGCTTTTGGAAAATTATCATCAGCTCACAGAGTTGAGGACAGTAAAACTGTGCTTGATGTCTCCTACATGTATTAAGATGCCTGATTTTAAGCCAGCCAACCAAAGCTGCTAAATGCTTCAGACAGCTTACTCTGGCAATACTACTGTAGTGGACTTAATTTAGAGTATGGGGGAGTAGATTTTTATTTTTTTTCTGTAGGCTTATGTTGTGATTTTCCTTACTTTTCATAATGCAAGAGCATTCTGAAAGTAAGGTCCTTTCTGTACACAACACAACAGTTTTAGAAGCATGTTGGAAGGACCTGTCATAATTTTCTCTTCTAGAGGCTTTTTCCTACATCAGCTCCACTGAATGGATTCTTCAGTGGTACACAAATACTGTACTAAAACCCAATTTAAATCTGTTTTGACTAAGTTCTGTTTGCTTTGTTGGGGTGGTTATTTTTTATTTTAAAGAATGATGTATCATGTCAGACCACAAGAGTTCACCTAGCCCCCATATCCAACAGCAGTTAAACTGAAATTCTGCAAAATAGCACCAGGACAGGGCACGAATATAATTGTCATAGTGATGTTCCATCCTCAAGGACTTCCCTGAGTCAGAGGTGACACCTTCAGCCATTACTTCCATTCATTTTTTCCAGTTTTTTTCTGAACCTGTGTTTCTCTTAGCATTTACAGCTTTCTGTGACGATGTATTTCACAGTCTTAACTAAATCCTGAGTGAAGAACCTCTTCCTCGGCCACTTGTGAATTGGCCACCTGCCAGTTTCATGTGCTGCCCCCAGTCCTGTCCCAGAAGGCACAGTGGACACTGGGTCTCCAGGAATCTGCTCTGTGTCACAGCATTCCATAGCCTTTGTCCATGGTCTGCTTAATAATTTCTATTTCAGGCTGAAGGTTCTTTTCTACTTCAGCTGCATCCTTATTCACATGGTAGGAAAACACAATCTTGTTCTGTCTGTACATCCATCATACTTATCAATCTCATATTTGCTGTTCTGTTCTTGATTCTTGTCACTCTCCTTGCTTTTAGACAGTCAGGGAGCAGTGAGCTGACATTTTTATCCAGCATTCCTTTTGACTCCCAAAGCTGGATTCTGAAATGACCAATTTATAGCCCATCACTGCATGTGTTCAGTTAGGATTACACTCTGGGTGCCTGATTTAATATTTTTCTACCTAGGTTTCACCTGCCTTTTTATTCCTTATGGGTGCAGCAAGGTCTATCTTCAAGTCTTTGAAACACTCTGTCTTTTCTGTCTTGATACACTGGTACCTTTGAATTTGATGTTTACTTATTATAGATTTTCATATTGGCTGGGAATGTGTTGCCTGGGAGAGACCCCAGCACAGCTCTGTGTGCAGTTTCCTTGTGCCTTTGTGCCCCTAAGAAAAACAACCATTTGTTACCTGTGTGTTACCCTTCCTCCTCTCCACCCACTGAAACCTCTTTTTTGAGACAAATTTTCTTCTGGATCTGCACTTTTTGCTCAGAAAAAAGAGTTGTCCAATGACACAGGTGAGACTCAGAATTCATTGAATGGTTTGGCTTGGAAGGGACCTTAAAGATTATCTTATTCCACCGTCCTCCCTCCTAGGGACACCTCTCCTATCCCAGGTTGTTCCAAGCTCCTCCAGCCTGACCTTGGACACTTCCAGGGATCCAGGGGCAGCCACAGCTTCTCTGGGCACCCTGTGCCAGGGCCTCACCACCCTCATAGGGTATAATTTCTTCCCTATCTACCTCTTTTCAGCTCCAGAATGAGTTATAAGATTGTTTTCCAGGCATGGAGGCAGAGAAAGGATTAACTTTGTTGCTCAAATGCTATTTTCAAGTAGGGAAGTTTTTAGTTTATCAAGCATAAAATCAAGTCTAAAGAAGAGGTGAAAAATATCTGTTTGTCCTACTGATGCTTTACAGGTTGCCTGTGCTTTATCTGCTGCTTGTACATCACATAAATCCATTTGCCAAATAAGTAGATTGGAGAATGCTAACTTGGGTGAAAATACTCCACAAAATTTAATTTAAACTCCCTAAGATGGATAATTTTTACTAAAGGTGCAGTAAAAAAGCAGATACTTAGAGCTAAAAGTGTTGAGGTTTTCTCAGGCTTCTCAGGGAGTTTCTGATCCCGTTCTTTTCACGCCCAGTACCCACACACAAGCTGGCTGCTTGTGCAGAGCTGCTCAGAACTAAAGCTGATCAGCACTGTGGACAGAGCTGTTTTCCAAACCATTTTACTTCTGATTTCAGCAAACATGACATTGATTCATAGGGTAGTTTGGATAAACAGTTATTTAAAAATAGCCTATTGAATTATTTTCTCTTTGGAATTGGGAGTGTCTTACAAGTCAGGTGGTGGTTCTCTTTGGAATTGGGAGTGTCCTACAAGTCAGGTGCTCTGTTCTGATTGCATGATTTAAATTTCTAAAGGAAGGAAATGAACAACTGAGAATAATGACCATCAAGGTAATAATGGGGATTCTTGTTCTTACACAAACACCCTTTCACCTCTGGAGAAAGGAACCATTTCCCTAACATTTGTGGAAACAAAAAAAATGGTTCAGTTGAACATTCATGAATAATAATAAGGCATGAATATTGTCTGTAACAGCTGCCGGGTGAGCACTGACATGTAAAGCAGCGTTTGGAAGAGTTCACTTCTTTGTTCAAGAGCATCAAGTTTTTTGTAAAAATACAGCCAGTGAAATAATAAAGCTGTGGTGTCCAGCAGCAAAGACCAAAAGCTGGGGAGCGTTGGAGGGTTTGAATATTTCCTTCATTTCTGCACTGCCTGGGACACACCTGCACACATGCATGGCTGATGTCTGCAGCGCACAGAGCTCTGCAGGGATTCCTGGTGTGAAAAACACATTTGTTCTCCCGTGCAAATGTAAAAACTTTAATAAAAGACAATAGGAGACAAGGAACATAGAGCAAAGGTTATTACAGGTGCATAGAGAGCCAATAATCTCATTATCCATCTATAACAAAAGTTACTTTAAGATCACACACATAAACTCCATTTTAATATTTGCCAAAAGCCAGTATTGCAATATGTATGTGTAACACTGCCAGTGAAGCTCTAACAGCAAGGAGGATGCTTTGTAAAATGTTTGCCGTTCCCAGCTGGGGGCTCATTCTCAAGAGAACTCACAGAACAGCAGAGACTGCTCTGGTTGTAGTGCTGGTAAAGCCATGGGGTCAGGAAATTCTTAACCACTTCTGGATGGGGCATGAGGAATGATACAATCTGTGCATCATCAGTGGTCTTTTCCTTGTTGGATTTTGGTTTAGTTTCACAGGAGTGAGTAGCACAAGGGCAAACAAACAGGGCTTAGTGCCAGTTCCATTTAAGATCAGCTCGTACATGGACAGCTGTGTTAGTGTATGTAATCAGTGTAATTGCATGTGCATTTCAGTGCCCATCTACTCCCTTGAAATTCTGTTTCCTGGATGGCCAAGTGAGAGCCCAGAGGATACTCAAGTGCCTCTTGGTCAGAGGAGGCAGCAGAACCTGCAGGCCTCCAGCTGTATTGTTCCATCCTGGAGTACAAAGCTGATTTTGTGAAGTTGAGGGAAGCTGAGAACTTGCAAATGGTTTATTTTCTGTTGGACAAGGCACAGGAGTTTACCTCTTACAGCCACCACCTTAATTTCAGAGTAATGTGTGGAGGGGTAACTTCTCTTGCCAGAATATTTACTCCAAGGATTGGTACAAAACAAATAATTTGGGAGTACAAAGGGAGGCTGATTTCTCCCCTCCACCCCACCATTCATGACGTGGTGCAGTTCAAGCTTGTTACCTCCCCATGTAATCTGCTCATTTTCCCTTGTCAGGGAGGCTCTCAGCGCTGTATTTACAGCCAGAGGATTAGGCTGGCAGCTCTCCAGGAATGCTGGAAACTGCTCCATGAGCCCCGATTCGGCTGAGGTTGTCAGCACTGATTGATTTTCATGGTTGACAGCCTTTGAAATGCTTTCAGATTGGGATTTCTCATCGGGCCTGATGTGGGGGACGGATTTTTATTATCAGTATCAATAGTAGAAATAGTATTATCTGGATATTTGTGCAAGTAGAGATTTGGGGCACAGGCTGGCATGAGCAGTTGGTGTCAAGCTTCATGTTGGCAAGGAATAATCTCATCAGGACTTGCACTGCAAAATGGAGCTAGCTCGTGGTCTTTCCAAGGTAAATGGAAATTCACCATAAATTTTCATATTTTTACTATTTTTGCCATTGTGGCTTAATAATAAACATGCTGGGATGTGGGTTCTCTGGAGTTTGTAACTTTTATAATTTTTTGTCTTCAGTTTCATGTGTCACTGGAAGCTGCAGGAAAAACAAAAACTCTCCAACATCTTTTCAGTGTTAGAGAATTAAGGCATTGCTTTATTCTGGCCAGGATGTGCAACAGTAATCATTTAATCCACACATTGCCTGGGTTGTGCAGGGAAAATCATTCCATCACACGTGAATCTTTACTAGATTTTTCACATATTTATACAGAGAAACCCCAAAGAAATTCTCAAGGTCATTGGTCTTAAATTACACAATTCTTAGTATTTGATCTCCTATTGGCTATTGATCCCTTCACCTTAGATGCTCATTTAGTCCTCATTCTTCAGTTCTCTTATCAGTCTTTTCTCGGACCAGGCAAACCAGGGGATGATGTTTGGGGTTGATATTTGGGGTTGATGTCCATTCATGTTTGTTAATGTCTCTTTTCTGCTGTGTTTCTTCTGGCTACTCCCAACCTGTTGATGTTGAGGTCATCAGGCCTTGACTGGTGAAGCAGAGTCTTTTGGAAAGAAAGTTTAATTCCTTTCCCCCTGGGCAAAGATGAACAAAGTCTTGACCAAAGTTAGTTAAAAACATTTTAAAAGTTGTATCATTTCCAGCAGATGGAACAAAATTCCATAGGTTTCAAAGGTGGTGAGTGTTTTAGGTTTTGGAAGAGCAGTTTTTTGAACTGCCCCTGCTGAAGAAAAGATTTGCAGGCCAACAAAAACCGCAGGGTAGCTGTTATTGGGAGGCACAGCATGTTTGTGCTTGTTTTCTGCCCGTGAGCATCACAGAACCACAGACTGGCCTGGGTTGGAAGGGATCTTAAAGAACAGCCATTCCCACCCTCCTTCCCATGGCCTGGTTCACCTTCCACCCATCACCCATCACATCTTCAGGCCTACAGTGCAGCTTTTTCATTTGTCTTGCTTTTGATCAGCTTTCAGAGCAAGCAGGTGTTTGTTACTGTCAAATCACTCTGGATGTCCCTTCATGTGACACCTGTCTGTCCAGCTCCTTTTTCAGTCACTTGCAGCAATCCCAGCTCAGGAGCACTCAGATTGTCTTGGACATATTTTCTGAAAAATACTTTTGCTAGGATTTTTTTTTCCTGAGAAGCTGAGAAGCCTCAGAGGAAAAGAAAAACAATAATTATCTGCTGCTGTGGAATGCAACAGGCGCATCTTTGATTGGTCCATGTGGATTGTTTCTACTTGATGACCAGTCACAGCCCAGCTGTGTTGCACTCTCTGGTTTTATTCTCATTCCATTCCTTTTCTTTGATAGCCCTCTGATGAAATCCTTTCTTCTATTCTTTAGTATAGTTTTAATATATAATTTTCTTTTAATATAATATATATCATAAAATAATAAATCAACCTTCTGAAACATGGAGTCAAGATTCTCATCTCTTCCCTCATCCTGGGACCCCTGCAAACACCACTACATCAGATAAACTTTGCAGAGACTGCAGAAAATACACAACTCTGCTGAATCCTCCAAACCTGCACCTCAACCCTGTATTTTCCCCTGCTATGAAAAATAAAAGTCAAAACTCATTGAAGGCAGCATAGGAATATCACTGAGGTTTATTTCTAACACATGAAACATCTGTCAGTTTTATGCTATGAAGACAACATACCCTAATGCTTTCAAATTAGCTTTGTTACTGTTCAGGATAGCAAAATAAATAAAAGCACCCACACAAAAAGTGAGCAAAACGATGTCTGTTAATAGCATTGCTCTGATAAACACTCTCATCTTTGTGGGAAATGCATTACTCATGAAAATAGGAAATCACAGTGGCTGGTGAGAGGAAATTTCAGAGTTGGATCACTCTGCTCATCTTTGTTTGAAGGGATACCCCTATAGCCAGAGAAAAAGGTCTTTTTAAGTTCAGGCCTGAAATATGCTACTGTTCATGCAATATTTCTTTTTTCCTACAGTAAAAACATAAAGGAAAAATAATTCCAGCTGGCCATTGTAGTTTAGGGCTGAGTCTATAGTCCTGAGGATTTACATGTAATGTGTGCCCTGTATCATCCCCTGAGGCACACTAGTGGTAAACCTATGACCTTACTTCAATAGATGTTTCCCAGAGAGCCTGTGGACCAAAAATCCCTTCTGTAAATATGTGTAAATACATCCCAAAGACCAGCAGCCCCTTGCTCCAAGCTTTTACTGCTCTCTGGGCACTGAACTTGGCAGCAAGATCCTACCCATGGCTCAAAAACCTTGACCAGGGCAAGGCAGGCAGAGTCCTTGGCAGCTGCTGACTCCTTTTCAACCAAGGACATGAGCTGTGCCCTGGAATTTCTCCCTTTTTCTCATGCTGTCTGGAAGCATATTTAGTAATAATTTGGCTCCATTTATGCAGCCAGTATTTCTGTTAACATGACAGTGCTTTTACAGGACATTTCTTACATGTAGAGAATCACATTTTGGCTGTAGGTAGTTCCTTAATTTATATACTAATCAGTTATAGTTATAATATTATAATTATACTATTACATTTATTTATTTTTTTATTTTACTAATATAATGTATTACATATTATATACATTATATAATAATGTGTAATCTTATATATAATATTATATAATAATATATAATATATTATATAATATATATGCTAATAATATCTATTTTATATATATATATATATAAAATACTGTTAGTTAGAATATAACTAATAAATACCAAGTCCACCTTCCTCCACCTGATGGCTTTGAGTGGCAGCCCAGTGGTAGAGCAAGGTGCTGTCATCATCAGTGCCTGCCTGTCAGGGACCAGTAGAAGCTACAATCTCAAGACTGTGTATTTCTTTAAAAAAGAAAAGTGCTTGTCTGTAGTGTGACATATGGTTAGAATCTGGCCACTTCTTCCAAATATCTGTGATAACAGATGCTCAGTCAAATATAAGCTGGGCCAGGTTCTGCTCTTGCACACTGAGGAACTTCCCTGCACCAGGTACAAAATTTGGTTAAAATATTGTTTTGACAAATTATGGTCATGCCTGTGATGGTGTCATTCATTTACTGTCCTGTGATTTTATGGGTAGTTCATTTCTTGAGATTTCAGAGAGGATGCCTGTCTCTTCTCTGAACTGGATTTTTCTTCTTTGTAGAAGCAGTACTGCTTAAATAGTTAAATCCCTCCTCTGTCCTATTATTCTGAGACAGTAAATTAATTATTACTCTTTGTGTCTTTTATTGATTGAAATAAATGCTTCCTTCAAATAAACCTTTCTAGCACATAATTTTTGTAATAACTCCACACAAAACTGATCCATTTTACCCTGCCTGTGTAGTAGATAACAGAGAAGGTGTGGTAAACTCTTCTTAATCTCAGTTTAATTTCATATCCTTTTTTCTGAACTGTATGCTTGCACATGAAAAGGCACAGCCTGCTCTGCTTTGTTGCTGTAGAGTCACAGAATCATTAGGTAGGAAAAGATTGCTCAGATCATCCAGTCCAGCCATTTACCCAGCAGTGCCAAGGCCACCTCTCAACCATGTCCCCAACTGCCACATCAGAGAACTTTTAAATCCCTGCAGGGAAGGTGACTCCACCACTGCCCTGAGTGTCTGAGCCCCTGCTGGGACAGCCCTTCTGGGAAGAGATTTTGTGCTGTATTGTTGAAAGCATTTGTTTGTATAAGTTGCAGGACTTCACTAAAATCAATTTTGTCTTTCTCATTGGTCTTTTTTAGACATTTTGAGTTTTTAGATGAGAAGATGCCATCAGTAATCATCTAGAGGACTGATTTAGCCAGTGGAGCACTTTCAGTTTCCATTGCTATCAACTGGAGTTGTGTTCACCCTGTCTGTGTAAACTGAGCACAGTGCTGCCCATCATGTTGTCCTGATCTTGTTTCTGGAAGGCTGATCCATCACAGCAGAACTCAGGGGTCACAGGTCCTTGTGGGCATTTCAGTGCTTGGCTGTACTCCTGTGGTTTTGGGACATCAGGTCTTGGGCAGTTTTGTTTAGCCAGCTCTTTTCCTGGAGCTCCCTGTTTAATTTTTCAGCTGGGAGATTTTCTGTGCTGGTTGGTTGAAAGTAAAGGTGTGCTGCTGTATTCCCCTCACTTCCAGATCCTCAAATGCCAGGCAGAGTGCTCACGAACCCCATGGGAGTTACTTACCCAGGAGAACACAGGGGTTGAGCCCAGTATAGTTTCTGTGCTGTGGAAAGATAATTTGAAGTTTTTTTCTCTTCTGTTCATGCTTTTTGTTGCTTTTTTGAGGACAGTATCTTCTCAGTTGTAGTTCTGTGTTATTTTAATAGCCTAATACCAGGGACTTCATGAACCTTTCATTGAAAATGTAGATAAATTTTCTCTTCTCGTGTTTATTTATCTGCCATGCAACTCATACTGTTTTAAGTAAAATATTGTGGGTTAAAGCCCAAAGAATATGTATGACTTGCAGCTGTAAAATAGATTCAGATGGTGATATATACATTTATCTACTATCTAAAATCTGTCATACAGTTTATTTGTTAAGATTATCACAAAAATACTCTGCATTCACCAGTTTTAAGAATTAGAAATAGGAAGCAAGAAACAAAAGAGAGAATTTTATCTTTTTAAACTTTTTAAACTGCTTCACAAATACAGAAGTGTCAAGGTCAGTTGGACTGACATGAAAAAAGTGCTTGAAATCCAAGGCTTCAAATGAAAACCAAATGAAATTCAGTTTGTCTGCTTTGTCCTTGTGTGAGTGGCTAATAAAGCATATGTGTGCATTTCTGATTCCTCCAAAGAACACTTTTGGCAGCAGTAATGCCTATCAAGAATCATTTGTGTTTCACTGCTGGCTCAAGGGATATAAAGGGGAATGGTGAGAAATAAGCTCCTGCAGTGATCTTCCCTGTCAGAGCCCTTTGTGTTTCAGGGGCAATGCCAGATCTTTTGCTGGAGAGTTTTCTCCCACTTGTGCATCTGCCCCAGTCAGGGAACACGTCCTGAGCTGGGGGTGGTAGAGTGGAGTTTGTCCCTGGAACAAGATCTGCTGTCTGCTGGCCTTCTGCAGGTCTCCATCCTGGAATATCTTTTATTAATTTAACTAGCTCTACCTTCTGCAGAGAATCCTCTCAGACATAGTCACACTTCACAGGTTGCCACAGAGCTCAAATGGTTCTTCAGGAAAGGAGTATCTATCCCACAGTGGACTGAAATTTGGCTATTTTATTCAACAATCAAAAGACTATTTCACCTGCATCGCCAGGCATGTTTCAGAAGAATTTCTTTGTGCAGGTTGTTGGATCTCCACAGGTTTGGCCTCTAGTTAGTCACACAGAGGATGTAATTTTTGGTTTGAGGAACCTGGAAGATGCCACTGCTCTGATTTTGAGGGAAAGAACACATAGAGCTGAATGTTATGCAGTCTGGTCCTAAATGAACAGAACAACCACAAATAGTCAACAGCCAGGGTTTATGTAGAGGAACTCTTGCCAGATAAATCCTATGGTTTTACTGCTAATTTAAAAATTAGTGGCTGAGAGGAATGCAGTTTCAAGGCAAAGATAGATATACAAGAAGGAGAGTGATGTATAGAGCTAGAACAGGAAATGAAGGAAGATGTAAGCTTGAGAGGATAGGAGGAGGAAGGAAGTGAAACAGCTTGACAATGAAATGGATTAATTTCTCAATAGTTCTCCCACTGGATGCTTAAAGCCCAACTGATATAAATAATACTGTACTGTAGGGACAGGTTTGTAATAGGAGAGACACAATATAAACTCAGTTAGCCTGTTTAACGTGTAACCTAGTTTTTTACACTGGTTTGGGAGTATTTTTCCCAAAAATGTTTTGCTGGCTAACTGTTAAACTGTGAAAACCCAGTTACTGATCAAAAATTGGGAGATGATTTCCTTTTTTGTATCATTGCCAGTTCAGTCTGCCCTGCCAAAACAAGCACCCACTTAACTCAATGGGGTGACAATTTTCACATGTTATATTTTGCATTACTCTGTCTGTCCAGCTGCAGAAGAACATGAAAAACTCAGGATGGTTACCCAGAGCAGTAAGTACATTTTTCATGCAGGATGATGCTCTGGTCATGGCCATGCATCACTCCTGATTGAATCTTAGAAGGAATTGCTTACAAAAGGAACAAAACCAGCAGCTGCCTGGCCTAGCTTTGAACTTTAAAGTCCAAACCTTACATTCCCAACAACTTCAGCCAGGTGCACAGCTGAGCTGCCTCGGGGTGCTCTCTGTTGCAACATGAAAATAGGGCTGCAAGGGCTGTGCTGAGAAGTGCATCTTTATTTCTTTCATGCTAGGGCGTGCCCTTTGAGAGGAGCACTTGCATTATTGGATAGGCAGGATGGATGTTGTACTTTAAAAGTCTGGGAGAAACTTGCCAATATGCCCTTTTCTTTTGGAAATGCAGCTCTTCATTTTCTAAGTAGACAGATATGCTAAAATTCACCGCTTCACTGCTCTGCTGTGCTGACTTATTTTGCTTCATGTTTTCCAAAAACTATTCAAAATCATAAACTTTGTTACATTGGCTTTTGTTGCTTATTTTTCCCAGAGTGACTTTGTGTCAGCTATAACAGTAAGTTAATAATCAAATGCAAGTTTGAGTTCTGTATGAAAACCATGAGTGTATAAAACATGATGTAATGAACTTCACATAAATTGACACACTTTTCTTAGGGTAAAGATCCATTTTATATGTGAGGGAGAGGACAAAGAAGATGATCAGAAGCAAAATATATTAAATCCACACTTGGAATTAGTTAGAAAAACAAAATATCATCTTTTAGAACCTAGCCCTGTTTTGGTTCATTTTTTTAAAAATCACCCATTTCCTATATTCTAAGTAGTTAAATGCTCCCTCTTTTCTGAGAATTAGATGAACTGGTGTTTGTGAGGAGGATAGAGCATATTCTCCATTCCTGCTCTTGGTCAGGGCACAATAAATAGCCACACTGCAGACTTGGTCACTCAGCTTCTAAGCTAATGTTGCAGTGAATTTTTTTTACAACTGAAAAGCAGACAGATGACATATTAGATTTGTCTGCATTCACTCAAATGCCTTTTTTAGGCAACTGGAAGACAATATATTGAAACAGCAGCAGTGATGAAAGTCTAGGGGTATAATAGTTTCACAGACAGATGATACCTTTTGTTGCCCTGACTGATCTGCATGGGAAAGCAGGACAAGCTTTTGATGACAGTTATTTAATCAGCTGACATATCAAAGCACATTCTCTTATCTGTACATTGTGGAGATCATGTTTTCTAAGATTTTCATGATGATTTAGAAGTTCTTTAAGTACTCATGTTTAAATCAGCCAGTGGGAATGAAGAATTACCTTTCCTGCTACAGAAAGGTGAGTGTTAAGAACAGAATCACCAAATCTGCTTGGGAGATGTCTGAAAGGTCTCTTTGGTGTGTGGGTTTTTTTTGAGCATTTCCAGAGGAACTGGCTGGAATTCAGCCACTCTTCATATGCTGGGCACTGCAGTGAGGTGCTCATTTGAAGTTGATGAATGGATTCAATGAGAGCAAAATAATTCTGGCATCATGAACAGGGGGAAGAAATTGCTCACTCCAGGAAGAGCTCTCCTGCCTGCTCTTGGATGTTTGGCCTTTCTTTTAATGGCAAGCTGTAAGAGTCAGCTGCCAAATGCATTTTCCTGGTGTGGCAAGAGGATATATAGTGTATTCCCATCTCAGAAATTCAGTCAGGCTGGTTTTTTGTATTATTACAAGAGCTCCCTGCTGCTATATCTGTGGCAAAAAAGAGGCAGTGTCCAGGCAGGAATGTTTAGCACTTGATAAAATGATGGCACAATTAGCAGCAATTTGTAATGTGTCTTTTCTTGTTTTCAAATTTAGCTTATTCTAGGAGCAAACACTGAATGTTTAAGATCTCTGAAGTATGTATATATGTGTGTAGATATATATAAAAATATATGATATTTAAGTTGTCCTATATTTTACTGCATGCATTCATTTTTCATTTAGTTCCTATGTTTGAAGGGCATATAAACACTGGATCCCATAAAGTGCTGTTTTAGCTAAGAAATTGAGTTGACTTATTATCACTGAGATGAGAACTACAACAGGAAATTTTTTTATGAGCTCAGAGCAGGAGAGTCTAACTTTGCTCAAATCCCAAAGCTCCTTATCCTTCCCACCAATATCTGAAAGGAGCAACAGCCACTTGGAACAGGTCTGTCTCAAATCTCTTGTACACCTTCTGTTTGTTAGTGTTTATGGGTTTGTATCTGTTTTCCCATTTTAAAACCTGTTTCCCTGGTGCATAAACACCTGTACAAGCAGCAAAGTGGATAGGCTGTAAAAACCAGAAATTGCTCAATGCACAATACCTAGAATTAAATGGTGTGTCATGAGCCAGCTTCTGTGTAAGCTCCTTTTCCAGTCTCTGACTGGTGTTGCAGTGGGACTTTGCTGGTTCTCAGCTACATCTCTGCATTTTTACTTTATTTAACGAATGGGGGAAGAATATATGAGTTTTTCTCTTATCTTTCATTCACAATAATCCAAGGGAGTTGGAGTGACTTTTTTAATAAATAAAAAGACCATAATTCTATCCAAATTAACATGTGCTTTCATCTAAATGCTGTTTCACCAGATGGTTGCATTGTTGTGGTCCCTCTTTGTCTTTTCTCCTCAATGTTATTTTACATCCTCCCCCTCCAAAAAATATAGGATCTGTGTCCATCCCTGCTTGCTTGCCTGTAGTAGAGACAGAAAGGCAGGAGAAAGCCTTGCCATGAAACCAAACTGTGAAAAACAGAGGCTGGAGGGAACTGCTGAGCTGGTCCCAGTCTGTGATAACAGTGATGGTCACATCAAACAAAACCTAAAATGCTCTAGTGAGCACTTTTCATCTCACTCACACAGAAGTCACTTTGGCCTGGTGAAGTGGGTTTTGGAAACTGAAGTGAAAAAGAAGCCCCAAAGGGTTTTTCTCGAGACCTATCTCTCATGATTCTGGCAGATGAGGCCTTGGAGGGGACTTTATTTAAAGCCTTTGGCTTTGAGTCTGGGCTGTAATGGGAGCTCTTGCAGCACCTGTGCACATCAGCCAGCTCTGAAACAGGGGCTCTGAGGGGATGTCAAGAAAAACATCAGGAAAAGAAAAACATCAGGAAAAATATCAATAACTCTCATCTAGACAGAGCTGCATTTCCTAAACCAAACCAGCACATGCAAAATGGATTGCATCAGATAAAAATCCTTGAGTTGGGATGCCTGAGCCAGACTTACCCGAAGCTGATGGAGTGTGATTTCCTGGACAGAATCCATCTTCTACAGCCTTGTGTCAAAAGTACTTCTTCTTCTTCCTCAGTTCTTTTAAATCTTGTATGTGGCAGCTTTTACTGTCTTCTTCAAAGTGGGCTCTTTCAGGTAAATTGCCTCAATTCCTGGTGTGCTGGTCAGGAAGCTTTCTGCAAATACCATTTATTTCTTAGTCTTCCAACGTGGAAAAGGAGTTTCATAAAGCTTGGAAGAATGACGTATGTAGAAGAATCATTAAAAACAGGCATATCAAACATTCTCTGTATTTCCTTTTAGCATTAATCATGCCTAATGACTTTTCTAATATTGTCACAGCAAGCAGAACTGATAGAATTGGATTTCTATCATACAAGTGGTAGGAAATTAGTTGGAGTAGTTGAGTGCTGGGTGAGAGAACCAAAATCAAGTTTTGTAGTCACCTTTGTGACCAGGTGCAGCATTCTTCTGTCTGTGCAGTGTCTGCTCCAGTGCGCTGAGCTGAGCTGAGCTCCATCCAGGTGAACTGGAGAACTTTGTCCTGCCTGTCCCTGGTAGGAGATGTTCACTGGACAGGCTCTGAGTGTAGTCCTCAGAACCAGATTGATGCCTCCCAGAATGGGCTTCAGGTATCCAGCAAGTTTCCAAGTCAGTCATCTCAGGTAAATGTCTAAAACATGAGTAAAAGAATTCTGGACTCTTTTCTCTCTCTTCTCTCTGTGAGAAATGCTCTTTTATATATTTGTTTTGGTTTGCTCATACAGGGAATTTAATTACATACTTTGTTTTCCTTTCAGTAAAAAAAATAAATGTAGAAATAAGAAAGAATTTAAAGGGCACAGTTCTGATGTAAACAACACTTTTAGATTAGGAAACTGTCCCAGATTCATTTCATTTGCCAAAAAGTGGACCTACCATATTTGCCTTCCCTTTGCCCTTCTGTTTGGTTATTCTTTTCCCAATTGTTCCCTGCTTTCCTGGAATAAGAGTAATAATTTTGATGTCAGCAACAATTAATGTTATTTCCCTTTTTTAATGCTATGAATGACCCTATCTATCACATTCACAGTTTCCACCAAAAAAAATATGGAATTGGATGCAGTTTGTGTTATAGAGCGGGGAGGGAGATTTTCCCTTGTGCAACTCCTGTGCTTTTTCTAAATTAAATTTAATCCTATCCAATTAATTAAGGACAGTTTCTCTTAAACATGAGTTGATCCAGCTGCTTAATGGAAAGGCAAGTTAGTTTTGTTAAACTAAAGGAAAGCAAACTATTCTTTCCTGGCCCTGTGCCATGAAATGAACACTACTACTGGCCTGACTTGTAAGACATGAAAAGGGGGACACTGGATCTTTTGCACTACAGCGCTCAGAAATAAAATTTGTGACATTTTGTACATTTTAGACATTCAGGACATGAACAGGGTGGGCTAACCTGTCAGATATTGCCATATGTTGCAATTTACTGCCTGGTACAGCAAGGACAGTCACTGATGGGTGGGCACCAGTGCTCAGCAGTCTCAGTAAAAGAAGGATCTCCACAACACAAAATTTATCATGGCACTTGGGACAGACAGATGTTCTCAAGCATTAAATATGGTTGGGTTTCAGGATTGCTTTGGGAAGTAGTGATGGCTCACTGGTGTAAAATGGAAGCCCTCGTTTAGGGCACTGCGATTCAGTTTTGGTGCTTCTGTGCTATGGCATTCTCTTCCTCACTTTCTATTCCTCCTTCCTTACTAGGTGGGGAAAAGATTTTTCCCCTTACCTTACTGACAGGGTAAGGAGGAAACCAGGAGTAGGACAGCTATCAGACTGTTCTGTGAAATCGTCCTTTAATCTCATGGCTGTTAGCCCTTGAGGTTTAAAAGGAAGTTTATCTGATAGACTTTAGGCAGGATTTCACATGTGATTCATCCATGCCTCTGGAGCATCCTCCTGCCCAGACCTGCCAGAAAGGCAGCAATTGTTATCAGAGTTATCTGAAGCCTCCTTGTGGTCCCCCATGGCTGGACAGTGTTGTTATCCTGAGCTGTAAGTGATTCCCCCAGTGCTGTTTTTAACTGATTTTCCAGGAAAGCAAGATTTAAGTCAGTGTGCTGTATTCCTGTTGAATCCCTGACCAAAAGTATCTGGAGCAGAGAAATCTGGCAAATACCAGCCAAAGAGGAGGAGTCATTTAAAGAGAGGAAGGTCTACAACATTTATTGAAATTAGGCAACAGTGTTACAACAGGGGCAAAAATCTTACTAGGATAAAGGCTATGATGTGTTACTATATAATAAAAAGTCGACACCACATTTATTTATATAAATAAATAGAGAAAATTTATATTTAATAATATAAATTTTATATTATTTAGAAATTTACAGTTTCCAAGAAGAGGAGTTATTTATGATCAATGCAACTTACGATCAATGAAATAATGCAAGAAAGATGAAGTGTGTGAATTATTTTATCAAGAAAAATTAACTGCAGTCTTTTTGTAGCTTTACCATTGAACTTAATGGAAGTCACACAAGAAGCTTAGTCCTAGACCATCATGGATTGCACTGTTATTTAATTCACCATTCTCCTTTTTGCTCAGCATTTCTCCCCTGCTTTAAAATATAGAGAAGATGGAAGATTGATATGGGCTTTTTCATGGATTTATGTGGGTTTTTTACAACTATTCTCAGTTTTAGAAGTGATATCTGAATTAGCTGTCTTGTTACAATCATTGTTGATGATTTTAAAATAGGGGTGGGATGCTTGCTGGAGAGGGGAGAAAGGAAGACACTGGCATCTGCTGCCTGTTAAGTCCATTAATTGAAAAGAAAATACTGCTGGTGCCAGAATGTAGAGCCCTGCTTCTAATTAAGCCTAGGGAAGCAATGGGCTGGTTTTAATTGAGAACAGCATCTCCCCTAATGGTACCAGCAGCTAAAACACACAAATGGATTCCAAGCATGCAGCACATGCACGGCAGTGGTGACTCTTTATTTGTAGGGTCAGTCCTTGTGCCACACTTGGAAACCTTCAGCACAGCACAGGACTTGGAGGAATAATTGGGTCCCAGTTTGGGGCACAGTCATGTAGACTTTCCTAGGTCTGGGAGAGGCTGTTGGCATTACAAATTAGCAGCAGTCATTAGTAGTGTCCTTTTACAAACAGCCAAGAGGCAAGAATTTGCTGGTGGATTTGGTGGCAGGGGGAGGAGCTGCCATGCCTGGCTTTGCTCATGGCAGTGTGGGTCCAGGTAGTGTGGTTTTCATACTTGAAATGTTTTGTGCCTGGGTCACCCACAGGCCCAGGCATCCACTGCCTGCACCCCATTTCAGTCCCTGCTCCCTTAGGTATTACTATTTAGCATCACAGTGCAGAAAAACATAATAAAAATCTTCATCTGAAATGGTCAGCCATTAGAGGTTCTGTGCTGAAAAATGTCCTAAATTACTTTTAACCTGCTTTCTGAAGGGAATGAGTTGTGTATGATTGTATCATCTAATTTCATGCTTGTCACTCCTGTTGTAAAAGCTTTTGAATTCACTCGGCAATTTCAGCTGGGAAGTTCAGTGAAAATAGGTGGCCAGGCAAAGCAGAGAGACACACACAAATTAATTCCCTGCTTGAGGGGAGGTTTAGGGGTAAGCTCAGCTGCATTATTAGACATTAATGAACCCACACGGGATACATGTCTCTGCTTCCAGAGAAGCTCTGAGTAGAGCTCCCATTTTTGTTAGACATGGGATAATCAAACCCAAGCCCTGGGAAATCAGCCTCTGTAAGTTCTCCTGCTCACTTGCTTTCTTTGATAGATAAATTTTGCCTGATCAGCTCTGGAAAATCTCTCTTCCTTTCTCCAGAGCAGGAGGCTCATCCTTTCCCCAGACACCTCTTCCCCCCACACCATGGAAAAACTGCAGCAGGCTTATCCTCCTTTTTAAAGCAGCTTTTTGATCAAAATTCACTGCCTCCAAGCTCTGCTGCCTGTGTCCCTTGCAGTGAATGTATTAGATGTATGTTGTGCCCTTTTTTTTCAGAATCTGGCTCTTTATCTCCAACTGCAGACAAACCCAAGGCTCACGGCTCCAGAAAACAGCTGCCTCTGTCCATTTTGTCAGCTAAAATGTTCCTCCATTTTTGTATTGCTCTAAATAGTTTATTTAGTTGATTTGCACTGGGTGATTAGAGTTTTTGCACTGAGTGGTCCTTATATTGCACTGAATAGTTGATGTTATATCACATAGTTTGTGGTCTTACACTCCATCACATCAAACTGCAGACATTTAACAGGAGCAAGGTTGGGGACACAGAAATATCTCAGGTCCATCTGTCGCCTCATGGATGCTGGGCTAGTTAATATATTGAGTAACACACAGAAATCTGAGCTGCTTCTGGAGCTCCAGATCTGATGAGAATGTATCCCTTGAGTGATGGGTGGCACTCTGTGAAGGGAAAACCACTGACCTCCCAATCCTGCCTGGCATAAATGTTCTCTCAGGGTGCCAGCTGCTAACACCTGAGTTCTTGAAACCAGCATTTTAGTAACAAAATTAAGTAAAATTTAGTAAATTCCCAGCCAACACCAAAGTACCTTTCAGCAGAAGGGGTTTTGGATAGGACTTGCATCACTGTACTTTCAAAAGTGCCATCTGGAAGGGGGCTGAATCATTTCTACTTGATCTGGAAGGCAGGAAAAAGTCAAGAGAGACTTTACTGTTGGTCTGTGACTTCTGTCTGTTAAGCTTAAGGACTCATTTTGTTTTGGCATTAGTCCAGACCACGTAGTATCCTGTCTCATCTGATTCAGGCTATAATGACCTGGTTATGTTTTTAAGCCTAATTGTGGATTTAAAGAATAGCTTTTGTTTTCATGGTAGTGGTCACTAAGTCCCATGTGCATGTTGTAAGTCTGTTGTCACTGTACCTGCTGGATTTTTCTCTTGATTGAAGTTCTCAGTTGTATTTTTTCCTACACCTTTTTCCTGTAGAATTCCAACCTGTGATTTTTTTTTTTTTGAGGTGTGTATTTTCACTTTGATATCTGCCATAGAGTGAGCTTCTACATTCTGTTCATACACAGATGGCAGCAAAATAATCAGTGACCAGTAAATTGGCCAAGAAATATGATTAAGGGTGGGGGGACTCAATATTACTTACAAATAGGTTGCATGGAGAAAATAGTTTCAGTCAAAAAAATGAAAGGGTTTTTCTTTTTTTCTTTTTTCCCTATGTATATGGGGGAAAGGTCTAAGACCCAGAAAATGAAACTGGTTTGGTACAAGCAAAAATGAAACCTCTACATAAATTTGGTCACTGACCTCTTCGATGAGCTGGGGGTTTTTCAGCCTGGAGAAGAGAAGGCTCCAGGGAGACAGTTCCTAAAGGGGGTCCAAGAGAGCTGGAGAGGGACTTTGGACAGGGGTCTGGAGTGACAGGACAAGGAGGAATGGCTTTAAACTTACAGAGGGTAGGGTTAGATTGGGTATTAGCAAGAAATCCTTCCCTGTGAAGGTGCTGAGGCCTTGGCACAGGTTGCCCAGAGCAGCTGTGGCTGCCCCTGGATCCCTGGAGGTGCCCAAGGCCAGGTTGGACATGGCTTGGAGCAACCTGGGCTAGTGGAAGGTGTCCCTGCCCATGGCAGGGTGTAGAATAAGATCATCTTTAAGTCTCTTCCAACCTAAACCATTTGATGATTCTTTGACTTAAAATGTTTTGTGTAGCTCAGAGTTTAAGTGTTCTTTGAGTTCAGGCAGCACTCTGCAGATGAGGGACACTCCCCACAGCCAAGACCTAGGTTGCCTCATGGTTTTTGTACTTCTCAAGGTCCAGGCTGCAATGTTCTCTTACGCTTTGACATCTCCAGCAATGTCTCTTGAGATTTTGTGGTTTCTGTGGTTGTGCTGTTGCAATTTGTGCTTGGGCAATGACCTCTAAGCACAGTTTCAGTTTTTGAAATAATGTCTTTGACCTTCCAGGCAGAACAGTAGATTGAACTTTATAAACTGACCTGTGTTCATGACTCAGTAATTTTTAACTCTTCTGGGACCACCACCTGGGAGGCTGGAACACAGTCTGGGGCCTGCTGACCTGTGGCACTCTTTGTAAAGACAATCAGGAGGCAGACTGTCTGGCATTCAAAAAGCCTTGTTTGTGTGTGCCAGAGGATGCAGCTCCCACAGCTGAGCCCTTGCACAGCCTGAGCAAGGCCCTGCCTCATGTTTTATTTGCCCTTCACAGAATGGAAGTCACCTGGCATGTCACATTTGATGGGTTAGACACTGAGCTGAGGTCAGGACATCTTGGGAGTCTCACAAGTTCTGCCCCTGGCCTGCTTTTGAGCCTTTGGGCAGCCCCCGTGGCTCAGTTTGCCATTCATCCTTTGTCTCAGACATTTCAATTGGAAGCTCTGGAATTGCCTCTCCCCCTGTGACTGTGTCCTACCTGACTGCAGCCAGCCCTGTTGGGAGCCTGGCTGCTGCTGCTGTCACACACAGTGACAGCCTGGAACTGATGAATATCTTTTGTTCTTCTTGAGTGAGGTTTGGCCCCATCCCATGTGCTCCTAGCACTGTTCCTGGCACATGTTGGGACTTTCCTGTGCTTTGTGACCCTGGGTGGAAGATCAGCCTGGTGGTTTGAAGGGCCATTCTTGAATAAAAATGCCCAAATAGTAATTTTGTTTTCACTGATTTGGAGAACAGGAATATTCTTAGCTAAGTGGTTTGGAATTTCTAATGGAACTATCTTGACATTGAAAAATAAAATGAGGGGGAAATCACAAGTTTGCCTAAGAAGCAGAGTAGTCGGTTAAATAGTTAAACAATTCAAAATTAAATTCATACCTCCAGTAATACTGACTATTCATTTTCACTGTTGTTCCCTAAACACAAATTCAGACAGTCTTCATAGGAAGAAAACAAATGTGGCCAGCAGTTGGTAGAGAAACTTTTCCTCAGTGATATTCCTTTAGAAGTGAAAGAATTTTGGAACTGGGAGGACAAGTAGGCAGCACTGAGGGGAATGACTGTATTAGTTCTTTCCAGGTTACCTGCCAGGCTTGTTTCTAATTGCTGCTTTTTCCCCCTGTTTCTGTCCTGTCAACTTTTCTTGGTCTTTTGGGGACCCTCACCTTGGCTGTGGGGTGCCTGGCAGGTAGCACAGTGCTTTGGGGAGCTTTTAGCTCTGCTGAAATAGTTTCAAAAGGTGCTGTTTAAAAACGTAGCCTGAATTCATTGTGGGTTGTGATTTGGGTCTGAAAAACAAGCACGGCTAGCAGCTCTTCCATTTGTGATATGTTGGACTGGACAACATCATCCCTTTCAATTCCTTCCTATTGTGAAAAACAATGTTCACTCTTTAGAAATTTTTTTATAAAAGTTTAATAAAGGATAAAAGGGATAAAATCCAGCATTGGAATGCTTGGCTATCTACCAAAAGCACATCCTTAACTTGAAGCCATATTTTTTATGTACTGTTACTTTACAGGGGATACCTGCATATTCATGAGTTTACACATTATTCCTTTCAGTTTGGATGTTCTTTTGCTTGCTTTTAACTTTTGACTTGTCTTCATGCCATCTTGTAGATTAAACCAATATATATTTTATTTCTTTTTGTGGTTCCATCCTGTTGTTTTTACATTCCCTTATAACAAGGAGTCAGTTCTGGGTTTTGAGTTCTGGGTTTTGTCACTATTACCTTATCACTCAGTCTACAAATGCAAGGAACCACCTAATTATCTTACACCATTCTCTGAGTTAGTTACATAAAGCATTTTAACATCACATAGTCTCTATTTTAATATTATGCTATGGCCTAAGATATATTAACCAAATTACTATTTACTATTTATATAAGCTCTATGGTGCATATATAAACTGATAGATTATACTATACTAAAAAGCAGATTAAAAGGAATAACAAATTGTAATTGTACTATATCAGGATCTTTGTCATCAGTAATAACTTGCAAAACACAAGCTAATACATAAATGCAAAAGCCAATAACTATATTTGTCATTTATAACAATGTGTATTCCTAGCTGATTCAAGCAGTGCTCTCTCTCAAGACAGGCCATGATGCTGAATTGAAAATCTGCTGGCCTGAATTGCTGAGTGTTACAGATACATATTATAATATTGGCTTTTGGCAAATATTAAAATGGATTTTATATTTAAAAATAGTGTAGTGTTAAAGTCACTTTGTTATAAAGATATAGTTTTTATTTCTGTTGTTAATTAAGTGAAAGAGCTGATAGAAGTATGCTTGTGTTAAAATGCCTGCTTGGATGGGATAACATCCCATGGACACAGGATGAGGACACCTGTACAGATCTGCCAACCATCAGCAACCACTGTCTGAGGACAGTGAGGACCAAGGCCCAAAATTGGAGGTGATAAAAAAGAACTAAAACCACAACCAAGGAATCTGCATGCTCTAAAAATGCAGACCCGAGGAGGAGCCATGCTAAACAGTTCTTGGAATATGCTAACTAGTTTGGGGAAAAGTTAACTATGCATAATTGTTTATGTAACAGGCTGATGTGATAGAAATGGGATCTAAAGGGTGTTTCTAAAATAGCAGGTGTGCCCTTGACTGAGTACCAAGATGCACCCAGCAATAATCTTTGCTCTATGGTTCTTGTCTCCTATTGTCCTTTATTAAACTTGCTACATTTTCCCAGGAGAGTGATCATGTTTTTCACACTGTGTATTGCAGGGAGAGTGAGGCAGCAGCTTCCTCATCTGTTCTGCTTCTCCTCCTGTTGCCCAGGGCTGAGCCACACCTGTGCTCCTCCTTGCTCTCCCCAGTGAACACACCTGAGCCCTTGGCTGGCATGGCTGTTAGCCCATTAACAGAATGCCAGATCTTCCAGGCCTCCACTGACCTCTTTAAAGGAGCCCTCTGAAAGCAAAAGCTTTACTTTGGGGGCTCTGCTAGACAATGGGCTCTCTGGATTCTCCTCCAGGGGACAAGCTTGTCAATCAAATTGTCACAGACAATAATTACCCCCTGCTTTATTTGCTCTGTCTGTCTTCAGAGCAGTCAATTAGAGCTATTGATACAGACAAGCCATTCTCACCAAGTTAGTTTTCAGGCTAATTAAAAGGAACCTGTCAGTGCCTTTCCCTGTAAGCCTGGGGCTCCTGATGGCTTCTCTTTGTGCGCAGGGCAGGAGCTGAAGCTCAGCCTCCCTCGTGCACACAGAGGCTTCCTTAAGGTGCAGCCTTTCATCTCGGCCTTTGCCTTGCTTCTGGGGAGAGGGCGGGATGGAGGAGGGAAAGGAGGGTTTTCTAGAAAAGACAGTCCTGTCTGCCTGGTTTTGTTCAGTGTTTTTCAAATTCATCATGTGGAAAGAGAAGAAATGCTCTGAACATGAGAAGCCTTGAAAGAAGTCTGGTGGTAAATAAGTGCTAATTCTCTCTGAGAGTAGAGACCTTTAAACAGAGGAGTAAGGGCCCTCTTCAGGGATGAAAAACAGTGCTTTTTCCTGCCAAAGTGTTTTGTTCTGCCCTTTTTTATTTTCCTTTAAATAACTAGAACACACAAAAAGACACACCAAAAATCTCATCATCTTCAGGACACTGCTGATCTGAAGTGTATTCAGGAAAGTAAATACTTAGACCAGGCTTTCATTGTGCTGTAAGAAAGAAACTGCCACACTCCATGATTTAAGCTTGTTTCAACAAATTATGTCCTCAGCCATAAAATAAACACACTGTTCCAACCCTGAAGGGGGATTCTGCCATGAATTTACACCTCTGAGACCCACTGTATGTGATCTGGTTTGTGGAGAGACAGTGGGCAAGGTCTTTAGGCCTCTGCTCTTACAGCACCAAGCTTCTGTGTTGCATAAACCTCATTTTCTGAATTAACAGTGTATTTTTTTTTCTCTTCCATATTTTCACTGTTGTTGGATCTTCTCTTTTCTTCTTTTCATTTATGAACTGAACAATACAGGTAAGTGTAAAATCTTTTTTTATAAAGAAGCTGAATATTTCTTTCTTCTTTGCCTTTCTCCCCCATTGTATGCTCTATCACAACTGACTTTTGTGTAGTGTTTTGCACAGAGGAGAAATAGTCATGCTATGACCCCCAATGTTCTATAAATACATGTCCCAAAAAATGAGCCATTTCACAAAAAGAAAAGAATTTCCCAACCCAAGTTTCCCATTTAACCCAGAAACAGTATGAAGTGAGGCAACACAAGTCTCTTGCCAGTGAAATTGCTCCCACTTTGTGCCAGTGTTGCAATGAAAAGCACTGGAATTCAGAGCTCTGTATGAGGAAACTCTTTGCTTTCCCTTAGCAAGGCAGATCTCCACAGGAAGTCACAAAATAATTTCAGAATGAGATGGGGATTTTAAATGGAAGAAAACCTACCAATACATTTAATCAGTATAGCTTTAAGCTAAAAAATTCTCTGCTCACTCCCACAAAGTGTTTGCTGAATAGTTTGCTGTAATGTGTTAAGTCTGTTGAAACACAAAACTTGTCTCAAATCCTTTCCCCCAGCCCTCCTCTAATTATCAACTAAATAACAGAGAATAAGAAATATTTCATTTCTGGAGTCTTGGAAAACTTCCTCCCATCTTTGAAGATGTGTGGAGAGTCAAAAGGGTTTGTGAGATGTGAAAAAGGAGATTTTAGAGAGGTGCCTGAAGCCTGGAGTGTTGCCCCTGAGGTCAGTAGCACAGGACAGCCCAAACTTCTCCCACCATCTGTGTGCCCTGAGATGCTCATGGAGCTTTGGAACTTCCTCTGGAGCTCCCTGCTGGTGACTGCATTATCTGGAGGGTGTTGCAGGTATCTCCCACACACTGCTCTTGCCAGTGCTATAATTTATTTTCATAGCAACTTGTAGGAAACTGCTGAAAATTCAGTCTTGTTTCCTGCCTCTTTCCTCCCCATAATATCTGTGACTTTGCTGATGCTGCTGAGGCAAAGTAGCTGTCTTTGTACTGCTACTCATTCACCAGTCTTTTTTTTTTTTTTTTAATAGGATTAAATCTTGTTTTAAATGTGTTTGGTTAATGCAGTACTGTGAAATGATGCTGCAACAGCCAAAACACCAGAAATTGCCATTTTTTGACAAGCTGTTTTGCTGCATAGGTGAACTCCAAAGCAAAGGGCAATTGCTACTGTAAAAGCACTCATGTAAACTGCGTGCTTTAAAAGCTGTGTGTTACAGCTTTAACATTTGAAATGTAACAAAATACCATCAATATCGCATGTAGCACAACATGGAGCTGTAGGCATGAGCTGTGTCTGTGTAAGCAGAGTTTGAAGCCATCCAGCTTTGGAAGCTCGTGTGCACACATGCATGTGTAATCTTGGTACACTTCCACAAGTATTGACTTTAAATTGTGATCATATGGGATGTTACCCTTTCTGAAAGAAAAGAGAATAAGAACAGCTGTACTGGAGCAGGCGAAAAATCCATCTAGTCCAATAGCCCCAGGAAGACTAAAACAGGGCAAGCATATGTGATACTTCCCCTTAATAGTTCTCCAGCTTCCAATTATTTTCAGTTTAGTGATTTTCTGAGCATTGCAGAAGTAGGACATGGAGGGTGAAAATTAAACTTACCAGAGAAATATGGGACAGAATATGTTTCTGACCTAAGTGTTTGAACACTGCTCACAGCAATGTATTTATTACTTTCTTCCCCAAGTCCCATATTCCTTAAAGTTCCCAGCACTGCACTCCCTGTGCTCACCCACCAATGCTGGCTTTCTCCCAGAGGGCAAATAAATATTGTGCACTGCTGTACAGGTTCCTTTGATGTAGCTCTCTTAAAACTATTTCAGTGTAAGTGATAGTTACCCAGGGAAATTGTAGTTGGTGCTGGAAAATTCAAAGCAGTGGTGGTTCCTCCTCTGGGGAAGAGGGAGATTTGTCTCCTTCTCCTCCCAAAGGCACCACTCAGGGCTGTGTGAGATATCTTTCCTTTCCTTCTCTGTGGTTTTCACATGCTCTTTTCCAGGCTTGCCAGCAATAAATGGTTTTACTGAGTTTATTTAGTTACATAGAACAGTTGGAATCTGTGTCTATGCCGAAGTCTTTGTGACTGTGAGTGGCTTACACAGCAAAAGAATTAAATCTCTTAGGAGCATCTACCTGCTGTTCTTTCCAGTACATAAGGGATATTGTGAGCCCTTGAGTTTAATCCTCCAGTGCCAGGGATTTTCTTGAGCACAAATAGCTGGCCTTTACTTTCCTTGCAGAAAAAACTGTCATTGGTCATAATTTTGAAATTACTTATTTCAAAAATAATGTCTGTCCTTTACTGAGAATGTTTCATTTGCTTGCAAAAAGTGGTATTTTGAAATGTAGCTGGAGATGGGTAACATGCACATGTTGGAGGAGTGGCTCTGGATGTGTTTGTGGTATTACAGAAAAACTGGGAAATTAAACCACTGGATTTGCACTCAAAAGGAGGCTCCTCTCACATGCAGCTTTGCCTGCTGTGTACCAAGTCACAATGGCAATATGGTAGGGTTTTGTTGTGGGTTTTGGTTTTTCTCCAAATTCTTCTTGCAAATAAAAGCCCAGGCTTTGAATACTGTAGCTGAGAGGTGTATCCTTGAAAAAACTCTGTTCAGTAAAGTCTTCTTCAGAGAAATGGTGAAGATAACACTTCTTTAAGTGCAGGAAAGAGAAAGCAGCAGAATTATTAACCATGCCATTATTCTTTTTACAAAATATGTGTGTATTTATATGCACAGGAATTTGGGAAGGTAGCATATTTGAAAGGAACAACACTTTTGGTTGATATCAGAGTAGGAATTCATTCCTGGGGGTTGAATGAGACATGCTGTCAATTTGCCAGCTGTAATGTAGATTTCCAGACATTGTGTCTACCATTTTTGGCAAACTGTGCCCTTGGGGTTTTGTCAGCTGTGATGAGGAGGCTTAAATACATATAAGTCCTGTTTAGAAGGAACAGTCCCTATGCACTACAAATTTTTCCATTAAAAAAATCCAAACAGGTTCTCTTTGTGCCTCACCAGGAATCCACTAGCTCTCAAATAGATTAATGGCCTTGAAATTTTCCCTATCCTCCTTTTCTTCAGTTACTGAACCCTCCTCAGTCTCTGGAGTTGTAACACACCTTATATTGAAACAAAGCAAACCAAAACATTTCCCAGCTTAGCAGTGAGTAAGGAGCTGGGGATCCTGAGATAAGCAGAAATCTCATGGTGGACAAAATCAAGTCAGATTTTAGCAGGATGAAGACAGCATATGTGAATCGTGCAGATTAGAGTGAAATTTAGAATAAAAGAATTAAAATGTATCGAAGGTGTTCTCTACCTCATAAATTTAAGTTTCAATTTTTTTTTTTTTTTTTTTTTTTTTTTTTTTTGGTATGAGCATCCCAGCTTTCCCAGCCTGGTGTGTCACCTTGCTGATGCTCACCCTGCAGTGCCCACAGTGACAGAGCAGTGCAGTGTCACCAGCTGGGGTTACCAACTCCTCTTTGAAGTGAAACATTAGCCTTGCTGCTGTAGACACTAAACTTTGATATACTGGTGGTGATTGAGTGTGAGGGCTCATATAAATGTTAAATAGTCCTGCAGAGCTACTTCACAGCCTTTCATAGGGAAATTCAGCCAGAATTTGTAGTTTACTAAACCTGGACATGTCTGAAAGCTCAGCTGAAGATTGCATGCATTCTCAAGTGAATTAAGTGTAGTTGGCTTAAGTTTCTGGAATGATGTGAGGAGTGAAGAGAAAGCATATAGCCAGTACAGAGAATGCTGGATTTTCTTGTGTGTGCTTCAAAGGGGCATGTGAATGAATTCCTGCCTTCACTGTAGCTGTGGTACAGCTGTATCAGCAGCAAGTCCTCTTGGTGAACGTTGTTTTATTTTGCATTAGTATTATTTTTATATTATTTTTTGCATTATTTTCCTTTTTTTTTTTCCTGCTGCTTGCAGTATTCTGAAAGTATCCCCGAGGTTAAGGCATTCCTGCTCAAAGCTGGCCTGTGTGGGAGGGAGGGCTGCCATGGTTCATCAGTTTGGGTGCAAGTCTGAGGTGGAAGGGAATTGACATTCTGTTGAGATAACTGGAAAACAATTCTTGCAATTTCTTTTGATATATTACCATGTTGTTCAGCCCAATAATACACATGCATCATGTCTAGCAGAAGACAGGTTGTAATGGATGTTTAAGAAATGCAAGCATGTAATTAAATATTGTACCATAACATACTCAAGTGGGAATGCAGTTAACGTCATCCTCTAGCGTCAATAGTTTTCTTCTTTGGAACATTAATTATACAACAGTAACTCTTTCTTAATATGTTTTGGTTTATAGCTTTGCACTCAAAATACCAACATAACCAAAAAAATTTACTTCTGTAAATTGAATTGCCTTATCCTTAACATGAAATTGTCTGAAAATTTATTGGCAGAGTTACTCCTTGTTTTTTTTCATGTCTTGTAGCAATTGTTGGAAACAGATACAGAGCTATGATTTTGATCACAAGGAGATAAGAAAGACTAAACTGGCTTCATGCTGTTGTATCCCCACTGCAGTTACTGTTCCCTGCTTTTATTTTGGCATTTAACTTGACTGCACACAGCAGAAATAAAAGAACTCCTAGGAGGCAGAAGCATGAGGTGAGGGCTTTTAAAGCTGCTGATGATACAGGGTAAAGGGACAAAGGAATGGGATGTTAAGATGCTATAGTTGAGACAGAGACAATACACAGCAACACACTCTATTTTCAGAAGGCTTCAAACTGGTTTTATTCTAGCATGCATGCTTTTTATATATTCTTACAAAGCTCCTAAGTTTACTCATTGGTCAGGAGTGACAAACAAAGTGCTCATTGGAACAGGCAGCTGCAGGTTTCTCTTATTTTTCCTTCTTTCTTTCTTGGTTTCTATAGAGAATTCCTTCAGGGCTAAACATGGATCCTTTTATCAAGCTTCTCTCTGGCTCACAGAAGTCACTGTAAAACCTCTTCCACATTAAGAAGACGTCTGAAAGTCAGAGGAGGGTTTTTTGCTTCCCTGGAGACCCCTGTGCCTTGGTGTGTGCCTGTAAGTGGCGTTCTCTATGCATCCTGTGGAGCAACACGCCTTGCTCCCAATTTGCTTTGGTCCTTTTATCCTCCCAGCATCACCATTGATTTTCACATTGGTCAATGGCATCTGTAAGTCATTATGTCAACCCAAGATATTTCTCTAGTACCCAGAAAATGCTGTATCTTTACTTTTTTGGTGATGTTGGGATGAAAAGGAGTTGCAAACAGGTCTCCCCTGGGCAAGTGACCAATGTCTGTGCACTGCTCAGGTACAGCTTGCACATTCTGGTACCCTAGGAATCAAGCTGATGTGAAATGGCTCTCCCATTGGGAAGGATACAGATGTCACAGTTGATTTATTTGGAGGTATTTGCTTATACAGGTGGACAACCCAAAAGCCAAAATGAGTCTCAGTGAAGCTGAGCCTGATGATGAGGAGGTTTGCTGTATCTTATCCCCTTGTTTCTCAGTTCTTCTGAATTAAAACTAGGTGGAGATACAGTTTCACCTCTTTTTTTTTCCCTGCCATTTTTGTTTTGAGTCCAAAGTGATTTATGGTTTTAATTATATTTTGGAGAAACTTGAGCTGGCCTTGGGTCTAGAGGGACTGAAGATTTTATGAGAATAAAGCAAGAATTCTTCAGATTTGCATCAATGAATGGGGCACAGACATATGTGTGTCTCTCAGAAATGCACAATGTAATTCTTCCTTCATCCTGTGGGCTTTGTTGTCCTGAAGATAGTTACTGAGGTTGGCAAGTGCCTGGCAGTTCATTGGCTGAAAGAAGGCATCCACATCTGGCATTGTTTAAATCTCCTACATCCCACTTGAGTGCATTTTTGCAAGTCATTATTTCCCAAGCAAAACCATGGCAATTATTCTGATTGAAATTGAAAAAAAAAATTCATTAGCCAGGCTCAGAAAAGTATTTATGGCTTTTCCCTCCAAATATCAGTGGCTGACAGCATCACACTGAGAACAGCCTAAACAAATTCAGCTGGGTTCCCAAGCAAAATTATTACATGAATATATAAAGTTTATTAATACCAACATATGTCCTCCTGCAATATCAGCAGATGGTCCAGTCAGACAAGCAAAAAAGTAATCCACCTTTCCAAAGATCAAAGGAAAGGAAGAAAATAACAACTCAAAATCTAGAGTTTCTTAGTAGATGTGTTGGGAATTCAAAAGTCCAGAGAGAACAAGTAAGCAATGTGAGCCCTCAGAATAAAACAGAGAACTCGGCATCTCACCCTTTTTCACCAGAATAACTCCCCTTACAGCAGTTGAGATAAACTGTACTAACTTACAGAAAATAACACCCATTACTTTAAATTCTCAAAGGCTTAAATAATTCTGACAGTGCATCTCCAGCCCTTGTATTCTTTCCCTGGAGATAGTGTCTCTGAGGAGATGGCAGACAAGTCAGGAGATGAAAGACCCCTCTGGCCCTGGGGTGTTAGAGGGGTGGAAGGCGGTCAAAAGGTTTAACAATGGCCGTGCCAAGTACTGACCCACTCTCAAAATTAGTGCGCAGAGCTGATTTTACCAATCTACACCTATACCTCATTTTATTTCCTAGTTCCCTGTAAAACCTCTCTTTTTTTCTTGTTACAACCATCATTATCAGGAAAATTGTCCCCAGCTACAGTGCTGCAATTTTCCCAGGCTCTGATAGCCAGAGGTGACAGGAATGTGACTGGTTTGTCTTGCTTCAGTCCCATATACATTTTTCTCTTCTTTTCCTGCTTCTCCCATATAGCATCTTAGGAGTATTTTCCTACCTTGGGGAGTTATTTCATGTTTCTAACCTAATACAAGTAAGTAATTTGATGAAGAAAGGAACTAAATTAGTAAATATAAACTAGCAAACATTTTATGTGTTTAAGGATGGTGAAACCAATCTCACTATGATTCTGAAGAGGAAATGTGACTGTCAGTGCAGCTGAGTCTCTATTACTTAGCTTAATTGCTTTTAATGTTTGAACCCATTGATGAAGAATGAAAATTATTTAAAAAAAAATTAAAGCCACCCAATGAGTTTACCTTGTTGAATTTTGCTGTATGGTTGTTCTGTAAAGACTGATAATTGCACATTTTTCAAGACGAAAAAAGTAAAGATACAGCATGTCTTGGTACTACAGAAATATCTTGGGCTCACATATGATTTACAGGTGCCATTGACCAAAACGAAAATTAATTTGTTGGACTTTCTGATTTTCAGTTTCATTTGTTTCCTGAGAAGTATCTTAACTGGTAAAAAATATAGCTGTGTGAGTTAATTTTTTAAAAAGTTTTTAGGAAAGTTGGAATTTGGTGGTTCTACTTGACAGGGAGTTTTTTTCATAAGAGTTTCTCTGGTTTGATCGTGGGCACAGAAGCCTTTGCCTGAACCTATCAGACCTGTTGTTTTCTTGTAATCTTTCAGTGAACCCTTGACCTTATTGATAAGGTCAAATACTTTCTTGTGTAGGGCCAGTTCAGTTCTTTAAGGGACTCCAGACTTAAGCTCCTTACAGAAATGTTCTAACCAAGCACAAGCTGCATCTGTTTCTCTCAGCACTTGCCTGCTGGAGGGCAATAACAAAGGCAGCTCATGGAATATTAAGGTGGGGTTTTGTTGAAAAGGCTAAATAAAATTGTTTTCATTAAGTATTTGCAACAGAATTGTAATTAACTCAAGTAACTTTCAGGAAAATTTTGCTGCTGATAGCAGGAGGAAGTCCCATGCAAGACTTTATATGTCCCACAATATCAAGGAGAAAGTGTGATACAAAATCAAACTAGTGGCAAAGAGAGTAAGATATCCTGCATGGAGAATTACTTGTAACTGTTAAAGCTGAGTATGAAATCACAGTTTAATTTCAGCTTACATTGTCTGATTTGGCATTTCTAATTCCAGTCATGAGGCACCAGCATTCCACAGCCTTTATTGCCATTAGGAGGGGACACAAACTAATAGTCAGTTTCATGTATAGTGAGTACATGAAATAAGGAAATACAAGTTTCTAGTCACAGGTTTCAATCAATGGGATGAAAATCCACTTAGGGAGGGGAAAAAAGTGAACTTGAGAATAAGCTATTCACTTTGGGGTTTCTGAGCCGTACACTTAGTTTTGAACTGTGTTGGATTGTGAGCCTCTGCTTGCCAAGTCACTGTGGCTTTGGGATGTATCTTGCACAAATGGTCTTTTGGGGCTTTGTCCTGTGGATTCCTTGCCAGATTTATTGCTGGGACTAAAAGGATTAACAAACTGGGGTTTGAAAATACCACAGCATTTCCTCTGTGGCCATCCTAAGAGAGTTGGCAACCTTGTCTTTAATAAAGTATGCTTGATTAGGGAAGGGTACATGGAATTGCTTCTAGTTCCTTGATTTATTTATTTTTAATCGTATTGGCCTGACAGCCGTTTCTGAGAGAGGCTTTGTGCCAGCTTCACAGCCTTGCCAGCTGCATCAATCACACAGCTCATCCCAGGTCACAGCAGCCAGCTTTAAAATCAAGAACTTTCCACAATAAGCACATTCACCTGTTTTTGAGAACAGATGGCAGGATTAACCCAGTGGATTTGATGGCAGTGAGTGTGCTGAGTCACCTCAGCAGGCTCTGTGCTTTCTGCCATCACTACAGCACAGGTACAGCTACGGCCAGCCCCACTGCAGCCTGCCAGGGACACAGCTCAGGGCTTCCTTGAGAGGAAATTAGGAACTCACTGCAATGAACAAGTTGTTTCCATCAAGTGGATTCTTGAGCTTTTTTCCCAGCTTTCCCTGCCTCTGACATGCTGCTGAAGTCAAACACTGCATTAAAGGCAAAAGATAAGCAGCATGGTGCTCTGGTGGGAGGGAAAATGGTGTATTGATCTGCTTGTAAACTGCACAGCAGAGTAAACTTTCAGTGGTAATAATATTGGTAATAGCATACGGGAAGAGCTGTCTGCAAGGAAGCAAAAGGTGCAGTGTGAAGGGCCCTACTATGGAGTGGTAGCTTCAGGTGGTTTGGGGGACATACCCCAAAATTGTTCTGATTATTGTGGACTCAGTGCACCTGCTGGTCTTGGAAACCAAACTGTCTTAGGCTTATCCAACACAGGGGTGAGAGGCTGCTTGGCAAGCTTAGGTATTTTAGGCAAGAAGTCCAGAGTGAAGAGCTGCTGCATGTTAAACACTAGAAATCAAATTAACTCCATTAATTAATTCACTCCTTTCCCCACTGCTAAGCTGCAACTTGTGCAAAAGAAGATAATTCAGAGTCCTTTTTCCTACTACCTTGTGAAGTCTTTTAGAACCTTTCCATTTATTAGCTGGTGCCTACATTCCTGTCTAAGACACCTGGCTGGATTTGCTCCATAGTGCTGCACCTTCTGCCTGGTGTTCCTGCTGTTACACTGAGACTGGCAGGAGCAACTATAGTCCAGGTGAGAGGTGGTCCTGGTGGGGAGATTTCTCTGCAGAACCAACCTCCAGTGCAAACAAAAAAAAAAAATAGACCAGAGGCAGAAGGAGAAAGACAGAGCTGGAGAGTGAGGGGCGTGCTTTGCATATAGCAGGTCAGTAAAGCATTTGGGGAAATCTGATATGCTGATTCCAGCTTCCAGGGAGGTAATAAACCATTGGAGCCTGCTGCTGGAGCTCCTGACTGGCTGTTGGGACTTGAATCAGACATCTTCATTTTGAGTCCAGCAGGCAGAGCACTGGCTTTTTTACAGGTTTTGAAGCAGAGAAGGCTGCTGGAACATGCACTTATTTGCTTAAGGTGACAGACATGCCTGGGTCCTGAAGGATAGTAGTAGTTGAAAACTGGCAACCACAGACCTGTTCTTGTTATGTAGAGGCATCTCCCTGGGGTGATGGAACCAGGAAAAGCTGTGTGAGGGTTTGGAATAGTGCCTGTTCTCTCTGCCCGCACATCTCTCCACAGTGCTGCTGACGTGGCATCTCGTGGCTGTTCCAAACAGAAACACTGACTGGTGGTCTTGGAGCTTGATAACAGAACTGGTGGAGGCAGATGTGCTTTGGTCTCGTCTCTAGCAGTTAAAAATATTGAGGACAGGATTGCTGAATTTTTATCCACGTCTGCTTAGGGAGAAGTTCAGTGGTTCTAGTTTTCCTTGGCCAGTGACACTTTTGGAGCTGGTTTCTGAGACAGCTTTTCTCTTTACAGGATATTTTCTCTTCAAAATTACAAGTGGTAATAGGTAATATTCTGCAAGAGCACAGGCAATGCAATATGTGATGGAAACTGCTGAACTTCTGATAACCTTGAAGTCTGATTTGATTACTCAGTTCACCTTTAGAATAAAGTCTGATTCAGAGATAGGAACTGATCTAGTTTTTCGTAAACTAGATTCATTTTCTACACAATTTTCCTGTATCTTTATGAGCTAATCTATTTAACCTTTTTCATGTGGGTTCTTTGAAGTTATCACAGAGTGCTGTAGCTGCCCTTTTGTTTTTCTGTTTCTCTAAGTCAGAAGTGCTGCTCTGCTGATCCTTCTGATTTCCTAAAAGTAGTCAAAAACCTAAAATCTAACAGATAAAACTTTTTTGTAGTGAAAGCCTGTGTACATTCTCCCTCCTCCCTCTTCTGCCCCATCTCTCTGTCTTTTACTAAGCTTTGCCCACTGTCTTTTACTATGCTCTGCCCTTTCCTTTTTTACTGTCAAGTAGTAAATTCAGCATCAAGAGTATCTGGGATGTAGAGAATTGACCCCTGTTGGCATGGGACGGGTCTGTTGGGGTGGGCAGACAGCCCGCTCCTGACCCCTTTGCAGCATCTTCCAGGTAGCTGTGAGGGCAGAAGGGAGGGAAATTATGCACAGTGGAACTGCAGCACCTTGTCCTGCAGAACTCTGAGTCCTTGATGTACTCAGGGAAGGTGTGTGTATTGTTCCAGTGCCCCAGGCAAAATGTTTACCCGTCTTCTCTTCACCAAGATGCTGATTTCTAATTAAACACTCCAGTCTGCTTTCCCCTGTGCTGTGCATCTTACTCTGGCTCTGACATTTAGGTGTCTATAGGTAGGGAAAGTGATCATGGGGTAAAGGAAGAGTGATGTGTGCTGTGTACAACCCTGTGCTAGTTCTGAATAAATGCCTCTTGTTCCTAATGTTTTGTCAGAATGAGAAGAAAAAAAATACAGGGAACCTGCATGTGATTTGGGCTGTAAATGATTTGGCTGTAACTCTTAAGTCCTTAAAACAGTCTGTAAGAACAACATAAAGGAGGTACCAGAGGTTTAAAAAGTCTTGCTTGATGCATTGCCACTTGGAAATGTAGCATGCCATCTCCTTCCTTTCCTGGTGGTTACAGCCATGAAGTGGGACCGCTCAAAGACTCTGAAATCATACTTTTTTTTATACACATGTGCTTTCCTGAGTGTCACTTATTTGGGATGCTATGTAAAACATTTTGATTTAACTTAATTTCATATGATTTTATTGGATTGTGGAGAGCTGTTAGTTTCTCATTCAAACTGCCATGTAGCATTTAAATTCATTAATTGACAATTATCTAACAAGCAACAGGAATAGCTCTCTTGCTGGGCTGAAGCCTGAAAAGCCCATTTGAATCTTTACAAATGCTAGCACGTTTAATGAGCTAACAGTGAATTTGAGTTTCTGCAGGTTCAGTGGGAACTCTTCCTAATTGATGGCCAATTGGATTTTTTTCCCTTCAATCTGGGAGAGGTAATGAGACAGGGACAGTGTTCAGAGCAGTCCACAGAGAGTCTGTCTTCAGAAGTTGTTCCTTCTGTCTCTATCCTGAGGCTGGACTGAAGACGGCCTCCCATTTCAAAGGGTTAGCAGCTGATATACATTATTTAGAGTTCCTGTAATTTTATATACAAGGAAATTGAGGGGTTATTATATTGCATTTCAGTGTCAACGGTAATACATTCTGTCACCTAAACTGCCTTCTTTTATGGTGGGGAAATAGAAGTGTGATTATAATTAGCACTGGCCAAGGCAGCACAGTGGTGGAGTCCAGATACTCCCATCTGGAAAGGAGGTTTGATGTCTTGACAGCAGTCCAGCCTTTACCACATTTATTTGCCTTTGGTACGTAGGTGGTACAGATACTCATGGGTTCAGGTTTTAGTTTGTCACTCTGTGTGTGTGAACATTGAGTGCTAATTATATCACACAGCTGCTGAACATCAGCGTCACACATCGAAGGTACAGAGCTCAACCTGAAGACAGAATTGGCTGAGATGATTTGTGAAAGCTGGATGGTTTCAGTGCTGGGTGAAAGCTGGAGTCACTGCTGAGGTTAAGCTAAGAATTCCTGGGACAACTACACTGGAAGTGCTTTTTCAGGGGAAAAGCCACCATACAGATGAAGTGCTCTTGCTGTGGAATCAGCTGTACTGGCAGAGCTGCTCATTGAGCTGTTTTAGTAACATTTCTCCCTGGAGTGGAGCACACACAAGAAATGAGCTTTCCAGTCAAAAGCATGTGCTGCCAGTACAAACATGTCTGCCCAGAGGGGCTTCAGCTGTCCTGTCCTGCAGAGCCACACCTTCTCCCACCTTCACACAGGCCTCTGCCAGCAGATGCCTGGCACATGTGCATGGCCTGATTTTAGGCTGAATTGCTTATTCATCCACGTCTCTGGAGGTCCTCATAACATTGAGGGTAGGGTGGCACAGTGCTGTTCACATACCCCAGCCTCTCAATGTCAGTCTGTCTATTAATCCTTGCTAAACCTATTAATTCCTGCCTTTTAGTGCACTTCTCACCTGCTTCACTCCACAGTGCATGTGTGAGGACATAGGTATCAGTAGATGAAATTTTCACAAGTGTCTGAAGTGAACTTTGTGACTTAGGCTCTTGAGGGCCTTACTTTGTGTTGCTTTTAGCCTCCTTTAAGGTCTGCAGTCTTGTATTTATATTGACTGATCACTTGTACAGGTAGATAATCCTCCTTAGATTGCAGGCAGAATAAAGCCAGATCATTGCTGTTGTGAATCAACATCACCCCTTAAATTTTGATGAAAGAAGCTCATTTACACCACAGTGAGGATTTGGTGCTTTATGATTTGCTCATCATGGAAAAGGTTTCTGTGGGGCATCTGAGCCCCAAAATGCTGTTCAGAGAATCTGCCACGCTGCCCCATACCAGAAACTGCAGCCTTAGGCAGCTTCCCCTCTTATAGCTTAAGTGTATGTCATATATTTGCAATACCAAATATGTGTGGACAATGAAGAGCAGCCTAATTTTATGTGTTTTCAAAGCAGCTGTAATACTGCTTGTAATTTGTTATTGAGAGTTACTTGCTTTTCACTCAGCTCCAAAGTGTGAGACAGAAAATAGATTGTTGTTATTGCATGTTCTGACAGGGAGTATACAGATTCTCACACAGGTTCCCTCTTCCACCTCCATAACAGCACAAAATAAATTTTCCCAGTTTTCTCTGAGTACTTACAGATCTTCCCATTTTTTGTCAGTATTGTTCTGTGTGCAAGAAATGTTACAAATTGCTGTATTTTCAGAATAACATCCTTTTGCTCATCTCTGTCCTGAATATAGAGAGGTCTTAGGACTTAAGCATCAGGTCTATTAAGCAAATCCAGTGCATTTCCAGCAGAGTTTCTCCTGTCCATCAAACAGCACTGTCAGTCAGTCCAAAGAAAACTGCTCTGTGCCAGTGCAGAGTCATTCTCTCTGATCTGCATATTATATTTTTCATTTGTGTCGAGGAATATGCTGTGCTGGGGTTTTTGCAAATGTGTCTTGCTGGTGTCATGGGAACTTTGTCAAAACAGTAGTGCTGAGGAAGTAGAGAAATCCAATCTGGGATTTGCTTAGGACTTGTCAGAGTTGCTGGTGCTTTATGTCAGTGTCAGGCAGGCAGCTGGGCAGCAGGAGGGAAGGAGACAAATGACTTGATTTCTTTTCCTACTTGTTAGGAGTTACTTGTTAGCTAAAGTAAACCCTAAGGTGAGGTTGTGAGCATCTTTTTTGCTCTGCTGTACTCTCCAACTTTGGAATGTGATGTTTAGTTAGGAAATCTGCTGCCATCATTAATTCTATGCTCAAGGCCACTGTCACTTAAGCGGTCATGAAATCAGAGGTCTGACCCCATGTGAGAGAGGGAAGATCAGGTCAGATGACCAGATGTTGGTGCTCTCCAGCTTTCAGAATTAAGTGGATCTGCCACTTATGTAACAACTCAAATGATTTTCATGCCTTGTAGAAAGGTCTTTTTCTTCACATATTTCTAATGTGAAGAAATAAGGCTTTTCCATGTAGGATGGAGCTTTTGCCCTTGAAGGGTCTGATGCCTTTGTGCTCGAGCCCTCTCAATCTCCCTCCATTGAAACTGAGGTGATCTGATTGGAGAGAAAATCTTCAAAAACAGGACTGGGACTTTTATTCCCTGCCCTACCCCTGCTCTGCAATGACTTTCAGGAAGACTCTGCATCCTTAACATGCCGGTTTTCTTCCTGCCTTGTCTGTTTAGGAACCTAGAACTGAAAGTTCTCTCTTCAGCTGTAGCTGCAGGCAGCCATACCTTGCAGAGTGGGCCAGAGGCTGTAACACACCTCCCCCAGGTGTAGAGATATCCACGGGCTGCCAGTGCCTTCCAGTTCCCTGAGGAACTGAACCTGGAACTGTGGGGATCACTGATGGTTTAGGTCCTGGAACAAGCACAGGTTTGTCCAGTAAAACCTGAGGTCACTGTAAAAGGACACTGTGCCCCACTCTAGACAGGACAAAGGAACAAGCCTCATCTCAGCCATGGAGCAGCTTTGTCCCTGCCCCCATCAGGGACCAGTGGGATGGGCATTATATATTCCATTTGTGCCAGGGTTTTGTCTGTCTTGGTGCTAGCCTAGTACAAATAAATGCTAATAGCTGCAGACAGAGGGAATACAGGACTTTACTTAATGATGAACTTGTATTTGGTTCTTCAGGGGTGCTGAGCCCAGACAGCAGCTCTCACTAATTTCATGTATTTGGTGCTTTTAAAAATTATTGGACCTTCAATATTCTCTAGCCAGCACTGGGGTGAAAATAAAGTAAGTTAATAATTCTCAAGAAAATTACTTTTTCATCTTCCTTACCATTCAGTGCAGCATGAGAGAATAAAAGTAGAAGAACTGAATGTTGAAGATGTTCAAATGCATTAATAACGTTAAGGTATTGGTTTTGTGGGCATTGCCACCCTGTCCCAAGGCAGCCTGACACACTGAGGGCTCGATAGCAAACATAAGGGAGAGCTTTTAAATAAATAATGCATGAAAAGAGCTCCTCCAGCCCAGTTTTTAATCAGTAGGAGGGTTGATGTGAAGGAGAGGGGGGAGGGCCTGTTTCTGAGCTGAGCAATGATGAAAATACAGTCATTCAAATGTGAAGAATTTTTAACTGGGGGAAAGGGAGGCTGGGACTGGAGCAGGGGAGGGAGCACGGAGGCGGCAGAGCAGGGGAGTGATAGAATGACAATTCTTAAAGATGCATTAAACTGCAGGGAGCCTAAAGCAGGCTTAGAGATGAGCCTAAGTAACTGGGACAAAGTCTGCTCAGAAGCCACAGATGGGCCTTGGCTTTCACTATTATCTGCTTGAATTCACAAAGGGAATGAGAGGTAGAGCTGAGGGGGTGAGGCTAAGGTGCTGCCTCGCATTTGCATCGAGAGAAAAGTATCGTTCGTTTCCACTTGTGGAGAGCCGGGCAGAGAGGACAGACTGAGGGGGGAGAGAGCAGCGGCTCCGGGCAGCTCAGGGGATCAGGCAAGCCGGGTGTGAATGCGGCGTGAAGGCGGTGTGAGGGCCTGGCCTCCCTCCCCCAGGCAGCAGGGCGTCCCGCAGGCCGTCGTCCCCGGTGGGTGGCTGTCAGGGGCAGCTCGGTCCGCTAGGCAGAAATTGATTACTGTTATATTTCCCGCCGTTCTTTTTCACGGTGCTCCGGCAGGCCCGGTGTGAATGCGGCGTCAGGGCGGTGTGAGGGCCGGTCATCCCTCCCTCAGGCAGCGGGGCGTCCTGCAGGCTGCGGGCCCCAGTGGGTGGGTGGCTGGCTGTCAGGGGCAGCTCGGTCCGTTAGGCAGAAATTTATTACTATTATATTTCCCCCCGGTTTTTTGTTAGAGCAGTGGGGAGAAAGTGGCAGCTGAATTAGGGGCTGAAATACCTCCAGAGGGATCAGAAGACATCTACAGGGAGGGCTTCTGACAAAAACCCTTTTCAGTATGCCTTAGCAGTGGCTTCCAAAGATACCACAAAAAAGAAAAGAAGGGAAGGTTTAGTGCTTCTGGAGGGCTCAGGCTCCTGCTTTTTCATTTCTCTGTTTGTTTCTCTGGTTCTTGATTCCTTTCCAGCCTTTCACAAGGCAGGCATCCTTCCCTGGGAGAATAAGTGCTCGGTGCCCTCCGCTGGCACGCTCCTCTCTTCTCTTTGTCTCATTCCCAAATAATGAAAAATGGAGGCTTTGAGGAGAAAGCTTGTCTGGGAGTCACATCTGAAGCAGGTGCTCCCCCCTGAAGGCTGCTCCTCCCTCAACCGGTGCTACCAGGCTTGCCAGGAATATTTTTAAGCGGTCAAAATGGCTTTGTACTTTTTAATCTCTCTGCCCCTAACCATCCTTCCCCTTTTCTCATCCCATCCTGCTCAGCTGCTGAGCTTGGGAGGGGAAAAAAAAAAGCCAGCAATGGCTTTTATCATTAACCCATTCATCTGCAAATCCCCCTCCCCAAAGAAAATGCACATGCTAATTTGCGTATGCAATCAGCTGTATTCTTCATTTCTATAGCGTCTTTCTCATTAACCACCTCTCTCAAAGGAACTCTTCAGGAAATAAAATAGGTTGGAGATTAAACACAAAAAGTCAGCCTTCCATGTTAAAATAGTGCCATTTTTGTGAGGGAGGCAGCATTAGCTGGTCTTATCATTCCACTTTTCCATCTGCTGCCCTTTAGAGATGGCGTTGACACAGCAGAGTGGGGCTGAGCCAAGGAGCTGGGGGCAGCCTGCCTGTATAAGTGGGCTTAATCCTTCATTACCTTAACAGGTTCTACTGCCTGGGATTCTAGTTTATTTTTATTTCTTCCCCAGGCTTTGAAACATTCTAGAGACTAAAACACAACCCTGTTTTTTATTGACATTCCAGAACGTTTCATTCAAACCTTCCCGAGTTCTGTTTGTTTCAGCTTACCTCACCTTTCCTGGGAGTGGAGAGAGCTGCAGCAGGAGTTTGGCAGCTCTCCTGGCTTTTATCCCCCCAGCTTTGGCTAAATTGCCTGTTACAGTGATTGCTGGCAGTACAAATGTGACTTCTCCTGCTTCTCTGCTTCTATTCCCCCCCCCCCCCCCCCCCCCATTTAAAATAATACAAAACCTTTTTGGGGATTAAAAGACTAAATGAAAAGAATAGTATCTTGAAATTAAAAAAAAAAAAAAAAGAGAAAGTTGATATTGCTTTGTAACATGTATAGAAAATACAGATATAAAATGTAGAGGAAGGTGTAACATCATCTATAGCACCTTTCTTTCTGATTGCAAATAAGCTACTGCTGAGCATCAAAAGAAATTCAACAAGGAAGCATTTTCATGTTCATTAATCCTCGATGTTGTTGTTTCGAGTATGTTTCTTCATTTTCTGAGTTCCTATTTTAAATCTGTGCTTATTAAAGCAGTGTTTGAAGCTGGAAGTGAAAATTTGTATTATAGGATTTCCCAGCTGGAGGCTTCTGTGTCAGTTACAGCTGGACTGTACTGAGTGCTTTACTGAGTGCAAGCACAAAACGCCAATTTTCCTATAAGGAGTCATGAAAGTACAAGAAATTACTTTTCAGATTCTATCATCTGTAATGAGCAGTACCAAATACTGTCATTTGGTTAAAAAAAATCTCAAACAGGTAATTTTGAGTAGTCTCATTTACTGTAAGAAAGATAAGAAATTCCAAAGCGCTTGCCAGGGGGTTACTGATCAGTATTGTTTAACAATTTTGCATTCAAACTCCAAAACAAAACTCAAATGGATGTCATTGTGTGCATAATCAGTATCCAGGGACATCTCATTCCTTCATGATAGTTTGTTTTCTGTTAACTGTCATGACAAGAAGAAATTTTTGCACTAGCGATTGTTCAGTCTTGTTTATAAATGGAGAATAAATCCACATTATAGTAACAGCAGTGCTCCCCAAGGCAAAGTGTTCACACTCCAGAAGGTTTCATGGAGTTTCATGGAATCTCACCTGCCTGTTTCTGTGCTTTCTTTAGTTATGTTTTAATAATTAAAAACTCTTAAAAACACAAAAGTTTTTGGTAATTTACAAATCTGAGGTAAAGCAACGCTGAAGATGGATGGAAAAAGACATTGAGAGCTAGTCTGCTGGGCATGTGGCAAGTTTCCTCTTAATAATGCATAACTCACCTGGCAGGTCTTTGTGATCCCTATCCTAAGAACAAACTGAGGCTCCTGCTGGAGCCAATGTGGAAGGTGCGACCACCTTATTTCTGCTGTTTACAGTGAAACTTGGTGTTCCTGGGTTTGAGTTACTTAACAAAAGTACCAGACTGGAAGTGGAGCTTTAAGAGAAAAGCAGATACCTGCCTGCATCAGAGAAAGTTGAAACACCATGTGTTTTAAGTCTTTGTAAGGGGTACTGTTTGCATTTTAATTAATGCAGAAAATCATGAAAATCCCAATTGAGTTGCAGTAGTACAGTGGAAATTGAGTCAGGAGGGATACATAGGTAGTGAAGCTATTCCCTTGTTTATCCCAATGTCCTAGTGCTTTACATACCTTTAAAACCCCTCATTCATTCGCTGTTCTCACAAAGGCTCCTGGTTCTTGTGTTGCCCTTTAGCTGACCAAGGTCCTGCTCCCTCACTGCTCAGGTTGGGTTTGTTTTGCCCTGGGCTTGTGATGCTGTTTGTGATGATTTCTAAGGTCCCTGGATGTACTGGGAAGCTGGGGACAGGGGAACAGCACTCATCCAGGATGGAATGATTAGAGGAAACAGCTTCTAAAGATGTTTGGATGCAGCTGCTTTTGTTGGAGTGCTAAAGCTGGAGCAGCACCCAGTAAACTAAAAGCTTAGCAACCTGTGAGTGTCAGCAGAATCTTTGTTCAGAAGTGTAAATTCCCCAGAGCAAAATAATGAGTGTTCTGCTTCCAGTTTTTCTCACCCAGCAATTGAATAACTCATGCCTAAGGGTCAGAACCACAACAATGGTGTCCCTGCCCTGGTTTTCTCTGTAATTCTCAAATGCAGGCAGTCCTGGCCCAGAAATTCAAACCACATATGGAGAATGTGACTGCAAGGAAGAATCTTTGATTTTGAAAATAGGAGAATAAAGAGAGAAAACGCAGAGAATCTCACTGCACACAGCCAGCCTCGCTCCTGGATGATTCATTAAAAATCCAGTGATGAGGAAGTGCTCCATTTTGTAACAAATGGGGGAATCACATGCAACTCCCCTGCCACCTGCCACGCTCCTGACTGCTGCTCCCCTTCAGAGATCATGGAGTGAACAAATAAAGAATACAAAAGGAGTGAACAAATAAAGAATACAACCACTTTTCCCTTGGTGAGACAGGAGCTCTAATGTTGCAGGATCAGTTGTAACAGAATATTATGGCCATAATGATCAAAAGATTTAAAGGAAAAAAGGATTGTGGGGATAGTTAGTATGTTTTGTTGGACTAATACAGCTGCAAAGAATGGGCAGGCTCTCAGCAGCTCAAGTGGAGTTGGGGGATGATCCTGTGCTGCTGTTGTCTTTGCTGTTCCTGTTCCTATGTGAAGGAGGAGCACACACTGCAATTGTCAATCAGGGGTGTGGAATGAGTCCCTCAAAACGCCTCTGCCCTAAAACACACCTGAATACACACTGGTGCCATGACAGGCACCTGCACCTTCTCCCCAGACTGTGACAAGCAGCCATGGGGCTGGTTCTGCTCCAGGAGGGATATAATCACAAGAGAAGAGGGGGGCAAAGCCAAAAAAATAATGCATGTGAACTGACTTGACACAAATTAAGCATGAATATCACTAGTTTAGCACATCTTTGTTGGTCCTCTGTAATACCTACCATTTCTTAAAGTAGGGAAACACAAGCTTCACCTGTGTTTTAATGCCTTCCAAGAGAGATAATGATTGTGATTGTTGACAAGGGGTAGGAAGGAGGAGAAGTAGAGAATTGGCACGAGGATTTCTATAAATAGGACTTTGCTATAGCAATGCATTTAGTGGAGAGTGTTTCTTGCAGACAGGCTTGTAATGAAGAGGCAGCAGATTTATTGTGCAGGACTGTCAGGCTTTCTCTGAAAGATTTGTTGATGCTGTGCCAGTATGTTCAGTCTAATTCTGTGCTTCTGTCTCAGAATTCTACTTCTATGCTTTTTGCCTAAGATATTTTTTATTTTGTTCTGTAGTCTGAACAAAGACAAAGAAACAACAATACTCTATTTTTTGGAGTTTCAATATAATTACTTAATGTGTAATTATTTAATGATGTAATTATTTCAGTCAATGTAATTGACTGAAACAATAATGAACCCTTCATTATTGTGTGTAATTTCAAGCTTATTTCTGAGAGGTTTCTTTTCCTTCCCCACAAACACTCATTTCTTATTTCTATGGATATGTTCTTTTCCTGGGAGGTAGCTGGACAATGCTTCTTGCTGCCAGAATCAGTGGAAATGTTCATGCAAGTCAGCCTCATTGGCTTTTGGCACTCACTCAAAAGCAGATATCAAACTACTTCAAAAAGAAGTAGAGAATTTAATTTTATTTGGTTTATTCTTTCCTAAATTTTATCTACATCAGTCCCTGAATCTTTCTGAATTTAATGATCATATTTTAATCTTCCTTTATCAGAAAGAACTCGAGCCTAGACATACTCGTGCTGCTGTTTCTTTGGTTTTTTCCAGTGGAAATAAAGTCTGAAAGTCTGCTCTGGACAGTGGGAAGCTGGGCAGAATGTGCATGCTGACCTCCCCATCAGCCTCATCCCAGCAGCCAGAGCTGAGAGCTAAGAGAGCAGAATCTTACTGCACCTGACAGATACATCTCAGAATCATCCCTGAGGGATGATTCATCCCTCCTTTCCCCATTTTAATCATAAAATGGTTCATTACTGTGTCCACTATGTTAGCAGCAATTGGTGAGGCCATTTGTGTTCAGAAGAGTTTCCTATCACAAGCTGTCTCAAGTCACCAGGCATATCAAGACAATTGCATTTAGAAATTGGGATGGATGGCAGCTGTTCAAATATTTCTTGAAAAAATGTTATTTTATGGCTCAACTATAAATCTCCCAAACATCCTAATACACCCCATTGAGGAGATAGAGTTATCCTGCACTGGATGGCTAGGACTCAGGGGTAACTGTTGCTACCTTTGGAATGGGCAGGTCTACTGGTGGTGAACCAGTAAACTGGTGGTTTACTAGTGCTGGCGATTCTTCTGTGGCCAGGCTCTCGTGGGTTGCTGAGGGCCAGAGGAAGGTGCCCTCCAATGGCAGCACCAAGACCCATGTGAGAAGTGACACTAGAGTGTCAAATTCAGAAATGCCCATAAATAGGAAAATGGATGCACGGGGCACTACCCTTTTTAGCAAAGTATTTTTATATGTTCAGGAGAAGCAACTTCATTTCCTTATTTATTTTTCTTTTTTCCATCTAGCTTGTTTCTAAATGCAAAAGCCTGAAGAGATGTGAGTGGCTGTAATGCTGGCTGCATTTGGCTGATTGTTGTGGGAGGAGGCAGCTGTGTGCTATCTCAGGCTGTAGGGGAGGAAATCCAAAGTTCACCCCAGAGCAGACACTCCTGTCAGTCAGAATGCATCACTGAGCAGGATGAACCTTCCCTCCTCCCTCCTGCTGGCAAACACCACAGAGGGGCCCATTGTTGCAAAAGCTGTGAGCAGGGCAGACATGCTGCAGTGGCACATTTAATCCACAGGAACTGCATGTATTGATCACAGCAGCTTCACTGAGGAGTGGCTGAGGAGCATATGGGTAACATGGAAAAGGAGGCTGCTGGTTAGAACTGGAAGCATATTTGGATCAGATTTGTAGGTCTGAGCTCATTACAGTTTCTCAGGCCTATGATAGGATGTCACAAATATAATTGTATTTGACAGATCATCAAGAGGGACAGAGGCTGCTCCTTGCCCTAATGTTGACTTGCCTTGACAGTCCAGTGGCCCATAACATCTGACCTGTATTCTCTGCAGAGTTGCAACATTAAGTGGGATCAAATCAAGTCAAGCCTTCTCAAGGCTGCTCCAGGAATGTACAGGAATGTCTCAAGAGAGGACAGTCTGTCTGTCCTTGAGTTCCCATTGCAGGAAGATGCTGACAGCAGCACTGTGTGGTGCTTTGCAATTAGAAGCTCCTTTAGTTTGAGCAGTTATTGAGTTATGTCTCAGCTCTAAACACTCCTGACTTTGAAAGACTTTGACTTTTCTACTGTAGTCTGTCAAAAACAAAGCGTGGGTGTATTTAGAGATAGAAAATATGGCTGTAAAACCATTTTTGCCTGCCTATTAGGGACTGTAGTAGGAGACTTCTTAAATAAAATTTTCTTCCACCTGCAGGGTGGGAAGGGAGGTAGGATGGAAAGGGAACGAGGGATGATGAGCTTTAATCCAGGTAAGCTCCTTTTTCAGGTTGCTCTGTATTGTAGTTGAGGCAAAGAGCACTCCTTTTCCTCAGAGCTTTCAGTGCTCTGCAAGAGACAGCATTAGAGTTGCCATCTACACTACAGCAGGTCCATTATCACAGCTATATTTCCTCTCCCTCGCCTTTTTTTTAGGAATACCATCTGTTTAGTCATTAGCCCCATCAGCTCTCATTAATTGAGTCATGTCTCATTTAGGTTTCTCTATTAGCTCCTCATTGTTCCCTAGACAAGGCTTTTTTTCCATGTGCCTTGCTTCCTGTTGAGCTCTGTCCAAAGTCAGGTGTCAGCTGGAGAGCAAGGATGGGATCCAAACCCAGGCTGTCTTTCAAAACCTCGTGCCAAACTGCCAGCCTGTTTCTTGAGGGCACCAAGTGCCAACTTGTCTGTGCCGGCCCAGCTTTGGAGAGTCATGGGGGATATGGAACAGCCCTGGCTAAGGAAAGAAAGCCTTCTGTCCTTTCCCCTTTGATTTCTCTGCTACAGCTAATAAGGTTTTTTCCTCCCTCCCAATGGCACAGTGGGTGCATCTAAGTATCAAAACCCTGGTGCACAACAGATATTAAGAACAAATCACCTAGAAGGAAATGATGGGTTGCATTTCAGTGAGCACACTCTGGTTACACAGATTTAGTCCTGTCACAGAACTTTATCAAGAAAGCCTTCAGAAAAGCAAGGAGGAAAAAGGAGCCCTCCTGTGTAGTTGGATTTCAGCACTGGAGGGCTGAGGGTTTATTATAAAATCTTCTGTTTAACTCAGCTGTCCCAGGCTTATGTTGTTTTACCATCAGTTTTATCAAGCTTGTTGATTTTTATTGTTTGAAGGGTATAGAAGGATTAGTTACAGCAAAGCCCTTTGAATGATTCTTTATCCTTAAAAAAGCCCAACTGGAGTGGGAGAATGTGTTAGAAACTACCCAGTTCACTGTGGAATGGATTATTGTTTAGACTGTAAAATGTAGGTGTGAGTTTGCAAAAGATGCCTGAGAGCATGATTTTGGAAGGTGTTGAAGTAATCAAGGCTTCTCAGAGCGATGTACAAAGAAATAAATTGGAAAAAATTGTGAGTTCACAGTTTTCTTGAATGACCTGCCTGGCTTGTATGCTCTGGGACCTTCAGACCATACTCAATCAATCCCTAAACATTTTAAGCACTTTGCCAAAGGAGCAAGAACAAAACATGAAGCTGCTGAAAGAAAAGTGTTTATTCTGGCAGACATTTAGATGAAGGTCTGATATGTCTGTGTGTCCTTCCCAACCAGCTCAGCTATCAGCTAATTAAACATTAACAACAAATTCTTCTGCTGCTCCCATTGCTCCCATGTACATCCATTTTCATTTTGCTGCAATGAGGTGCCTGCAGTTTCTTCCTAGGGCTTCTCTTTACACCTGTCAAATGGAGGACACAGCTTCCTCTAAAGCTGTGGCTCTGTGTAGGTGTCATATGTGCCAAATCTCCTAGAAACAGTGTCACGATGAACCAAATCTCCTAGAAACAGTGTCATGATGAACCTTCCTCAGTGGGCAAAAATCTAGAAAACTCTTGACTCTAATTAAATGGCACATAGACTCCAAATGGGGTGTTAGATGGAGGTGATGCTGAGCCAAACTGTAACTTTCCACAGCAGACCTAAGTTACCTGTGCCTTTTAATTTCACCTTCCCTCCCAGAAATGCAGGGTTTGCTTTGACCTGTTTTACCATGCATTTGAAGCCAAAGCTGGAGGAAGATTTACTAAGACTTAAGAGGACATAACTCCTTGGCCATCTGTTCTAGCTGTACAGCCTTGGGGCCTGGTGAGTACATGGCAGGGCTGGACAAGTTATTCCTCCCTTCTGCATGACTGTTTGTAGTTTCCACTGGCACCTCCTTTATATTGCTGCTCTAATTAGCCTCTTCTTAATGTGAAGCAGCCATAGACTATCACAAACTGTGCACTGCATATATTTTATTACCTGTTTTTCTCCAGCCCTTTTGATTCCAAGGGAAAATGAAATACTGAAAGACAATTTTCTTCCACCAGAAATTGTGCATATTATCCACATATGCAAGTTTGCTACTTTTACTAGCTCCCTGTAACAGCTTGAATATTTTATTATAAATACATAAAAAATAAGCTTCATCATTGAAATGGTTTAAACTCTAAATAATAACTAAAAAGTTGAAGTTTGTAGAATAAAGCATAATTGCCTCAAAATGGAAAACTAAAAGGAAAGTAAAAGAAAAACTGGTAGCCAGTTCTTTATTAAATGCTGTGACTACTATGTTTCATATCTTTATTCACTCCTTTTCTTATCCTTGCAAAGACTAAACAAAATACTCAAGGTGTGGCAAGATAAAGCTTCAAAGGTATTGATTTCTTTATAGGGGAAGCTTTAGCTGGTTCCTGACAAGCCATCTAGCTTCAGACTTCAGTGTAAATATGGATTCTGGTTCACCAAGGTGCCAAGACATCCATAAACTCTCCAGATCTACTTGTAATTTTGCAGCTCAGAAGAATGCATTAAGAGGATGGAACCACTGAAGTCAGGTGGAACAGCACCTGTGATTGTTGTGTCTGGGAGAAGGAAAGAGCTGAATGATCACTGCCCCTACCAAGGAGGCACCTGCCCTGCTGGGATGTGCAGTGATCAGGGTTTGTGTAACCACCTTGATTAACCCTTCCACAGACCACAGAAACAGAGATGTTAAAGTTGGAAAAGACCTCTGGAGCTGCATTGTTCTTCCCCAGGCTGCCAGGCTAAAGCATAGGGACAAGCAGGGTTATCCAGAGCCAGCAAGCTTGTGCTCCTTGAAATCAGCTTGTCATAGTGAGCCAAATACAGACATTTTTCTGATTATCATCTGAGTGAGAGAATGAGTGGGGATAGTTGTTTGCCTGTAAGTATCGTTTCTAGGAGCTGAGAGGCTTAGTGGATTAATCTTGCTTCTGGGATGTGGATCAGGCTGAAGTGCAGGGCAGGATAATTATTAAGACTGAAATTCTCTGTCAATTTGTTGGCAGAAATAGTTTCTCTGCATCAGGGTGATGGTGGCAGAAGTGTCTCATCTCAGAGGCAGCACAGGGAAGGGCATATCTGAGCTGAGCCTGAGAACAGCAGGCAGCTTTCTCCAGGGGAGGGAGGCTGGGTTTGCCACACTGCATTTCTCTAAGTCTTTGTGCTGTAAGAATTACTTTATTTTTCCTGCAGAGTTTTTTGTAAGAGCTGCAAGCATTGCAGAGAGCAGCACTCCTCAGTGGCCTGTCTCTGCTGTTGTTTTGGGGGCTGAACAGTCCTTTCTCTGTCCCACCAAGGCTGGAGGTGTTTCTTTGTTTTCCCCTCAAAGACCAGAAGGTTTTTCTCTGTCCCATTCAGAGTCAGAGTGGTGGTTGCACTCAAGCTATGCTGAATGCTGCCTTGGTGCCATGCAGTTTCCCAGCAAGAAAACTTTGGGGGCTTCCTTCTTTCTCAGTCATTGCCTCCGCTCCTCCTTCTCCATTGAGGAATAATGGTTTGGTCTGGAGCATTCATTGTACATTCCTAATGTCACAAATGCAGAGAGCATATGACTTTTTTTTTTTCCCTTTTTTTTTTTTTCTTTTTCCCATATTCATTTTACACTGTGGGAGGTTCTGGAGCAAGAACTGAGATGTGAATGTACATGAGCTGTGTGTCTTCAACTGGCTTCAGTTCTGCTGCCAATGTTCCCATTGCAGTGCTGCACAGGAGCCCAGGGAGCAAAAGGTTCTCACTGTGCTGGGAGCTGGACAGCCACAGCAGAAAGACAATCCAGTATTTTTGGTCTGTCAGAGTTTCTGCTGTAAGCGTAAGATCAGCAGCTGCAGTTGGAGGCTGGCATGCAGGGACACAAGGAGCAATAGCAGTCAGTACTATATTCTTGTAGTGATTTTTCAATTTCTGAAGGCTGGTAAAAATAGAAGACAGGTAAAACTGGTACCTCTTTTGTTCTGTAACATTTAAACAGTGCCCTTTTGATTTTGTTTATTTTGTATTGTAGTGCAAATTAATTTGGTTTTTAAGTAAGCAGTATATCACATTCTCATTTAGAAATGAGCCTGTATCGGAAATACTCTGAAGAAATGTGAATTTGCACTGGACTCTACAGTAGAAAGAGTGGCAGGTTCCAGCTTTGATAGTCACAGGAGCTTGCAGACAGGTGTGTTTGCAGCCTGAGGCAGAAAATAGCTTTGTGAATGCAAGTTTTTGTCATTATATTGGTGTTCAATGTAGCCCCAGGAATTAGTTTCTGGAAAGGTCTTCTCCAAATGGGGTCTGTCTGAGCATGCTTCTCTTCTCTCTTCGGGTGTTTTGGACTCAGGCTTCTCCTTTGAGCCAGTCTGAATTTAGATATTGAAGCACATGGTCAATTTGTTCCAAATGTCCAGAGGCATTTCTTTTCTGCTTGCATACTTTATTTTAATTTTAGTGCAAGTTTTGTTTTTAAAAGATTGAAAAAAGATAACAACAACCATGTTGTTGGCCATTCTCTTAATCTGCAGTTCATTTTTTTCCATTGGGCATTGTGGGAAGGAGATGTGTGTGCCTGACCTTGCATCAGTCCTTCCTACAAAGCTTTCGAGTCAGGAGACTTAATCCTCCTTTTCATGCCTCACCTCTACACAATCGGGGCCAACCTTTGAGCAGAGCATAATTATGGAGTGTGGTAGGCTGGGCAGATGGCAGGGGAAAATGCATGTGAGGTATTTTGGGATTTCTGGGGAACAGCCCCCATCAGTTAAAAGATGATTGTTATAATTTGAGCTGTGCCTTCAGAGCTTAGAAGTGACACTAGCTGGGTATGTGTCCATGCCTCAAGGCTTTCCACAGCCTCTGTTGCCTTTTAAAAGGCACTTTTTGAAAACTCTCTGGCACCAGAGCTTGAAAATGGCCAGATGGCACTGAAAGGGTCAAGTCAGGGCCTTGCCTGCAGCTCTAGGACATCCTGCTTAGGCTGTGGCTGTGTTTCTGAGTGAACTGACAGGTTTTAATCCAAGCTACTTCTATTTTAATGTCTTATTAAATACTGGAGATACGTGCAGAGTCATCTAGGTGAATAACTCTCAGAAACACATCCCCCCGCCAGAGCTGAGGGTGGCTGTGCCTCGTTCCCCATCACCCCCTGCTCCTCTCACACAAGGAGACTCTCAGAGCTCACACTCTGCTCAAGGACAGCTCCATCCCTGCCTGCCACACCAGCTGCAAGCAGATTAGAAAACAGTCTTTAATTGGGAGTGCTGGGAATGGGAGCCAGCTCTTAAACTACTGTTCACCCAGGTATATTAACTGTTTCCATGCAGGAAAAGCCAACTCCAAGCAGGATGATGCAGCTCAAGGTGCAAGATTCGTGCCTGCTCATGCCCTTGAACAGAATGCACTGCCCCACTATAAATTTTGATTAAGCCCTCCTGAGGCAAAGAGTTGTTGAAACATATATCAGTATGCTGTAACCTGACAATCCCCTGAGGGCAAAGTGTAGTACCTGAAGCACAGCATGATTAAAATATTAGGCTAACACATGTGTGATATCTGAAAAGTTTCCTGTCACAGCCATTAAGCCCCTTAACGCTGTGCTTTGGAATGTGGCCATGAGCCATAAAAATGTCTGAACAGATAAGAGGGTTGGTAATGTCATAAATAATGGTGGCACAGCTCTCCAAAAATGTATGAGCACAGAGAGAAAAGGAGGAACAAGGAGCAGAATGGGATGACACAGTGAGATTTATTAACCCTAGCAGATGTAAGATTTAAGATTTGGAAATTTTCTGACAAAAAGCAAACAAAATGCTGTAAGTTCTCCTGAAGTAAAAAAGGGCAGACTCTGATTAGTGCTTGGTATGTCAGTAGCTGACATTTATTTTTAGCTTCAACTATTGTAAAAGATACAAAAAGAATTGAGCTGTGCTAGTTTAGTTTACTTTAGTTGACACACCACACTGTCACTCTGCTTAATCTACAGTGTGTGCTAGGCAAAGGAAATTCAGATTCCAGGAACAGTGACTTCAGTGGAAGTTATTGTTTTTTCCTGTGTGATGAAGGAGATGCGATGAAATAGTGCCATTTTCAGCAGAAGCTGCCAGTGGCAGCATTTAGGGGATGTTGTATGAGAAAAAAAGCCTTGTCCCAGACTATTGCCTTTGCACAGAAGTCACTTTGTGAGAAGCAGAACTGATGAACCCTGATTTCTTTAAGAGCTGTGGCCTGCGGATTGATTTTTAGTGCGTCAGGATTTGGAAAACTGAGATGAAATCATCATCTCCCCTGCTCTGGGCACTCTCTGTGTTGCACTGGGGGCCGTACCCAGTTTCCCAAGTCTCAGGTGGTTCTTTCATGGCTGCTTCAGTTTGCAGGGTTGGAAATAGCCATCCACAGACCCAGAGAGGTTTGGACTTTGTGCTTATTCTTGTTTATTCAATGTGACCTCAATCTCTCTGTATCTTCCTGTGCTCTGTTACACATATGGATGCAGCTTGGAGACCAATATCTCACGGACAGAGTCAGCTTGCACTAATATAATCCATTTATATAAAACAATGTGACTTCACATACTTGAAAATACTTTGACTGCCCTGCATGATATGAAAAATAATGTTGACATTTAGCAGCAAATTGTTACCTTCTCTTTTGCACACAGGGATGGAGCCAGAGCCAACCTTCAGAGCCAGGAAGGCAGGTACAAGATCCAGAGAGCTTTTAGTAAATGCCAGTAAAGGTTGTATGCCCTTTAGTAGGGTTTTGGATGCTTTATAAGGTAGTTACTTTTATACATTATAAATTGAACCTTTAAGGAGATGTAGGTCAGAGAGAGTTGGAAGTGGTCACAGGAGAGAAGTTTTAGAAATGGTGAACTCTTCACCTCCAGATAAACTGGTTTAACCACATGGTACACAGTCAGGAGGGTGAACTTAGCCACAGAACCACAACACCAGGCTGAGGGGAGGGCTGATCCTTCCCAAGACAAGGTAATAATGTTAGGAATGTCCCTTTGTTGTACCTCATGCAGCAGTTCTTTAGTCTTTCAGATGGCAAGAGAGGATGTTTCTCTGACACAGAAATCTTTTTGGGGAAGGAGGTTATCAGCTACACCTGTAATAATGAGAGTCTTTCTGCCTGAGTGACTTATTTTCTTAAACTTAGCTTTTAATTATTTGTAACAGGCAAACCAATGGTTAATGTTACTTAAATTTTGAGAACTTCAACATTTTTGGTCTTAAGTTTCCTTTCTTTCTGCAAAGTTTACAAATACAGTGCTGCATATATTGCTCAGTGCAGAGTTCCAAATACATTATTAATTATTCATTTGCTGTATTTTCTGCAGAGATAATTTTGTTCTTCAAAATATTTCTTGTCACTGTGCCTGGCTCCTTGCACTTTCCTTGGCTCAAGTCAAGGTACAGCTTTAGAGGCTGAATAACAGGACTCAGCGTCAGATTAAAGCATTCCCATTAAAGTGTACATTGGAAACCATTTTGGAATTTTTTAGATTTGAAATACCAGCAGACAAAGGCCAAGTGACAAAGAGAAGTAAGGCTGGACTTTAGGGAGATTACGAACTTTTTTTTGCATGGCAACATTGATAAAAGCCTCCTCCCCTCATCCCTATTGCTGAGGGGGAGCAAACAAAGCCGAGCTTTTTAGCTCTGTCTCTGCAATAGAAATGGACATCAGAAGCTGCATGTAAAATAACCAAAGCAATATACAATTGCAAACTTGGATAATCTCTTTAGGCTGCTTTCCTGCAGTAAGTGTCGGCTCTGTGAATCGCCATTGAGAGGCTCAGAAAGCACCCCCGGGGCTGGGCGGCGGGAGCTCGCTCCTCCTGACTTCCAGGCTGCTCCGCTTTTTTTTGTTTTTATTCTTTTCTCCCCATGCCTCCCAGCTTTGCCTCTTTCTCTATTTTTGTCCATGCAAACATTATAAAAGGCCTAAAAGTGGATAAGTGTCTGCTTCTAGTGTATTTAAGAGGGAGTACCATGCAGAGAATCCCCCAAGACAGCTGCTTTGGTTCCAGGCCAAGCCAGCATTAGTGCTAGAGGGATTTAATTATCATATATTAATACACAAACATGGAATATATATGATGCATTTATCTGTTGAAACGGACGTTATCTTTGTTTATAATTATTATTCTTTACATTTTTACACTTCCACCTGAGAATCTCAGTATATTTTGTCTGCCTTTAGGTATGTTCAGGATGCTGTGTGAGGAGAGGGACCTTTAGAAAGCTCTGCTGTATATTTAAAACTTTGACTGGTTGGTGTATGCACACAGTGTACAGCTGTGAGCTTGGGACACAGTTCTGGGGTATGGAATTACATTGCCACGTGAGAACAGCAAGGGAAGCTCTGGTGCTATGCAGGAGCAGCATCTTTTAATTTCAGAATGTAAGATAGAAGAGATACTGAGTTGTCATTAGAGAAACAGTTTATGTTATGTCCTCATTCTTAATTGCAGATTTCCTCTTGGATTTATTACCTTATCTGGGTGCTTCCCTAGCATGCACTCAGAGTTCCTGTCTCTTTCTGTTTTCTCCTTATTGTTATCTAATTATGAACATTGATTTTAATGCAGCAGCTAGGCAGTGAATTCTAAATACTAAGTGTATTTAGGGAATGCAAGTCATGGGAACAGTTTCTTACTCCCAGTACAAACTACTAGTGACCAGTTCTCTGAACTGCAAGTAGTTAGCAGAATCCTAGTTTTCCTTGTTTTCTACTGAGAATTTCCAGGATTTATTCCCTACAGCCAGCAGTGTGTACAGAACTCTCCCAGCCCAAGGGTGTATTAAAGGCCCATGAATCTCACAGATGTTCACATATGGTAAGTGCTCTGCTGTCACCTACCCTGTGGCAACACATGGCGCATTCCCTGTGCTGTCAGCAGCCTCTCCAAAGTGCTGCCCTACAGCCATGAGGGGGAAGAAGAGGAAGGCTCCCTCAAGCCCTCCCTCCTCGAGCACTGTTCCTCTGCTGCACCATTTCCACATAGATCCTTAGGGAAAATTGAAGTTTATAACTACAGATTCAAAGACAAAATAATTTCTTGGGGCAAGGTGTGGGTGACGCAGGCTGCCCCCCTTCCAGCAGGGTTACCAAAGTTCCTCTTCTTTTAGGAAAGAGAAACAAATTTTTAGCAACCAGATTTCACCAGGTGCAGTGAGTTAACTGATGTCTGGTACAGCAGCAGCCAAAAAAGGCAAGCAATGCAAACACCCTCATCTCCTCACTTCTTCCCTGGTCTGGCCCTGGTCAGGGCTGCAAGCATAGGGCAGGAGCAGTGTGTCCTGGCTGCTGGAAGGATGGGCGAGCAGGGGGAGCCAGGGACCACACAGGCCAGCCTTGGTAATTTTTAAATGCATATTCTCACCTGCAGTTCCTGAGACTACATTTATGGCAAAGTTTTGGATGAGTCTGCTGTGGGCCAAATGCTTTGGGACCAATTCCTGGGGGATTTGGTCACTTCAGAAAGGCTGAGCTGGAGTGACAATTAATGATTCGCTGTCCAAGGGGCAGACGTGGCTTTGTGTCTTCCATTCCCCACTCTGTGCATGCCTGTCCCTTTGCACTGACTTAGGGGTGTGGTTGGCATCTCTGTGAGTGGCTTTGCCTCACTAAACTTGGGAAAAAACTCCACTTTTGAAAAAACAGTGGGGGTGCAAATAGCTCCCTGACTTCTTGTGGGTTTGCACATAAAACTCGATGTGCTGGCATGGCTCAGGGGAACATCAGGTGTGTGCTGGTGCAGGAGGAGAGTGCAAGAGCTCATGTGCCAGGGTGGGGAGGAGAGGAGAGGGCAGTGTAGGTCCTGCTGTCAACCATGGGCTCTTCAGGTGGCTCACCTCTTCCCATCAGACCATGCTCAGGGTCCATGCTGCCATCCAGTGCTGCTCTGGAAAAATGTAATGAATCCCAGGCTCCTTTGGCAGAATCCTTGCATCTCCCCAAGGCATTAGTAAGGGCAGTGCTGCCATGGCCTGGGGCTGAGGGCTCTTGTGTTCACACCTGTGGGTCTGTGAGCATTCAGTACACTCAGCTCAGGCACCTTCAGCTGTTATTTAGGATTTGTGTGGGCTTTCAGCAATAGCTGACTTTTCTCAAACTTCCTTAAATGAAGTTTGTGTCAAACTTCAAAAAATGTAGCCGTGCCTGCATCTGAGCGAGACTGACATTTTTTGAAAGTTTTGGTGTTTGCAAAGTCCAGCTTCAGCATTCAAGTTCCATCTTCTGAATGCTGTATTTTTGCAGTGTTAGGGAAACAAAAGCCAAAGTAGTTGAGAATTCAGCCCTGTGGTTTTCCCAGCTCCCACTGGGAGGAAAACAGTTGTCCACACAGTATCTTCTAGGGGGTCATGGTTGCAAATAGGTGGCATTATTATGGGATTCTTTTCATTAAAAGCCAAAAGGATGGGATCTCTCTCCATCACCACCCCAAAGCTCTGCTTTCCCTAAAGAAGAAAACCCAAGACCCCAGGCAAGTCAATTAAGCATTGTATAGACCTGTCAGACAGATAAGAAAGGGACTCTTTGGCCAGAGTGAGGCCAGAAGAGGGAAATGGATCCCAGAAAGTCTCTGGAGCAGATAATAAATGGCCTTTATCTGGGAGGTGTGTCTGTGTGTGTTTTTTGAGGAGATGAGATGTCAACCTCCCAGACTCGCCTGCTTTGTTGGGCAGACATTCGCTTTAATTAAAAACCTCCAAGGGAATGTTAATTGGCCTGGGTTGAGGGTGGGAATCATTACTTCATCCTCTCTCTCTGTCCAAGCCCATGCACACACACATGCAGGAACACACATGCTTTCTTTTACAGCACAGACAAGCAGCAGCAACTGGTTCCTGGCAAGGCCCCCTTCCCCAAAGCGCCCGTTTGCATGTCACGGATTGGGAAAGGAGCAACAAATACACGTGGGGCTTGGATTCCTTCTTCCTGAGAAGTGAGGGGAAGATCTGCCAGCTCCTTGTGTCCACCTGAGAGCCCTGCGCAGCTGGTTTCCCCAAAATATGGCATTGTGTAAAGTGGAGCTGGACACACTTGGCTAATGAACATTCTTTGCCTTTGTTCCTTTGGGCATTGTTTTCCATTGGTTTATTTTTTTTTTTAATAAGGTCATTTTGTCCCATAGTTCAGAGTGGAAAGCCTCAAGTGAGCTTGGAGAGACATGACAGGGTTCTTTATCCCATAAAACCCTTGCTAAGTTTTCATTCTTTTCAGCTTTTCCAAGATGAGCAAAACAACCTTACCCAACTTATATGCTGGATCTATACATTATCATAGTGTAGACTAACTTCTCCCCATCATTTGTATTTTTTCTTTCCTGCTGTTACTCAGAGCAGTAAGGGCAGTTTCTTGGGAGTATCCTTTCGAAGCAGAAGTGGTAGATGTTCCTGCTGTTTGAAGTCTTGGACTAATGTGAATCACAGTTTCAAAGTCCTGTGCTTTTTTCTTTCTAAGCTGTCATCTGGTTAGTACCAGTTATCCTTGTGACTACAGCTTTTTCTAAAGCTGTTTAGTTTCAGAATACTGTGATTTTTTTTCCTCTGTGTCTCAAATATTATCTATTGTGACAGTTTGTAGAAATAAATTCCAAAAATATAGATAATACCTGAAATTTAAAAAAAAAAAAAAAATGCAGCTCCTCCCAAACTCACTGTCATCTGCTTCCAACAAAAGATGTGTTTTTCTTTCCTTGCCATAAGTGTAGATCCAGAGGAGTAGAAAGTGCAGCAGTGAGTTGATCCCTCCCCATCAGCTCCCTGCCCTGTGGTGCCTTGAAAAGTCTCATCCAACCTTTGGTTACACTGAGGAGCAAATGAAGGCGGAAAACTTCCAAAAACACACACACAGATGTACCTATGTATATATGAGCATAATGGATAAGAATGTACAATTTGTAAATCATAACTGAATTTTATCTAGCATTTTCCAGAATGGCCTTGGGTTTTAAGGTGCTTAAGCACAGGGATATTCATACTAATTCACTCTGAATCTGAGCTAATGTGCAACTTCAGTCCATCACAGCTATAAGAGCAGCTCAGGATTGAACTTCAGGCTTTTTATATTGTCAACAGAGAGAGAGGCTCCTATTTGACGTGCTTTTATCACCTTCCAGGGGAAGCTTTCTCTCCTTTGACTGGCCAGGAAGGCTGTACCTGTACTCCCAGCACAGATAATTAGAATAAATATCAAAATTTGGGTACCATAAAACAGGAGTACCTGTGTTCCAAGGGCTAAGGTCTCTGCAAAGCTGAGGAGAAAAATGAAGCCTGTTCGTTTCCCCAGAATTATATTTAAAAGGACTGAAAACATGTCAGGCTCTTGGGGGAGGTAACACAGCTGCCTTGTATTGCATTCTGGAATGTCTTTTAAAAGTGACCTTTTCAAAGGATGTTCTTGTGCTTGTGGCTTGTACCCATTTTTGCTCCTAGGTATTCAAGCATGAGTGTGATTTTACTTGATAATTGAAAGAGTAGAGCTATTGAATTCCTAACAAGGACATCCCTTCTCAAAAATGGCTCATTAACTGTTGGAATTTTAAACTAAATACTACAGCTTTTAGGGAGCCTAAATTGAAAGATCTCTGTTACACAGCTTTCATTCACTTGATTCACGTGCTGTGGTAGTTTTTGGCTTTAGCACAACCTTTCCAAGTAAGCAAGGCATAAATCTGTATTGCACATAAGAAGCAGGGGGAAAAACTTAGCAAAACAAGAAAATCTCAGAACTGCATAGCATTTAAGCTTTGTTTATTCACCCTACAAAGCACAAGCCCCATGTGGTCTCTTTGGAAAGTCTCAAGAGAAGAAAGAGAACACTTTAGTAAATTGTGCAGGATTCCCTCATGTTACTGGCTGATCTTAAAAGATGGGTGGCAAGGCTGAAAACCTTTCCAGACTCTAGAAAAGCAGCCCAGCAGATTGCACAGATGTGCTCCTCAGCCCATCACTGCTGAATGCATCTGCCCTGCTGCCAAATCTCCTCTTCCTGGGCCACCTTTTATCCCATCCCTTATTTTAATTATGGTTAAGTCACTACTAGCAGCTGATATAAATGATAAAGCAAGGAGAAGTCTCAGTATACAGTTAATTTTCACCAAACACCGGAATTAAATGGCGTCGTGGCTGTGGCTAAGGCTGCTCATGACAAATACAAAATACATTTTGTCTGACACAGGTTTTTAGCCATTCTCTTGTAGTGCCTGTATGAACTGCAATAAACAGTGCAGTGATAATACAGCTGGGCCAACACCAGAGGAGTTAACATCTTTCTGTTTGCAGGAGAACTTTTAAATCTGTGATGTCTTTCACCCTCATCTGGACATACAAAACATTCAGATTCTTTTACAAAATTTGGGAAAAAAAAAAAGATAAATCCTTTACATGGGCACAACAACAATTCAAACCATTTTTCAGGCTGACCAACTGATTTAGGGAAAGGAAAAACACTGTGAGAAACCAGACTTGGGCCCAGTCTCAGACTCAGTCCCTATGTGCTGAAGGTGGCTCAAAGCAGGTGGCTCAAAATCAGGTTTTGCAGGATGAGACACTTTTATTCTGTTTATTTCTCAATATTTGTCAGTATTCTAGCAAAGAAGCAGCACTGAAGGCAAGTTAAAGGACATTTTAAAACATAAAACATAGGAGGTATGCATAAACGTAATTTTGTAAACTAATTACCTCAAAAATCACAAACTACTGCTTTGTCTACTCTGTGTATGAACCGCCCTAAAAATTGCTGGTTTTCTTCTTCTTTGGACTACAAGGTCAACATAAGCATTTCTTTCCACAAACCTCACAAATCACTTCAGTCAATCAACAAATTGGTTCTGCTGATGCACAGTTAATGAAATGGGCTGGGGTGCTAATCTCCTGCCCAATAAAAACCTGAGATTGGGTCCTAGCTTGTAAATCAAGCTGGAATGTTTGTGGTTCTTTCCTAGGAGCAGCATCATCCAAACAAGGGATGTGTGGGATGAGAAGAGCAGGGAAGATTTGCTGGTTACTTTGGAGCTGCTGTGCTGACAGATGCTCATGGGGAGGGTTTGCAGGCAGCCAGGAGATCTGTCCTGCATCTTTACTGAAGTCAGCCCACTTACAAAACTGAAAAGAAGAAGGGAGCCAGCTTGGTAGTCTAAAATAGCTGATTTGCAGCTATGGAGGAATTGCTGAGTGTTCACGTGGCAGGACAGAACAAAGTTGTCTGTAAAATGGATCTTTCAGCCTATGGGATGTGTCAACAGGAGTGGGGAGGAACACTCGTGGAGTGCAGGTGGTTTGCCTGAAAAAATGTGCTCACAGAGAGTGCAGATGGCCAGAAATCATGCTAGGTGATAGGCAATTTGTCATCTATTTATGCTTTTTTAAGTATATTTTTGTAAAATACAGGAGTTAGCAGAAGATGATCCTAATGACTCCAGTCTGCGGTTTTCTCCCTCTGTTCCTTTTAGGAGAGCCCATCAAACACCAAGAATTCTAATCTTTTACAAGTACCTAATGGCTCCCTGCCAAGAAAGGTTTTAAGAAATAAATAGGAGCTCTTAATGCAGTGAATTTCAGTTTTGCCTAATCTGTGCAAATTGATGAATTAAATCCCTTTGCATCTCAAACCCACTTTGGTGATTTGCATGGTGATTATTTCAGTTTTCATAAATTTTCCCCAGTCATTTCCTGTCATTTCTCAAGAACAGACATCTAATCTCTGCAGAAATGTGCTTGTGCAGTGTGTGCTGTTTAAAAAAACTTGTCTGTAGGTATTCAGCTCTTGCCTGGCCACAGATAATATATGTAGATGCATGCAGGACACCAGAAAGCTCAGCTGGCCCCCATGAATGTGCCTGCAAAGTCTGTGTGTGCATCCTCTGCAAAGAGCAGAGGCAGATTTTGAGCTACAATCAGTGTGATTCAACAAGCAGCAGCTCAGTTTGGCTGCCCTGTGTTTGTAGGAGTGGAGGTTGGTTGGTATGGATGAATCCTGTGCTGTGTTCATGTAGAATGGATTTAGTAAACTACATTTGATGTCTAGGATGCAAAGCTGTGCAGTATAGTCCGGCTGCTGGCACACTGAAGTGACAGCTGAACAGATAAGCCAAGAAAGATTCTTCTGTCTTCTGTTCCTGTTCCTTGGAGTGCTCTAATGAAGTTTAAATGCCTGCTCTGCTCAGGCATTAATTGAAAAGGGTCCCTTAAAATGCAGCTTCTTTGCCTTCTGGGGCCTTCACACGGAAGTTTTGTCACGTAAGTCCGTGCCTCTTATCCAGCCTCTCAGCATGGTGAGCTGGAGAATATTCACTTTTAAAAGACATTCCAGAATATTTATCCTAAAGTCTGTCTTGTCCGCATTTTGGCACACATTGGCACAAAAAGGAGTGTTCCTGATACGTGCGATGTGTTGGAATACACAGGTTCCAGTGTACCATGGCACTGGGTTATTTGTTCTGCTGTCAGGAGTTCTAATAACTCACTTGTATCATCAGAAAACTTCTGCTGCTCTGGGGTGGAGTCTCTCTACTGCAAAAATATCAGTTCTGAATACCACCTATGGAATTATTGTTATTGTATCCTTGGCCTCCATGCTTTTCCATTTTCTTTCTCACCTACTGTTTTCCTGCTTCTCTGGAATGGCATTAGAGAAGCAGGTCATGTAAATGCTGTAGATAAATGGTTATAGATACAAATGGAGCTAGAAATACACATCTTCTATGTATTCCTGTCTGTGTGCCTGTGCACTTCACATGTTCATATGAACTAGGGAGTGCTTTAATCCCAGTTTTATGGCAAGGACAGCATTCTGAGGAGCTAATGGTGTAGTTGCAAGGATGAATGAAAAGCCAGTCTCAGAGACAGGATCAGGATCAGGCTTCCACTCTCTCTGCTTTCATCAGAATTCCAGAAGACCAACTTAGGAAGGACAGGAGACCTGCTCCATTCTGTTGCCCCCAGGCATGATCCATTCAAAATAAACTGCTCATGACAGATCTTCAGCTAACTTCTTCTTAAAGCCTCTGACAGGGGAGGTTCCCAGGGTCCTGCCAGTGGTCACTTTGGCTGCTAGCTGGATATTTGCCCTCAGCAGACTGTCCTGTCACTGGGTCCTGCCTTGTCAGGATTGCACAGCAAAAATACAGGGTCAAGTGGGAGCATGGTTTGGGTAGATGACTGCCTTTGGTAACCCTGGGAGTTCAATAGACTCACTCTGTGTTGAGATGCACTGTAGTATTCCATGTTGTGGTATTTCAGAGTCTTCTCTGTTTAACAGAGTCTCTTGGGTATCTGTTTAAGAATTCTGAGACTGTTTCTTAATCTAGAAAAGGGACTGTAACCCTGTAGCAGGTTGAGAGTGGTCTTGCTTGAAATTCTGCATTTTCTTGGTAAATGCTTACAATGTGATTGTCCCATATATTTGGTTGGACTCATGGAAAAACCATGTGTAGGGGAAGTACAGCTGAACTGCAAGGAAGAGAGAGACCCAGTTTATGTCACTCTGAAAACCCCAAAACCTAGTGGTAAGGAGGCTAGAGTTTCATATGATATTTTTGGAGTTATCTTCTGGTTAGTAACTAACTCATTCTTTTTTTGAAACATAAAATGAGGCAAAAACCAGAGCGATTCCACAAGGTTGGAGGATGTGAGGATCAAATTAGGGCACGGTTTGAAAATCTCATTATTGGTGGCTTCGAGGGCTAATAGTTCCTTTGCGGGCCTCTCCTTTGTCCCTGCCTCCCACAGCTGCTGGCTCCAGGGCTGCATGCTGCACTGGGCTGGGAGAGCACTCAGGGCTCCCTTCCTTCCTTCCTTGCTGGGTTATTTTTAACTTGTCTCAGTTGCTTGATCAAGCCCAGCGTTTCATCCCCGTGAAGCAGTTGTTCTGACACTGCTGCAGTGAATGCTTTGGGGGTGGAAAAGATCTGTGCAGGGCAGGGATGGATGGCAGGAGCTGCTTCAGTTGACCTTGCTGCCAAAATAAATGTGGATCATTCTTCCCCTGGAATGCAGCAGAGCAGAGAAGTGCTGCCTTGAGAAGGTTGGTGCAGGGGCTCCCTCTTCACCATTTAGACTTATGATGGAGGGAAGAACAGTTTTCCCTGCAGTCCCCAAGCAGAGAGTTTCGTCTTTAGCCTGAAGAAACCCTTTTAAGAACATTAGCTGAGCTATTACAGTGATGAGGATGCATGTAGGTCAAAGTGGTCGTTAATTCACGTCCTCATTCCTTTGCCTCTGTCCTGCCTTTGGCAGTCACTGTCCACCAAGTTCTCAGGGTTTGTTTTTTAACATAGATATCTGTTGCCTAGGCGCTGGATTAGGAGTGCCCCAGATGATGTCAGGCCCTGAGCAGTCTCTAGGTAGGAAGATCCATCCAGGCTGAATGTGGGGCTGTAACCTTGGGAGGAGAGTGTGGCTGTTCATTGTCTTGCCCCTGAGCTCAGTCTCTCTCCCCACATGTGTAATCTTAGAGTTGGTGTATTTTCCATACAAGAGATTCCAGTTGGCCTTTGATGTCACTCAAAAATATTTACAGAGGACAAGCCAGCTCTTTTATACAGTGACTGTTGCATGTACTGGAAATCAGAGTGTGAATTATATCTTTCTAAATGCCTGCGCATACTCTTGACTATCAGAGCTGCTCTTAAAATACATACTGCTCATGAAGCTCTTTATTGCCATTATGAAGGAGCTAAATGTCAATTTAGAGTGAGATCTTGGTAAGCCTTACATATGAAAAGGCTTTTTGCACCTGTGATGTCCTTGCCAATGTTTATAGTACCACAGTATCCAGCAATTATACTGGATGACTGGAGTCTACCTGCTATTAATTTGCAATGCTGAGTGTTGTTACACCGGTTGGTGAATGTTCCTAGGAAAGAGAATATTATGTACAGGGGCATTTTAAACTGGACTTCTCAATTTGCAAGAAAGAAATGCAGTTACTAGAGCACAGTAAATACAGTTAAGTATAACTAAGTTAACTGTACCTTTCCACTGCAAGTCTTTGCAGTATTTTAAACCTCACCCTTCCTCATGGCTGCTACCCACCAGTCCAAGACAAAGACAAAAGAAGTTACAAAAATGTGATTTTGGCAGTCTTGGTAAAGGATTTTGTGTCTGTGTGGATGAGATCCATCAGAGTGTTATGCATCCACCACAAGTTGTGTATTCCCAGCAAAGCAGGAAGCTTGTGGTCTGAACATGAGGAGTATTTACTTTTCATAGGCAATTATGTAAACGTGGCTTTTGAGGTGGCCCTTTTATTGGAACAGGCTGAATTCCCATCCTCATCCTGGTGTTGGAGGTGAAAGCTTGTACCCCTGAACAGTGATTTGAGAGGGCACAAGTTAGGGGTGAGCAGGCCACCAGAGGAGCACTAGCCCCAGAGCTGGGAATGAGGCTGTTTGTATGCAGGTCTGTGTGCCTGCAGAGCTGCAGGAGGGCTGTTGTGCAGGATAAATGTTTTGCAACTCTTGGGGGACATTCTCTCCCAGTTTCTCTTATTATTATCTGGATTCATAATTAGCCTAGCACACTTTAACTTGATAGCAGAGTGGATTTTCTTATGGCTGAAACAAGAGCTCTGTCCTTCTGTCAGAGCATCTTGACTGCAAGATATTGCTTAGTTTCATCAGAGAAATTTCCCCAGTTCAGCTGCTTAAAAGCATTTCTTAGGAGGCTGCAGGATTTCACAGAGCCATTTGTCTGGCATTTCTCAAACAGTTTGCTTCCTGTTGATAGTAAACTGATGTAAAAATGCCAGAGTTGTAATAAACTGTGTCCACTCCTGCACTGCAGAGCAGCTCTAGATTTGCTTAAAAGTCACTGGAGCTATGCACAAGTACATCTTTTTTCAAACTCTTTTTATTATTTTACAGAGCTAACTGAAAGTCAGTTTACTTCTTCCTGCGGAAAGGTGCTGTGTCCTTTTTGTGTTTGCCAGTGTTTAATTAAGGGATAAACAGACATGAGAACTGGCTTGCCCCAGAGGCCTGTGGAGCTGACCCAAAGGCATTCAGATCCTGCAGAACTATTTTGGCAAGAGGCTGGCCAGTAGGGACTGAAGCAGAAGCAGGCTTCTCCTGCTGGCACTTGCCTAGGACATGAACATGAGAATTAATAAACTTGTCACAGGCACACATGCTAATGCATAATGCTGGAAAATGCAAAAGTGACACATGTGAGCATAGGTTAGAACTGTTCCTGACTTCTTTGGCCAAATGGTTTTATTAGGCCAGCAAGAAAGCCACAGAAAAAAATGTCCTGGGAAAGTAGAGAGCACAGCCATGTGTGGTGGTGTGCCTGGAGGTGAGTGAGGGAGTGATGCTCCTCATATAAAAGTTTATCTCCACCCATTTACTGTGATTTTCATGGATGGGGATGCAAAAGACAAGGAGAATATAGAATTAAAGCAAGCTTGTTCCAAGGATCTATAACCACAGGTTACCCAAACAATATTTCCATGAGGTAAAGAGGGTGAAATATCAATAGCGAATAGACAGGTGAATAATTAGGCCCTCCTGGTAAAGTTTTGGCCACTAGAATTGTGCACCTTGAGGAGCTGTGAAGTGGAAGCTGCCCATTAAGTCAGAAGGAAAATAAAGCACTGATGAAGGGCTTCCTGGAGGGGTGGCAGCACCAGCTGCTCTGGGGACAGAAGCTTCTTTCTGACATCTGAAATGCTCTTGCTGTGCTGTGTGGTGTGTTAAGGTGAGATGTTCTCCAAGCAGAAACAGCTGGGCATGGAGGTAGCCATGCAGTATTCTGCAATATTAGTGTATATAAATAAAATACTAGTATCAGTATATATATTATTTTGCAATATTAGTACTAAAATGTCCCGCAGGGACATGGGTTACACTGCTGCATTCCCTTTTTTTCCTGGGGGGGGAAAATATATATATATATTGCAGTGGTGGAAGATAAAATTAGCCCTCAGTCACAGACCTGGCAAGCATCTATATATATGATAAGCATTCTATGTTGAGAGTAAGCAGTGAAGCCATTTAAATGCTCTTTTCTTGGTAATGATTTAATCCCAGAAGATGCTGCCAACATTGCAGTCTGGCAAGGAAGGCCAGAGCCAAAGCTAAGTCCCAAATGTTTTCTGTGGATGCTCCTTAGCTGGGCAGGGTCACTGTGTTTGAGATTTTCAGGTTCTCCTGAGCTCCTTCTGTGGAAGCAGCCATGAAGAACAGGGAGGGAGGAAACTGGAGAAGTTTGGTCCTGAGGAACACCAAGGCAGGGCTGCCTGGGGCAGAGCTGGAGAAAGGGTAGTGTGGAGAAGGTGGAAGGTCACCCTGATCAGGCCACATCATCTTTTCCCAGCTAGAGATGGTGTTCAGGACTGGCCAGGAGGATGTTAGGTGTGTAGGATGCCTGCCCCTACCACCCTCCCAGCCTCCAAGAGTAGTTCTAGTCCTTCTTTTTATCCCTTGTGAGTTCAGAGGGGGGGGAAAATACTTTTTGTAGATTCTTGTGCAGTCCTCCCTTATTTACAGAATGAATATTAGAGCCATACCAATTTTTCATGGACAGGAAGGCTTTGAATTTTGCATACTGGTTGAGTTAAAAGGGCAACAATATGATGCATTTTAATACATGCATTTTGAGTTTCTTTTAGTGAAAAATATCAAGTAAGCAAGATAAAAGGATGCCAGGGCTACTTCTGAAGCTTGCAACATAGTTAAAAGCAAATAATTTAAAACATTTCATTAAAAATGAACCCAGAAGTTTTTTGAAGCTCAACATTTTGTTCTGCAAGCTCAGCATATTCATTAACCTCCCAGTGAAGACTGCTGAGCAGCTAGATCCAAATTTTGGAAAGATAATCATAAAAAATTAGATTAATAGTCTGCAAGTGAAGCAGTTGGTGATGATCTCTTTTATATGTAGCATGTTGTTAGCTGGTTTCCATGTGAAGATGGTTCCTGCAGTCCCATGGGGAATGAGGTGCAGATATCAGTTTTCCTGGACTGGGAACACAGCAAGGCACAGATAAGCAAGATTGCTGCTGTCTCCCTTTTCTCTTTTCCTATCTCTCTATTCTGGACACTTGACCTCCATGAAATATTTGCTGCAAGGGAATCACTGCCCTGTCAGTATCAAAGGCAGGACATTTCTGACATACCAGGTAGTGCAAAAGGGCTCCTGCTGGCCCAAGTGAAGAAAAGTGTTTCTGTCTGGTGCTTTGTTGTAATACAGAGAGGTAAATGTAAAGGATGGCCTGTCCCTCCAAAGGCACAGCCACAAATGAAGTCCCATTTAGTTAATGAGCTTTGCTGTCCCTTGATTTAACTGATAAAACTCAGCAGAGGCTGAACTGGGCCAAGGCAGAGTTCCCCATCAGGCTGTCCTAGCACCTCTCTCATTTTTCACTTGCTTTCACTTTTTCACAAGAAAAGCTAAACATTTCCTTGTGTTCTCTCTGTCAGTGCCAGCCACCTTTGTGGAAACCCAGAAATCTCCCTGGCCCTGGCTCCCACAGCATGTCCTTCCACCAAACTGCTCCAGCAGGGAAATTCCTGCAGGATTTCCCTGTACAGCCACTGCTGCCCTCCTATCCCTGTATTCAGTTCAAACAAGTGTCAGACAGCTTTGTCTTCTGCTCTCAGGCTCCAAATATTGCATCCTCACTGGAAATGATTGGTTTTGCTTGCATGCAGCAGCTTCATTCAAAGGAAACAAGAACTGCTTTGAATGCAAATGTAAAGCTCCTGTCAGTGATGTCCCCACCCTGTTCATGTTCTAGGAGCTTTCTCTCAGGTATGGGACAACAAAAATGTAACAGTAAGGCAGGAATTAAAGCACTTCCACTTTTGCATATCCTGAAGCCACCTGGTTACTCTGTGATTTGCTTCTTAGCTCACCCATTCTCTGACCTAGGAATTTACTCCCATTCAAGCAAAGAGATGCAGAATAACCTGGCAAACCTTAGGGCTTGATTTCCCTGACTAGGTGACCAGAAACAGCTTGCAGTTGTTTGCAGTGTGATTCCCAGGCAGTTTACCAAATCCTCTCATCTCTCTGTGTTCTACAACCACCAAAATGATACACTAGTTCTTACCCACTGACATCCTTTTTTTGTTGTGTCTCCCACTGGTCCTATTGCAGAAGATCCCTCATTTTAAAGGAAATGTGGAGCAGAATAGGCCATGTCTGACTTCTGTCACGCTGGAAGGAAGCCACATCTCTGAAAGTGTCAGTCTTTTTCTTCATGGCCTGAAAGGAGTATTTGAATTAAGTGACAGAACTAGGTAAAGGGGCAGAAGGGGTTTTTGTTTCCCTTTTTACTCAGACTTTCAGTACATGCTTCAAATGTGACATTCTTGTCTGGTATTTTCAGTTTGGACAGAAAGTAGTTGTTTCTTTGGTTGAAAAACCGAATTCCAGAAAGAAATAATGCTTCTGGCAGAGCAGCCTGCATTCCAGGGCATGATTTCCTCTGGTAACTAGTCCAAGAGAGTCAATACTGGCTGATATCATCATCACTGCGTGTATTTCTCATTACTTTTCATCAAAACTTGCCAGAAAATTCATGTTTTGGTGCCAGCAGATCACTCTTCCTTTCCATATATTTTTGCTGTCATCATTCACTAACCCCAGAAGTGTCTCTAAGGAAAAGAAAAAGATGTAATGCAGCACACTCATCTCCTCTCACTGCCCATTGCAGAGGGATAAAAAGGGACAAATGGAAGGAAGCCCTATAGCAAAAAATTGGGAAGTTTTTCAGGAATGTGGGTTTGGGAGTCCCTTGCAGAATCAGTATTTTCTGGTGCATAAGAAAACATGATTCTAAATGAGGTCATAAAGTACAGGGTAGCTTTGACCTTTTCTTGCTGTTATTTCTTTCTGCTTCAGCTCTGAGCAGAGCCCTACTCGTACATGGTCTAATTTTTATATTTATGCCCTAAATTACCTCAAAATGTCTTTTGCAAATCCTCAGGCCTTTCTCTCGCCTCTCCTGAGGTGTGTTGGCCACTTTTGCTGCACTGCATGCCACAGCAGTACTGTAAACCTGCAGGTCCCACAACACCAATGGAGAGTGGGGTGTGTCTGTGCCTCTTTTGCCTGAAAGAGTCCTGAACTGGAATAAAGCATAATGTGACCAGAATTCTGTCAAAGAGGGAAGAATGCAGCTGCAGATCCCAGAACAATCAGTGACAATAAATTCCAAATCCTGAATTCTCCAAGTCGTTAAGAACTTTTCAGCACATCCCATCAAGAAGCTAAATGATTTTTGTGTCCTCTGTCTCTAAAAATTATTTAATTTAATTTTATCTTTCTGCATGAACTAATTAGTTGTTGTAGTTGAGACAGAGATAATACAAAGCAACTCCATTTTCAGAAGGCTTCAAACTGGTTTTATTCTAGCATGCATGCTTTTTCTACATTCTTAATAAGATGAAAAGTTTACACTTTACTCATTGGTCAGGAGAGACAAACAAAGTGCTCATTGGAATGGGCAGTTGCAGGTTTCTCTTATTTATCCTTCTCTCTTTTTTGGTTTCTATGTCAATGACCTTGGTAGAGAATTCTTTCAGGGGTAAACATGGATCCTCTTATCAGACTTCTCTCTGGTTCACAGAAGTGGCTGTAAAACCTCCTCCACAGTTACTGATGTAACTGCCAAAAAATTGACCTTTAAGGGGTTTTTTTTAATTCCACCTGGTTGTTTGTCACGCCATCAGGTGTCATTCCTAAGCACATTGTCAGGACATACCCCAAACTTTGCTTTGTTGCCTCAACAGGCCAATCTGTTCCCTGCCTTTTGGATTTATCTGAAATCTTCAGCACAGAGTTTTTCATTCTGAGGAAGCTCCTGCCTTCTTTGGGGAAAAGAGAAGAAGCCCTGGGAGTGTAGGCTGAGGCTGGGCTGGAGCTCAGGAGATGGGCAAGAGTTTCAGCACTGGCAGCTGAACTGACTAAAGAAAGAATTTGAAGAAACTCTGGGCTGCAGGTCTCAGCTCTGTCACCTTGTCCTGCCAGGGTATTTCTTCTGTCTCCTTTCTTTTTCGGTGAATAAAACAGCTAGGAGTGATCCGTAAAACAAAATTTCATTCACAAGTATTTTACAAATGGGGGATGGGAGGTAAATATATAAAGATAAAAATATATATAAATATAAAAATTTTAAATATAGAAATGTATATATTTGGTTAATTATTGACTACACTAAATTCACCTGTAGGAAGTAGTGCTTCTATCATTATATATTGTACACAGAGGGGAGTTACCTTGAGTTTCAGCAAACTGAGTTGGATTAGTTGAAATACACACAAGAATCAGCAACTAGTATGTGTGTTTATAGCAGCATTTCTAATTGGAGGCTTTTTAAATAGTACCACTGTAGAATTCTTCCTTAGATCTCAGCTGCTGAAATTGCACTTTTACCTTGGACTTCCCTTATGGAGTGGAAGGAACCTTTACAAAATGTGTGACTTTCTGTGCAATAAAAGCTAGGACTGTGTGCAGGTGTGTCTGTAAGGGGAGGCTCCTAACTCACTCCATGCTTGGCCAGGCACTGTTTACATGAATGAGCAAAGGGAAGACAGTGGGGGAATCTGATCTGCTTAAATCCCCAATGAAATCTGTGCAGTTGAGTAATCTGAGGGAAAAAACTCTAGTTCCTGCTCATGCACCACTGTCCCCAGTGGTATGGGTAGACGCATCCAGCTGATCAGATTTTATCTGTTCTATCTGTCAAATCAAGGGGGTTTGAGAACTAAGTGACAAAGCTCCTTAACTGCAAATCTGTTAGCAGAGCAGTGCAGTCATCACCTGCAGTGTGAGCTCATCTCTGCCCTGTGTGAGGCCCATGGGCAGCAGCAGCAGGGCAGGCAATGTGGGGGATGCTCTTCCGCCCCTTTCCCCTCCAGCTGCACACTTTGCTCTGTCTTTGGTAGCTTCCTCTCCTCTAACCATGATTTCAGAGGCAGGGACATGGGAGGAGGGTAATGCCTTTGAGAATCATGGAGCTGCAAGTGTTGAAGAAAGACTTCCAAAGATAAGGCTACATGCCACCCTGCAGACCTAGGCAGTTTGGACAGTGTTAACAAAACCAGCTTTATTTCTCCTCCATTTTCACCCTAACATTTCCACTTAGGAACAGAAGAGAAAGTGAAGTGATTGGTTTGATTTATATGGCAGCTGGATGGACTAGGTACTTGCATTACAGGGTATGTAAAAGTACCAGTTCCAGCTCTGCTAGCCTAGGGAGATGCACAAGATGTGACCAAGCTCTGCTGGCCCAGAGGATGTGCTGCAGAACATTCCAGGTGGGGGAAGGAGGAGAGCTGGAAAGTAGCTCATTGCTGAATTCCTGCCGAAATGATTCCCTTGAGTGGGTGCTCACTGCAGCTGTCTGCAGGAGCTTTAGCTTGCAGGTGAGAAGAACAAAAGTAGGTGGAAGGCAGCTTCTTTTTCTCTCACTCAGGTGTGGTGCAGGATGGTTTGGCCTGACTCTCAGCAGTGATGCTGAACCCAGAACATTACAGAGCTCTCAAACCCCCATCAAATTATTTTCAAGATTTGATTTCAAAAGTTTCTTACTCTACTCCACGTTGGCAAAGCCACATCAATCCTACCACGCTCCAGCCCCAAATTCTTGTCAGAAACCTACTTACTTATTTCAGCTTTCCTTGAAACTCTGTTGTATGGCAGACCTGCCGGTGATGGTGGCTGCTGTCAGAGTCCTGACAGAAGGCAAAGGTCAGACACTGCAGTGAGTGAGGTTTGTGTTTGATCTTTGCTGCACTGGTGCTACCTTGGGCTGAAAGCTGCAGAATTCTCTTAAAGACAATATCTGTCTCTCTGTTTCTCAAAATGTAAGAGGTTTGTAGTATCAGGTTTGCTATGTGTAGATAGCTTCAGCTTTCATTTAGCTCAAATAATGATGTGCTCTGCTGAAACACCAAAATTCCATGAAATCTCAAGTGAACAGCCCATCCCCTCTAAGGAAGCGGCCAGAGCATGTGTGGAAGCCCTGCCAGAATCAGAGCACAGGAGGCTCAAGCTGAGCATTAGCCCTGTCAGCTCTGTATCTGGTAGTACTCTTTTTTATCCCATTTATTTATCATCATTCTGAAACTAATTTGGAAGGTAATGATTTAATGCTGTCAGAAAGCATACAGAAGGGGAGGAAAAGCCTCCCTAATTGTGTTTTGACATTTTTTGACATCAGCAATTCTTTTGAAAGAAAGAGAAAGAAGAAACAAAACAAAATCTGTTCAGTCAAGATTTTTCTGCTTTTTGTTTTCTTTGGCTAAGACAAATCAGGTTGCAGAGGAGCTGGTGCTGCAGAACCAAAGCTTGCCTCCCAAAGAGTAGTTTTTCAGAACTCTGTTTTCATCTGAAGGCAATTTTACAGAAATTTGCCCTCATGTAAAGTGAGTGTTCACTTTTGTAAGTGATGCAGCACTTCAGCTTTCCCAGCACCTCAGAGCTTTGTCTCAGTGACTTCATGGATGTGTTACTAAGGTTTGCTTAACACATGGGCCTGTCTAAACACAGCAGGATGTCAGCTCTGTGCCCAGGGTAGATAATTTAGCAATGGAATAGCACAATTCGTAGGCCTAAAACCTGCCTGAAAGAGGCTGCAGGGTGTGCTCTTGAGGGGAGCCGCGCCAAAACTCAGATGGCATCTTCAGCATGGAAGGCTTGCTAGGGAGTTGTTTCTTTCATTAGCATTTCAGATAGGTTTCATTAATACTTTCTGGCCAAGCTGTAACAATAAGATCCCCAGCTGATGTCAGAATTTATCAGGTGTATGGTCTCCCAGGCTTTGCAAGCGCTCCCTGGAGTTTAACAGTGACTTCACACAGGAGACACAGACAGCCAACACCTAAAGCAGGATTCATTCTTAAATCCCCCTTTCTTGGTCTTTCTGTTGTTTCTTTTTTAATTTTGAAAGGAAACTAGAGCATTCCCAACCTTTTTTTACAGTTATGTACCAAACCTTAGGAGCAATACTGTATTCATGCCCTATAATAGAGGAAATCCCATTTTGCTAGCGCAAGACAAAAAGTGACAGAAACAGTTAAATCCCAAATTTTTGTGAGGAAAACAGTCTGTTCTCCTTCCTGCTGCTCTGCTGGAGTTGGTGGTCCAGTGTTGGAAGGATCCAAAGGCACAATCTCTCCTCTCTCTGTGTCAGTAGATACCTCTGAGCTCCTTACAGGGGAGCATTACAGAAACCTCTGAGTCTGTCATGGGGACTTTTGACAGATGCCACTACAAAGCCCATTCTTCTCATGTGCTTGTAGCATGCCTCAAAGGCTCTCACCACAGATTTCTCTCCTCTAGGTGCTCAGGATATTTTTTTCAGCTGCCCTGATAAGCTTTAGCACTACTTCTTTGTTGGGTTTGACAGGTAAATGAGAGCACAAGCATCCAAAGTGTTTCTCAGGAATTACGTTGAAATGTCTAAATTTTCAAAAGATCAGTAAAACCTGAAATCTCCTGAGAGACCATGGGCTTCTTCCTGGGATTAGCCCCAGATGAAAAGGCCATTACTGTTTGAATATTTCCTAAGTGTGTTCTAGATGTCTTTTAAAATTTTGATTGAAAGTTAAGTGTACAAGTTGTTTTAAAGGGCCTTTCTGATCAGTTGTCAAGAAAGTGAGTTGAAAGGAATGAGTGACTGAATTTGAGCAAAATTGAAGGCTTGTGGGATTTCCCACAAGTGGGTTCTGAAAGAAATCTGAACTCCTCCTCACCTGTTCCTTGTGGGATGTGGTTATGGAAGTGACTCACAGAATGATGTACAGACTGCACTGCTTCTGGTGCTGCTGCGTGGCAAACAACACCCAGAGCCAAGCATCATGCCAAAGGGGAATGAGAAGAAAAACACAAGAGATTTTTAATAAGCTGCCAGTAGTTTTCTGAACCCCAGGAAATACAGTCTCACCCTATTTCCACCCCATGTCTATGGCAAGGCACCCCAATCCAGCCAGTCACAATGAAGGGGCACATTTTGCAGCATGAGCTTGCCAGTGAGTCACATTGTGTGGGTGAAGTTATTGAACCCCTTGGCTGTTCACAAAATACTGTCTGCATCTGTAAACTCCCCAGTTTCCAAATGTCCACAAAATGAAGTGCATAAATTATTCAAGTGGCTCAGATTTGCCCCTGCAACTGAGTTAAGAGTCCACCCTCTGAAAACCTGGATTAATATGCAACATGACACAATTTCTTAATAATTTTGTGGTTGCTTAAGAACAAAAGCATAAAGTACAGACAATACACTCTCAAGTCATTGTTCTGCTCTGGTTAAGGCAGAGCTTTAAAGCTGTATCCTGTCTTACTGTCATGAAACATACTGAGAGCTCTGTCACAAAACATACTGAGAACTCTGTCACTCATGGAAAAACTTCCTTCAGAAATCTAAATATCATTGTTGTTTGTTTTTTGGAGGTTGCTTTCTTGTTGATGTTTTTTAATGGTAGTCCTTCCATTTCCCATGTGTTTAAGAAGCTGTACATCCCTGGTACCTTGCAGACAGTCCCACCAGTCTGTGAGGAGCTCACTTCAGCCATGTGCAGCTTGATCCTTGCTGGATCCAAACAAACAATCCATCTGTGCATTGATGATGGAGGGGTGTTCCAGGAAAAGGGGCTGGGGCAGCCCTCTGGTATGCTGGTCAAGCAGGGAGCTGCTCTTGCTTTACTCTCCTGTTCAGACCTTAAAAACAGTTTTCCATTTGAAAGATTCCAGGAATTATTCTCCTGGGAGAGAGACAAAACTCTGGCTTGTTCAGCTGGCATGCCAGGGCACATTTAGAGCAGTTTTGTCCTGCAGGCACATTTTTGAGCATTCTCCTTTCGCTGCCCAAAGCCAAGAACCAGCATCCATCCTGCTGGAATTTCCAAGACCACTCTTTCATGCTTTTGACTCCAGCCCTGAATGAGATGTCTGGTGGAGCAATCCAGCCTTTGTAAGTTGGCATGCAGAAACTTAGGAAGTGGTTCAGTTCTGCTTCCGTGCATGTCTTCACAAAATTAGGGGCTGCAAAAGGCATTGTGAGTCAGAGCTGTATTAGCAGCCAGATGTGGGAACTTTAAAGAAAGGCATTCTGCAGATTGATCACAGCAATGTTAGTACCATCAGTGGTGTGTAAAGTGTCAACTGCAGCTGTGTTGAATTATTCATTATTTCATAAATACAGTGAGGCTTCCAAGGACAAGGTTTTTAAGATCCATTTGAAAAGTGAAATGAAAGCCCCTGTAATTAAAAATCATTACTAAACTTCATTTATTTAACTTCAGTTGTTTCCTATTTGATTATTATTATTAAAGTTATTATATTTATTGATTTTCCTACTCCCTTCCCTTTCTCTGCCAGCTAATGAGAAAAAAGTGGTTTTGAATTAAGCAAATAATCTTTCTCTCCCTAGACAATTGTTCTGTGTGCTCATGTTGACCTCCGGAAAGAGATTTAGTGGGTGATGCTCTCATTTTTGCTGGTAGGAGACACTGTGCCCATCAGCAGGAGATAAAAAGAAATAATTAAAAGGAAAGCTGAGTTTTGATGTGCTTGCATCTTAGACCCTTAAAACTGTCTGGAGCTTTGGAATGACTGGAATCTGCCCTGGGCTCTGCAGGGAGTGAAGTGCAGCAGACAGAGAGCAATGCTTTCTTGTTTCAGAGCAAGGGCTGGAGACAGAGAGCATGTCCAATTCCATACAAACCACATTATCTTCAGCTCATCTCCTGTAACAGAATATATTTCCATCAGTACCATGCCATTTGAGATAAAATAAAGTTACAAATCCCTCTGATACCTCTGCGGTCTTTATGACCGTGCTGGAGTGCTCTTGGGATCAAGGCTGGGGTATAAATAGCTGTGCTGACTCGTGTGGCAGCACCAGAAGAACAGTGATCGTGCTTAAAATACAGCCTGAACTGAGATCCATCATTATTGTAAAGGCAGGGCAACCCCAGCAAAGGGGAGAGGAATGATGCATCTGACTCCACTGATATCAGAAGGTTAATTAATTACTTTATTTTACTATATTATTCTATACTACATTACATTACATCTAAACTGAATCTGCCAAGCACCCAACTGCCCAGAATCTCATGACTGTCAGCTGACAGTCCCCACACACACACACCTGGATTCAACTGGTCAGTGAATCAAAACACTCACACCAGAATCCAATCACCAATTCCCTTCAGGTAAACAATCTTCCTCAATGCATTCCACTTGTTCCAAAACACAGGAGTAGTAAATGAGATAAGAATTGTTATTTCTGTCTCTGAGGTTCAGAGAATGTGAATCCCAGAAAAGACTTGGGAAGTTGTGCCTTACTTTATTCTGTGAAGAGTAATGTGGCCACACATCATGGCAAGGATTATTGTTTGCTACTCTTTTGCAGCTGGTAGGGGGTGATGCAGACAGCATCAAGGATTCACTGAGAGCAGCACACCTGCCTGTCCTAAGGGCTCCTGGCTCCCCAGCCTCTGCTAGCCATGGCTACAGAGGTGGGAGCAGCCAGAGGAAGCAGGATGTGCTGGGGACACAGGCAGTAGGGTGCTCACAGTGCCAGCTCTCAGCTGCCACCATGTGTCCCCCTTCCCTCCTTCCCGAGCCACCTGCCACAGCCTGACTGCCCTTCCCTGCCTGGCACGTGGCATCAGCAGCAGCTGGCCCAGGAGCCTGCTAAAGGCCTTGCTGCTGGATGTGCAGCCATCTCTTGCATATCTTTAATTACAGCTCTCCCAGGCTTCCTGCCTGCCTTCTGGAACTCTTGGTTATTGTAAATGCATGGGTGCCCCAACGAAGGAAGGAAATGACGAGGAGGACTCCATGTTCTCAGAAGGCTAATTTATTACTTTATTATACTATATTATATTAAAGAGTACTCTACTCTACTATACTATACTATACTATAGAGTACAGAAAAGATATTTACTGAATGCTAAAATGATAATAATGAAAACTCCTGACTCTTTCCAGAGTCCCAACACAGCTTGGCCCTGATTGGCCAATGAGTGAAAACAACTCCCAGCAGAATCCAATGGAACAATCACCTGTGGGTAAACAATCTCCAAACACATTCCACATGAGCACAACACAGGAGAAGCAAAGGAAGCAATTGTTTTCCTTTTCTTTGAGGCTTCTCTTGCTGCCTTTCAGCTTCCCAGGAGAAAAACCTTGGGTGAAGGAATTTTTTCCGAGAATATGAATGCCACACTTAGTCTTTGACAGTTTCTCAAGGATGCTGCAGGGTGTTTTTATGGATATTATATCAAGGTTCCTCTGACCCTGCAGCAGGAGATGCTCTGAAGTTTCAGGGTGTTGTCATGTATGTTGTTGCCATTTTTTTATATTTGCCCAATTATCCCATCATCAAAAAAAACCAAACAATAGTAGAGGTAGCAGCAATTTTAATTGAATAGTTTAGAAAATATATAAAATTGGATACACTTGAAATATTGACAATGTAATTTGAGTAAAATAAGGGATAATTTGGTTCCAATAATAGCGCATAAGCAAAGGATAACCGCGGGGTATGGAGTGCAGGGCTCTTGGACCCTTGCCACCTACGTACGAGCTTGCCAAGTGAAGATTCCCCCCTTTTATGCCATGTGTCAATGTCATCTCCTCCCAGTTTCATCACACTTCTACCTCCGCCCTCATCACCACCTTTACCATGCATGCTCCACCACTCATTTTGGTGGTCGCACCACTCTTTGGGGGTCGTTTTTGATGAAGGCCTCTCCTCTTCCTCAATGTCCTTCAACTCACCCTTGGGTTACACATGCGCACCAAGCTAGTATAATGTAAGCCAAAACTAACATAATATTATATTTAAGCATCAATATTATATTTAAGCATCAAAGCAATAAATCTCTTATAACTAGCATTTTCCTGGGACCCAACCAGATTTTCCTTTCTTTCTGTTAATTTTTAGTAACTGTTATCTCTTGCTCTTTCCTGCCTTGAACATCTGCAGGAAGAGGGGGGGGAGTGGAACCCCTCCTCTCCCTCTCTTTCTTGGCATTACACCTTTTAACTGTTTTATTATTTCCAAATATTAATTACTGTATCAATATTGATTACTGTTTCAATTTTGTCAGCATGAATCATACCTATTTACCACAGTTAGAAGCATCCATGTTCACTGAGCTCATTCAGTGCTTGGCCTGGGAATAAAGACTAATAATTCCATTCTGCTTTTATGTGTAACCTTTCAATAGTGCAGCATTTTCCACAATTGGAAGCAAAACTGGAGAGACACAAAACATTGTATGTTCACCTAGAAAATGGGATCTTTTTGTGAGGTTAGTTGGGTAGGACTCTTCTTCTGCCAGCTCTGTAGTGCAGCCTCAATATTGTACCTCCAAGCATCAGAGTGTCTTAGAGAGAGGGAACTTCCTTGATCCCTGTGCTATGTTCCAAGCCCCTCAGCAGAGGACATGCGCTCCATAGTTTGTTCCAGCTCCTCATGGGAAAGTTGAGCTACAGGGCTCTGCTGAGACAGAAGGAGAGATAAATAATCTTGTGAAGTAAGTTCTTACAAAATTCCCCATCCCATTCAGACTGGTTTTCCCCCAGCCCAGACACAAGAAACCCCCTGGGGACAGATCTCAGGGGGAGGGAGGAGCTCCCAGACAAAGTCTCTGCCCAGACTCCAGATCCTCTGGGTTCTCCTGCCTTACAGGGCTCACTCTAACAATTGCTGTGGGTTTTTCGAACCTCTTTCCTCCATTCTCACTGCATCCTTGTCAAAGATTGGACAATCCAAAGATTGAATTCCCTGAGTGAATTCAGTACATGGATGAGTGTCAGGGCAGTAACAGACAGCCTGGGAAGGTTTTGGGGTGAAAGTCAGACACAGTTCATGTTCCCCCTCACTTCTGTGACTGTATGAAATGTATGTCTCATCGCTCATGCCCTTGCTCATTTCTCATTCCTCTTTGCTCAGTAGTTACCGAGGGGTGAGATCATAACTGGAATTCATTTAGAGCTCTGTTCTCTCTTCCCTATTGGGTCCTTCAGCACAGAGACTTTAGCCAAGATTTCATTTCCTCCTGTGTTTTTTCATGAACAAAAAAAAGGTGGATGGAAGAATACTCTGGCAGAATTGCTTTGGCAGAAGGCCCTGGTTCTCCTGACAGCCTCACACTGAGTGAGAGGGAGCATCATCTCTAAAACTCATCTGCTCCTCCCCACCCGTGTGCGTGGCTGCAAGGTGCTCCTGGCATGAAGCACCTAAAATAAATAATATTTATTTATTATTTTGAACTGCAGCCAGGCACAGCATGTTGGGCTGGGACACAGTCAGCAACCTGACCCAGCTGCACCAAGGGTCTCCTTACCTCCTGTCTTTGTTTGAACAGACAGGTATCTGCTTAAGGAAGGCAGGAGCCTCCCCTGAAATGGAAAATGTAAACCCTCTCACTCTGAATTATTATGATTTTGAAATTAGAAGGCTCTCAGGCAAAGATATGGGAATAGGAATAATAGTTCTTTACTAGGAAAATTAAAAATACAAATATAATAGTGCAAGCAAACAACAGCAACCCAAAAAAAACTAAAAAAAAGAAATCTACTGACAGAGTCAGCACAGGCCCTGGCCCCCTGTGTGCCAGGGTGGTGGCACAGCCCCATCCCATGGGGGCTCAGCCCTCCTGCAGTGCCAGCTGTGGCTCTGCTGGAGCAGGGATCCTGCACAAGGGGGGAGTTTTCCTCTGCAGCTCCAGGGCTGCTGGAGATGGGCCTGGGCTCCCTCTGGCCATGCAGGGCAGCAGAAGCTGCTCCTCTGGCAATGCACTGGGCAAAGGCTGCTGGGCTGTGCCAGGCTCACATTGGATCCAGGTAGGAATGCTTGGCTCCTGCCCTGGGCAATGCAGCATCTCCCCATGGGATGCTGGAATTGGATCAGCCCTGCAGGGACACTCAGTGGCCATGGACAGAAGAGATCTGGAGGGAGGATTGGCTGGGGGAGAGATAAAGAAGAAACTGCCCAATTAACAGAAGTTAACTGCTTTTCCTATAACAGATAGGGATAGAACCCCCCTATTTCCAACCTGAGACACCTCCCTTTAAGGCTGACATGACCAGGGAGTGCAAGTCTTCTTCCTCCAGCCACCATGGCAGAGACATTTGCACCTTTACAGCTGTTTTCTGTATTTGTCTTTAATCTTTTTTTTCTTACATTATGACCCTAATTTCTCTGGAGCATCAGCTCTTTAGTTGTGTGCCACTTAGGGTCAAGCATTGCAGCTCAAGCAGAAAAAAAATAGAAACAATTAAAGATTTTTAATATTCCAGCTTGATTTTGCTTTCCCAGAATAGGTTCCTTTTAAGATTAAAAAAAAAAAAAGCTTCTAATTTTTATCATCACTGAAAATGGAAAGAAGTTATAAAAGTAATTCGAACATGCTATGCTGAATTCATTACGGGCATTATGGGGAGGACACAGGTGTTGTGAGAAAGAATTTCCTATTTGCTTGGGTTTTTTTCTTTTATTCACAGACACTCATGTCAAACCTTTTACCGCAGTGTTGGAGCAAAGATGATGAGGCAGTTAAAGGACTTGAGCTTCCTTCAGTAACACTGGAAACCTTTCAGTCTGATAAATTCCCCAGGAAATTCACAGATTTTCTGGCTTAAAACAGTCTTTGTTTCTTTTCTTGCATGTAATCCTTCCCCTCCATTTTCTGCATCTTCATTGCACCAAACTTGTGTTGTTTTATGGATTTTTGGTTTAGTGTTAACAGGTCTCCAAAGCCTTTGCCTTTATTTCTGCTGGAAGCAGACAGCTGATAGAGGGAGAAGGGGCTGGATATTAGAGCTCTGCCTGGGGCTCTGGGAGAGCTGCAAATGGCTGGGCTGGTACCACTGGGAACTGGAGCTTTGCCAGGGGCTTGGTGCTGCTGAGTGTGTGCAGACAGATCTATTGATACCCCCCGCTTACTTCTCTCTCTCTCTGCACCCAGGACTTCTGGTGGAATGGTGTGTGTGTGTCTGGGTTAAATTTCATAGTACACAAAATCTCTTCCTGTTAGTCATTTGCTGACATGGTAGTGTCATGAAGGATGTTTTGCATAAATCTTTATCCACAGACAAAAGCACTTTGTGTCACTCTATTTCATTTGCCCCATTTTTTTTACTTTATCAGAGAAAGCAAACTAAATTGAATTAAAAGGTCTTTTTTTTACCTACTTAGCTGGTGTGCTCATAGTGAAATACAAATGTTTTTCTTTCTCTTTTTCTTTTCCTTTTCCCATTTGACCCGGATTTGTCTTTTGGTGGCTTTGATATCTCTGTATGATCCTGTCTGCTTCATTACTTTAAGGTAAGATTATGATTTCCTCAGTCATTATTATACATGTTTCAGAGGTACAGAAATAAAACTTGAAAGCTCTTTGGGGAGGAGGTTGGTAAGGATGCTATTTGGAGTGCAAGAACTCCAGTTCAAAAGAACATTTTCTATTTTGTCTTCATTAACCATTGTCTGAAGTGGGGATGCTCCCAACAGAGGAGTCTGGGATTTCCTAGGAGCCTGGACACGGTGCCACTGTGCCAGCTGGGCTTTGCGTCCTGCTGCCACCCAGCTCTGCCAGCTCAGAGGGGGCACCAGAGCAGCCAGAAACAGCAAATCTGCCCAGGACTGACTGCAGGAGCAGGGCACAGCCACCTGATATTTCCCTTTGATGTCACCTGATGTTTCCCTTTCTGGTATTTTCTGGGGTCCCCTGTGGCAGGAAGGAATGAATCTGATTCCATGTTCTCAGACGGCATATTATATTATATTATATTATATTATATTATATTATATTATATTATATTATATTATATTATATTATATTATATTATATTATATTATATTATATTATATTATATTATATTACATTACATTACATTACATTATATCTATACTAAAGAATAGAGAAAGGATACAGACAGAAAGCTAAAACATAATAATGAAAAACTCATAGCTCTCTCCTCAGTTTGACACAGCTTGACATTGATTGGTCATTAAGTTAAAACAATTCCCATGAAACCAATTAAACAATGACCAGTTGGTAAACAATGTCCAAACCACATTCCAAAGCAACAAAACACAGGAGAAGTAATCAGGTTTCATTTTTCTCTGAGGCTTCTCAGCCTCCCAGGAGAAGAAATCCTGGTGAAGGGATTTTTCAGAAAATATGATGGTGACACCCTTTTGCAGGAGTTCCAGAGAGCTGGGGCTGTCAGAGGTGGCTCAGTAATTTAAGGATCACATCTGTCAGCCTGTTTAAATGACAAAAGAGAGAGGGATGCCAGTCAAGAACAGAATAGAGACAGAGAGGTGTCCAGAGACAGGCAGGGACATTGTCTGGCCCTGAAAGCTGTCTGTGTTTTCTGTCTATTGCTCTGTTACAAGTATGTCTTTGGTTCACTCTGCATTTTCTGCCACTTGGGAGTCTGCCACAGTCTGAGGTGAAATATCTCCAAGCCTGTCCTTCCCAGAGCTTGCTGCCTTTTTATGCCTTTTCAGTGTTCCTCCATAACCAGGACACTTAAGAAAAAGAATGTTTTGCAGGAGAAATTTAGCAATGTGCAGATGCTGGGAGGCAGGACCCTGTATTTTCTGACAATTTCCAAGCACAGAATTCCACTGAAGATGAGCAACAGAAACTGCAGTATGAAATTTTATTTTAATGAGCACTTTTATATGCAACCAGCAAGTGGTGAAGTCCTGATGCTTCCCAGCTTGTGCTGAGACAGTCCTGGTCTATGACAGATCTGGAAAAGACTATTATTTTCCAAACCTTATACTTCCCCCACTTCCCAGAGGTCCAGAATTACATGCTGTTGTGTGTGGGTCATCTCCACAGCCCTGCAAAAGCCTGGCTGTGTTCCAGAGCCTGACTGACAGAGGGCTGGACCCAGCAGACTTGTGCCTCTCTCAACAATGTTAGGTTGCCTTCATTTGCATAGTGACAGTGAAGTCACAGAACACTCAATGAATTAAATTAGTAGGAACTGGAAAATGTGTGTACTCATTATGTAAAACATGTAAATTTAACCCTTGAAATGGAATTTTCAGTGACTCACCACTGTGGCTAGATGCCAGTGCCACAGGCAAAATGACAGAAACTGCAAGTGTGTCACAAGAAATTAAATTAACTACATGAAGGTTCCTGGGTTTTGTTGAGGAGATGGTTGTTCATGCCCAGTAGAGACTAAAAACTTGTTAGGAATGTTGGGATTTCTCCATTAAAATGGGCTTTGAGATGGGATATGTGTTTATAAGAAAGTTAATTGATAGAAGACCAGAAAAATATGGTTTGGAGTAGAGGGATCATATGCTGGATCTTTATCAAAGTGTGTGCACAGAATAAAAGGCCACCATAAACATTACCCAGTGGTGGCTGCTGGAGATATGCTCAAGGCTCGGATGAGTGTTGCAGTGCCAAAAAATGGCTGAGAGGAAACTTTTTCCTTCCCCAAATGTTAATTGACAGCCCTTAGACAATTTGCATGTGGCTGGATTATCACTGGGGTCTCTTTGGGCTCCACTGTAGACAGTATGGAACAAAGAATTTCCTGGGGAGCTTTAGGCTGTTGTTGGCAGCAAGGAGGGAAGGGACTTAACCCTGGCAATGTTGCTGACACTCCCAGCTGCCATCCAGGAGCAGGTGTGCATGCTTGCAGCTCTTAGGACTGTGCACAAGAAAGAATTTGTAAGGGTCTGCCTGATCTGAAAAGCAAGAGGAAGATCTCTGAGCAGCTCTGAATGTTACACCTGTCATGTGGTAAATGACCCTCAAAGGCTCCAATTTTTCTATGCTGTCCTGGACTCAGCATGAGGATGAGGGAGGATGAAGGCACAAAGGGGTGTCCTGGAGTGTCTCTCTGAGGGTCCCTGGGGCTGTGCCCTGGGTCTGATCTTGCCCAGCTTTCCCACTCAGTCCCTGTCTGACAGCAAGGCGCATCCTCCCCAGGCTGGCAGGCTGAAGATGCTCTCAAAGGGCATTTTCATCTGCTGATGGTGTGTTTTCAAGAGGAAGAGTGCAATCAGGGAAATGTGCTCGCCACCAATAGGAAGTAGGGCCAGTTGCCATGAATTCTTGTCTGTCCTTGAGCATGGCCACAGTTTCTTTATTAATTTTCTTCAAATTCCTCATTTTTGATTGTTTATTTCTGAGCTACTGCTCTGAAGTTTTGCTGTGCTCTCTAGGGACCATGTGATGTGTGGCATCAGTCTGCTTTGGAGGCTCTTGCTTGTCCTGCACTTCTCTCCACGAGCATGCTGGCTTCCAGAAAGGGCTGTGTGCTCCAAGACCTGCAGAGAACAGCCTTTCCTGACCCCATTCCCAAATGTCACCATCCAGGGACTTCCTGTGCATACCCCAGAAAAGAATCCTCTACATTTTCCTCAGAACCAGGCTGTAGATGTGAATCCTAGCAGAGCCAGACTCCCACCTCCAGCAGAGCCCAGCTCACTGAGCAGGGGAGCACAGCTCACAGGGCAGGTGTGACACCCTGAAACAAGAGAGCAGGAATTGTTTTCATTCAGAGACAAACTGCACCCTGATTTGTCTGTTGCTGACCTGCCTATCCATACCCCCAGCTCTTCAGCCCTGCCTGTTTGACCTTGCTGCTCAAGGTGAGCAGGTTCTCAGCCAGGAATGACACAAGTAAGATTTTTTTTTTTTACTGTGATGCTGCTTTATTTTCCAAGGTTTGCAGCCTGACAGCCTGAGGCAGTTACTAGACAAGGATGCTGACTAGATCAGAGTCCAGGATTATTCCAGTCTGGGGTTACCATGTCAAGTGCTGCTGCTTGTAACAGTAGTTTGAAGGATTTAACTTCTTAATATCCCCAGTTACCTAGGGAGTGAGTTGTACTCATGGTGGAAATGCTTGCTCATGCAGAAATCTGTGATTTTATGTACTGTGATTTCTTGATTTTATGTCTGTGATTTACACCACGCTCCAGACAGAGTGGAGGAGGTCATCAAGGGAAGTTTAACTAATGGGTATAGAGAAAAGGTTATGAGAATATTCTTACAACATTTCTGGTACCTAGAAAAAGTTCTGCTCCTCTTCCCAAGCCTGTCCCTGTGCAAAGGGTATCTGTGGGAGTTGGGGAATTCTGTGTGGAAGCCCACAAGGCTTCTCCATAGCAGCAGTCTGCTCTGGCATGCAGGGGTTTGAGGTGTCTGGGTGTGACTCTGAGCCCAAAGAGCCTGCCTTAGCCAAGATGAGACATCTGAAAGTGAACTCAAACTGTGTGAAAAGTGGCACAACTGACAGCAGTGGAGATCAGGGGCAAGGAAAATAATTTCATCAGCATTTTCGTTGACTTGAACACTCTTGGTCTGATGGTTGTCATCTTCTTCAATATTACTGGGTTTGCACTTCATATAGAAAAGAAAAAATAGCCAAGGAGGAAAACGCATTTAGGAGAAAAGAGTGAAAACCTCTCAGGCAGTGAAACAGTGGGGGGGGGGGGGGGGGGGGGGGGGCGTTGGGCTGTGTCACAGCACTGCAGGAGCAGTCCTCACTTGGAGGGACAATGGGCACACTCATTTGTGTCACACAGCTTTGAAAAAAAACATTTGTTTATGGAGTGAAAGTCCTCTCTGAAAGTGAGAGTGCAATTATCTTTATGAGATTGTAGCTTGGGGGACAGCTGCACACTGACCTTCCCTCCTCCCAGCCAGCCAAATTAAAATCATCAAAGCTGATCTTTGCAACTGCCTGTGAGCTACTGAGCTCCCTGACTTGGAGCAGCAGCAGGAGCTGTGCCCCAGGTTTTCTCAGAAGGTACCTCCCAGGTGACTTAGTGTGCCAGCTGGGCACATCTACCCCTCCATGGGTTTTGGGGAAAGGCTGATCGTGGCCTCCACACTGAGCGTTTGCCCTATGGACTGGAGAGTAAATGATTTGCACCCAGACAACTAAGCAAAAACTCCTTCCCTGTACTGGTTTTTTTTTTAGTCTGGTTTATAAACAAGTGACCTAAAAATAAAGTTGCTGCCCCACACTTGCCATCTTGCAGGAATTTTGTACCCAAGGAATGCTTGGTTTCAGAATTTTGGCTCATTTTTCCAGACCTTCTCACAAACATAGCTCCTGCTAAATTAGGAGCTGCCACTGCTAGTCAGCAAAGTCCAGTATTCATCCAGTTCCTGACACACATTAGTGGCTGCTAGATGATAATGAGGTTTTGTTAATTACCCTCCTCCATCCGATTAGAATTCCTGATCCAGAAGCCAAATGCTGCAACATCTCATTTTCAGCCCTGAGCAATTTCTGGTCCTTGTTTCTCTGAGTAGCAGAATGTGAAATTTGTCCAGAATATCCCTGTCAGTATTTCCATCATTATAATAAAGCCTCTATTCTGGCCTTATTATCAAGCAGTGCAAGATAGCTTGGGAGCCCAGTCCTCAGGGAGACAGGGTGCCCGAAAGCTGGGCTAGCTCGAGGCCGATCACCGCGGGGCTACCCTCTAGCAAGCTGGGTGATTATCAGCTCTTTAGTGATATCAGCTCTCTTAGGATCTCAGCTCTTGCTTGCTAGGTAGGGTGCCCCTGGCTGAGGCTGCCAGAGAGGAGGAGGAGAGGTCCTGGCATTCCACAGCGATGTTTATTGCAAGGGAGGCCGTGAAGGGTCCAACAACAGCTTTTCTTCTGTCGAAAGTATGCCCCTTTTATAGGATTAGGGGGGATCCAGATTTGACCAATAGTAAGGGTTAGGTAACATAGCCTATAGGGTTACAGAGATAAGCTTTGGGGTGGGGGTCAGGGAGACAGGAACTTATGTTGCTGTCTCTGCAGTTCCTACTATTCGATTCTCCATGGGGCTTTACCTAGGTCCATGGGGTTTGCTACACATCATTATGGTTGCTTCATTTGTACTCTCTTTGAGAAGGTCAACCTGTTTACTGAGATGGGATCAGTTTATGAGCACTTTTTGTACCAAGCAGCAGCATGACACTCATCCTAACAGCATCTGAAGGAGGCCAGGGGATATTAGTGGGGTCTGGGGCCACCTCTTGAGAGGTACTATAGGTACACAAGTGTCCACCAGGAATTGTGACTGCATCACCCTCTTCAGCTCTGGTACCCACAGCTGGAGAAGGCAGGAAATAAATAGGAGAGGATTCCTTGGGAAATTATGTGAAAGAAGAAGACTGGAAACCAGGCCTCAAGAAGAAGCTTAGAGAGCACAATTTTTTTGGTTCAACCCAGAGTCTAAAGGGCCTTTGATTGACAGTCTGGAAAGAGAACAGCAGGCTGGCAGTGGACTAATAGATTAAAGACAGATGAAGCTGGACAAACATGGGCTGAAAATTGCAGAAAACTCACTGGTTTGTACTAGGCTGAGCACTGCTGGCAGTTGTTCAATTGAAATAAGATGATTTCAAGAATACATGCTGAATTCAAGGAAAAGCAGTCTTAGGAACCCAACAGCCCCTGTAGTTCAGAAGTCAAAATTGCAATAATTTTTTGTGGTTTTTACTTTCTGTGAATGACAGTGCGACAGACAGGTTCCTGCTTTCACAATGATTTGGTTAGAAAATGAAAAGCACTGTGTCACTTGATATTGAAGAGCTTTCTCCCCTGGTTTGCCATGGCAGAAGGACTTTTTTGCTTTGATTGGTGAGTTTTCTTCCCTGCCACACACATTTTATGAAAATATAAACCCAAAGCTTTTCATTGGAGCTCTACCCAAGCTGCTGGTGTTTGCTGGGTTTAGCAGTCAGGAGGATATGAGAAATTGGACATGCATTTACTGATTTCAAGTCAGTGAGCTCTCAAAGAAAAAAATAAACTAGTTGACAGAGTAAACATTAGCACTGAAGTATAAGTAGGCTAGTTAACATAAGAAAATTGTCTAAATCTTGATAGCTCCTCATTTACCTGATGAAAAAAGTGTTGGGGCAGCTGATTATTTCAGCAGGGCAGGTCTTGGCAAGGAAGGCAAGGAGATGAAAAGGCAAATAAATGACTCAGTGTGCTGGAACCCCAGAGGTGCAGGATCTTCAGCACAGGTTTGAGTCCTCTTGATTCACCACAACTCCTGCTGTTCACTCTTGTAACCAGCAGAAAGTGCTTCTGGAATCCCAACAGGAAGGGGAAAGGGAAGGAAAATCTAGGAATTACACAGTGGCAGCATTTCAAGAAGCAAACAAATAATTTGGGAGACCAAGCTGGTGTGAGTAACATTTTTCTCATAGGTTTTATGGTGTTGCCATCTTTCTATTCAAAAAATTGCCTTTTGTTCAACCTGGTAACACCATGTAACAACTATGTAACACCACCTCTAACAGCTGCAAAATTGGCACAAAGAAGGGAATTGAAACCCCCAAGCAGGCCCTCAGTTTATCAGTGTAAAGGCTGGGAGATACAGCTGCATTATCTGAGCCAAAAAATACTTACTAGAGCGTTACACCAGTAATCTAAGGCTTTTCCTAATGTGCACCGTATCAAGGGTTAAATGAACTGGAAAGCTCATAGAAAAAAGCTCATACAGTGCAGGTTTTGTTTATACTGAAATGTTCCCATATGTTTCAGTTAATGCAGAACATAATTGGGTCTGCCTTGGGATGGAGACATTTTTCTTACACAATTTATCCATTAACCATGTGTGTGGGAGAGTCCACTTCACCAGAAATAGCTTCCTTTCCATTTTAGCTAAAAACACACAGTGCAAATCTCCTCCCTTCTCTCTTCTCCTTGTTGCACTCATCCTCCTCTCCCAAATGTTCTGCCTTGTTTCAGAGAAATAACCTTGTGGAATGGTTTCAAACATGAGGTAAAATAGGTCTGCCCTAAATTAGCTTTCAGTTAATGTATTTCCTGGCCCAGTTTGCTGAGCAGCTCACATAGCACATGGACATTCCTAAATTAGAAAATCACACATATAAAAGTTTTCTTGTGTTCTTGCGTGCATGTTGTTTCAAGGTGAGGATTTCTGGTTTTGATTTTAGTACCTCAAAGTAACAGGAAAGAATTGTGCTTGACATTAATTACATCCTTCTGCCTGCTTTATTATTATTTGGATAAACAAGCTACTGATTTGAGGGAGAGAAAAGTCTAGAAGGTGTTTGAGGTCTTTATTTCCTTTTCCTTTGGTAAACTTCCAGTAATTTAGCTTGTCTAATTTTCTGCTGGAAACCTGCTTCTGGGAGTGTTCATACCTGAGAGAGAGCAAAATTAGTAAGCTGCAAGGAAAATTTCAGTCATTAGATGAGAAGCAGGGAAAAATTGTCGCTGTTTGCTTTTTGTGTGTGAGAATGTGAAAAAAAAAAAAAAAGCAGAAGGAATATTGATTGTCTGAAAGCAAGCAATGAATGGAGCTGTCTGTGGTGGATCAGTGTGTTCTCCATCATGCCATTGTGGGCTGTAGGGTATTTTAGCCTCCAGTGCCCTTCCAGGTGCAGAGACCAGGCTGGTGCTGCTCCCTGTGACTCTCACTGGTGCTGAAGCAGGGATTCACAGCAGAGCAGATCCCTGAACTGCCATCCCAGCAGAGGGGAGCCCTGTTCTGTCCTGTAGTTGGTATTGTGGTGGTTTGAGGGAGCTGGATTTGGTTTCTCTGCACACTGCCATTGCTCCCCTGGTGCTTTGTTTGCCCACAGGAGCCCCTGACAGCCTGTAAACCTATGCCAGGCTTTGTACTAGTGCCAGTTTCTACTGGCAGAAGGCAGATTTGGGTTCAGAGGCATTCAGAGCTCCTCTAGCCCTTTCTGAACCTGTACCACACATTCCTTGCCATAGTGCTTGGGGGCAGAGCAAGCTGGTGATGACTGAGTTTCAGGCATACAAATGTTCTATACCAAAGGACAGTGCCCTGAGCAATTGTTTCTGTGACACTTTGAGCCACTGGGTTATCAGGGAATGAAGACTTGTGCTGGTGGTGAGAAAAAGCCCCTGTTAGATTTGGAGGGAGATCAATTTTCTTCACTGGATCCAACCAGAGAAAGCAGTTGCCCTGGAAGATGCTCTCTGACTTCCTTCTGGTGCTCATGCACACAGGTAAAAAGGTATTTTTTGGTTGAGCTGTTTATGGAAGAGCTCAGTCACTTCAGCTGACATGTAGAAATAACCTAGTCTCATTAGTTCCATGGTTTTGAAAAGCTTCCTTTAGTCCTGTACTAACTCTCTTTCCAGGTGCCTATTCTTAGTTCCACATCATACTTGTAGTTAGCATTTGCTTATCTTTAAAAATACTTATCATGAGACACATCTGCAAGTCAGCAGACATGACAGTGGATACTCTGAGTGAATTTATCACAAAATTGCTGCATTTTAAACTCAGTTTAAAGGGTCAGGGACCACAGGGAGCTCAGCTACTCCTGGGGGTGGGTGGGCTTCTGCTTGAGAATCTCTGCATTTTTGTTTGTAGATATTTACTGTCCCTTTTCCTTCTAATTAGCACAATTCCCCCCTGCCTGGTGGTCCCAGTTAAATCTTTCCCTGCCACTGTGCAGTCTGGTCCAATGCACCCATGCACTCACAAGCCTTTAGGGTCATCCAAAATTCATACCATAGGAGAGAAATTGCCAGCTAAGAGACAGAGAACTGTAGCTGTGCAGGAGGCAGAGTGATAAATGAGTTTCTAGAAGGAGGCAGTGAGTGGATATTAGTTTTTAACAGCTTCTGGAAGTCCTAAAATAGAGCAGAACTGGGCCACAACTAACAGAAATGGAGAGTGCTCAGTGAGGAACAGAGGCATGGCTGTTGGAGGGAAGGAGCTTTGGCAGAGGAATCCTCCCACAGCTTTCCTATAGTTCCTGGAGTGAATTATTTGGATTCTGGGCTTCTTGGAAGTATCCTGGGTTCCCCTGCCAGAGTACTTGGAGTTAAGCAGAATGAGGTCAGCTTAGTGTTGTGGAATTTTTCAGCCAGTCCAGTGGTTTTCCAGGGGCCTGAGTCAAATTTTCTGAATCCATGACTCTGGCAATTCATGGATTTTTTTTTTGGCCTTTATAACCATCAGCCACAAACAGTGGTGAACCCACTTTGCATGTGCATGTGGACAGGTGGGCATCCCAGCCAGTAAATGCCACAAGAATGGACTGACAGACTGGTGTTTGCATGGGAGAGCACAGACTGAACTGAGAGAAGTTTCTGCTGAGGCTTTTATTTTCTACCTTCTAGCTTCTTAGTGAGTTAGCAAGGGAAAGCTTGGTATTCTTGGTGCTGCTGAACAGCTGGGAGACCCCAGTGCTTCTGCCAAAGGCAATGAGATCAGCAGAGTCCCAGGTGACAAACTAGGCACAGAAGGTTGACGTGATAATGGCAAATAAGACATCATTCTGGGGAGAAAGCAGTGTTTGGCTCCCTAAACAAGGCTTGACAATATTTTTTTCCCCTCAAATTGTCCTTCCAAAGGATGTTTGGTGCTGCTTCTGTCCAGGGGATGAGATATGTGTGTTTTGTGCCAATTCCTTATACCGTGATCCCTTTGTCCTGCTAACTGGTACTGCCTGGAGCAGCCCACAGGTCTCCTCCAGCCCATTGAAAACACAGCCCAGGGTGGCTGGGGCACCTCTGAACAAACTGGTTATCCCACCTGGACTGGAGTTCCTGCATCTGCTGGTCCCTTAGATCTGCTGATCCCTTAGACACAGCCTAAGGGAACTGGGGGGAGATACAGAAGACAAAGTAGCTCCTGCTGATTTTCAAAAGATTTCCTTGAACATGGATTGGGAAGGGTCCACAGTTGTTGGTTTTCAACCTATTCAACTACTTTCAACCTATTTCAACCTATCTCCTGGTTACAATACCTTTTAAATGTTTTTCAGCCTATTAGCTGTTGCCACACAATATTATTTCTAACACAAATCACCTATATTTTTCCCCACATAGTCCTATTACAACGCATCTTTCACATTTCTAACTCTCTAAAATATCTAGTCTTTTTACAAGACCATATTTTAAAACTTGTTGAAACTTATTTCTAATTCAATCTCTCTCTAAAAAATATTTTTATTCCATAGCCTTCCTAAATCAGCACACCTGATCTCAGTGTTTGCATACACATATAGAAGAATGTGTGATCTTTGTGTCAGGTTTTAAGAATTCTTTACAAATCCATTTCTCACACTCAGTTAAACATATCTGCCTTTTTTTGCAGGAAGGTGGATCCTACTGGGGTCCTAGCTGACCCTTTCTGAGAAAGGCACTAAAACAACATGGAGATCCAAGTTCCTACTTTACCTAGAGATTATTCTGCTAAGTAAGGGTTTGGGCATAAAAGGCAGGATCAAATGGTACAATTCTAGGATCCATTGTTATAATGTGTAGTGGTGAAATCATTTTTGCCTGCCCCTCTTCCACAGATTTTACTGGTTTTCATTTTTACTCTACCCTTGTCACTGCTTCTCCTCAGCAAGGGTCAGCAGCAGGCTGCATTTCCTCACAGGCTTCTCCCCCATGTTTATCCTCCCCTAGCAGTTGTCACTCTTTCCTAGGAGAACTCACACACAGCATTTGCTTTGTCTTCAAGGAAATCCTTTGGCAGACAGGCAGCTAAAGTAAGATCCAAAATCCATGAGAGCCCGTGCAGATCTTTCCTCTGAGTTCAGTGAGCTTTGGATTGTGCCCTGATGGAATGAAAACTTGGTAGAGGAATGAACAGACTAGCTGTGACTTAAGTCAGGGAAAAAGGTTTCAGCAAACCAATGGTGGCTGGAAAAGCTTGAGCTGAGTGCAGGAGGCCAAGCACAGGAAGGAACAGAGAGATCAGCACTGGTGCCCAGAAAAACACTGGTAATTACAGGAGTTCTCTGTCAGAGTTATGGGCTTGTTCACTCAATTAAAAGTGACAATCCAGCTCTGAGGTGTTCAGCTTTCAGCCTGCAACAAGGCTGGGGGTGTTTGTAATTCACCTGTGTTAATGGTGTTCATTTGGAAAATTCATCATCACACTTTCTCACCTTGGTATCAATGCAACTTTTAAGACCTGTGAAAACCTTATCCACAGAAAGAAAAAGGTCAGATGATAATAAATACATTTTTAAAAATAAAGCTTTTGGATGATGATATATGTAGCTAACCCCACCAAATATTCACCCCAAAAAGAATCAATCATGTCATTTGCAGCCTCACCTGTCCCCTCCTGCACAAACCAGTGTTAAAAGAGAAAATGTCTATATTTTAATATGGACATATTAATATGTCTAATATTAATACTTTAGACATATTAATATGTCTGTATTAAATTACAGACATTTTTAATTTCCCCTCTTCAAAAGGGAAGCCCTTTGTTTTACCACCAGATTAACCTGCTGTACTCGAGGCTGATATGTCTTAAGTAATTTTACAAATTTAATCTAACAAATCTAATCAGATTTAAACTTAACAGATGTAATCACAATTCATCTCAACCTCCTCTTTTCTTGTCTTCCTTCCTTGTCCTCCCTATCCTGTCATCTGGATCATTCTGAGTTTTTTCTCCCAGATATTTTGTTACTCTAGAGGCTTAGACAGATGAGAGTTTGTGGTTAAAGAAATTCCATGTATTCACTGGGGATAGATGAAAGCTTATATGGAGCTATCAGTTGTCAAGGATAACTGGTAACATTCTTGTGAGGGGAAAGGGTAGAAAAAGGTATTAAGGATTCTTTAGGTTAAAAAAATTGGAATGTGATTCATAAATCTGCCATCCATCATCTTGAGTTCCCTGTCTCAAGGCTCCCAGCAGCTTTTAGAGGCTCCTTGATGATGAGGTTAGGACACAGTGCTGGTTATGTGACTTTGCACCCAATTTCTGTCAGTGCCATCAGAAGCCTCATCTGTAAACTTCCGTGTGTTCATGGTGATAAGGGGCACTTTGCTCTTTTATAGAAATAACCTCCATTTTCTCTGAGACTGAATGTTCTAGGAAGAGGAGAAAAAACTCATGATTTCATGTAAACTCCTCACAAAATAAAATATCATTATTTTCAAGGTTACATGCACAGCACAGGTATTGCATGAAATATGTTGGAGTTTTGCTGTAAGTAACTTCAGCTCCTGGTTGAATTCCAGGTTCCTATTCAGGAAAGTGATCTCACAGTGTAATGGACTTGAGCCTGTACTTTTTGAACTTTTGGAGCAGTCTGAAGACTTGTCCCAAAAATACAGCAATAAGGGGAATCTTCCTTTGCATTTGAAACACAATGTAATATATATGATGCATGTTCCCATAAATAACAAGAAAAAATGGAGTTCCTCTGAGTCGGAACAAAGATATGAGACTTAAGAGATAGAAACACATCCAGAATCACATGCCTGGAGTTGAATTACTAGAAACAGTTTTAGAATTTAAAGCTGAGTTTGAGTGTCTGCAATTTCCCATGCTTTTCTATTTTTTTTTCTCCACTATTTTCTTGGTTTTGGGTACAGTTAAACTTTCTTTGATGAGTCCTGTCCCTATGTGCTTGCTCACCCAGAGGGATGGGATCAGCCTTGGAGGATAGTCTTTCCCCAGCCCCTCAGGAGCTCTCCCCTCCATGCTCTCACCTGTGAGGTATTCCCAGGCTAGTGCTCAAAAGGGGAACATTCTGAAGCTCTGATTTTGAAACCTGAATCATCCTTGGGTTCCAAACTTTTTTCAAGGCAGGTAAGCTGCCTTCTACTGGCTTTTGAAGCAAAACAAAATAGACCTCTCCAGTCCTTCAGTGGCAAAGGAGGACTAAAGTTTAGAGGGACGTTGCAGTGCTGGTGCAGCCACATCCTTTATTGGAATGAAGAGACACAGACAGCAGGAAAGTGTTCCTGTTCCTGTACACATGATCAGGACTGCCTTGGCCAAGCGGGAAGATGCTGGGCACTGCAGGTATGTTTACAGACAGTGACGAACTGACTTTCACATGACAGCAAAGGCTGAAGTCTAAATCTGCTGGTTTCAAGCTGAATTGCAGTTCTTCAGCAGTGCTGCAACTTCCCAGGAGCACTCCCTACTTCCCAGAGGAAGGGGAGCCAGGCCCTTCCATAGTGCAGAGGATTCTGCCATGGATCAGAACTAACTGCCAAGAGGAAAATCCAGAAGTGGGTCCTGAAAATGTCTGACCTGACAGCTGAGACTCAGGCAAAGCTGTCTTGTCTGAAAGAACAATTCTGTCCTTTGCTGTTCCTGGGCTTGATTACAGAGCAGTGTGCAGGAAGGACAGCAGAGGCTCCAGCTGTCAGGAATATTTAAAGATCTCCTGGGAAGGAAGGGTCATTATCCAGAGGAGGTGAGCTTTGCAGGATGGAGGGGACCAAAACCAGGTGTAGCACCTGGAGAGAGACTGGAGGAGGACAGATACCTGTCGGATGCAGCAATAAAGAGAAATTCCCAGTTGTCTTTAATTAAGCCTCTTCCTGTCCCATCAGAGGGAAGTGGGTACCATGGCAGTAACAGAAGGGAAGTAAGTCAGTGCCTCTGCTGTTAATTTAGTGTCCTCCTGGGACAGAGAGAGACTATCACTGTGCATGGTTTGATAACAGGCATCATCCCACAAGGAGGTTCTGGCTCTTCACAGTGTGTCTGAAAATGCCCTGAGCCTCATCCTGAGGCCCTGGAGCATCCCCTGAGCAGAGAGACCAGGACTTGGGAGGACAGGAACTGGGAGAAGTACCTGCTCAGCCCCAGCTGATACCTGCTACCAAAGGTCTGTCAAGCAGTGATGGAAAATCCATGCAGCATCTGTTTTCCAGAGGAGAGCCGTATTTGTGAGCCACAATTTGCAAGGGCTGGAATCTCTTCGTTAAAACATATGTTGTAAGAAATGAGCAAAACCTAAAGTAAACAGTTTACAGAGAGGTAAAGCATCTGCTGATTGCTGCTATACACCGGCAAAATGAGGCTCTGTTTGAAAATGGCCTCATTTTGCCCTTGGCGCCTCTTTTTGTACAGTGGAATAACTGATGCCTCAACAGGCAGCAAGCTCCATTACTTATGTTTCCACTGTGCATTTTCTTTCCCAAACAATGTTTGCTGCCCCAAGAGCCTAATTATCACCTAAGAGATGTTAACAGCCAGATCATTGGAACTTGGAAAAGGTTTTGATCAAATACAAGCAAGATGTAGTTTGTATTTTGGTGCCTTATGTTCCAGGAGCAGCTCATCTCCTGAGGTAGGAAAGTGTAGACTAAGTTAATGAATTTAAATATGCTTCTGTTAGATCTTTTAATCATGAATGTAATTGCATCTGGTAGTCCTTTTAATTTTTAAATATAGAGAATGTGATTGGATTTCTTTTTCCTTTTTTTTTTTATTAACAATTCTCAAATCTGTCACTACTGTTCCTCCCTTCGTGGAATTCTCCAGAAGGAGCACTGTGTCTTCCCAGAGTGAGCATTGTGAATCTTTACTGTATTCATTATTTCACTATCAATTTTCTGTCCCTCTCCACAGCTGCTTCTGCCTTTTTTGTGTCTCGCATAAGGAGCACACACATATAGTAACAGGCACACCAAGCCTGAGCATGGAGTGGGAGGTGAATACCTTTGGAATTCACCTCTGATGCATACATACCTTTCATGCCAGCTCTGCCACTTGTCTCCAGGCTGACTGGAATAACAGGATGCACAAGCATCAGCCCAGCTTTCAGAAATATTAACAAGGGAAGTTTGAAGCCCAATATTCGTGTCCCACCAGTGACTGAGAGTGTTTCTAGTGTTTGAGCTAACTGGTAATAAAAAACATCACCAGGTTAAATGGAGCAGAGAAAAGAAGCAGTGCTGGCAGTTCTGTGATGCTGAAAGCTTTCTAGATCTCTTGCTTTTGCACACATCCTCTCTTTAGGATGAAGAAAAAAATGCAATACACCAAGCTGAGATCCCCAGAGTATCGAAAGAAACGGATTGTAATGACCCCGCTACCTTCCAGCTCCCATTGGCAAAATATTCAAAGAAAAGATAAATTATTATGTGAAGAGACAGGCAGGGGATTGAATGACTTAAAGCTGTGGGATATGGAGCCTCATATAACAAGATCACCAGCTCTTATTCACCCCAGGTTGGTTGTGCCTGAAAGCCTCTCCAAGCCCAGCAGTTTGCCAGAGTATCTGAAAGAGCTAATGGCCCCAGCCCAGCAGATCCCAGTGGGCAGAGATTTAGCACAGCATGCTCCAGGGATGTGGATTGCCACACACCTACTTCAAAATTTACCAAACACAAGAAAGTTTTTCTCCATGATAATTGTTTTTATGGGAGACCAAGCACATGCCTGCACTCAAACTGTGGTTCTTCAGTGGAGCCATGCTGATAAACCCCTTTTGGGAAGGAACTCACACTGGCAAGGATCTTCTGCCCCATAATTTAACCTATTTCCCCAGACAGAATAAGCCATACCCACCACCACAGAGATACTGCTACCCACAACTTTTTGCTGGCATTGCTATAATTCTTTTACTTCTCAGAGTACAGCTATGCCAGCAAAACTCTTCCATGCTACCCAAGCTTACGAAGGAGAAAACACCTGTGTACATCTTTTAAAGGTGCTGTTTCTCAGTCAAGCCTGAAGCAGAGACATAAGCAAAAGGTGCAGAATTCCAACCTCCCGAGGTAAACCCCTGTGCTGAGTGTTCTGGTGCCACATCCCCCACAGGCACAGCGCACTCCGGGGGCAGCAGGGAATGGCTGTGACAGAGTGTAAACACCTGCCCGGGGCAGGGGCTGTCAGAGCCTCGGGAGCAAGGCTGGGCGAGCAGAGGGCTGCCGTGGGAGGATGCCATGGGAGCATATCTTAGGAGGATGCCATGGGAGGATGCTCCGTGCCGCTCATCCCTGCAGAGGGGCGGGTGGTACCCGGCCGGTGACTTCACGGGACTCCAGGGTGGCATCATTGCCTCCAGTGGAGAAGGAAACAGCACAAGTTACCAATTGCCGGCAATTAAATGGGATTTACAGTGAAAGACACGGGAAATCCCAGCAGAAGGGAGGAGATGCTGGCAAGAGGAGCTGTCCCTCCCTGCCGGAGCCGGTCCATGGCAGGCAGGTGCCATCTAGTGGGAACGGAGCACAGCCTGGTCCCCCTGCGCTGGGCATTCCCAGGGGCATTCCCAGGCTGCAGCAGGAGCAGCACAGCCCCACTGAGCACTTTCTGTGGGTTTCTGTGGGCAAAAGGCTTTTCCAAGTAGAAAGCAGCACTTTGGGAGATGCAGCATATGCTTTTAAGCACATAATTAGGGTTACCTGCAGAGGATTTGGCAGCCTTTCTGCCAGCTGGAACACCTCTGTAGTCCTTCACGTGGGAGATGAGGGAATAATGTTGGCCTGTATTTACATTTTAAAAAGTCTTTCAAGGATCTTTTAATCAAAAATCAGATTTTTAAAATCACATTCAACACATTTCTGCATTTCTGGTATTCACAAGTGCTCCTGCTAACCACCTGGCAAGGAATCTCATTAAGCATACTTAGAAGAACCCAAGGTTAGTCAGGGCAACGTATCCCTTCTTCACAATAATGCAGGGGTGCTGTCTGTGAAATACCCACTTGATATTTCATAACTTTCTCAGCTTCACAATGGACAGGTCTGAGTCATCACCCAGCAGAGAAGTCCTGAGGATGCTGAAGTTTTGTAGCCTCAAATGTCCATGTGAAGTCCCAAACCATGAGGCTGATTTGTGTTTCCTGTGAGTGCAACTGAGGGGAAACAAAGAGGGTTCCTGTGGTTAGAAATAGCTTTGCTGCTCCTTGCACGTCTCTGGGCAGAGCCAGGGACAGGTCACTGTCAGAGACAGGATGCTGCCTGGCCAGGACACATCAGTGGTGGATTTGGAGCAGCCCTTTCCAGCGCTGCTCAGTTAATGAATTTTGTGATCTTTGTTAGCTTCCTCAGCATGGTGATTCACTTAGGAGAGAAATTGTTTCTGTGAGCTAGACCATCACTCTGACAGCTCCTGTTGGGTCTATCTGTGTGCCTGCTCCAAATGAGCTGTGGCTACTGAGGCTGGCAGGGAGCACTTGTGCTGTTTGGGATAAAATGCCCTTTGTGCTTTGTTTGTTGCATATTCTCATTTTCTCTAGCAAGCAGTTTTAACCAAAGTGTTAGTTGCAGGCCAGCTAGTGCTGCATTGTTTCCAGGCTCAAGCAAAAGAGCTCAAACCCAGAATCAACCCACTGTTTTCAGATCAATAATTTGTGAAAAATGAATAATGATGCCCGTGCAGTCTCCCTTGGTGCTGTGGGGCAGGGCTGGTGTTGGTTACAGAGAACATAAAGAGCAGCCTTCTCTCTCTTGGTGGGGCTGAGCCCTCCTGCCCAGCCTTGCTCTGGGGATGATTTTAAGAGCAAAATCCCAGCAATTGTTTCCTTGGGGCTGACTGGAGGCAGTGCCACCTGCAGAATTTGGGCTTCTTGATGCTGGCAAGGCCTGAGATTGCACTGCACACCCTTTGATGGATTTGTTGCATAGAGCTTTCAGTAATGTCTTGATTTCCCAGGAAATGATGTGTTTCAGACAGAAGCCAGGCAGCTTGTTACTCCTGCCAGCTGGCAGGGGGGTGGGTGTGTGCATGTAGATATTTGGTGTTTAATAATTGAAACTGGATGTATCAAGGTTGGCAGCATGTCTTTCAGCTTTAAAGACAGAGTATTGTTAGAGGAAAATGGGGTGTTTTCCTGTGCCCAAGACAAATTTTTCTTCCCCAGCTAATCTTGGTGTCTGCAGCTGCTGTGTCAATATCTCCTCCTGAAAGGCAGGGAATGAACTTCTGAACATCTGTAACAGCTACACTAAGTGCTGTGGTTTATTGTAGAATTATGGATGATGATGCCTGGGTTACTAAACTGTAAATCAATCAAAGCATTTTGATTATACTCTATATCAAAAGAAAGAGACTCATGCAGCAAGAGACAGTGATTTATTGCACCAACTGGTAACATGTTCAGCCCCAATCATTTTTATTTATCATTACTTTGAAAAGATGCAACCCTTCATTAAAGCACATTTAGAAAGTCTGTAATGATGATAAAGTTTTGCTGTAATGAAAATTGACACTCCTGAACTGTGATTTCTGGTGATAGGAAAGTGAAGAATAAGGAACTTAAGATACACAAACGTCACACTAAATTAGTTGAACAATCGTCTTTGTTTAATTGTGTTTTACCAGCAAATGAAGGGAGCTTTTCCCTTTTCATCCTTAAACCTGTTCCTTTGAAAGCATCTCACACTATCTCTAGTTTTGAGCCATGGAACCCAGGATTTTGGATGCTTAGCAAGTCATCCATTTCTGAGGCATTAGCAACACAGACAGGATTTATTTCAATCTCTGCATATGATTCTTTGATCTGGGGCTTACTTAAGTGCATTCCAGTGCAATTAATTAGGAAAACAGTATAAGACAGTGGCAACTCCAAGTGATCTTAAATGTAAAAGTGACTGATTAGTAGCTCTGCTTTCTTGAGGATTATCTTTTGCTGCTTAACAACATCTGCTATTCCTGAGCAAGGGAGAGTCAGTTAATTGAGGAGAGGGAGCTTTGGTGCTCTTTGTAAGCCTCTAGTATGACTATTCACAAGAAAATACATGTGGGAACCTCTCCCAGCACTGATGTTAAGGAGGAGCTGGGTGAATGGGATTAGGAGCAAGTCCCCTAGGTGATGCTGTGAGGTGTGTGGCAGGATGCAGCTCACACTGATTACTTTGCAGGGTAGCACTTGTTCCCTTTTCCTGGCAGCCCTGTGTGGCTTGCAGAGCTCATTGGAATCCAGTCCTTGCACTGGGCCTGCTTTCAGGGGTGGGTTCTGCTGCTGTTTGTGTTTTCTTCCCTGGAATGTCTTGTTTCTGGATGTTGGTGGGCTGGCTGAAAGTTACAGTGTTTACTTGTATGTTCAGGACATGTCAGCCCAGTTTAAAAATCCTCTGCATCTCCATTCTGTTTCCAGAGTCTTCCTACTCAGATCAATAAAAGTGGCTGTCCATCAGTTTTTGATTGGAGCAGGATTGATCAATGAGCAGCTCAGGGCTGCAGTGTTGCAGCTGCAGCTGCCTGACACAGATATTGCCTCCCTTTGCCAAGGAATTCAATTGTTCTGCACAAGCAATCAATATCTGCTCCTCTGACTACTCTTGCTCCCTTTGTCTTCCTCTACAGTTTCATTATAATTTCATCTTCTTCAAGGAGCCATATTTCCTGTCTATCATGCTGTTGCATTTTCCTTGAATCTTTTTTGAATCTCACAGCCAGTGGAGCTCTGTGATTCACAGAAGAGAAGCTGACTTGCAGTTCAAAACAAAATGCAAATTCTAGCCTATCTGCTTTATTTACAGCTGCTTCAAATAAATCTCTTTCCATGGTGCATAGTTACTTCAGCTTTTTCTTTGCTCTAGATCAACTTGCTTCTGGTTTTCTTTTTTCTGTTTGGCAATATCCTGGTCATTCTTTCTTCTGCATCCTGAAGTGTGCAGGCATCAGATGCAGAAATAATGCATTATTAGTTAAAGTATTCACTTGTTTTATTCATTGCATCTATCTTGACACCCAAGGAGGCTAAATCCCTGGCATTCTCTCTCTTCCCTGGACAAAGCATGAAGCTCCAGAGATTTCTGTGCAGAACCAGTGCAGCTCAGCCCCAATGACACAGACTTGGCAGCCTGCACTGGCAGTGTGTTAGGGGACAGCACTTATTCCCTGGAGCTGGAATGAGGCCCCAAATGCTTTCAACTTATCACATGGTAGGGTGAAAACCGCTGTCCTGTGCTGCATGTGCAGTGGACATTGATGTCTGGCACAGAGATTAAAAGTTCAGTGTCTCATTGCAAATGCATCATTACTCTTCAGGGGTTGATTTTTTACTTGCTTGGTTCTAATGTGGCCACACAGAGGAAGATATCAAAAAAAAGGGATGTAGAACCCTTCTAGCAAATATTTTATTGTTAATATGGGTGTTATGTGTCACTGATTTCTCTGTGTTTTGTAATGCCAAAATCAATGTAACTGAAAGTCTCTGTGACAGAACCAGAAAGTGAAGGGAGAGAAAATTTTTCTTTCATGTTTTTCCCTCCTGAAACTTCTGCCTTGGTGACAGCAGGGGCAGTAATAGAAGCAAAGGAATGCAAAGAATAAGCACAGGTTGCAGTACACCTTTCTGCCATCTGTTCCCTGCCAGCACTGATGTAATCCCTCTGGCACTGAAACTTCCCTCTGCCATCTGTCAGCATCCCGACCTGCTATCGATTACAGTGGGTTGCTGAGGCCACTTAGGAATCACAACAACCCTCCCAAAACTCAGGAAAGGTACTAAATCAAAGGAATTTGATTTGTAACTTGCTGTCATTTTTCGTGCCTTACTGCAGTAGAAGACAGCAGTCAACACTTCCTAAGTTGCTCGTCACATGAGGAAAGTTACGGCAAAAGAAAGTGCTTGTTTATAAACAGTGCAAGTAACATAAGCTTTTAATGGGTCCTAGAGGAGTCCAAGGCTCCAGAGGGCTCTGGAATGCCTTTCTCTCCACCCCCATTTGCTCCCCTCATCCTGACCCCCACGTTTTTTTCCAAGCCTTTGTCCAATTTTCATCATATCTGTCATTTTGAAAAATGAGCTGGCAGTTCACTCCTAAGGTTCATAGCATGACATGTATCTTTTTTTAGATTAACTTGTTTGCAGAGAGACAGTTCAACAGGAAATTCTTGTGCTTACACAGCAATGCAATTTTTATGAAAAGCAGAGATGTTGTTAAAACTCATTATCTGTGTCTATTCTGCTAATTGGATATAAAAAAGTCATGAGACACGAGGGGGATAGGACCACACGTGCTTCCTGGGGAAAAGCCTGTTAGTACATTGCTAACAAATCTGTACTGGGCCTGAATGTGTAACAGTGTAGTATGAACACAGTGAGTACCAGCACTGCACAGCACTGAGATCTGAGGTAAAAGTAAACCTCATTTCATTTATGAAGATAAATGGAGATAGTGGTCCTGAAAGTGTCCATTTCTGATGGTTTCAGAGAAATGAATGCCCAGCCATAGCTACCTTGATGCTCCATTTGATCCCAGACATAAAATGCTCCCTTGTGTTACCACACATATGAATCAGGGTGGAATAGCCTGTATCATTCTGCCACTCCCAGTGTGGGTGTCAAGGCTCCATGTCCCCTCCCAACTTTGTGACAAACCAGATCTCAAACAAACCCTGTGCCTTTGGGGCTGACTTACATCCTTTGTGCCTCCACTCCAGCTCTGCTGCCTTTGCCAGTGTATTCCAGGAGGAATACCTAAGTTACAGGAACACAATACTGTTCTAACTATTGCTTTGCAGACCTACCTTTCATTGTAGATCAGCTTTAAACAGAGACACCTCACCCTGTGTGCAGTAAGCTCATTACTGCTCCTGCAGATCCCAAAATCAAGGCTGTGGTGCTGCATGTGGCTGGATCAAGCACACAGACTGACCTGGGTTTCATCTCTTCAGGTCTCTTCTCCACCAGTCTGGAGAAGCCTTGCAGTTGTGTTTGACTGCCTCTGGTGTTTTAAAGCCAGCCCATGCATGGCTTGGAACACCAGAAGGGAGCTTTTGTTCAAGATTGTGTTGAGTGGATGGAGGGATGGGTGTTTCTCCTGTGAAATGCCTGAGCTGCTGCTTGCACTTTTGTCTCCTTTCTTGCTGTCAGACTCTGTTCTGCTTGCACACAGCCATGGTGTTGGGTGCACAAAGGTCCAACACACTCTGCAGTGGGATCATCACGCTGTGATGACAGGCTGCATCACCAGGACTGCAAACCATCCCAAACAGCCCATATTTTATAAAATGCATAGGTGCAAAGAGAGAGGTGCAGCTCTTCTCATCTGCCTCAGGCTCCTGGAGCAGCCTGAGCATTATTTTGGGCTGGCTCTGAGTTGGCCCATGGTGAAATCAGCCCCCAGGATGATTTCAGCCCTCAGGATGATCCTCCCTGAGTGAAGATCTGGAGGGTGAGCAGAGCCCATGTGAGGGCTGGCTGTCACATTTCCAAATGTCCTGTCTTTTAATACAGCCAAGTCCAAAGAGAGAGACCATCAGGCAAAACAATCACAATTATGCAAAACAAACCTGGCTCCCAAAGCAAGCACTGGCAGCCCCTCCTTCCCAGGCAAAGGAAATCATTGCTGTAGGTGTTTACCCAAACTGAGAGCTGGAGGATTTGGTTTGCTATTCAGCTTCTTGGCTTTTGGGGTTTTGTGTTGCAATCTTTATTTAAACATAGAGGACAGAAAAGATGTTTGTTTTGTTTGTTTGTTTGGGGTTTTCTTTCTGTTCCTATGACTTTTAAAGGAATGAAGAGTTTACTGTGTGTGAAATGCAGGAAGAGTCTAAATGAACAACAGATGAGAGGAAATAGACTGAAGAAAATTAGGGCTATTTGCTACCAAAGGAAGTAATCATTGTACGTATATTAAATTCCAATCTCTAACTGAGAATGTGCTTGTTATGCAAGAGGAAAAACAGGGTAGAGGAAAACAGGGAAATATGTGGAACCTTTGCAAGGTTGGGCTTTAAAAGTGGTGAGTATGGGTTGGGTAAATAAGGCAAGAGGCAGCTTTTACTGAAGTAAGAGGTGGCTGGAGAGTCACCAAGAGTTTCCCATTGTAGCAGAAGGTTATTTTCTGTACAGATGGGGGAAACTGTTCTCCATACACCTCCTATTTGTAGGTTACATTTAGTGTGACTTTATAATGGCAAAATAAAACTCTTTATAGACTTTCATCTGCCACATTCTCAGCTCATCCATCATCAGAGACACCTGACTCACTTATGACTTACCTGTGAGTCCTTGCTGGGCCTGTTCCTAAAGGATACTCTGCTCATTTCTAGTGGAGATAACCCTTACCTGGCAATCCCCTTGGGTGCTCCAGCCAAGTTAGGGTTTAGGTGATGGCAGGGGGGCTGCTGAGTGCTCTGCTGCTTCTTCCCTTGGTCCTTGCAGACTAACAGCAGGGCACGAGTGCATTTCACTGCTGGGAGCCAAAATCAGTGGTGGTTTCAGTGAAAAAAACTACTTACAGTGAGAGCCAGTGGAAATGGAATAAGGACTCTCACCAGGGATTTGTGGAGTGTGTGCAATACATGGGCTTGACTTACAGGGATGCCTTAAATCAGCCACAAATTTGACATTTCTGCATCTTTAAACAAAACACAGTGTTCCTCATTACCACAAGATGGCAGCCCCCCCTGCTCAGTTAATTCAGCAAAGATATAGAATGATTTTTAATTTTTTTTTTTCTTTTAGCAGTAGAAAAAGTGTAGCCTGGGGGAATGTTGCTTTGACAGATTGGGGCTATATGGCTGAAGCTGACCTATGCAGCTTCCTTCCCCTTCCCCCTCCTGGCAGGCAGATGAAGCATTTATGATTGCAAGTGGCTAACTGTATTTTGTTCTTTATCTGTTGGAAGGCCACCACAGTAATCAAAAAGGACTTGTTACATACTTTGCTTTTCCTGGGAGGAATGCTTGAAAGCTCAGTAAAGAACCTGTAAAAATTAAAAAATAAAAATAAAAAAAAAAAGAAAAATGGCCAAGTGGGAGGAAGCATTTAAGCACAGGAAAAAACAGGGAAATTGCACAGTCAAATAAGCAGTTCTTGTCAGAATTTAGAGACCAGCAGCAGTAAGAAGGATGCATTGGCATTTAAAAAAGAGTGGAAATTAACTGAAGAGAAATGGTAGCATCATATTTAGAATCTGTCACTTTATCAGAATTATCTTGACTGGTTATTAGCAAAAGAGAAGGAATTGAGTTTTTAGAGGAAGAAGGGTTTCATTTCCCCTTCATTAGCTGAGGAACCTGTTGACAGGAATTAAGATAGAATATTGCTAAATGGCAGCTTCAGCCACGCAACAAAGGGTTATTTTTAACCCCAAGCTGCTCAGTGACTGCATTTGCAGCATGGCCCTGCTTAAAAAAAAAAACCCCAAAACTCTGCTGGCAAAACTGAGACTGCTTTGTGCTGCTATGTGAGAATGGGAAGGAGAGGTCTGGGTGGGAATCCTGTAGGGCAGTGGTGCCTCTGACACCCGTGTCATGAAAATATGCCTGCAGTTAACCATTGTCCTCTGACCTCAATCCATGCCGAAACAGGGGCTTTGCATAATCCTGCAAGGAGACAGCTCCTGCTCCAAAAAATGTTATGTTTTGAATTTCCAAAACAGACAAAGGAGACATTGTCAGCCCTTCACATATGGGAAACAGAGGCGAGGAGAGAGAGCTTTGTCTGGGACAAGCGGGCTAATTTTGACAGAATGGGCACATCAAGTGAAGTTTCCTGAATTCATTTGTGTATTATGACCACAAGGTTGGCCTTCCTTTCTAATGCTGGATTTTGTTCTTCCTGAAACTTCAGTTCAGGTACAGGGTTGTTGATCAAAACAATTCTTTTTGTTCTGTTCTGTTTAATAAATATGCCAGGGATTCTTGCCTTGGGCACTGTGCAGCTTGCATGCAGGTCTGAGGTGAACTCTGCAAATGCCTCAGAGGTGGATTTTCAGGTGGATTTCCATGTTGGGACTGCCAGGAGCAGCAATGCAAGGAAGGGCAGAGGTGTGACTTTGTTCTGCTTGTCCTTGTGCCCCTGGGGATCACAGCCCCATGGGTGTGGGGAAGGGAGCTCCAAGAGCAGTAATGCTGCTCTGCTCAGCTTCATGTGGTAGAAAAAAATCTTACTAACTCCACTGTCCATTTGTCTTGCTCAAGCTTGTTAAGTCCAGAAAAAACAGTGAGATATGACCCTGCATGACCAAACTGGAGCTTTTTTATGAGGCACTATTGAGTGGAACCATCTGGCCTAGGAGAAGACTACGCTTCTGAAAGGAGCCTTTAGGAGCACTAAAGTTAAGTGGCTGTCTGGGTCACCATGCTGAATGAAGGGCACTCGCAGCTGCATGAGGTTTACGGGTTTATTGTATCTTTGATGAGAAAAAAAAAAGTACTAGTCATGTGGTTCCTCATGAATTCCAAGCCACTGTTAATAAGTGGCATTGCCTGTGTTCTCAACCATGCTGGAACAGAGTTCCCTCAGCTTGCTGACTGCTAATGGATGATGATTTACAGTTACCTAATTTTTCTCTGATCTTAAAGGCAATCCTAAATTATACTTCAAAAACAGAACTTTCAGTATCTGAAGTTCCTTGAGTGAACATTTGCACTGTCATCCCTCTAATATCCAAGTAGCTCACTCCTGTGGCTCCTGAGGTCTCAGTCCCTTGGAAGGTGTGCTGCTCACTTGCCTGAGGGCTGAGGGAATCTGCTCCTCAGAAACCAAGATCTTTCTAGAAAGCTAAATACAAATTTGGGAGCATAACTTTCACTATGTAAATGGTACACCTCAACTTAGGCAGTTAAAGCTTCTTTTGCTGTAAAGTCTCTGTTTAGTTTTGTTTGTTAGGCTTATTGTTTGTTTGGTTTGGGTTTGGTTTTTTTTTTGGGGGGGGGGGGTTTGTTTGTTTGCTTGGTTTTTTTGGTTTTTTTTTGTTGGGGCTTTTTTGTTTGGGTTTTTTAAAAATTTTATTTTATTTTATTTATGCCCATTGGGGCAGCCTCCTTAAGTACTTCCAGGGGCCTGGTTCCAGTTTCCAAAGACAAATCTGATTTCTGTGTTAGGAGGCAAGCTCTTTCCTTCAAGCACTTTTCTATGTGACAGACCTAGAAAGGGGAAAATTGAATTCAAAGTAGAATTTCTAAAATTGTAACCTATTTCCTGTGCTTTTCATTCATTGAGATAAATCCTTGAGAAAAATCCCTCATGGTAAAATATTTACCAGGTTCTTACATTGACAAAGGCAATAGCTCTTAGAGTGCAGTGTGAAGAAAGAAGTTCCTGCTCTTTAAACTTTTTTCAATCCACATCCTGTTCAATGTCTCTGTTTCAGTAGACTCCAGAAGCTTTGCACGATATTTATTCATCTGATTTACTAACAGTCTCCTAAAGTTTAAACAGAGACACAGAGAGAAGATAAGCTGGACTCAGCCTTGCAGGTATCAGATTCATGCCAACTCTGACACTTCTATTTGACTTTATGCACATCATTTAATGTTTGTGGTTCCCCTGTCTGCCAAATGCAGATACCAATTCCTCTTTTTTTTCCCTATCCACATTTGTATAGGTGGCATATGTTATGTTTGGACAGGAATCAGCTCCTCCTTTGTCTGTGGTTACCTCACACATAAATGAGTCCCTGATCTTAGGGATCGGGGAGAAGCAACCTTCTAGTTGCATCTGTAGCCACAAAATAATAAATGGCTTCGACCTGCTCAGTGAAAAATGCAACTTTTGGATTACATCAGTGAAAATAAAAATCCACTGCAGTTCACAAGTCAAAAACTGCTGATAGTGTTTAGCACCACTGTCTGTCATCAAACATCTGGCATTCATCACTGCTCTCCTTCCCACTGCTGTATTTTATCCCATCTATTGGAGGTTTCTTGGCTCAGTCTGTATGAATTATAGCTGCCTCTCAGTCAGGGTAGTGGAATCACTGCAGGCTGCAAAGTAAAGGAAGGAAAAAGAGGTAGGTTTTTAAAGTCTTTAAAAGAAAATATCTGCTCCCCTTTTTCTCCCTGTGCCTGTACACAGACAGTAACTGGATAGTAATACTAAACAGTGAGATACTCTTACTATTGAAGAGAGATGGAATGGTTTCCAAAATGAACAAATATCTGTACCAGCCCTCATTATGAAGGCAGAAAGCAGGAGAGGAATTGGAGCTGGGGTGGACACCCCCTGCCATTGTTGGAAAGACCAAAACTGACTGCTTTGAAACAGCCCTTCAGCAGGTTTATAATGAATTAGGAAAGGACACATTACTTAATATGAGACTTCCTGGGCAATGGCTCTGATGTATTATTTTAAAACTAAATTGCTCTTATTACAGAAATTTAGGTTAGTAATAGGAAGAATAATACTGAAGGTGCTAGGAAAACAGGGATCTGTTAAAATTAGCCAAAACAGAATACTTTTACTATATTTTCTTCCAAAAACTGTTCACTGCCATCTAAGTGGCCATTCCATTTGGTGTTCCTGAACAGTGCTGGCAAGGCAAAGAGCCCTAGCAGCATTCTGAAGATGCATTTCTGATGGGGACATGGATCCTCCACCACCCTTTTGTGAAACACTCCCAGCTGCATGTGTGTGTTCCTGCCAAAGCCAGGTGCTCCCATGTGTTCTCAGTGTCACAGCCCCATGCCCTGAAAGCACGTGCCAGCTTTAGGAGCTAGAGAAGGCATTTCCTCCTTCTGGAAACACAAAGACACCTCAGTCCCACGCTGCTGGCAGTTAGGGAAGAAAAGCCCACTTCTCTCTCTGTGGAGAGGGCCATTGCAGACTGCCATCTCTGTCAATCCCAGAACTCCATGGGCTGAAGCCAGAGGGTCTCTGTTAAGAGACAGCTGTCATGTTTTCAGTTCTAGGGACAGCTTCTATTGTTGAGGACTTCATTGTACTTAGAACAGCAAGAACACCCCATGTCATTATGTGTGCTCTTCCTGGTTGTCTTGCTTTTCCCTTCTATTTAGTCTCGTGTCAAAAGTGTGTCTGAAGTTTGTTTGATTTAGTACCAGGTTGACTAAAATGGGAATAAATTATTGCTGCTATTGCTGGTTGTCAGCTCAGCCTTCTCTTTCTGCAAAGCATATTGCATTCCTGATTTCCTATTGTTTTTCATTTATGTTCCATGGTTTTATCCTGCTACTTGCTGCAGACTCCCATATTTCAGCTCAGCAGCCAGATCAACAAAGCAGTGGGTGTCCTGGTCAGCATCTGCATGGAGTGATAGGCCCAGCTCACAGACAGGCTGCTGGGCTATCCTTCGGAGCAGGTCCTGGCTGGCACTGCAGGCACCCAGTGCTTGGTGGGAAAGGCCAGGCAGTGCCAGGAGCCACAGTTGCTCTCTGAAGTCAAGGAATGGGTTCAGTCCTGGTGATTTGTTCTGACTTTGAAGTCTGTTGTTGGCAATGGACAGCCTGGTGAAGGTGCTACTACTTGGCAAGGCTAAAATGAGAAACACAGGTCTAATGTTGCACAAAGGGCTTTGCATGAGATATTGCATGATAAAAACAACCCAGAAATACAGTTGGATGGATGATGTCATGTTGATTTACTCTCAGGTTTTTGCTGTCTGCACTAGAAGAATATTTATCCTGTTTTCTCTTCTCCTTGTAGAAAATTTTACTACATCACTCTGCTGAGAGACCCCGTTTCTCGTTACCTCAGCGAATGGCGTCACGTCCAACGAGGAGCTACTTGGAAGACCTCCTTGCACATGTGTGATGGCAGGACACCCACTCCTGAAGAGCTGCCCTCATGCTACGAGGGCACGGACTGGTCAGGCTGCACACTGCAGGAGTTCATGGACTGCCCCTACAACTTGGCCAACAACCGCCAGGTGAGGATGTTGGCTGACTTGAGCCTGGTGGGCTGCTACAACATGTCCTTCATCCCAGAGAACAAGCGAGCACAGATCCTGCTGGAGAGCGCCAAAAAAAACCTCAAAGACATGGCCTTCTTCGGCCTGACAGAGTTCCAGAGAAAGACTCAGTACCTGTTTGAGAGGACTTTCAACCTGAAGTTCATCCGGCCCTTCATGCAGTACAACAGCACGCGGGCGGGCGGCGTGGAGGTGGACAACGACACCATCCGCAGGATCGAGGAGCTCAACGACCTGGACATGCAGCTCTATGACTATGCAAAGGACCTCTTCCAGCAGCGCTACCAGTACAAGAGGCAGCTGGAGAGGATGGAGCAGAGGATCAGGAACCGGGAGGAGAGGCTCCTGCACCGCTCCAACGAAGCGCTTCCCAAGGAAGAGACCGAGGAGCAAGGACGTTTGCCCACTGAGGACTACATGAGCCATATTATAGAGAAGTGGTAGCCTAGGCAGACTTTTATATTAATGATATTGTAGGGTTTCCATATGAGAGATGGTGGAAGTAAAAATAACAAAAAAACAAAAACAAAAAAATATTTTATTTAAAAACAAGTCTGTAAAACAGAAGGTAGATTGCTCCTTGAGTATAGGGTCTTTTTACTGTTTCTTACAAGACCGATGAGATTCTTAAAAAAATCAATAAATGCATAAAAATAAAAAAAGGGTCAACATTCTAATGCAGAGATAAAAAATGCACAAATGCTGTTACCCAAGCATAAGGCCAAATACAGAAGAATGTTTCTTATCCTCATGATTTTAACACAAATGGCAGAAGTTGGATTTTTTAAAAATCTTTTTATCCCCTGAGCCTAATGATCTAAAGATACACAATTAAAAAACAAGGAAACAGGTTTTCTTTTGTGGGGGAGGTGGGATGGGAATTGCACTGTTTGTCAGTAACTGATAATGGTGACTGAGTTGTGGATGGGCCATCCTGTCAGGCTGGGATCTGAGCACACAGGCAGTCACAGCATTTCAGCTGGCAGCCACTGCCAGAAAGTAGAGCACCATAAAAAAAAAAAAAAAAAAAAAAAAAAAAAAAAAAAAAAAAAAAAAAAGAAAACCAGTCAGAGGATGAGAAACATTAAATTGACTATGGCCTGGGAAATGTACTTAGCACAGTGGTTCTGATTCATTGTACTGGTATCACATATATATATGCAGCTTCATCACAAAAATAATGGGGAATTTGTACACAAAACTCCCAGATTTGTTTCCCAGACAGGTCCCAAAACAAGTTAAGAGCCAACCATAGACTCAAACCTGCATTCACATGTTGTCCTGTCAGCACTACCACTCAAGCCACTATCAGTATTGTGTGTTAACAGCACACAAAAACCCTATCCTACATACTACCAAAAAAAAAAAGGAAGAAAAATGTAATAACTCCTTCATAAATCCGCAAAAAATTCAGACCCTGCAAATGATGTGTCACTAATGGGAATGTGACAAGGGGGTGATTTTGTTTTGTTTGTTGCTATGAGAAATACTGACACAGAATAAGCATACAGACCTTCCCTAGCTGTATTATTTCAGTTATTTTTACTTGCTTTTATCAAGAGGTAATGGGCATCAGCCTGCTTCCAGTAAAGTCACTAGAACTGATTTAAGTGGGGACAGGATGGGGCTCTCTTCCAGAGCTGTGAAAATTTCTGACTATGGGTCTAAATTAATTATGAGACAGTGCACATTGTCTTTTGGCAGGGTGCCTGTTCTGCAGCCCTTATTTTAAATGAACAAGCTGTGTTCATAAAACTGGAAAGGGGAATCATGGATAGTGTTTTTGTAGTCTCAGACCACTCTCAAAGCACAACACTTTCAATGCTGTTTTTTAGGGCCTCACGGAAGTTTAATCCTCCAGCGTGGGGACAGTCTAACCAGGTTCTGCTTACTGACTTTTGAGACAGAACAACGACTTCTCTAATTCCTCTTTCCACTCACCAAATTAAAATATGGCTTATTTTTTTGCTGTTAAAAGCACTTATTTGTTTGGCTGGAAGCATGGAAGTGAAGCAGTTTTTGCCTGGTTCGTGTCTCACTCTGTTATTACTCAGCCTGTAAGACCTGAAACAGCTATTGCTTAGGGTAAACTCTGAACCAAATGGAATAGGATTTCATGTTCAAAGGCCACGTTAACTGCAAATCAAATATGGCATTGAAATCACTGGAGAAGAGGCAGAGAGCTGATGAACTCAACTTTAGCATGTCATTTTTACAGCATCCCTTTCCCATCACATAGGTCCACTGTGTGCTGCTTGGTTTGGATTTTAATGCTTTCTCTGCCTCTGTGCACTGTTTCCAGCAGTTTCAAGGTCAGACTGAGTTTTGCAAAGGAAGGGCTTCTGGGAGGGATACACCTTGCTTTTGGATACATTTTTCTCCTGAAGCGCAAAGACAGCTAAAAAACCTGAGAAGGAAAAACACAAAGAGCCCTGAGGGCTCAAACAAAATTCTGTACAGCCCTGAGCCAAAGTCCACCAGAGTCAGAGGATATCTTTCCTCTTGATTTCAGGTGGATTTTGGTCAGGTCCTGGTCTGATCCTGCTGCTGCAGAGTGCACAAGCGCACACTCAGCTGCCTGCAAGCACAGCAGGACATTGTCAGCCACACATTTGGCTGGAACCAGTAGGTGCTGGTTCTGTCCATGTCTTTAAGGCTGTGCCAGTGCTTTTTCCACAGAATGGCTCCTGTTCCCAGATATGTGTAGCTTGGCCATAAGCATTTCCTCCTGGATGAAAATTATGGAGCAAAATGAAGCAGTATTTGGTGGTTGGTTTGGGGGAAGAGAAGGTTATTACAAGTCCATTTGCTCATCTCTGAATCCCAAGGCTGGCAGAAGTTATGTCTGCTACTTGCCAGTACTTCTACATTTTGCTGTAACTACAGAAAACATGTGTATTTTAAAAATGAAACTTTGCAGGCTGTTTTCCCACAAGACCAGCACATGAGATATAAAAACCAACTGTTGCTGCACATGCACAGTTTCCGCCTTTCCCCAAAAGCTTTTCAGGGTGTGTCCTGTGTGGTGGATCCATAAGGCACGAGGGGTTCCTGCAGCTAATCCCTGTTTGTGTCTCTCTGCTAGGACTGTATGGGATTCAGAGCAGGATTGTGATTAGGCTGTGTCTCCCTGAGCTGTTCTGTGTTACAGGCTCTGAGTAACCAGCTGGATGTTAATGAATCTGTCTGCAGGGTTGTCTAAATCAGAAGCAGCCTCTGACCTTAGAAGCATGTCATTAGAAGACGTTGCACCAACCTTTTTTTTTTTTTTTTTTGTAATGTATTGCAGGAACAAGCAAAAGTAATGAAATTATATTGAAATCAGTCTTTGGTTAACAGTTTCATTTCAGCCACAAAAGGAGGGCTGACCTCAGTACTGAGGCAGAAGTTTCAAGGTTTAAATCCTGCACCCATGCAAATGCCTCAGTTTTTCCACCTCTACACTGGGAGTAACAAATTTAGGGACTCTAAAAGAGTACTCCAAGGTATGAAAAGTACAGGACACTTTGAAACAGATTATGAGTAATGAGAATGAACAGAATCACCCAAAAGCCCTCCCTCACCCTGGCTGCTGTGCTGGTCTGCTTCTGGCTGTTAATTGATTTTAAGTGCTGTGTACCAGAACATGGGTTGCAGGACATACCTGGCACTGTCTTCTTCCTTTAGTGGGTACAAGGGAAGGGATTTTTAACATAATGTGAATGTAGTTTTTTGTGATTTATATGTACCACACTTTAAAGTGGTACTATTTCTTTTCTTTTTAGGACTGATATTTTGATGCTACAATAACATAAAAAGTGTGTGTGTGTAGTTTTAAAATGAATGGAGAAGAACAGTTTTAAGGCACTCCGGCAGAAGTAGTGGCCAGATAGTAGATTCTTGTTCAATATCTGCCTCTTTCTTTCAAAAGGTTTTTCCTGTGACTTCCAGACACCCCAAAAGCTTCTTCAGGACATGAAGTGTTTCTTCAGCGGGTCTGTCAGTGTATCATGTCCTGGTCAGGTTAGGAGAGTGCTGGGAGCAGTGCAGGTGCAAGATTGGACTTGTCCCCTAGGGACTTTGTGACTTCTTGGGGCACAGAAGTCAATTTGCTTTTAGTCGCCTAAACAGTGAAAACATCACTGCTTGGTGGGTGTTCTTGCTGAAGAAAACATTTTCTTGCTGGTTAGTCTCATCCTAGTTAGCTCTGTTGAAGGAGTTTGCCTCGTCCAAGGTTTTCCAGACAGATGCCACCTTGTACCCTGTCCAGGTCACAAAATGCAGGATTGACCGGTAAGGTTGCCAGCCCAGGCTGTCACAGGGTTCAAAGTCATAAACAAAAAAAAAAAGAAAAAGTCAGAAAAGGGTCAGTGTGAATTTCTGGCTTGTCTGAATTTCTCCCTTTATGCCCAACATTTTGGAATAATGAGGAGCACTTCAGTTGATGCTTTTGCACCCCACAGTCCCTTACTTGCTTATAGAAATGGGATGACAATGGAAGCAGCATTAGAAAGATCCCAATAAGGTTTTGAATCCTCTCTCCCAGGGCTGTCCTGTTAGAGCAGAAAAGAGCAGTGCAGTTCTGAGAGTGTGACCAAGGCAGGAGGAGTCCCCATGGCAGTACAATTAGGAAGTTTTCCCTCTGAGCCAGTCAGGTCACTTCAGAGAGCAGTGGGCAGCTCCAGAAGGTGATGGTAGCATCACAGCACAGGGCCTAGCCAAGGTTCATACCTTGGGGTTAAAAGCATCTCTGATGTCTGTCTCACTGGTGTTCAGAGTTACCCAGACCCCACAGACTTCTCCAGTCGTCACAAAAAAGGGGTGGCACTCCAGGAATTCATCCCCAACCTGTGCTTAGTGCTGTATTCCCAGAGCTGTAGCTTGGCATGCAGCTGACACTATCTGCTGGACTCAAATCCCAGGGCTGGCTGTGTTCTCTTTTTATTCTTCCTTTCACTTCCACTAATGCTAGCAGTTCGTGTTCCAGAGGCAAAAGTGAGCATGGGATCCACTGCCTGATCTGGAGTGTTCCAAGCCATTGTAGCACAGGTCAGTGTGCAGCAGCTCAGGTGAGCCGGGCACACAATCCCAGCTATCCATGGCTGCTTGTTTTACCCCATCCACAGGAATTCTGCCAAGGTGAATGCAGCCCTGATGAGCACATGGGTGTTAAAGCCTGTGTTGTCCCAGCTCTGTAATTCTTAGACATGCAAGATGAAAAAAGCCAGATTTGCAATGAGTCTGTCTCCTGAGAGCCCTACAATTCCCCCTCCCTGTTCAGTTCCCTCACGTGTCAATTCTAGAGACTGGATTGAGAGAGTTGTACTATAATGAATAATTTTATATTCAAAAGGTTTACTGAGCATGATTTGTTTTGTACATATTGGAATATGATTTAACTTATTTTTAATGCCCCTTTTAATCTTTTTTTTTTCCATAAGGAGAAGACAAAAATCCCCATCCTCTCTCAATGTGAAGTTCCTGTGTGTTTATGTATAGTCTTCCAGTCAAACACACAAGAGGCAGAGGATTTCTCAACATCCCTACAGCTATCTGATTTTGGTTTGCATTGTCATTTCCATTCATCTGGGACCTTGCTTATATTCTTTCCTCTCTGCTGCACAGTCTGCACAGGGCAGGGAAAGGTCAATGCAGGCAGGATTTTCTTTTTCTTCCTCTCCCCTTTCTTCTGTGTTTTACTTACCAAGGAACTCAGTTCCTCTAGGAGTTGTGTGACTGAGGGTAAAAAAATACAACTGTCCCCCACCTGCCTTCCATCCTCCATGTTGTAGATCAGATTCAGCTTCTCTGAAGGTGACTGTGGCTGGACTCATTCCATTGGGCTAAATGTGTATGGTTTGCACTTTCCCCCCCACTTCAGGAACTTTAAACCAACAAAAAATAAAAGGCAACTGTTTTAACTTGAGCCGAGTAACACTTAAAGCTTTATATATTTATTTATAGCATCTTACAAAAGTGTTAAAAGGTTTTTTCTTCCACAAGAAAAATAAAATTTAAAAAAATCATCTAATTGTTTTTGTCTAGATCAAGGATGAATGTTAGCAGATGAAATAAACCCTAAAATTGAGCATCTGTGGTGTGTGTTGTCCTTCCATTGTCCTTTGATGGTGTTTCAGTGTAATATGTCTTGCCTGTTTATTACAGAGAGATAAAGCTGCCAGTGCAGTTGATGGAGAATATTTGTTTTCTGCTACAAAAACAGACTCCTGGACAAGAAATATTCAAGCAGAAACTGCAGTGTGTTGGTTCCTATTGTTACATTTGAGCCAACATTGCAAAAAGCACTTAAACCTCATGGAACCTGTCATCTTTTAAAAATTACCTTTGATACTGTACAGGCTTCTTACTTTTTCAGAGGCACTGCAATGAACACATTTGCAGGCAATAAATAGAGGTTGCTACACCAAATCTGTGGAATAATTAACAGATTTTTTTTGTTTGTTTCATGCTCAGAAGTATTTTGTTGTGTGAAAACATTCTGCAGCTACTGGGCTGAGCCATGTCCTGTTTTGCACAGTGAAAGTGAGTTAGGGGTGAGAGGATGGTGATAAAAGTGTTTCACAGCATCCCAAGTGAGAACAGCAAGATCTTTATGGAGGCGTAGTGAGTAACAAAGCTCTGATTTTACCAAAGCATCACCACAGCTCCCTCTTGGAGGGAGGGAGGGAGGGGCTGTGCAGGTGCTGCTGGAGGACTCAGGTAAGGGATGGTGTCAGAGTGAAGCACAGACAGATGATTCTTCAACTAATTAAAGTTGAAAAGAGGGTATATTTATTACAGCACTGGATACAGGGAGAGTAACCTCCTAAAGACCTGTGTAGAAAAGTCACAAACTCCTGCTCTCTGTTTATCCAAGGTTTTACATATTCACATTTTTCCAGGTTTCCAGGACGATTTCTATGATTCCTATTACACAAACATTAACTCTCACCAAGTGTTACAATTAGCTGAACGTCCATCATAGCTGCACAATTGTCCCCTTTAACTGGGCTGCTGGGGAGGAAGTAAGAGCTCTTCCTCATGGTAAACTCCTCAGCTGCATCAAGTTGGCCTGCTGATGCCAGTCCAGACCTCCTCTCAGTCTTAGAGGCCAGTAGTATTTATGGCTCCTGCACTCTTACATACTTCTTGTATCACCTGTCATTCCCAGCCTTGTTTCAGTTATCCACTAATTGGTATCAGGTGATATTGATACCACCTGATTTCAATTAGGTTCCTTGTTAAGCTCTAATCACAGTAGATGATCTTTGCTAACTACATTTCTAGCCCCTTGACTTAAGGGGAACACCTGAGATGCTAATGGGGCTCAGCTGTGAGGGGAGGAGACGGACAGACAGATCAGAGATCTTGGGTCAGCCCCTCTGGCTGTGCTGGTGCTATTGCCTAGGAGCTCTCATGTCCTGCAGGAGGAATTTCACTGGAGCAAGCCAAGGTGCAGTCGCAGCTTGTCCTGCTGGGTGGAGCCTTGCTGTTCCAAGGCACTTTTTGTCTCCTCCTTGACTTCTCCAAGAGCCACGAAGATGCTCTGTCACAAGAAGTCTGGGCAGGTAAAATGTTTTAATTTACCTATGATGTTCCTACAGCATTTTAAAATGTTTCTTGCTCTCCATGCAGGAGCCTCCAGGAAAAGGAGAGGAGGGAGGAGAGGGAGGATGGATAGCTAGCAGGTGGAAGGGAGGCTTCTGCTATTGCAGAAGGGGAAAGGAGCAGAATGGATGCTTGAAGGAGGATTAAAAGAAGCAGAGACATTACTGAGGAAACAACCTCCAGAGTTTTGGGTTTTTTTTTTTTTTCTTGGTTACACTGATGACTACTCAGTTTCTTTATTCACTTGTCCAAAATGTTCCTGTTTCTGTTCTATCTGGTGATTTTACATTCTCCAGCACTGCCTCTGGGGGATGTGCTGCCTCAGGTTAGTTGGCAAGAGCCCTTCTTTGCCTCTTGCAAAATAGGATTTCTTGTTACCCTGACAAAAAACAGCCCCTGGCTGTTCTGCTGCTCCAGGTGACAACCTGCTCTTCCTGAATGGAAAAGCTGATCCTGAGTCTACTGTCTCAGAGGAGGTGGTGATGAGATCTTGTCAGAGGTTTTGTTTTGTTTCTCTGGCTCACAAACTCACACAGAGCTACTTTAACTCTTTAATAACCGCTTTCTTTCCACTGTCTAGAGGACAAGGAAATCCAAAGCAAATCTGTTTTAACACTCTAATGCCAAAGCTTTTCCACATTAATCTTTGGGTCATGCAGGTTTCCTTTTCGCCTTTCTGAGGATCCATGTGTGGGTCCTTGTAATGCTGAACTTCTTTGTTGTCACGGAGCAGAAAGAGGGACCTGGTCCTTGCATAGTTAAATGTGTATCCAGTGGTGACTGCATGTTTCTGGGAATTTTGCAAAAGTGGTCAGATTTTAGGAGTGTCCCAGGCCTTGCAGATTTTAACACTTTGTGATGCAGTACTTCAGTGGCACTTAGAGTAGGAATGTAAATAAACTTATACAGAGATAAAATAAAATTAGGGGCGGGCTTTCTGCAGTTGGAAATGTTCATGGCTGATTTGGGCCCAGCTCCCCTCTCTGCTGAAGGGGTAAACCAAGGCACATTCATACATAAATTCCAAAGAATATATTGTGGACTTAACAGTAAAGCAGTTCAGGTTTTACTATAGCAGTTATTTCATAAGCTTCAAAAAAAGGGGGTGTAGCCAATGAAATATTCACTAATTGAGCAGTATTTAACAGAGCATTGCTATGTATCTCTTAAAGCAATCAGAGGTTTAAGTGGGGAAAGCTGCTCTAGCAAGGCCCTGTCTGCTTTAATTGATCTGGGAAGTAAGTGGCTTGGAAAAGAAACCATGCATGATCAGATTTTGCAAGCATCTCTAAGCCTAAAATAAGTCTCTATTTATTGGTCAGACCACACTTTAGTACAAGCAGGAGCTTTTGTATGTGATACTGTTTGTTAAGGCTTAGAAATTCTTTGTCCAACGTGAATTTACTCATTTCTCTCTTTTGGCGATGCTCTTCTCATAAGCTTTTTTACTCCTGAGTGCTTTCATGTCCCTTCCCTACTCTGGCCCACTGCTATTCCTGCTTCGCAGAAGGTTTGTCCTCAGAGATGGAGAGCATGCAGTATCTCAGGCAGGATTCTTGTGAGCTTTGCACAAGGAGCTGCAGAACTGAGATGCTTTTAAATCAACATCCAGCCAACAACACAAGGGAAAAGTTGAATACCTATCCCCTAGGAGCTGGGAATGGATATGGGGTAGCAGTGCTTTGCAAATGCTTAATGAACTAGATCTTATTTATTTATTTACTTTGTCCTTCCCCCACTAATATATTCTATCAGTTTGGAATCCAGATGTTTGTGCAATGAATGAGTAATAGTGATAAATAATAGGCATTTAATTCAAGTGGCTTTAACGTACTCTGGTTATTACTGGATTCCATTTAAAAGTTCCTTATTGACTTAAATCAAATGTTATACTCAGTTGTGCTGTAAATTGGAAAAGAAATTCCACATGACCTAATCTAGTTAATTCAGGCTGGATACCTGATCCTCAAATGAATATGTGGTAATCGCTCATCAGTTTTCTGGCACAGGCAGTGACAACACATATAAATCATACAGCCTCTGTGAGATGGTAAATATCTTTCCTCTAGAGCCCTTTCTGTGGGATTGGATTATTAGTGCCAGACATTGATTTCTGAACAAGAGCTCACAGCCATATTGCTTGAATGCTCAGATGTTTTGCATACTACAGCAGCCCCCATCAGCACTGGTTTCTACTCATCAAATGTTCTTTTCTTTCCTTCACATCAAATATTTTGATGCTAAGTGAGAATTTATAAACAGAACCAAATTAGCCACAACTTCCTGTGGGCTTTTACATTTTACTGGGTTAGTGAGTGATCATTCCTTTAGTGCTACTGGAAATGCTAAAGCCATACTGCTGCTGGAGTCCATTAATGGAGGCTTTGCTCCCTGGCTGGAGAACCTGGGGCTTGAAAAGCTGCTGCTGGGAGAGGTGTGCAACCTTCTGGCCTCAGGGATCTGCTGCTTGTTAGGTTTTTGCTCAAGTGCCAAGTTGTGCAAAGAATCAAGGGTGTGTGGTGTTCTGTTTTGAGGGCGCTCTGGCCTTCTGAAGCAGCTAAAATGGCCAACATTCAGCTGGTTTGGAGGTGAAAATGGAGACACCTGCTGAAAATGGACACCACCTGAAAATGGAGGAGAAACCTTCTGATAGGAGCTGCCTAGCTGATGTTATCAAGAGACCCTTCATCACAACTGGTCTGCAGAGCTTTTCTTGTGTTTATTCTGAATTCTGTTGTTTTCTCTCCCCTGGCAAAGCTTGTTAAAGTGCAAAACTGAAGTCCTGGCCCTCATGGGCACGGTCTCATCTCCAGTTGTTCATGTTGCCCTTGGAGAAAGGCACCCATAACCCTTTGGAAACCGTGTTTAACCTCAGGCCATACCCAGGCTTTTCTTGGCAGTGTCTCAGTAATATGGGGTCATTTTGCTGTCTGTGTGTCCCTGTCTTGGTGAGTGGTGTGGCTGTGCCATGTCACAGGCAGCAAAAGGCCTGAGCATGGTGCCCTCTCCAGGAAGGGACAAACCCAGGATTAACAGGGCAGCGCACTGAGACAGGACAAGCCTCAGGGGACAAAACCTCTGGCTGAGCTGAGCTTTGTGGTGTGGGTTTCTTTGGGGACATCAATGTCTTCCAGCAGGGCTAGCCTGCCAGCCAAGCTCTGGAGATGTGTGCATGCTGTCTGGATTTTTATACCTACATTTAAGGACTTGCCCAAGAAAATCAAACCATACACCCACAGGGACAATGTGGGGAGGAACAATTACAGCAATAAATAAAGATTTCTGCTGGCATGCCATCCCAACAGGCTTTACTGTCTCTTCACCAAGTGATCTGCCATTTGTTAGCAATTGCTTGTTAGGGCTTTTCTGCTCTAGGCCTGTTCTTGCTGTGTTGTGTATATTTTACTCATCCTGACAAGAGAAAAAGAACTCTATTAGTAGAGGCACTAGCAATTCACAGTGCCTATAACATCTGTGACAGGACTAGAATTACAAACCACATCAGCATATTTCTTTTGTTTGGTTGGTTTCTCTCTGTTTGGGAATTACGTTAACTGTCTCACATTTTTGGTTGTCGGTTATTTTTTCCCTGTTCTCCCATGGCTTCTTTGTGAAAGCCATTTGTTTCATCATCCTTCCTCATTCTTTGTAAACGTGGCCTGCAGGTCTGGGCTGGCCGAAGCCCACAGGAGCTGGCAATGAAAGGACGTGAGGCAGTTGTCTCTTTGGATGGGAAGGTGGTGTGTTCCTTCCAGCCTCCAGCACTCTTTTCTTAGGCAGTTCAGAACAGCCTCTAGTGCATTAAAAGCACTTAGGTGTATTTCTCACCTTCCAAAATCCGTTTTTGACTTGTCTGTGGTGTTTTCCCCTCAAGCCTTCTTCTCCTACTGATGTTCTGTTTCTTTTTTACCAGCACAGACACCTCATGGGAATAATTTTGCCTGTAAGGTGTCTAGTGCTTTCTGCACTTCCATATATTCACTTCCATACTTTCAGTAATTAAGGCACAGTTTTCTGTGACTGAAATGATGCTGAAATGTCTTGAAAACTGGAATGTGAATGTTGGAGAGGGTGAGCATAAGGGGATAAAGACAGATGAGCTGGTAGTCACCAAACTGTCACACTTTTTAAGGGTAGGGTGGAACCCAAAGCTCTCATGCTGGCAGAAATGATGCTCCAGGATAATATAAATGGAAATATCACTTTGATTAACTGCCCATCTCTCCTCTCCCTTACTCTACCTTGAGCTCTCTGCTACCTTGATAACCACAGGCATGTCCGACTCATCAGGCAGCTTCTATTTAATTGTTGAGCATGAGCCAAATTATTCTTCCTGTCATATTTAAGGCCCTTCATATTGTTAAGTGGTAGTGTGGAGTAAAAAATAATTGCATAGAAATATTCTTAAAACACTGACCTAGGAGGTCAGTGTGCTTTTTTCATTTGTGTTAGAACTCTGTTTTTCCCCTCACTGCAGAGCTTCACTCTTAAATAAAATTTTAAAAAAAGAAAAAAGCAAATTTTAAAAAAACAAAAAAAACCCACAAAAATGCTTTCCTTGTCTGGAGTTTTGATACATAATAAATGCTGCAGGTTTTCATTCATCGTGTTATCTTCAAGTGTTGTAGCATTTGTGTCCTGGTTCATCAAATGTGCCCTGGTTGTGTCATAAAACCACAGAACACAGTGAGCCCCTGCATCAGGGCTATGGAACAGAGATCCTGAGGCAGGAGAATTGGTTTTGCCTCCCCTCTGGGCTCTGGCATCATCCATGATTTTAATGGGAAGGTAGGATAGGAACTTCTCACTGTCAGCATTGTAAGGATCTGCAGCCTTGTCTCAGTAGGAATAAATAAAAGCTGCCTCTTCTCAGATTTTACATTTAGTCCCTCCAAAAGGTGAATGTTACTAACTTCAAAATATTTTCCTTAAAGTATTTGTGAAACTGGCCTATTTGGGGCATGTAAAAACGCAGAATTCCTCCTTAAAATTATTATCATCCTGTTTAAATGCCTGGTTACTCTATCATGCTTTTCTTTTCTACAGAGCAGGCAATGAGCCATGATTTTGAGGGGACAATGATTTGATGACACTGATGGGGCTCTCAAACTCCATTAGGATACATGAATCACAAGTTAATTAGTCATTTTTCCTAATATAGTGAAGTTCTATCTTTAATCCTACAATTTCTTGTCAGATTTATTATTATCTCCTGATGGACTGTTCTGCCTCTTCCCTCAAAACTTTTCATTTTATGAGGTGAAGTTTTTATAGGTGTACAAAATACTAGTTTCTTTTCTTTGAGTAAAAATTTTCCAAGGGTATCCTTTATTCCACACAAGTAAAGATTTGAAAATACAGCTTCAGGAGATTCAAGAATTTCCTACTACAGAGTTTCATAGGCAATTAGACCTAGAAAATTATGAGGTCTGATTGGCACTCTAGATAGAGGATATTAGGGTCTCTTCTCCAGCCACAGAGCTACCCCAAAAGTACATTTGGGAGTTTCCACTTGGAAAAACTCCTCCATTCTAAGGGTAGTGCACAGGTTGGGCACTCTGTGCTGTCAGGTCACAGGAGGATCTGGGGGAGGATGGCCTGGACTCCCTTTGTATGTTGCTGGGGGAGCTGAGCTGAAGTATTGGAAGTCAAATCTGATATGACCTTTCTCTACAAGGTCTTTTAAGGCTAAATTATGCAATTAAGAAGTGACACCTAAATTATTTTCACTTTTAACCCAATAACCAATCCCTCATATCCCACAATGTGAACCTTTTTATCCAATTACACAAAACCACCCAAACCCATGAAGAAGAAGGTAAAGAAGGACCAGCCTCCACCCTACAACCTCCATCTTCGCTTTATATATATTATTGTATTCTACAACCTTAAACTCTAGGTTTTCCACCATGTGGTATTACACACTTCTATTCAAACTCCACACCCACAATCCCAGTTCTATCATTCCATTTTGGAAGCCTTCTCCATGGTCTCAGGTTAAATGCAGTGTTCTCTTGAGGATCAGTGCCTGGCAGCACAGAAAGTTTAAAATTCTCAGCATCCAGGGTCCCAACAAGCAGATGCACTGCTTGGGTAGACCCAGGGTTCTGTCTGTGAGGCTGTTCACTGCTTGCTCTGGTAGGATTGGAGGGGGATTTTCATTTTATGGATGAAGTCTTTTCTAAAAGGTGGCATGTCTGAGGGAACTGGAAATCAACTTTGTGTAGCAGCTGCTCTCCACAAAGAAATCTTCCTTCCAAGTCTGCAAACACTTCATCTCCCTGTCCTGTGTGCAGTTCAGATACACTGGCCCACCAAAACAACCAAAACATTTTCTTGGTTTGCATCTCCACACCCCTTAACACTGCTAGGGCAAGCTAGGCTTGAGGAATGAGCACAAGTATGGTGTAAAAAGTTAATGTTGCCTCTCACTTTGCTGCCAGCAACAATTTGGTAGGAGGTTTCCTCATTTGGGGGAGGAGGGGGTTGATGGTTTGGTTTGGGGTTTTTTTTAGATCCTTAGGTAGCAGAGCATTTCCTATAACCTAAGGATGGCAAGCTTATAAGGCTGGTGAAGAATGTGGGTACTTAAATTTTTTATTTTTACATAATTTTGAAATCCTGAAATTGAAGGTAACAGATACAGCATAGTTGGATGATTACCCCAAATCCAGCTATCTGTTTTATAAACATTAATTGGTGTGACTTTAGTTAAGTTGGTAGAAGGAAACTTGTGGACCAGCTCTTTAAAAAGTGTATTTGCATCGCTTTTTTGCAAGGCAGGAGGAGACCTGAGTGACTTCAAGGAAAGTGAATGTTGTTAGCTGGGCAGGGGGTGGGATGTGAGAGGGAGCAGTTTGAGGGAAACAAGCTGGAATACCATGCAGAACAGGAGGAGGAGTTGAGGAAAGGGAGGAAGGAGAAGGTGGGAGACTGAGGAAGCTGTGGGCTGCAGCTCTCCCTATGGGTGTGGGTATGAGAGGGGAGCCTGGCTGTGGGAGAGCTGGAGAGGAGAGGTGTTTCATAGATATTACTATATTCTAAAACCCCAAACTCTAAGGTTTCTACCATGTGATATTACACACTTCTAATCAAATTACATACCTGTAATCTCAGTGCTATTAATCAATTTTGGAAGTCTTCTCCATGGCCTCAGGTTAAATACAGTGCTCTCCTGGGGGTCAGAGTCTGTCAGCACACAAAGTCTAAAATTCTCAACATCCAGAACTCCAACAGAGAGGCTCTAGAAATCAAACTGAGAAACTGGGACAGCTCCAGCAGCAAGAGTTTTAATTGTAAAACTGCAGAAAAATAGACATTTTTTTCCATGTTTTTGTTGCAGAATCCAAGCCCATGTGCAGGTATGCGCTGTTTTCAGCTGTCATGTTCATTCCTGGCTGCTGACAGAAGGTTTGGGGAGCCAGACCTGGGTTGCTTTTGAATTACAAATTGAGAGATTGGCCATGAAGCTGCTCTGTTACACAAACTTTCCAGCTACCACCATGTAACCACTGTATTCAACAGCACATTATCCTGCTGCAAGCTACCTGCTTGGTCTGAGTTTATCTCAGCACAGCTTCTTGCAAATGAATCCTTCCCCACTCCTTTCAAAGCTCATGTTTTGTTGCCTTTCGGTCAAAATTACCTGCTCCTTTTAATTACCCCCTGCTCTACTGTTTGAGACTTGGCACAGCATGCAGTATTGAAGGAATTTCCAGTCCAGACTGCAGATTGACTCTCCTGGAAAAAATTCACATGGAAATCGGGGAAATAAGTGAATTTTCTGAAAAGCAGAGTGAGCCTCTCTTGAGGGAGAAAAAGGGAGTCAGGGTTTAATAAAGGATTAGACAGTTCCTGCTTTCAAAAGTGACAGTTGAGAAGGAACTACTCCTTCCATACACAGCGATGAGCAAGTGCTCATGTGCTCTGTGGAATATTATGGCTCATTGCCTGCCCTGTAGATCAGGTAAGCCATCATGTGGAATGCATCTGAGAGCATTTCCACCAGCTTCATATGAGGCTCGTTCTGCTGAAGGCTCACAATTGTAATTCAGGGCTTCTCCATGGAAGGCCCAAAGAAGTGTTTGTGCCTGCTGCTTGTTGCAGACTTGAAAACAGAGGCTTGTGTTGAGTCCTCAAAGCATTCTGCTCAGCTGCAATGCTTAAAAAGGAAAAGAGAGATGAGAAATTACGCATGCTTCTCTGTTCAGAAGTGTGCTGGTGAGAAGGAAAGTGATCTGCTCTGGTTGGAACTCCAAGGAGTAATCTCCTTTCCATGTCAGGAAATTTCCCACAGAAGCAGTTTGTAGACTGCTGCTCTGAGAGAGCATTGTGGTAAACTGTTGGCCAGACACGTCCCACCCAGAAATATTGGGATTTATATTCCATAGTAAACTCTGTGTTTTCTGAGGCCAGTGAAACATGATGCACTTTGCTGCAGGACTTTGAATTTTTTTTCATTTTTTCAGGAAACACGCATGTGTTGTTGTGGAATACCACTGCCAACTTTTATCTTGTGCTCCGCTCAAAAAAAGGAAAAAAAATCAGCCAGGAATGAGAATTGAAATGAAAAGACTTTTTTTGGTTGTAATGAGTATTTCTTGGTTGTGAATTCTAAAGGGGCTTGAACAGGTGTAAGAACCTTTCCCAGAATGACATCTCATGGCTCCAAACACCAGAGTCCTGACAGGACTGCCAGAGGGAATCACACCCAGTTAGCTGCTGGATGTGTGCATGCATGGCTGCCTCCCTGCCCTTCAGCCCCAGAGGCAGCAAAACAGCTCTGTTCTGAGAAAAGAGGGAGGAAGAAGAAGGAAAAGAGTGTTTAAAGGTACCTGGAGTAAGTGACCTGTCTGGGAGCCTGTCTGCCCATCCATGAGCTGCTGTGACACTGCTCCTGTGATGTCTTTTAGGAACTACTTAAAAACAGAGGCCAGACAAAACTTAGGGAATAAAAAGCAGTTATATTTATTGAAGGGCTTTCAGGTGTATTTTGGGCAGATGAAGTTCCCCCAGGGGCTACACCCAAAAATGGACCACAGTTCATGGATTTTCACACTTTTATAAGTTTGGTCCATTTGCATAGTGGGGGATAATCTGACAATTACAGCTTTAGGCAATGAAGTCGTTTACCCCAAGTTTGCTGCCCCCAACTCATTTTTGTTTACATTTCTCAGGGCCTGAGGCAGTGAGGTGTCCTTGATTGCCAGGCCTGAAGAGGAACTGTTGTGCCTGACCAAAATAGGAAAGCAGCAGCTCACACTGTGCATGGAGTTTAGAGTTATACACTAAAGAACTGCAGGATTACAAATACATGAAAAATATAAAAGTTAAAATTATAAGGCATCAGCTGAAGTACTCAGGTGCACAGCCCTATGGCAACCTGGCCCACCAGGGAGGGATGAGAGAGCAGGTCAGAACTGAGGAGGAGATCCCAAATCCATCTCTATATTGAGGCTGTCTGAATAACTTGGTCAGTGTGGTGTGATGCTTATGTATAGAGCAGAGCACAAAGCCTAAGTGAGGTGTTTGGGTTTCATGGTCTGCATAGGAAGATACAGCTCAGCTTTGGGTCAGTTCCATAAAGGGGCCTCAGATCCTGTGCACAGGGCACTGCAGGATTAGGTGATGTTTTCTACACTTCACTTGGAAAAGTTTCTGTCTCTGCACACCACGTGAGCATTGTCAGGTCTCACAGACCAAGGTTTAGGAAGGTTTTTTTCTCCTCACCCATTCCTGTCATCCTGACTTCTGCTTTCCTCCCCAGAGACAAGCATTTATGTTCCCTAGAATTCAGGGTCCTGACCCAAAAGCTGTTTAAATTTTCAGGAATGGTTTCACTCTGTGCAAAACCTGCCTCTCCATAGCTCTGGATAGAACAGGGCAGGTCACAGACATTCCTTCCTGGGCTGGCAAGAGCAGCTCTTTGAGCACCACCCAAGGCAGGGGATGAAGATCTCCTCCTTCCAGGATGTTCCATATTCCAGGCTAGGTTTGAAAACTTGTCTCTTACATTCACTTTTTCTGCCACTGGAGCCAAACCCCATATTGAGATTGTAGCAATTGCAAGATATTTGCCCATCTTTGATGGGTGGGAAGAGGCTGGAATTAGTAAATCATCTCTCTTAGCTGGAGTCTGGGGTTTTCTCTCATGCCCACAATGCCCTGACTTCCCTCAGGAGCCTGACCAGACATGTGGCTTTGGACTTCCCTCACCATATTAAGAGGTAATAGAGGTGTTACAGACACAAGCCAGAACTGCCGCCAGTTTTCAGGGAATTTACTGTGCATCTTTTTTTCTGTACTGATTTTGGATATGAATACAAGAAATGCCATTGTATTGTATTTGCTGGGAAATGTCCTCACAAAGGCAGGAATGAGGAATCTGACTCCATGTTCTCAGAAGGCTAATTTATTACTTTATAATACCATATTATATTAAAAAATGCTATACTATACTAAAGAATACAGAAAGGATACTTACTGAATGGTAAAAAGATAATAATGAAAACTCCTGACTCTTTCCAGAGTCCCAACACAGCTTGGCCCTGATTGGCCAAAGAGTGAAAACAACTCCCAGCAGAATCCAATGGAACAATCACCTGTGGGTAAACAATCTCCAAACACATTCCACATGAGCACAACACAGGAGAAGCAAATGAGATAAGAATTGTTTTCCTTTTCTCTGAGGGTTCTCAGCTTCCCAAGAGAAAAACCCTGGGCAAAGGGATTTTTTCAGAGAATAGGAATGCCACACCACTGCTTGGCTACTGCCTTTGGTATGGAAACAGTCTAGAGCAGCAGGATTCAATTTTTATTTTTGAAGGCTAATAATTCAGGTTTTTCAAGATCATTGTGTGCCACCATATATGCCACCACTTTAACTGCACAGGGAACAGCCTTGTATAGAGCAACTCTGTGAATCTTGGAATGTGTGGAATTCTCACCAGACTGGGGTGTCAGAATAACCAGGGTGGGGCATTTGGGTGTCAGCACAGCTGCTGTTGTGGTACTGCTGGGTGGCTTTGCTGTGACACAGCTCCTTGCAGGGTGAGGTTGTTGCTTTAAATGTGACTGTTTTGGATTGAAAAACATAAAAACAAGATCACTGCTGAGAGTTGCAGGGCTGCCCCAGCTGTGCCCACATCAGGCTGCACTTCCTCCTGCTGTCTGCAAAGGGAGGGATTGCAGGAGCTGGTATCCCCACAGCTCAGGGAGGAGTGCTATCCCTGCATCTCAGAAAGATGAGCTGGTATCCCTGCAGCTGAGAGAGGGGAGCTGAGATTCCTAGAGCTCAGGGAGGTTTGCCTGGAGTTTCCTGGCCTGGCCGTGCCCTAACAGAGGGATTCAAGCCTCCAAGGCAGATTGGCTTTGTCTGGAATATTTTATGCAAGCACCTTGCTGTTGGTGGGACTGTAAAAAGCACCCCAGGATGGGAAGGTCTCAGGCAGATCAGGGAGGTGTCCTTGGGCCTGCAGGGTGAACTCCAGACTGCCACAGGTGACCTGGGCTGTATTTGCTGGGTTAAATTGAACACATTCTCTATTTATTGCTCACAGACCATGACTGTGGCCTACATTAAGGAAGGCTTTACACATAATGTTGTGTATCCAAATCTCAGCAAGCACTGGGGAGTGAAGGTGAGAATTTGTGGTCTCTGGTCAATGTGAGTGTTGAGTTCTGTGATGAAATCTCTTCCTGTACATGGCCTCTACACTAAACAGGCCTCCAATAATACCTGCTGACAGGGGGGTTGATGGTATCTTCACTAGGGGAAAAGAAACTATTAGGACAAAAGTGATTTTTCCACTTGTTACCTGATGAGCTGTGAAGTTCTGCTTCAGCTAAGTGGTGTGAAATTATTACCTTGGAGCTGCTGATTAGACTGAGCTCTGGTTTTTGCTACAGGCTCTGTGATAACAGAGAAAATGGACACCTGCTCTGGGTCTGCTCTCAGGAGATGCTTGAAAAGCTGATGCCTGGTGATATAGCACTCAACTCCTTGCAGATAAGCAATGGTTATCTCAGTCAAAATTCTTTTTCTGTTGACCTTTAAGCTAGGTCAGGACCCTGGATTTCTGTTCAGTTACTTTGCTTTTAAACTGTCCAAAAAATATTGTTTCTGCACACTGATGCAGCTGTGTTATAATTGTTAAGTATGAAGTTTGTTGGCAGTCTCGTGCTTGGTGTTACCATTTCTCACCTCCTTGTTAATTAACTCAGAGTTCAGTGACAGCCTGGGAGTCTTTCTGCATTTCCCATCAGAGATTTGATGCAGATCTGGATTTTATCATACTTTGCTGTACTATATTCAAATGTGTTTAAATAATAGGTGAGAACTGCTAAGTAAATACTTAGAATGTGAATATATTGCATGACAACAAAGATACACATAAAGGGAGTTTTTCTAGGCTGCTTATTTTCAGTTTCAATGGAAGTATGAGTTGTTAATGCAGTGACGTGGATCAGGCATCAGAAAGTTCATTTGTATTCTCACTAACAACTACAGGATTGCTTCATTTAATTCCTTGCTTTGATTTTAAAGGTTTGCTTCTTCATTGCACCTAATTTTATGTAATTTTTAGCAGTTGTGAAAAATGAGCTTAGTCCCATCTCTGCCTTTCCACTACAGATAGGCTTTTTTGTTTGTTTTTGTTTGTTTGTTGTTTGGTGTTGTTTGGTTTGTTTCTTTTTAAATTCATGTGCTCCCACTTTTTTTTGCACACAGTGATGATGCGGCCTTAGAATCAGCATGTTTGGAAAGTTGCACTGGCAGAAACAACCCCAGCTCCAAACATTTATTCTCATCAGAGCAGTTTTCTGAACCTATTTGCTTTCTGGGTGGGGAGTTAATGCAATGGGTGAAAGAAACTGGGCTGGGACAAGCTCTCCATGGGGCTATACTTGAAGTAGATGCAGCTCAGGTTGTACCTGTGTTACTCCATTGTGCAGTTTACTCACAGTGAGATGTTCAGAAGACATTGATTTATATTTTACTACTTTACTAATAACAGTAAAAAGCATTAGTACAGTGTAGGATTGGTAGTGTTTGGGGTTTTTGTTTTGTTTTAAAATCCAAATTTCACCTTCTAAAGCTAGAATGGCTCTATTTTGTATTCCCATGAGCTTCTCTTTTGGTTCTGGACACATAAATATGGTCACTTGTTGCTTTAATCTGAATGGCAATGGTGTTCCCCATATTGGTTTTACCTTTAAAAATGCTGAGGAGTCCTGAGCTGCTCAGGAGCTCACTCTGTGCTGTTCTGGGCTGGTTCTTTTCCCCCAGGCAACACAAGGAAGCTGCAGGGTGCTGTGTGGGGTAAGGCTCTGAAGGAATTGCCCTTCTTGCATTCCAGAGAACCTCTCCCACCCCATGAGGCTCCATTTCAAGTGCAGGAGGAGATGCAAGCTGGTGGATTTTGTGGCTGGTGTGGGTGTGCATTTTTTTTTTGACACACAGTTGAAAATGTCCTTGCAAGTTGTGGACCCAAAAGGCTGTTTGACGGACAAAGGAGGAGTTTTGTATGGAACTGTCCAGCCAAGGTTCTGGTACCTCAGTTCATGCCTCCTGGCAGCTGTCTGGGCTGAAACCAACAACTGACTACTTCCATGACTGCTTTTTCTCCAGAATTTAGCTCAAAATGTTGTTTGATTGGTTGGAACTAGACTGTGTGTACAGGTCTCAGCCACCATTCAGAAAAAGCCCCAAGTATAATAAATTCAGGATGCTCACAGGGCCATAGTTACAAACAAAATTCAATTGGTGTGACTGTGGATATATTATTTATTGCTGTGCATTATTAATGACCTTGTAACACACCAGTGACAGCAAATCAGAGGCAAAAGGGAATAAAAAAAGCACATAAATAGTTGAAATAAATAATGTATCTGCTTTCAGGTCATGAGTCCATCATTTCAGCAGTAGTGGGTTTCTCTGGTTTGTTTTTCTGTCTTTTTAGTTCAGTACTGCTTGTTTTTATTTGATCACTTGCCTTCTGCTACTAGATTAGTTAGAGAAGGCTGTGTGCTGCTTTTATAATCAGATGATGAATTAATTCTTTCCCTTCCTTCTGGTTGTGTTTTGGATTTCGATTATTGGAGCGTTATTGTCGAGGCAGTCACGACACAAAGTAGAGACTACAAGCAGTCTTAGTTAGCAATTCTTTATTATTGAACATAGCTGACTTTTATACACTTTTGAATTGTTTATGCTTCTTCTACTTTAACTATTGGCTACAATAAGTTAACATAATACTATTGGTGAAAAGTTATAGTGACTTCAACTAACTTTCTAAAAATACTTCGGTTAGCTGTAAAGTTTTCTTTTTTTTCTTCTGTCTCTTTACTTACAGCCTTAGAGAGAGCTCTTTACCAACTTCTTTTTACTTCTCAGTTTCTTCTTACTCTTTTAGATAACAAGCCCACTCTCAGCCCTTTCCACATCAGAGTAGCCTGGCTACTGATTTCAGTAATTCTTCAATTATTTACCTGTGAAACACAAGCTGGCAGCATGCAGAGCCTTTTTTGTGGTTTTGGGTGTCTGAACCTCTGAACTCTTGCTGGACAAAGCTTGGGAGACAGCTTGAGGAACCACTCCCCTCTTCTTGGTGGGCACACCTGGGTGAGCACAGGTGGGCTAAGGATTCTGTGTCTTGGAAAGACATTTTGAGTTGCAGATTCCTGCAGCATTCCAGGCGTGTGACTCCTTGTCCCCTCCCTCCCCACCCTGGGGACCTGTAGATCCAAACAGAGGGAAGTTTGGGTCTGAGTGTGAATTGGATACCATGACATGAAATATTGTATCTCATTTCTGTATTGGGCTCAAACATGAAGAAAGTAAGAAAAGGAAGTAAAACAAATATTTCTTCTAAGTCCTGATTTTCTGTGGCTGCTATAGGGTAGTGACTGGGGGATTTTTTGCCTAAAGCAATTAATTTCTTCCTCCAAGTGTGTGCCATTTCTGGCAGCAGATGAATTTCTCAGGCTGGCTCTGGTGCAGGTGCACAGGTCAGTGCTGTGGATACTGCTCTGAGCAGCTGCTGATTTACAGGAACAGATTCTCTCCTGTTCTCTGCTGCACAGAGATGAAATCTTTACAGATTTGTAAAGAATGTAAATGAATGAGTGAGCAAAGGAGCTGGCCAGCATTTAGGTGATTGCAAGGTTGGGTCCCTGTAGTAAGAGCTTCTTAATACCTCATTCCTTGATCAAATTCCTGGCCTTTGCTGAAGAGCTTTTAAAATCAACTTCCAGATGTTAAAATATTCCGTTTATGCTTGATGGGGCTGACTGTTGTCAGATCACATTTCTGCTTTTAAAATTCAGTTCTTGCTTTGATCAGCAACACAGAGTGATCGGGTACATTTATTATTCCACAGATATGAGCTGGCAAGAGATTTTTCATGCATCAGCTCTGGTGGAGGGAAAACAGGCAGGGCAGGAACTGTGACAATGAGGAAGAGGATTGCATCTTGCTCCCCAGTGGGTTTGTCCAAAAGAAGTAAGCAGAAAGGCTTGGAAACTCAGGCAAAAGTGTGGAAATTCAGTGCTTCAAAGTGTAGACAGAGCATATCTTCAGCTCTCTCATGGTAACAGGTAATTTTGTGGCTCAATCACTGCGTGCTCTCAGCTGCTCTGCCAACACAGAAGGGGGGGACACACATTCACAACACTCTCTGTATATCCAGTGCTCACCCTTTAAAGAAATCAAATTTATTGGTTGTATCAGTGGAGAATAAAAGTCTGAAAAGTACCCATTTGATTTTAAACCTTATGTTAGTTCTTAGGTGTGAATGTTATGCAGGCAGAAGTGTTTCTCTGAGTGGGATGTGAGAAAAGAGCTTCTCTTGGAAAAAGGATTTTCCTGTAAGAAGGTCACTCTGAGTCCTTTCTGCCAGAAGAGGAGGAGGCAGGAAGATGATTCTTGAGCTATGCAGGTGTTTCTGAATTACCTTCTACAATATTTTTTGAAGAGCTTGTGATAGTTGTGATACAAGACAGTGGACCACATAAATCTCAACACAGTGCAAAGGTCTCTGTGTTGGCTCATGATTCCCCTAGAACGTTGGTAAAATACCAGTTTAACTTTATTTTATTATTAATAAACAGTAAAAAAAAACCCTCAACCAATCACCAAAGCAGCAAAACAAAGAAAAACCCAGCCAAAATAGGTCAGGAATTTGATCTGTTTGGCTACTCCTTTTCCTGGAAGCACTCAGACATTTTCAAGGTAACTATATTTAAATTTATTTGAAAATACTCATAGCAGCAACTGTAGTGAGTGGTCAGCACTCCACAGAGCTGCTGCTCATTGCTTGTGTTAATGTCAGTGCAGCAGTGGGGCATATTTGTGGCACTTTAATTTTTTTTTTTTTCATGAAGGGCCACAGAAGACCACATGGGAAAAAATTCCCACTTTCAAAATTGCTGGAAATTGCAGGAAGGGGTCAACAGGCACTTGTGGCTTTTCAAAGTAGTGCAAGTGCTCCATCTACAGCTCAGAACATGTCCTGAGATCACTGTGCAGTACCCTCAGAATCATTTTCTTTAGAATCTTAATTAAAGATAAAACCACACTGCTAAAATCTCCCTCAGTGATCCCACCAGTGTGACTCAGAGTAGCCAGCTTCCAACAGAGAGGTTCTGCACGGCACAGGATGCCTCCCCAACCCAAGGTGACAGAAGTGCCAACTCGGGCTGGTTTGACAGTGCCAAGTGGCTCCTGCAATCAGGAACCGGGGCTGGTGAGTTTTGTTTGCCAGGGAAAAGGGCCGGCGTTGCTGTTTGGGGGCCTGTGGCCGGGAGTGGCCAGCTGGCTCCCAAAATTCCGCATTGCGCAGGATGCCACCCGTACCCAGGGCTGGCGCTGGTGTTCAGTTGCCTGTGGTGCTAAGTGGCTGGCCATCTGCTGGTGTTCTGAAATCCAGGTCGCCCCTGCCCCATCCCTCACTTCCCCCACTGCCCACCGGTGACTCCCAGCAGCAGCATCTGGGAGCCCAAACAGGAGCTTTGGGATGACACACAGACATTGTGGGCTGAGGGGCAAAGACAGGGGGGGCTTGACAGGTGGGGAGCTGGCACTGAGGGTTAGGGGTGCAAAGGACACAGGGTAGCAGGTAGGGTTAGGGTACAGGTGCAACCCTAATGGTGGGACAGCCCCAGAACCCTCCCAGCAGGTGCAGGCAGTTACCCCAATTAATAGGCAGAGATGATGTTTGGAGGCCACAGAGTTATAGGTAGGGATTGAAGAGCTTTTTAGGGTTTTTTTTTTAGGGTTTTTTTTTTTTCAGGGATTTTAAAGGATATATTAGGGATTTTTTTTTTGCAGGAGTTTTTTAGGAATTCTCTAGGAATGTTTAGGATACCTTTAGGGCTTTTTCAGGGCTTTTAAAAGAATTATTTGGGGTGTTTTAAAGGCTGTCTTACTACTAATTGGAATTGTTAGGGGTGGTTTTGGGTATTCTTGGGGCTTTTTTACGACTACTCAAAAGTTTTAGGGCTTTTTGAGGAGTTTTGAGGGTATATGGAGAACTTTTTTAGGACTAGGGTATTTCTAGGGTTTTTGAGGGAATTTTTTAGGCATTTTAGGGTCTTATCAGGGTATTTTAAAGATCTTGGGGGTATTCCCAGAGCTCTTTTAGGACTATTTAGAGACGTTTAAAGGTTCTTTGGGGATTTTAAGGGGTGTTTTGGGGGCTTTTTAAAAGTAGGGTATTTTTAGTGTATTCTGAGGCTATTTTTATGTTTTTGTGGAGTGTTTAGGGCACTTTGAAAACTAGGGCTTTTTTAGGGAATTGATTGGGTTTTGTTAGGGTCCTTTCAGGGCATGACAGAGGCTGAGGGGCAGCTTGAGGGGCACTGTGGGGGCTTGAGGGTGGCAGAGGCTGGGAGATGAGGGAGGAGCAGGGAGAGGGCACAGTGGCTGACACACAGAAATGCTGAGGGTGGCAGGGGCAGCTGGAGAGTGACGCTGAGGGGCAAAGGAGAGGGATTAAGAGTGACACACAGGAGCTGAGGGGGGCAGCTGAGAGGGGGCTTGAGGGTGAGAGCCTGAGGACTGGGGGGAAGAGGGGAGGGCTTGAGGGGTAAACAGAGAGGGCTTTAAGGGCTGGACAGTGCAGTGGAGATCAAGGCTGCAGGGTGCAGCTAAGGAGGCAAGTTAGGGTACAGGTACCACCCCCCAGCCCTAACCTCACCTAACCAGCCCCCCTAAAAAAAGCCTTTTTCCCACACAGCAGCACAACACAGCAACTCTAACAGCAAGACCAGACCACAACCCACTCAATGAGACAAGACAGCAAACCTCACACCAGGACAACGAGAGAACAGTCAGAGGAAAAATCCATGGCAAAAAGGTAGGGAAGACATCTGAGGGTTAGAGAGAAACAGCTGGGGCTGGGAGGGTGAGCAGGATTTTACAGGACTTTTCCACAATTTCTAAGAATATACATGGGATTCTTGAAGGTTTCTTGGGATATTTTTGGCTTTGCATTAGCATAAGGCAGTCTTTACTCCCTAGAGTTAGGGTTAAACCTAGGGTTCCAGCTAGGGTTAGGATCTGAAAGCAAAAAGCCCAGAGCTCCAAGCACACTGCAACTGCAAAAGACATCCCAAGTAGCTCATAAAACTGCCACAAGATGGCTTCCAACTACAACTTTTTCCTTGGAGCCAGCCTTAACCCATGGCTGCTTTTAAAGCCTAGGGTTAGGTTTAGGGTTCCAGCTAAGCTTAGGGTTTTGAAACCACAAAGCCCACAGCTCCAGGTACTCTGCAGCTGCAAAAGACATCTCAAGAAGAGCAAAAACATGCCACAACATGGCTTCCACTACAGCTTTTTCCTTGGAACCAGCCATAGCCTTATGCACTGTTTACTGCCTAGGGTTGGGGTTTTGAAACCACGAAGCCTAGAGCTCCAGAAACACTGCAGCTGCAAAAGGCATCCCTAGATGTACACAATACTGCCACAGCTTGCCTTCCACCACACCTTTTTCCTTGGATCCAGCCTTAGCCCAAGGCTGGGTTTAGTGCCCAGAGTTAAGGTTCCAGCTAGGGTTAGGGTTTTGAAACCACAAACCCCAGAGCTCCAGGCACACTGCAGCTGCAAAAGGCATCCCAAGGGGAGCACACAACTGCCACAACATGGCTTCCACTACTCATTTTCCTTGGATCCAGCCATAGCCTAACATACTGTTTATTGCCTAGAGTTAGGGTTCCAGCTAGGGTAAGGGTTTTGAAACCACAAAGCCCAGAGCTTCAGGCACAAAGCAGCTGCAAAAGGCATCCCAAGGGCAACACAAAACTGCCACAACATGGCTTCCACTACAGCTTTTTCCTTTGAACCAGCCTTAGCTTTAGGCTGTGTTTAGTGCTAGGGTTAGGGTTTTGTCTTGGTTTTGGAAGACAGGAGTCTGCTAAGGAAGGCAGGAGTGTCCCCTGAGATGGAGAATGTAAACCCTCCCCACTTCTCCAAATTGCTATAAATTTTAAATTAAGGGGCTGTAAGGCAAAAAAATGGGAGCAGGAAATAACAGTTCTTTAATAGGGAAGAAAAAAAAGAATAAAAGGATAAAACAAACAATGCAGTACACTAGAATAACACTGATAGAGTCAGAACCCAACCTGACAACCTGTGTGTCAGGGTGTTGGTAGCAGTCCAATAGGAAATGTGGCTGCAGTCCTCCTGAAGTTTCAGGTGTGGTTCTGTTGGAGCAAGGGGGTACTGTAGAGAAGGATGTATTCTTCCTCTGAATATCCAGTGGAAGAAGAGGCAGCTGCTGTTCCTCTGGGGAATCCAGTGGAGAAAGCTGTGCTGGTGTCTCAAAACCTCTGGATTATATCTGGCTTACAATGCTTGGCTCCTCCCTCTGGGCAGTCTCGTCCCACAGCCACTGGAGCTGACAGGTGCCGGCTAGCCGCTCCTGGAGTGACCGGTGGAGACCACGAATCCCGCCACTCCCAGGTTCTCTGCAAGAACCCTGAGTAGTGGCTCCATCTGCGGCGTGATGACGCAGGCGAGAGTAGGACTGCGAAGCACTGAGGTGAAGGAAGGAAGGAAGGGACACACATGTAGTTGCCAAGGCGCTTTATTGACCCAGGCGGGGCCAGTAATGGTGTCAAGAGAAAAACTGTTAGGGAGGCACTTATAAAGGGGATGGGCGTGATGGGAGGAGACATGAGGGAACCAATGAATGAAGCCCAGGGGAGGAGCAAGGGACACAACTGAACCAATAGGAATGGCCCAGGGGAGGGAAAGGGCTCAGGAGACAAATCATATCATAAGTAAGGGATGACTGACATAGAAAATTCTCAAAATAAAGGGGGGGGTGGTTACAATGATGGACAGGTCACTGGTGGGAAAACAAGGGACAAACAACTCAGGAACAATCCATTATGAGGGAGACCATGGGGGGAACCAAGGGTCAAACCGTAATCTTAACTTATAAAAAATAACCAGCTTCATAATAAAACCTGTATAGAACACACAATGCTACAGCATCTCACAATGGGATGGTGTAGTTCTTATCAGTCATGCAGTGACATTCAATAGCCTGTTATCAACAGATGTCCCCTCCCGAGGGAGGAGTGATTGTTATCACTCAAAGAGAGAGATAAATCAAACTGCCCACTTGACGAACGATAATCTGCCATAGAGATCGTAATAGAAAACATCTTGCATTGCAATATGGAACATTATCCACCCCTTATTCTATTTCCATCTGCATCACAAAGAAACCTTACACGCAGCTCTCACTTAAGGCTAGGTTTCCCTGTGGTACACAACGGCTTTATCCATCTTTCTGCATTACCCACCAAGTGTAACCAGGTCCTTGAGCAAAAACAATTCCACAGATGGGTTTGTCTTTGCTTGAGGTGGGAGTAATCCAAACAGTCTTTCCTAAAATACCTTTCATGTGTGCAACAGGGACTTTATCTTCATCCACTGTGTGCAGGGGTTCAGACTGGGCAGGACCAGCTCGATTGATGGACCCTCTGGAGTTGACCATCCAGGTGGCTTTTGCTAAGTTCATTTCCCAATTTCTAAAAGTCTCCCCCCACCAGTTCCTTAAGGGTAGTTTTAAGTAGTCCATTGAACTGTTCAACCAACTTTCCCAGCAGGTGGTGCATGATAGGGGATATGATATATCCATTCAATACCATGTTCCTGGCCCAGGTGTTGATAAGGCTGTTCTTAAAATGAGTCCTGTTGTCTGACTCAATTCTCTCAGTGGTGCCATGTCTCCACAGGATTTGCTTTTCAAGGCCCAGGATGGTGTTCTGGGCAGTGGCGCGAGGCGCAGGGTAGGTCTCTGTCGCAGACATCTTTCATGAAAAATCCTTTCTTAGGATTTTTCCTTGTGACAAGCTGCAGTTTCAGCAACCAAAGTAAACAATGGTTATCTGCTGCTGTGGAATGCAACAGGTAGACCCATGATTGGTCTCCTGTGGGTGTTTGGATTTCTTGACCACTCATGGCAGAGCTGGCTCTTGCTCTGTCTGAGACACAGATCTTTGTTATTCATTCTTTTTCTATTCTTAGCTTAGCTAGCTTCTGAAGAAACCCTTTCCTTTCTATTGCTTTTTAGTATAGTCTTAATGTAACATATATCATAAAATAATAAATCAAGCCTTCTGATCATGGAGTCAACATTCTCGTCTCTTCTTCATCCTGAAAACCCTTGTGACCACAGTCACAGGTCTCCAACCATCCAGTGGTGGCTTCCACCATGGCCAGCACATAGCACTTGCCTTGGCGTGTCGGGGGCAGTGGGATGTAGTCAGTCTGCCAGGCCTCTCCATACTTGTACTTGGACCACCACCCACCATACCATAGGGGCTTCACTCGCTTGGCCTGCTTGATGGCAGCACACGTCTCACAGTCATGGATGACTTGAGAAATACTGCCCATGGTTAAATCCACCCCTTGGTCTCATGCCCACTTATAGGTGGCATCTCTACCCTGATGACCTGAGGCAACATGGGCCCATCGAGCTAGGAACAACTCCCCCTTATGTTGCCAATCTAAGTCTGTCTTTGACACCTTTATTTTTGCTGCCTGGTCTACCTGCTCATTTTTTCGGTGCTCCTCATTAGCCCGATTCTTGGGAACATGGGCATCTACATGGCAGACTTTCACAGGTAGCTTCTCCAACCGAGTGGCAATGTCTCCATTCATCAGCAGCCCAGATTGGTTTTCCCCTACGCTGCCAGTTGGCCTTTTTCCACCTTTCCAGCCAGCCCCAAAGAGCATTGGCTACCATCCATGAATTAATGTAAAGGTAGAGCTTTGGCCATTTCTCTCTGTCAGCAATGTCCAGGGCCAGCTGAACAGCTTTGAGTTCTGCAAGTTGACTTGATCCACCTTCTCCTTTGGTAGCTTGTGCAACCTGTCGTGTGGGGTGTGGGGCTCCATATGGCTGCTTTCCACTTCTGGTTCATCCCTACGATGCGACAGGAACAATCAGTGAAAAGAGTGTAGCGTGTTTCCTCTGGTGGCAGTTAAATGGAGGAGCTTCTTCAGCATGTTCCACTGGTTCTTGTTCCTCTTCATGAGTGAGAGCAAAGTTCTCACCTTCCGGCCAGTTTGTAATTATCTCCAAAATCCCAGGGCAATTCAGGTTTCCAATACGGGCGCACTGTGTGATAACAGCAATCCATTTACTCCATGTAGCATCAGTGGCGTGGTGGGAACCTTTCCTTTAAACATCCGCCCCGGCACCGGTAGTCGGGGTGCCAAGAGGAATTGTGCTTCTGTGCCAATCACCTCTGAGGTAGCCTGGACTCCTTCATAGGCAGCCAAGATTTCCTTCTCTGTGGGGGTGTAGTTGGCTTTGGACCCTCTGTAGATTCAACTCCAAAATCCCAGTGGTCGATCCTGAGTCTCCCCAGGCACCTTCTGCCAAAGGCTCCAAGACAAGCCATTGTTCCTGGCTGCAGAGTAGAGCACGTTCTTTACCTCTGGTCCCATCCTGACTGGGCCAAGGGCAACCGCATGAGCGATCTCCTGCTTGATCTGGGCAAAAGCTTGTCACTGCTCAGGGCCCCAGTGGAAATTGTTCTTCTTGCGAGTGACCAGGTAAAGGGGGCTGACGATTTGTCTGTAATCGGTAATGTGCATCCTCCAAAAACCTATGGCACCCAGGATAACTTGTGTTTCCTTCTTGCTAGTCGGTGGAGACATTGCGGTGATTTTGTTGATGACCTCAGTGGGAATCTGATGCTGTCCATCTTTCCAATTCACTCCCAGGCAACAGAACCCACTGTCTCTTGGTTGGTGTTGGCATTAATCATTCCAATAATGGTGGTGTATTGAGATGGCCCCAGATTTGCCAGGCTCCACAATATTTGTCCTGTGCACCTGACCTTGTCAGGGTCATTATCATGCTGTCCATCCCTCCCAAAGAGTACCTCCAATACTGCCACTCTCTCAGCTGTTGGATCCCTTCCTCAAGAGTCTTACAGCGCATTCTATGGTGCTGGTCCTGCATTCTTTCCCTGTGGACAAACCTCTCTCTGACACTTATTAAGAGCTGTTCCCAGAGGGAAAGGGACCCTGGCTCCCTTACAAAAATCTGATTGATACCTGAATCCTGGGTCAAGAGTCCCAAATTCCTTGCCTCACCACCATCCAGCTGGATGCCTGTGCCCATAAGTTCCCAGACCCGAAGTAGCCAGGTTGTATAAACCTCACGTCCCCGTCGTACAATGTCTTTGTGCAGATTACAGAGACTTTTGTACGTCAGGGACTCGGTGATGATCGCAACCTCTGGCTCCCCTGTGGGTTGTGAGGGCCCTCCCCTATCTGGGTGCTCTGCTTTCATCTTAGATCTCTTTGTTTCTACAGGGGCAACTGCTGCTGGCTGGGATTGCCTTTGCAGTTCATCTGGAACCTGGACAGTTGTAAAATCTGTGTGTTCTGCTGCTGCACTATTAGACTCTCCCTCTTCAAGGCAGGGGGAGGGCTTCTCACCAGCTGGGGAAGTGTATTCCTTCAGCACCTGGCCCATCTCACATATCTCCTTCACCAGACCCCCATCCAATCTGGGTAGTTCACATCTGGGCTGGGCTGTGGGGCAGGGTCAGGCTCTGGGGCAGCAGCATCACTAGGCTCTGGTGGCGTATTAGGTTCTGGGGTAGGTGTCAGGGTGGTTATCCAGGTTAGTCTCCTCTTCTCTCTAAATGCTAAATAGAACAGGCCTATCAGCAACATCAGCCACTGTATGATATCATTAATATTTAGAGTGGATCTGAACCCTTCAAAAACTGGTGGGGCAGACCCAAAGAGATGGTTAAAGGGATGGGAGAAGATTTCGCCCAGTGTCATTTCCTTACAGCAGATGCCATTATTGATGTAACCCCAAAAACATACAGTGAGTGTGTGATAGCTGTGAATCCATGTGCATGCTTTCCAGAGGAAGTTAAAAATCTGTGAATTCCTCACCTTATTCACCCATAAAACAAACTGGATAATAGACACAGTAGCCTTGGACCCATGTTAGATAAGGGCCTATAAATGGGAGAAATACAGCCATGATCATGTGCCACCCAAACCAGGGCAAGCTGGACCACATGGTGTTGCTTAATGAGGTTTCTATAGCCGCACACAAAAAATTAGATTACTCAAGAACTGCTATTCCCTTTTTGTTTCTGTGCCCTCGAGCCCCACATTGGGCGCCAAAATCTCTCTTGGTTTGGAAAGACAGGAGTCTGCTAAGGAAGGCAGGAGCCTCCTATATGATGGAACATGTAAACCCTCCCCACTCTTCCAAATTGCTATAAATTTTAAATTAAGGGGTTGTAAGGCAAAAAAATGGGAGCAGGAAATAACAGTTCTTTAATAGGGAAGAGAAAAAAAAAAAAAGGATAAAACAAACAAGGCAGTACACTAGAACAACACTGACAGAATCAGAGCCCAACCTGACACCCTGTGTGTCAGGGTGCTGGTAGCAGTCCAATAGGAAATGTGGCTGCAGTCCTCCTGAAGTGTCAGGTGTGGTTCTGTTGGAGCAAGGGGGTACTGTAGAGAAGAATGGATTCTTCCTCTGAAGATCCAGTGGAAGAAGAGACAGCTATACAGATGGTAATAGAAAACATCTTGCATTGCAATCTGGAACAGGTTTTGAAACCACAAAGCCCAGAGCTCCAGACACACTGCAGCTGCAAAAGGCATCTCAAGGGTTACACAAAACTACCACAACATGGCTTCCACCACAGTTTTTATCTTGGATCCAGCCTTACCCTAGGGCACTGTTTATGGCCTAGGGTTAGGCTTACACATAGGGTTCCAGCTAAGCTTAGGGTTTTGAAACCACAAAGCCCAGAGTTCCAGGCACACTGCAGCTGCAAATGGCATCCCAGAGGAACACAAAAGTGATCAGGTGAAGAGCTTGCTACGTAAAAGCTGAATATGATGTCAAGAATGCTTTGTTGTGGATTACCATTGTTTGGGATCATTTATCCCTTACCCTCCCATGTAGGTATAGGAAAAAATTAAGAAACCACAAGGCTTTTACAGCTGTTCTTCTATTTTGGGATCGTAAGGACTTGGGTTGGTAAACAAAACTGTGGTGAGTTTTACTATTGACTTTATCGCTGTTTCACTTTGAATTAACTGCTCTGCATTTCAGCTTACCCATCAGTATAATGAGAAGAATAATATCTTCCTTCCTGCCCAAAAGATGTTGAATTATGCCTGTGACATCACAGACTTAAAAAGAAAAACCATTGTGATTGAAAGGAAGTATTGGCATGCCACAAGATAACTGGAGTGAGCTGTCTTTCCTCCTCAGCTTCACTGTGATAGTAGAATTTTAATTAGCAGTTCCAAAACTTTGTCTTAGCATAGTCTGGTGACATATCTCAGTAGAGCAGCGTCCTAGGGTGACTTTATGATGCTTGTATCCCCAGCCATCTGTTCTGTTAATGCTGGATATTATATTCTCTGCCTTCAAGACTGGTTCTGAGAGCAAAGGTGGGGAGAAGAAGAAGCACAGAGTTTGTTATCAGAGGCGGCACTCACTCTGCTAAAACCAACACCGCTCCACATTCTGTGCTGCACTGTGTTGTCTGGGCACTGATGGAGCAGAACAGAGTGTTGTTTGCTTTTCAGTTGGTTTAGCTGGCTGAGGCAGAATTTTCCCTGGACTGTCTTTTTTTCTTTCCCTTTTCTTGGAACTGTTCAAACCTGCTCCAGACTGGGACCTGGAGAGCACTGAGAGCTTGCACTTTGTGGCCTATGGGGGCCTACTCTGGGCAGCAGCCTTTCCCAGTGCCGGAGGGATTGATAACAGAGCAAGCATCCACAGGAGAGACTTTCTGAATTTGTTGTCTCTTCAGAGCGGCGACTGAGTTTTGTCATCTGGTATTGTTCATTTTTTGTGCTGGGGAGTGCTTTCCCTGTTAAATAAACAGGTTTTTTCCACTTCTCTCAGAGGAAGTGTTTCCCAGACAAGTTGAGGGGAGGGGCCGTGTAGGTGGGCTTTCTGGGGGGGGCCCCCTGAGACATAAACTTTAAAGAAATTTAGGGATTTTAGAGGAGCTGAGGTTTTAGTTAGAGATAAGCCTTATTAGAGTTTATCAAAATAAACAGGTAGGCCTTGATGACGTTAAGAGTTAGTAGTTAACTAATAATTGATTGCTTGTCAACATCATGTTTGCTTAGCTGGGTTTATCATGAAGAATATAGAAACTCATAAATAGCTTTTAGGAACATAAGACAATTGTAGGCCACCTCTGTTCTGAAACCAATTGAAGATGGGGAATGGGAGTTCTACCAATGGGTTCATTTGTCATATTTGCATTGAAAATGTAGAAAATTCAGAAGCAGGAAGACTTCATTTATTTCCTCATTTTGGAACCCCTCCCCATGAAAGGGACCACCGATTCATTTTGAGGAACAAACTACGCGTGCTTAATAGCTTTTGAACTAATTACCATACAAAGTGGGGAATGGGATGTACCAAAATTATGAATATGTATTTGTCTTTTGGGTATTCAATACTTGTATAGATAAAAAGACTGTTATCACCTCTAAATCACAGTGTGTATTTGGGAGCTATCCCGCACGCTGCCCAGCGTTGCAATAAACATACACTTTCTAACTTTAAACTGTTAGAGAGCCTTTGTCCGTCACAGTTGGATATCAGTACTAGATCAATATTTTTAATAAATCACCCCTTCTTGAGGATTGTTGCCAAATTTGCCCTAAACCAGGACAAGCAGGATGTGCGACTTCGAGAAAGATGGAATCACTTTGGTTGGAAAAGACCTTTAAGAACATGGAGTCTAAATGTAATTAGCAAACACAACCATCAAGAAATGTTGTGCTGTCTGAGGAGAACATGGTTTATCTGGTAAGCTTTGCAAGTATTTGTGTCATCCCAAGCATGCATGTCCAATGCATTAGATGGGTATATAATAAGAAACCTGTGCAAATCAACAGAATGATTCTCAGGGTAGGATATTGGCATGTTTCATCCTTCTTCCCAACTTCTTCCAATGGATTATTTTTATAAAGTAAGGATTGGAATTGTTACTCTTTTGACGGTTCTTGTTGTATTACTGACATTTTTGGCATAGGAATGCCAAATGGGTTAATTCACCTAGTTTTTCAGATAAAGACCAAGATTTAGTGTTGCTTAAGCTGGAGGCAGAAATATTGAAATCCTCCAGTCTCCTTCTTAGTACCTAATTTCTATTACAGTATCAATGCACAATCTTGTCCCTTAAGGTCCAGCTAGCTCAGTTTATACCAACAGGGTGACATTAGTACGGCTCACGTGATGCTGCACACGGAAGCCCTCAGGGTGCACCTCTAGCATACAGTAATTCATGCAGTTGGACCATCCCAGTGCTGACTTTGGATCACCAGAAGAGTAGAACTAGAGAGTCTGATGGAGAGCTCTCTGGAGGAAGTGGCCTGAAGAAGACAGCAGAAATCCCATCTGTGTGTTTGTACAAATAATGTGAATGCCATTTACAGAAAAAAGGTCTTCAAATGGATCTAGCTTTTTCTGCAGATTATTTGTCAACTATATGCATTACATGGACAGTTCCACTGAGCATCTGAAATACAGCTGCGTTTAAGTGGATTGATTCAGGGTTGGAAAGCAGTGAAATAAAGCTTTTCAGGAATAGCTGACATCCAAGTCCCGCAGAAATTTACCTATTTTTAATGTCCAGATGCTTTTTAATATAATGGGTGACCATTTAGCTACCTAATAGCTTTAATCAGAAATACAAAGAAAATTTTAAACTCCCATCTTTTATAGCTTGAATATTTTTCTTCGTTTATTTCCTGGTTTCCAATTCAAGTATACAAATCATATGATTAGGTAACGAGAACTCATGCTGTATAAAAATATTTCCTGCTATACTTCCAGGTCAAGGCCATGTTTTTCCTGGAACTGTTTAAAAAAATAAAATTCTATCTGGATTCTCTCTAGCCCACACTCATCATTATATAAAATCATTTAAATATTATATTTTGACTTTACATGGTGCAATTATATTCAGAAATCCAAGGCTCTATTGTTAGATTGTTTGTATGGTTTTCTGGCAATTCTAACTTCCCACAACCACTCTTGGCAGCTATATATTTTTGCAGCAAGGCATCACAGGGGTCTGTGAGAAGTTTTAATGTGAAGCAGAGCTAACATTAAAATACACATGACATACTCGAAATATTTCACTTCAGAAAGTTACAGTTTGCTTAGATGGAATGAAATATGAAATAAATAAACCTCACACAACATTTCTAAATCTTGGAAATCTATTACCTGAACTTTGAGTCAGTTTGCAGGACAGGACTCTGTAGAAATGCAAATGTGAAGTCCAAGGAATAGAGCAGAAGGTGTATTGGGCAGGGGTACAGAAGATTGCTCTGAAGGGTGATGTAAGCAAGATTGCATCCTATAAAGATAGCAGCTGCTTCTGCTGGTGCCAACATAGAGAATTTGCGCCACCAGCCTAGTTTTCTGGGGACATTTGACCTGTACACTCTTGAGGGCTTGTAGATGTGAATGAATCTGTCCCTTGAGCTGTTTTTTTCTTTTGAATGTCTATGACCTGACTTGCTATTGTGTACTGTATTGTATCGTTTATAAACAGACATGTTTCATCTGTTTGAAAGCTGTAGTTGAAAGTGAGCTTGCAATCATGAGTTGGCTGTCAAAAGAATTAATTTTCTGCTTTAAGCAAAATATCAATAGAAACATTCCATCCACTCCTATGATAGAGATTCCTTTTGAATTTACAGGGTAATTTGCATCAGTGAGTATACTGCATGTGCAATAAATACACCTTGCTTGGTTTCTAATGATGATAATAGTCCTCTTGGTATTACTCTAAGGATTGAACTCACCATCATTATTTTCCCGTTCTCATTGAACTGTAAAGGAAAAATAGTTTTGCATTAACCAAGGAGTAAAATGCATGGATTTAGCATCATTCTTGCAAGTAGTCCTCGATTCTGAAAATACCTCTCAGAAGCTGCATCAAATGGAAAAGCTAGACAGATGGCAGAATGCAGAACCTGCCATTTAGGATCAGGTACAAAATAACACCCAAGAAATTCTTCATGGATGCTGCATAAGTACAAAGACGCCGTTATTTAAAAGAGAAAAATAGTCAATGTGAAACGTGTTTGATGAATAAAAAGCTATGCTAATCAAGAGACCACAGTGCCAAGTGTGCTACAAGGCTTTTTTGTAATTCACATCATTCCCAGCATGAAAAAATACTATTTTTATTGTAGATTGCTTAAGAGTGCACAACAGTTTGGAAAAAAGTGCTTTGCTTTTTCTATTCATAGGAACTGTGTATCCTGGTAAGAGATACTGTAGACAGCTTTTGGAAAACAATGTTATTTTGAAGATTCATTCTATTCAGAAATACTTCACATGAAAAAATTTGATCTGCTCTCCATCCTGAAGACTCTTAAAGGAAAATGTCTTTCTTGTATTCTCTTCACACTAGTTCAGAAGCTCAGTCTTACCTGCATTCTAATGCTTTTTTATGTTCCTGATGGCACGGCTTAGACATCCTTGTCTCCATTACCATCATGATTTCCAGATCAAGTGATGAGAATTTTTCTTCAGGATTGGTGAAGTTAAGTGTCATAACATTTTTGTCAAGTCAATTTGAAGGGGTTTTTTTTGCCAAAGGAATCTCTTCCTTCCTAATGAAAACCATTGGCAATAGCAAACCTACTCAGTTTTTCAGGAAGTCAAATAATACATCTCCACTGTACAAGGTCCTCCGTTTTGGTTTTTTTTCACCAGAAGAAAACTGCTGTTTTCTTAGACTTACTTTCTTCCAAAATCTTTTTAAACCTTTAGATTTCTCTTTATAGCTAATTACTTTCACAGTGGGCTATAGCATATGTATTTGAAAAGACCATTTGTACATATTCAAATGGCTTACTTCTATTCTATTAAGAAATGGCGTTACTTCTATTAAGGAAACATAAAGGTGCAGTAATATTTTTTCTTCTACAAAATTTAAAAAACCCCAACTATTAAAAATGATACCAGCAAATGATGTCTGTAAGACTGAGGCTTTTTCCAGAACAATGTGCAGTTCTTCCCAATTCTATTATTCCCTCCGATTACTTTGTACAAAAATAGTTTTACACAGTCTTCTAATAGTGGCATGTTACTAGTGGGGTAGAGTATTGCCCTGCCAGCATTGGAATTGACTCAACTGTAGTTGTGTTCAAATTTGCTGATGAGACAAGGTTTTTTGCTGAACACACTTCAGCAAGCAAGAGAGCTTCTTCGTCTTAAGACGCTATGAGTCCCAGAAGAAGATGAATGAGGTGATGACATGCCTTGTGTTCTGAAGAGAGATCAAAACTTATTTCTGGGGTCACCCCCCTCTTGGTACAGAAAGCGCACAGAGGGCTTTGAAGCAGCACTTTCACCCTCTTTGCATTCACTAGTAAATCAGAGACAGAGCTTGCCCCAAGGTTTGGGCAAAAATACTCTTTTGATGCAACTCTTAACCAGACAAAATCTCTGGGAAAATTTGCAGTGGCAGAAAGCAAGCCCTTCCTGGGAAATCTACTGAAACGGTTCAGAAGTTATTCCCATTCCCTGTTGCTAACCTCTGCTGTCTAGCTGTCCGATATGTTTGGGACCATGTTGAAATCATTCTAAACAATGTACTGATGCTGCACTGTTGAGTAAACATAGGTCTTTTCCATAGGTGTCAGGGAAAAATATTTCTGTTGGTAAAAATGATAGAAAACAATACCAGCATGGCAGAAAAACAATTACATCAATAGAATGAAGATGCCCAGAATTCTCCTTTTGAAGTTACACACAGTCAATATTTTCTAAAGAAGGTTGTGAAACTTAATAAGGAGTACAGTCCACGTGACTGGTGCACAAGTTCATGTTTCCAACTTACAAAATACATATTATTAAAAGAAAAATCTTCTGCCTTGTAGAAAAGTAACCCATTAGGAATTTGATCAAAGATAGGATTAGATCAAGTATTCCTACGAGACACTAGTAGTACTAGGAAAAGCCTTTTGGCGTCTATTTAACTACAGGAAACTTGAGAAAGCAGAAGAGTGTCCTTCCCTGCTGCAAGCTGTACTTCCTAGTTGCTAGTGGTACTTCAACATTGTCTAAAGAAAACTTGCCAAAATAAGACTACTGTATACACGCAACTGTAACTATCCGTTCCGTTCCAGCTAATTTTAACTAGCAAGTATGAGTCACACACTCTAATGGAATATTCTAATGCATAGATAGAGTATACCTTCACTAATAAATGGGGACTCTGGAAAAAGGACCAAATGCAGATGAATTTCAGGGAAGGAAATTATTGGAGTGCTAACTGCAGTCCCTCGACTTCACAAGAAATGATGTCTGGTAATCCCAACCAGAAACATATAGAAATCCATTTTCAAATGGGTTGCATCTATGGTCCTCTGTTCTTCCTATATGAAGAAACTGTGTTTTGAATCAATCTTCAAAATAGTATACCTAAAGACCTTAGATGCCTCCAATTCTTTTTTTTTTCCAGCAGCAACTGTCTCAAAACCTTTTAAAGCTGATATTTTCCCTTAAGATGCCATATTTTAAAAGAGCACCTTGTCATTTAACAGGGTATTCCAAACATCATTTACAAATTTAGACTAAAAGTAACACTTTTCCTAGTAATCTGTCATTTTTTGCAGCTCAGTGCTAACAAAGCAAAGAAGAGATCAGAATACAGCTCTTTCTGGAGCATCTTGAACAAATGCCCTTGCTTATGTTCTAATCATTCACTTCACCAAAAGACCTAATGATGAAGAAAAGGTTGTGAAAGCATTACTAGTAGTGCTACATGGCAATGTACGGGTGTGATTTCTCAAGCAGAATTTGTATCACATAGATGATACTTGGCAAACAGCAAATGAAGGGGTTTTCTTCAGCTCTCAGACTGATGTTACATGTCAGTAATTTAATAAAAAGATAACAAGAAGAAGGTTATTTTTAACATGTGAATTTAATTACACCCCTGCCATGGACATCTGAATCTTATGAATAGACAGTGTCTGATTTAGAAAAAAATAAAGAATTATCACAGTTTAAAGAAACATAGGATCATAAACCCTTTGCTGATGGAACGTAGCCTATGCATTGGTTGAAATGAAGCAGGTACATAGGACATATGAAATATATTTTTGTGGATCAAACATTTATTTTCTAAAGTGATGCTGACAGATAGTGAACTCACCAACTTAGATATTGCACGGTAGATAAGGGTACATAACTTGCTCCATCAAGTAATCCCTTGGCATCATCATCCAAGGGGATTTTCCCCTGCATCTGTGAAAATATGCCTACCTTTTTCACAATACTTCTGCAGCAGCATTGTTAGGCCTGATCAGCTGGTATGGAGAGTGAATTATCGGCAGCAAGGTGACTGGCCAGGGGAATTTGCTTCAATGGATTTTGATCTCTCGGATATTTTGCAGACCTGCTTCAGCCCTGCTTGTCAAAGACAGCCTTTAAAGGGTGCCAAACAATTGTTAGTCTGTACTGGGCCATATGCTCTTTATTCTCTCCCTCAACTTCTCCATCGCCTCTCATCTGTTTCACATGAGCTATGTTCAAGGTCCACAGGCTACTTTTCACAGAATCTTCAGGCCTGATGCAGTAAGAATGATGACTAGAACACAGCTGGGATCAATTTTCCAGTTTGCATAAAATGCATTCTGCACACAAATCCAATGAGAAGGTGTTCCCCCTATGCCCAGAAAAACCTTCACTAGTACTAGTGTTCTACGTAAACTGCAACTTAGTCTGAAAGAAAAGCTTTTGTCTGAGAGTGTCTAAGAGCTTTGTATGAAGCACAGATATTTGATATATGAAATTTTGAAAACCAGAGAAAAAAGAAAACGGCACGAAGTTTTTAATGGTACTGGTTTTAATTTTAAATTCCATGCACCTTTTCAAAAAGTGTCAGCTCAAATGCCCATCAACATATTTTAGTAATCTATAAGTCAGTATTCATAGAAAATGTGATTCAAATCAAAAGAATTTCAAACCTTTCCTCAAAGTGTATATGCCTAGATGTAATATTTCTGACACATATTAGATGAAAGGAAGACATTTTTTACTGTGGGGGTGCTGGAACACTGGAACAGGTTGCCCAAAGAAGTTGTGGGTGTCCCATCCCTGAAAGTATTCAAGGTCAGGTTGGATGGGGCTTTGAGCAGCAACACAGGAGACTCTTGATGGTAGAGAAACAAAGTTTGAATCCAGAAGAAACTCAGATTGAAGTATAGGAGCAAGTTTTCCTTCAGCTCTTGGGGTAAAATCAAAGTTGTACAAAATTACCTTTATCTGTGATTTTCACTACTGTAACAGGTTAATGAAAACTATGCAGAAGATAGCAAACTTTAAAAGAGATAAGAATTACAGCATAAAATACATGGGATGGGTTTCTACATGGGACAAAATCTCTGTATTTCAACACTTCCTCATGTTAGGATTTCATGAAGTGCCAAAGAAGGCGGCAAAATATCATTCAGGACATTATTTACTGGAGTTCAGCCTGGCCTTTAGTAGGAATTGGGTTTGAACATAATGTAGATATACCACACACTTTCCCTTCACTGAAAAATTACTGTTTACAATGAATAAGCAATGAGGATATAAAATTGACTGAAAGCATCTTAAAAAGGTAAAGTATTTCATTGTAAATGATCTGTGATCCAAATAGTTCTTCCACCTTAGTGAGGGACAAAAGCATTCTTCCATATCATGATGGTTTAAAATTGTATAAACCAATGTTTTCTTCTGAAAAGATATTATCTATTTTTTTCTATTTTTAGAAGAAAATATTCCTAGACATACAACACATGAGAACAAAGTAATTGTAAAGAAACAAATGATATGAAAATATTCCCTACGTATAATTAAATGAAAAGCTGTGTTTTAACTAGGAGGTAGATATTAAACAGAATTTTTACACCAGATATTTGAATTGTTGCACCAGCTATTTTGCCCCCAAAGAGAGGTATTTAGCATTTCGGTCTTTTGCAAGGTGTTCATCATCTGCTATGCTGACCTCTGTGTGGGCCTAGGTGTGTGTGGAAGGGGGGCATGTGAAGGGGAGTGTGTATGTTTGCTTAACACTTGTTGTGGCAGATTCATGCCTCAGCTCCATCATTTCTTTTAGAAACTTCACAGAGAGTGGATATGAAGTTTAATATCAACAAGAGATCAATTCCCAAATCATCCATTTTACCCTACCTTATAAATCATATGCTTTGTTGCATATTTTATCAAATAGACTTTCAAGCCACATGGAGAAATGAGAATGTGGAGCATCCCTCCAATGTCTTGCAACTTTTATGCAAATAGAGTTTCAAGAAAGCATAATTTCTTTTAAAATACATCAGGGACAGGCATGATGGTGGTGTCAAGCTGTTGGAGTTTTTGTTGCTGGGAGAAGTTGTACAAAGGATTGGTTTTTACATTGACTAGTTACTGAATCAAGTGCATGAATACATTGGAAATTCAACTGGGGGTTCCTTTTTCTAGCAGATTACTTCTACAACAAGCTTGCAGACTGAAGCTGACTCTTTTGCTCTCTTTTTGTTTCTTACCTATTTTCTTGGCTTCTTTACCACTATCTACACAATTTTGGAACTTTTTTCCCAACTATAATTGTTTCATAGTCTGATAATTAGGATACATTTTTTACAAGGAATTTTTAAAAATCTTTGTTTGAGTTAAGAAGGTAAAGGACTAAGGTCTTTTTCTTACCTTATCAATATTGCGATGAAATTGATAAATACAGACTAAGTCTTTCTTTTTATTTTCATCCCAAGTAGATAGTTCCCATACATTAATACATTTTGTGGACCAATATTTGCCATTCTGATGTAAGTTGTCCCTTCTTAACAATATACATTCTGTGACTATGTTGACAACACTATTGGTGAAGATCCTAACTGGTCTTAAACACACATAGGGAGAAATTTGCTCAGCCAGTGTCAGTCTTAAGCATGCCTATCAGAAGATCTTTCTATAGCTGGGGAATTTTCCCATGAAAGGGATTCACTTATGGAAGAGACACTTATCCCAGAGTTTTGCATTCTTCTTGAACACTACTTAAGGAACTTAGATCCCATGTCCATTTGGATCTCTCTCTGCACAGAACTTTGTCATGCCAGTGCTTGAAATGCATCTCTAAGAGAATTCACTAGCACAGAATGAACGAGAGTGGAAGGCGTCAGTGGGGCTCACCAGGTCCAACCCCCCTGCTTAAACCAGGATTCCTAGAGCCTCTTGCCCAGGATTATATCTGGGTGTACTTTTAATGTCTTCAAAGATCCAGGCTCCACAATCTTTCTGGGCAGTCTGTGCCGTGGTTCAGTCGCCCTCACAGTAAAAAATCATTTGCTGATGTGCAGAGGCAATCTCCTGTATTTCAGTGTGTGCCTACTGCCTCTTGTCTTTTCACTGAGCATCCTTGAAAAGACACTGGTTCCCTCCTCTTTGCACTATTCCTTCTGGGATGTCTGTGTGCTGCCACGTAGATAAATGTCAAAAACCTTCCTGAAGCCCAGGCAGACAATATTCCCTTCATCTACCGGGCAAGTTGATTCATCAGAGGAGTTTAAAAAGTTGCTCAGCATGAAGTTCCCCTGGTAAATCCATGCTGACTATGTTATTTTGTCCTCCTTCATGTGCCTGGCAATGCTTTCCAGCAATAGCTGCTCCATCAACTTCCTGGGGATAAAAATGACGCTGGCTGGCTGGCTTGTACTTTTCCAAGTCCTCCTAGTTGCCTTTTTCCAAGATGGGTGACATTTGCTTTCATCCAGTCTTTGGGCACTTTCCTCAGTCACTATGATCCATCAAACATCATGGAGTGGCCTCAGAATAACATCTGCTAACACCCTTGAGACCTGTGGCTGCATCTCAACAGGGCCTGTGGACTTCATGGAATACGTACCAATTCAGTGACTATGCCCATAAAAGTTTGCATGGGATAACAGAACATATTAACAGGTACCTGAAGAGTGAGTGAAAAACTATGGAAGCAATCCAAAAGGACAAAGACTTGAGTTCCCTTTTCAGACAAAGCATCCTATCATGGAGCTGAGCAGCTTTAGATCTAGGGAAGCTTCCCCTCTGAAAGGATGCAGAAGACATTCTTTTACCTGTATCCACTAATAAAATGTATTGACCATTCACTTGCAATACAAAAAAACTAAATTCTTTCCAAAATTGTTGCCGCCTAACTAGACAATCATGTACTGGCTGCGTATTCCCCTAACAGATGACAGCACCTGCTTGATGCCTCTTATGCCTACAGACTATTTGAATTAGGTCATCTGAGTGGGGATTACTGGTCTGGGAACTTTCTTTCTGATGAATTTGGAATATTTACTGAAGCAAGGACCTGAAGACCCATCAGTGCACTTTAACATCCACGGCTGTAATGCCATTGTTTCTCACCAACTGAGTCGAGAATTTATGACTACAAAGTGGATCAGCTCCAAAAGGAAAGATAGAGGCTGGAAAATATTCTCTCTTGGTAAAGCTATTTACCTCAAATGAAGTGACTAAATTCTAATCACTCACTGGCCTAAAGCTTAAGGGAGGAGGAGGTGGACCAGGTTTCCTTCCACTGCCATTCTCTTTGTCACCTCAGTGTTTTATAGGGGTATGCAGACATTCAAAAAGAGAGCTTTGCTGAATTCATAAAATTCAGTCTTACAAAATAACTTGATAGCAGCTGAAATGAAAAGAACAAATAAAATGCAATTAATTCCACGGAAGCTTGAAATGATTATGTCTTTATTTTGCATTTGAGGATGTATATTGTGTGAGTTTGTCTTGTGTTGTTCTACAGGTTTTCTAACTGGCACACCTTTCCTTATGAATGGACTTTCCTTTCCTAAATACTCTCACATGGAGGAACATGCTTCTGATAAGAAGAGCACCAGGGTGTCTTTACTTGACCTTTTATTTTTACTGATGTTTGGTCCTTGGAAATGAATAGGGTTTTTAAATTGAAATGTCGTACTATTGTTCCCACAGGATAAGCCACAGACTCTTCTGCTCAGAGCTGTCACTAGTCAGCTATTCTCCTATCTGCCTTGAAGTAGTTGAATGTTCTGGTCTCAAAGTAGCACCTTCTGTGTAGCCATGCTCTTAGCTGCCAGTGTCATCTTGAATCCAAACACCCTCCTGCAAGGGACCGCTGGTTCTGTAGTCAACTAAGGGGAAAAAAACGGTCCATCCATGCTTCCTGATTTAAAATATAAAGGTATATAAAGGTATGGTGTCCCTAAACGATTCTCTGCAGTTGAACACTACTTATCTTTGCCGTGTTTCTTCAACTCACTTGCAAGTCATTCATGCGCTACGTTGTTGTGAGAATTGCTTGGTTTGAAGATGATTTAAAAGGGTAGGAGAATACTTTTGTGCCTCTGCTATAAGGATGCTTTTCAAATCCATACAAACTTCCTGCAAATGCAAAAGCATTCATCCTGTATTGTCCTAGGCTACAATATAAAAATGTATTCTGCTCCCAACCTCAAGAGCTGCTGAAACCGGGAGGGGCATTGTTTTTTCCTTATCTCCTTATCTCTTAACGGGGCCATCCATGTCTTGCCACATGATTCAGAGATGACTCCCTCCAGGAGCCATTTCTGTTTAAAGGGTAATCAAGGAACCACCGCATGACTCAGAACAATTTGAGCCCATTGCAAGATGCTCTGCCCAGGGGGCAGGAGCTAAGCATCCCCAGCTGGATATAATCTGAGTTTTGGGACACCACAAGCAGTCTTTCCACTGGCTTCCTAGAGGAACGGCCACCCTCACCCACTGGTCTTCAGAGGACAAGAGCTACCAGATGGTTTCTACAGGATCAGCACTTCAACAAGGCCATTTCATCCGGACTGCTGCCACCACCCTAACTAGCAGGGTGACAGGTTGTATTCTGTCCGTGGTTTTTCTTTTGTATTATTGCATGTATTTGGTTTTTCCCCTTTTCCTAATAAATTGTATTTCTGACTTGGAGTCTTGCTGCCATGCTGGATTTCTTCAGACCGACTAGCTCCTGACACCAACAGCCAGAGTGGGCTGCCCCCAGAAAGCTGTCAAATCCAGGGTGCAGCTGTAGGGCACAGCTGCTCTATGGCACAGGTGGACTGCATTGCGGATAGGACTGCACCAAGGGCAGGGACAAGGAACAGGGAGAGGTCTTCTGTATGTTTTCCAAAGGAGTTTCTTCCCTGGAGGGTCAGGGACAGAAAGACACTGACTCAAATGCATACATCAACTTAGAAATGGGGAGAGGTCCCAGGGGAAGATACAAACCTTAATACACTGGGAGCAACTGGGGGTGGACCACAAGGCGGGGAATACAATGTTTAAACCAATAGGGGACTACAGGGGAGGAGAATAACTTAAACAAACCAATGGGGTTTTGAAGGATATAAAATTTATGTGGAAGTTTCTAGAGAAAGGGGCAGGCTTGGGGAGGGATTGACATTCAGTGGGAGGAGGAAAAGGGAAGAAAAGGGCAGGTCTGTGGGGAGATGGACAACTAGGGCAAAAACTAACAAACATGGGGGGAAAGGAACAATCCCTTAATAATAAAATATGCTCCAACAGCACAAACCAGGAAGTATTATAAAACTGACTACTCAAACTGCATTACAATCAAAAACACACACTGCAACAGCGACAGCATCTCTTGCTGGTTTTGCTTTCAAACCAGAAGAGGTGCCAACCAAAAAGTTAGCAAACTTAAAAGTTAACTGGCTGCAGTTTTGATTTCCTTCTGAAATATATTATTGAGGGGCTAACTGCTTGTCTAATTGGCTTAGCAGCATGTCTGTTCTTAGTGCCAAGCAGGGATTCACTTTGCCAGGCATGGAGGAAGCTTCTAGGAGCTTTTCACAAAAGATTCACTTCTGTGGCTGGCTTCTTCCCTCCCCACCAAAAACCAAGCCATGCAAAACCAACACCTTAACTAATCCCTAGTACTTAGTACGCATCCAATAATTCCTTTTAAACTATACTTTACATTTTTTACCCAGTGCCCTGAAAAGAAATGGATGCATAATATTGATCAAAATAGTTCCAGTTCAATAGAAATATTGGGTCATGCAACTCTGGTTTACATCACTATTTTTTGTACAATCAACAGGAGCTTTTTTCGCCTCTGAAGAAATGTTTCCTGATGGTTTGGATCAGAAGGTCCAGTATTGCCATCGTGAGATTTTTGTTTTGAAGGCCATAAGCTGTGCTCAGTGTTTTGGGTATATTCTTTGTTGTGCCTTGCATGTATTTTGGATAGAAAGCCAGTAGAGATGATGTCCTTGCTGCAGTAGCCATGCTAAATAAGGCGGAGCGTCTGGCTGATGTACTGGAGCTGTAGACTATCCACCAGTCGCCCAGGGCGGTGAGGATCTCTAAAGGAATATAATAGTGGCTATGCTCTGGAAGTTTTACAGAGAGAAAGAGCCTCAGAGCTCTAATGATTTGTCTCCTGGAGTTCTGAAGAATATGTTGTAAAGAAGAAGGCTGCTGTCTTTCACAACAATCTTCCGTGCATTCAAAAGGATAATTTAACTTCTTGTCTGAGAATGAAAGAAATATTAGTAGTAATTAGTTCTTTTTTCTCTGTCGGTGCATCACTGATTGAGTTTGGGTAGGTTACACTTTATTTCTTTTTTTTCTTTAAATACTACATCGTAAGGTGTTCCAAATTCCCAAATTCTGCTTCACTTTATTTTGTAGGCCAGACTGGTTCATCTTGTCTCGGCTGTATTATTGCAGACCATATCTGAATGGATATTTTTTTTAATTTTGAACATTATTAGATTTAAACTGTATGAACAGAACACTTTATTTATCATTATTTTACCAGTTTGGAAGGAAATAGAGAATTTTTAAGAAAATGACACAACTCCACTTGTGGTTTTCAATGGAAGAGAAGAATTACAGTGTCCTACATTCACAGCATTGTTTGCAGTCATATTGCAGCTAGTTTCCAGCAACTTAGGTCAGGTTCTGGAAGCAGGCACCCATGATAGTATAGAAGTCTAAGCAGTTTCATTTTGGCGGCTTTTCTTGAACAATAGCTAATATGTCTCAACGTTGTGCTGAATCTTGTTGTACCGACTCTTCTTTTGAGGTCTGAACTCCTTGCTGGACTACTGTATCTCAGAATCAGCTACAGTAAACCTGTGTTTCCTTATAGCTTTAAGAATTTGGTTCTAATCTATAAAAGCAAGAAAAGGTTGCCATATTAATACAAGAGAAAGAATATGTTAAGAAAACAGTTAATGGCATGGGGTTTTTTGCTACAAATTGGAGCAGAGTTTTAGTTGTTTGATTGGGTTTTTTTGCTTCTCAATGGAATTTTAGAAGTGGTTGGGAAAGAAAGTGTGGATTTTTCAGGTTTGCCTTTAAAGAAGAATAACAGGGGAAACTGTTGAAAAGAATTAATCCAGAACTCTATGCCTTTCATACAGAGTTTCAGAAGTGAAAAGCAGGAAGAGACAGTCCAGACAAGATGATTGAATAGAATGAATTCAAAATAGCTTTCTTTTCCCTCTGAATTCCAGCTCTAAACCTTATTAATATTAAGGTATTAATAGGAAATACATCTGTCCTAGGGTGACGTTATGATGCTTGTATCCCCATTCATGTGTTCTGTGAATGTTGGATATTATGTTCTGTACCTTTAAGACTGGCTCTGAAGAGGGAATGTTTTGTTTTGGTTTTCTTATCAGCCTGGCGGGACACAGAGACTGCAGCTTTTGCTTTTCCTGCTTTTGCTTTTCGCTTTGCTCTCTCTCACTCTTGCTTGCTTCGCTTCTGCTTGCTTTTGCTCATTAGCTAGTTTAGCTAAACTGTCCAAATTTCTTCCTGGACCATTTCTCCTTTCCTTTTACTGACCATTTTGAACCTGCTCCGGACTGGGACCTGGGAAACACCGAGAGTTTGCACCTTGTGGCCTGCAGCAGCTGGCCCAGCGCCGGAGGGACTGAGAAGAGAGTGAGCACCCCCCCAAGAGAGACTTTCTGAATTTGTCATCTTTTTCAGAACGGTGTCATCCGGAATTGTTCCTTTTGCGTGCTGGGGGGTGCTGTGCCTATTAAATAAACAGGTTCGTTCCACTTCTCTCTGAGGAATCCTTCCCGAACCAGTTGCGGGGAGGGGCCCTAATTTGGAAATTCTCCTCCAAATTTGCCCTAAACCAGGACAACATCGCAATCTCTAAGATTTAAAAATGGATGATGAAGTTTTATATCCAGTAAAGTGTAAGGCTTCACATTTTAATCTGATTTGCATTTTGGTGAAAGCCGGGCATCCTTTGCAATTTACCAGATAACAAGGGATTTAGAACAGTAAGTATGCAAGTAATCTTTTGGACCCTTCATCTCCCTTCTTATGACAATGAATACATTTATTAAGCTTGTTGTCCTGGCATGTTTTTATTCCATCAGGGGATTTCATCATACAAATGTCTAGTCATTCTTTCCTTGTTTTCAACCACTCTAAGAGCATTCATCAGAACTATTCAGTAGTTCTTGATCTGCAACAGTGACGAGCACTAGACTGGTAAGAGTCAGTGGGCATCAGCAGATCCCCTATGACAGCACATGGCAGGCTGTTCTGGCAGGACTGAAGTTTGAGGGGCTCGAATTCTGTGAAATAGAACATTCGAGGGATGGGAAACATGGAAACAGATTCTGAGCTTTCAACCCACCACATGAGCAAGTAATAAGGCAGGTAATTTTCTGTGGAAATTTCTTTAGCCCCAGTGTTGTGGATGATGATTACTCTTCCTACCTCCTTTGGCCAGCTACCAGCTTTCCCCTCCATTACTCTGCTTCTGGACAGAAAACCAGAAGAAGGGATTTTTGACCAAAACACCTACCAGGACCTTAGAGTGATTTTTGCTCCAAAATGTTTCAAGGCAGATAAGGAAACAATTCCATTTTCGAGAGTGTGTTGAGAAGACAAGGTTGAAAGTTAAAAACCATGGGTTCTGTTTCTATATATGTTACTGATTGTGCTTATTATCTTAGTCATGTAATATATATATATATATATATTTGGTAGGGTTTGTTCTTTTTTATTTTTGGGGTTTTTTTTCCTTTTTTTTTTTTTTTTTTTGATGCATCCTTGAGATAAAAGGCCAAAAGTACAGAAAAGTTCTGTACGGTTAAAATACTTTGGAGATGCCTCATGCTGAAAAACTTGTAGCTACTGCTAAGCCCCATTGGCCAATTCCTGCTTCATTTCTGAGAAGGCCCATTGGCCAATTCCTGCTTCATTTCTGAGAAGCTATAAAATTCCCATCTGTATTTTAGTTCTAACAATTTGTTGTTATGGTGGAGATGCAAATTAAGACCAACCATTTTTGAATCCGTAGGGATGTATTTACCATTTTGTAGCTGCCTTTTCAGTTTCTGAGCCACTATTGAAAAAAAGGAGAAGTATCTACACTGTTTTCAACCTGTAGACCATCCACTCCTGTCCACATGCTCAGATTCAAAGGCAAACAAGCCTGTCTGGCCTCATTGGGAGGAATTATTTGCATTCAAAAGACTAGACTAGTATTTGATTTCCACCAGCAGAGTCCATTGGGCAGCTCCTGTCACCTGCATTTCAATATTTAATCCTCCTCTATGTTTACTGTGCAAAGCTCTTTCAGAATGATGGTGTGCCCACTGTCTCACCAGCTGTGACGTTTGCAGCGAGTCTCCCACGGAAAGGAGCTGTAAAAAAGGCAAGCCAGGGCAGTGATTTCTGTTGCTCAATACCCACAAATCAAAGCTATTTAGTCTAATTTAAGGCTGAAAAAGAACATGCCTTCAAAGGATTCAAAAAATCATCAGACAAGACTGCAGTTCAGTATTCAGGACAAGAGCATATCCCACAGTGTGGTGGTTTGACAGGAAATGTGTTTTCTGGGATGCTGTGGTTAGGCCAATGGGTGTTCAGATTTTAATATTGGCACCTAAGGTGGCCATTGGGACATTGGATGGGCCTCTGAGAGCACGGGGTTAAAAGCAGGGCTCTCCCCTGGGAGGCTCTCTTGGGTTCCGGTCAGGGAAAGGTTCAGATCTCCCCTGCCTGGCTGCAGGCTGGGCAGGGCAGGGGAAGCCACCCGGCCGGGTGAGGTAGGCTGGGGCCCTGGCCAGAAGGGAGGTGAAGGCCCCTGCAGGATGGAAGGGTGGAGAAGCACTGAGAGGCATCGGGCAGCCACCCCCACCCCGCCCCAGGAGAGACAGAGAGAGAGCTGGTGCCTGTTCTTGGCCGGGCGAGAAGGAGAAGAGGGGAGTGCAAGAAGGTGCCTGGCAGGGCAGCCATGGGAGTTCTGGACAGACAGAGCCTCAGATTTTTAACCCTTTTCTTGGATTATGGAAACCTTACAAATGCTAATCCTCCTGGAGTTGAATGAGAAGAGAGATATAGAGGAGATAAGAGGAAATGGGCCACGAGAGAAATAGAGAAGAAGGCAGGTGGAAGAGATGATGGAGTAGCTTATGCTGGACTCTTTGTGTGTAGCCATGGACAGAGCCATGTTTCCTTGTGATACAGGGACTGCATTCTAGGGGGAGGCAATGCCTCAGGACCAAGAGGGTTCGGTGTGGGTACCCCTCGGCCCCAGGGGGTGAAAAATATGGGGGGACAGATGTCCCAAAGTTGAGACTGTGCCTTTTTGCAGTGGGACGAAGCATCCTTAAAAGTCAACCCTAGAAGCAGCTCTGGTCTGTGTTCAGTGGTGAGAGCACTGGACATGAAAGGAAGAGGTCACCATTGGCACAAGAAGGACTCCTTCTCCTCTTGATGAACTGAGGATTGAGTATTCTGAAGGGTGGTGCTGGACCGAGAGTTGATGATTTGGGGGATGTATTGTATTGGGAATTTGGGGAAGAGGAGGAGGAGATGTATTTGTGAAGTTTTCATTTTCCTTGTGTGTTTCTTTTTTTTTTTTTTTTTCCTTTCCCTTGTAGTTTAGTTAATTATTTTTTTTTCCCAGGTGGGAGCCTGCTTTGCTTATTCCTGGTCACATCTCGCAGCAGAAACCAGGGAGAGAGTATACTCATGGGGGCACTGGCATTGTCCCAGTGTCAAGCCATGACACACAGGCTGAGAGAATTAGGGCTGTTTAGCCTGGTGAAGAGAAGGTTGCATGGAGACCTCACAACATCTTCCAATATCTGAAGGGAAGCAGGAGAGGGACTCTTCATTAGCAACTCTGGAGACAGGACAATGGGCAATGGCTTCAAAATGAAAGAGGGCAGGTTGAAACTAGATACTCGGAAGAAATTCTTCCCTGTGAGGGTGGTGAAGCACTGGCACAGACAGCCTGGAGAAGTTATGGACACCCCATCCTGGTGTTCAAGGCCAGGCTGGATGGGGCTCTGAGCAACCTGAGCAAGTAAAAGGTGTCCCCGCCCATGTCAGAGAACTAGATGGCCTTTAAGGTCTTTGTCTACCCCGGCCATTCTATGATCCTGTGATTCTGCTGTGGTAGCGTTCAGGATGGAGCGTGTTCTGCATCTTGGCCATTTCCAATACACCATTGGTTCCAGGTGCCTTACACTAGCTTGCTCCCTGAAAATTCTGTCAGAATGAAGAACATCTCTCTATATATTAGACACATAATAAATGAAGAAATGGGTTTGCACATTTGTCCACTAAGTTGTGGATGAGATTGCTGTGAAGTTTCATTTGGTTTTCTTGTTTGCTCATGAGGCCAACGGTCCTTGTGTCAGCTGCCTCAAAGGCAGCATTTGCCTCCTCCGCCTCCCTTCTCCCTCCTCCCTCTTTCAATTTCTTTCCCTTGAAAAGTTAATGTCATTTTCCCTTTCATACCTGAAAATCCCTGCATGCTTCTGGGCTTTCTCCCTTTTCATACAGATCTTCTTCCACCCTTGACAATCCATACTTTTCATACCATACGGGCCTGCCCTTCAGGCATAAAAGACTTTGATTCCTTATTATATCTATGGGAATTTAATTAATAGCTTCATGCCTTTTCATAGAAAGAGTAGGGAATTGATAGCTTGTTCCCTGAAGTACAGAAGGAAGAGAATGAAACATGAATCATGTGGAGTGGAAAAGTTGCTCTCTATTTTCTTCCAAGAACTACCCCAAAAGATGCAGGGGGTGATGAAGCCTGGCTAGATGAGTTTCCCTTCTAATGGAAGGAAACAACCACGCCACTTCATACAAGTCAGTCCTATAGAAGAGAGAAATTCACTTCTGGGAACATTGCAGGATTTGAATGCAGAGTCACACTCATCTTTTGTTGCTTTGTTGTCTGCTTGGCATGGAACACGCTGCTTTGAAGAGGGAAGTGACTAACAGACAGTCCACTTTACAAACACATCTGCTTCCCTCTTCTTCTGAGACCTCAGCACAGAGCCCTCTTTGGCATGGTACTTCAAGGTAAGAAGGAGCGGGCAGAGGGCACTGGGAACAGACAGCAGTTTGCAGGTTGTATAGGAAAGAGGACTGCCCCTTGAATGTGGTGCAAATACAAACTTCCACCAGTTTCAGGGGTACACTTCAGCCAAGCTTGTTGTCCTGGCACATTTTTTCTCTGTGAAACACTTTGCAGTATGATCTGGATGACAAGAGACGCAGAATACGGGGCTACATAGTGCTGAGAAGGTAAGTGCCTGGCCCCAGTGTCTTTTGGCAGAAGCAGTGCACTAGAGCCGTTGGCTGCTGCCACAATGATCTGTGTGAGAAACAGATGCCTAATCCCCTCCGGGAGAGTAAAAGCAGGACTGGTTACAAGAGTCGAAGAGCACTGGGCTGGTGGCTGCCGCATACCAGCTGTAAAAGGAGCATGACTCCTACTGGCCTACCAACCTAACTCATGGTGGCAGTGGTAAGGATTAAAGTTCAGTGAGAGCTATTTGTGCCGCTACCTATGGCCCTTCTGTGGAAACAAATGTGCCTACCTTTAGGTTCCGAGATCCAGAGAACACAATGGTAGTTGCAGCGGAAAAGGGAAGGACAGAGCGCACTGGTGAGCTTGATGTGGCTTACACAGGGCAGGCAGAAGGTGCAGCCCAAGTCTCGCTTTTATTTCTAGAGCCTTTTTCTACGCAAACAGCTGCTGGATGTTTGCAACAAAGATGTGAGTGTGAAAAAGTGAGGGCAGGTCTATGTGGGAAAGAAGATACAAAGCGTTGTGCGCAGTTTAAAAGCTGTTTAGAAAAAAAAGGGGTTACTTTGAAAACATCTTCTGTCTTGACACTTCCACCTGTGTGATCTTTAGCTGCTTTGGACATGGCCACAATGAAAGAATGTGAAAATATTTGCGCTGCCAATGTCCGTTTGCACAGGAAAGAGGGTAGGTTGGCAAATGCCTTCTGTCCTGGCACATCTGTCAGTCAGAAGTGCAGCTGAAAACGCTTGGCTGTAGCGATAGTCTCTGTCACTTTGAGAGAATGTGCTGATGCACGTATATATATCATTGAGAAAGAACCTGAGAATCGCTAGTATGTTTCGTTTGGTTGACAGACTGCAAAGGGACCGTTATGGCCAGCACTGCCTTTTTGTTGTAGGACTTGTTCTTTGAGAGCAGCCGCTGGACATTTTGAAGCAGTTTGGGATCTTCAAGCATTAGAGTGCAAGATGGTACCTAGATCTTGAGGGAAAGTGCATATCTCCAGGAAGCTGAATGCAGTTCAGTGGGTGCAAGTTACATGTTGAGCAGCTGATGGCCCAGAAAACTTTCTAAAATGAAGAGGCCATGCTGCAATTGCCTGTTATTTTGAAGCTTCTAAACTGTGCAGCCAACAATGAAATGATTCTTCTTCCTTCTGGGCTACATGCAGGATCCCATTCTGTCAGTACCCGAGAGCCAGGATCCACAGCGGAGCTCTTGTCCCTACACTGCTCCCACACGAACGGGGCTGGGCTAGAAAAGTGCTTGTCTTTTTCCTGGGCACTGTCAGCGCTCTTCTAAATAACCACACCACAGCATTGTCAACTCACAAAACCAGGACACGCACCGAGCCCAGCTCACAACCACCCCCAGGACCCAGCCAAGTCAGAAACGTCCCTGCTCTCCAATCAACTGTGTCAGGACAAAAAGATTTCACCCATCTTCCCCTTCCAAGTGGATACTCTTCTTTGCCCCACACTCAAAGGCCGACACCAGATCTTCTGCCCTAACAAACTTTTTCTCTCTCACAGAGTCTGGTAACAAACTTGAAAATGTCGGCCGAGCTCGCAACAGAGCTCGCAAAACTGTTGGTGGAGAAAGCTCTTTGCTGCCTACAATTTCAATTGCACCCATCCAACTATAAACGCACACCCTGCTATCGCCACTTTCCTTCTCAGCTCTAGGTACCACCGTAAGCCTTCAATCTCTCAGAGTCAGGATCCAAATGGGATGGCACCAGGGACTGCTCACACAGTCCCTAAAGCTACAAGGGACAAAAACCTGTCCTGCAGAGGCCTGGCCTGGCCTCTGCATTGCCACTGACAGTTCAACGACTCTAACCCAGAGAACTGCCTATTGGGACAAGCCTTTCAATTCACTGAGACCACCCAAAGTGGCCACCCAAACTTTGCCAAAGGGAGGAGGAACTAGAAGCCCATCACAAAAGAAATGGCATCCCCTAACCCAAAATCCAAAACATCCAGGGCCTGATCCTCTACAAAGGTGTCTGCCCACTGCTATTGGGCATTACCTGTGTGGGGCACTAGCTAGGCTGCACACCAAGACCCAGCGCAGCTCTTTACCTTGTCCAAAAGAAGTGTGCTGGCAGAATTTCAAGAAGGCTGCCTTGAGAAAGTGGAAAACACATGCCAAATGGATTCTTGCAGGAAGGAGACTGCCTTCCAAAGATGGATACCGACTCCATGATTGTACCAATTGAGTCAGTGCTTCCACACCAAATATGCCAGGATAGAAAGTTGCTGCCGCCCTTAAGCTGCACGACACAGCTTCTTATCTGCACCTCCAACACTGGGGCTAAGTTCTTTCCTTCCCATGAGAAAGCATTGCTGTTCTCCTTCAGGAACTTACCAAGCAAATGTTGCATACCACGTCCGGTACTGACTCTGTCCAACAATGGCTCCTACACAGGAAGGACCAGGACAGAAATGTCTTGCTGTACTATACCTTCCCACGATACTTTATCATCAGCCCTACCAACATTGCCACCATATCTTTTACTTCCCAAGCCAGGAAAGGCACTCCAAGTCACTCGGCTTTGCCTTTCCTCCAGTACCATGCCTAGTTTTCCTAGCCTACCCTACCCTAGCTTTGCTTGCTTGCCTATGTCTGCCTTGCCTAGCCCTTCCAATAACTTCCTGGCTTTGCTTTGCCTTGTCTACCACTCTTTGCCTTGCCTTCCATGCAGGTAAGGCAATGCAAAGCAAGTGCAGGCAATTGTAGGCAAGTCAAGGGACAGGTTGGCAAGACTGAAGCCGTGAGGGGAAAGCAAATGGAGTGGTAGGTGAGACAAGTGCCAGAAGTTAGAGGCAAGGCTGGGCATAGGAGGTAATGGTAACCGGAAGGGCTAGGCAAGGCCAAGCCCTGTAGGAAAACTGCAGGCAGGTCAAATGTGAGGCATGGGTATGCAAGGGAATGCAAAGCAATGGAGAATGAGCAGGGCATGGCAAGGAAACTGGTTGGTTGCCCAAAGCAAGGCAAGTGGCAGGTCCATTCAAAGATTGCTGGTACACAAAAGCGGCCTGGATGGACCGCTCTGTCCAGCCTTGGTCTTGCATGGGTCATGTCTAATCTGCACCTAAGACACTTGGGTTGCCTGCTTTCCTTTGTATGTAAAAGAACTGTCATTCTGCCCCTGAAGCCCAAGGGTGAAAGATGAACTTTGTGTCCAAAATTCAAGACATGGAAGCATAGATGTCAGAAGAAAGCTGTCAGGACAGATAGGTGTGCTTGCAGGTGGCCTCCTCCAGGCTTCCTCTCACAAGCTCCTGAAACGCTGGGGCCTTGAGAAAAAAAAAGCCAGTGGAAGCCTGGAGAATCCTAGGAGAAGCAGGCAGGGCAATGCATGTTGAAGAGATTCCACAAGAAGAGAGGTGGTGAATTCCAGGTGGGGGACTGGTGAGCAAGGTAATGCAAGGCAAGGAAGGGGTTCAAGGACAAGGCCAGACAAGTGGTGGCTTTTCCAGGCAACACAAAAGAGAGGGAGACAAGGCAATAAGAGTCCTAGAAGGAGAAGGAAATGAAAGATTGGAGCTGGACAAATGGGAAGGAAAAGAAGGATAGGTGAGCAAGTCAATACAAGGCACTGGGTTGCTATGAAGGGCAAGGGAAGGACATGCATGGGTCAGGAAGGCAAGGGAAAAGAAAGGAATTGTCAGCAATGACAAGGAAATGCAAGATTGGGTAGGAAAGGCAAGGCAATGTGGGGGAGGGATAGGCAACACAATGGGTATCTTAACAGGAAATGTCCATGCACAGCAAGGCCGAAGGAGAAGTGGTAGAGAGGTCAAGGTGGGAAATAGGTGAGTGTGTGCAGCTAAGAAAGAAAGAAAGAAAGTGCGTAGCTCTCGTGTCTGTGTGTGTGTGTGTGTGTGTGTGTGTGTGTGAGTGAGTGAAGTTTGCAGGATGTAAAGCAAAGAAAGGTGTCTCTTGATTGTGGAGTGAATGGATGTTTTTGAACGTAAGTGGCAAGGTCCAAGCAACCTTTTCATCCTGGTACATCTGTGTGTGTGAGACATAGTCAGAAACGTCTCCTTTTAGATTCAGACTGCAAGCAGGACATAGAATGTGACTGTGTGAATAGCTGAGCAGGAAGGCACATCACATCAGCATGTTTCAACAGAAGCAGTTAGTGCGAGAAGGAGATGGACGTGTGGGACTCCAGCAATATGGCAATGCACTCAGCTGAGAAGCAAAGTGCAATGCCTCGGTGTGTGCTCTGAAAATAAAAGGCTGCAAGGAAAAAGCAAGGGGACAGGCCAGTGAAATCTTTCTGTCCTGGCACACTGAGCTGTTTGAAGGTGAACCGCTGTTTGGTTTCACTAAGGACTCGGAGACATGGAGAGGATGTGCTTGTCCATGTAGCTGAGAAGGAAAGTGAGAATCACCGGTACGTTTGGCAGAGTTTGTAGGCTGCGAGGAGAAGGTGACGGCCAGGCCTGGCTTTTGGCTGTGGCACTTGTTGCAAGGAAGAAGCTGCTGGATGGTTAAGCTTTTGGGGATCTGCAAGAGTGAAAGACTACGCTGGTACCTCATCAAACTAATGCTTGTTGATCATCTGGCTGAATCTATGACATAAACCAGAAGTGAAATTTCCCCCCATTTCCCTCAGTTTTTTCACCTTTTCATCCAACAGCCTGGGCCTTTTTGAAGCTGCTGTCAAACGCCTTGCCTTGGAAGCTAGAAGTATCTCAGTTCACCTGCTAAGAAACAGGGAAAAGAGCTCAAGTCAATTTCAGAATTGCCCTGAGCAGAGCTGGTGTTTCGGTACCGTAAATTTCCATTGCGAATATGTGCAAAAATCACCATTTTATTAGGCAAACATTTGAAATACACTAGCAGCTTCATCTTCTTGTCGCTGCAGTCCTTGGAAGTTTTGCTATTTACTGAAACAGGAAACAGATCAAACACGAGAAGCTTAAGAATCCAAGCTCACTGCCATTGTACAAATAGCACAAACTTGATGAATTCAAGTTACCATTGTAACATACAGAATGGCTCTATTCAAGCAAATGGATGTGTCGTCCTTCACGGGGGCAGAAAACCTTTCTACCACGTGAACTCTGGGAGTAATCCATCATGCCTCAGTGTGCTGTGGCTGGTCAGAGAGCTACACGATGGGTCTCTTTGCCTATGGCACTCTCAGGGCTCAAAGCTGCACATAAACTCCCCCTCTTTACAGACACGCTAGTAAAGCCCACCGAAAATGCCGTTCTCCAGACAGCTTACTGAAACCAGCCAGGAGTTCCCAGCATCACGCTGGGCACTTCTGTCCACAGATGGCTTTGCTTTTAATGAACCAGAACAGAGCTGCATTTTTCTAGTCTTTTGCTCTACTAAGGTATTTGATGTAACATGGCGAGAAAAAATCTCTTTTGACAATGATAATAACAGAGAGGATAATGTACCTTTTGCTGCTATCTTCTTTTGCTGCTCCATTTTGCTTGCTTTGTTATTGCTTTCTGTCAAAGAAACGCCAGCAAAATCCCTCATCAAGTCCTGCTGTGAAGACAGACTGCCAGAAAGGTAGAGAAACTTTGAACCTTTCCAAGACCCTTGTAGCACGTGTCTTGGTCAATTGGTATGCAGATCCTTTCTTCCAGCGGGACTTTTTTGCACTGTTAGCGCACATTGAACTGAATCCAGTACAAAAGCAGTGAATAGAGGAACTTTTCTTTTCATTGGAATGGTGATAAAAATGCATATCCAATAAAAGCATTTTAGAGCAGCAGGAAGATTTTCTATGTAGCTAGCAAATCATAAAAAGATGCATATTTACTGGTGGGGTTCCTCTCGGAATTTCAAAGAATTCCAGACAGAAAACACAGCTTAGTAAACTGCAAATCTAAATCACAGTATCTAGAAAGGTGACATGAAAAAGAGCAAGAGGAAGAAAACCAAAAAGAAAACCAAAGGAAGCCAGAAATAAGGCACAACCTCTCCTCCTTTTCCGCTTACTACAGTACCTTAGAAGTACCTGCGAGTGTCCTAACAGTCACATAAGTAGAAAACTGTGCCAAGAACAATTGTGGAAACTGGAAAACCGTGCTATCCCAACAGAAACATAGGGTTTGCTTTCACAACGATTAAATCTGCATGCAATGCCTACGGTAAGGGTATGTTTTGTATATTCAAAAACAATTCAAAAATATTTCCAAATTGAAGGGGCTGCTTTTTATTTCTTTTGAATTACTTGGCTAAATATGGTGCACGTTAAAATACTGCAGAGATGTGGTTCATTTTACAGATGCCAACTGCAAAGGAGGGAAGCATTTTGTGTGCTTAAGAAAGTAAAGTATTGGAGAGTGTTTTTGTTACTTCTTTAGAAGGTTAGAATATGCGTAAAAGATGCTAGCTGGGGACTTACAATTAATGAATTATTTACTGTCAGTAGGTCAAATGACATTAGCTTTCAAAAAGGAAAAGGAGTCTTATTCCACATGCCAATTTTAAAGTAGATTACTAAGCCTTCAGCTGAATATGGATATGAAGAGGGATATGACATGAAAGGGTAAGCAACACTGGTGACAGCAAAAGGCTTACCTGCTTCACACAAATACAGGAGATAAAATACTATTTTTACACAAACATTGCTATCCAGAGCTTTCCTTGAAAAGTTTCAATGCCAATCATGACAGTAAAATTCTGAGTGACAGTAAAATTCACTCTATCATGAATAAAATTTACTCAATCATGACAGCAAAATTTGCTCAATGATGAGTAAAATTCTTAGTGTAAGCGAAGTACCTTAAGCAAAGGGTAGCTCAAGCATAACTGGCATTTGATGTCAACAAAGGCAACTTGGCCTGCAGGTGTCACATCTACTGCATTCAAAAGCTTACTCTGTCTCAGATTTCCTTTTGAGGGATACCAAGGCAAGCCGTTAAACTGCATGAAAATGATGACTTAAAGGAGGATATATTAGAAGAATGGAATAATGGGTAATGTTCTTTTCCTTCCAACTGCTTTGTTTGCCCGTTTAAATTTTTTAAGTCCTTCCTGGTATCACCATGGTAGCAGTGCAGCAAGTGTTTGGTTGTAAACTGTTCATATTGCCAGCTTCTGGACTGCCTTCAGAAAACTTCCCACTGGTTTTGTACAGAAATCACAAGCAGTAGAGATGACAAAGACTGCAGAAACCTTCTCATCTCCTTCTAGAGCAGGAGCGTGTCTTTGACCCACTCTTAACTAGACAACTTTCATCAGTCATGAGAGAGTCTCATGTTCAAGAGCTAAGCAATGACAGCTGTAAATGACAAAAAGCACACTGATATTTTCTTGGGACTCCAGCACAGAGCAATGAAGGAGCTTGAATTCACCTTCTTGGAAAGTTTTAAAATGCACATGAAGTTTAGGAGAGGAGCTAAGCCATGGTAACTTTTGTTGAGTATGTCTGCCTAGACAGAGTTTCCATCACCGCAGAAGGAATGTCATTTAACCCATATAAGCATCTCTAGCTGCTAAGCTGCACTTACTGCAGATTATGGCGCAACGTATTTTACAGGGTGAGCTTTTATGTGTAATCCCTGAGTAACATTCCAGAGAGAAGTATTTTGGAGGGGGGGAAAGCCCAACTCTTAACTGTTTCAAATAATGGTTACATTTGAAAGTCAAACAAGATGTAAAACCTTTCTTTCCTAGACGTATTACCAGCACAAACTGTACCAAAATTTTCAACGCTTTTATTATGGCAGCATAACTCTACCGTGGATGCTCTTGCTCTGGACTATTCCTTAAGAAACAAAGTCCCCGAGAGAAATAAAACAAAATTAGCCAAAAATACTGGGCTGGATGATTTCAAAGGCTATGTACTAAAGGCCAAACACTTGAAATAATAGTAATGAGTGGACTAAAAGTTAAAGCATTACTCAGTTCAAAGATATCTTGTTCTCACAGAAGACTGTAAAAAAACTCTATTTTTGTGGGTTTGTTTTGTCCATTTAGATGTACCTTCTACTCCTTTCCACTGTATGCAAATGTTTATGACAAGGTTGGAGGACCTCATGTAACCTTCTAGAAGTAAAGAAAGAGAAGCCAGTCAAGAAAGGCAAAATTGTTAATGGCAGGTGGAAAGAGGGAGGCCAAGAATAGAAAACAAAAGAACAATAATAATTAAACGCCCCCCCTGTCTTCTGTGAAAAGTAAAGGCACAGACAAGAAAGAACAACTGCAAAATTCTCACACAGAGAAAAACGCACTTGATCTGGCTCAAGTATTTTGTGCTACATTTCTTGCTGTTTTCTTATGCCAAACATCTTAACCATTGAAGGCGTCCCTTTTCTCTTTCTGGAATACAGCTAGGAAGATGGCTGTGTCATTGCTGTCAAGCTGTTATTCTCAGAGGTGTCCAGTTGAAAGTCCTAGATGAACTGCTTTGCTCTGTCTCTTTAATATGGCATGACTTAACCACTTACAGTTTCAGCACCTGAACTTGCCCAGCCCTACAATTCTTTAATCTTTGAATAGTTATATAAGCCCCTTGGAAACTGGCATTTGTAAGTCCATGAAACTGTGCAGAATTTGCACTATGAGATGATGCCAAATGAGTCACGGCGGTAGATTAACTAGGACATGCAAAGCAGAGAGGAGGGCATGAGAGCACAAGAAGTGAGTACACAAGAAGAGAGTACAATCTCCTTTTTTCTGCAACAGGGCTAACACCGTAGAAATCAAAATGAACGCAAATCCTCCTAGGGGTAGTTCTTGCAAAAAACAAAGACTTCTTTTTGTGTTCACATGCCTGGAATATTTAACATTGGATCACAGCAAAATGCTGATGACAAAACAAGGCCATTAAGTCACATACAGTATGAAGCAGTATGAAAGAGGAAAGCAACTGAGAGCATCAACTCTGTTGAGTAGTCTTGTCGCTATAGGACACAAAAGAACACACGCTCACACCATTCTCAAGGTGAAAGAGAAAAAAAGGGCCATTTATTTTCTGACTCCGACATTTATAGTTTTTCAAAAGTGTCAGTGGATTGGAGGGTGACAGTGGCACCTCTCCAATGCCACTGGTTAAACCAACAGTCCATCAACTCTCTCTTCCTCCATAAAGGAATGCAAAACAATGAGTTATTTACAGAAAGTGTGTGAGAAAATTCACTACAAGAATGTCAACATCAGAAGGCTTAGAAAATCTTAAAAACCCAGGGTGACATCTCACCCTTTTTCCATTTAAAAAGAAAAAGAAAAGAAAATGAACAATGTAAAAAGGAAAAACATGAACAATGCTCCGTGTCCACTTGCGGACGAATCATCAGAGCGATCACTCCCGTCATCTGCATCTGAGTCATCACTCAATGATCTGTCCGCTTGAGCGCTTGATCCCTTTCAGGTTGGTCGCAGTCCCCGTCTTGCTCATCGGCTGGATTCTGCCTCTGCGGTCGCAGGTCACGGCAAACACATTTCGAAGGTACCCAGCGTACCCCAGTATCTGTGGATACACAAGCATACCCGCGCCCCGAAGCGATAAGGTCGTAGGGACCTTCCCACTGTTTGGTGACTAAATTCCGCACCCGAACCTTCGCTCGAGGCTGATGTGCCTCGTCCGCAGCCTGCAACGAGAGATGGTGATTCAAAATGACAGGGTTATTTGAGTTCTGTGGCACAGTGAGATGATTGATTGTGTACAAAGCTTTTGCCAACCGACTGTGCAGGGTTTCACCCTGCATTCCCCGTTTTTGTTTTTGAAGAACCCGCTTCAGAGTACCATGAGCGCGTTCTACAATAGCTTGAACAGTCGGGGAATGAGGGATCCCGAACTTGTGTGGAACACCCCACAACTGCAGGAACTGCCGCACCTTTTGCGATGCGTAAGCAGGACCATTGTCGGTTTTCACCGCAGAAGGTATGCCCAAAACGGCAAAGGCCTGCCTCCAGTGGGCAAGGACATCATGGGCCTTCTCCCCAGTGTGAGCCGAAGCCCACATTGCAGAGGAGAACGTGTCCACAGTGACATGCACATACTTGAGCCGGCCAAACTCGGCAACCAGGGTGACATCGGTCTGCCAAAGCTCCAAGGCCCTAAGGCCTCTGGGGTTCACCCCTGCCGGCAAAGGCAGAGCAAGTGCATGGCAGTCATCACATGACTCAACGATGTCACGAGCCTCAGTTGGCGTCAGCTGAAACTGCTTCTGCAGGGTATGTGCATTTTGGTGGAAAAACCCATGCGATGCCTTGGCCTGCGCGAGTGTATCAGGCTGAGGCGCTACCCACGCTGGGTTAGCCAGCTTGTCAGCCCTCGCGTTACCTTCCACTATAAAGCCCGGCAAAGTGGTGTGACTTCTCACATGCAGAACATAGAATGGATGGACCCAGGCCTGAATGGCACACCACAAGGTCTTCAGTAAGTGAAACAAGGCAGGATTACTGACCTCCTTCAAGACCGAGTGACCCAACCGCTGTGCGATATCAGCCACATAGGCGGAATCCGTGACCAAGTTGAAAGGCTCCTGGGAGAATCTTTCAAATGCCACAGCAGCCCTCAGTTCAACCAACTGGGCTGACCCATCCTCGTGGCCTTCCAGAACCTGCCACTCAGATCCATCCCTCCAGGTAACAATGGCCTTCACAGTCCTCCCTGAACCATCAGTGAAGACAGTGGGTCCTTGCACGGGTTCTTGGCTATTTTTGGGCCGCAAAGAGATTTTTGTGGATTTTGGCATACACAGTAGCCTATGGCTGGGCAGATGATAAGTGATCTGCCCGGAGAAATTTTCCAGAGCACTCTGCAGGGACACACTGTTTGCAAAGCTCCAGTCAAAATCCTCCCGCTGCACCGGGAGTATGATCTTTGCGGGATCCGCACCCATCAATTGCAAACACCATTGCCAGCATTTGATTATCAAGCGAGCGATCAATTCAAACAACGCAGTTGCCATCTTCTGCGGCTGATGGGGCAGGAAAACCCATTCCAAAATGTGCAAGGAATCAGACCAATTGTCACTCCACTGGCCAATGATGCCTGTGGGATACGAATCTGGAGTGGTGACAAACACAGTGACATCAACAGAGGGATCAATGCGATAAACTTGGCAAGCCGAAACAGCTCGCTGAACCACCTCCAACACCTTATGCGCCTCAGGGGTCAGTGTGCGAGGTGATTTTAGATCAGCGTCTCCTTTCAACAAATCATACAGAGGAGACAGCTGTGCATCGGTTACTCCCAAATACGGACGCAACCAAGTGGTGACACCCACCAATTTCTGAACATCATTCAGTGTCCTCACAGGATGCACAAATTGCACCTCCTGGTGACAGATCGTCCATTCCAGAATTTTGACCCCCAAATACTTCCAAGGTGGTTGCTGTTGGACCTTCTCCGGAGCCACCTGCAGTCCCTGAGCATGCAAAGCATCAAGCAACCGAGGCTGAATCCTCAGCAGCTCATCCTGGGTGGACGCGGCCACCAAAATGTCGTCCATATAATGATACAGACGTGCATCAGGAAACTGCCTGCGAACTCCAGACAAGGCACGGGCCACATACCACTGGCATATGGCCGGAGAATTGCGCATGCCCTGAGGCAATGTCCTCCATTGATACCTCTGTGCAGGCTCAGCCTCGTTAATTGCTGGCACTGAGAAGGCAAACTTCGGTCTGTCATCGGGATGCAAAGGAATTGTAAAGAAACAATCCTTCAGATCCACAATGAGGACCGGCCAGTCTGCAGGAAGCATGGTAGGCGATGGCATGCCCGCCTGCAATGTTCCCATGCTTTCCATCATGGCATTAACCTTTCGGAGGTCTTGCAACAACCTCCATTTCCCAGACTTCTTTTTGATGCAGAAGACAGGGGTGTTCCAGGGGCTGGTGGAAGGCTCCAGATGACCCTGGTCCAACTGCTCCTGCACCAGATTCCGAAGGGCATTCAACTTCTCTTGAGGGAGGGGCCACTGCTTTTCCCATGCAGGTTTGTCAACCAGCCACTGTATAGGAGGCGTCGGACACTCTGCGCCCTTCACTGCAGTGGCCCCCATCAAAAATCCGTCCCAATGCGCACCCCCCCAAGCAGACAGAACATCCCTCCCCCAAAGGTTGGCAGGAGTAGAAGTAACATGAGGCCTAACCCAGGCCACCTGTCCCTCTGGGTTCGTGACCAGCACAGGCTGTTGGCTCACATAACATTGCGCCATCCCTCCCAGGCCAGCGACAGATGTCCCCACCGGATCCAAGGGCCACTCTGAGGGCCAGGTCACAAGGGAGAGAACCGTGACGTCAGCACCGCTGTCGAGAAGCCCACGAACGCAGACTTCTGGCGGCATCACACCAGGAACAGACAGGGTGCACAGCATCTCGGGACGGTCCTTGGTCAGGACAGCAGTCCAGTGAACTTGAGGCGGCCCAGTGGAACCAAAACCGCCAGCTCCACACGACTGATCAGCTGACCTGCAAACAGAGGACTTGAAAGGCACAAGTTGAGCAAGCCACGTCCCTTTCGGGATCGTGATGGGGGGGTGGGTGTGGAGACCATGGCACAAATCTGCCCTGTAAAATCCGCATCGATGAGCCCCAGGTGCACAATGATGCCCTGAAGGGTGGCACTAGACCTCCCCATAAGGAGAGCACTCATGCCCCCACCCAAGGGACCAAAGGCATCCAGGGGAACCTTGCATATCTGAGAAGACTCTAACACAACTGTTGCTGCGGTGCAGACATCCACTCCTGCTGATCCACGGGTGCTGGCTGCAAGCTGGCAAAGGAGACCTCCATCGGCACCGGGGTCTGGAGAGAAGCTTGTGTCCACACGCGTCCCCCCTGCGCACTCCACTTGCTGTTTCCTGAGCCTGGCAAAGCTTGGCCATTAGCATGAACAGTCGCCTTGCACACATCAGACATATGATTCGGCCTACCACACCGACCACACAAGAACATGGGGAACTTCACCTTCTGCGCTTTCTTCCCCTGCTTCTTGCCAGCCTGTGCAATCCCCCGCTGCGGCTGCTTGCCCTGCGGCGCCGCCCAAACTGGCTGCACAGCGGCAGCCACGGCAGCCAACTTCCGATCCAGGGGGACGATGTCTGCACAGGCCTCTGCCATCTCAGAGACAGTAGGATCACCAGGCAGAGCCACTATGACTTTCTTACAAGCAGCATTGCAATTGCACTTGACAAGGTTCGTAATCGTAACGCTCCTTGCCACAGGATCAGGCACCTGCCTCTCCACGGATGCAATCAGCCTTTCCGCAAACGTCATGAAAGGCTCGTCATCCCCCTGGACAATGGTCGGGAACGGTGGCCTCGGAGCAGCCATTTCCAGGGTCTGAACAATCGCAGCCATGCCCAGCGAGTGGCACTGTTCAAGCACAAGGGGATCAAATCCAACCTGCCCTTGAACATTCTCATAAAGCCCTGTTCCCAGCAGCATGTCAGCGACAACCCCACGCCTGGGGTCCTGCGGACCCAGCGTAGCATTCCGCAACACCGCGTGGGCCGCCAACTGAGCCCACTTGGTTTCAAAGACACCATACTGCACAGGGTCAAAAAGAGAACGTGCCACACGACGGAGATCGTAAGGCGTCAGCCTATCTGAATCAACCCTCCTGAGAGTCCACATAACCTCAGCAGACCCCAAACCATGCTGAGCAACTGCCTCACGGAGCTCCTTCTCCAGCTTATATGAAAGGGGTTCATGGGTGTTATGAGCAACACCCCTGAGCACAGGGAAAACCTGAGGATCCCCTGGCAAAGCCACCGCAACTGACGCTCCCTGGTCCTCAGGCCCAACAGGGGCAAAAGACGAAAATCACCTGGGAGCCAGGCCAACACCACTCGGCCCTGGGCCCCCCGCAGCACCGGCAGAGCCAAAGGAGCCTGCCCCACAACCCTGCAGGTGCCGCGAGGAAACAGGCTCATTCATCTCGTCAGTCTTGGTTTTCGCCTCTCGCCAAAAACGTTTGGGATGCCTGGGATGCACGGTCACCTAACAGGCAGGAAGCGTCCACAAATTCGATGAGGAAGTGCCGTGGCCCCAGGCACCCACCGGCCTCCCGCTGGCTGTGTCAACAGGTGCGCTAAAGGTAAACACCCCAGTGCCCTGTCGTGTTACAGCTCCAGCAGGGGGCGCCCCGGCGGACGCAGGTACCGTCCCAGCCCTCAAATCCGGCGCAGGCCGGGACGAGACCGGCACGGGGCCCCCGGCCCCTGCGACACAGGGGAGGGACGGGACGCTGAGAGAGACGCAGTCCGCGCAGCTGCGTCACTGCAGGATGGCACCAGGGAGCCCGGCAAGCCCCCTATGAGGGTCCGTCCCAAACCACAAGACTGCCCAGCGGGTACCGCCCCCACCAAGCAGAGAGGGATGGGCTGCCCGCCCACCGGAGTGGGGCCGGACAGAACGCCGACCGACGCCCTGCCCCCGGCTACGTCCACCGACTGCGCACGCTCAGCGGGCTGCGCCGGCCCAGGGGCGGGTGACGCCCCACCCCCGGGTGCTTCCACCAATTGCGCATGCCCAGCAGGCTGCGCAGGCCCAGGGACGGGCGAAGTCGCCCCCCCCGCCGATGAGCCCGGCTCGGAGGTGGGCGCCCCGCCCCCGCCGTGTCCAGGGGGAACTTCGTGGAAACGCCGCAATTCGGACACCAGGTCGTCACCGAACTAGACTCAAGCCGAGGCGGAGGCTTGCCCTCAAGAACCGGAAAGGCACAAAGAAAAGGCAACCCGTCCCCCACCCCACCGCCCACGCCGGGCGAAGCAGGACGAGGACGGCCCGCCGAATCCACAGAGCCCGCAGAAACCCACGGGGCTCCGCCCCCCAGCACACCATCCGGAGGCGGGGAGGGGGACTCCACATCGGACAAAAACTCAAACTCCCCCTCCTCCACGTCCGAGGCAGAAGAGCTTCCCCGGGAACTCCGAGGGGTACAAGAGCCAGACCCCTCCCAAAGCTCCACACATCTCTTCCACTGCACCAGCAGCGGTCCCGCATCTAGAGTGCAATCATCAAAAAGGGCCTCCATGAGGCGGGTCCCCACACGAGACCACTCCTCCCTGGAGAACACCCTCTCAGGACCCAAAAGAAACCCTCGCTCCCGGGACCACAGAAACAATCTCTCAAAATCATCCCAGGAAACAGAAATCTGTTTCCACTCCAGGACCCCCCTCCAAAGATCCAAAAGGAGGAGATCCTCCTCAAAACCCACAGCGCTCGCCATTACCCCAAGAACCGCAGGCAAAGCACCAAAGAGAGGGGGAGGAAAACCTCACCGCAATCTGCTGCAATACACACGTCAGGGTCACCAAATGTCGCTATAGGACACAAAAGAACACACGCTCACACCATTCTCAAGGTGAAAGAGAAAAAAAGGGCCGTTTATTTTCTGACTCCAACATTTATAGTTTTCCAAAAGTGACAGTGGATTGGAGGGTGACAGTGGCACCTCTCCAATGCCACTGGTTAAACCAGCAGTCCATCAACTCTCTCCTCCTCCATAAAGGAATGCAAAACAATGAGTTATTTACAGAAAGTGTGTGAGAAAATTCACTACAAGAATGTCATCAGAAGGCTTAGAAAATCTTAAAAACCCAGGGTGACGTAGTCTTAGTATCTTCTTGACATTAGCAGAAATTTCAAATGAGTCTCTGAAAATTACAAAGGAGGCAGAAGAAAAGGGAGCAATGACTCCTCTGGCATAGTGTTTCCTAACAGGGATCTTCAAAATGTAAAGATTGTATCATCCTTTCAACTGAAGGAAGGTATTAAAACAACAGGAAGGAAATGGCATCACATGCTAGAAAGACTCTGGGCAGTGTACTTCTAGACAGAAAGGCCACTGATGGAAAACCGACTAAACTGGCACCAATGCAGCAGCATTGTATTAAAGCCCAAAAATACCCACCGCTTCACTCTTTGCCATTCCGTTCATATGGACACAGCAGCTCTGCAACATTCCTACTGATCATCTCATGGGAGTGAAGGTCCCTAGTGATGCAGAGTCCCCAGGCAGGTGCAGAGGAGAGCTGCTTTTTTGCAAAAACCAGGCTTTTGAAGCACTCAGGCCTTTATCAGTTCCATAGCTTTAAGCCATAACAAAATTCATTCAACCAACCATCATACACCACGCTGTGAACACGTGACGATTCTAGAACTTGTTGATCTACCTCTGATTCAGCGGCCTCACCTTCCCATAGTCCTTTTCTACTTAGCCAAAGTAACAGGCCTCAGCCCAAGGCCTTCCTTTTGTAAGCTTCTACCTATATGCAGCAGCAAACCACTACTTTCTTCCGTGCCAAGAGTTTAAGTAGATGATTTGCATCTGCCCTTCCGGTGAAACATAATGGGGAGAGAAAATTCTGTCGGAAATGTTCAGTCATTCAGTTTTCTAGACAGGCCAAATCAAAAGAAAAGCAAGCTATAGGATTGTGTACTTGCTCTTACAAAGCACCTGCTGCCCTCTGACAATCAACTAGCAGAAAACCAGCAAAAATAAGACTTGAGGCAAACAAGCCTTTGAAGGGAATTATGACATGATAAAGAAAGACAACACATTTCCAGCTTGTCGAGATACTTGAAATGTCAGCAAAGGCTTGAGGGCAAAGGCTGAACGAATGGGGAAAGGTTACAAGAATCCCAAGAAAAACATGACCATAGATTAAAAGAATCCCAACAGGTCAACTGACCTGTTGAAGTTTTCAGGAAATCAGTGGCTGCTGATTTAGATAGGCCATTCAAGTTAATTTACCCGTGCACCTTCCACTCCATTTTCACCTGTCACCATCACAGGGTGAATTGGGACCATGGAATCACAATTCTTTGGATTCTGTTCTTAGATTTAGGAGAAAACTACAGCAGCTGAAGTAGCTGTTACTGATGTGATACCCAGGAAGACAGAGTTGACATATTTCATTCACGTCCAATCACAACTAGCAATACTAAGAGGATAGGATTGGCCTCTTTTCATGATGCTTTTCTTATTTTACAGCCCGCTATGATTCTGGTGAAACTTTTTCATTAGTTTCTCTCTAAAAAGGAGAAAGTCCAATGTTCCTCCCTACTGGTGCAGGTTTACCATTCGGTTTGTCGAGTCTAAAAATGGAATTGGAACTAGCAGGAATTACTGTGTTTAAAGCGTCCGGTCTGTTCAGACAGTCTCAGGTCGATAAAAGCCTAGATGTTATTGGCTAAATACTCTGTTTCCCCCAAGAGCGGACGCACGCAATTTAATCCAACTTTTTATAACAAACTCCAATAATACAGAACCCAGTCATACAAAAGAGTCACAAAGAAGCAGGAAGAATTCTCGGACCATTTACGGTAGCAAACTTCTCACCTTCTTTTGGAGTGAGCATAATCTGCTAGCTGAAGTAACAAACTTGAGGACAGAAATCGCCCTACTATTGAGAAGTTGTTGACAAGGGAACCACCTAAGCTGTGTGACTTTCCCTTTTCTATTTATTGGTCAAGCCTAGGAGTCTAGAATTTACGGGCTCAATCAAAGACAAATGCAATCTAGTCAGAGGTCTATGAAAAGTCCAAAACTAATCAGAATTCTTCTTAGACAATGGAAATGGAAGCAGAGCTACCAATTTCCTTGCAACATATCCCTAAAACTCATTCCTTTCTAGTCATAACTAATGTAATGCCACCAGTACAATCAGGAAAAGATGAAACTTACAGATGTCAGCAAGGGAAGGATTTGAAAGAACTATTCCCATTATTCATCGTCTAGACAGCAACTATGATTAAAATCAGAGCCCTTTTAGTAGGGCTTTCCTTGTGGGAAATTCAGGACTCCAGGACAAGGGAGCAAGAGGATTAAGCAGAAGCCGTTGATTGTTGACATGATGCACTTACACATTCTAAATCTCTGCACACGCTAGGCCCGCATTTTTATCTTGGTGCCTTTGTTATGTCCACGCATTCTGTGTGCACCTCTCAGAAGATACGTTTGGTTACAGTCCAGGCGCTTTGCTGCCCCCCGTTATCGAGTTCTTGTAGTCTTGGAATTTGGTTTCTCAGCTTCTCTTTCTTATTTTAGCACGGCTTATATCTTAGCAACTTTGATGAATTCCAGAGGGCTCTGAGAAAATTCTGATCAGAACATATTCCAGCTGGATGGCTGGTGCACCCTGTAGTCTAAGAGGTTCAGATACATTGCTACAATTTCCCGCTTCTTCGTCTTGCACCAGCTAAACCCTTTCCACTGTATTTTCTTCCAAGACGCTCACTAGTTTCATGATGCATGGAATACCAAGAAGCAATATAATAATGACTACTAGTAACAACAAAGTTCCCTTTACAAGGTCTTCCAACCATCGAGTTGTTTCCCATCTCTCAAACCATTCATGCGTAACCCTCTCATTCCCAATCAATTTCTTCATGTTATCTTGTCCTTGTTTGAGTTTCCAGTGAATGACTGCAGAATGGTTAGAGAGGTTCAAAAACCACATTCCTTCAAAATCCTCACACTCGTGCCCATGTGCTAACAAGAAAGCTAGAGCAGCTTTATTTTGCACTGTGCACCGACGAATGGTATCTACACCAGTGAGAACCTGATTTAAAATCGCTGACCTTACATTGTTTGACCACCCAGCATCCCAACTCATTAAGCATACTCAAAGCTTGACCAACAGTGACGCCTGCTGTCAGGAATGGAACAATTAATGGAGAGGAGTGCCCAAACCTGCATACAATTGAGGCAATCGTGTCTTAAGCTTGTGCTTCTTCTTTCAGTTCCCGGGAGCCGAAGAAGCGGCTTCTTCGCACACAAAGCATCGTGCCGCTGGCTGTGAGCTCTGGAGAGCGGTTTTTGCCGAAAGACACCGGGGACAGGCACTTAGCTTCGGAGAGCTCCGTATCTCCGTATTTCCGGAGAGCGGCACAATGCTCTGTCTTCTTCGGCTCTTGTCGTTCAACATTCAGCAAAAAGCATTTCCACAATATCTTGCAAGGACACAGTGTGCCAGTACACAAAATATGCCAGACCTTGTTCTAAAGGTTGCACACAGGTCTGCCTAAAGGTTGCACACAGGTCTGCAGAGAGATTGGCAAAAAGCAAAAGATAGTTGTTCAAAACTCTTTTTTTTTAATATATTGTGAAAAGGCAGAAAAGGTAGGAGAGTGGTAAAGTACTCTTTTCTATTTGTTTGAAAGCTGCCCACGCTGTGCCTGTGTGGTGCGCTTGCATCTTCACCTTTCGGAAGGTGCCGCTCTCTCCGTCTCCTGGAGGCGAAGAAGCGGCTTCTTCACGCACAGAGCATTGTGCCGGACGCGGTGAGCTCTGGAGAGCAGCTTGTGCCGAAAGACGCCGGGGACGGGCACTAACCTTCCGGAGAGCTCCATATCTCCGGCTTCTTCGGCTCTTGTCATTCAACATTCAGCAAAAAGCATTTCCACAATATCTTGCAAGGAGACAGTGTGCCAGTGTGCAAAAATTCCAAATTCTTGTTCTAAAGGTTGCACACAAGTCAGCAAAGGGCTTGGCAAAAAGCAAAAATAGTTGTTCACAGCTCGTTGTTTTTCGAAAATATTGTGAAAAGGCAGAAAGGCAAGAGAGTGGTAAAGTACTCTTTTCTATTTGTTCGAAAGCTGCTGACACTGTGCCTATGTGGTGGGGCTTGCATCTTCGCCTTTCGGAAGCTGCCGCTCTCTCCGTCTCCCGGAGGCGAAGAAGCGGCTTCTTTGCACACAGAGCATTGTGCCAGTCGCGGTGAGCTCTGGAGAGCCGTTTCTGCTGAAAGACACCGGGGACCCACATTTAGCTTCGGAGAGCTCCGTGTGTCCGTCTCCTTTGGGTCTTGTCCTTCAACACTCAGCAAAAAGGTTTTCCACAAAATCTTGCACGGAAAAACTGTGGCAGTGCACAAAACATCCAAAATCTTGTTCTAAAGCTTGCAGGAAGACTTAACTCTTTAGAGAGTTTAGCAGGAAGGAAAAATAGTTGTTCAAATCTCCTTCTCTTCGAATATAATATGAAAGAAAAACGCAGAAGAGGGTTAAAGTACTGTTTTCTATTTGTTTGAAATCTGCTCACACTATGCTGGTGTTACACGGCTTGGTTCTTCACCTTTTGGAAGGTGCCACTCTCTCCGACTCCCGGAGGCGAAGAAGCGGCTTCTTTGTGCACAGAGCATTGTGCCGGTCTCGGTGAGCTCTGGAGAGCCGTTTCTGCTGAACGACGCCGGGAACCCGCATTTAGCTTCGGAGAGCTCCGTATCTCCGTCTTCTTCAGCTCTTGTCGTTCAACACTCAGCAAAAAGCATTTCCACAATATCTTGCACGGAGAAACTGTGCCAGTACACAAAACATCCAAAATCTTGTTTTAAAGCTTGCAGGGAGGTCTGTAGAGAGTTTAGCAAAAAGGAAACATAGTTGTTCAAAACTCCTTCTGTTCAAATATAATGTGAAAGGAAAAGGCAGGAGAGTGGTGAAGTACTCTTTTCTATTTGTTAGAAAGCTGTTCACACTATGCTGGTGTTGGGCGGCTTGGTTCTTTGCCTTTCGGAAGATGCCGCTCTCTCCATCTCCCGGAGGCGAAGAAGCGGCTTCTTTGCGCACAGAGCATTGTGCCGGTCTCGGTGCATTTCGGAGAGAGGCTTATGCCGACAGATGCCCGGGACCGGCACTTAGCTTCGGAGAGCTCAGTATCTCCGTCTTCCTCGGCTCTTGTCGTTCAACATTCAGCAAAAAGCATTTCCACAATATCTTTCAGGGACACAGTCAGCCAGTGCGCAAAAATTCCAAAATCTTGTTTTAAGGGTTGCACACAGGTCAGCAAAGGGCTTGGCAAAAAGCAAAATATAGTTGCCCACAGCTCGTTTTTTTGAAAATATTGTGAAAAGGCAGAAAGGCAAGAGAGTGGTAAAGTACTCTTTTCTATTTGTTTGAAAGCTGCCAACACTGTGCCTGTGTGGTGGGGCTTGCATCTTCGCCTTTCGGAAGGTGCCGCTCTCTCCGTCTCCCGGAGGCGAAGAAGCGGCTTCTTTACGCACAGAGCATTGTGCCGGTCACGGTGAGCTCTGGAGAGCCATTTCTGCTGAACGATGCCGGGAACCCGCATTTAGCTTCGGAGAGCTCCGTATCTCCGTCTTCTTCGGCTCTTGTCGTTCAACACTCAGCAAAAAGGTTTTCCACAAAATCTTGCACGGAAAAACTGTGCCAGTACACAAAACATACAAAATCTTGTTCTAAAGCTTGCAGGAACACGTAACTGTTTAGAGAGGTTAGCAGGAAGGAAAAAAAGTTGTTCAAATCTCCTTCTCTTCAAATATAATATGAAAATAAAATGTAGGAGAGGGTTAAAGTACTGTTTTCCATTTGTTTGAAATCTGCTCACACTATGCTGGTGTTGGGCGGCTTGGTTCTTCGCCTTTCGGAAGATGCCGCTCTCTCCGTCTCCCGGAGGCGAAGAAGCAGCTTCTTCGCGCACAGAGCATTGTGCCGGTCTCGGTGCGTTTCAGAGAGCGGCTTATGCCAACAGATGCCCGTGATCGGCATTTAGCTTCGGAGAGCTCCGTATCTCCGTCTTCTTCGGCTCTTGTCGTTCAACATTCAGCAAAAAGCATTTCCACAATATCTTGCAAGGACACAGTGTGCCTGTGCACAAAAAATCCAAAATCTTGTTTTAAGGGTTGAACACAGGTCAGCAGAAGGGTTTTGCAAAAAGCAAAACAGAGTTGTCCAAAGCTCGTTTTTTTTCAAAAATATTCTAAAAAGGCAGAAAGGCAGGAGACTGGTGACGTACTCTTTTCTATTTGTTTGAAACCGGCACACACTATGCTCGTGTTGGGCGGCTTGGTTCTTCGCCTTTCGGAAAGTGCCGCTCTCTCCAACTCCCAGAGGCGAAGAAGCGGCTTCTTCGCACACAGAGCATTGTGCCGGACGCAGTGAGCTCTGAAGAGCGGCTTGTGCTGAAAGAGGACGGGGACAGGCACTTACCTTCCGGAGAGCTCCGTATGTCCGTCTTCTTTGGGTCTTGTCCTTCAACACTCAGCAAAAAGCTTTTCCACAAAATCTTGCACTGAGAAACTGTGCCAGTACACAAAACATCCAAAATCCTGTTCTAAAGTTTGCAGGGAGGTCTGTAGAGAGTTTAGCAAGAAGGAAACATAGATGTTTAAAACTCCTTCTGTTCAAATATAACGTGAAAGAAAAAGTCAGGAGAGTCATGAAGTACTGTTTTCTATTTGTTAGAAAGCTGTTCACACTATGCTGGTGTTGGGTGGCTTGGTTCTTCGCCTTTCGGAAAGTACCGCTCTCTCCGACTCCCAGAGGCGAAGAAGCGGCTTCTTCGCGCACAGAGCATCGTGCCGGACGCGGTGAGCTCTGAAGAGCGGCTTGTGCTGAAAGAGGACAGGGACAGGCACCTACCTTCCGGAGAGCTCCGTATCTCCGTCTTCTTCATTTCTTTTCGCTCAACACTTAGCAAAAAGCATTTCCAAAATATCTTGCAAGGAGAAAGTTTGCCAGTGCACAAACCATCCCGGATTTGTTCATAAGCATGCAAGGAGGTCTGTAAAGAGTTTAGCAAGAAGGTAAAATAGTTGTTCAAAACTCCTTTTATTCGAATATAATGTGAAAGGAAAAGGCAGGAGAGTGGTGAAGTACTCTTTTCTATTTGTTTGAAAGCTTCTCAGAATATGCTGGTGTTGGGCGGCTTGGTTCTTCGCCTTTGCAAAGCTGCCGCTCTCTCCGTCTCCTGGAGGCGAAAAAGAGGCTTCTTTGCACAGAGAGCATTGTGCCAGACCCGGTGCATTTCAGAGACCGGTTTGTGCCGAAAGATACCCGGGACGGGCACATAGCTTGGGAGAGCTGCATATCTCCGTATTCTTCGGCTCTTGCCGTTCAACACTCAACAATAAGCTTTTCCACCATATCTTGCAAAGGGAAACTGTGCCAGTAAAGAAATCACCAATCTTGTTCTAGAAGTTGCATGGAGGTCTGTAAAGAGTTTTGCAAGAAGGAAAAGATAGTTGTCCCAAACTCGTTCTTTTTGAATATAATAAAAATGGAAAAAGGTACAAGAGTGGTAATGTACTGTTTTCTCTAAGTCTGAATGCTGCCCACACTGTGCCTGACTGGTGGGGCTTGCATCTTCACCTTTCGGAAGCTGCCGCTCTCTCCGTCTCCCGGAGGCAAAGAAGCAGCTTCTTTGCGCACAGAGCGTTGTGCCAGTCGCTGTGCGTTTCGGAGAGCGGCTTGTGCCGAAAGATGCCCGGGACTGGCACTTAGCTTCGGAGAGCTCCATATCTCCCTCTTCTGCGACTCTTGTCGCTCAACACTCAACAAAAAGTTTTTCCACCATATCTTGCAAGTAGAAACACTGCCAGTACACAATACATCCCTGATCTTGTTCTAAAAGTTTCACAGAGGACTGCAGAGTGTTTAAGAAGCAGAAAAAGATAGTTGTCCAAAACTCCTTCTATTCGAATATAATGTGAATGAAAAGGCAGGAGAGTGGTAAAGTACTGTTTTCTATCAATTTTAAAGCTGCACACACTATACAGGTGTGCTGCGGTTTGTTTCTTCGCCTATAGGAAGCTGCCGCTCTCTCCGTCTCCCGGAGGCAAAGCAGCTTCTTTGAGCACAGAGCACTGTGCCGGTGGCAGTGTTCTCCGTGGAGCGGCTTCTGCCAAAAGACGCCCTGGCAGGGGTCTTAGTTTCGGGGAGCTCCGTATCTCTGCCTTCTGCCTCTCCCGTCGCATAAAAATTACCAAAAAGCTTTTCTACTATCTATGTCTTGCAAGGACAAACTGTGCCAGTACGGAAAGCATCTCTGCTCTTGTTCTAGAAGTTGCATGGAGGTCTGCAGAGTGTTTAGCAAGAAGCAAAAGAAAGTTGTCCAAAACTCCTTCTTTTTGAATGGTAATGTGAATGGAAAAGGCAGGAGAGTGGTGAGGTACTGTTTTCTTTAGGTTTGAGAGCTGCACACACAATCCCCATGTTGTGCGGCTTCGTTCTTCGCTTTTAAAGAAGCGGCTGCGGTCTCAGTCTTCCGGAGGTGAAGAAGCCGCTTCTTTCCACACAGAGCATTGTGCCGGTTGCGGTGCGCTCCGGAGCACGGCTTCTGCGGAAAGACGCCCGGGAGCGGCCCTTAGGTTCAGAGAGCTCCGGGCGTCTCTTGTCACTTACATCTTAGCAAAAAGCTTTTCTACTATGTCTCGCAAGGAGAAACTGTCCCAGTACAAAAAGCATCCCCGATCTTTTTCTGGAAGTTGAACAGAGTGTCAGCAGAGTGTTTAGCAAGAAGCAAAAGAAATTGTCCAAATCCCTTTTCTTCAAATGTTAATGTGACTTGAAAAGGCAGGAGAATGGGGAAGTGCTGTTTTCTGTACGTTTCAAAGCTGTTGCAAGGAGAAACTCTATCAGCACCTCAAGTTTTCCCTGATTTTACTCCCGATATTTCTTTTGCTGTGCAGTCAAGAAGCACCCCTCTTTCTTAGTTATGCTGCAAGTTGTCTTCAAATGGCTTTGCTTTCTGTCCCCTCCTCCCCATTTCTAACAGGCACAAGCACATTCCCTTCCCGGAACAAAATCCTGGTAATAGAGCCAGGAAGACTACGCTTTGACTTTGAGAACCAAAACCTATCTAAGAGCAAATAGTCCATTCTTTGACACCCAATATCACACATCTGTGTGCAGGAGGAAGAGGGGTATCTGCGTGTGTGAATGGGAAGTGTACTCGCCAACAAACTAGAGCCAATATTAGTAACCAACATGTAACAAGTGTGCACGTATATAATTCCCTGCTCTTTTTTGGATCTTTTTTCTTAAAGGTTATTTTGCTTTTAAAGATTTTCTAGTCATTTGAAAGATTATTCTTTGTTTGTGTGAGAATAGAAATCTCCATAAAGCTTACTACGTAAAAGCAGGGTAATCTTTTGGACTTGATGATGACTATTTGGGAGATGATATTTTCATCTGCATAAATCAATTTCCTTGTTTTGGAAATATTTTTTTTCACGGAAAGTAGTGAGTTTCAAGATGTGTTTTTAGAAGGTGTAAAAATTGAGATCCTCATTTGTATCAAAGCAATACAAAGAATATCCCTTAAAACCATCCATTCCATCATTTCATTTTTGTATTTTTGACTTTTCAATAGCTAGTTCTCACTTTCAAATGGTGTTTTGACACAATTTTGTTATTTCTTCATTTCTAAGCTTCAAAATGATATTTAAAGAAGAGTAATTTCCTGTAACTACTTGACAGTTTGCAAATTAATATCAAAGTGGACGGAGGGAGTGAAAAAAGTGGCAGAAGGACGTGGCGGAAGGAAGGACATAGTGGAAGGAAGGAAGTGAAGGAAGGAAGTGGGGGAAGGAAGGAAAAGAATGAAGGAGAGAAAGAGAAAGAAAGAAAGAAAGAAAGAAAGAAAGAAAGAAAGAAAGAAAGAAAGAAAGAAAGAAAGAAAGAAAGAAAGAAAGAAAGAAAGAAAGAAAGAAAGAAAGAAAGAAAGAAAGAAAGAAAGAAAGAAAGAGAAAGAAAGAAAGAAAGAAAGAGAAAGAAAGAAAGAAAGAAAGAAAGAAAGAAAGAAAGAAAGAAAGAAAGAAAGAAAGAAAGAAAGAAAGAAAGAAAGAAAGAAAGAAAGAAAGAAAGAAAGAAAGAAAGAAAGAAAGAAAGAAAGAAAGAAAGAAAGAAAGAAAGAAAGAAAGAAAGAAAGAAAGAAAGAAAGAAAGAAAAGGAAAGAAAATTCCCAAATGTCAGAAACATTAAAAATTATAAAATACTTGCGTGTATGATAAAGAGCAAGGACTAGATATTAGATATAGTATTGCTAAATGGCCCATAAATGTGAGACCCAAACCGTTCAACTCATTGGATAGCAGTTTCTCAGCATGAATATGTTATTTCTAGCTTCAACTTCTTACTGCTACTGTACAGAATGATTACCATAGAATAATGGAATGGTTGGGTTTGGAAGGGACCTTAAATTCACCTACGTCCTCCCCAGCATGTCATTGTCAGGGACACCTTCCACTAGACCGCCTTAAGCTCAAAGACCCATTCAAGCTGGCCTTGATCACTTCCAGGAATTGGTCACCCACAACATGTTCTAGTGTCTCACAACCATCTTGGCAAAGAGTTTCTTCCCAATAGCCAAAGGAAACCTATCCTCTTCAGGTTTTAAAGCCCTCCACACTTTTCCTATCGCTCCGTGCCCTTGTGTAGCTCACCTGCCTCCTTCTGGTAGGCTGTCTTCAGCTACTGGAGAGCTGCTCTAACAATTTGCCCAGAGTCTGCTCTTCTCCAGGCTGAGAAAACGCCTGCGGGACCCTGGCTTGATGACAGACTTCATGTGCTGCACTGGGGGCTCAGACCATTCTTCTTCTTGGAATTGTTGTAGGATGCTCAGCCACTGTTCACTGTGGTACAGGTACACTGTTCATTGTGGTACAGGTATTAATAGATGATTGTTTTAATAAAGACCCAATTGAAATGATAAGAGCTAAATTTTAACGCAAAATTAATTGGAGAAAGATTCCTAAACCTGTGGCCCGTTACCCCAGCCCATCCATTGATTGTAAATGAGATTCCTTACAGATGTTATGATACATGAACCAAAGCCAAGTGATGGATACTGCTTAAGATAGATGTTCTACCTGCTTACTGCAATATGTTCTTATCAGTCTAAAACAATCCTCCAAACATTAAGAACAAGGGATTACATCATGAAGTAATGAAGTGCTTGGGTTTAAAGTAAAAGGCATTTGAAAGATATGGGTTTGGGGGCTACCACAGCAAGATCTCAGAAATGGAGTGCCAGCTTAGTTCTCTGCTTCAGAGACAAGTGAAGCAATTCAGAAGCGTCCTCCTGGGAAAAAGGTTGACAGATCTTTCTGCACAACAGTTAACAACTGGCATCAGAAATGTGTGCAAATAACATACTAGCCCCTACAATTTTGTCATCCTGGAGTGGAAGGGCCACTCTGACTCAGAGCAGTGGTCTTGCAGCTGTGCCTGTTTGAATAGACAGAAAAGAATGAGGAAAACAGATTTTTCCATCTAGTTTGTTTCAGTATTGGTACAAAGACTATTTTCCCGCCCTCAGGAGACAGCAAAAACAGTCAACAACTGAAATGCTTCAGAAATGGAAATGATCTGAATCACAAATATTTCTTTTCCCATCAAATTTAAAGCCTAAGTCATAACTGTAAAACAGATAGAACTATTTAAAGATGAATGTACTATACATACTAAAATATTCCCAGAATGTGTCCTTAGTCTGTTTAAAAGTCTAGAGTTCTTGGCAAAAAAACTTGTACAGAGCTGAGGTAGCTCCACGATTCTCTTTTCAGATTAATTAAACTCTTCAGTCTCACCACCATTACCAATGGATTTCCGTAAGTCCTTGAAAACCAGTAATTTCCCTATTTCGTTCTATGAAAAAAATGACAGTGACAAGAGTTATTTGCACTCCCTATTTTCTGAAAAGCCTGAACATCAAGCCTTAAGAACTTTATCATGAGTTTTACTTCAAACTAAATTGGAAGAGAATGGCAGAAAGAATGGGAGCCTCAAGCAAAAGAATTTAGGCTTCTAATTCTTGGGTTGTCTTCTTACTTACCTAAGACAAGAAGTGGAAAGAGAATAGAATAGAGTTAGCAGCTGTTTAAGATCTGCACGTATTCTTCCACTCTTCCAAGAGGTCAAGGATGCTTTTCTGGCCCTCTCTCCCTCCACAAGCTGCAGCTTCCTTCAAGGCACAGTCACCTGCTGTGCAATGGAGCTCCCCACGAGCTGCAGTGTAGGTATGTGTTCCTCCACGGTTCTCCAGGGAATGCTGGGAGACAACCTGCTTGATGATGATGTCCTCCAGGGACTGTGGGGGATTCTTTGCTCTGTCAACTGGAGCACCTTCTCCTCCTTCTTGTCTCACTTTAGTATCATGCAGCTGCTTCTCATACTCCTTTTTTCCCTCACTTGTCACTGCCTATTCATATGTTTTGTACTTTTGACAATATCTTTTCACAAAGACTGATGGGCTCAGTTGCAGAAATGTGTCTTGCTAGAAAATTGGATACTACAGAAAACCATGATTTTACAGAAAAGAATAGTGGAAGTACAAATATACTGCTAAAGAACCGGAAAACTGACAATCATTCATTGTAATACGTCCCCTCATTTTGCCTTCTTTCTCCTTAAGATCTGGAAAGACTACTGGGCAGTGAAAAACACTACAGTGTTGTTTCAAAGAAAAGACTTTTTTAGGATTCTAAGGCGCATGTTCCAATTGCTTGAGAAAATTGAGAAAAGGCACTTTGTCTTTTGTGATAAATATCATTAGCCACTAGGGACAAAGTCTGACCAACAAGAGCAGATCAAAATCTGATGAGACCAAGCAATATACCTTGAGTGGCCAGGACAGAACCATTGAGTCGTCGAATCTGTTGAATTGGAAGGACCCCATCAGGATCATCATCAGTCCAACTCCTGGCCCTGCCTGGGGCCATTCTTGAGAATCACACCATATGCCTGAGAGCAATGTCCCAAACTCAGACAGTTGTGATGGTGTGACCACTCCCTGGAGAGACTCTTCCAGTGCCCAGCCATCCTCTGGTTAAAAACTTTTTCCTGATACCCGACCTAAACCTCCCCTGACTCAGCTGCATGCCATTTCTTTGAGTCCTGTCTTTGTAGACCTCATTTGAGGACTTTCTAATACCAAGGTGATTCCGCCCCAGAGCAGAGCAGAGCAGAGCAGAACAAGACAATCCCCTCCCTTGCCCAGCTGGTGATGCTGTGCCCGATGCACCCCAGGACAGGCTTGGCCCTCCTGGCTGCCAGGGCACTGCTGATGCACATTCAGCTTGCCATTGGCCAGGAGCCTGGGTCCCTTTCTGCAGTGCTTCTCCCAGCCTCTTGCTCCCTCCCTAGTCTATACACCCACCAGGATTGCCCAGTTGCAGGTGCTGAATCCAGCACTTGCCCTTGTTCCACTCCATCTGGTTGGTGATTGCCTGTGGGAATCCTCAAAAACAGAGGGGTTTGGGAAAGCTGCAAAAGGAAGGCCTCAGAGACAGCAGAACTGTCATTGGAGCTAAGCAGTAGTCATAAGGTTTGTCAGCAGAAAAATTAGATGAGAAGTAGAAAAGTAAGGACAAATGGAACAATGGTCTTTGTATTAATGCTGGTCTCGAATAACTCCCTAAGCTACAGCAAAGTATATCTAGCCAGATGTTAGGTAGTTCTAAGCTCTGTGCATTGTATCTTAAGGCTTACAAGCAGGTCTTTTATTCGAAAGAAGTGAGCATTGTTCTAAGCCCAGGTACATGTCTTTATAGTGATTGGATAGAAGTACTGTCAATATGCTTTTGCTTTGTGTGATTGGTCAAAAAACTTTTCAAGTCAGTTGTAACATTAAGTTCTTTGTCTGCTGCCAGGGACGTGAGCTGCTGGCAGCTTCCCATTGTCATCACCATGCAATGAGACTGATGCTGGAAAAAAAACCAGCTTGAGACGCCGTCCCCAGCAGTCCCGCCCCTTTTGTGATTTGTGCATAGACTCCCGGCCAGCAAGAATTGCCCATCTCTCCTATTTGGCAAGATCTCTCTGCAAGGTCTCTGTGCCCTCAAGGGAGTTAGTTCACAGCTCCTCCCAGTTTAGTGTCTTTGGCAAACTTTCTTAATATTCCTTCAAGTGCTGTGTCCAGGTTGTTCAAAAGATGTTGAAGAGAACTGGCCCAATGATGATACTGTCTTAGCCACTGAAATAAGTGCTTCATACTTCCTCTTGTTCCTTAGTGCAGAAATCACAACAAATTTCTTTTCTATCCATGCAGATATCTTCTCTTAGGCTCGTGCTTTTTATCCCAAGAGCAGCTGACACGACATTTACAGGCACAGCAACAGCACACTTTTCCTGCTCTTACTAGACTTAACAATTTTGCAACCTGTCAATCAGTGACCTTTGCAAGTAAAGTCAGACCTTCAGCATTTCTCATTAAATGAATGTCTTCAGAAGAAAACTTTGCTGCCTACTCTGTAAAACTGAAAAATAGATGATAATGAGTTAGCATCACAATCATTTAAGTACAGAGCCTATACTTTAGCAGGGAGAAAATTAAAAGAAGAGCTCTTTTATGCAACTACATATCTGAGAAACAAAACAACTAGGATCTTCCACAGGGTTCCCTGCAGTAGAAATGTACTTGGATGAATGCAGAAGATAAAAGATGTGGTTTTGAAAGGCTATATCCTTGCTAAGCTAAATTGGATCTCATCCTGTAGATGAGAGGTCAAGGAGCTCAAAGCGGAGCTAGAGAGACATGTCCAGATAATGAGATAGAGCAAAGCATTTTCCAAGATAATTAAGCATTCTGGTGGACTGGCCAGTTAGGTTAAATCTGCCACACCCATTCACTTTTGGGGACTGAACTGTGGAGTGCTAAACCATATCTGCTGCTGTGCAAAGTAAAAGAGATCCATCCAAATTGTATGGTTAGTGTGAACACTCTCAATTGTAAAACACTTCATAAGCTATTAATCAGTCTTAGGAACAAAATGAAATAAAGCTGTTATGCCATCTGGGAATGGGAAAACATGTTCAAAATAATTTTTTCCTTATGTTTTCTTCTTTTTTCTGTTTCTTTTTTCTTTCCTTTTTTCTCCTTTTTTTTTTTTTTTTAATCCCACATTATGTGATTCATAATTTCAACCATTCTGGAATGCTTTTAACAGATGAACCCAGCATAGTAGTTTTATTACCGGCTCTTGTCCCTTACATGCTTCAGTACAAGTTTGGAATATACTCCACAGTCAATTAGTGGTTTTTTATCTCTTTTCCCAGAGACAACTTTTAAAGGACTACTTAACCCCTAAAAATCATAATTTCTCTGGTTTCTCCAAGCTTTTTGAGAAAGCTGTTTTGGTTTTGTTTTGGTTTGTTGCTTGTTTTGTTTTATTGCATCATTCCTAATGTCTTCAGACCTACTACAAGAAGAAGTTAAAAATAGATCTTATTTGAAGAGACTGTTAAAGCTAATGAACTGCCAGTCTTGGTATTTGTATCTTTCTAAATCCTTTAAATTCCAAGCTTGCCTTCCTGAATCCTCAGTTACTTAGAAAACATTGTGTTTAGAAAACAGAGCCAGTTCAATTGCTTCTGCAAACTCACCTTCATTGTATAGGATTGTACTTCAAGAAATCTTGCTTCATTAAAACATTGGAAGTACAGATTTGACATCATCTGTGACCCTTCCATCTGTCTGAACTGTATTTCATTGTGTGAGTTCCTCAGTTGCTTCAAATAAGGACAGAATCTTTTCAATTTGCATAGCATGTTATCTGAAGATCTCCTGTCTGCTTTCTTCACTTGCTTTAATGGGAAGACAAGGGAAATACATTTTGAATGTTATCTTTTAGAGTCTACTTTTACCTACCAGTGTGCTTCTATGGACTAGAACCAATTTCAGCTTGAAAGAAGGTATTGTCACGATCCGCTCATACCAACGGGTTGGTTAACTGGTTGGTTGGTTAACTGATCTGGGAGTGCAACAGACAACCTGGAAAGGGGATTGCAGTATCAATCAAAAGAAATGCACCTTTATAGAATGACCACAGCAAATGCCTGAAAGGAATCAGGGAGAGGAAAAGAATAAAAAAGAGGGGGAGAAAGAGAGAGGGAGTATAGCTACCAAACACGGAGAGACTAAGTCCTCTTAGTCCAGCCGATAGAGTTTGCCTAGTCACGTTGGGAAGATCTCAAAGTCCTGGTGAACTCAAGGTTCTATTATAGTCCATTGCTGAGGGGGGAAACAGAATCTTGAAATGGCTGAGGGGGAACAGATACAATCAAGAAGAAGAAGTCTATTGAAATTGCTGAGGGGGAAAAAGGTATTGAGGACGGGTACAGACAGTCCATGTTCTCAGCAGGATAAGTCAGTATCAGCAGTGAGTGGGACCCACTGTTTCAGGACTGCTTTCTGGGGGAAACCAGTCTAGGTCCTGTAGGCACATCTGTAGGCAACACTCAGCAGGCATCCTGCTTCAGTCAGGCCAGCACCCCTGCATCAGAATTACGGGTGTCTCAGTCTCAGTCCTTGGTAGGGGGGCTTCAACCTCGGTGCCTCACGGCAGTAGTGGAGCAGATGAAGGATTTTCCATGGGGGGGCTACCAAGTTGCCCCAGCAAGTTCATCTGGCCAAGAGGTGGGAAAATTCCTGGTCTATTGTCGTGAAGCAGGTGCAAGCATATAGGCTGGGTCGCCCTTTGGCAGGCCCTGCTAGAAGCAGTCACTGAAGACACAGCTGTGAACAATCACTTGGCAGGCCAGAATTCTGCTCAGGGGCCTCAGGATTTTTGGTGTTCATCCATTACTGGCAGGCCAGAGGTCCCATCGGCATCCTCAGGCTCCTGATATCGGTCCTGTGGACGGTCGTGAGGCAAATGAGGGGAACCTCAGACCGTCTCTCACAGCACCAGGTGACTCACGACAGGCTTCAAAGGGTCTTCATCAGCAGTGTTCTGTAGTATTGTGGTGTACTTGTTGTACACTGGTAGCATATCCCGGAAAGCAGAGACAATACATCAGACAAAGAGAGAGAAGGGAAGGACAAGAAAAGATAAAAAAAGGCGGGGGTAAGGAAACAAGAAACAAATATAATAACAGGAATTTAAACCATATTATTTTAAAACATTTTTTTCAATTATCTGAAACTAATCACAAATAATCAAAGGCAATAAAGCAATAAACAAATCAACAACAGTTCATTTAAAATATGTTTTTTTCAAAACAATTCACCAAAAATCAAAAGTAATTTTCTTATAATCATCAAAGAAAATTGAAGATTATTTCAAAACACATCCTCTCATTTATAGTCGCCTTGTGTCAATAGTCTTGGAGATGGCCACAGTGAAAAGGACATCAGCCAAGTTGTGTGCATTAATGACAGACATCAATTTTGTTAACTCTTTCATCATTCTCCAATGCATAATGAGTAAGATTGCTGATTAAAAAACCCCAATCAAAACGAAACTCAAAAGGGCAATGATGGGATGACACATACTGTTCAGGACTCTTGTGGCAGTAGGTGACCACCCAAAAAGAGTATCCTACCACTTGTGTTCAGCATCTTTTCTTACTCTCTCTATGACATGGTGTATTTCTTTCACATTGTGATGAACAGTTACCAGTGCTTTCTGTCTATTCTTCTTGATCTTCTCCAATATTTCAATGAAGTCCTGATGAAGCAAAGATTGCTTTACCAAAGTAATGTTCATCCCAATGGGAGTAGGTAAATGTCCTGGTTTAAGGCAAATTTGGGAGAAAACCTCCAAAAGGTGGACCCTCCAGAAAACAAACCCACACGGCCCCTCCCCCCAACCAGGGCGGGAAGGATTCCTTGGAAAGAAGTGGAAAGAACCTGTTTCTGTAACACGCAAAGCACCCCCAGCACACAAAACGAACAATACCAGATGACACCACTCTTTCACCGCTCTGAAAAAGTAGACAACTTCAGAAAGTCTCTCTTGGGAGTGCTCGCTCTGTTATCAGTCTGTCCTGTGCTGGGGTAGCTGCTGCACCTTGGCCGCAAGGTGCAAACTCTCGGTGTTTCCCAGGTCCCAGTCCGGAGCAGGTCCGAGTAGGTCCAAAGAAGGGAAAGGAGAAACAGTCCAGGGAAAATTTGGACTGCTTAGCTAAACTAACTAATGAGCAGGAGCAAAAAAGCAAGAGCAAAGCAGGAGCAAAGCCGAAGCAAGAGCAAAGCGAAAAGCAAAGCAAAAAGCAAAAGCAGCACCCATGTACTGCCCTGTCTCTGTGTCATGCCAGCTGTGGGGGAGCGGCTGATAGCAAAACCAAAACAAAACATTCGCTCTTCACAGCCAGTCTTGAAGGCACAGAACATGATAGCCAGCATCAACAGAACACACGGATGGGGATACAAGCATCATAACGTCACCCTAGGACAGTAATAGTTTGTGAATCAGTCTTTAATTGGATTGTAAAAGGTAATGGGAGGTAACTGGAGCTTCTGAAGAAAAATCACATCCCTCAATTTTGTAAAGTTACAAGCGCAACAATTTGAATGATTTTTACTATCCACTACTGCATTTTCTACAAATACCATATCACAAGCAGTTCTAAAGCACCCACACCCATTGCCTATATATTTAAGGACTGTTTCGAAAGTCTCGTTCGGATGAATTTCAAAATGACAGATATTTTGTTCTGTGTCCAAACAAACATCCTGAGCTGTAATTGCATTACTTTCACAGATGAAGCCTTGTTCTCGGACAATAGAAGATTCCAAATTAACATTTTGCACTTTTTACCAGTTTGATGGGCCCATTTTCTACGTTCGGAAAGATTGGGAATAGCTCCATCATGATTTATCCCTAATGCAATAATAGGAAATCTCAAATGCACTGAGGCATTGCGTACGGTTAACACAAGAGCTGTGGCTGTGTTTGTAAAGGGGTGATAAGTAAAATTCACCAAGTTCCACCAGGACTGGAATTCTCTTTCAAAATCAGTGGCACTGTCCCAAATTCTTTTCTGAATTGCAGTAGGAAAATTGCCTTCACCTTCTCTTATCATTGAGGCAACAACTGACTGCATCGACAATTGTGCTTGGATACAGCTAAGAGCCAAAGAAAGGTTGTTTTGTGTAGCACCGAGTGCATCAGTTACCAATTTGTGATCATTTACATTTACCTTTTCCCAAGCTGGTAATATGTTTGACAGCAAGCACTGCTGTGTTCCCAAAGACAGTAAGGATCATTGTAGTGGTTGTTTTAATTTGGTCAAATCTCTTATTTGTGGCAGCCAATTTATCCATTAGTACTTCAGAATCAATACTATTTAGAATTCCAAAACCTGTTCCCAAAACACCGGTTATGTCTCTTAGTGTCTGTTTTTAAAGAAAAAACGGACTTTCTGTTTTTGCAGCCAGGTGGTCCAATCCTCAAAGGAAGTCCGCAAAAAAGGCAAACAGGCCGGCTGAATTTCTGAGACATTGTTTTGCATCATCAGCAATTTGACTTAAGAGACCGTGCCAGATTGAACAATATGTGTTGTTGACCAGTTTTCCTGATTATATATGGTCCAATTTCAAAACTTCTCAGGCTAAGCATAAGCGGTGCTTGGGCTGGAGTGGTGGTAGTAGAAGGTTGGTTCATACCATTTATTATCAACTTAAAAGAAAAGCCTTCACTAGTTTTGGACCAGAGACAAACTACTTCTGCAGTTTGTGTTAATGTAAAATTGTGCCAACAGTCTTGTACGCTTGGGGGCGTACAAACCTGTTCACGCTTATTTGTCTGATCTGTCAAAACACTGATTGAGATTGCTTTGCTATAAGCAGTTCCACAAATCCTTTGGCTAATTTCTTCTCCCACTACCCCTTGAAACTGCCAGGCTTTTTGTTTTTCCCATTCCTGCCAAGTGAACAAAAGCTTGGGACCAAGGCCACATTGACTAAGGGGACTCTCAGTCCCTTCTGCCCACTAGGATGTAACTACTGTACTCAATGTCAGCTTTGTGCTCTCAGTCCCTTCTACTCATTGGGGTGTAACTATGGTGCTCAGGGTAGGCTTCATGCTCTCCGTCCCGTCTATTCCACTGGGATGTAACTACGGTACTCAGCGTGGGTTTTGTTATAGCGTCTATCTTAAATTTATGAGCTAAGCCTTTTCAACCTAACAGGTTGGTCAAGTTATTTTGCCAGCGGCGTGTCACTTAAGTCGGTTTAGTTAACGTCAAATTATGCCAGCAATCAATTGGTTCATTTTTACAATCCTTTGTACTTGCAACATTGTTCGTTTTGCGACCTAGAGTGTAATTACCAACATACTCCTGGCAGCAACACAGAGTAAGGGGAATTTGTTTGGCACACTCCCACTTGTTTGTAGGACACAGTCTCGCTGAAGGGATATCCAGATCATTTTTCCCATCTGGTTCCATAAAATTTCCGGCAACTGTGATGGAGGTGGATTTCTCATAGAGAGATCCTTCCATTTTTCTGCATACAATCGACTCACCAATTGTTCCAGTTAGGGTTCTAGTCCAGTCCTTCTGATCCCATCCCCACTCACTTGGACCATATACCTGGGAGTCATGCAGCACTAGAGGCTCTAGGTTCGGGTGGCTGCCCTTGGGATACGCTCCTAGAACATTAGTGGGATGGAGGGTAGCTTCAGACCACAACCACTCAGCAGGATCCTGTCCATGGAATTGTGGTAGGATGCAGAAAAGCATCACCAGTGTTATCATGGTTCAGATGATTTTCATGTTCCTCAGGGTTCTTCTGTAAAAGTAAAAACAACAGAAATCCTTCCACTGAGGGCAGAAAAGAGTTAAAATGGATAGGATTATCCAGCATGTATTTATCCAATGCTCTTTCCCTAGAGCATCAGAGGCTACCCATGCATATTTCTTCAGAGGGGTTTTCAGCACTAGTGCTACTTCCCCTACAGTAGGGAGGTCCACCAGAACAGGTTGTCCAGGGTAATGTGCTGGACTTTTTGAATCGTCAGGTCACCGTAGTAAGGGAATAATGCTTGGAGCTGTTGGGCAAAAGGCAGTGATTTTGGGACATCCATTCACCCCCCATCTACTGTTCACTCTTTTAACAGCTTCCCATAACCGAATGTCCCAATTTCCCTCCCGGGGCTTCAGAAGTCCTTTCAAAAAACCCTTGGTCCTTTCTAAGATCCCCTTAGCTTGAGGGTAGTGGAAAGGGGTGTGGAAGGACCGCTTAATTCCTTCACCTTTTGCCCAATGCTGTACACCTCTAGCAGTGAAGTGGGACCTGTGATCAGATTGAATTTCCTGTGGCTTTGGGAAAGCTCCAAACCACCCCTGCAAAGCTTTAACTGCATTATCACCTGTAGCTCTTTTCAAAGCATCAGCTTGAACCAACCCAGATACAATTTCTACTCCTACTAGCACAAAGTGTTTACCTCCTGACTTCTTAAAGGGGCCGATATGGTCTGCCTGCCACGCGTCCCATAAGCCTTTACCCTTTCTTAAATGCAGAAGGTCATCTTCTAAAGGATGTCTCTCCAGTCACCTGCGACATTGCTCGCAGCCTGATACGCATGTTTTACACATTTCCCTGGTAACCAGCCAACCACAAGCATGAGCTTCCTTGTACAAATCTTTCGCACCTGTGTGCTGTCTTTTTACATGCAGCCATTCTAATAGTTGATCCCAGTCCTCAGTAATGAGTTCCTTTTTCAGGGGGCTGAGCCTTGCTAGTTCATCAGCTCTATTCTTCCACTCTCCTGCTGGATTTCCATCTGTTTGCTGAGAAGCTACCCAACCAATAGCAACATTTCCTTGGCTTGCAACATCTAAAATTTCTTGCCACTTTTCCTTTTGCCACACTGGAATTCTGTGAACTTCCCAATCATTTTGCTGCCAGAAAGGAAGCCACTCGGTACAACCTTTGTACACTGCGTAAGAGTCGGTGTAAATGCAGACAAGAGAAATGTTCTGTGCCTCACATCAGAAAACACTCCAAACAGCTATGAGTTCCCCAGCCTGAGCGCTGCCTTCCCCTTCGGTAATGATTCTTTCACCAGATGAAATGTGTAAGACAGCTGTTCTGTATCTCCATACCTTCCCTTCCCGTTTTGCAGAGGCATCTGTGAACCAAGAACTTGCTGCTTGTTCGGGGGAGAAAGGAAGGGCAGCTTTGATTACAGAGGCAGATTTATCTTGGCTGCTAACCAGGCTCTCAGTGTCTTGGATTGTTAGATTTTTAGCAGCATCTTCCGTTAGTGAGACGGTATTACAATAGCCTTCCATCTGAGCATACCATTTCCTAACTGAGGCCCTTTGGGCTACCCCGTCAGGTGGGGGGGAGGGGTGGGGCTCCCATTAGTGACGATTTTGATAACTTTGAAAGGGCCTCTTAATACAATAGGCTCTTGTCATGCAATTTGTTCCTCTTCTAGGAGAGCTAAGCTAACTACAAACGACCCCTTTTCCCAGGTAGTGTATCTTTTCTCAGCATCTTTGAAACCACAGGAATAAAACCAAGTGGCCCCGTTGGACCATCGGGACCCCACTGCCAAATGTGTACTGATAGCCCTGAGGAGGCAAATCCCCATTCCACCTGAAAGGGATCTATGGGATGGATAGGGCCTAGTGCTTGGTGAGCTGTTGCCTCAAAAATCAGTAATTGCAATGCTTCTTCCTGAGAAGGAGTCCAATCCCATTTCATCCTTTTCCTCAGCAAGTCAAAAAGCGGCCTAGCAATTATTGAGAAATCTGGGATGTGTTTTCTCCAGAACACTAATAGTCCAAGAGCTTGCTGGAGATCTTTCCTCAATTCAGGCCTTTGAGTCTGATCTAAAGAGGTTAGGGTATCGGGTGGAATACATGTCATGCCTCCTTTCCACCAAATTCTCAAAATCTTCACTTCCTGAGAAGGTTTCTGAATTTTCTCTGCTTGTATCTGCAAATCAAGACTTTTTAAGTGAGAGATTATTTTCTGCTGATGTTTCCCTACTACCTCTATTTCATCCTTCCCCCCCCCCCCCCCCCCCAATTGTCTTAAATGTATTGATTATCAGCTACAGGATCAGCAGGATCAGGTTTGGGTATTTTTTCTAATTCCTGAACTAAAGCATGGTGGGCCAAAGTGGAGGAGTGTTTGTAGCCTTGGGGAAGCCTAGTGCAAGTGTATTGCTGTCCTTTCCCATGTGAAGGCAAAATGGTCCCTATCTTCTGGCTGTATAGGTATCATAAGGAAGATGTCTTTGACATCCATGGTTGCCATTGCCATGATTGAGTGAGCCTTTTCTTGAATTGATGTTATTAATTCAGCTAAGTTTGGGACCAGTGCTGTAAGAGGGTCTGTGTTGGCATTAAGCCTGCGAAAATCTACTGTTAATCTCCACTTTCCACTGGCTTTTCAGACTGGCCATACCGGTGAATTAAAAGGAGAATGTGTGTGAATTATTACCCCTTGGTTTCTCAAGTCCTGTAGAACTGCTTTGATACCTTCTCTGGCACCAGAAGGTAGAGGCCATCGTTTTACATTAGTTGTTTGATTATAGGGCAGGGAGGGTGCGGTTTGAAGCAGCCTAATGTTAAGTGGCAGTGTGCCAAAAGACCACAGAAATCCCTCAGAGTCTTCCCACTGCCTCCCAGCAAGGACACCCATTCCTAATCAATTATTTGGAATGTTCCCAATTACCATTTTGATGACTAGTTGTTGCACATTTCCAGGGACCGTCAAGTTTGGCTAAGGCAACATTCATAGATTCTGTAGTTCCCAGAGCATTAAGAACACAGCATTGTCTCTTAGTTGGAACAATTCCACACCTCTGGGCATCCTTTTTTGTCAGTGCAGAGATTTGAGCCCCAATGTCAATCAAAAAGGTTACTAGTAGCCTGTGGAGGCCCGTGATAGCTGGGCTTAATATATATCCTGATTTATTTTTAGTGAGCATTCTTAAATAAACCCAAGCTCCGCCCCTTTGCCCGCCTGTAAGCGGCAGAGAGATTTGTTTGCCGAAAACCCTGTTGGTTTTGGTTCACTGCCTGTGTTCTGTGGGAGAGGCTGGGGGAGGGTTAGTTTTTGTCCCTGAGAAGGGAGGGGTGCACTGGGTTGAGCCAATGGATTCGGTTTTTGCTGGTGCCAATTATTTATTATTTTCTGCAATTTATCAAGGGGCAAACCATCCATCACCTCTTTGGGGACCCACTTTTGAATTCCCAACAACCACCAATGGTGGCAGTTAGAGATCTGTTTTCCTTTCTCTATATTTTCACTGTGAGGAGCCCAAATAAACCAAACACCTTTGTTATTTTCTGATTTCTATGCCGGGGTTTTTATAGGTCCATATTGTCTACAATAATTAATCAGATCTACTGCAACTTCAGCTCATGTCCAAACTTTATGGCTACTGGCAGGTGAATCAGATTGAGAAGCTGAGGGCTGTGAGGGGGAAGAGTAGGGAGTGAAGCCAGGATCTCTAGGTCCACTTTGGTCAGGGGAATTCCTGAGGAATCTTATCTAGTCTTTCTACAGGATTCAAAGCCATTATGGTTTTCTGTAGAGTCATTGCTGTATGTTTAAGTGTCTCTGGAAGCCCATGAGTTCAATTGGTCATTAGTTCTGGCTTCACAGGTAATTGCATTGGGCATTCAAAACCAGGAACTAATTTCTTTTCATGAATCTTTTGCAGGCAGGTGGCTTTGTGGACACTTTCTAAGAGCTGGTCGGTGGTGTCAACGATTGCCAGGGGGTCACCCCTTTCCAAAGGATTCATTCTCCCGGCCCAGAAAGACGCACCCTGTGTCAGGGACCATGCATCACGCTTACCTCCTTATCTCCTGTTGTGAAGAAGGCTCCATGTCCCCAGTACCCACTGGCCTCCGGTTAATTTAATTTGATCTCCACCATCGAGGGACACTCGGAAGACATATTCTGTCTCTGATTCTTGTGGGTGGCGCCCAAATTCTTTTTACAGCTTAGCTAATTCGGTAGCACTGAACGGTATTTGTTTAGTTGTGATAGGTGGGTCAAGATCCTCTTTCGGCAATGCAGAGAGACAGGGAGACCCACTCAGTAATCAGAATCCAATTTCATTGTGGGATACAAGCACTTACATACCATTGCAGGGAGACTAGTAATGTGTACTACAATGATTAGGTTAAAATCACATCCACAAACTTACGCATATAACAACATCTCTTGCTTGCAGAGTTTCATGGGATTTTCTTTTTCCAGTAAACCCGTTTGATTTAATCTTCTTGCAATCCAGGTCGAATTTTCAAAGTTCTGTTTGTTTATGCCAAGGCATCCTGTTATCAAATCTCTTATGTTAACCAGGTCCAAAGTGCATCATCTGTCTTATGTCCCCCAACATTCCAACAATCCTCATCATTAAGATAGTTCTATTCTGTTTGAACCAAGGGTCTCAAGCAAGGACAGCAGTATTCTCTCCAATTTTTTACTGCCTCAAGTTCCTGACGGGGATAGATTTGTTTAACGTCAGGAGTTTCCTTTTCCTCTGGCTCTGTAGAGGAATCAGTAGGATGTGAATTCTTAGCAAGTTCCTCTCTAAGGGCAGCTCGCAACATATAGATCTCATTTCTCTCTTCCTTTAATTCTTTCTGCAAAATTTCAACTAGGTTTTGAAGGGAATCTATTCTTGCTATTTCCTCGTTTCTTTGCTTAAAAAGGGTTTCTATGGCTGCTGTGAGACAAGCTGCCGAAACTGAGCAGAGGATGGTTTTATTTTTGCCCAGTTTAACTTCTGTTTCATGTTGTAAAGGACAAATTCTATCTATGACATTTTCTAAATTAAACCAGCTGTTCTCTGCCCAAACCTCCCCCCTTGGAGAAGGCTTGGCATTCTATTTAGCAAGCAGAGCAGAAAATTCAGCTGTAACTTTTGTGCTAGAGTTTTCAGTCATTTTATGAAGGGACCAAAACCATGACAGGGAGGTGCAAGCTTAAGTTAGACAATCTCACAGCCTTTGCTGTGCTCCCCTTTGCTTCCCTGGCTGGGTGAAGAGACCAAATCTCCCTGGGAGGCCCTGCTTAGTTCCTTCAAGTTGTCCCTTCCTTCCCAGACAGTCCAAATTCACACATAAACAAAAACAGTTTCCCCTTTTGCGCTAAGAGATTTTTTGGGAAATTCTAAAGACAGAACCCTCAATAGAGTATGGGGGCGTATTTCACCTGGGCGCACGCAGTTTGTGGGAAATTCGAAGAGCTTTCCTTGCTTTCCAGCTTCGTTCAACCCTTTCGCAATGAGGGGCTAGGTGTGGCTGAAGCAAATCGTCCTTCCCCTGTTCCAGACTACAAACAGCCTTGCAGACCCTTCTGTCGATCAGAATCCTGTCCATGATGCCAATATAATGTCACGATCCGCTCATACCAATGGGGGTGGTGATGGTTGGTTAACTGATCTGGGAGTGCAACAGACAACACGGAAAGGGGATTGCAGTATCAATCCAAACAAATGCACCTTTATAGAATGACCACAGCAAATGCATGAAAGGAATTAGGGAGAGGAAAAGAATAGAAAAGAGGGGGAGAAAGAGAGAGGGAGTTGTCCTAAGCTGACTATACGATGCTTTTAACCCCAATCATCTTGTTCTGTTTATGCTGCATCATAAGTTTTGCACCTTTAAGACTTGTTGCAGAGAGTGAAGGGGGGAGAGAAGAAGCAGCAGTTTGTTTTCAGACACTGCATTCACCCCTCCACATTCCTGCTCCTGGACTGTGTTGTCTGGGGATGAACAGACAGTGGGACAGAGCTCTCCTTTGCTTTTAGTTAGTTTTAGCTTGCTGAGGCAAGGAAGTTCCCTGGACTGTGGTTTTTTTTCTTTTTTCCCGTTTCTTTGGACCTCTTGAAACCTGCTCTGGACTGAACACCCAGAAGAGCACCGGCAGCTAGCACCTGTGGCCCACCAGGCCGGGCCCGGCCCGCAACATTTCCAGCACCGGAGGGACTGATAAGAGCCTGTGTGAGCTAAACTGCAACTGAGGGAGGGGACTCTCTCAGTTTGTCATCTCTTTTGGAGCAACAAGGGGTTTTATTGTTCAATATTGTTTAGGTTTTATTGTTTAATAAACAGGTTTTTTCCACCTCTTTCCAAGGAGCTATTTTCTCCTGGACCGGTTGGGGGGAGTGTTGCAGTGTGACGCCATTTCCTGTTTCAGGAAACCCGAAAATCCCTCAGGTGTTGGGATAGGTGAAACCTGTCCTTTCCCCTCCCCCTTTGCCCTCCTGCTAAGTGCTGTCCATCAATCTTAACATTCCAGCAGGGTCATGGTGTGGTTGGCAGAAGTTCAAAAGATGCCCCTCAGGTCCGGGCTCATTGGCCTGTCCAAGTGTCTTTATCCCTTGAGCCTTCCCCTCCTCCCACCTGGTTGGTGGCTCACCTGTGCCTTCCCCTGCACCTGTCCCCGGGCTTAAAAGGAGACGGGACCATGCGGTCTGGATTCTGTTGGGAGCTGTTACAAGATTCAGAGGTCTGTCATCCTGGAATAAACTCTGGATTAAAACTCTACAGCAGAATCCTCTCCTTTTTCTCTTCACCGTCCCCTGAACCTTTTCCACCAGAGGTCAACTGAGTTTCTACTATGCCTGGATTTGTTGCGAGTGCCTAGCTGCAGGATGCAGCCGGCCAAATGTATCTCTGAGGTGAAACATCATAGCTGCCGCCTTTAGCCCAGCAGCAAGGGTCAGACGAGCCCAGGCACATCCCACACGGTAATATTGGGATTAATATTTCATAGGGGAGGGGCCAAATGAATCTGCTTTCCTAGAGGAGCCCCTTTGGGGGTTCTCCCCAAAATTTGCCCTGAACCAAGACAGGAGTATAGCTACCAAATGTGGAGAGACTACGTCCTCTTAGTCCAGCCGACAGAGTTTGCCTAGTCACGTTGGGAAGATAATGGCCCTGCCTGGTTAATAAAGGTTCTATTATAGTCCATTGCTGAGGGGGGAAACAGATCTTGAAATGGCTGAGGGGGAACAGATACAATCAAGAAGAAGAAGTCTATTGAAATTGCTGAGGGAGAAAAAGGTATTGAAGACGGGTACAGACAGTCCATGTTCTCAGCAGGATAAGTCAGTATCAGCAGTGAGTGGGACCCACTGTTTCAGGACTGCTTTCTGTGGGAAACCAGTCCAGGTCCAGTGAACACATCTGTAGGCAGCACTCAGCAGGCATCCTGCTTCAGTCAGGCCAGCACCCCTGCATCAGAATTACGGGTGTCTCAGTCTCAGTCCTTGGTAGGGGAGCTTCAATCTCCATGCCTCACAGCAGTAGTGGAGCAGAGGAAGGATTTTCCATGGGGGGGCTACCAAGTTGCCCCAGCAAGTTCATCTGGCCAAGAGGTGGAAAAATTCCTGGTCTATTGTCGTGAAGCAGGTGCAAGCATATAGGCTGGGTCGCCCTTTGGCAGGCCCTGCTAGAAGCAGTCACTGAAGACACAGCTGTGAACAATCCCTTGGCAGGCCAGAATTCTGCTCAGGGGCCTCAGGATCTTTGGTGTTCATCCAATACTGGCAGGCCAGAATTCCCATCGGTGTCTTTAGGGTCCCAGTGTCTGTCCTGGGAATGGTCATGAGGGAAATGAGGGGAACTTTAGACTGTCTTTCACACGTATCAGAAAATCTATTTACTGAAATGGCCAAAAAGAATGCATAACATTTACAATTGAGGGGGAAAAAGAAAACCAAACTCAAAGCGTTGGAGCAATATCATTCTAGAGAATGCCATGTCTCTATGAAAAATACAAAAAAATTTCTATTTTCAAACACACCCACAAATCACCATTTTGCGTCTTTTTTGTTGTTGTTGTTGTTTGTTTTAAAGCTCTGGCACTTATCTGATTCCTTTTTGAGTTAGTTCAGCTCATTAATCTAGTAAGAAAGCTGCTAAAATTAAATGGAAAAACTTTTGGGGAACAGGATGCCACTTCAGCCATGTTGTAGGGAAGCATTAGGTCAGCCTTCTGTCTTGTAGAAATATGTCTGTCCTATAGGAAAATCAATGTGTAGCACTATCTTATTTTGAACTTTCTCATTGCTACTGGGTTCCTGAATGATCAAGATGGTTTAAACCAACCAACAGCCAGCCTTCTAAGATACTCCCCAAACTATTGCAATGGAATAACTTGATCAGGTGAAGAGCTCGCTATGCAAAAGCTGAATATGATGTCAAGAATGCTTTGTTGTGGATTACCATTGTTTGGGATCATTTATCCCTTACCCTCCCATGTAGGTATAGGAAAAAATGAAGAAACCACAAGGCTTTTACAGCTGTTCTTGTATTTTGGGATAGTAAGGACTTGGGTTGGTAAACAAAACTGTGGTGAGTTTTACTATTGACTTTATCGCTGTTTCACTTTGAATTAACTGCTTTGCATTTCAGCTTACCCATCAGTATAATGAGAAGAAGAAGATCTTCCTTCCTGCCCAAAAGATGTTGAATTATGCCTGTGATGTCACGGACTTAAAGACGAAAACCATTGTGATTGAAAGGAAGTATTGGCATGCCACAAGGTAACTGGAGTGAGCTGTCTTTCCTCCTCAGCTTCACTGTGATAGTAGAATTTTAATTAGCAGTTCCAAAACTTTGTCTTAGCATAGTCTGGTGACATATCTCAGTAGAGCAGTGTCCTAGGGTGACTTTATGATGCTTGTATCCCCAGCCATCTGTTCTGTTAATGCTGGATATTCTATTCTCTGCCTTCAAGACTGGTTCTGAGAGCAAAGGTGGGGAGAAGAAGAAGTACGGAGTTTGTTACCACAGGCTGCACTCACTCTTCTAAAAGCAACACTGCTCCACATTCTGTGCTGCACTGTGTTGTCTGGGCACTGATGGAGCAGAACAGAGTGTTCTTTGCTTTTCAGTTGGTTTAGCTGGCTGAGGCAGAGTTTTCCCTGGACTTTTTTTCTTTCCCTTTTCTTGGAACTGCTCAAACCTGCTCCACACTGGGACCTGGAGAGCACTGAGAGCTTGCACTTTGTGGCCTATGGGGGCCTACTCTGGGCAGCAGCCTTTCCCAGTGCCGGAGGGATTGATAACAGAGCAAGCATCCACAGGAGAGACTTTCTGAATTTGTTGTCTCTTCAGAGCGGCGATTGAGTTTTGTCATCTGGTATTGTTCATTTTTTTGTGCTGGGGGGTGCTTTCCCTGTTAAACAAACAGATTTTTTCCACTTCTCTCAGAGGAAATGTTTCCCAGACCAGTTGAGGGGAGGGGCCGTGTAGGCGGGCTTTCTGCGGGGGGGGGGGCCTGAGACATAAACTTTAAAGAAATTTAGGGATTTTAGAGGAGCTGAGGTTTTAGTTAGAGATAAGCCTTATTAGAGTTTATCAAAATAAATAGGTAGGCCTTGATGACGTTAAGAGTTAGTAGTTAACTAATAATTGATTGCTTGTCAACATCATGTTGGCTTAGCTGGGTTTATCATGAAGAATATAGAAACTCATAAATAGCTTTTAGGAACATAAGACAATTGTAGGCCACCTCTGTTCTGAAACCAATTGAAGATGGGGAATGGGAGTTCTACCAATGGGTTCATTTGTCATATTTGCATTGAAAATGTAGAAAGGTCAGAAGCAGGAAGACTTCATTTATTTCCTCATTTTGGAACCCCTCCCCATGAAAGGGACCACCGATTCATTTTGAGGAACAAACTACGCGTGCTTAATAGCTTTTGAACTAATTACCATACGAAGTGAGGAATGATGGGATGTACCGAAATTATGAATATGTATTTGTCTTTTGGGTATTCAATACTTGTATAGATAAAAAGACTCTGTTATCACCTCTAAATCACAGTGTGTATTTGGGAGCTATCCTGCACGCTGCCCAGCGTTGCAATAAACATACACTTTCTAATTTTGAACTGTTAGGGAGCCTTTGTCCGTCACAGTTGGATATCAGTACTAGATCAATATTTTTAATAAATCACCCCTTCTTGAGGATTGCTGCCAAATTTGCCCTAAACCAAGACAAGCAGGATCTGCAATTTAGAGAATGATGGAATCACTTTGGTTGGAAAAGACCTGTAAGAACATGGAGTCTAAATGTAATTAGCAAACACAACCATCAAGAAATGTTGTGCTGTCTGAAGAGAACATGGTTTATCTGGTAAGCTTTGCAAGTATTTGTGTCATCACAAGCATGCATGTCCAATGCATTAGATGGGTATATAATAAGAAACCTGTGCAAATCAACAGAATGATTCTCAGGGTAGGATATTGGCATGTTTCATCCTTCTTCCCGACTTCTTCCAATGAATTATTTTTATAAAGTAAGGATTGGAATTGTTACTCTTTTGACGGTTCTTGTTGTATTACTGACATTTTTGGCATAGGAATGCCAAATGGGTTAATTCACCTAGTTTTTCCGATAAAGACCAAGATTTAGTGTTGCTTAAGCTGGAGGCAGAAATATTGAAATCCTCCAGTCTCCTTCTTAGTACCTAATTTCTATTACAGTATCAATGCACAATCTTGTCCCTTAAGGTCCAGCTAGCTCAGTTTATACCAACAGGGTGACTTTAGTAGGGCTCACGGGATGCTGCACACAGAAGCCCTCAGGGTGCACCTCTAGCAGACAGTAATTCATGCAGTTGGACCATCCCAGTGCTGACTTTGGATCACCAGAAGAGTAGAACTAGAGAGATTTGATGGAGAGCTCTCTGGAGGAAGTGGCCTGAAGAAGACAGCAGAAATCCCATCTGTGTGTTTGTACAAATAATGTGAATGCCATTTACAGAAAAAGATCTTCAAATCGATCTAGCTTTTTCTGCAGATTATTTGTCAACTCTATGCATTACATGGACAGTTCCACTGAGCATCTGAAATACAGCTGCGTTTAAGTGGATTGATTCAGGGTTGGAAAGCAGTGAAATAAAGCTTTTCAGGAATAGCTGACATCCAAGTCCCGCAGAAATTTACCTATTTTTAATGTCCAGATGCTTTTTAATATAATGGGTGACCATTTAGCTACCTAATAGCTTTAATCAGAAATACAAAGAAAATTTTAAACTCCCATCTTTTATAGCTTGAATATTTTTCTTTGTTTATTTCCTGGTTTCCAATTCAGGTCTACAAATCATATGATTAGGTAATGAGAACTCATGCTGTATAAAAATATTTCGTGCTATACTTCCAAGTCAAGGCCATGTTTTTCCTGGAACTGTTTAAAAAAATAAAATTCTATCTGGATTCTCTCTAGCCCACACTCATCATTATATAAAATCATTTAAATATTATATTTTGGTTTACATGGTGCAATTATATTCAGAAATCCAAGGCTCTATTGTTAGATTGTTTGTATGGTTTTCTGGCAATTCTAACTTCCCACAACCACTCTTGGCAGCTATATATTTTTGCAGCAAGGCATCACAGGGGTCTGTGAGAAGTTTTAATGTGAAGCAGAGCTAACATTAAAATACACGTGACATACTCGAAATATTTCACTTCAGAAAGTTACAGTTTGCTTAGATGGAATGAAATATGAAATAAATAAACCTCACACAACCTTTCTAAATCTTGGAAATCTATTACCTGAACTTTGAGTCAGTTTGCAGGACAGGACTCTGCAGAAATGCAAATGTGAAGTCCAAGGAATAGAGCAGAAGGTGTGTTGGGCAGGGGTACAGAAGATTGCTCTGAAGGGTGATGGAAGCAAGATTGCATCCTATAAAGATAGCAGCTGCTTCTGCTGGTGCCAACATAGAGAATTTGCGCCACCGGCCTAGTTTTCTGGGGACATTTGACCTGTACACTCTTGAGGGCTTGTAGATGTGAATGAATCTGTTCCTTGAGCTGTTTTTTTCTTTTGAATGTCTATGACCTGACTTGCTATTGTGTACTGTATTGTATCGTTTTATAAACAGACATGTTTCATCTGTTTGAAAGCTGTAGTTGAAAGTGAGCTTGCAATCATGAGTTGGCTGTCAAAAGAATTAATTTTCTGCTTTAAGCAAAATATCAATCGAAACAGTCCATCCACTCCTATGATACAGATTCCTTTTGAATTTACAGGGTAATTTGCATCAGTGAGTATACTGCATGTGCAATAAATACACCTTGCTTGGTTTCTAATGATGATAATAGTCCTCTTTGGATTACTCTAAGGATTGAACTCACCATCATTATTTTCCCGTTCTCATTGAACTGTAAAGGAAAAATAGTTTTGCATTAACCAAGGAGTAAAATGCATGGATTTAGCATCATTCTTGCAAGGAGTCCTCGATTCTGAAAATACCTCTCAGAAGCTGCATCAAATGGGAAAGCTAGACAGATGGCAGAATGCAGAACCTGCCATTTAGGATCAGGTACAAAATAACACCCAAGAAATTCTTCATGGATGCTGCATAAGTACAAAGACGCCGTTATTTAAAAGAGAAAAATAGTCAATGTGAAACATGTTTGATGAATAAAAAGCTATGCTAATCAAGAGACTACAGTGCCAAGTGTGCTACAAGGCTTTTTTGTAATTCACATCATTCCCAGCATGAAAAAAATACTATTTTTATTGTAGATTGCTTAAGAGTGCACAACAGTTTGGAAAAAAGTGCTTTGCTTTTTCTATTCATAGGAACTGTGTATCATGGTAAGAGATACTGTAGACAGGTTTTGGAAAACAATGTTATTTTGAAGATTCATTCTATTCAGAAATACTTCACATGAAAAAATTTGATCTGCTCTCCATCCTGAAGACTCTTAAAGGAAAATGCCTTTGTTGCATTCTCTTCACACTAGTTCAGGAGCTCAGTCTTACCTGCATTCTAATGCTTTTTTATGTTCCTGATGGCATGGCTTAGACATCCTTGTCTCCATTACCATCATGATTTCCAGATCAAGTGATGAGAATTTTTCTTCAGGATTGGTGAAGTTAAGTGTCATAACATTTCTGTCAAGTCAATTTGAAGGGTTTTTTTTGCCAAAGGAATCTCTTCCTTCCTAATGAAAACCATTGGCAATAGCAAACCTACTCAGTTTTTCAGGAAGTCAAATAATACATCTCCACTGTACAAGGTCCTCCCTTTGTTTTTTTTTCACCAGAAGAAAACTGCTGTTTTCTCCTTCTTCTATCACCTTAGACTTACTTTCTTCCAAAATCTTTTTAAACCTTTAGATTTCTATTTATAGCTACTGACTTTCACAGTGGGCTATAGCATATGTATTTGAAAAGACCATTTGTACATATTCAAATGGCTTACTTCTATTCTATTAAGAAATGGCTGTACTTCTATTAAGGAAACATAAAGGTGCAGTAATATTTTTTCTTCTACAAAATTTAAAAAACCCCAACTATTAAAAATGATACCAGCAAATGATGTCTGTAAGACTGAGGCAGGAGGCTTTTTCCAGAACAATGTGCAGTTCTTCCCAATTCTATTTTTCCCTCCGATTACTTTGTACAAAAATAGTTTTACACAGTCTTCTAATAGTGGCATGTTACTAGTGGGGTAGAGTATTGCCCTGCCAGCATTGGAATTGACTCGACTGTAGTTGTGTTCAAATTGGCTGATGAGACAAGGTTTTTTTGCTGAACGCACTTCAGCAAGCAAGAGAGCTTCTTAGTCTTAAGATGCTATGAGTCCCAGAAGAAGATGAATGAGGTGATGACATGCCTTGTGTTCTGAAGAGAGATCAAAACTTATTTCTGGGGTCACCCCCCCTCTTGGTACAGAAAGCGCACAGAGGGCTTTGAAGCAGCACTTTCACCCTCTTTGCATTCACTAGTAAATCCGAGACAGAGCTTGCCCCAAGGTTTGGGCAAAAATACTCTTTTGATGCAACTCTTAACCAGACAAAATCTCTGGGAAAATTTGCAGTGGCAGAAAGCAAGCCCTTCCTGGGAAATCTACTGAAATGGTTCAGAAGTTATTCCCATTCCCTGTTGCTAACCTCTGCTGTCTAGCTGTCCGATATGTTTGGGACCATGTTGAAATCATTCTAAACAATGTACTGACGCTGCACTGTTGAGTAAACATAGGTCTTTTCCATAGGTGTCAGGGAAAAATATTTCTGTTGGTAAAAATGATAGAAAACAATACCAGCATGGCAGAAAAACAATTGCATCAATAGAATGAAGATGCCCAGAATTCTTCTTTTGAAGTTACACACAGTCAATATTTTCTAAAGAAGGTTGTGAAACTTAATAAGGAGTACAGTCCACGTGACTGGTGCACAAGTTCATGTTTCCACCTTACAAAATACATATTATTAAAAGAAAAATGTTCTGCCTTGTAGAAAAGTAACCCATTAGGAATTTGATCAAAGATAGGATTAGATCAAGTATTCCTACGAGACACTAGTAGTACTAGGAAAAGCCTTTTGGCGTCTATTTAACTACAGGAAACTTGAGAAAGCAGAAGAGTGTCCTTCCCTGCTGCAAGCTGTACTTCCTAGTTGCTAGTGCTGCTTCAACATTGTCTAAAGAAAACTTGCCAAAATAAGACTATTGTATACAAGCAACTGTAACTATCCATTCCGTTCCAGCTAATTTTAACTAGCAAGTATGAGTCACACACTCTAATGGAATATTCTAATGCATAGATAGAGTATACCTTCACTAATAAATGGGGACTCTGGAAAAACTACCAAATGCAGATGAATCAGGGAAGGAAATTATTGGAGTGCTAACTGCAGTCCCTCGACTTCACAAGAAATGATGCCTGGTAATTCCCAACCAGAAACATATAGAAATCCATTTTCAAATGGGTTGCATCTATGGTCCTCTGTTCTTCCTATATGAAGAAACTGTGTTTTGAATCAATCTTCAAAACAGTATGCCTAAAGACCTTAGATGCCTCCAATTCTTTCCTTTTTTTTTTTTTTTTCCAGAAGCAACTGTCTCAAAACCTTTTTAAAGCTGACATTTTCCCTTAAGATGCCATATTTTAAAAGAGCACCTTGTCATTTAACAGGGTATTCCAAACATCATTTACAAGTTTAGACTGAAAGTAACACTTTTCCTAGTAATCTTTCCTTTTTTGCAGCTCAGTGCTAACATAGGCAGCAAAGAAGAGAACAGACCACAGCTCTTTCTGGAGCATCTTGAACAAATGCCCTTGCTTATGTTCTAATCATTCACTTCACCAAAAGACCTAATGATGAAGAAAAGGTTGTGAAAGCATTACTAGTAGTGCTACATGGCAATGTACAGGTGTGATTTCTCAAGCAGAATTTGTATCACATAGATGATACTTGGCAAACAGCAAATGAAGGGGTTTTCTTCAGCTCTCAGACTGATGTTACATGTCAGTAATTTAATAAAAAGATAACAAGAACAAGGTTATTTTTTAACATGTGAATTTAATTACACCCCTGCCATGGACATCTGAATCTTATGAATAGACAGTGTCTGATTTAGAAAAAAATAAAGAATTATCACAGTTTAAAGAAACATAGGATCATAAACCCTTTGCTGATGGAACGTAGCCTATGCATTGGTTGAAATGAAGCAGGTACATAGGACATATGAAATATATTTTTGTGGATCAAACATTTATTTTCGAAAGTGATGCTGACAGATAGTGAACTCACCAACTTAGATATTGCACAGTAGATAAGGGTACATAACTTGCTCCATCAAGTAATCCCTTGGCATCATCATCCAAGGGGATTTTCCCCTGCATCTGTGAAAATATGCCTACCTTTTTCACAATACTTCTGCAGCAGCATTCTTAGGCCTGATCAGCTGCTATGGAGAGTGAATTATCGGCAGCAAGGTGACTGGCCAGAGGAATTTGCTTCAATGGATTTTGATCTCTCGGATATTTTGCAGACCTGCTTCAGCCCTGCTTGTCAAACACAGCCTTTAAAGGGTGCCAAACAATTGTTAGTCTGTACTGGGCCATATGCTCTTTATTCTCTCCCTCAACTTCTCCATCACCTCTCATCTGTTTCACATGAGCTATATTCAAGGCCCACAGGCTACTTTTCACAGAATCTTCAGGCCTGATGCAGTAAGAATGATGACTAGAACACAGCTGGGATCAATTTTCCAGTTTGCATAAAATGCATTCTGCACACAAATCCAATGAGAAGGTGTTCCCCCTATGCCCAGAAAAACCTTCACTAGTACTAGTGTTCTACGTAAACTGCAACTTAGTCTGAAAGAAAAGCTTTTGTCTGAGAGTGTCTAAGAGCTTTGTATGAAGCACAGATATTTGATATATGAAATTTTGAAAACCAGAGAAAAAAGGAAACGGCATGAAGTTTTTAATGGTACTGGTTTTAATTTTAAATTCCATGCACCTTTTCAAAAAGTGTCAGCTCAAATGCCCATCCACATATTTTAGTCATCTGTAAGTCAGTATTCATAGAAAATGTGATTCAAATCAAAAGAATTTCAAACCTTTCCTCAAAGTTTATTCGCCTAGATGTAATATTTCTGACACATATTAGATGAAAGAAGACTTTTTTTACTGTGGGGGTGCTGGAACACTGGAACAGGTTGCCCAGAGAAGTTGTGGGTGTCCCATCCCTGAAAGTATTCAAGGTCAGGTTGGATGGGGCTTTGAGCAGCAACACAGGAGACTCTTGATGGTAGAGAAACAAAGTTTGAATCCAGAAGAAATTCAGATGGAAGTATAGGAGCAAGTTTTCCCTCAGCTCTTGGGGTAAAATCAAAGTGTTACAAAATTACCTTGATCTGTGATTTTCACTACTGTAACAGGTTAATGAAAACTATGCAGAAGATAGCAAATTTTAAAAGAGAGAAGAATTACAGCATAAAATACATGGGATGGGTTTCTACATGGGACAAAATCTCTGTATTTCAACACTTCCTCATGTTAGGATTTCATGAAGTGCCAAAGAAGGCGGCAAAATATCATTCAGTGCAGCAGTGTGACTCTATTGTCAGCGTCTGGCTAGCTCCAGCACTGCCAGCAGCACGAGGGGACACTTCTCCCAAGAGCTGGCTTCGGGATAGCGCCTAAGGCAGTGCCCAGCTTGCGGCTGTAGGCACACCTTGTGCAGGACAGAGTCTAGTAAAGGCTGCAACCAGCGGAAAGAGGACAGCGGACTCCAACTGTGGCTTAATCCAGGCTTTAATCAACCCCAGAGGGAGCTACAGGAGAAGACGGGGGGGGGGGGGGGGGGGGGGGCGGGGGGCTGACAACAGGTTTTTAGGGGTAGGGAGGTGCCGGGCATTGGGCCAATGGGGGTGCAGTGGGGAGTGGGGTCCAAAGGACTGACATGTGGCCAACACCAACAGAAAACATTCTGGGGAGGGGCCCCGGTTCCTCAGCCAACCATCGAACTCCCCTACTGGAACATTCTAGCAGTAAGGGTGGGGAGTGAGAGTGATTGGCGGGGTACCGGGGAGGGATCAGAAGAAAAAATACAAGGGTTTCCAGGGAAACCAGGGCGGAGTTTAGGGGATACATTGTTGGCTAAGGTGGAGCCCGGAAGACAGACAGCTCCAAAGGCGGGAAGGGAGAACTGGGGCAGAACCATTTTCAGACAGAAGGGGACTGGAATAAACCAACCTAATAACAAAATACACTACAACATCTCCCCCTTTTTCGTTTAAAAAAAAAGAAAAATCAAGTGAAGGCTTAACACACATCTTGCAGGTCTTGACCTTCAAGTTCAGAGTCCATGTGTAAGTCTTCAGCATCTTGTAACTCAATAGACTGTCCCTCTTCTTCGGCCGACACTTGATTAACATTAGGGGGGGACGTCAACTTAACTAAAAGTCCTTTAACTAATCTCCAAACAACCGTTGACGCAACCAAAACTGCAAGTATAACCAAAAGGACTAGCAAAGTTGTCTTTAAGATTGAGCCGATCCAGCCGGAGAGGCCCCAGTTTTTGAAAAGGCCCCCCAGCCAATCTGATGTATCTTGCTTGATCTGATGGACCATGTCCTGCATTTTCTGAATGGAGGCTCTCGCGTCCTCGGCCCGAGATGATAGGTTCAAGCAGCAGAGGCCCTCGAACTCTTCGCACCGATGGTTATGTAAAAGCAACAGGAAATCAATTGCTGCCCTATTCTGGAGCGTTGCCTTCCTCGTTATTTCCTCGTCTGATAGGAGGTCTGATAAGGTGGCTGATGTAAGATTGGCTTGCTTAGCAACCCAACACTCTAGGCAAGCCAATTCTCCTAGTGACTTAGCCACTGACACCCAAGGTAAAAACAAGGTGACGGCTACAATTTTTGGCTTGGACCAATGGATAATTTCTGAGTCACACTCCGGATCGAGATCCTTAAGGTCTCTTTTGGACCAGACTGATTCCGGGGCAGCTCTTTTCACCTTCCAATCATTAATTTTGGTCAGGTTGGGTGTAAACAGCGACAGCCGACCCAAAGTACAAGGACCTCCGACCAGGCGAGAGGGGATGCCTGCCCACACTCGGTCTCCGCAAATAAAGAAAATTCCCCGGGGTAGGGACAGCGGCTTGCTTCCCAGGGTGGATGCAATGGGTATTTCAACGGCCGTCTCACACCACTGGGCAGCAACGTATTCATTCTTTATTGGTTTTATACGAGTATACCTGCTGTCCCAGGGGGCTGGGGAAAACCAAAACAGAAAACAAAGCGAGGCATTAGCGGAGCCGAGCAAATCCAGTTCTGGAGGTTCGGAGGTCAAAGGGGCCAGCCCCTTGATTCCATCCCTCCAGACATCACTGGGTTTCCTACGGTGAGAAAGGGTTTGGGTCACGAATGGGACAAGGGAGGAGTTGAAAGGGGAGGGCAACTCGCCGGGAGAGAGAGGGACCCCCACGAGGCAGGTCGACATCGGGTCCTCTGCTGATGCCATACTGAGGCAAATGTGTTCTTGGCCGAGGGCGTTGGCAAGAGTTCTCCAAACGTTGGCCCTTGGCTGGGGGATGATCCACGGGCTCGCAGGTGGGATAATGGGCCACAGAATGATGGCCAGCAGGAACATAACTGAAAAGGGAGCCATCCAGAGGGAATAACTAAAACAGCAAGAGAACAGAGTTAACAAAACAAAGCTTGAGGTTTGGTTCTGCCCTCAGAGTGGGGTGAGGTTTGAATAGGAGGGTTTCCGCTTCCTTCTCCAGCAGACCTCCTCCACCTGTGCCACACTGCCAGTTTGTCTTGACCTCTTAGGGAGGAAGGGCTTGACCCACTTTGATAGCACCCACCTTAAACCTGAGGGGGTGGATACGCAGGCGTATCCCCTTCCCCAGGTGACCAGGTCGTATGGCCCTTCTGTCTTCCAGGTCTCCGGATCTTTGACTAAAACCGGAGGCCTGGCCTTTAGGTGCAGCTGCTCATGGTGGCCGAAGTGCCACACAATTGGGGGATTTAAGTTATCAAATGAACAGTTCAAAAAGTTGATGGTAAAGAGTGCCTTCAGCAGCCGGACATGAGGGGACTCCACCTTCACAGCCGTTCGTTGTTGTTCGAGTACCCTTTTCAGGCTCTGGTGGGTCCTCTCTACCATGGCTTGGCCTGTCGGGGAATAGGGGATGCCGGTCTTGTGCTCTACTCCCCATTGCTGCAGGAAGCTCCTTAGCTCCCTGGACTTGTACGCTGGGCCGTTATCAGTTTTGATAACCTTAGGGATGCCCAGAACAGCAAAGGCCTGCACAAGATGCTTTTTTACATCCGCTGCTTTTTCCCCTCCGTGGGCAGAAGCATAGACAGCACTGGAGAAAGTGTCAACAGAGACGTGAACATAACTGAGCCGGCCAAAGGAGGGGACATGAGTCACATCCATCTGCCACACTTCACAGCTAGACAAGCCTCTGGGGTTTGCCCCAGAGCTGAGGGACGGAAGCTGATGAGATTGGCACTGGGGGCATGTAGCCACAATTGCCTTGGCCTGCTCTCGCGTGAGTTGGAATTGACGAAAGAGGCCAGGGGCATTCTGATGGAACAGCTGGTGGCTAATCTTTGCTTGATTGAATATGTCAGGGAGTGGGGCCATCTGGGCTGCAGCAGCAAGGGCATCAGCTTTTCGATTGCCCTCTGCAATGAACCCTGGCAAGTCAGTGTGTGATCTGACGTGCATCACAAAGAAAGGTTGCTCTTGGTGGGAGACTAAAGTAATCAACCTTGAGAGCAAATTAAACAAAGGTATGTTAGACACCTCTTGAAGGACTGCGTTCTCTGCTCTGGACACTACACCTGTGACATATGAAGAATCTGTAACCAAATTGAATGGTTCAGAGAACCTCTCGAAGGCTCTGACGACAGCGTCCAACTCAGCTACTTGTGGAGAACCCTCCACCTTAGCAACATCAGCCTCCCACTGCTGAGTTTGAGAATCCTTCCAAGTCACTACAGACTTATGGGATGCTCCGGACACGTCAGTGAAAATGGTCAGGGCTTTCAGAGGGGTTTGACTCTGAACCTTTTTTATTGATAATGCGAATTGGACGTCCTGATTAAATAATTTATGGGCCGGCCTGTTGTGGTGTGTTTTATGCTTGTTCAGTTTTCCCTCCATTGTTCTCTCAGAAAGTCCTGCCCTGTTACCAGTTTGTGTCAATCCCCAAACCCCTCCCCAGTTGTCTTGGTTACCAAATGTATCTTTCTTGTTCCCCACCCCTGGCAGCCTGCCTGTCACTCGACACCCCTGCCTCTTTTTCTAGAGAGTTCGGGCCAGGGTGTCGAGTGATTGGGTTAGGGGCCAGGGTCCCTCCCGCAACTGTGTTTGATGGGTTCTCCGATCATGCCAATCCTTAATGTATCCCTCTCTGATTTGCTATCTTTCACCCCTCCCACCCTCTGTAAAACCGAGGCTTTTTCCCTGCCTCGGGGCTCTCAGCTTCTTCCACCGAACCTGCACGTTTCCCTACCATTAAAACCACCCCCCCGAAGAAACTGAGGGTCGCCTCTTCATTTCATCCTGCGACTTCGGAGCTCTTTACTGCGGCCACACGTCCGCAAGGCTTGACATCGCCTTGGGCACAAAGCCCTGACTCCGGGTTGGGGAAGTGCCTTACTGGCTGGAGGTTGGCTGGACACTTATCTAGCCTGGGCGTTTCACTTTTCACCGGCCACTGCTCCAGTTTTGGCGCCCAACGTGGGGCCCCCCCTTTTCTCGGATTCGTGGACCCCACGGACGGGATTTCGAGAATCCCAGCGGTCGCGGAACTACCCTGTGGTCGAGCAGACCTTGTGCGCGAGGTAGCGCTCCCCGGGGACCTTGGACGGCAGCTCCTTGCACTCTGGAGTCGTCCTGTCGCAGGAAACCCCTCGTTCCAGCTTTTCGTTTGTCGCCTCCGGACTTCGTGAGTATTCTGCTACTCTCCCTGTCGCCTTCCCCTCTATTGGTGTTTCGTCACCACCCTTCTTTTTCTCTAGACAGGGGCCGGGGGTGGGCACCCTTATTTTTTTTCTTTCGCGTTTACTGGAACGGGGGGGGCTTTTCCGCAGCTGCCACTTATAACATCGAGCGATGGGTGCAAAGTTTTCGCTCTCGGCAGCTCAGAAGGGGCTGTTTTACCAAGTTGTGGGTATCCTAGTTGGGGGGGGTTGTTCCGTTGATAAAAAGGAAGTTAAAAAATTAATCCGATGGCTTTTTTCTGAGTTTCCCGAAGTCTCCCCCGATCAAATTAAAGATCCTGCCTTTTGGCAGAGGGCAAATGCCAAGTTATCAAACTTGATTAGATCACGAGACACCTCGCTTTCCCCGTTAGCTTTTTGGATTTCACAAATTCGATCTATCTTGAAAGCAGGAGGAAACTCAGAAAAACCTTCGGTCAGTTTTAGTTCGTGCCCCAGTTCTTCCACCTCTCCCTCTACCCCTAACCCTTCTTCCCGTCCCCATAAACGTAAAACCGGGATTCTGAAGGGTGCAGCGCGCTCCAGCCCCGCGCAGGGTGAACATTCGTCCCCTAGCCCCCTTCAAAATCCTCGGCCCCCCCGCCCTAAGAGTCCTGGCCAGACTCTTAGGGGCTCCTCGTCTTCCCCTACCTCCCCTGTTCCCGTCCCCAGGTCCTCAGTTTCTAAAACCCCAAAATCCAAAACCCTAATTTCTAAGTCCCCAGTTTGCTCCCAGTCGCCTCCAATTCCCCAAAATGGCTCCTATGGGGCCCAAGATGGAGGCAGCCACATGGCCGAAATGGCGGGAAAGCCCTCTTCTTCTCCCCAGAATCCCTTCTTCCCAAGTCCCAACCCCTTCCTGCCATTCGGCCACTCCCAATGTTCTACCCCCTCGTCCTTCCCCCCTCCTGGTCCCTCCTCCTTTCCAGAAACCTCTTCAGTAGTCCCTCCCCTTTCTCCTCCCACGTCCCCGCCTATGGCTCCTCCCTCGGTCCCTCCCATACCACCTCCCATCTCTCCACCCCCTGCCAGTCAAAAAGTTCCACCCCTTGTCTCCGCCTCCTGGGAGAGTCCCTCGATATCAGATCGCCCTGCTCAAGTTCCCAGCCACGCCCCTACCTCCTCCTCTCCCGGTTCCCACGCTCTCCCTGCCGGCTCCCGCGCTTTGGGTTCCGGGGTGGGGGGGGCAGTTGGAAACCGGGAACCGGGGTCTGCTGCGATACCATCCGCAGCCCCGGTTGTTTACCATCCAGAGGGAGATGGTGGGGTGCGTCGCCAGTGGGTCCCCTTACACCATTCACAAATTAAGGAGCTGTGCAAGGCACAGAAAGATTACGGCCGGGACAGCGAATACTTTCGGGGAGTGTTGCAGGCAACACTTACCGAAGCCGATGTCACCCCCTCTGACATCCGGCGCCTCTTCACGTGCCTGCTCAATCCCACCGAGCGGGCTATGTGGGAGGCAGCCTGGAAGAGGGGAGTGACGGAGGCCCTCCCGAGCCTGTGGGAACGGCCCCACACGGGGCTGGACCTAACAGGCAATGTCCTGGCCGTTGATCAGCTCCTAGGGACCGGCAACTGGGCAGATGGGCACTTGCAGGCGAGTGCCATCCCCCAGGAAGCACTCCGAGAGTCAGCGCGGGCAGCCGAGAAGGCGTTCCTGGCGCTGCCGGGGGCGGCTCCTCTCCTTTCTTTTTCCAGAATCTTTCAGGGCGCCGAGGAATCTTTCCTCGATTTTGTCGAACGTGTTCGAAAAGCTGTCGAGCAGCAAGTGGCGGACGAGGTTGCCCGGGAACATATCCTGAAGGAAGTAGCGTCCACGAATGCAAACTCTGCGTGTAGGGACGCCATCCTCAGCCTCCCGATGCACCCACCCCCCTCGCTGCACGATATGCTCGAGGTCTGCACCCGGAAGGTCCTAATCATGCCATCTAGGGAGGGAGAGAAGAGAAAACAGCTGCCACCCCGAGTCAGCGCCGCAGAAGAAGTGCCTGAAAACACCTTCTCTGAAGCCACCTGCCGCTCACCTGCTCCCGGTCCTTCCGCCGCCAAATCACCCTGCCATCTGTGCGGAAAGCTCGGGCATTGGATGCCCGACTGCCCGCTGCGGCGGGAATTTTATGAATTCAAAAAGGGGCAGAGACTCCTGGGGAAAACCCAGACAAAAAACTAACATCTGAGCGCAGTTCCCCCCTGCGCCATGATAAAAATAGGGCGGGACAACCAACACCACGCAGGGAGGGGAGATCTCAGGGACCGCCGCCTGCCAAACAAGACATATTCTCACCGGACTTGTCATATGTTGCATGTCTCCAACCTAGACCCGTGCTAACTGCCTTTTCTGCTTTCAGACCCTTCCGGCTGCAGCTGACGGAGCCGCTACATCTTAAGAACTCCGATTTTCAACTCGTGTCAGTCAGCCCAGAATGCCCAGGAAACTGGGGGCGGATAAGGTGTAAGTACGTCGTTGTCGGAGACACTAAGCACACACCTTTAGAGGTGAACATAATCCCAGGTCTTCTGCCATCTGACCCGGGACTGTTTGCCGTGGGGCTGCACTGTGTCCAACCCCCCACTTTCCTGCCCAAGGGACAGGTGATCGCGCAAGCGATCCCTGTTCCCGAAATAACTTGGGCCCTGGGGTTTCCTCCGGCTGAACTCCAAAATCCAACAGTAGCTTGGGCCCAGGTCCTGGGGTGGGAAAGGCCTCATGTCACCTGTCATATCTCGAAAGGGGGAGAGGGCAAGCCTCTTAAAGGCTTGTTGGACACAGGAGCAGATGTAACGATCATTCCTTCACGGGAATGGCCGTCACATTGGGAATTGCAAAACGCGCCTGGCCACGTCCGAGGTGTCGGGGGTTTACAATTGGCACGTCAATCAAAGAGCGTTGTACAAATTACGGGGCCGGATGGGCAATTGGCTTCAGTGCGCCCATTCGTATTAGATTACACGGAACCCCTGTGGGGGAGAGACTTCTTGGCCCAGTGGGGAGCCCGAATTGACCTCCCAGCAGCTCCCCAGGTTTTTCGGGCAGCGGTCACTGATGAGCGTCCTACCTGGAAACTGAATTGGAAATCTGATAAACCAGTACAGGTAGCGCAGTGGCCGCTCAACAAGCAAAAATTAGCGGCGCTCAATGAGCTTGTTAAGGAGCAGCTACTCAAGGGCAACCTGGTGGAGACCATGTCAGAGTGGAACTCCCCAGTGTTCGTTATCAAAAAGCCCAACAAAGATAAGTGGCGGCTCCTTCATGACCTCCGCCAAATTAACAACATCATTGAAGATATGGGGCCTCTCCAACCAGGGATGCCGTCCCCAACGATGCTCCCCCAAAATTGGAATTTGGTCGTAATTGACATAAAAGATTGCTTTTTCCAAATTCCCTTACACCCGGATGATGCTCCGCGTTTCGCCTTCACGGTTCCTGCCATCAACCGTGAAGCCCCAAGCAAGCGCTATCATTGGCGAGTTCTTCCACAAGGCCTGAAGGCCAGCCCAATGATCTGCCAATGGTACGTCGCCTCCTTGCTGTCCCCAGTACGTGCAGCCACCAAAGACACCATCATTTACCATTATATGGATGACATCCTAGTGTGCGCTCCGACCAACGACCTACTTACCCACGCGCTTGACCTAACAATCGATGCATTGGTTGTTGCAGGGTTCGAGCTCCAACAAGATAAGATTCAACAGATGCCACCCTGGAAGTACCTGGGCCTGGAAATAACGAAGCGGACCATTGTTCCGCAAAAATTGGCTATTAAAACTAACATCAAAAACCTGGCGGATGTCCACCAGCTGTGTGGGTCCTTGAATTGGGTAAGGCCTTGGCTAGGCATTCCAACAGAAGACCTAGCCCCCCTTTTCAATTTATTGAAAGGGGGAGAAGAGCTTAGTTCTCCAAGGTCCCTTACCCCAGAGGCCCAGACAGCGCTGGAGAAGATCCAAAACTCCATCTCGGCCAGGCAGGCCCACAGATATCACCCGGGCCTGCCATTTAAATTCATTGTTCTAGGTAAGCTGCCACACCTCCATGGGGTGATTTTCCAGTGGGACAATTCCATCAAGGGCAAGGACCGGGGCTCGGGAGATCCCCTCTTAATCATAGAGTGGGTGTTCCTTAGCCATCACAGGTCCAAAAGGATGACGCAGCCAGCCGAGCTGGTGGCAGAATTGATCAGAAAGGCTAGATCACGGATCAGAGAGTTGGCAGGTTGTGACTTTGACTGCATCCACATTCCTTTAAAATTCGATTCAGGCCATCTAAAAAGAAAAATGATTGATAACCTTCTGGAAACAAATGAGACGCTTCAACTGGCTTTGGACAGCTACACCGGCCAAATTGCAGTAGATCGGCCGGCCCACAAATTATTCAATCAGGAATTCACATTGTCTCTAAAATCAGTTCAGAGTACAACTCCTCTGAAGGCTTTGACAGTTTTTACAGACGCGTCTGGAGCATCCCACAAGTCAGTGATGACTTGGAAGGATCCTCAGACTCAGCGGTGGGAGGCAGATGTCACCGAGGTGGAAGGCTCACCTCAAGTTGCTGAGTTGGACGCAGTCGTCAGAGCCTTTGAGAGGTTCTCTGAACCATTCAATTTGGTTACTGATTCAGCCTATGTCGCGGGTGTAGTTTCCAGAGCCGAAAATGCAATTTTACAGGAGGTATCAAACATCCCTTTGTTTAACTTGCTCTCTAAGCTTGTGAACTTAGTCTCCCACCGAGAGCAACCCTTTTATGTGATGCATGTCAGGTCACATACCGATTTGCCTGGATTTATTGCGGAAGGCAATAGGCGTGCTGACGCCCTTGCCGCTCCTGTTCAAGCTGCCCCACTCCCTGATCTGTTCAGTCAGGCCAAGATCAGCCACCAGCAATTTCATCAGAACGCCCCTGGCCTTGTTCGACAATTCCATCTTACACGCGAACAGGCCAAGGCGATCGTAGCTACATGTCCTCAATGCCAGTCCCACCAGCTCCCAACAATACCCTTGGGAGCTAACCCCAGAGGTCTATCTAGTTGCGAGGTGTGGCAGATGGATGTTACCCACATCCCTGCCTTTGGCCGTCTGCAATTCGTACATGTCTCAGTGGATACCTTCTCCAGCGCAGTCTATGCCTCTGCCCACACAGGGGAAAAGGCAGCAGATTGTGAAAAACACCTAGTTCAAGCATTTGCTGTCCTGGGCATCCCCAAGGTCCTGAAAACAGACAATGGCCCGGCGTATAAATCCAGGGAGCTGCGAAGCTTCCTGCAACAATGGGGAATAGAGCATAAGACCGGCATCCCCTATTCCCCGACAGGCCAAGCCGTGGTAGAAAGGACCCACCAGAGCCTAAAGAGAGTTTTAGAACAACAGCGAGTGGCCGTGAAGGTGGAGTCCCCCCATATCCGTCTCGCGAAGGCGCTTTTTACCATTAACTTCCTAAACTGTTCTTTCGAAAATCTCAATCCGCCTATCGTGCGACATTTCGGGAGACATGAGCAGCTGCAGGCCAGGGTCAGGCCTCCTGTCCTGATTAAGGATCCGGAGACCTGGAAAACGGAGGGGCCTTTTGATCTCGTGACTTGGGGAAGGGGATACGCTTGCGTGTCCACCCCCTCAGGTCCGAGATGGATCCCCGCTAAGTGGGTCAAGCCCTTCCGCCCTGGGAAGACTCTGAGAGCAGAAAACGTAGAACAGGTCACGGAGGCATGTTGGCGGCGGCGGCGGAAGCTCCCAGGGATGGAGCCACTCCCAGTTTAACCCTCTCCCTGCCCCAGGCAGGACCTGATTCAGAGTCATTCCTTATGTCTGTCTCTTGTTTGTTTTTAGTTTTCCCCCAATGGAACGTGCCTACATCTTAGCCCGCTTGACAGCCGTCCTCATCTGGACCCTGATGCCATCAGTGGGCCCATGGATCGTCCCTCAGCCCAAGGCCAACGTTTGGCGCACCCTCGCGAGTGCCCTCGGCCAAGAACACATATGTTTAGATATGGGCTCAGCAGAGGACCCGATGTCGTCATGCCTTGTGGGGATCCCTCTCTCCCTTAATGAATTTCCCTCCCCTTTCAATACTTCCCTTACCTCCCTCTTATCCAAGACCCCTCCGCTAAAAATCAATGCACAAAATGCCTGGGGAGAAGGAGTCAAGGGGCTGGCCCCTTTGAGCTCTGAACCTCCAGAGCTTGATTTGCTCGGCTCAGCCAATGCTTCCCTCTGTATTTGGTTTCAGTTCGCCCCTAACCCTTGGGACAGCAGGTACTCGTGGATCAAACCATCAAGGCCCGAGTACAAAGCTGCCCAGTGGTGTCAAATGACCATCCAGATGCCACTTGCTTCCACCCTGGGTAGCCAACCGCTGTCCCTGCCCCGAGGTATCTTTTTCATTTGCGGAGACCGAGCTTGGGCTGGCATCCCCGCTCGTCTGGCCGGAGGTATCTGCACTTTTGGGCGGCTGTCGCTGCTTACACCCAACATTACCCAAATTCGCGATTGGAAAATGAAAAGAGCACAACCGAATTCGGCCCGCTCCAAAAGAGATCTCAAAGATCTCGACCCGGATTGTGACTCCCAAATTGAACATTGGTCGAAACCAAAAACTGTAGCCCTCACCCTGTTTTTGCCCTGGGTGTCTGTGGCCAAGTCTCTAGGTGAATTGGCCCACCTGGAGTGTTGGGTAGCTAAGCAAGCCAATTTAACGTCAGCGACGCTATCAGACCTCCTCACAGACGAGGAAATTACAAGGAAGGCGACCCTCCAAAATCGCGCGGCAATTGACTTCCTGCTTTTACTGCATCACCACCGCTGCGAAGAGTTTGAGGGCCTCTGCTGCCTTAATTTGTCATCTCGGGCCGAGGACGCAAGGGTGGCCATAGATAAAATGCAAAGCCTTGTCCACCAAATAAAACAACAGACATCAGACTGGCTGGGGGACCTCTTTCAAGGATGGGGTCTGTCAAGCTGGGCTGAGTCCATCCTGAAAACTATACTTTCCACCCTTTTAGTTTTACTTATTGTTTTGATTGCCTGCTCCGTAGTCTGGGGACTCGTAAAGAGACTTATATCCAGGACCATCAATGTCCCAGACGTCAGCCGAGCGGAACTCTCAGAAGAAGGAGAAAGAGTTGACACCGCTTCGTTGGAGAACTCCGATCCTGAAGACTCCAGCTCGGTTTCTAGCGACGCGGAGCAGGCTGAAACTTCATTTTGAACAGTGTTTGCCCTTACAGTTCTTTTATTTTTAAACGAAAAAGGGGGAGATGTTGTGGTGTGTTTATGCTTGTTCAGTTTTCCCTCCATTGTTCTCTCAGAAAGTCCTGCCCTGTTACCAGTTTGTGTCAATCCCCAAACCCCTCCCCAGTTGTCTTGGTTACCAAATGTATCTTTCTTGTTCCCCACCCCTGGCAGCCTGCCTGTCACTCGACACCCCTGCCTCTTTTTCTAGAGAGTTCGGGCCAGGGTGTCGAGTGATTGGGTTAGGGGCCAGGGTCCCTCCCGCAACTGTGTTTGATGGGTTCTCCGATCATGCCAATCCTTAATGTATCCCTCTCTGATTTGCTATCTTTCACCCCTCCCACCCTCTGTAAAACCGAGGCTTTTTCCCTGCCTCGGGGCTCTCAGCTTCTTCCACCGAACCTGCACGTTTCCCTACCATTAAAACCACCCCCCCGAAGAAACTGAGGGTCGCCTCTTCATTTCATCCTGCGACTTCGGAGCTCTTTACTGCGGCCACACGTCCGCAAGGCTTGACATCGCCTTGGGCACAAAGCCCTGACTCCGGGTTGGGGAAGTGCCTTACTGGCTGGAGGTTGGCTGGACACTTATCTAGCCTGGGCATTTCACTTTTCACCGGCCACTGCTCCACCGGCCGATCAACAGCAATTTGACCGGTGTAACTGTCCAGTGCAAATTGTAGCGTCTCGTTTTCCTCAAGCAGCCTCTCAAGGGTTTTCTTTTTGAATTGGCCCGATCGCAATTGAATGGGAATGTGAATGCAGTCAAAATCACAGCCTGCAAGCTCCCTGATCCGCGATCTTGCTTTGCGGATGAGTTCTGCCACCAGCTCCTGTGGCTGTGTCATTCTCTTGGACCGGTGATGACTGAGAAAAACCCACTCTATAATCAGAAGAGGGTCTCTCGAGCCTTGGTCCTTCCCCCTAACTGGTTTGTCCCATTGAAAGATCATACCATGTAAGTGTGGCAGTTTCCCCAAAACTATGAACCTGAATGGCAGACCCAGTTGATATCTGTGGGCCTGCCTGGCCGAGATGGATTCCTGGATTTTCTCCAATGCTGCCTGGGCCTCTGGGGTGAGTGACCTGGGAGAGCTAATCTCCTCTCGCCCTTTCAACAAATTGAAAAGGGGGGCTAGGTCTTCGGTTGGAATGCCTAGCCAAGGCCTCACCCAATTTAAAGACCCACACAGTTGATGGACATCCGCTAAGGTCTTTACCTTCGTTTTAATAGCCAATTTTTGCGGAACAATGGTCCACTTGGTGATTTCCAAACACAGGTACTTCCAGGGTGGCATCCGCTGAATCTTGTCCTGTTGGAGCTCGAACCCTGCAGCAATCAATGCATTGATTGTCAGGTCAAGCGCATGGGCAAGTATGTCATCGGTCGGAGCACAAACTAATATGTCATCCATATAGTGATAGATGATAACGTCCTCCACGGCTGTACGACTTTGGGGACAGCAAGGAAGCCACATACCACTGGCAGATGATAGGGCTGTTCTTCATACCTTGTGGAAGAACACGCCAATGGTAGCGTTTCCTTGGGGCTTCACGGTTGATGGAAGGAACCGTGAAGGCAAAACGTGGTGCGTCATCAGGGTGTAAGGGAATTTGGAAGAAACAGTCCTTTATATCTACGACAGCCAGATTCCAATTTTGTGGGAGCATCGCTGGGGACAGCATCCCTGGTTGGAGAGATCCCATATCTTCAATGATGTTGTTAATTTTGCGGAGGTCGTGAAGGAGCCGCCACTTGTCTTTATTAGGTTTTTTAATTACAAACACTGGGGAGTTCCAAGCTGACATGGACTCCACCAGGTTTCCTTTAAGTAACTGCTCCTGGACGAGCTCATTGAGCGCTTTCAATTTTTGTTTGTTGAGCGGCCACTGTTCTACCCATACTGGTTCATTTGATTTCCAATTCAGTTTCTGGGTAGAGCGCTCTTCAGTGGCCGCTGCCCGAAAAATCTGGGGAGCCGTCGGGAGGTCAATTCTGGCTCCCCATTGGGCAAGGAGATCTCTCCCCCACAGGGGTTCCGTATAATCTAAAATGAATGGGCGTACTGACGCCAATTGCCCATCCGGACCCCGAATTTGGACGATGCTCTTGGATTGTCGGGCCAATTGCATAACCCCAACACCTTGTACGTGCCCAGCCACGTCCTGCAGTTCCCAATGTGACGGCCATTCCCGAGAGGGAATGATTGTCACATCTGCCCCTGTGTCCAGGAGACCTCTGATTGATCTGTGGTCCCCTCCCCTCAAGAGTTGGCAAGTAATTCGGGGCTTTTCTCTCCCCAAGACTTGAGCCCAGGCTACTGTTGGAGGGGTGTTCTGTTGAGATGGTGAAAGTAGCTCTGGACTCAGCTTCAGCTCTGGCACTGGGATGGCTTGTGCCACCACTTGGCCTTTGGGGAGGAAGAGGGGAGGGTGGACACAGTACAGCCCCATCGAGAACTTCCCTGGGTCAGCTGTCAACAAACCCGGGATGACATTGATCTCGAGTGGAGTGAATTTTGTGTCTCCGACAACGACATACCCACAACGTCCAAGCCGTCTCCACTGGCCGGGGCACTCTGGGCACACGGTCACCAGCTGGAAATCACTGTTTCTTAGATGCAGAGGTCGAGTCAGCTGCAACCTATAGGGAACAGATTTAGATGTTGTGGTCAGAATAGGCTGTGGCTCAAGACAGGCTAAACAGGTCAAGTCTGGTGAGAAAATAGCATTGGGCACAGGCGGTTCTCCCCCTTTCCCCTCCCCGCAAGATGTTATTGAACCTGCCTTATTTTTATCGTAGCGCAGGGGGGGACTGCGCTCAGTCTTTAGTTTTTTTTGGGGGATTCCCCCTCTGTGATTTCCCCCTTTTAAAATCCATGAACTCCCGCCTTAGGGGGCAGTCTGGCATCCAGTGCCCCAGCTTGCCGCACAGGTGGCATGGAGAGACTGCCTTCCCATGTGGTCCTGGGGTGGATCAGGGTGTTGGGTGGTCGTTGACAGGAGTGGCGTCTACTAAGGAATCATCCAGGGTATCAGCAGCAGCAGCTGTTCAGCGAGGTGGCATGCGGGCCCTCTGGTCAGGGTCTCCTGCGTTATGGTGACCCGGTGCACGCAGACTTCAATCATTTGCTGCAGGGTTGGCGGAGGATCTGGTGGGAGGCTAAGGATAGCCTCCTTGCAGGCAGGATTGGTGTTAGTATGGGCCACCTCCTTTAAGAGCTCCGCTCTGGTTCCCTCGCTTTTCACCTGCAACTCAATAGATTTGCGAAGCCTTTCCACAAATACAATGAATGGTTCATCTGCGCATTGCTTAATTATTGAGTAGGAAACGGGGGGTGCAGTTGATGGTAATCTCAGGAAGGCTCTTTCTGCTGCCTTACTGCTTTCCCGCAATGCTTCAGGAGGGATGACCCTTGCCTGAGTGTGCCTGTCTGCCCAATTCCCCACGCCACACATATGATCAATTGAAATCATCTCCCCATTTGAGTCACGCCCAGCGCGGGGATTTTCCCACAATGATGGTAGCACTTCTACCACTTCCTTTCTCCATATTGTCTCCCATAAAGATAATTCAGTTGGGTTCAGAAGACAGGAGAAAAGGGTTCTGAGATCACTAGGGGTGAGCTCCGGCCCTGCTATTGTGGCCTTCAGGATCCCCCAGAAGTACTCACTCTCCTGGGAGAAATTCTTTTGGGCCTTACAGAGCTCTTTAATCTGATGGTGTGGGAAGGGAGTCCACTGAGCCACCACTCCTCTCTCCCCTCCTGGATGGTAAGTAACTGGAGCTGCTGATGGAATAAGAGCAGGCTCTGGCTTAGGGGTTCCCACCCCTCCCCCCCCGGACACCGAAGCGTGGGAACCAGAAGGGGGAGCGTGGGAACCGGAAGGGAGAGAGGGGGAGTGGCTGAAGGACTGGGCGGAGGACTGGGCAAGCTGGGCGGGAAACACAGATGTCAAAGTTCCCGCCCCAAGGGAGGAGTCAGGGGGCGGGGTTAAGTAAGAGGGAGGAGGGGTGGGAGGTACCGACAAGGGAGGAGGGGCAGAGGGAAGCTGGGAGGGGTTGAGGGACAGGAGGGGGTTCTGGGATAAAGAAGGAGAAGAGGCGGGAAAGACCATGTGGCCCCCTCCATCTTGGGCTCCACAGGAGCCATCTTGTGGAGGGAGCTGAGACTGAACAGAGGGATCTTTAACAGGGATTTTTTGAACTGGGGTTTTAACAGGGGTTTTTTGAACTGGGGTATTAACAGGGGTTTTTTGAACTGGGGTAGCAGGGGAGTGGGAAGAACCCCGAGAAGTCTGGCCAGGACACCTCGGGTGGGGGGATTGGGAGCCTTGAGAGCAGCCAGGGGAATGGTGGCTACCCTGCGCCGTGCTGGGGCAAGCTGCTCCTCTCAAGATCCCAGCTTTAGGAAGAGCAGAGGAGGAAGAAGGATTAGGGGTGGAAGGGCAGGGAGAACAAGGGAACAAAGTAGAACTCGTGGAACCTTTTCCCAATTTCGAAGATCTTAACACCAGCCTGATTTGGAATACCCAATAATTGATTTCAGCTAGAGAGCAATCCCCGGATTTAATTTCCTTTTGTAATTTGCTGTAAACTGCGTCCCAAAAGTGGGAGTCACAAAACTGCTCCGGGGAAGTGTCAGGAAATTGGGAAAATATCCACTTCACTAGCTTTTTTAATACTTTTTTATGAACAACAAAACCCCTCCCAGAAAGGATCCCCACAACTTGGACAGAAGCTGTCTTCTGTGCCGCAGACAACTGTGCACCCATGGTAAAAGGTATTAAAATCTGCAGCTCACAGTGCACACCACCCGGGAAAAAGGGGTAAAGAAAACAAGAAAGAGCCCCCCACCGGTCCCTGCCGAGAAAGAGCTGCGCAGCAAGGAAAGGAGAGAGGGTCCACTTGGGGACAAATTAGTTAGAAAGACAGGGAAAAGGGAGAAATGCTCACCAATCCCGGCGAGGGCTAAAAGAAATACAAGGGTGGTGATTTCCGCTGCAGGGACGACTCCTCAGGTGCAAGGAGCTGCCGTCCCCAGTCCCCTGGAGCGCCACCCACCAAAAAGGGGTCTGCTCCCACAGGGGTAGTCCGGCGGCCAGTGGAATTAAAAATCCTGTCCGCAGGGTCCGGCGGTGTCCTCGGAACTCAGCGTTGGGCGCCAAGAACTGCAGCAGTGTGACTCTATTGTCAGTGTCCGGCTAGCTCCAGCACTGCCAGCAGCACGAGGGGGCACTTCTCCCGAGAGCCAGCTTCAGGATAGCGCCTAAGGCAGTGCCCAGCTTGCGGCTGCAGGCACACCTTGTGCAGGACAGAGTCTAGTAAAGGCTGCAACCAGCGGAAAGAAGACGGCGGACTCCAACTGTGGCTTAATCCAGGCTTTAATCAACCCCAGAGGGAGCTACAGGAGAAGACGGGGGGGGGGGGGGGGGCGGGGGGCTGACAACAGGTTTTTAGGGGTAGGGAGGTGCCGGGCATTGGGCCAATGGGGGTGCAGTGGGGAGTGGGGTCCAAAGGACTGACATGTGGCCAACTCCAACAGAAAACATTCTGGGGAGGGGCCCCGGTTCCTCAGCCAACCATCGAACTCCCCTACTGGAACATTCTAGCAGTAAGGGTGGGGAGTGAGAGTGATTGGCGGGGTACCGGGGAGGGATCAGAAGAAAAAATACAAGGGTTTCCAGGGAAACCAGGGCGGAGTTTAGGGGATACATTGTTGGCTAAGGTGGAGCCCGGAAGACAGACAGCTCCAAAGGCGGGAAGGGAGAACTGGGGCAGAACCATTTTCAGACAGAAGGGGACTGGAATAAACCAACCTAATAACAAAACACACTACAACAATTCAGGACATTATTTACTGGAGTTCAGCCTGGCCTTTAGTAGGAACTGGGTTTGAACATAATGTAGATATACCACACACTTTTCCTTTGCTGAAAAATTACTGTTTACAATGAATAAGCAATGAGGATATAAAATTGACTGAAAGCATCTTAAAAAGGTAAAGTATTTCATTGTAAATGATCTGTGATCCAAATAGTTCTTCCACCTCAGTGAGGGACAAAAGAATTCTTCCATATCATGATGGTTTAAAATTGTATAAACCAATGTTTTCTTCTGAAAAGATATTATCTATTTTTTTCTATTTTTAGAAGAAAATATTCCTAGACAAACAACACATGAGAACAAAGTAATTGTAAAGAAACAAATGATATGAAAATATTCCCTACATATAATTAAATGAAAAGCTGTGTTTTAAATAGGAGGTAGATATTAAACAGAATTTTTACACCAGATATTTGAATTGTTGCACCAGCTATTTTGCCCCCAAAGAGAGGTATTTAGCATTTTGGTCTTTTCCAAGGTATTCATCATCTGCTATGCTGACCTCTGTGTGGGCCTAGGTGTGTGTGGAAGGGGAGCATGTGAAGGGGAGTGTGTATGTTTGCTTAACACTTGTTGTGGCAGATTCATGCCTCAGCTCCATCATTTCTTTTAGAAACTTCACAGAGAGTGGATATGAAGTTTAATATCAACAAGAGATCAATTCCCAAATCATCCATTTTACCCTACCTTATAAATCATATGCTTTGTTGCATATTTTATCAAATAGACTTTCAAGCCACATGGACAAATGAGAATGTGGAGAATCCCTCCAATGTCTTGCAACTTTTATGCAAATAGAGTTTCAAGAAAGCATAATTTCTTTTAAAATACATCAGGGACAGGCATGATGGTGGTGTCAAGCTGTTGGAGTTTTTGTTGCTGGGAGAAGTTGTACAAAAGGATTGGTTTTTACATTGACTAGTTACTGAATCAAGTGCATGAATACATTGGAAATTCAACTGGGGGTTCCTTTTTCTACCAGATTACTTCTAGAACGAGCTTGCAGACTGAAGCTGACTCTTTTGCTCTCTTTTTGTTTCTTACCTATTTTCTTGGCTTCTTTACCACTATCTACACAATTCTGGAACTTTTTTCCCAACTAAAATTCTTTCATAGTCTGATAATTAGGATACATTTTTTACAGGGAATTTTTAAAAATCTTTGTTTGAGTTAAGAAGGTAAAGGACTAAGGTCTTTTTCTTACCTCATCAATATTGCGATGAAATTGATAAATAAAGACTAAGTCTTTCTTTTTATTTTCATCCCAAGTAGATAGTTCCCATACATTAATACATTTTGTGGACCAATATTTGCCATTCTGATGTAAGTTGTCCCTTCTTAACAATATACATTCTGTGACTATGTTGACAACACTCTTGGTGAAGATCCTAACTGGTCTTAAACACACATAGGGAGAAATTTGCTCAGCCAGTGTCAGTCTTAAGCATGCCTATCAGAAGATCTTTCTATAGCTGGGGAATTTTCCCATGAAAGGGATTCAGTTATGGAAGAGACACTTATCCCAGAGTTTTGCATTCTTCTTGAGCACTACTTAAGGAACTTAGATCCCATGTCCATTTGGATCTCTCTCTGCACAGATCTTTGTCATGCCAGTGCTTGAAATGCATCTCTAAGAGAATTCACTAGCAAAGAATGAATGAGAGTGGAAGGCGTCAGTGGGGCTCACCAGGTCCAACCCCCCTGCTTAAACCAGGATACCTAGAGCCTCTTGCCCAGGATTATATCTGGGTGTACTTTTAATGTCTTCAAAGATCCAGGCTCCACCATCTTTCTGGGCAGTCTGTGCCGTGGTTCAGTCGCCCTCACAGTAAAAAATCATTTGCTGATGTGCAGAGGCAATCTCCTGTATTTCAGTGTGTGCCTACTGTCTCTTGTCTTTTCACTGAGCATCCTTGAAAAGACACTGGTTCCCTCCTCTTTGCACTATTCCTTCTGGGATGTATGTGTGCTGCCACGTAGATAAATGTCAAAAACCTTCCTGAAGCCCAGGCAGACAATATTCCCTTCATCTACCGGGCAAGTTGATTCATCAGAGGAGTTTAAAAAGTTGTTCAGCATGAAGTTCCCCTGGTAAATCCATGCTGACTAGGTTATTTTGTCCTCCTTCATGTGCCTGGCAATGCTTTCCAGCAATAGCTGCTCCATCAACTTCCTGGGGATAAAAATGACGCTGGCTGGCTGGCTGGCTTCTACTTTTCCAAGTCCTCCTAGTTGCCTTTTTCCAAGATGGGTGACATTTGCTTTCATCCAGTCTTTGGGCACTTTCCTCAGTCACTATGATCCATCAAACATCATTAGGAGTGGCCTCAGAATAACATCTGCTAACACCCTTGAGACCTGTGGCTGCATCTCAACAGGGCCTGTGGACTTCATGGAATACGTACCAATTCAGTGACTATGCCCATAAAAGTTTGCAAGGGATAACAGAACATATTAACAGCTACCTGAAGAGTGAGTGAAAAACTATGGAAGCAATCCAAAAGGACAAAGACTTGAGTTCCCTTTTCAGACAAAGCATCCTATCATGGAGCTGAGCAGCTTTAGATCTAGGGAAGCTTACCCTCTGAAAGGATGCAGAAGACATTCTTTTACCCGTATCCACTAATCAAATGTATTGACCATTCACTTGCAATACAAAAAAACTAAATTCTTTCCAAAATTGTTGCCGCCTAACTAGACAATCATGTACTGGCTGGGTATTCCCCTAACAGATGACAGCACCTGCTTGATGCCTCTTATGCCTACAGACCATTTGAATTAGGTCATCTGAGTGGTGATTACTGGTCTGGGAACTTTCTTTCTGATGAATTTGGAATATTTACTGAAGCAAGGACCTGAAGATGAAAACTTTCTTTCCCATCAGTGCACTTTAACATCCACGGCTGTAATGCCATTGTTTCTCACCAACTGAGTCAAGAATTTATGACTACAAAGTGGATCAGCTCCAAAAGGAAAGATAAAGGCTGGAAAACATTCTCTCTTGGTAAAGCACATGAAGTGACTAAATTCTAATCACTCGCTGGCCTAAAGCTTCAAGGAGGGGGAGGTGGACCAGGTTTCCTTCCACTGCCGTTCTCTTTGTCACCTCAGTGTTTTATAGGGGTATGCAGACATTCAGAAAGAGAGCTTTGCTGAATTCATAAAATTCAGTCTTAAAAAATAACTTGAGAGCAGCTGAAATGAAAAGAACAAATAAAATGCAATTAATTCCACAGAAGCTTGAAATTATTATTTCTTCATTTTGCATTTGAGGATGTATATTGTGTGAGTTTGTCTTGTAGTGTTCTACAGGTTTTCTAACTGGCACACCTTTCTTTATGAATGGACTGTCCTTTCCTAAATACTCTCATATGGAGGAACATGCTTCTGATAAGAAGAGCACTAGGGTGTCTTTACTTGACCTTTTATTTTTACTGATGTTTGCTCCTTGGAAATGAATGGGGTTTTTCAATTGACATGTCTTACTATTGGTCCCACAGGATAAGCCACAGACTCTTCTGCTCAGAGCTGTCACTAGTCAGCTATTCTCCTATCTGCCTTGAAGTAGTTGAATGTTCTGGTCTCAAAGTAGCACCTTCTATGTAGCCATGCTCTTAGCTGCCAGTGTCATCTTGAATCCAAACACCCTCCCGCAAGGGACCGCTGGTTCTGTAGTCAACTAAGGGGAAAAAAACGGTCCATCCATGCTTCCTGATTTAAAATATAAAGGTATATAAAGGTATGGTGTCCCTAAACGATTCTCTGCAGTTGAACACTACTTATCTTTGCCGTGTTTCTTCAACTCACTTGCAAGTCATTCATGCGCTACCTTATTGTGAGAATTGCTTGGTTTGAAGATGATTTAAAAGGGTAGGAGAATACTTTTGTGCCTCTGCTATAAGGATGCTTTTCAAATCCATACAAACTTCCTGCAAATGCAAAAGCATTCATCCTGTATTGTCCTAGGCTACAATATAAAAATGTTTTCTGCTCCCAACCTCAAGAGCTGCTGAAACCGGGAGGGGCATCGTTTTTTCCTTATCTCCTTATCTCTTAACGGGGCCATCCATGTCTTGCCACATGATTCAGAGATGACTCCCTCCAGGTGCCATTTCTGTTTAAAGGCTAATCAAGGAACCACCGCATGACTCAGAACAATTTGAGCCCATTGCAAGATGCTCTGCCCAGGGGACAGGAGCTAAGCATCCCCAGCTGGATATAATCTGAGTTTTGGGACACCACAAGCAGTCTTTCCACTGGCTTCCTAGAGGAACGGACACCCTCACCCACTGGTCTTCAGAGGACAAGAGCTACCAGATGGTTTCTACAGGATCACCACTTCAACAAGGCCATTTCATCCGGACTGCTGCCACCACCCTAACTAGCAGGGTGACAGGTTGTATTCTGTCCGTGGTTTTTCTTTTGTATTATTGCATGTATTTGGTTTTTCCCCTTTTCCTAATAAATTGTATTTCTGACTTGGAGTCTTGCTGCCATGCTGGATTTCTTCAGACCGACTAGCTCCTGACACCAACAGCCAGAGTGGGCTGCCCCCAGAAAGCTGGCGAATCCAGGGTGCAGCTGTAGGGCACAGCTGCTCTATGGCACAGGTGGACTGCATTGGGGATAGGACTGCGCCGAGGGCAGGGACAAGGAACAGGGAGAGGTCTTCTGTATGTTTTCCAAAGGAGTTTCTTCCCTGGAGGGTCAGGGACAGAAAGACACTGACTCAAATGCATACATCAACTTAGAAATGGGGAGAGGTCCCAGGGGAAGATACAAACCTTAATACACTGGGAGCAACTGGGGGTGGACCACAAGGCGGGGAATACAATGTTTAAACCAATAGGGGACTACAGGGGAGGAGAATAACTTAAACAAACCAATGGAGTTTTTAAGACTATAAAATTGATAGGGAAGTTTCTAGAGAAAGGGGCAGGCTTGGGGAGGGATTGACATTCAGTGGGAGGAGGAAAAGGGAACAAAAGGGCAGGTCTTTGGGGAGATGGACAACTAGGGCAAAAACTAACAGCACGGGGGGAAAGGAACAATCCCTTAATAATAAAAGATGCTCCAACAGCACAAAGCAGGAAGTATTATCAAACTGACTACTCAAACTGCATTACAATCAAAAACACACACTGCAACAGCGACAGCATCTCTTGCTGGTTTTGCATTCAAACCAGAAGAGGTGCCAACCAAAAAATTAGCAAACGTAAAAGTTAACTGGCTGCAGTTTTGATTTCCTTCTGAAATATATTATTGAGGGGCTAACTGCTTGTCTAATTGGCTTAGCAGCATGTCTGTTCTTAGTGCCAAGCAGGGATTCACTTTGCCAGGCATGGAGGAAGCTTCTAGGAGCTTTTCACAAAAGATTCACTTCTGTGGCTGGCTTCTTCCCTCCCCACCAAAAACCAAGCCATGCAAAACCAACACCTTAACTAATCCCTAGTACTTAGTACGCATCCAATAATTCCTTTTAAACTATACTTTACATTTTTTATCCAGTGCCCTGAAAAGAAATGGATCCATAATATTGATCAAAATAGTTCCAGTTCAATAGAAATATTGGGTCATGCAACTCTGGTTTACATAACTATTTTTTGTACAATCAACAGGAGCTTTTTTCGCCTCTGAAGAAACGTTTCCCGATGGTTTGGATCAGAAGATCCAGTATTGCCATTGTGAGATTTTTGTTTTGAAGGCCATAAGCTGTGCTCAGTGTTTTGGGTATATTCTTTGTTGTGCCTTGCATGTATTTTGGATAGAAAGCCAGTAGAGATGATGTCCTTGCTGCAGTAGCCATGCTAAATAAGGCGGAGCGTCTGGCTGATGTACTGGAGCTGTAGACTATCTACCAGTCGCCCAGGGCGGTGAGGATCTCTAAAGGAATATAATATTGGCTATGCTCTGGAAGTTTTACAGAGAGAAAGAGCCTCATAGCTCTAATGATTTGTCTCCTGGAGTTCTGAAGAATATGTTGCAAAGAAGAAGGCTGCTGTCTTTCGCAACAATCTTCCATGCATTCAAGAGGATAATTTAACTTCTTGTCTGAGAATGAAAGAAATATTAGTAGTTGTCGGGTCCGGCTGTCTGTCTCTGCCCCAACACGGGTAGAGTGGTTCTTTGGTGGGCGCGATTCAAAGGACGAGTCTGGACTCTTCAGCTTTCGGTCTTCAGGTTGTTTATTATTTCTTATCTACAAAATTTTTCTGTCTGCCCAACAGAGGTCTGATCTGCAAGCAGTCACAGGCACTCTCTGACCACCCACGGGGCGGTCATGTCTTTTTATACTAAAACCTACGTATACAATATTTACCTTTATTTCCCAATGCTTTTCGCCCATGTTGGCAAGTGCACCTTCACCATAAACCAATCTCTAAGTGCCAACATCATCACAGGAGATGGAGGACAAGAAGAAGAAAGAAGAAGGACAAGACACGCCCTGATCCCTCCATCTTGTCTCCATAACCCCCCTGTACCAAAAACCTTAAAGTCTATATCTCACCCTCTAAATGTGTCTCTTTTACACCTTTTACTCTAAAGTGATTCTCTTGTCCTCAGACTCTTGTTACTTCTGTGGATGGATCAAAATCAAGCCACCAAACACTCTTGGCAACATTCCAGGGTTTTCGAGACCCCCAAGGGTTCTCCTGGCATCTCTGGACATCGGGAACAATGTGCTGAGATCCCACAAGTAGTAATTAGTTCTTTTTTCTCTGCCGGTGCATCACTGATTGAGTTTGGGTAGGTTACACTTTATTTCTTTTTTTTCTTTAAATACTACATCGTAAGGTGTTCCAAATTCCCAAATTCTGCTTCACTTTATTTTGTAGGCCAGACTGGTTCATCTTGTCTCGGCTGTATTATTGCAGACCATATCTGAATGAATTTTTTTTGTTTTTCATTTTGAACATTATTAGATTTAAACTGTATGAACAGAACACTTTATTTATCATTATTTTACCAGTTTGGAAGGAAATAGAGAATTTTTAAGAAAATGACACAACTCCACTTGTGGTTTTCAATGGAAGAGAAGAATTACAATGTCCTACATTCACAGCATTGTTTGCAGTACTATTGCAGCTAGTTTCCAGCAACTTAGGTCAGGTTCTGGAAGCAGGCACCCATGATAGTATAGAAGTCTAAGCAGTTTCATTTTGGCGGCTTTTCTTTAAAAATAGCTAATATGTCTCAACGTTGTGCTGAATCTTGTTGTACCGACTCTTCTTTTGAGGTCTGAACTCCTTGCTGGACTACTGTATCTCAGAATCAGCTACAGTAAACCTGTGTTTCCTTATAGCTTTAAGAATTTGGTTCTAATCTATAAAAGCAAGAAAAGGTTGCCATATTAATACAAGAGAAAGAATATGTTAGGAAAGCAGTTAATGGTGTGGGGTTTTTTCCTACAAATTGGAGCAGAGATTTAGTTGTTTGATGGGGTTTTTTTTGCTTCTCAATGGAATTTTAGAAGTGGTTGGGAAAGAAAGTGTGGATTTTTCAGGTTTGCCTTTAAAGAAGAATAACGGGGGAAACTGTTGAAAAGAATTAATCCAGAACTCCATGCCTTTCATACAGAGTTTCAGAAGTGAAAAGCAGGAAGAGACAGTCCAGACAAGATGATTGAATAGAATGAATTCAAAATAGCTTTCTTTTCCCTCTGAATTCCAGCTCTAAACCTTATTAATATTAAGGTATCAATAGGAAATACATCTGTCCTAGGGTGACGTTATGATGCTTGTATCCCCATTCATGTGTTCTGTGAATGTTGGATATTATGTTCTGTACCTTTAAGACTGGCTCTGAAGAGGGAATGTTTTGTTTTGGTTTTCTTATCAGCCTGGCGGGACACAGAGACTGCAGCTTTTGCCTTTTCTGCTTTTGCTTTTCGCTTTGCTCTCTCTCACTCTTGCTTGCTTCGCTTCTGCTTGCTTTTGCTCATTAGCTAGTTTAGCTAAACTGTCCAAATTTCTTCCTGGACCGTTTCTCCTTTCCTTTTACTGACCATTTTGAACCTGCTCCGGACTGGGACCTGGGAAACACCGAGAGTTTGCACCTTGTGGCCTGCAGCAGCTGGCCCAGCGCCGGAGGGACTGAGAACAGAGTGAGCACCCCCCCAAGAGAGACTTTCTGAATTTGTCATCTTTTTCAGAGCGGTGTCATCCGGAATTGTTCCTTTTGCGTGCTGGGGGGTGCTGTGCCTATTAAATAAACAGGTTCGTTCCACTTCTCTCTGAAGAATCCTTCCCGAACCACTTGGGGGGAGGGGCCCTAATTTGGAAATTCTCCTCCAAATTTGCCCTAAACCAGGACAACATCGCAATCTCTAAGATTTAAAAATGGATGATGAAGTTTTATATCCAGTAAAGTGTAAGGCTTCACATTTTAATCTGATTTGCATTTTGGTGAAAGCGGGCATCCTTTGCAATTTACCAGATAACAAGGGATTTAGAACAGTAAGTATGCAAGTAATCTTTTGGACCCTTCATCTCCCTTCTTATGACAATGAATACATTTATTAAGCTTGTTGTCCTGGCATATTTTTATTCCATCAGGGGATTTGATCATACAAATGTCTAGTCATTCTTTCCTTGTTTTCAACCACTCTAAGAGCATTCATCAGAACTATTCAGTAGTTCTTGATCTGCAACAGTGACGAGCACTAGACTGGTAAGAGTCAGTGGGCATCAGCAGATCCCCTATGACAGCAGGAGGCGGGCTGTTCTGGCAGGACTGATGTTTGAGAGGCTCGAATTCTGTGAAATAGAACATTCGAGGGATGGGAAACATGGAAACAGATTCTGAGCTTTCAACCCAACACATGAACAAGTAATAAGGCAGGTAATTTTCTGTGGGAATTTCTTCAGCCCCAGAGTTGTGGATGATGATTACTCTTCCTACCTCCTTTGGCCAGCTACCAGCTTTCCCCTCCATTACTCTGCTTATGGACTGTCGTGGTTTAGGGCAAATTTGGAGGAGAATTTCCAAATTAGGGCTCCTCCAGTAAGCAAAACCCACACAGCCCCTCCCCCCAACCGGTTCGGGAAGGATTCCTTGGAGAGGAGTGGAAAGAACCTGTTTATTTAACAAGCACAGCATCCCCCAGCACACAAAAGGAACAATACCGGATGACACCGCTCTGAAAAAAGATGACAAATTCAGAAAGTCTCTCTTGGGGGGGCGGTCACTCTGTTCTCAGTCCCTCCAGCACTGGGGCTGCTGCTGCAGGCCGCAAGGTGCAGGATCTTGGTGTTTCCCAGGTCCCAGTCCAGAGCAGGTTCGAAATGGTCAGAAAAAGGAAAGGAGAAACCGTCCAGGAAGAAATTGGACAGTTTAGCTAAACTAGCTAATGAGCAAAAGCAAGCAGAAGCGAAGCAAGCAAGAGTGAGAGAGAGCAAAGCGAAAAGCAAAAGCAGAAAAGGCAAAGCTGCAGTCTCTGTGTCCCGCCAGGCTGATAAGAAAACCAAAACAAAACATTCCCTCTTCAGAGCCAGTCTTAAAGGTACAGAACATAATATCCAACATTCACAGAACACATGAATGGGGATACAAGCATCATAACGTCACCCTAGGACATGGACAGAAAACCAGAAGAAGGGATTTTTGACCAAAACACCTATCAGGACCTTAGAGTGTTTTTTGCTCCAAAATGTTTCAAGGCAGATAGGGAAACAATTCCATTTTCGAGAGTGTGTTGAGAAGACAAGGTTGAAAGTTAAAAACATTGGGTTCTGTTTCTATATATGTTACTGATTGTGCTTATTATCTTAGTCATGTAAGATATATATATATATATATATATATATATATATATTTGGTAGGGTTTGTCCTTTTTTATTTTTCTTGGGGTTTTTTTCCTTTTTTTTTTTTTTTGATGCATGCTTGAGATAAAAGGCCAAAAGTACAGAAAAGTTCTGTACGGTTAAAATACTTTTGAGATGCCTCATGCTGAAAAACTTGTAGCTACTGCTAAGGCCCATTGGCCAATTCCTGCTTCATTTCTGAGAAGCTATAAAATTCCCATCTGTATTTTAGTTCTAACAATTTGTTGTTATGGTGGAGATGCAACTTAAGAACAACCATTTTTGAATCTGTAGGGATGTATTTACCATTTGGTAGCTGCCTTTTCAGTTTCTGAGCCACTATTGAAAAAAAGGAGAAGTATCTACACTGTTTTCAACCTGTAGACCATCCACTACTGTCCACATGCTCAGATTCAAAGGCAAACAAGCCTGTCTGGCCTCATTGGGAGGAATTATTTGCCTTCAAAAGACTAGACTAGTATTTGATTTCCACCAGCAGAGTCCATTGGGCAGCTCCTGTCACCTGCATTTCAATATTTAATCCTCCTCTATGTTTACTGTGCAAAGCTCTTTCAGAATGATGGTGTGCCCACTGTCTCACCAGCTGTGACGTTTGCAGCGAGTCTCCCACGGAAAGGAGCTGTAAAAAAGGCAAGCCAGGGCAGTGATTTCTGTTGCTCAATACCCACAAATCAAAGCTATTTAGTCTAATTTAAGGCTGAAAAAGAATTCAAAATTCAAAATGCCTTCAAAGGATTCAAAAAATCATCAGACAAGACTGCAGTTCAGTATTCAGGACAAGAGCATATCCCACAGTGTGGTGGTTTGACAGGAAATGTGTTTTCTGGGATGCTGTGGTTAGGCCAATGGATGTTCAGATTTTAATATTGGCACCTAATGTGGCCATTGGGACATTGGATGCGCCTCTGAGAACACGGGGTTAAAAGCAGGGCTCTCCCCTGGGAGGCTCTCTTGGGTTCCGGTCAGGGAAAGGTTCAGATCTCCCCTGCCTGGCTGCGGGCTGGGCAGGGCAGGGGAAGCCACCCGGCCGGGTGAGGTAGGCTGGGGCCCTGGCCAGAAGGGAGGTGAAGGCCCCTGCAGGATGGAAGGGTGGAGAAGCACTGAGAGGCATCGGGCAGCCACCCCCCCGCCCCCTCAGGAGAGATAGAGAGAGAGCTGGTGCCTGTTCTTGGCCGGCCGAGAAGGAGAAGAGGAGAGTGCAAGAAGGTGCCTGGCAGGGCAGCCATGGGAGTTCTGGACAGACAGAGCCTCAGATTTTTAACCCTTTTCTTGGATTATGGAAACCTTACAAACACTAATCCTCCTGGAATTGAATGAGAAGAGAGATATAGTGGAGATAAGAGGAAATGGGCCAGGAGAGAAATAGAGAAGAACGCAGGTGGAAGAGATGATGGAGGAGCTTATGCTGGACTCTTTGTGTGTAGCCATGGACAGAGCCATGTTTCCTTGTGATACAGGGACTGCATTCTAGGGGGAGGCAATGCCTCAGGACCAAGACGGTTCGGTCTGGGTACCCCTCGGCCCCAGGCGGTGAAAAATATGGGGGGACAGATGTCCCAAAGTTGAGACTGTGCCTTTTTGCAGTGGGACGAAGCATCCTTAAAAGTCAACCCTAGAAGCAGCTCTGGTCCGTGTTCAGTGGTGAGAGCAGTGGACATGAAAGGAAGAGGTCACCATTGGCACAAGAAGGACTCCTTCTCCTCTTGATGAACTGAAGATTGAGTATTCTGAAGGGTGGTGCTGGACCAAGAGTCGATGATTTGGGGATGTATTGTATTGGGAATTTGGGGAGGAGGAGGAGGAGACGTATTTGTGAAGTTTTCATTTTCCTTGTGTGTTTCTTTTTTTTTTTTTTTTTTTCCTTTCCCTTGTAGTTTAGTTAATAATTATTTTTTTTTTCCTAAGTGGGAGCCTGCTTTGCTTATTCCTGGTCACATCTCACAGCAGAAACCAGGGAGAGAGTATACTCATGGGGGCACTGGCATTGTCCCAGTGTCAAGCCATGACACACAGGCTGAGAGAATGAGGGCTGTTTAGCCTGGTGAAGAGAAGGTTGCATGGAGACCTCACAACACCTTCCAATATCTGAAGGGAAGCAGGAGAGGGACTCTTCATTAGCAACTCTGGAGACAGGACAATGGGCAATGGCTTCAAAATGAAAGAGGGCAGGTTGAAATTAGATACTCGGAAGAAATTCTTCCCTGCGAGGGTGGTGAAGCACTGGCACAGAGAGCCTGGAGAAGTTATGGACACCCCATCCTGGTGTTCAAGGCCAGGCTGGATGGGGCTCTGAGCAACCTGAGCAAGTAAAAGGTGTCCCCGCCCATGTCAGAGAACTAGATGGCCCTTAAGGTCTTTGTCTACCCCGGCCATTCTATGATCCTGTGATTCTGCTGTGGTAGTGTTCAGGATGGAGCGTGTTCTGCATCTTGGCCATTTCCAATACACCATTGGTTCCAGGTGCCTTACACGAGCTTGCTCCCTGAAAATTCTGTCAGAATGAAGAACATCTCTCTATATATTAGACACATAATAAATGAAGAAATGGGTTTGCACATTTGTCCACTAAGTTGTGGATGAGATTGCTGTGAAGTTTCATTTGGTTTTCTTGTTTGCTCATGAGGCCGACGGTCCTCGTGTCAGCTGCCTCAAAGGCAGCATTTGCCTCCTCCGCCTCCCTTCTCCCTCCTGCCTCTTTCAATTTCTTTCCCTTGACCATTTAATGTCGTTTTCCCTTTCATACCTGAAAATCCCTGCATGCTTCTGGGCTTTCTCCCTTTTCATACAGATCTTCTTCCACCCTTGACAATCCATACTTTTCATACCATACGGGCCTGCCCTTCAGGCATAAAAGACTTTGATTCCTTATTATATCTATGGGAATTTAATTAATAGCTTCATGCCTTTTCATAGAAAGAGTAGGGAATTGATAGCTTGTTCCCTGAAGTACAGAAGGAAGAGAATGAAACATGAATCATGTGGAGTGGAAAAGTTGCTCTCTATTTTCTTCCAAGAACTACCCCAAAAGATGCAGGGGGTGATGAAGCCTGGCTAGATGAGTTTCCCTTCTAATGGAAGGAAACAACCACGCCACTTCATACAAGTCAGTCCTATAGAAGAGAGAAATTCACTTCTGGGAACATTGCAGGATTTGAATGCAGAGTCACACTCATCTTTTGTTGCTTTGTTGTCTGCTTGGCCTGGAACACGCTGCTTTGAAGAGGGAAGTGACTAACAGACAGTCCACTTTACAAACACATCTGCGTCCCTCTTCTTCTGAGACCTCAGCACAGAGCCCTCTTTGGCATGGTACTTCAAGGTAAGAAGGAGCGGGCAGAGGGCACTGGGAACAGACAGCAGTTTGCAGGTTGTATAGGAAAGAGGACTGCCCCTTGAATGTGGTGCAAATACAAACTTCCACCAGTTTCAGGGGTACACTTCAGCCAAGCTTGTTGTCCTGGCACATTTTTTCTCTGTGAAACGCTTTGCGGTATGATCTGGACGACAAGAGACGCAGAATATGGGGCTACGTAGTGCTGAGAAGGTAAGTGCCTGGCCCCAGGGTCTTTTGGCAGAAGCAGTGCACTAGAGCCGTTGGCTGCTGCCACAATGATCTGTGTGAGAAACAGATGCCTAATCCCCTCCGGGAGAGTAAAAGCAGGATTGGTTACAAGAGTCGAAGAGCACTGGGCTGGTGGCTGCCGCATACCAGCTGTAAAAGGAGCATGACTCCTACTGGCCTACCAACCAAACTCATGGTGGCAGTGGTAAGGATTAAAGTTCAGTGAGAGCTATTTGTGCTGCTACCTATGGCCCTTCTGTGGAAACAAATGTGCCTACCTTTAGGTTCCGAGATCCAGAGAACACAATGGTAGTTGCAGCGGAAAAGGGAAGGACAGAGCGCACTGGTGAGTTTGATGTGGCTTACACAGGGCAGGCAGAAGGTGCAGCCCAAGTCTCGCTTTTATTTCTAGAGCCTTTTTCTACGCAAACAGCTGCTGGATGTTTGCAACAAAGATGTGAGTGTGAAAAAGTGAGGGCAGGTCTATGTGGGAAAGAAGATACAAAGCGTTGTGCGCAGTTTAAAAGCTGTTTAGAAAAAAAGGGGTTACTTTGAAAACATCTTCTGTCTTGACACTTCCACCTGTGTGATCTTTAGCTGCTTTGGACATGGCCACAATGAAAGAATGTGAAAAAAATTTGCGCTGCCAATGTCCGGTTGTACAGGAAAGAGGGTAGGTTGGCAAATGCCTTCTGTCCTGGCACATCTGTCAGTCAGAAGTGCAGCTGAAAACGCTTGGCTGTAGCGATAGTCTCTGTCACTTTGAGAGAATGTGCTGATGCACGTATATATATCATTGAGAAAGAACCTGAGAATCGCTAGTATGTTTCGTTTGGTTGACAGACTGCAAAGGGACCGTTATGGCCAGCACTGCCTTTTTGTTGTAGGACTTTTTCTTTGAGAGCAGCCGCTGGACATTTTGAAGCGGTTTGGGATCTTCAAGCGTTCGAGTGCAAGATGGTACCTAGATCTTGAGGGAAAGTGCATATCTCCAGGAAGCTGAATGCAGTTCAGTGGGTGCAATTACATGTTGAGCAGCTGATGGCCCAGAAAACTTTCTAAAATGAAGAGGCCATGCTGCAATTGCCTGTTATTTTGAAGCTTCTAAACTGTGCAGCCAACAATGAAATGATTCTTCTTCCTTCTGGGCTACATGCAGGATCCCATTCTGTCAGTACCCGAGAGCCAGGATCCACAGCGGAGCTCTTGTCCCTACACTGCTCCCACACGAACGGGGCTGGGCTAGAAAAGTGCTTGTCTTTTTCCTGGGCACTGTCAGCGCTCTTCTAAATAACCACACCACAGCACTGTCAACTCACAAAACCAGGACACGCACCGAGCCCAGCTCACAACCACCCCCAGGACCCAGCCAAGTCAGAAACGTCCCTGCTCTCCAATCAACTGTGTCAGGACAAAAAGATTTCACCCATCTTCCCCTTCCAAGTGGATACTCTTCTTTGCCCCACACTCAAAGGCCGACACCAGATCTTCTGCCCTAACAAACTTTTTCTCTCTCACAGAGTCTGGTAACAAACTTGAAAATGTCGGCTGAGCTCGCAACAGAGCTCGCAAAACTGTTGGTGGAGAAAGCTCTTTGCTGCCTACAATTTCAATTGCACCCATCCAACTATAAACATGCACCCTGCTATCGCCACTTTCCTGCTCAGCTCTAGGTACCACCGTAAGCCTTCAATCTCTCAGAGTCAGGATCCAAATGGGATGGCACCAGGGACTGCTCACACAGTCCCTAAAGCTACAAGGGACAAAAACCTGTCCTGCAGAGGCCTGGCCTGGCCTCTGCATTGCCACTGACAGTTCAACAACTCTAAGCCAGAGAACTGCCTATTGGGAAAAGCCTTTCAATTCACTGAGACCACCCAAAGTGGCCACCCAAACTTTGCCAAAGAGAGGAGGAACTAGAAGCCCATCTCAAAAGAAATGGCATCCCCTCCTCCAAAATCCAAAGCATCCAGGGCCTGATCCTCTACAAAGGTGTCTGCCCACTGCTATTGGGCATTACCTGTGTGGGGCACTAGCTAGGCTGCACACCAAGACCCAGTGCAGCTCTTTACCTTGTCCAAAAGAAGTGTGCTGGCAGAATTTCAAGAAGGCTGCCTTGAGAAAGTGGAAAACACATGCCAAATGGATTCTTGCAGGAAGGAGACTGCCTTCCAAAGATGGATACCGACTCCATGATTGTACCAATTGAGTCAGGGCTTCCAAACCAAATATGCCAGCATAGAAAGTTGCTGCCGCCCTTAAGCTGCACGACACAGCTTCTTATCTGCACCTCCAACACTGGGGCTAAGTTCTTTCCTTCCCATGAGAAAGCATTGCTGTTCTCCTTCAGGAACTTACTGAGCAAATGTTGCATACCACGTCCGGTACTGACTCTGTCCAACAATGGCTCCTACACAGAAAGGACCAGGACAGAAATGTCTTGCTGTACTATACCTTCCCACGATACCTTATCATCTGCCCTACCAACATTGCCACCATATCTTTTACTTCCCAAGCAAGGAAAGGCACTCCAAGTCACTTGGCTTTGCCTTGCCTCCAGTACCATGCCTAGTTTTCCTAGCCTACCCTACCCTAGCTTTGCTTGCTTGCCTATGTCTGCCTTGCCTAGCCCTTCCAATAACTTCCTGGCTTTGCTTTGCCTTGTCTACCACTCTTTGCCTTGCCTTCCATGCAGGTAAGGCAATGCAAAGCAAGTGCAGGCAATTGTAGGCAAGTCAAGGGACAGGTTGGCAAGACTGAAGCCGTGAGGGGAAAGCAAATGGAGTGGTAGGTGAGACAAGTGCCAGAAGTTAGAGGCAAGGCTGGGCATAGGAGGTAATGGTAACCGGAAGGGCTAGGCAAGGCCAAGCCCTGTAGGAAAACTGCAGGCAGGTCAAATGTGAGGCATGGGTATGCAAGGGAATGCAAAGCAATGGAGAATTAGCAGGGCGTGGCAAGGAAACTGGTTGGTTGCCCAAAGCAAGGCAAGTGGCAGGTCCATTCAAAGATTGCTGGTACACAAAAGCGGCCCGGACGGACCGCTCTGTCCAGCCTTGATCTTGCATGGGTCATGTCTAATCTGCACCTAAGACACTTGGGTTGCCTGCTTTCCTTTGTATGCAAAAGAACTGTCATTCTGCCCCTGAAGCCCAAGGGTGAAAGATGAACTTTGTGTCCAAAATTCAAGACATGGAAGCATAGATGTCAGAAGAAAGCTGTCAGGACAGATAGGTGTGCTTGCAGGTGGCCTCCTCCAGGCTTCCTCTCACAAGCTCCTGAAACGCTGGGGCCTTGAGAAAAAAAAAGCCAGTGGAAGCCTGGAGAATCCTAGGAGAAGCAGGCAGGGCAATGCATGTTGAAGAGATTCCACAAAAAGGGAGGTGGTGAATTCCAGGTGGGGGACTGGTGAGCAAGGTAATGCAAGGCAAGGAAGGCGTTCAAGGACAAGGCAAGACAAGTGGTGGCTTTGCCAGGCAACACAAAAGAGAGGGAGACAAGGCAATAAGAGTCCTAGAAGGAGAAGGAAATGAAAGATTGGAGCTGGACAAATGGGAAGGAAAAGAAGGATAGGTGAGCAAGTCAATACAAGGCACTGGGTTGCTATGAAGGGCAAGGGAAGGACATGCATGGGTCAGGAAGGCAAGGGAAAAGAAAGGAATTGTCAGCAATGACAAGGAAATGCAAGATTGGGTAGGAAAGGCAAGGCAATGTGGGGGAGGGATAAGCAACACAAAGGGTATCTTAACAGGAAATGTCCATGCGCAGCAAGGCCGAAGGAGAAGTGGTAGAGAGGTCAAGGTGGGAAATAGGTGAGTGTGTGCAGCTAAGAAAGAAAGAAAGAAAGTGCGTAGCTCTCGTGTGTGTGTGTGTGTGCGTGTGTGTGTGTGTGAGTGAAGTTTGCAGGATGTAAAGCAAATTGATTGTGGAGTGAATGGATGTTTTTGAACGTAAGTGGCAAGGTCCAAGCAACCTTTTCATCCTGGTACATCTGTGTCTGTGAGACATAGTCAGAAACGTCTCCTTTTAGATTCAGACTGCAAGCAGGACATAGAATGTGACTGTGTGAATAGCTGAGCAGGAAAGCACATCACATCAGCATGTTTCAACAGAAGCAGTTTGTTCAAGAAGGAGATGGACGTGTGGGACTCCAGCAATATGGCAATGCACTCAGCTGAGAAGCAAAGTGCAATGCCTCGGTGTGTACTCTGAAAATAAAAGGCTGCAAGGAAAAAGCAAGGGGACAGGCCAGTGAAATCTTTCTGTCCTGGCACACTGAGCTGTTTGAAGGTGAACCTCTGTTTGGTTTCACTAAGGACTCAGAGACATGGAGAGGATGTGCTTGTCCATGTAGCTGAGAAGGAAAGTGAGAAGCACCGGTACGTTTGGCAGAGTTTGTAGGCTGCGAGGAGAAGGTGACGGCCAGGCCTGGCTTTTGGCTGTGGCACTTGTTGCAAGGAAGAAGCTGCTGGATGGTTAAGCTTTTGGGGATCTGCAAGAGTGAAAGACTACGCTGGTACCTCATCAAACTAATGCTTGTTGATCATCTGGCTGAATCTATGACATAAACCAGAAGTGAAATTTCCCCCCATTTCCCTCAGTTTTTTCACCTTTTCATCCAACAGCCTGGGCCTTTTTGAAGCTGCTGTCAAATGCCTTGCCTTGGAAGCTAGAAGTATCTCAGTTCACCTGCTAAGAAACAGGAAAAAGAGCTCAAGTCAATTTCAGAATTGCCCTGAGCAGAGCTGGTGTTTCGGTACCGTAAATTTCCATTGCGAATATGTGCAAAAATCACCATTTTATTAGGCAAACATTTGAAATACACTAGCAGCTTCATCTTCTTGTCGCTGCAGTCCTTGGAAGTTTTGCTATTTACTGAAACAGGAAACAGATCAAACACGAGAAGCTTAAGAATCCAAGCTCACTGCCATTGTACAAATAGCACAAACTTGATGAATTCAAGTTACCATTGTAACATACAGAATGGCTCTATTCAAGCAAATGGATGTGTCGTCCTTCACGGGGGCAGAAAACCTTTCTACCACGTGAACTCTGGGAGTAATCCATCATGCCTCAGTGTGCTGTGGCTGGTCAGAGAGCTACACGATGGGTCTCTTTGCCTATGGCACTCTCAGGGCTCAAAGCTGCACATAAACTCCCCCTCTTTACAGACACGCTAGTAAAGCCCACCGAAAATGCTTACTGAAACCAGCTAGGAGTTCCCAGCATCACGCTGGGCACTTCTGTCCACAGATGGCTTTGCTTTTAATGAACCAGAACAGAGCTGCGTTTTTCTAGTCTTTAGCTCTACTAAGGTATTTGATGTAACATGGCGAGAAAAAATCTCTTTCGACAATGATAAATAACAGAGGGGATAATGTACCTTTTGCTGCTATCTTCTTTTGCTGCTCCATTTTGCTTGCTTTGTTGTTGCTTTCTGTCAAAGAAACACCAGCAAAATCCCTCATCAAGTCCTGCTGTGAAGACAGACTGCCAGAAAGGTAGAGAAACTTTGAACCTTTCCAAGACCATTGTAGCACGTGTCTTGGTCAATTGGTATGCAGATCCTTTCTTCCAGCAGGACTTTTTTGTACCGTTAGCGCACATTGAACTGAATCCAGTACAAAAGCAGTGAATAGAGGAACTTTTCTTTTCATTGGAATGGTGATAAAAATGCATATCAAATAAAAGCCTTTTAGAGCAGCAGGAAGATTTTCTATGTAGCTAGCAAATCATAAAAAGATGCATATTTACCGGTTGGGTTCCTCTCGGAATTTCAAAGAATTCCAGACAGAAAACACAGCTTAGTAAACTGCACATCTAAATCACAGTATCTAGAAAGGTGACATGAAAAAGAGCAAGAGGAAGAAAACCAAAAAGAAAACCAAAGGAAGCCAGAAATAAGGCACAACCTCTCCTCCTTCTCCGCTTACTACAGTACCTTAGAAGTACCTGCGAGTGTCCTAACAGTCACATAAGTAGAAAACTGTGCCAAGAACAATTGTGGAAACTGGAAAACCGTGCTATCCCAACAGAAACATAGGGTTTGCTTTCACAACGATTAAATCTGCATGCAATGCCTACGGTAAGGGTATGTTTTGTGTATTCAAAAACAATTCAAAAATATTTCCAAATCGAAGGGGCTGCTTTTTATTTCTTTTGAATTACTTGGCTAAATATGGTGCACGTTAAAATACTGCAGAGATGTGGTTCATTTTACAATGCCAACTGCAAAGGAGGGAAGCATTTTGTGTGCTTAAGAAAGTAAAGTATTGGAGAGTGTTTTTGTTACTTCTTTAGAAGGTTAGAATATGCATAAAAGATGCTAGCTGGGGACTTACAATTAATGAATTATTTACTGTCACTAGGTCAAATGACATGAGCTTTCAAAAAGGAAAAGCAGTCTTATGCCACGTGCCAATTTTAAAGTAGATTACTAAGCCTTCAGCTGAATATGGATATGAAGAGGGATATGACATGAAAGGGTAAGCAACACTGGTGACAGCAAAAGGCTTACCTGCTTCACACAAATACAGGAGATAAAATACTGTTTTTTCACAAACATTGCTATCCAGAGCTTTCCTTGAAAAGTTTCCATGCCAATCATGACAGTAAAATTCTGAGTGACAGTAAAATTCACTCTATCATGAATAAAATTTACTCAATCATGACAGCAAAATTTGCTCAATGATGAGTAAAATTCTTAGTGTAAGCGAAGTACCTTAAGCAAAGGGTAGCTCAAGCATAACTGGCATTTGATGTCAACAAAGGCAACTTGGCCTGCAGGTGTCACATCTACTGCATTCAAAAGCTTACTCTGTCTCAGATTTCCTTTTGAGGGATACCAAGGCAAGCCGTTAAACTGCATGAAAATGATGACTTAAAGGAGGATATATTAGAAGCATGGAATAATGGTTAATGTTCTTTTCCTTCCAACTGCTTTGTTTGCCCGTTTAAATTTTTTAAGTCCTTCCTGGTATCACCGTGGTAGCAGTGCAGCAAGTGTTTGGTTGTAAGCTGTCCATATTGCCAGCTTCTGGACTGCCTTCAGAAAACTTCCCACTGGTTTTGTCTAGAAATCACAAGCAGTAGAGATGACAAAGACTGCAGAAACCTTCTCATCTCCTTCTAGAGCAGGAGCGTGTCTTTGACCCACTCTTAACTAGACAACTTTCATCAGTCATGAGAGAGTCTCATGTTCAAGAGCTAAGCAATGACAGCTGTAAATGACAAAAAGCACACTGATATTTTCTTGGGACTCCAGCACAGAGCAATGAAGGAGCTTGAATTCACCTTCTTGGAAAGTTTTAAAATGCACATGAAGTTTAGGAGAGGAGCTAAGCCATGGTAACTTTTGTTGAGTGTGTCTGCGTAGACAGAGTTTCCATCACCGCAGAAGGAATGTCATTTAACCCACATAAGCATCTCTAGCTGCTAAGCTGCGCTTACTGCAGATTATCCGCAACATATTTTACGGGGTGAGCTTTTATGTGTAATCCCTGAGTAACATTCCAGAGAGAAGTATTTTGGAGGGGGGGAAAGCCCAACTCTTAACTGTTTCAAATAATGGTTACATTTGAAAGTCAAAAAAGATGTAAAACCTTCCTTTCCTAGACCTATTACCAGCACAAACTGTACCAGAATTTACGACGCTTTTATTATGGCAGCATAACTCTACCGTGGACGCTCTCGCTCTGGACTATTCCTTAAGAAACAAAGTCCCTGAGAGAAATAAAAAAAAAAAAAAATAGCCAAAAATATTGGGCTGGATGATTTCAAAGGCTATGTACTAAAGGCCAAACACTTGTAATAATAGTAATGAGTGGACTAAAAGTTAAAGCATTACTCAGTTCAAAGATATCTTGTTCTCACAGAAGACTGTAAAAAACCTCTATTTTTCTGGGTCTGTTTTGTGCATTTAGATGTACCTTCTACTCCTTTCCACTGTCTGCGAATGTTTATGACAAGGTTGGAGGACCTCATGTAACCTTCTAGAAGTAAAGAAAGACAAGCCAGTCAAGAAAGGCAAAATTGGTAATGGCCGGTGGAAAGAGGGAGACCAAGAAAGAAAACAAAAGAACAATAATAATTAAACGCCCCCCCTGTCTTCTGTGAAAAGTAAAGGCACAGACAAGAAAAACAACTGCAAAATTCTCACGAGAAAAACGCACTTGATCTGGCTCAAGTATTTTGTGCTACATTTCTTGCTGTTTTCTCATGCCAAACATCTTAACCATTGAAGGTGTCCCTTTTCTCTTTCTGGAATACAGCTAGGAAGATGGCTGTGTCATTGCTGTCAAGCTGTTATTCTCAGAGGTGTCCAGTTGAAAGTCCTAGATGAACTGCTTTGCTCTGTCTCTTTAATATGGCATGACTTAACCACTTACAGTTTCAGCAGCTGAACTTGCCCAGCCCTACAATTCTTTAATCTTTGAATGGTTTTATTAGCTCCTTGGCACCTGGCATTTGTAAGTCCATGCAACTGTGCAGAATTTGCACTGTGAGATGATGCCAAATGAGTCATGGCAGTAGATTAACTAGGACATGCAAAGCAGAGAGGAGGGAATGAGAGCACAAGAAGAGGGTACAATCTCCTTTTTTTCTGCAACAGGGCTAACACCGTAGAAATCAAAAGGAACACAAATCCTCCTAGGGGTAGTTCTTGCAAAAAACAAAGACTTCTTTTTGTGTTCACAGATCACAGCAAAATGCGGATGACAAAACCAGGCCATTAAGTCACATACAGTATGAAGCAGTATGAAAGAGGAAAGCAGCTGAGAGCGTCAACCCTGCTGAGTAGTCTCAGTATTCTTCTCGACATTAGCAGAAATTTGAAATGAGTCTCTGAAAATTACAAAGGAGGCAGAAGAAAAGGGAGCAATGACTCCTCTGGCATAGTGTTTCCTAACAGGGATCTTCAAAATGTAAAGATTGTATCATCCTTTCAACTGAAGGAAGGTATTAAAACAACAGGAAGGAAATGGCATCACATGCTAGAAAGACTCTGGGCAGCGTACTTCTAGACAGAAAGGCCACTGATGGAAAACCGACTAAACTGGCACCAATGCAGCAGCATTGTATTAAAGCCCAAAACTACCCACCGCTTCACTCTTTGCCATTCCGCTCATATGGACACAGCAGCTCTGCAACATTCCTACTGATCATCTCCTTGGCCAACTGGGAGTGAGGGTCCCTAGTGATGCAGAGTCCCCAGGCAAGTGCAGAGGGGAGCTGCTTTTTTGCAAAAACCAGGCTTTTGAAGCACTCAGGCCTTTATCAGTTCCATAGCTTTAAGCCATAACAAAATTCATTCAACCAACCATCATACACCACGCCGTGAACACGTGGCGATTCTAGAACTTGCGGATCTACCTCTGATTCAGCGGCCTCACCTTCCCGTAGTCCTTTTCTACTTAGCCAAAGTATCGGGCCTCAGCCCAAGGCCTTCCTTTTGTAAGCTTCTACCTATATGCAGCAGCAAACCACTATTTTCTTCCGTGCCAAGAGTTTAAGTAGATGATTTGCATCTGCCCTTCCGGTGATACATAATGGGGAGAGAAAATTCTGTCGGAAATGTTCAGTCATTCAGTTTTCTAGACAGGCCAAATCAAAAGAAAAGCAAGCTATAGGATTGTGTACTTGCTCTTACAAAGCACCTGCTGCCCTCTGACAATCAACTAGCAGAAAACCAGCAAAAATAAGACTTGAGGCAAACAAGCCTTTGAAGGGAATTATGACATGATAAAGAAAGACAACACATTTCCAGCTTGTCGAGATACTTGAAATGTCAGCAAAGGCTTGAGGGCAAAGGCTGAACGAATGGGGAAAGGTTACAAGAATCCCAAGAAAAACATGACCATGGATTAAAAGAATCCCAACAGGTCAACTGACCTGTTGAAGTTTTCAGGAAATCAGTGGCTGCTGATTTAGATAGGCCATTCAAGTTCATTTCCCCGTGCACCTTCCACTCCTTTTTCACCTGTCACCATCACAGGGTGAATTGTGACCATAGAATTCTTCAGATTCTGTTCTTAGCTTTAGGAGACAACTACAGCAGCTGAAGTAGCTGTTACTGATGTGATACCCAGGAACACGGAGCTGACATATTTCATTCATGTCCAATCACAACTAGCAATACTAAGAGGATAGGACTGGCCTCTTTTCATGACGCTTTTCTTATTTTACAGCCTGGTATGATTCTGCTGAAACTTTTTCATTAGTTTCTCTCTAAAAAGGAGAAAGTCCAATGTCCCTCCCTACTGGTGCAGGTTTACCATTCGGTTTGTCGAGTCTAAAAATGGAATTGGAACTAGCAGGAATTACTGTGTTTAAAGCGTCCGGTCCGTTCAGACAATCTCAGGTCGATAAAAGCCTAGATGTTATTGGCTAAATACTCTGTTTCCCCCAAGAGCGGACGCACGCAATTTAATCCAACTTTTTATAACAAACTCCAATAATACAGAATATTATTATATTATTATTATTATAATCTATATATTATTATATGTAGAATATATATAATAATATAATATATATATATAATATATATATTCTATATTATTATATTCTGTATATATATATAACATACTCCAATAATACAGTCATACAAAAGAGTCACAAAGAAGCAGGAAGAATTCTCGGACCATTTACGGTAGCAAACTTCTCACCTTCTTTTGGAGTGAGCATAATCTGCTAGCTGAAGTAACAAACTTGAGGACAGAAATCGCAGAAATCAGAAAAAACTACTGAGAAGTTGTTGACAAGGGAACCACCTAAGCTGTGTGACTTTCCCTTTTCTATTCATTGGTCAATCCCAGTAGCCTAAAATTTACGGGCTCAATCAAAGACAAATGCAATCTAGTCAGAGGTCTATGAAAAGTCCAAAACTAATCAGAATTCTTCTTAGACAATGGAAATGGAAGCAGAGCTTCCAATTTCCTTGCCACATATCCCTAAAACTCATTCCTTTCTAGTCATAACTAATGTAATGCCACCAGTACAATCAGGAAAAGATGAAACTTACAGATGTCAGCAAGGGAAGGATTTGAAAGAACTATTCCCATTATTCATCGTCTAGACAGCAACTATGATTAAAATCAGAGCCCTTTTATTAGGGCTTTCCTTGTGGGAAATTCAGGACTCCAGGACAAGGGAGCAAGAGGATTAAGCAGAAGCCGTTGATTGTTGACATGATGCACTTCCACATTCTAAATCTCTGCACACGCTAGGCCCGCATTTTTATCTTGGTGCCTTTGTTATGTCCACGCATTCTGTGTGCACCTCTCAGAAGATACTTTTGGTTGCAGTCCAGGCACTTTGCTGCCCCCCGTTATCGAGTTCTTGTAGTCTTGGAATTTGGTTTCTCAGCTTCTCTTTCTTATTTTAGCACGGCGTATGTCTTAGTAACCTTGATGAATTCCAGAGGGCTCTGAGAAAATTCTGATCAGAACATATTCCAGCTGGATGGCTGGTGCACCCTTTAGTCTGAGAGGTTCAGATACATTGCTACAATTTCCCCCTTCTTTGTCTTGCACCAGCTAAACCATTTCCACTGTATTTACTTCCAAGACGCTCACCAGTTTCATGATGCATGGAATAACAAGAAGCAATATAATAATGACTACTAGTAACAACAAAGTTCCCTTTACAAGGTCTTCCAACCATCTAGTTGTTTCCCATCTCTCAAACCATTCATGCGTAACCCTCTCATTCCCAATCAATTTCTTCATGTTATCTTGTCCTTGTTTGAGTTTCCAGTGAATGACTGCAGAATGGTTAGAGATTCAAAACACACATTCCTTCAAAATCCTCACACTCGTGCCCATGTGCTAACAAGAAAACTAGAGCAGCTTTATTTTGCAGTGTGCAATGACTGATGGTATCTACACCAGTAAGAACCTGATTTAAAATCGCTGATCTTACTTTGAGTTGTTTGACCACCCAGCATCGCAACTTATTAAGCATACTCAAAGCTTGACCAACAGCGACACCTGCTGTCAGGAATGGCACAATTAATCGAGAGGAGCGCCCAAACCTGTACACAACTGAGGCAAGGGCGTCTTAAGCTTATGCTTCTTCTTTCAGATCCCGGGAGGCGAAAAAGCGAGTTCTTCGCGCACAGAGCATTGTGCCGGTGCCGAAAGACGCCCGGGACACAATGCCGGTGTTGTTAATATTTTTTTTCGCGTTTCGAAGCTGCCGCTCGCCGAGTCTCCCGGAGCCGAAGAAGCGGCTTCTTCGCACAAAGCACTGTGCCGGTCGCGGTGAGCGCTGGAGAGGGGTTTCGTCCAAAAGACGCCGGAGATCGGCACTAAGCTTCGGAGAGCTCCGTATCTGGGTCTTCTGCGTTTCTTGTCGCTCCACATTCAGCAAAAAGTTTTTCCACGATATCTTGTAAGGTGAAATTGTGCCAGTACACAAAACATCCCGGATCTTCTCCTAAAAGATGCACATAGGTATCCGAATTCTTGAAAAAGAAGGAAAACAAAGTTGGTGAAAACTCCTTTTATTCGAATAAATTGTGAATGGAAAAGGCAGGAGTTGGGTAAAGTACTCTTTTTTATTTATTTGAAAAGTGCTCAGATTATGCTGGTATTGGGCAGCTTGCATCATCGCCTTTCGGAAGCTGTCCGCTCTCTCTGTCTCTCGGAGGCGAAGAAGCGGCTTCTTTGCGCACAGAGCATTGTACGGGCGCGGTGAGCTTCTGAGAGCGGTTTTTTGCCGAAAGACGCCGTGGACGGGCACTCAGCTTCGGAGAGCTCCGGACATGCGTTTTCTTCTGCTCTTGTCATTCAACATGCAGCAAAAAGCTTTTCCACCACATCTTGCAAAGAGAAACTGTGCCAGTCAAGGAAACATCCAAAATCGTTTTCTAAACTTGCACGGAGGTCTGCAAAGAGTTTTGTAAGAAGAAAAATATAGTTGTCCAAAACTCGTTCTTTTCGAATATCAGAACAATGGAAAAGGCGGGAGACTGGTAAAGTACTGTTTTCTCTAAGTCTGAATGCTGCCCACACTGTGCCTGTGTGGTGCGGCTTGCATTTGGGAAGCTGCCGCTCTCTCTGTCTCCCGGAGGCGAAGAAGCGGCTCCTTGCTCATAATATTGTGCCAAGCGCAGGGAGCTCCTGTGAGCAGTTTGTTGCGAAAGATGCCCGGGACCGGCACTTAGCTTCGGAGAGCTCCGTATCTCCGTCTTCTTCGGCTCTTATCTTTCAACGTTCAGCAAAAAGCTTTTCCACCACATCTTGCAAAGAGAAACTGTGCCAGTCAAGGAAACATCCAAAATCGTTTTCTAAACTTGCACGGAGGTCTGCAAAGAGTTTTGCAAGAAGAAAAATATAGTTGTCCAAAACTCGTTCTTTTCGACTATAAGAACAATGGAAAAGGCGGGAGACTGGAAAAGTACTGTTTTCTCTAAGTCTGAATGCTGCCCACACTGTGCTTGTGTGGTGCGGCTTCCATCTTCGCCTTTGGGAAGCTGCCGTTCTCCCCGTCTCCCGGAGGCGAAGAAGCGGCTTCTTTGCGCACAACATAGTGCCGAGCACAGGGAGCTCCTGAGAGCGGTTTGTTGCGAAAAATGCCCGGGACCGGCACTTAGCTTCGGAGAGCTCCGTATCTGCGTCTTCTTCGGCTCTTGTCGTTCAACATGCAGCAAAAAGTTTTTCCACCACATCTTGCAAAGAGAAACTGTGCCAGTCAAGGAAACATCCAAAATCGTTTTCTAAACTTGCACGGAGGTCTGCAAAGTGTTTTGCAGGAAGCAAATATAATTGTCCAGAACTCGTTCTTTTCGACTATAAGAACAATGGAAAAGGCGGGAGACTGGAAAAGTACTGTTTTCTCTAAGTCTGAATGCTGCCCACACTGTGCCTGTGTGGTGCGGCTTGCATTTGGGAAGCTGCCGCTCTCTCTGTCTCCCGGAGGCGAAGAAGCGGCTCCTTGCTCATAATATTGTGCCAAGCGCAGGGAGCTCCTGTGAGCAGTTTGTTGCGAAAGATGCCCGGGACCGGCACTTAGCTTCGGAGAGCTCCGTATCTCCGTCTTCTTCGGCTCTTATCTTTCAACGTTCAGCAAAAAGCTTTTCCACCATATCTTGCAAAGAGAAACTGTGCTAGTAAACAGAACATCCGAAATCGTTTTCTAAACTTGCACGGAGGTCTGCAAAGAGTTTTGCAAGAAGGAAAATATAGTTGTCCAAAACTCGTTCTTTTCGAATATCAGAACAATGGAGAAGGCGGGAGAGTGGTAAAGTACTGTTTTCTCTTAGTCTGAATGCTGCCCACTCTGTGCCTGTGTGTTGCGGCTTGCATCTTCGCCTTAGGGAAACTGCCGTTCTCCCCGTCTCCCGGAGGCGAAGAAGCGGCTTCTTTGCGCATAAGATTCTGCCGAGCGCAGGGAGCTCCTGAGAGCAATTTGTGGCGAAAGACGCCGTGTACGGGCACTTAGCTTCGGAGTGCTGCGTATCTGCGTCTTCTCCGGCTGTTGTCGTTCAACACTCAGCAAAGAACGTTTCCATCACATCCTGCAAAGAGAAACTGTGCCAGTCAAGGAAACATCCAAAATCTTGTTCTAAACTTGCACGGAGGTCTGCAAAGTGTTTTGCAGGAAGGAAATATAATTGTCCAAAACTCGTTCTTTTCGACTATAAGAACAATGGAAAAGGCGGGAGACTGGTAAAGTACTGTTTTCTCTAAGTCTGAATGCTGCCCACACTGTGACTGTGTGGTGCGGCTTGCATCTTCGCCTTAGGGAAACTGCCGTTCTCCCCGTCTCCCGGAGGCGAAGAAGCGGCTTCTTTGCGCATAAGATTCTGCCGAGCGCAGGGAGCTCCTAAAAGCGGTTTGTAGCGAAAAATGCCCGGGACCGGCACTTAGCTTCGGAGTGCTGCGTATCTGTGTCTTCTTCGGCTCTTGTCGTTCAACATGCAGCAAAAAGCTTTTCCACCACATCTTGCAAAGAGAAACTGTGCCAGTCAAGGAAACATCCAAAATCGTTTTCTAAACTTGTACGGAGGTCTGCAAAGAGTTTTGCAAGAAGGAAAATATAGTTGTCCAAAACTCGTTCTTTTCGAATATCAAAACAATGGAAAAGGCGGGAGACTGGTAAAGTACTGTTTAAGTCTGAATGCTGCCCACACTGTGCCTGTGTGGTGCGGCTTGCATTTGGGAAGCTGCCGCTCTCTCTGTCTCCCGGAGGCGAAGAAGCGGCTCCTTGCTCATAATATTGTGCCAAGCGCAGGGAGCTCCTGTGAGCAGTTTGTTGCGAAAGATGCCCGGGACCGGCACTTAGCTTCGGAGAGCTCCGTATCTCCGTCTTCTTCGGCTCTTATCTTTCAACGTTCAGCAAAAAGCTTTTCCACCACATCTTGCAAAGAGAAACTGTGCCAGTCAAGGAAACATCCAAAATCTTGTTCTAAACTTGCACGGAGGTCTGCAAAGTGTTTTGCAAGAAGGAAAATATAGTTGTCCAAAACTCGTTCTTTTCGACTATAAGAACAATGGAAAAGGCGGGAGACTGGTAAAGTACTGTTTTCTCTAAGTCTGAATGCTGCCCATACAGTGTTTTTGTGGTGCGGCTTGCATTTGGGAAGCTGCCGCTCTCTCTGTCTCCCGGAGGCGAAGAAGCGGCTCCTTGCTCATAATATTGTGCCAAGCGCAGGGAGCTCCTGTGAGCAGTTTGTTGCGAAAGATGCCCGGGACCGGCACTTAGCTTCGGAGAGCTCCGTATCTCCGTCTTCTTCGGCTCTTATCTTTCAACGTTCAGCAAAAAGCTTTTCCACCATATCTTGCAAAGAGAAACTGTGCTAGTAAACAGAACATCCGAAATCGTTTTCTAAACTTGCACGGAGGTCTGCAAAGAGTTTTGCAAGAAGGAAAATATAGTTGTCCAAAACTCGTTCTTTTCGAATATCAGAACAATGGAGAAGGCAGGAGAGTGGTAAAGTACTGTTTTCTCTTAGTCTGAATGCTGCCCACTCTGTGCCTGTGTGTTGCGGCTTGCATCTTCGCCTTAGGGAAACTGCCGTTCTCCCCGTCTCCCGGAGGCGAAGAAGCGGCTTCTTTGCGCATAAGATTCTGCCGAGCGCAGGGAGCTCCTGAGAGCAATTTGTGGCGAAAGACGCCGTGTACGGGCACTTAGCTTCGGAGTGCTGCGTATCTGCGTCTTCTCCGGCTGTTGTCGTTCAACACTCAGCAAAGAACGTTTCCATCACATCCTGCAAAGAGAAACTGTGCCAGTCAAGGAAACATCCAAAATCTTGTTCTAAACTTGCACGGAGGTCTGCAAAGTGTTTTGCAGGAAGGAAATATAATTGTCCAAAACTCGTTCTTTTCGACTATAAGAACAATGGAAAAGGCGGGAGACTGGTAAAGTACTGTTTTCTCTAAGTCTGAATGCTGCCCACACTGTGACTGTGTGGTGCGGCTTGCATCTTCGCCTTAGGGAAACTGCCGTTCTCCCCGTCTCCCGGAGGCGAAGAAGCGGCTTCTTTGCGCATAAGATTCTGCCGAGCGCAGGGAGCTCCTAAAAGCGGTATGTAGCGAAAAATGCCCGGGACCGGCACTTAGCTTCGGAGTGCTGCGTATCTGTGTCTTCTTCGGCTGTTGTCGTTCAACACTCAGCAAAGAACGTTTCCATCACATCCTGCAAAGAGAAACTGTGCCAGTCAAGGAAACATCCAAAATCTTGTTCTAAACTTGCACGGAGGTCTGCAAAGTGTTTTGCAGGAATGAAATATAATTGTCCAAAACTCGTTCTTTTCGACTATAAGAACAATGGAAAAGGCGGGAGACTGGTAAAGTACTGTTTTCTCTAAATCTGAATGCTGCCCACACTGTGACTGTGTGGTGCGGGTTACATCTTCGCCTTTGGGAAACTGCTGTTCTCTTCGTCTCCTGGAGGCGAAGAAGCGGCTTCTTTGCGCATAAGATTCTGCCGAGCGCAGGGAGCTCCTAAAAGCTGTTTGTAGCGAAAAATGCCCGGGACCGGCACTTAGCTTCGGAGTGCTGCGTATCTGTGTCTTCTTCGGCTCTTGTCGTTCAACATGCAGCAAAAAGCTTTTCCACCACATCTTGCAAAGAGAAACTGTGCCAGTCAAGGAAACATCCAAAATCTTGTTCTAAACTTGCACGGAGGTCTGCAAAGAGTTTTGCAAGAAGAAAAATATAGTTGTCCAAAACTCGTTCTTTTCGAATATCAGAACAATGGAAAAGGCGGGAGACTGGTAAAGTACTGTTTTCTTTAAGCCTGAATGCTGCCCACACTGTGCCTGTGTGGTGCGGCTTGCATTTGGGAAGCTGCCGCTCTCCCCGTCTCCCGGAGGCGAAGAAGCGGCTTCTTTGCGCACAACATAGTGCCGAGCACAGGGAGCTCCTGAGAGCGGTTTGTTGCGAAAAATGCCCGGGACCGGCACTTAGCTTCGGAGAGCTCCGTATCTGCGTCTTCTTCGGCTCTTGTCGTTCAACATGCAGCAAAAAGCTTTTCCACCACATCTTGCAAAGAGAAACTGTGCCAGTCAAGGAAACATCCAAAATCGTTTTCTAAACTTGCACGGAGGTCTGCAAAGTGTTTTGCAGGAAGCAAATATAATTGTCCAGAACTCGTTCTTTTCGACTATAAGAACAATGGAAAAGGCGGGAGACTGGAAAAGTACTGTTTTCTCTAAGTCTGAATGCTGCCCACACTGTGCTTGTGTGGTGCGGGTTACATCTTCGCCTTTGGGAAACTGCTGTTCTCTCCGTCTCCCGGAGGCGAAGAAGCGGCTTCTTTGCGCATAAGATTCTGCCGAGCGCAGGGAGCTCCTAAAAGCGGTATGTAGCGAAAAATGCCCGGGACCGGCACTTAGCTTCGGAGAGCTCCGTATCTGCGTCTTCTTCGGCTCTTGCCGTTCAACATGCAGCAAAAAGCTTTTCCACCACATCTTGCAAAGAGAAACTGTGCCAGTCAAGGAAACATCCAAAATCGTTTTCTAAACTTGCACGGAGGTCTGCAAAGAGTTTTGCAAGAAGAAAAATATAGTTGTCCAGAACTCGTTCTTTTCGAATATCAGAACAACGGAAAAGGCGGGAGACTGGTAAAGTACTGTTTAAGTCTGAATGCTGCCCACACTGTGCCTGTGTGGTGCGGCTTGCATTTGGGAAGCTGCCGCTCTCTCTGTCTCCCGGAGGCGAAGAAGCGGCTCCTTGCTCATAATATTGTGCCAAGCGCAGGGAGCTCCTGTGAGCAGTTTGTTGCGAAAGATGCCCGGGACCGGCACTTTGCTTCGGAGAGCTCCGTATCTCCGTCTTCTTCGGCTCTTATCTTTCAACGTTCAGCAAAAAGCTTTTCCACCATATCTTGCAAAGAGAAACTGTGCTAGTAAACAGAACATCCGAAATCGTTTTCTAAACTTGCACGGAGGTCTGCAAAGAGTTTTGCAAGAAGGAAAATATAGTTGTCCAAAACTCGTTCTTTTCGAATATCAGAACAATGGAAAAGGCGGGAGACTGGTAAAGTACTGTTTTCCCTTAGTCTGAATGCTGCCCACTCTGTGCCTGTGTGTTGCGGCTTGCATCTTCGCCTTAGGGAAACTGCCGTTCTCCCCGTCTCCCGGAGGCGAAGAAGCGGCTTCTTTGCGCATAAGATTCTGCCGAGCGCAGGGAGCTCCTGAGAGCAATTTGTGGCGAAAGACGCCGTGTACGGGCACTTAGCTTCGGAGTGCTGCGTATCTGCGTCTTCTCCGGCTGTTGTCGTTCAACACTCAGCAAAGAACGTTTCCATCACATCCTGCAAAGAGAAACTGTGCCAGTCAAGGAAACATCCAAAATCTTGTTCTAAACTTGCACGGAGGTCTGCAAAGTGTTTTGCAGGAAGGAAATATAATTGTCCAAAACTCGTTCTTTTCGACTATAAGAACAATGGAAAAGGCGGGAGACTGGTAAAGTACTGTTTTCTCTAAGTCTGAATGCTGCCCACACTGTGACTGTGTGGTGCGGGTTACATCTTCGCCTTTGGGAAACTGCTGTTCTCTTCGTCTCCCGGAGGCGAAGAAGCGGCTTCTTTGCGCATAAGATTCTGCCGAGCGCAGGGAGCTCCTAAAAGCGGTATGTAGCGAAAAATGCCCGGGACCGGCACTTAGCTTCGGAGTGCTGCGTATCTGTGTCTTCTTCGGCTCTTGTCGTTCAACATGCAGCAAAAAGCTTTTCCACCACATCTTGCAAAGAGAAACTGTGCCAGTCAAGGAAACATCCAAAATCGTTTTCTAAACTTGCACGGAGGTCTGCAAAGAGTTTTGCAAGAAGGAAAATATAGTTGTCCAAAACTCGTTCTTTTCGAATATCAAAACAATGGAAAAGGCGGGAGACTGGTAAAGTACTGTTTAAGTCTGAATGCTGCCCACTCTGTGCTTGTGTGGTGCGGCTTGCATTTGGGAAGCTGCCGCTCACTCTGTCTCCCGGAGGCGAAGAAGCGGCTCCTTGCTCATAATATTGTGCCAAGCGCAGGGAGCTCCTGTGAGCAGTTTGTTGCGAAAGATGCCCGGGACCGGCACTTAGCTTCGGAGAGCTCCGTATCTCCGTCTTCTTCGGCTCTTATCTTTCAACGTTCAGCAAAAAGCTTTTCCACCACATCTTGCAAAGAGAAACTGTGCCAGTCAAGGAAACATCCAAAATCGTTTTCTAAACTTGCACGGAGGTCTGCAAAGAGTTTTGCAAGAAGGAAAAGATTGTTGTCCAAATCTCGTTCTTTTCGAATATCAGAACAATGGAAAAGGCAGAAGAGTGGTAAAGTACTGTTTTCTCTTAGTCTGAATGCTGCCCACACTGTGCCTGTGTGTTGCGGCTTGCATCTTCGCCTTTGGGAAGCTGCCGTTCTCCCCTTCTCCCGGAGGCGAAGAAGCGGCTTCTTTGCGCTTAAGATTCTGCCGAGCGCAGGGAGCTCCTAAAAGCGGTTTGTAGCGAAAAATGCCCGGGACCGGCACTTAGCTTCGGAGTGCTGCGTATCTGTGTCTTCTTCGGCTCTTGTCGTTCAACATGCAGCAAAAAGCTTTTCCACCACATCTTGCAAAAAGAAACTGTGCCAGTCAAGGAAACATCCAAAATCGTTTTCTAAACTTGCACGGAGGTCTGCAAAGAGTTTTGTAGGAAGAAAAATATAGTTGTCCAAAACTCGTTCTTTTCGAATATCAGAACAATGGAAAAGGCGGGAGACTGGTAAAGTACTGTTTTCTCTAAGTCTGAATGCTGCCCATACTGTGTTTTTGTGGTGCGGGTTACATCTTCGCCGTAGGGAAACTGCCGTTCTCCCCGTCTCCCGGAGGCGAAGAAGCGGCTTCTTTGCGCATAAGATTCTGCCGAGCGCAGGGAGCTCCTAAAAGCGGTATGTAGCGAAAAATGCCCGGGACCGGCACTTAGCTTCGGAGTGCTGCGTATCTGTGTCTTCTTCGGCTCTTGTCGTTCAACATGCAGCAAAAAGCTTTTCCACCACATCTTGCAAAGAGAAACTGTGCCAGTCAAGGAAACATCCAAAATCGTTTTCTAAACTTGCGCGGAGGTCTGCAAAGAGTTTTGCAAGAAGGAAAATATAGTTGTCCAGAACTCGTTCTTTTCGAATATCAGAACAATGGAAAAGGCGGGAGACTGGTAAAGTACTGTTTAAGTCTGAATGCTGCCCACACTGTGCCTGTGTGGTGCGGCTTGCATTTGGGAAGCTGCCGCTCTCTCTGTCTCCCGGAGGCGAAGAAGCGGCTTCTTTGCGCATAAGATTCTGCCGAGCGCAGGGAGCTCCTAAAAGCGGTATGTAGCGAAAAATGCCCGGGACCGGCACTTAGCTTCGGAGTGCTGCGTATCTGTGTCTTCTTCGGCTCTTGTCGTTCAACACTCAGCAAAGAACGTTTCCATCACATCCTGCAAAGAGAAACTGTGCCAGTCAAGGAAACATCCAAAATCTTGTTCTAAACTTGCACAGAGGTCTGCAAAGTGTTTTGCAGGAAGGAAATATAATTGTCCAAAACTCGTTCTTTTCGACTATAAGAACAATGGAAAAGGCGGGAGACTGGAAAAGTACTGTTTTCTCTAAGTCTGAATGCTGCCCATACTGTGCTTGTGTGGTGCGGGTTACATCTTCGCCTTTGGGAAACTGCTGTTCTCTTCGTCTCCCGGAGGCGAAGAAGCGGCTTCTTTGCGCATAAGATTCTGCCGAGCGCAGGGAGCTCCTAAAAGCGGTTTGTAGCGAAAAATGCCCGGGACCGGCACTTAGCTTCGGAGAGCTGCGTATCTGTGTCTTCTTCGGCTCTTATCTTTCAACGTTCAGCAAAAAGCTTTTCCACCACATCTTGCAAAGAGAAACTGTGCCAGTCAAGGAAACATCCAAAATCGTTTTCTAAACTTGCACGGAGGTCTGCAAAGAGTTTTGCAAGAAGAAAAATATAATTGTCCAAAACTCGTTCTTTTCGAATATCAGAACAATGGAAAAGGCGGGAGACTGGTAAAGTACTGTTTTCTTTAAGCCTGAATGCTGCCCACACTGTGCCTGTGTGGTGCGGCTTGCATTTGGGAAGCTGCCGCTCTCCCCGTCTCCCGGAGGCGAAGAAGCGGCTTCTTTGCGCTTAAGATTCTGCCGAGCGCAGGGAGCTCCTAAAAGCGGTTTGTAGCGAAAAATGCCCGGGACCGGCACTTAGCTTCGGAGTGCTGCTTATCTGTGTCTTCTTCGGCTCTTGTCGTTCAACATGCAGCAAAAAGCTTTTCCACCACATCTTGCAAAAAGAAACTGTGCCAGTCAAGGAAACATCCGAAATCGTTTTCTAAACTTGCACGGAGGTCTGCAAAGAGTTTTGTAAGAAGAAAAATATAGTTGTCCAAAACTCGTTCTTTTCGAATATCAGAACAATGGAAAAGGCGGGAGACTGGTAAAGTACTGTTTTCTCTAAGTCTGAATGCTGCCCACACTGTGCTTGTGTGGTGCGGCTTCCATCTTCGCCTTAGGGAAACTGCCGTTCTCCCCGTCTCCCGGAGGCGAAGAAGCGGCTTCTTTGCGCACAAGATTGTGCCGAGCACAGGGAGCTCCTGAGAGCGGTTTGTTGCGAAAAATGCCCGGGACCGGCACTTAGCTTCGGAGAGCTCCGTATCTCCGTCTTCTTCGGCTCTTGTCGTTCAACATGCAGCAAAAAGCTTTTCCACCACATCTTGCAAAGAGAAACTGTGCCAGTCAAGGAAACATCCAAAATCGTTTTCTAAACTTGCACAGAGGTCTGCAAAGTGTTTTGCAGGAAGCAAATATAATTGTCCAAAACTCGTTCTTTTCGACTATAAGAACAATGGAAAAGGCGGGAGACTGGTAAAGTACTGTTTAAGTCTGAATGCTGCCCACACTGTGCCTGTGTGGTGCGGCTTGCATTTGGGAAACTGCCGCTCTCACCGTCTCCCGGAGGCGAAGAAGCGGCTCCTTGCTCATAATATTGTGCCAAGCGCAGGGAGCTCCTGTGAGCAGTTTGTTGCGAAAGATGCCCGGGACCGGCACTTTGCTTCGGAGAGCTCCGTATCTCCGTCTTCTTCGGCTCTTATCTTTCAACGTTCAGCAAAAAGCTTTTCCACCATATCTTGCAAAGAGAAACTGTGCTAGTAAACAGAACATCTGAAAACATTTTTCTAAACTTGCACGGAGGTCTGCAAAGAGTTTTGCAAGAAGAAAAATATAGTTGTCCAAAACTCGTTCTTTTCGACTATAAGAACAATGGAAAAGGCGGGAGACTGGTAAAGTACTGTTTTCTCTAAGTCTGAATGCTGCCCACACTGTGCTTGTGTGGTGCGGGTTACATCTTCGCCTTTGGGAAACTGCCGTTCTCTTCGTCTCCCGGAGGCGAAGAAGCGGCTTCTTTGCGCATAAGATTGTGCCGAGCACAGGGAGCCCCTAAAAGCGGTTTGTAGCGAAAAATGCCCGGGACCGGCACTTAGCTTCGGAGAGCTGCGTATCTGTGTCTTCTTCGGCTCTTGTCGTTCAACATGCAGCAAAAAGCTTTTCCACCACATCTTGCAAAGAGAAACTGTGCCAGTCAAGGAAACATCCAAAATCTTGTTCTAAACTTGCACGGAGGTCTGCAAAGAGTTTTGCAAGAAGAAAAATATAGTTGTCCAAAACTCGTTCTTTTCGAATATCAGAACAATGGAAAAGGCGGGAGACTGGTAAAGTACTGTTTTCTTTAAGCCTGAATGCTGCCCACACTGTGCCTGTGTGGTGCGGCTTGCATTTGGGAAGCTGCCGCTCTCTCTGTCTCCCGGAGGCGAAGAAGCGGCTTCTTTGCGCACAACATAGTGCCGAGCACAGGGAGCTCCTGAGAGCGGTTTGTTGCGAAAGATGCCCGGGACCGGCACTTAGCTTCGGAGAGCTCCGTATCTGCGTCTTCTTCGGCTCTTGTCGTTCAACATGCAGCAAAAAGCTTTTCCACCACATCTTGCAAAGAGAAACTGTGCCAGTCAAGGAAACATCCAAAATCGTTTTCTAAACTTGCACGGAGGTCTGCAAAGTGTTTTGCAGGAAGCAAATATAATTGTCCAGAACTCGTTCTTTTCGACTATAAGAACAATGGAAAAGGCGGGAGACTGGAAAAGTACTGTTTTCTCTAAGTCTGAATGCTGCCCATACTGTGTTTTTGTGGTGCGGGTTACATCTTCGCCTTAGGGAAACTGCCGTTCTCCCCGTCTCCCGGAGGCGAAGAAGCGGCTTCTTTGCGCATAAGATTCTGCCGAGCGCAGGGAGCTCCTGAGAGCGGTTTGTAGCGAAAAATGCCCGGGACCGGCACTTAGCTTCGGAGAGCTCCGTATCTGCGTCTTCTTCGGCTCTTGTCGTTCAACATGCAGCAAAAAGCTTTTCCACCACATCTTGCAAAGAGAAACTGTGCCAGTCAAGGAAACATCCAAAATCGTTTTCTAAACTTGCACGGAGGTCTGCAAAGAGTTTTGCAAGAAGGAAAATATAGTTGTCCAAAACTCGTTCTTTTCGAATATAAGAACAATGAAAAAGGCAGGAGAGTGGTAAAGTACTGTTTTCTCTAAGTCTGAATGCTGCCCACACTGTGCCTGTGTGGTGCAGCTTGCATCTTCGCCTTTGGGAAGCTGCCGTTCTCCACGTCTCCCGGAGGCGAAGAAGCGGCTTCTTTGCGCACAACATAGTGCCGAGCGCAGGGAGCTCCTGAGAGCAGTTTCTGACGAAAAATGCCCGGGACCGGCACTTAGCTTCGGAGAGCTCCGTATCTCCGTCTTCTTAAGCTCTTGTTGTTCAACATGCAGCAAAAAGCTTTTCCACCACAGCTTGCAAAGAGAAACTGTGCCAGTCAAGGAAACATCCAAAATCGTTTTCTAAACTTGCAAGGAGGACTGCAAAGTGTTTTGCAGGAAGGAAATATAATTGTCCAGAACTCGTTTTTTTCGAATATAAGAACAATGGAAAAGGCAGGAGACTGGAAAAGTACTGTTTTCTCTAAGTCTGAATGCTGCCCACACTGTGCCTGTGTGGTGGGGCTTGCATCTTCGCCTTTGGGAAGCTGCCTCTCTCTCCGTCTCCCGGAGGCGAAGAAGCGGCTTCTTTGCACACAGAGCATTGTGCCGAGCGCAGGGAGCTCCTGAGAGCGGTTTTTGTCAAAAAATGCCCGGGACCGGCACCTAGCTTCGCAGATCTGTGTATCTGCGTCTTCTTCGGCTCTTGTCGTTAAACATGCAGCAAAAAGCTTTTCCACCATTTCTTCCCAGGAGAATTGTGCCAGTACACAAAACATCCCGGATCCTTTTCTAGAAGATGCAATAGGTATTCGAATTGTTGAACAAGAAAGAAAAGAAAGTTGTTGAAAAGTCCTTTTATTCGAATATGTTGTGAATGGAAAAGGCAAGAGTTGGGTAAAGTACTCTTTTCTATTTGTTTGAATGGTGCTCAGATTATGCTGGTATTGGGCAGCTTGCATCATCGCCTTTCGGAAGCTATCCGCTCTCTCTGTCTCCCGGAGGCGAAGAAGCGGCTTCTTTGCGCACAGAGCATTGTGCCGGCGCGGTGAGCTCTGGAGAGCGGTTTTTGCCGAAAGACGCCGTGGACGGCACTCAGTTTCGGAGAGCTGCGAATCTGCGGCTTCTTCGGCTCTTGTCGTTCAACACTCAGCAAAGAACGTTTCCATCACATCCTGCAAAGAGAAACTGCCAGTCAAGAAAATATCCAAAATCTTGTTCTAAACTTGCACGGAGGTCTGCAAAGAGTTTTGCAAGAAGGAAAAGATAGTTGTCCAGAACTCGTTCTTTTCGACTATAAGAACAATGGAAAAGGCGGGAGACTGGTAAAGTACTCTTTTCTCTAAGTCTGAATGCTGTCTACACTGTGGCTCTGTGTTGCGGCTTGCATTTTCGCCTTTGGGAAACTGCCGCTCTCTCCGTCTCCCGGAGGCGAAGAAGCCGATTCTTCGCGCACAGAGCATTGTGCCGGTGGCTGTGCTCTCCGGAGAGCGGCTTCTGACGAAAGACGCCCTGGCAGGGGGCTTAGTTTCGGAGAGCTCCGTATCTCTGCCTTCTGCCTCTCTCGTCGCATAAAACTTAGCAAAAAGCTTTTTTACTATGTCTCGCCAAGACAAACTGTGCCCGTACGGAAAGCATCTCCGCTCTTGTTCTAGGCGTTGCACGGAGGTCTGCAGAGTGTTTAGCAAGAAGTAAAAGATAGTTGTCCAAAGCTCCTTCTTTTTGAATGGGAATGTGAATGGAAAAGGCAGGAGAGAGTAAGGTACTGTTTTCTTTAGGTTTGAGAGCTGCACACAAAATCCCCATGTTGTGCGGCTTCGTTCTTCGCTTTTAAAGAAGCGGCCGCGGTCTCCGTCTCCCGGAGGCGAAGAAGCCGCTTCTTTCCACACAGAGCATTGTGCCGGTCGCGGTGCGATCCGGAGCACGGCTTCTGCGGAAAGACGCCCGGGAGAGGCCCTTACCTCCGGAGAGTTCCGTATCTCTGAATCTGCGTCTCTTGTCGCCTACATCTTAGCAAAAAGCTTTTCTACTATGTCTCGCAAGGAGAAACTGTCCCAGTACAAAAAGCATCCTTGATCTTTTTCTGGAAGTTGCACGGAGTGTCCGCAGAGTGTTTAGCAAGAAGCAAAAGAAAGTTGTCCAAAACCTCTTTTCTTCGAATGTTCATGTGAATTGAAAAGGCAGGAGAATGGGGAAGTGCTGTTTTCAGTACGTTTCAAAGCTGTCACAAGGAGAAACTCTATCAGCACCTCAAGTTTTCCCCGATTTTACTCCCGATATTTCTTTTGCTGTGCAGTCAAGAAGCACCCCTCTTTCTTAGTTCTGCTGCAAGTTGTCTTCAAATAGCTTTGCTTTCTGTCCCCTCCTCCCCATTTCTAACAGGCACAAGCACATTCCCTTCCCGGAACAAAATCCTGGTAATAGAGCCAGGAAGACTACGCTTTGACTTTGAGAACCAAAACCTATCTAAGAGCAAATAGTCCATTCTTTGACACCCAATATCGCACATCTGTGTGCAAAAGGAAGAGGGGTGTCTGCGTGTGTGAATGGGAAGTGTACTCGCCAACAAACTAGAGCCAATATTAGTAACCAACATGTAACAAGTGTGGACGTATGTAATTCCCTGCTCTTTTTTGGATCTTTTTTCTTAAAGGTTATTTTGGTTTTAAAGATTTTCTAGTCATTTGAAAGATTATTCTTTGTTTGTGTGAGAATAGAAATCTCCATAAAGCTTACTACGTAAAAGCAGGGTAATCTTTTGGACTTGATAATGACTATTTGGGAGATGATATTTTCATCTGCATAAATCAATTTCCTTGTTTTGGAAATATTTTTGTCATGGAAAGCAGTAAGTTTCAAGATGTGTTTTTAGAAGGTGTAAAAATTGAGATCCTCATTTGTATCAAAGCCATACAAAGAATATCCCTTAAAACCATCCACTCCATCATTTCATTTTTGTATTTTTGACTTTTCAATAGCTAGTTCTCACTTTCAAATGGCTTTTAAATGCCCTGTTTTGACACAATTTTGTTATTTCTTCATTTCTAATCTTCAAAATGAGATTTAAAGAAGAGTAATTTCGTCTAACTACTTGACAGTTTCCAAATTAATATCAAAGTAGAGGGAGGGAGGGAAGGAAGTCGCAGAAGGACGTGGCCCAAGGAAGGACATAGTGGAAGGAAGGCAGTGATGGATGGAAGTGGGGGAAGGAAAGAAAAGAAAGAAGGAAAGAGAGAAAGTGAAAAAGAAAGAAAGAAAAGAAAGGGAAAAAGAGGGAAAGAGGGAAAGAAAGAATGAGGGAAAAAAAGAAAGGAAGGAAGAAAGAAAGAGAAGGAAAGAAAATTCCCAAATGTCAGAAACGTTAAAGATGATAAAATACTTACGTGTATGATAAAGAGCGAGGAGTAGATATTAGATATAGTATTGCTAATGGCCCATATATGTGAGACCCAAACAGTTCAACTCCTTGGATAGCAGTTTCTCAGCATGAATATGTTATTTCTAGCTTCAACTTCTTACTGCTACTGTACAGAATGATTACCATAGAATAATGGAATGGTTGGGTTTGGTAGGGACCTTAAATTCACCTACGTCCTCCCCAGCATGTCATTGTCAGGGACACCTTCCACTAGACTGCCTTAAGCTCAAAGACCCATTCAAGCTGGCCTTGATCACTTCCAGGAATTGGTCACCCACAACATGTTCTAGTGTCTCACAACCATCTTGGCAAGGAATTTCTTCCCAATAGCCAAAGGAAACCTATCCTCTTCAGGTTTTAAAGACATCCACACTTTTCCTATCGCTCCGTGCCCTTGTGTAGCTCACCTGCCTCCTTCTGGTAGGCTGTCTTCAGCTACTGGAGAGCTGCTCTAACAATTTGCCCGGAGTCTGCTCTTCTCCAGGCTGAGAAAACGCCTGCGGGACTCTGGCTTGATGACAGACTTCTTGTGCTGCACTGGGGGCTCAGACCATTCTTCTTCTTGGAATTGTTGTAGGATGCTCAGCCACTGTTCACTGTGGTACAGGTACACTGGTCATTGTGGTACAGGTAATAAATAGATGATTGTTTTAATAAAGACCCAATTGAAATGATAAGAGCTAAATTTTAACGCAAAATTAATTGGAGAAAGATTCCTAAACCTGTGGCCCATTACCCCAGCCCATCCATTGATTGTAAATGACATTCCTTGCAGATGTTATGATACATGAACCAAAGCCAAGTGATGGATACTGCTTAAGATAGATGTTCTACCTGCTTACTGCAATATGTTCTTATCAGTCTAAAACAATCCCCCGAACATGAAGAACAAGAGATTACATCATGAAGTAATGAAGTGCTTGGGTTGAAAGTAAAAGGCATTTGAAAGAAATGGGTTTGGGGGCTACCACAGCAAGATCTCAGAAATGGAGTGCCAGCTTAGGTCTCTGCTTCAGAGACAAGTGAAGCAATTCAGAAGCGTCTTCCTGGGAAAAAGGTTGACAGATCTTTCTGCACAACAGTTAACAGCCGGCATCAGAAATGGGTGCAAATAACATACTAGCCACTACAAGTTTGTCATCCTGGAGTGGAAAGGCCACTCTGACTCAGAGCAGTGGTCTTGCAGCTGTGCCTGTTCAAATAGACAGAAAAGAATGAGGAAAACAGATTTTTCCATCTAGTTTGTTTCAGTATTGGTACAAAGACTATTTTCCCGCCCTCAGGAGACAGCAAAAACAGTCAACAACTGAAATGCTTCAGAAATGGAAATGATCTGAATCACAAATATTTCTTTTCATATCAAATTTAAACCCTAAGTCATAACTGTCAAACAGATAGAACTATTTAAAGATGAATGTACTATACATACTAAAATATTCCCAGAGATAACTATTGTGTCCTTAGTCTGTTTAGAAGTCTAGAATTCCTGGTAAAAAACTTGTACAGAGCTGAGGTAGCTCCACGACATTCTCTTTTCAGTTTAATTAAACTCTTCAGTCTCACCACCGTTACCAATGGATTTCCGTAAGTCCTTGAAAACCAGTAATTTCCCTTTTTTCCTTCTATGAAAAAAATGACAGTGACAAGAGTTATTTGCACTCCCTATTTTCTGAAAAGCCTGAACATCAAGCCTTAAGAACTTTATCATCAGTTTTACTTCAAACTAAATTGGAAGAGAATGGCAGAAAGAATGGGAGCCTCAAGCAAAAGAATTTAGGCTTCTAATTCTTGGGTTGTCTTCTTACTTACCTAAGACAAGAAGCGGAAAGAGAATAGATTAGAGTTAGCAGCTGTTGAAGATTTGCACGTACTCTTCCACTCTTCCAAGAGGTCAAGGATGCTTTTCTGGCCCTCTCTCCCTCCACAAGCTGCAGCTTCCTTCAAGGCACAGTCACCTGCTGTGGCATGGAGCTCCCCACAAGCTCCATTGTGCTCCTCCACGGTTCTCTGCTGGGAGACAACCTGCTTGATGATGATGTCCTCCAGGGACTGTGGGGGATTCTTTGCTCTGTCAACTGGAGCACCTTCTCCTCCTTCTTGTCTCACTTTAGGATCATGCAGCTGCTTCTCATACTCCTTTTTTCCCTCACTTGTCACTGCCTATTCATATGTTTTGGACTTTTGACAATATCTTTTCACAAAGACTGATGGGCTCAGTTGCAGAAATGTGTCTTGCTAGAAAATTGGATACTATAGAAAACCATGATTTTACAGAAAAGAATAGTGGAAGTACAAATATACTGCTAAAGAACCGGAAAACTGACTATCATTCATTGTAATACGTCCCCTCATTTTGCCTTCTTTCTCCTTAAGATCTGGAAAGACTACTGGGCAGTGAAAAACACTACAGTGTTGTTTCAAAGAAAAGACTTTTTTAGGATTCTAAGGCGCATGTTCCAATTGCTTGAGAAAATTGAGAAAAAGCACTTTGTCTTTTGTGATAAATATCATTAGCCAGTAGGGACAAAGTCTGACCAACAACAAGAGCAGATCAAAATCTGATGAGACCAAGCAATATACCTTGAGTGGCCAGGACAGAACCATTGAGTCGTTGAATCTGTTGAATTGGAAGGACCCCATCAGGATCATCATCAGTCCAACTCCTGGCCCTGCCTGGGGCCATCCTTGAGAATCACACCATATGCCTGAGAGCAATGTCCCAAACTCAGACAGGTGTGATGGTTTGGCCACTCCCTGGAGAGACTCTTCCAGTGCCCAGCCATCCTCTGGTTAAAAACTTTTTCCTGATACCCGACCTAAACCTCCCCTGACTCAGCTGCATGCCATTTCATTGAGTCCTGTCTTTGTAGACCTCATTTGAGGACTTTCTAATACCAAGGTGATTCCACCCCAGAGCAGAGCAGAGAAGAGAAGAGCAGAGCAGAGAAGAGAAGAGCAGTGCAGAGCAGAGCAGAGCAGAGCAAGACAATCCCCTCCCTTGCCCAGCTGGTGATGCTGTGCCTGATGCACCCCAGGACAGGCTTGGCCCTCCTGGCTGCCAGGGCACTGCTGATGCACATTCAGCTTGCCATTGGCCAGGAGCCTGGGTCCCTTTCTGCAGTGCTTCTCCCAGCCTCTTGCTCCCTCCCCAGTCTATACACCCACCAGGATTGCCCAGTTGCAGGTGCTGAATCCAGCACTTGCCCTTGTTCCACTCCATCTGGTTGGTGATTGCCTGTGGGAATCCTCAAAAACAGAGGGGTTTGGGAAAGCTGCAAAAGGAAGGCCTCAGAGACAGCAGAACTGTCATTGGAGCTAAGCAGTAGTCATAAGGTTTGTCAGCAGAAAAATTAGATGAGAAGTAGAAAAGTAAGGACAAATGGAACAATGGTCTGTGTATTAATGCTTGTCTCGAATAACTCCCTAAGCTACAGCAAAGTATATCTAGCGCGATGTTAGGTAGTTCTCAGCTTAATAACGGAGCTCTGTGCATTGTGTCTTAAGGCTTACAAGCAGGTCTTTTATTCGAAAGAAGCGAGCATTGTTCTAAGCCCAGGTACATGTCTTTATAGTGATTGGATAGAAGTACTGTCAATATGCTTTTGCTTTGTGGGATTGGTCAAAAAACTTTTCAAGTCAGTTGTAACATTAAGTTCTTTGTCTGCTGCTGGGGACGTGAGCTGCTGGCAGCTTCCCATTGTCATCACCATGTAATGAGACTGATGCTGGAAAAAACCCAGCTTGAGACGCCGTCCCCAGCAGTCCCGCCCCTTTTGTGATTTGTGCATAGACTCCCGGCCAGCAAGAATTGCCCATCTCTCCTATTTGGCAAGATCTCTCTGCAAGGTCTCTGTGCCCTCAAGGGAGTTAGTTCACAGCTCCTCCCAATTTAGTGTCTTTGGCAAACAGTCTTAATATTCTTTCAAGTGCTGTGTCCAGGTTGTTCAAAAGATGTTGAAGAGAACTGGCCCAATGATGATACTGTCTTAGCCACTGAAATAAAAGTGCTTCATACTTCCTCTTGTTCCTTAGTGCAGAAATCACAACAAATTTCTTTTCTATCCATGCAGATATCTTCTCTTAGGCTCGTGCTTTTTATCCCAACAGCAGCTGACACGACATTTACAGGCACAGCAACAGCACACTTTTCCTGCTCTTACTAGACTTAACAATTTTGCAACCGGTCAATCAGTGACCTTTGCAACTAAAGTCAGACCTTCAGCATTTCTCATTAAATGAATGTCTTCAGAAGAAAACTTTGCTGCCTACTCTGTACGACTGAAGAATAGATGATAATGAGTTAGCATCACAATCAGTTAAGTACAGAGCCTATACTTTAGCAGGGAGAAAATTAAAAGAAGAGCTCTTTTATGCAACAACATATCTGAGAAACAAAACAACTAGGATCTTCCAAAGGGTTCCCTGCAGTAGAAATGTACTCGTATGAATGCAGAAGATAAAAGATATGGTTTTGAAAGGCTATATCCTTGCTAAGCTAAATTGGATCTCATCCTGTAGATGAAAGATCAAGGAGCTCAAAGCGGAGCTAGAGAGACATGTCCAGATAATGAGATAGAGCAAAGCATTTTTCAAGATGATTAAGCATTCTGGTGGACTGGGCAGTTAGGTTAAATCTGCCACACCCATTCACTTTTGGGGACTGAACTGTGGAGTGCTAAACTGTATCTGCTGCTGTGCAAAGTAAAAGAGATCCATCCAAATTGTACGGTTAGTGTGAACACTCTCACTCTCAATTGTAAAACACTTCATAAGCTATTAATCAGTCTTAGGAACAAAATGAAATAACACTGTTATGCCATCTGGGAGTGGGAAAACATGTTCAAAATATTTTTTTCCTTATTTTTTCTTTTCTTCTTTTTTCTGTTTCTTTTTTTACTCCTTTTTTTTTTTTTTTTTTTTTTTTAATCCCACATTATGTGATTGATAATTTCAACCATTCTGGAATGCTTTTAACAGATGAACCCAGCATAGTAGTTTTATTACCGGCTCTTGTCCCTTACCTGCTTCAGTACAAGTTTGGAATATACTCCCCAGTCAATTAGTGGTTTTTTATCTCTTTTCCCAGAGACAACTTTTAAAGGACTACTTAACCCCTAAAAATCATAATTTCTCTGGTTTCTCCAAGCTTTTTGAGAAAGCTGCTTTGGTTTTGTTTTGGTTTGTTGTTTGGTTTTTTTTATAGCATCGTTCCCAATGTCTTCAGACCTACTACAAGAAGAAGTTAAAAATAGATCTTATTTGAAGAGACTGTTAAAGCTAATGAACTGCCAGTCTTGGTATTTGTATCTTTCTAAATCCTTTAAAGTCCAAGGTTGCCTTCCTGAATCCTCAGTTACTTAGAAAACATTGTGTTTAGAAAACAGAGCCAGTTCAATTGCTTCTGCAAACTCACCTTCATTGTATAGGATTGTACTTCAAGAAATCTTGCTTCATTCAAACATTGGAAGTACAGATTTGACATCATCTGTAACCCTTCCATCTGTCTGAACTGTATTTCATTGTGTGAGTTTCTCAGTTGCTTCAAATAAGGACAGAATCTTTTCAATTTGCATAGCATGTTATCTGAAGATCTCCTGTCTGCTTTCTTCACTTGCTTTAATGGGAAGACAAGGGAAATACATTTTGAATGTTATCTTTTAGAGTCTACTTTTACCTACCAGTGTGCTTATATGGACTAGAACCAATTTCAGCTTGAAAGAAGGTATTGTCACGAGCCGCTCATACCAACGGGTTAGTTGACTGGTTGGTTGGTTAACTGATCTCGGAGTGCAAAGACAACCTGGAAAGGGGATTGCAGTATCAATCAAAAGAAATGCACCTTTATAGAATGACCACAGCAAATGCCTGAAAGGAATCAGGGAGAGGAAAAGAATAGAAAAGAGGGGGAGAAAGAGAGAGGAGTATAGCTACCATACATGGAGAGACTAAGTCCTCTTAGTCCAGCCGATAGAGTTTGCCTAGTCACGTTGGGAAGATCTCAAAGTCCTGGTGAACTCAAGGTTCTATTATAGTCCATTGCTGGGGGGGGAAACAGAATCTTGAAATGGCTGAGGGGGAACAGATACAATCAAGAAGAAGAAGAAGTCTATTGAAATTGCTGAGGGGGAAAAAGGTATTGAAGACGGGTACAGACAGTCCATGTTCTCAGCAGGATAAGTCAGTATCAGCAGTAAGTGGGACCCAGTGTTTCAGGACTGCTTTCTGGGGGAAACCAGTCTAGGTCCAGTGAACACATCTGTAGGCAACACTCAGCAGGCATCCTGCTTCAGTCAGGCCAGCACCCCTGCATCAGAATTACAGGTGTCTCAGTCTCAGTCCTTGGTAGGGGGGCTTCATCTCCGTGCCTCACGGCAGTAGTGGAGCAGATGAAGGATTTTCCATGGGGGGGCTACCAAGTTGCCCCAGCAAGTTCATCTGGCCAAGAGGTGGGAAAATTCCTGGTCTATTGTCGTGAAGCAGGTGCAAGCATATAGGCTGGGTCGCCCTTTGGCAGGCCCTGCTAGAAGCAGTCACTGAAGACACAGCTGTGAACAATCACTTGGCAGGCCAGAACTCTGCTCAGGGGCCTCAGGATTTTTGGTGTTCATCCATTACTAGCAGGCCAGAGGTCCCATCGGGGTCCTCAGGGTCCTGATATCGGTCCTGTGGACGGTCGTGAGGCAAATGAGGGGAACCTCAGACCATCTTTCACAGCACCAGGTGACTCACGACAGGCTTCAAAGGGTCTTCATCAGCAGTGTTCTGTAGTATTGTTGTATACTTGTCGTACATTGGTAGCATATCCCAGAAAGCAGAGACAATACATCAGACAGAGAGAGAGAAGGGAAGGAAAAGAAAAGATAGAAAAAGGTGGGGGTAAGGAAACAAGAAACAAATATAATAACAGGAATTTAAACCATATTATTTTGAAACATTTTTTTCAAATATCTGAAACTAATCACAAATAATCAAAGGCAATAAAGCAATAAACAAATCAACAACAGTTAATTTAAAATATGTTTTTTTCAAAACAATTCACCAAAAATCAGAAGTAATTTTCTTATAATCATCAAAGAAAATTGAAGATTATTTCAAAACACATCCTCTCATTTATAGTCGCCTTGTGTCAATAGTCTTGGAGATGGCCACAGTGAAAAGGACATCAGCCCAGTTGTGTGCATTAATGACAGACATCAATTTTGTTAACTCTTTCATCATTCTCCAATTCATAATGAGTAAGATTGCTGATTAAAAAACCCCAATCAAAACGAAACGCAAAAGGGCAATGATGGGATGACACATACTGTTCAGGACTCTTGTGGCAGTAGGTGACCACCCAAAAAGAGTATCCTACCACCTGTGTTCAGCATCTTTTCTTACTCTCTCTAGGACATGGTGTATTTCTTTCACATTGTGATGAACAGTTACCAGTGCTTTCTGTCTATTCTTCTTGATCTTCTCCAATATTTCAATGAAGTCCTGATGAAGCAAAGATTGCTTTACCAAAGTAATGTTCATCCCAATGGGACTAGGTAAATGTCCTGGTTTCGGGCAAATTTGGGAGAAAACCTCCAAAAGGTGGACCCTCCAGAAAACAAACCCACATGGCCCCTCCCCCCAACCGGGTCGGGAAGGATTCCTTGGAAACAAGTGGAAAGAGCCTGTTTCTGTAACAGGCAAAGCACCCCGCAGCACACAAAAGGAACAATACCAGATGGCACCACTCTTTCACCGCTCTGAAAAAGTAGACAACTTCAGAAAGTCTCTCTTGGGAGTGCTCGCTCTGTTATCAGTCTGTCCTGTGCTGGGGTAGCTGCTGCACCTTGGCCACAAGGTGCAAACTCTCGGTGTTTCCCAGGTCCCAGTCCGGAGCAGGTCCGAGTAGGTCCAAAGAAGGGAAAGGAGAAACAGTCCAGGGAAAATTTGGACTGCTTAGCTAAACTAACTAATGAGCAGGAGCAAAAAAGCAAGAGCAAAGCAGGAGCAAAGCCGAAGCAAGAGCAAAGCGAAAAGCAAAGCAAAAAGCAAAAGCAGCACCCATGTACTGCCCTGTCTCTCTGTCGCGCCAGCTGTGGGGGAGCGGCTGATAGCAAAACCAAAACAAAACATTCACTCTTCACAGCCAGTCTTGAAGGCACAGAACATGATAGCCAGCATCAACAGAACACACGGATGGGGATACAAGCATCATAACGTCACCCTAGGACAGTAATAGTTTGTGAATCAGTCTTTAATTGGATTGAAAAAGGTAATGGGAGGTAACTGGAGCTTCTGAAGAAAAATCACATCCCTCAATTTTGTAAAGTTACAAGCGCAACAATTTGAATGATTTTTACTCTCCACTACTGCATTTTCTACAAATACCGTATCACAAGCAGTTCTAAAGCACGCACACCCATTGCCTATATATTTAAGGACTGTTTCGAAAGTCTCGTTAGGATGAATTTCAAAATGACAGATATTTTTTTCTGTGTCCAAACAAACATCCTGAGCTAGAATTGCATTACTTTCACAGATGAAGCCTTGTTCTCGGACAATAGAAGATTCCAAATTAACATGTTGCCATTTTTTACCAGTTTGATGGGCCCATTGTCTATGTTCAGAAAGATTGGGAATAGCTCCATCATGATTTAGCCCTAATGCAATAATAGGAAATCTCAAATGCACTGAGGCATTGCGTACGGTTAACACAAGAGCTGTGGCTGTGTTTGTAATGGGGCAATAAGTAAAATTCACCAAGTTCCACCAGGATTGGAATTCTCTTTCAAAATCAGTGGCACTGTCCCAAATTCTTTTCTGAATTTCAGTAGGAAAATTGCCTTCACCTTCTCTTATCATTGAGGCAGCAACTGACTGCATCGACAATTGTGCCTGGATACAGCTAAGAGCCAAAGAAAGGTTGTTTTGTGTAGCACCGAGTGCATCAGTCTACCAATTTGTGATCACTTCCATTTACCTTTTCCCAAGCTGGTAATATGTTTGATAGCAAGCACTGCTGTGTTCCCAAAGCCAATAAGGATGATTGCAGTGGTTGTTTTAATTTGGTCAAATCTCTAACCATTTTGTGGCAGCCAATTTGTCCATTAGTACTTCAGAATCCATACTATTTAGAATTCCAAAACCTGTTCCCAAGCATAAGCGGTGCTTGGGCTGGAGTGGTGGTAGTAGAAGGTTGGTTCATACCATTTATTATCAACTTAAAAGAAAAGCCTTCACTAGTTTTGGACCAGAGACAAACTACTTCTGCAGTTTGTGTTAATGTAAAATTGTGCCAACAGTCTTGTACACTTGGGGGCGTACAAACCTGTTCACGCTTATTTGTCTGATCTGTCAAAACACTGATTGAGATTGCTTTGCTATAAGCAGTTCCACAAATCCTTCGGTGTAGAGAGCTTTTTGGATAATTGGTTATCTGAGAAAGGACATTCCGATGTGATACCGATGGATAAGGGTAAGAGAAACAAGCTGGGAACTGAGCAACCGGTGCCTAATTACTGACGAAGGTCACAGTGACCTTCTCTAAAACGGGAAGACGGGGGAGAAAATTGCTTGCCAGAAAATGTAGCTATCCCAAGGTAGAGAAATTAGAAGAATGTACACATAGAAGCAAAATAATTGTTAAGAGATAGAAGTAGGTGTGTTTGATCTAAGTGTGCTTTAACCAATAATGAGCTCGGCTTTTGCAATATGTATAAGCTTCATTAACACTAATATAAATATGTGTGGAGTTTCAATAAACTTCGGGATTTGCTATTCATTGCATATGGTGTGTCGCATCTCTCCCGCCGCTACGACACTTCGGCTAATTTCTTCTCCCACTACCCCTTGAAGCTGCCAGGCTTTTTGTTTTTCCCATTCCTGCCAAGTGAACAAAAGCTTGGGACCAAGGCCACATTGACTAAGGGGACTCTCAGTCCCTTCTGCCCACTAGGATGTAACTACTGTACTCAATGTCAGCTTTGTGCTCTCAGTCCCTTCTACCCATTGGGGTGTAACTATGGTGCTCAGTGTGGGCTTCATGCTCTCAGTCCCGTCTATTCCACTGGGATGTAACTACGGTACTCAGCGTGGGTTTTGTTATAGCGTCTATCTTAAATTTATGAGCTAAGCCTTTTCAACCTAACAGGTTGGTCAAGTTATTTTGCCAGCGGCATGTCACTTAAGTCGGTTTAGTTAACGTCAAATTATGCCAGCAATCAATTGGTTCATTTTTACAATCCTTTGTACTTGCAACATTGTTCGTTTTGCGACCTAGAGTGTAATTACCAACATACTCCTGGCAGCAACACAGAGTAAGGGGAATTTGTTTGGCACACTCCCACTTGTTTGTAGGACACTGTCTCGCTGAAGGGATATCCAGATCATTTTTCCCATCTGGTTCCACAAAATTTCCGGCAACTGTGATGGAGGTGGATTTCTCATAGAGAGATCCTTCCATTTTTCTGCATGCTTCCACAATCGACTCACCAATTGTTCCAGTTAGGGTTCTAGTCCAGTCCTTCTGATCCCATCCCCACTCACTTGGACCATATACCTGGGAGTCATGCAGCACTAGAGGCTCTAGGTTCGGGTGGCCACCCTTGGGATACGCTCCTAGAACATTAGTGGGATGGAGGGTAGCTTCAGACCACAACCACTCAGCAGGATCCTGTCCATGGAATTGTGGTAGGATGCAGAAAAGCATCACCAGTGTTATCATGGTTCAGATGATTTTCATGTCCCTCAGGGTTCTTCTGTAAAAGTAAAAGCAACAGAAATCTTTCCACTGAGGGGCAGAAAAGAGTTAAAATGGATAGGATTATCCAGCATGTATTTATCCAATGCTCTTTCCCTAGAGCATCAGAGGCTACCCATGCATATTTCTTCAGAGGGGTTTTCAGCACTAGTGCTACTTCCCCTACAGTAGGGAGGTCCACCAGAACAGGTTGTCCAGGGTAATGTGCTGGACTTTTTGAATCGTCAGGTCGCCGTAGTAAGGGAACGATGCTTGGAGCTGTTGGGCAAAAGGCAGTGATTTTGGGACATCCATTCACCCCCCATCTACTGTTCACTCTTTTAACAGCTTCCCATAACCGAACGTCCCAATTTCCCTCCTGGGGCTTCAGAAGTCCTTTCAAAAAACCCTTGGTCCTTTCTAAGATCCCCTTAGCTTGAGGGTAGTGGAAAGGGCTGTGGAAAGACCGCTTAATTCCTTCACCTTTTGCCCAATGCCGTACACCTCTAGCAGTGAAGTGGGACCTGTGATCAGATTGAATTTCCTGTGGCTTTGGGAAAGTTCCAACCCACCCCTGCAAAGCTTTAACTGCGTTATCACCTGTAGCTCTTTTCAAAGCATCAGCTTGAACCAACCCAGATACAATTTCTACTCCTACTAGCACAAAGTGTTTACCTCCTGACTTCTTAAAGGGGCCAATATAGTCTACCTGCCACGCGTCCCATAAGCCTTTACCCTTTCTTAAATGCAGAGGGTCATCTTCTCAAGGATGTCTCTCCAGTCACCTGCGACATTGCTCGCAGCCTGATACGCATGTTTTACACATTTCCCTGGTAACCAGCCAACCACGAGCATGAGCTTCTTTGTACAAATCTTTCACACCTGTGTGCTGTCTTTTTACATGCAGCCATTCTAATAGTTGATCCCAGTCCTCAGTAGAGTTCCTTTTTCAGGGGGCTGAGCCTTGCTAGTTCATCAGCTCCATTCTTCCACTCTCCTGCTGGATTTCCATCTGTTTGCTGAGAAGCTACCCAACCAATAGCAACATTTCCTTGGCTTGCAACATCTAAAATTTCTTGCCACTTTTCCTTTTGCCACACTGGAATTCTGTGAACTTCCCAATCATTTTGCTGCCAGCAAGGAAGCCACTCGGTACAACCTTTGTACACTGCGTAAGAATCGGTGTAAATGCAGACAAGAGAAATGTTCTGTGCCTCACATCGGAAAACACTCCAAACAGCTATGAGTTCCCCAGCCTGAGCGCTGCCTTCCCCTTCGGTAATGATTCTTTCACCAGATGAAATGTGTAAGACAGCTGTTCTATATCTCCATACCTTCCCTTCCCGTTTTGCAGAGGCATCTGTGAACCAAGAACTTGCTGCTTGTTCGGGGGAGAAAGGAAGGGCAGCTTTGATTACAGAGGCAGATTTATCTTGGCTGCTAACCAGGCTCTCAGTGTCTTGGATTGTTAGATTTTTAGCAGCATCTTCCGTTAGTGAGACGGTATTACAATAGCCTTCCATCTGAGCATACCATTTCCTAACTGAGGCCCTTTGGGCTACCCCGTCAGGTGGGGGGGAGGGGTGGGGCTCCCATTAGTGACGATTTTGATAACTTTGAAAGGGCCTCTTAATACAATAGGCTCTTGTCATGCAATTTGTTCCTCTTCTAGGAGAGCTAAGCTAACTACAAACGACCCCTTTTCCCAGGTAGTGTATCTTTTCTCAGCATCTTTGAAACCACAGGAATAAAAACCAAGTGGCCCCGTTGGACCCTCAGGAGCCCACTGCCAAATGTGTACTGATAGCCCTGAGGAGGCAAATCCCCATTCCACCTGAAAGGGATCTGTGGGATGGATAGGGCCTAGTGCTTGGTGAGCTGTTGCCTCAAAAATCAGTAATTGCAATGCTTCTTCCTGAGAAGGAGTCCAATCCCATTTCATCCTTTTCCTCAGCAAGTCAAAAAGCGGCCTAGCAATTATTGAGAAATCTGGGATGTGTTTTCTCCAGAACGCTAATAGTCCAAGAGCTTGCTGGAGATCTTTCCTCAATTCAGGCCTTTGAATCTGATCTAAAGAGGTTAGGGTATCGGGTGGAATACATGTCATGCCTCCTTTCCACCAAATTCTCAAAATCTTCACTTCCTGAGAAGGTTTCTGAATTTTCTCTGCGGGTATCTGCAAATCAAGACTTTTTAAGTGAGAGATTATTTTCTGCTGATGTTTCCCTACTACCTGTATTTCATCCTTCCCCCCCCTCCCCACCACCCCCCACCCCCGCCCCCCCCCCCCCCCGATTGTCTTAAATGTATTGATTATCAGCTACAGGATCAGCAGGATCAGGTTTGGGTATTTTTTCTAATTCCTCAACTAAAGCATGGTGGGCCAAAGTGGAGGAGTGTTTGTAGCCTTGGGGAAGCCTAGTGCAAGTGTATTGCCGTCCTTTCCCATGTGAAGGCAAAATGGTCCCTGTATCTTCTGGCTGTATAGGTATCATAAGGAAGATGTCTTTGACATCCATGGTTGCCATTGCCATGACTGAGTGAGCCTTTTCTTGAATTGATGTTATTAATTCAGCTAAGTTTGGGACCAGTGCTGTAAGAGGGTCTGTGTTGGCTTTAAGCCTGCGAAAATCTACTGTTAATCTCCACTTTCCACTGGCTTTTCAGACTGGCCATACCGGTGAATTAAAAGGAGAATGTGTGTGAATTATTACCCCTTGGTTTCTCAAGTCCTGTAGAACCGCTTTGATACCTTCTCTGGCACCAGAAGGTAGAGGGTATTGTTTTACATGAGTTGTTTGATTATCGGGTAGGGAGGGTGCGGTTTGAAGCAGCCTAATGTTAAGTGGCAGTGTGCCAAAAGACCACAGAAATCCCTCAGAGTCTTCCCACTGCCTCCCAGCAAGGACACCCATTCCTAATCAATTATTTGGAATGTTCCCAATTACCATTTTGATGACTAGTTGATGCTCATTTCCAGGGAGCCTCAGTTTGGCTAAGGCAACATTCATAGATTCTGTAGTTCCCAGAGCATTAAGAACACAGCATTGTCTCTTAGTTGGAACAATTCCACACCTCTGGGCATCCTTTTTTGTTAGTGCAGAGATTTGAGCCCCAATGTCAATCAAAAAGGTTACTAGTAGCCTGTGGAGGCCCGTGATAGCTGGGCTTAATATATGTCCTGATTTATTTTTAGTGAGCATTCTTAAATAAACCCAAGCTCCGCCCCTTTGCCCACCTGTAAGCGGCAGAGAGATTTGTTTCCTGAAAACCCTGTTGGTTTTGGTTCACTGCCTGTGTTCTGTGGGAGAGGCTGGGGGAGGGTTAGTTTTTGTCCCTGAGAAGGGAGGGGTGCACTGGGTTGAGCCAATGGATTCGGTTTTCACTGGTGCCAATTATTTATTATTTTCTGCAATTTATCAAGGGGCAACCATCCATCACCTCTTTGGGGGCCCACTTTTTAATTCCCAACAACCACCAATGGTGGCAGTTAGAGATCTGTTTTCCTTTCTCTATATTTTCACTGTGAGGAGCCCCAATAAACCAAACACCTTTGTTATTTTCTGATTTCTATGCCGGGGTTTTTATAGGTCCATATTGTCTACAATAATTAATCAGATCTACTGCAACTTCAGCTCATGTCCAAACTTTATGGCTACTGGCAGGTGAATCAGATTGAGAAGCTGAGGGCTGTGAGGGGGAAGAGTAGGGAGTGAAGCCAGGATCTCTAGGTCCACTTTGGTCAGGGGAATTCCTGAGGAATCTTATCTAGTCTTTCTACAGGATTCAAAGCCATTATGGTTTTCTGTAGAGTCATTGCTGTATGTTTAAGTGTTTCTGGAAGCCCACGAGTTCAATTGGTCATTAGATCTGGCTTCACAGGTAATTGCATTGGGCATTCAAAACCAGGAACTAATTTCTTTTCGTGAATCTTTTGCAGGCAGGCGGCTTTGTGGACACTTTCTAAGAGCTGGTCGGTGGTGTCAACGATTGCCAGGGGGTCACCCCTTTCCAAAGGATTCATTCTCCCGGCCCAGAAAGACGCACCCTGTGTCAGGGACCATGCGTCACGCTTACCTCCTTATCTCCTGTTGTGAAGAAGGCTCCATGTCCCCAGTACCCACTGGCCTCCGGTTAATTTAATTTGATCTCCACCATCGAGGGACACTCGGAAGACATATTCTGTCTCTGATTCTTGTGGGAGGCGCCCAAGTTCTTTTTACAGCTTAGCTAATTCGGTAGCACTGAACGGTATTTGTTTAGTTGTGATAGGTGGGTCAAGATCCTCTTTCGGCAATGCAGAGAGACAGGGAGACCCACTCAGTAATCAGAATCCAATTTCATTGTGGGATACAAGCACTTACATACCATTGCAGGGAGACTAGTAATGTGTACTACAATGATTAGGTTAAAATCACATACACAAACTTACGCATATAACAACATCCCTTGCTTGCAGAGTTTCATGGGATTTTCTTTTTCCAGTAAACCCGTTTGATTTAATCTTCTTGCAATCCAGGTCGAATTTTCAAAGTTCCATTTGTTTATGCCAAGGCATCCTGTTATCAAATCTCTTATGTTAACCAGGTCCAAAGTGCATCATCTGTCTTATGTCCCCCAACATTCCAACAATCCTCATCATTAAGATAGTTCTATTCTGTTTGAACCAAGGGTCTCAAGCAAGGACAGCAGTATTCTCTCCAATTTTTTACTGCCTCAAGTTCCTGACGGGGATAGATTTGTTTCATGTCAGGAGTTTCCTTTTCCTCTGGCTCTGTAGAGGAATCAGTAGGATGTGAATTCTTAGCAAGTTCCTCTCTAAGGGCAGCTCGCAACATATAGATCTCATTTCTCTCTTCCTTTAATTCTTTCTGCAAAATTTCAACTAGGTTTTGAAGGGAATCTATTCTTGCCATTTCCTCATTTCTTTGCTTATAAAGGGTTTCTATGGCTGCTGTGAGACAAGCTGCCAAAACTGAGCAGAGGATGGTCTTATTTTTGCCCAGTTTAACTTCTGTTTCATGTTGTAAAGAACAAATTCTATCTATGACATTTTCTAAATTAAACCAGCTGTTCTCTGCCCAAACCTCCCCCCTTGGAGAAGGCTTGGCATTCTATTTAGCAAGCAGAGCAGAAAATTCAGCTGTAACTTTTGTGCTAGAGTTTTCAGTCATTTTATGAAGGGACCAAAACCATGACAGGGAGGTGCAAACTTAAGTTAGACAATCTCACAGCCTTTGCTGTGCTCCCCTTTGCTTCCCTGGCTGGGTGAAGAGACCAAATCTCCCTGGGAGGCCCTGCTTAGTTCCTTCAAGTTGTCCCTTCCTTCCCAGACAGTCCAAATTCACACATAAACAAAAACAGTTTCCCCTTTTGCGCTAAGAGATTTTTTGGGAAATTCTAAAGACAGAACCCTCAATAGAGTGTGGGGGCGTATTTCACCTGGGCACACGCAGTTTGTGGGAAATTCAAGGAGCTTTCCTTGCTTTCCAGCTTCGTTCAACCCTTTCGCGATGAGGGGCTAGGTGTGGCTGAAGCAAATCGTCCTTCCCCTGTTCCAGACTACAAACAGCCTTGCAGACCCTTCTGTTGATCAGAATCCTGTCCATGATGCCAATATAATGTCATGATCCGCTCATACCAGTGGGGGTGGTGATGGTTGGTGAACTGATCTCGGAGTGCAACAGACAACACGGAAAGGGGATTGCAGTATCAATCCAAACAAATGCACCTTTATAGAATGACCACAGCAAATGCATGAAAGGAATTAGGGAGAGGAAAAGAATAGAAAAGAGGGGGACAAAGAGAGAGGGAGTTGTCCTAAGCTGACTATACGATGCTTTTATCCCCAATCATCTTGTTCTGTTTCTGCTGAATAATAAGTTTGGCACCTTTAAGACTTGTTGCAGAGAGTGAAGGGGGGAGAGAAGAAGCAGCAGTTTGTTTTCAGACACTGCACTCACTCCTCCACATTCCTGCTCCTGGACTGTGTTGTCTGGGGATGAACAGACAGTGGGACAGAGCTCTCCTTGGCTTTTAGTTAGTTTTAGCTTGCTGAGGCAAGGAAGTTCCCTGGACTGTGGTTTTTTTTTTCTTTTTTCCCGTTTCTTTGGACCTCTTGAAACCTGCTCTGGACTGAACACCCAGAAGAGCACCGGCAGCTAGCACCTGTGGCCCACCAGGCCGGGCCCGGCCCGCAACATTTCCAGCACCGGAGGGACTGATAAGAGCCTGTGTGAGCTGAACTGCAACCCAGGGAGGGGACTCTCTCAGTTTGTCATCTCTTTTGGAGCAACAAGGGGTTTTATTGTTCAATATTGTTTAGGTTTTATTGTTTAATAAACAGGTTTTTTCCACCTCTTTCCAAGGAGCTATTTTCTCCTGGACCGGTTGGGGGGAGTGTTGCAGTGTGACGCCATTTCCTGTTTCAGGAAACAGGAAAATCCCTCAGGTGTTGGGATAGGTGAAACCTGTCCTTTCCCCTCCCCCTTTGCCCTCCTGCTAAGTGCTGTCCATCAATCTTAACATTCCAGCAGGGTCATGGTGTGGTTGGCAGAAGTTCAAAAGATGCCCCTCAGGTCCGGGCTCATTGGCCTGTCCAAGTGTCTTTATCCTTTGAGCCTTCCCCTCCTCCCACCTGGTTGGTGGCTCACCTGTGCCTTCCCCTGCCCCTGTCCCCGGGCTTAAAGGAGATGGGACCATGCGGTCTGGATTCTGTTGGGAGCTGTTACAAGATTCAGAGGTCTGTCATCCTGGAATAAACTCTGGATTAAAACTCTACAGCAGAATCCTCTCCTTTTTCTCTTCACCGTCCCCTGAACCTTTTCCACCAGAGGTCAACTGAGTTTCTACTATGCCTGGATTTGTTGCGAGTGCCTAGCTGCACGATCCAGCCGGCCAAATGTATCTCTGAGGTGAAACATCACAGCTGCCGCCTTTGGCCCAGCAGCAAGGGTCAGACAAGCCCAGGCACGTCCCACCCGGTAATATTGGGATTAATATTTCATAGGGGAGGGGCCAAATGAATCTGCTTTCCTAGAGGAGCCCCTTTGGGGGTTCTCCCCAAAATTTGCCCTGAACCAAGACAGGAGTATAGCTACCAAATGTGGAGAGACTAAGTCCTCTTAGTCCAGCCGATAGAGTTTGCCTAGTCACGTTGGGAAGATAATGGCCCTGCCTGGTTAACTCAAGGTTCTATTATAGTCCATTGCTGAGGGGGGAAACAGATCTTGAAATGGCTGAGGGGGAACAGATACAATCAAGAAGAAGAAGTCTATTGAAATTGCTGAGGGGGAAAAAGGTATTGAAGACGGGTACAGACAGTCCATGTTCTCAGCAGGATAAGTCAGTATCAGCAGTGAGTGGGACCCACTGTTTCAGGACTGCTTTCTGGGGGAAACCAGTCTAGGTCCAGTGAACACATCTGTAGGCAGCACTCAGCAGGCATCCTGCTTCAGTCAGGCCAGCACCCCTGCATCAGAATTACAGGTGTCTCAGTCTCAGTCCTTGGGAGGGGGGCTTCAACCTCGGTGCCTCACGGTGGTAGTGGAGCAGAGGAAGGATTTTCCATGGGGGGGCTACCAAGTTGCCCCAGCAAGTTCATCTGGCCAAGAGGTGGGAAAATTCCTGGTCTATTGTCGTGAAGCAGGTGCAAGCATATAGGCTGGGTCGCCCCTTGGCAGGCCCTGCTAGAAGCAGTCACTGAAGACACAGCTGTGAACAATCCCTTGGCAGGCCAGAATTCTGCTCAGGGGCCTCAGGATTTTTGGTGTTCATCCATTACTGGCAGGCCAGAATTCCCATCGGTGTCTTTAGGGTCCCAGTGTCTGTCCTGGGAATGGTCGTGAGGCAAATGAGGGGAACTTTAGACTGTCTTTCACACGTATCAGAAAATCTATTTACTGAAATGGCCAAAAAGAATGCATAACATTTACAATTGAGGGGGAAAAAGAAAACCAAACTCAAAGCGTTGGAGCAATATCATTCTAGAGAATGCCATGTCTCTATGAAAAATACAAAAAAATTTCTATTTTCAAACACACCCACAAATCACCATTTTGCGTCTTTTTTTGTTGTTGTTGTTGTTTGTTTTAAAGCTCTGGCACTTATCTGATTCCTTTTTGAGTTAGTTCAGCTCATTAATCTAGTAAGAAAGCTGCTAAAATTAAACGGAAAAACCTATGGGGAACAGGATGCCACTTCAGCCATGTTGTAGGGAAGCATTAGGTCAGCCTTCTGTCTTGTAGAAATACATCTGTCATATAGGAAAATCAATGTGTAGCACCATCTTATTTTGAACTTTCTCATTGCTACTGGGTTCCTGAATGATCAAGATGGTTTAAACCAAACAACAGCCAGCCCTCTAAGATACTCCCCAAACTTTTTGTCCTAGGGTGACGTTATGATCCTTGTATCCCCAGATATTATATTTTGACTTTACATGGTGCAATTATATTCAGAAATCCAAGGCTCTATTGTTAGATTGTTTGTATGGTTTTCTGGCAATTCTAACTTCCCACAACCACTCTTGGCAGCTATATATTTTTGCAGCAAGGAATCACAGGGGTCTGTGAGAAGTTTTAATGTGAAGCAGAGCTAACATTAAAATACACGTGACATACTCGAAATATTTCACTTCAGAAAGTTACAGTTTGCTTAGATGGAATGAAATATGAAATAAATAAACCTCACACAACATTTCTAAATCTTGGAAATCTATTACCGGAACTTTGAGTCAGTTTGCAGGACAGGACTCTGTAGAAATGCAAATGTGATGTATTTATGAATAGAATGAATCCTCAAAATAACATTGTTTTCCAAAACCTGTCTACAGTATCTCTTACCATGATACACAGTTCCTATGAACAGAAAAAGCAAAGCACTTTTTTCCAAACTGTTGTGCACTCTTAAGCAATCTACAATAAAAATAGTATTTTTTCATGCTGGGAATGATGTTAATTACAAAAAAGCCTTGTAGCACACTTGGCACTGTGGTCTCTTGATTAGCATAGCTTTTTATTCATCAAACACGTTTCACATTGACTACTTTTCTCTTTTAAATAACGGCGTCTTTGTACTTATGCAGCATCCATGAAGAATTTCTTGGGTGTTATTTTGTACCTGATCCTAAATGGCAGGTTCTGCATTCTGCCATCTGTCTAGCTTTCCCATTTGATGCAGCTTCTGAGAGGTATTTTCAGAATCGAGGACTACTTGCAAGAATGATGCTAAATCCATGCATTTTACTCCTTGGTTAATGCAAAACTATTTTTCCTTTACAGTTCAATGAGAACAGGAAAATAATGATGGTGAGTTCAATCCTTAGAGTAATCCAAAGAGGACTATTATCATCATTAGAAACCAAGCAAGGTGTATTTATTGCACATGCATGATACTCACTGATGCAAATTACCCTGTAAATTCAAAAGGAATCTGTATCATAGGAGTGGATGGAATGTTTCTATTGATATTTTGCTTAAAGCAGAAAATTAATTCTTTTGACAGCCAACTCATAACTGCAAGCTCACTTTCAACTACAGCTTTCAAACAGAAGAAACATGTCTGTTTATAAAACGATACAATACAGTACACAATAGCAAGTCAGGTCATAGACATTGAAAAGAAAAAAACAGATCAAAGGACAGATTCATTCACATCTACAAGCCCTCAAGAGTGTACAGGTCAAATGTCCCCAGAAAACTAGGCTGGTGGCGCAAATTCTCTATGTTGGCACCAGCAGAAGCAGCTGCTATCTTTATAGGATGCAATCTTGCTTACATCACCCTTCAGAGCAATCTTCTGTACCCCTGCTCTACCCAACACACCTTCTGCTCTATTCCTTGGACTTCACATTTGCTCCAGATTGGGACCTGGGAAACACCGAGAGTTTGCACCTTGTGGCCTGCAGCAGCTGGCCCAGCGCCGGAGGGACTGAGAACAGAGTGACCACCCCCCCAAGAGAGACTTTCTGAATTTGTCATCTTTTTTCAGAGCGGTGCCATCTGGTATTGTTCATTTTGTGTGCTGGGGGGTGCTGTGCTTGTTAAATAAACAGGTTCTTTCCACTCCTCTCCAAGGAATCCTTCCCGAACCGCTTGGGGGGAGGGGCTGTGTGGGTTTGCTTACTGGAGGAGCCCTAATTTGGAAATTCTCCTCCAAATTTGCCCTAAACCACAACACTATTGGAATGGAATAACTTGATCAGGTGAAGAGCTCACTATGCAAAAGCTGAATATGATGTCAAGAATGCTTTGTTGTGGATTACCATTGATTGGGATCATTTATCCCTTACCCTCCCATGTAGGTATAGGAAAAAATGAAGAAACCACAAGGCTTTTACAGCTGTTCTTGTATTTTGGGATAGTAAGGACTTGGGTTGGTAAACAAAACTGTGGTGAGTTTTACTATTGACTTTATCGCTGTTTCACTTTGAATTAACTGCTTTGCATTTCAGCTTACCCATCAGTATAATGAGAAGAAGAAGATCTTCCTTCCTGCCCAAAAGATGTTGAATTATGCCTGTGATGTCACGGATTTAAAGACGAAAACCATTGTGATTGAAAGGAAGTATTGGCATGCCACAAGGTAACTGGAGTGAGCTGTCTTTCCTCCTCAGCTTCACTGTGATAGTAGAATTTTAATTAGCACTTCCAAAACTTTGTCTTAGCATAGCCTGGTGACATATCTCAGTAGAGCAGTGTCCTAGGGTGACTTTATGATGCTTGTATCCCCAGCCATCTGTTCTGTGTATGCTGGATATTCTATTCTCTGCCTTCAAGACTGCTTCTGAGAACAAAGGTGGGGAGAAGAAGAAGTACGGAGTTTGTTACCACAGGCTGCACTCACCTTCTAAAAGCAACACTGCTCCACATTCTGTGCTGCACTGTGTTGTCTGGGCACTGATGGAGCAGAACAGAGTGTTGTTTGCTTTTCAGTTGGTTTAGCTGGCTGAGGCAGAGTTTTCCCTGGACTGTCTTTTTTTCTTTCCCTTTTCTTGGAACTGTTCAAACCTGCTCCACACTGGGACCTGGAGAGCACTGAGAGCTTGCACTTTGTGGCCTATGGGGGCCTACTCTGGGCAGCAGCCTTTCCCAGTGCCGGAGGGATTGATAACAGAGCAAGCATCCACAGGAGAGACTTTCTGAATTTGTTGTCTCTTCAGAGCGGCGATTGAGTTTTGTCATCTGGTATTGTTCATTTTTTGTGCTGGGGAGTGCTTTCCCTGTTAAATAAACAGGTTTTTTCCACTTCTCTCAGAGGAAATGTTTCCCAGACCAGTTGAGGGGAGGGGCCGTGTAGGTGGGCTTTCTGGGGGGGGGCCCCCTGAGACATGAACTTTAAAGAAATTTAGGGATTTTAGAGGAGCTGAGGTTTTAGTCAGAGATAAGCCTTATTAGAGTTTATCAAAATAAATAGGTAGGCCTTGATGAAGTTAAGAGTTAGTAGTTAACTAATAATTGATTGCTTGTCAACATCATGTTTGCTTAGCTGGGTTTATCATGAAGAATATAGAAACTCATAAATAGCTTTTAGGAACATAAGACAATTGTAGGCCACCTCTGTTCTGAAACCAATTGAAGATGGGGAATGGGAGTTCTACCAATGGGTTCATTTGTCATATTTGCATTGAAAATGTAGAAAGTTCAGAAGCAGGAAGACTTCATTTATTTCCTCATTTTGGAACCCCTCCCCATGAAAGGGACCACCGATTCATTTTGAGCAACAAACTACGCGTGCTTAATAGCTTTTGAACTAATTACCATACGAAGTGAGGAATGATGGGATGTACCGAAATTATGAATATGTATTTGTCTTTTGGGTATTCAATACTTGTATAGATAAAAAGACTCTGTTATCACCTCTAAATCATAGTGTGTATTTGGGAGCTATCCCGCACGCTGCCCAGCGTTGCAATAAACATACACTTTCTAATTTTAAACTGTTAGGGAGCCTTTGTCTGTCACAGTTGGATATCAGTACTAGATCAATATTTTTAATAAATCACCCCTTCTTGAGGATTGCTGCCAAATTTGCCCTAAATCAAGACAAGCAGGGTCTGCGATTTAGAGAATGATGGAATCACTTTGGTTGGAAAAGACCTTTAAGAACATTGAGTCTAAATGTAATTAGCAAACACAACCATCAAGAAATGTTGTGCTGTCTGAAGAGAACATGGTTTATCTGGTAAGCTTTGCAAGTATTTGTATCATCACAAGCATGCATGTCCAATGCATTAGATGGGTATATAATAAGAAACCTGTGCAAATCAACAGAATGATTCTCAGGGTAGGATATTGGCATGTTTCATCCTTCTTCCCGACTTCTTCCAATGAATTACTTTTACAAAGTAAGGATTGGAATTGTTACTCTTTTGACGGTTCTTGTTGTATTACTGACATTTTTGGCATAGGAATGCCAAATAGGTTAATTCACCTAGTTTTTCAGATAAAGACCAAGATTTAGTGTTGCTTAAGCTGGAGGCAGAAATATTTAAATCTTCCAGCCTCCTTCTTAGTACCTAATTTCTCTTACAATATCAGTGCACAATCTTGTCCCTTAAGGTCCAGCTAGCTCAGTTTATACCAACAGGGTGACTTTAGTAGGGCTCACGTGATGCTGCACACAGAAGCCCTCAGGGTGCACCTCTAGCAGACAGTAATTCATGCAGTTGGACCATCCCAGTGCTGACTTTAGATCACCAGAAGAGTAGAACTAGAGAGATTTGATGGAGAGCTCTCTGGAGGAAGTGGCCTGAAGAAGACAGCAGAAATCCCATCTGTGTGTTTGTACAAATAACGTGAATACCATTTACAGGAAAAGATCTTCAAATCGATCTAGCTTTTTCTGCAGATTATTTGTCAACTATATGCATTACATGGACAGTTCCACTGAGCATCTGAAATACAGCTGCATTTAAGTGGATTGATTCAGGGTTGGAAAGCAGTGAAATAAAGCTTTTCAGGAATAGCTGACATCCAAGTCCCGCAGAAATTTACCTATTTTTAATGTCCAGATGCTTTTTAAAATAATGGGTGACCATTTAGCTACCTAATAGCTTTAATCAGAAATTCAAAGAAAATTTTAAACTCCCATCTTTTATAGCTTGAATATTTTTCTTTGTTTCTTTCCTGGTTTCCAATTCAGGTCTACAAATCCTATGATTAGGTAATGAGAACTCATGCTGTATAAAAATATTTCCTGCTATACTTCCAAGTCAAGGCCATGTTTTTCCCGGAACTGTTTAAAAAAATAAAATTCTATCTGGATTCTCTCTAGCCACACTCATCATTATCTAAAATCATTTAAATATTATATTTTGACTTTACATGGTGCAATTATATTCAGAAATCCAAGGCTCTATTGTTAGATTGTTTGTACGGTTTTCTGGCAATTCTAACTTCCCACAACCACTCTTGGCAGCTATATATTTTTGCAGCAAGGCATCACAGGGGTCTGTGAGAAGTTTTAATGTGAAGCAGAGCTAACATTAAAATACACGTGACATACTCGAAATATTTCACTTCAGAAAGTTACAGTTTGCTTAGATGGAATGAAATATGAAATAAATGAACCTCACACAACATTTCTAAATCTTGGAAATCTATTACCTGAACTTTGAGTCAGTTTGCAGGACAGGACTCTGTAGAAATGCAAATGTGAAGTCCAAGGAATAGAGCAGAAGGTGTATTGGGCAGGGGTACAGAAGATTGCTCTGAAGGGTGATGTAAGCAAGATTGCATCCTATCAAGATAGCAGCTGCTTCTGCTGGTGCCAACATAGAGAATTTGCGCCACCAGCCTAGTTTTCTGGGGACATTTGACCTGTACACTCTTGAGGGCTTGTAGATGTGAATGAATCTGTCCTTTGATCTGTTTTTTTCTTTTCAATGTCTATGACCTGACTTGCTATTGTGTACTGTACTGTATCGTTTTATAAACAGACATGTTTCATCTGTTTGAAAGCTGTAGTTGAAAGAGAGCTTGCAATCATGAGTTGGCTGTCAAAAGAATTAATTTTCTGCTTTAAGCAAAATATCAATCGAAACAGTCCATCCACTCCTATGATACAGATTCCTTTTGAATTTACAGGGTAATTTGCATCAGTGAGTATCATGCATGTGCAATAAATACACCTTGCTTGGTTTCTAATGATGATAATAGTCCTCTTTGGATTACTCTAAGGATTGAACTCACCATCATTATTTTCCTGTTCTCATTGAACTGTAAAGGAAAAATAGTTTTGCATTAACCAAGGAGTAAAATGCATGGATTTAGCATCATTCTTGCAAGTAGTCCTCGATTCTGAAAATACCTCTCAGAAGCTGCATCAAATGGGAAAGCTAGACAGATGGCAGAATGCAGAACCTGCCATTTAGGATCAGGTACAAAATAACACCCAAGAAATTCTTCATGGATGCTGCATAAGTACAAAGACGCCGTTATTTAAAAGAGAAAAGTAGTCAATGTGAAACGTGTTTGATGAATAAAAAGCTATGCTAATCAAGAGACTACAGTGTCAAGTGTGCTACAAGGCTTTTTTGTAATTCACATCATTCCCAGCATGAAAAAATACTATTTTTATTGTAGATTGCTTAAGAGTGCACAACAGTTTGGAAAAAAGTGCTTTGCTTTTTCTATTCATAGGAACTGTGTATCATGGTAAGAGATACTGTAGACAGGTTTTGGAAAACAATGTTATTTTGAAGATTCATTCTATTCAGAAATACTTCACATGAAAAAATTTGATCTGCTCTCCATCCTGAAGACTCTTAAAGGAAAATGTCTTTGTTGCATTCTCTTCACACTAGTTCAGGAGCTCAGTCTTACCTGCATTCTAATGCTTTTTTATGTTCCTGATCGCATGGCTTAGACATCCTTGTCTCCATTACCATCATGATTTCCAGATCAAGTGATGATAATTTTTCTTCAGGATTGGTGAAGTTAAGTGTCATAACATTTTTGTCAAGTCAGTTTGAAGGGTTTTTTTTGCCAAAGGAATCTCTTCCTTCCTAATGAAAACCATTGGCAATAGCAAACCTACTCAGTTTTTCAGGAAGTCAAATAATACATCTCCACTGTACAAGGTCCTCCCTTTGTTTTTTTTCACCAGAAGAAAACTGCTGTTTTCTTCTTCTTCTATCACCTTAGACTTACTTTCTTCCAAAATCTTTTTAAACCTTTAGATTTCTCTTTATAGCTAATTACTTTCACAGTGGGCTATAGCATATGTATTTGAAAAGACCATTTGTACATATCCAAATGGCTTACTTCTATTCTATTAAGAAATGGCTGTACTTCTATTAAGGAAACATAAAGGTGCAGTAATATTTTTTCTTCTACAAAATTTAAAAAACCCCAACTATTAAAAATGATACCAGCAAATGATGTCTGTAAGACTGAGGCAGGAGGCTTTTTCCAGAACAATGTGCAGTTCTTCCCAATTCTATTTTTCCCTCCGATTACTTTGTACAAAAATAGTTTTACACAGTCTTCTAATAGTGGCATGTTACTAGTGGGGTAGAGTATTGCCCTGCCAGCATTGGAATTGACTCAACTGTAGTTGTGTTCAAATCTGCTGATGAGACAAGGTTTTTTTGCTGAACGCACTTCAGCAAGCAAGAGAGCTTCTTCGTCTTAAGATGCTATGAGTCCCAGAAGAAGATGAATGAGGTGATGACATGCCTTGTGTTCTGAAGAGAGATCAAAACTTATTTCTGGGGTCACCCCCCCTCTTGGTACAGAAAGCGCACAGAGGGCTTTGAAGCAGCACTTTCACCCTCTTTGCATTCACTAGTAAATCGGAGACAGAGCTTGCCCCAAGGTTTGGGCAAAAATACTCTTTTGATGCAACTCTTCACCAGACAAAATCTCTGGGAAAATTTGCAGTGGCAGAAAGCAAGCCCTTCCTGGGAAATCTACTGAAACGGTTCAGAAGTTATTCCCATTCCCTGTTGCTAACCTCTGCTGTCTAGCTGTCCGATATGTTTGGGACCATGTTGAAATCATTCTAAACAATGTACTGACGCTGCACTGTTGAGTAAACATAGGTCTTTTCCATAGGTGTCAGGGAAAAATATTTCTGTTGGTAAAAATGATAGAAAACAATACCAGCATGGCAGAAAAACAATTACATCAATAGAATGAAGATGCCCAGAATTCTCCTTTTGAAGTTACACACAGTCAATATTTTCTAAAGAAGGTTGTGAAACTTAATAACGAGTACAGTCCACGTGACTGGTGCACAAGTTCATGTTTCCACCTTACAAAATACATATTATTAAAAGAAAAATGTTCTGCCTTGTAGAAAAGTAACCCATTAGGAATTTGATCAAAGATAGGATTAGATCAAGTATTCCTACAAGACAGTAGTAGTACTAGGAAAAGCCTTTTGGCGTCTATTTAACTACAGGAAACTTGAGAAAGCAGAAGAGTGTCCTTCCCTGCTGCAAGCTGTACTTCCTAGTTGCTAGTGCTGCTTCCACATTGTCTAAAGAAAACTTGCCAAAATAAGACTATTGTATACACGCAACTGTAACTATCCGTTCCGCTCCAGCTAATTTTAACTAGCAAGTATGAGTCACACACTCTAATGGAATATTCTAATGCATAGATAGAGTATACCTTCACTAATAAATGGGGACTCTGGAAAAAGGACCAAATGCAGATGAATTTCAGGGAAGGAAATTATTGGAGCGCTAACTGCAGTCCCTCGACTTCACAAGAAATGATGCCTGGTAATCCCAACCAGAAACATATAGAAATCCATTTTCAAATGGGTTGCATCTATGGTCCTCTGTTCTTCCTATATGAAGAAACTGTGGTTTGAATCAATCTTCAAAATAGTATGCCTAAAGACCTTAGAAGCCTCCAATTCTTTTCTTTTTTTTTTTTTTTTTCCAGAAGCAACTGTCTCAAAACCTTTTTAAAGCTGACATTTTCCCTTAAGATGCCATATTTTAAAAGCGCACCTTGTCATTTAACAGGGTATTCCAAACATCATTTACAAGTTTAGACTGAAAGTAACACTTTTCCTAGTAATCTTTCCTTTTTTGCAGCTCAGTGCTAACATAGGCAGCAAAGAAGAGAACAGACCACAGCTCTTTCTGGAGCATCTTGAACAAATGCCCTTGCTTATGTTCTAATCATTCACTTCACCAAAAGACCTAATGATGAAGAAAAGGTTGTGAAAGCATTACTAGTAGTGCTACATGGCAATGTACGGGTGTGATTTCTCAAGTAGAATTTGTATCACATAGATGATACTTGGCAAACAGCAAATGAAGGGGTTTTCTTCAGCTCTCAGACTGATGTTACATGTCAGTAATTTAATAAAAAGATAACAAGAACAAGGTTATTTTTTAACATGTGAATTTAATTACACCCCTGCCATGGACATCTGAATCTTATGAATAGACAGTGTCTGATTTAGAAAAAAATAAAGAATTATCACAGTTTAAAGAAACATAGGATCATAAACCCTTTGCTGATGGAACGTAGCCTATTCATTGGTTGAAATGAAGCAGGTAGACAGGACATATGAAATATTGTTTTGTGGATCAAACATTTATTTTCGAAAGTGATGCTGACAGATAGTGAACTCACCAACTTAGATATTGCACGGTAGATAAGGGTACATAACTTGCTCCATCAGGTAATCCCTTGGAACCATCATCCAAGGGGATTTTCCCCTGCATCTGTGAAAATATGCCTACCTTTTTCACAATACTTCTGCAGCAGCATTGTTAGGCCTGATCAGCCGGTATGGAGAGTGAATTATCGGCAGCAAGGTGACTGGCCAGGGCAATTTGCTTCAATGGATTTTGATCTCCCGGATATTTTGCAGACCTGCTTCAGCCCTGCTTGTCAAAGACAGCCTTTAAAGGGTGCCAAACAATCGTTAGTCTGTACTGGGCCATATGCTCTTTATTCTCTCCCTCAACTTCTCCATCGCCTCTCATCTGTTTCACATGAGCTATGTTCAAGGTCCACAGGCTACTTTTCACAGAATCTTCAGGCCTGATGCAGTAAGAATGATGACTAGAACACAGCTGGGATCAATTTTCCAGTTTGCATAAAATGCATTCTGCACACAAATCCAATGAGAAGGTGTTCCCCCTATGCCCAGAAAAACCTTCACTAGTACCAGTGTTCTACGTAAACTGCAACTTAGTCTGAAAGAAAAGCTTTTTTCTGAGAGTGTCTAAGAGCTTTGTACGAAGCACAGATATTTGATATATGCAATTTTGAATACCAGAGGAAAAAGAAAACCGCACAAAGCTTTTAATGGTACTGGTTTTAATTTTAAATTCCATGCACCTTTTCAAAAAGTGTCAGCTCAAATGCCCATCAACATATTTTAGTCATCTGTAAGTCAGTATTCATATAAAATGTGATTCAAATCAAAAGAATTTCAAACCTTTCCTCAAAGTTTATATGCCTAGATTTAATACTTCTGACACATATTAGATGAAAGGAAGACATTTTTTACTGTGGGGGTGCTGGAACACTGGAACAGGTTGCCCAGAGAAGTAGTGGGTGTCCCATCCCTGAAAGTATTCAAGGTCAGGTTGGATGGGGCTTTGAGCAGCAACACAGGAGACTGTTGATGGTAGAGAAACAAAGTTGGAATCTAGAAGAAACTCAGATTGAAGTATAGGAGCAAGTTTTCCCTCAGCTCTTGGGGTAAAATCAAAGTGTTACAAAATTACCTTGATCTGTGATTTTCACTACTGTAACAGGTTAATGAAAACTATGCAGAAGATAGCAAACTTTAAAAGAGAGAAGAATTACAGCATAAAATACATGGGATGGGTTTCTACACGGGACAAAATCTCTGTATTTCAACACTTCCGCATGTTAGGATTTCATGAAGTGCCAAAGAAGGCGGCAAAATATCATTCAGGACATTATTTACTGGAGTTCAGCCTGGCCTTTAGTAGGAATTGGGTTTGAACATAATGTAGATATACCACACACTTTCCCTTCACTGAAAAATTACTGTTTACAATGAATAAGCAATGAGGATATGAAATTGACTGAAAGCATCTTAAAAAGGTAAAGTATTTCATTGTAAATGATCTGTGATCCAAATAGTTCTTCCACCTTAGTGAAGGACAGAAGAATTCTTCCATATCATGATGGTTTAAAATTGTATAAACCAATGTTTTCTTCTGAAAAGATATTATCTGTTTTTTTCTATTTTTAGAAGAAAATATTCCTAGACATACAACACATGAGAACAAAGTAATTGTAAAGAAACAAATGATATGAAAATATTCCCTACATATAATTAAATGAAAGCTGTGTTTTAAATAGGAGGTAGATATTAAACAGAATTTTTACACCAGATATTTGAATTGTTGCACCAGCTATTTTGCCCCCAAAGAGAAGTATTTAGCATTTCGGTCTTTTCCAAGGTGTTCATCATCTGCTATGCTGACCTCTGTGTGGGCCTAGGTGTGTGTGGAAGGGGGGCATGTGAAGGGGAGTGTGTATGTTTGCTTAACACTTGTTGTGGCAGATTCATGCCTCAGCTCCATCATTTCTTTTAGAAACTTCACAGAGAGTGGATATGAAGTTTAATATCAACAAGAGATCAATTCCCAAATCATCCATTTTACCCTACCTTATAAATCATATGCTTTGTTGCATATTTTATCAAATAGACTTTCAAGCCACATGGAGAAATGAGAATGTGGAGAATCCCTCCAATGTCTTGCAACTTTTATGCAAATAGAGTTTCAAGAAAGCATAATTTCTTTTAAAATACATCTGGGACAGGCATGATGGTGGTGTCAAGCTGTTGGGGTTTTTGTTGCTGGGAGAAGTTGTACAAAAGGATTGGTTTTTACATTGACTAGTTACTGAATCAAGTGCATGAATCCATTGGAAATTCAACTGGGGGTTCCTTTTTCTAGCAGATTACTTCTACAACGAGCTTGCAGACTGAAGCTGACTCTTTTGCTCTCTTTTTGTTTCTTACCTATTTTCTTGGCTTCTTTACCACTATCTACACAATTCTGGAACTTTTTTCCCAACTAAAATTGTTTCATAGTCTGATAATTAGGATACATTTTTTACAAGGAATTTTTAAAAATCTTTGCTTGAGTTAAGAAGGTTAAGGACTAAGGTCTTTTTCTTACCTCATCAATATTGCGATGGAATTGATAAATAAAGACTAACTCTTTCTTTTTATTTTCAACCCAAGTAGATAGTTCCCATACATTAATACATTTTGTGGACCAAAATTTGCCATTCTGATGTAAGTTGTCCCTTCTTAACAATATACATTCTGTGACTATGTTGACAACACTCTTGGTGAAGATCCTAATTGGTCTTAAACACACATAGGGAGAAATTTGCTCAGCAAGTGTGAGTCTTAAGCATGCCTATCAGAAGATCTTTCTATAGCTGGGGAATTTTCCCGTGAAAGGGATTCAGTTATGGAAGAGACACTTATCCCAGAGTTTTGCATTCTTCTTGAGCACTACTTAAGGAACTTAGATCCCATGTCCATTTGGATCTCTCTCTGCACAGATCTTTGTCATGCCAGTGCTTGAAATGCATCTCTAAGAGAATTCACTAGCACAGAATGAACGAGAGTGGAAGGCGTCAGTGGGGCTCACCAGGTCCAACCCCCCTGCTTAAACCAGGATACCTAGAGCCTCTTGCCCAGGATTATATCTGGGTGTACTTTTAATGTCTTCAAAGATCCAGGCTCCACCATCTTTCTGGGCAGTCTGTGCCGTGGTTCAGTCGCCCTCACAGTAAAAAATCATTTGGCCATGTGCAGAGGCAATCTCCTGTATTTCAGTGTGTGCCTACTGCCTCTTGTCTTTTCACTGAGCATCCTTGAAAAGACACTGGTTCCCTCCTCTTTGCACACTTCTGGGATGTATGTGTGCTGCCACCTAGATAAATGTCAAAAACCTTCCTGAAGCCCAGGCAGACAATATTCCCTTCATCTACCGGGCAAGTTGATTCATCAGAGGAGTTTAAAAAGTTGTTCAGCATCAAGTTCCCCTGGTAAATCCATGCTGACTAGGTTATTTTGTCCTCCTTCATGTGCCTGGCAATGCTTTCCAGCAATAGCTGCTCCATCAACTTCCTGGGGATAAAAATGACGCTGGCTGGCTGGCTGGCTTCTACTTTTCCAAGTCCTCCTAGCTGCCTTTTTCCAAGATGGGTGACATTTGCTTTCATCCAGTCTTTGGGCACTTTCCTCAGTCACTATGATCCATCAAAAATCATTAGGAGTGGCCTCAGAATAACATCTGCTAACACCCTTGAGACCTGTGGCTGCATCTCAACAGGGCCTGTGGACTTCATGGAATACATACCAATTCAGTGACTATGCCCATAAAAGTTTGCAAGGGATAACAGAACATATTAACAGCTACCTGAAGAGTGAGTGAAAAACTATGGAAGCAATCCAAAAGGACAAAGACTTGAGTTCCCTTTTCAGACAAAGCATCCTATCGTGGAGCTGAGCAGCTTTAGATCTAGGGAAGCTTCCCCTCTGAAAGGATGCAGAAGACATTCTTGTACCCGTATCCACTAATAAAATGTATTGACCATTCACTTGCAATACAAAAAAACTAAATTCTTTCCAAAATTGTTGCCGCCTAACTAGACAATCATGTACTGGCTGGCTATTCCCCTAACAGATGACAGCACCTGCTTGATGCCTCTTATGCCTACAAACTATTTGAATTAGGTCATTTGAGTGGGGATTACTGGTTGGGAACTTTCTTTCTGATGAATTTGGAAGATTTACTGAAGCAAGGACCTGAAGATGAAAACTTCATTTCCCATCAGTGCACTTTAACATCCACGGCTGTAATGCCATTGTTTCTCACCAACTGAGTCAAGAATTTATGACTACAAAGTGGATCAGCTCCAAAAGGAAAGATAAAGGCTGGAAAACATTCTCTCTTGGTAAAGCAAATGAAGTGACTAAATTCTAATCACTCGCTGGCCTAAAGCTTCAAGGAGGGGGAGGTGGACCAGGTTTCCTTCCACTGCTGTTCTCTTTGTCACCTCAGTGTTTTATAGGGGTATGCAGACATTCAGAAAGAGAGCTTTGCTGAATTCATAAAATTCAGTCTTAAAAAATAACTTGAGAGCAGCTGAAATCAAAAGAACAAATAAAATGCAATTAATTCCACGGAAGCTTGAAATGATTATTTCTTCATTTTGCATTTGAGGATGTATATTGTGTGAGTTTGTCTTGTAGTGTTCTACAGGTTTTCTAACTGGCACACCTTTCTTTATGAATGGACTGTCCTTTCCTAAATACTCTCATATGGAGGAACATGCTTCTGATAAGAAGAGCACTAGGGTGTCTTTACTTGACCTTTTATTTTTACTGATGTTTGCTCCTTGGGAATGAATGGGGTTTTTCAATTGAAATGTCTTACTATTGTTCCCACAGGATAAGCCACAGACTCTTCTGCTCAGAGCTGTCACTAGTCAGCTATTCTCCTAAACGATTCTCTGCAGCTGAACACTACTTATCTTTGCCGTGTTTCTTCAACTCACTTGCAAGTCATTCATGCGCTACCTTATTGTGAGAATTGCTTGGTTTGAAGATGATTTAAAAGGGTAGGAGAATACTTTTGTGCCTCTGCTATAAGGATGCTTTTCAAATCCACACAAACTTCCTGCAAATGCAAAAGCATTCATCCTGTATTGTCCTAGGCTACAATATAAAAATGTTTTCTGCTCCCAACCTCAAGAGCTGCTGAAACCGGGAGGGGCATCGTTTTTTCCTTATCTCCTTATCTCTTAACGGGGCCATCCATGTCTTGCCACATGATTCAGAGATGACTCCCTGCAGGAGCCATTTCTGTTTAAAGGCTAATCAAGGAACCACCGCATGACTCAGAACAATTTGAGCCCATTGCAAGATGCTCTGCCCAGGGGGCAGGAGCTAAGCATCCCCAGCTGGATATAATCTGAGTTTTGGGACACCACAAGCAGTCTTTCCACTGGCTTCCTAGAGGAACGGACACCCTCACCCACTGGTCTTCAGAGGACAAGAGCTACCAGATGGTTTCTACAGGATCACCACTTCAACAAGGCCATTTCATCCGGACTGCTGCCACCACCCTAACTAGCAGGGTGACAGGTTGTATTCTGTCCATGGTTTTTCTTTTGTATCATTGCATGTATTTGGTTTTTCCCCTTTTCCTAATAAATTGTATTTCTGAATTGGAGTCTTGCTGCCATGCTGGATTTCTTCAGACCGACTAGCTCCTGACACCAACAGCCAGAGTGGGCTGCCCCTAGAAAGCTGGCGAATCCAGGGTGCAGCTGTAGGGCACAGCTGCTCTATGGCACAGGTGGACTGCATTGGGGATAGGACTGCGCCGAGGGCAGGGACAAGGAACAGGGAGAGGTCTTCTGCATGTTTTCCAAAGGAGTTTCTTCCCTGGAGGGTCAGGGACACAAAGACACTAAGCCAAATGCATACATCAACTCAGAAATGGGGAGAGGTCCCAGAGGAGGATACAATCTTGAACACACTGGGAGAAACTGGGGGTGGACCACAACGCGGGGAATACAATGTTTAAACCAATAGGGGACTACAGGGGAGGAGAATAACTTAAACAAACCAATGGGGTTTTGAAGACTATAAAATTGATAGGGAAGTTTCTAGAGAAAGGGGCAGGCTTGGGGAGGGATTGACATTCAGTGGGAGGAGGAAAAGGGAACAAAAGGGCAGGTCTTTGGGGAGATGGACAACTAGGGCAAAAACTAACAACACGGGGGGAAAGGAACAATCCCTTAATAATAAAATATGCTCCAACAGCACAAAGCAGGAAGTATTATCAAACTGACTACTCAAACTGCATTACAATCAAAAACACACACTGCAACAGCAACAGCATCTCTTGCTGGTTTTGCTTTCAAACCAGAAGAGGTGCCAACCAGAAAATTAGCAAACTTAAAAGTTAACTGGCCGCAGTTTTGATTTCCTTCTGAAATATATTACTGCTTGTCTAATTGGCTTAGCAGCATGTCTGTTCTTAGTGCCAAGCAGGGATTCACTTTGCCAGGCATGGAGGAAGCTTCTAGGAGCTTTTCACAAAAGATTCACTTCTGTGGCTGGCTTCTTCCCTCCCCACCAAAAACCAAGCCATGCAAAACCAACACCTTAACTAATCCCTAGTACTTAGTACGCATCCAATAATTCCTTTTAAACTATACTTTACATTTTTTACCAAATGCCCTGAAAAGAAATGGATGCATAATATTTGTGGGATCTCAGCACATCGTTCCCGATGTCCAGAGATGCCAGGAGAACCCTTGGGGGTCTCGAAAATCCTGGAATGTTGCCAAGAGTGTTTGGTGGCTTGATTTTGA